>NC_069505.1:148726177-149971177 GCF_027579735.1 Bombina bombina
AGTCAGGAGAGCAGCGAGTGCAAGTATAATGTTATATCAGTAACAACGTCGTTATCAGTACATGGCCCAAGCTGCAGCCAATATAATTGTCTTCTGATCACAGAACATGGATAGGCAGCAGGTGCAGTGGCACCAGGGCCCAAGGAGTTTTTTTATTAGTTCAGGTTGTAGGTTCATATACATTATTAATCTATCCTCAAAAACATTATACAGCATGATTATTGCTTACTACTGAGTAACCTTTTGGGGGGGGGGGGGGGGGGGGGCAAAAAAATGATTGTACCAGTGTCCTCTGTTGAATTGATCTGCTACTGCTGCAGACCAACATTCCAGGACCAGAAATTCTAACTTCAGGACATGTGAAACTAAGGAATAATATTTAAAGAGACAGAATGATGCACTAAGTTAAAAGGGACATTGAACCCAAAATTCTTCTTTCGTGATTCAGATAGAGCATGCAATTTTAAGCAACTTTCTAATTTACTCCTATTATCAAATTTTCTTTATTCTCTTGGTATCTTTATTTGAAATGCAAGAATGTAAGTTTAGATGCCGGCCCATTTCTGGTGAACAACCTGGGTTGTCCTTGCTGATTGGTGGATAAATTCATCCACTAATAAAAAAGAGCTATCCATAGTTCTGAACCAAGAAAAAAGCTTAGATGCCTTCTTTTTCAAATAAAGATAAGAAATTTTTTGGGTTCAGTGTCCCTTTAATGTACCGTGTTCAAATTTACTAGGAGGGCTGAATGTAAGGGAGATAAAAAAAAAGTACATTTTTATACATATTTTAAATCAAACACACTATTTCTACAGCTACAGCTTCCACCTTCCCCCACTGATGTTGCCCATTTTCTTCTTTTTATTTTTTTAATAAATCAGATGATATAAAGCTTGAGCTATTTTCCTACATGGCTCCATGAGTGCACTCTATGTGCTCCATAACAACCACACAGGAGCATGTTGTTATAGAAAATAACGACTTAAAGGGACACTGAACCCAAAATTTTTCTTTCGTTATTCAGATAGAGCATGCAATTTTAAGGAACTTTCTAATTTACTCCTATTATCAAAGTGTCTTCATTCTCTTAGTATCTTTATTTGAAATGCAAGAATGTAAGTTTAGATGCCGGCCTATTTTTGGTGAACAACCTGGGTTGTTCTGGCTGATTGGTGGATAAATTCATCCACCAATAAAAAAGTGCTGTCCAGAGTTCTGAATAAAAAAAAAGCTAAGATGCCTTCTTTTTCATATAGAGATAGCAAGAGAATGAAGAAAAATTGTTAATAGGAGTAAATTAGAAAGTTTCTTAAAATTGCATGTTCTATCTGAATCATGAAAGAAAAAAATTGGGTTCAGTGTCCCTTTAAGCAACTTTCTAATTTACTCATATTATCAATTTTTCTTTGTTCTCTTGCTATCTTTATTTGAAAAAGAAGGCATCAAAGCTTTTTTTGTTGTTCAGAACTCTGGGGAGCACTTTTTTATTGGTGGATGAATTTATCCACCAATCAGCAAGAACAACCCAGGTTGTTCACCAAAAATAGGCCGGCATCTAAACTTACATTCTTGCATTTCAAATAAAGATACCAAGAGAATAAAGAAAATGTGATAATAGGAGTAAATTAGAAAGTTGCTTAAAATGTAATGCTCTATCTGAATGACGAAAGAAAAAATTTGGGTTCAGTGTCCCTTTAAGCACCACTGACAGTCTGACTGACTGTAACAAACACAGATTTTACAAGTGCACCTGGAGGCTGGCTGGGGGCTGCAGGTTTAGAGTACTTTTATTTTAGTTATTTATTTTAAAAAAAGCATAATTGAAAAATGAATATTTTAATTGACTCCCTGCTTTTTTTTTTTATACATCCTCCTAGGTAATTTGGACTTGATGCATTAACAATAATGCATTACACCAATGTCCCTTTAAATGACCATTAAATATAACGCACAATTACACAATCAACTAATACACAATAAAAAGACAATGCAATAGCACTTACTCAATTTCAAATGAGAAGTAAATTCTTTTTGAAAAATATTTAAAAAATCCTTAAATTTCCCTGCTCCTGTATCATGTGACAGCCATCAGAAAATCAGAGAATCATGTGACAGTCATCAGAGATTCACAGACTTGTATGCATGTGAACTCATGCTAGGTATGTGCTGGTATCGCAGGAAGTGTGCATATAACAACACTGTGCAAAATGTCATAATGAAAGTAATTAGGATTTTTAATTGCAAGTTTTATCTGAATACTGAAAACTTAATTTTGACTTTTGTGCCCTTTAAAAACAGTGTCTACCCTGTATCAGTCAGAAAACTCTGTCTTATGTTGTCATGCTGTCCTGGATGGGTAGTACCGCCCTCCTGTACCCTTTTCCACTCTTCATAAGATATCAGCATCCCAGTTTCACAAAGTGATACCATAGAATACCTATACCCTACCCCTAAAATGTCTAATCCTGCCCAGACTCTATCCCTGGAAAACCCAACCATCCTCACAAATCTCTACAACTCAGCTGCTGTACAGCCATAACTTTGCCACCAGTTGTCCACAGTCTTCCCTAAGCCTCTTTTTTTATGACAGATTAGCTGTCAGTGTTGGGAAGTATGTTAATTTGCAACTGATTCACTAATAGAAAAAAGATGGGAGCTTTAATCAGCAGCATAAAACTACTTAGCTGACAGAGCAGACTCTTCAATTAAGGGATTGTCTGTCCCTCTTTGGGTAGAGGCCAAGATATTGGTTCAATATGAAGCACCTTGTGCACCACTAGTGGTGATGAAGGTCCCCTGGATCTGTTTCTTTCCTTTTAGTGTGAGATGAGGTCAAACATTATCTTTGGAATGAGGAGGACATTTTGACCCCTAAAATCAGAAGGAAGACAGCGCTGTCCTTCTTGCAGGAGAACGTATGCTCAGTGTCATTTTCCGCATTGAACCTTAAAGTAATTTGTATATGTGCACAGTGTATATCTGCTAATAAGTGCTCTCTTAGATATTGGCAAAATTAACATTTTGCAGAATTTAAAACTTGCAGACTTAAGCAATTTAAAACAATCCATGTATACACTACTTGAAAACCCTCTGGAGTGTGTTAAATGCCTATTCAGAAGTCAGATTAAATTTAACTATTGCACTGATCAAAAGATTAACCCCTAAACGAACGTGGGCCGGTCATTAATGTTTTTCTTTTTTATAATAGCACAGGGACCCTCCCTTCTTGTCACCAGAAATAGTGTGCAATCCCCATAGAAAGACTGGTCTTTAAGGGTTTGATGTGCAGCTCATAGCTATATCAAGAAAATTGAACCAATGTCTGTTGTATACACACCTCTAGGGAAATAGAAAAGCATCATTTGAGGTAAATTTCCTAAATTATGTGTACAACATAGTTTTCCTGTTTTTAAAAGGACAGTTTACCCAAAATGTTTCTCCCCTTTAAATTGTTCCCAATTATCCATTTACCTGCTGGAGTGTATTAAATTCTTTACAAGTAGCTCCTTTACCCTTATTTCGGCATTTTAAATAGCTGATTTAGACTGTGGTATCCCAACCTATACTGACAATTTCTATACTGGAGTACAGGCTTTTGAAAGGCTATGTATCAGCAGAACAAATTACACTCTTAGTGGAGTGCAGGATAGTTAAGTAATAAAATGTTAATTTTCTATTGTTATCTCTAAGTATTAAGTTTTGGTTTAAAGACAAATATAAGATAATGTACATATAAGATACATAAAGTGATAACATAATGAGATCTGATATTACCCAAAGCTCAACCCATTTTAATAGGTTGTATTTTAAAAGCACAAAACCAGCTAATTCATATACACAAATAAACCTGAAAATGCAATTTTTCATACATTTTATACTCTAGTCTGCAGTTGGTATGCAGAGTATAACATGTGAACTGTCCCTTTAAAATACATTTTATGGGGGATTTCATTTTGTGTATGCCACTTTAATTTGTACAAAAATGTAATTATTAATGGGCAGCCATCTTTCAGGGTCTCCTAATTTCCTGAATAATTTATTGTGATGAGGGGCCTGAAGCTTTGGTACCCATAGGCAATAGTCTACTGTCCCTTTCATCAGGCAAAGAAAAACTTGTGGATTGGTAAGGAGGCTAATTATTCAATTGAATATTCAAGGGACACTGCAAATTCATCTTTAGTTGGCCTTCTATAAACCCAGTCTTCTCATTGATGGGCACTCACAGGACTTTCATAGATAATATTCAAATCTTTATTTCAAAATCTTAAAAGCATAGATCACAAGTATACGTTTCGGCCCTATAATAGGCCTTTCTCAAGACTATATGTTATGTATGGACGTTTCTTTACATCGGTATCACAGACGCACTCCAGACAGACAGGCCTCATCAGTACATATATATATATATATATATATATATATATATATATATATATATATATATATATATATATATATATATATATATATATATATATACACACACACACATACATACATACATACATACATACATACATACAAGTAGAATGTAACAGGTCAGAGAACTGGTCTGTAAAGAAGGAGCACTCAAGGATGCGCTGATCAGGGGGAGGAGTCTTTAGCAGCCGTTAAAAGACAAATACATCAGAGGGTAGTGCAAAACTCCCCAACAGATGTAAGGGTTAAAAATGTATACAATGGTATAACAGCGCTTAAAAGTTCCTCATCTAACACAAAAAACATATGATAGTAGCTGTGTAGATAAGATTAAAAAAATCAATAATAAAACGTAATTATACAATCTTGTAAGTTATCAACTCCAGGTCCTGTCTTGGCGCCAAATTTCAGTCTGCTGCAAAAAGCTCGTTTCTCTGTGAGGAAACAAAATTAAAGCTACATACTCCAAGAGGTGGTTAGCATATCTGAATATCCTAGGAGGAAACTACTGGATGTGAATCAATTTGTTACTACATACTCCAATAGGTGGATGAGATCTGTAAGGCACCGCTCGCTACACCGGACCTACCTGTACCTGTATATGAGTACCCCTTTCAGTGCGGCAACTTACCTCATTAGTGGACATTCACTATTTTTGCATTATTTTGCACTTGATAACTTACAAGACTGTATAATTACATTTTATTATTGATTTTTTTAATATCTACACAGCTACTATTTTATATGGGTTTTTTTTAGATGAGGAACTTTTAAGCGCAGTTATACCCTTGTGTGTGTGTGTATATATATATATATATATATATATATATATATATATATATATATATATATATATATATATATATATATGTGTGTGTGTGTGTAATCCTTACTTTTCCTGATTGTGTAATATGGCTGAAATAATTTGTTCTGATGTAATAGCAAAGCTTTTGGATGCAATCCTAAACTACTCCTTTACCTGCCTTCAGTTACAACACACACAGCTCACCACATACATGACATAATCATGCAGTTGATAGCTTAAAGGGACAGTCAAGTCCAAAAAAAGTTTCATGATTCAAGTAGGGCGTGTAATTTTAAACAACTTTCTAATTTACTTTTATCACCAGTTTTGCTTTGTTGTCTTGGTATTCTTAGATGAAAGCTAAACCTAGGAGTTTCATAAACTAATTTCTTAGACATTGAATGCCTCCTCTAATCTAAATGCATTTTGACAGTTTTTCACCACTAGAGGGCGTTAGTTCATGTGTTTCATATAGATAACATTGAGCTAATGTATGTGAATTTACCGAGGAGTGAGCACTGATTGGCTAAAATGCAAGTCTGTCAAAATAACTTAAATAAGGGGGCAGTCTGCATAAGCTTAGATACAAGGTAATTACAGAGGTAAAATGTGTATTATTATAACTGTGTTGATTATGGAAAACTGGGGAATGGTTAATTAAGGGATTATCTATCTTTTAAAACAACACAAATTCTGGTGTTGACTGTCCCTTTAAGTTGAGGAAAACATGCTGCTGTCCTTACAATTAGCTTATTGTTATATTTTCTGGGATGAACCAGTATCTTTCACAGGCAAATAAATATATTTTGTCATTGCCTTGTTCTTTTTAGATTAAGTTTAAATTAGGATTCTAAATAGTAATTAACAAACCATGTGGGTTTAAAAAAAAAAAAAAAAAAAAAAGTTCCAATTTGGCCCAGTCATTTTAAAAGTTTGGATATCCCTGGTAAAAATATATTACAACCCCAATTATTACATTAATACTTCTAAGAGGTTGCTGCCTTATAGTTTGCAATATCATGCTGAAATGATACATTTGTTGCATATATATAACTTTTGTTCTCAGACAAAAGTATACAAATTCAGTTGAAATAGATTATAAACTCTGCTAGGTATAAATAGGATACTGCATTCTTTAATTTGCTGTCCAAATTATGCAGTTTAAACAATATCTTTTTAAAAAAGTAACATATTCCTAATTACAGAGTAAGTGAACTGTGACAGCAATGGAATACATATAGTTTTGCTTAGGGCTAGTTTTTCAGTCCCACAGTCACATGAAGAATGTCTGTATGACATATGGCTATTAGCAGCCTAGCAACAAGCACTATAGGCTGAGCAAGTGGGCTTATTAATCAGCTGACTCGGAAAAAAAGTCAGACACAGGCTCTGGTGTTGTGGATCTCACACACCCACACTATAAATACATAGAAAGGAACAATGTTTCTAGTTATAACTCAATATACAACAAATAATTACTGCTGGATATTTAGGATCTGTTTATACAACAGATACAATGATATGATGCAGCTGGTTAATCCACTGACTAACAGAGTGTATTACACAGCAAACTATTTCATGCAACCTTTATCCTACTCACTGGGTCCGGGGTCTCCACCACATCTTCAGCTGCTCCCCCCAGACACGGCAGGCACAGCCCCATCCTGGTCAGACTTCCAGAGGCCACCAGTGCTCCCCCTTCTGCCTGCTGTAAACAGCACAGTGTGTGAGCTCCATGGGAGGAGCCGGACTGACAAGCAGATCCCTGCTCATCATGTGATGTGTGTGATGTCACAGTGTAGGGAATGCCACTGCCAGGGGAGGAGGGCAGCAGAGTCAGTAAGGACAACGTCACTGTCTGCTTATTTACATGGCTTTAGTTTACTATAAAAAGAGGACAGGGAAGAGGAACTGTGTTTATAGTTTAGTGTTTTGTCCTTGAGGAGAAAGAAGGAAATTATTTTTGTACACAATAATCTTATTGTTATTAACTTTGCAGGAAGCATATCAGGCTTTTTTTCATGAAATTTTAAACAAATTTGCAATTTACTTCTGTTTTCAAATTTGATTTGTTTTCTTGGTATCTTTTATTGAAAAGTAAAACTAGGCAGGCTCATAAGAGCTCAAGAATGTACACGTTTTTAATACTCTGTGGCAGCAGTGTTTTGCAACGTTAGTTGTAGCTTTGTTATACAATGTTGCAAAACACTGCTGCCATAGACTACTAAAGACGTGCACACTCCTGAGATCTAATGAGCCTTCTTAGTTTTACTCTTCAATGAAAGATACCAAGAGAATGAAGCAAATTTGATAATAGAAGCAAACTGAAAAGTTGTTTAAAATCGCATGCTCTATCTAAATCATGAGTTTAATTTTGACTTCACTGTCCCTTTAAAATGTGTACATTTGTAACAATGAGCTTTAAAGGGACATTAAACACTAAATAAACACTATATAGAATGAAGCATTCAAAGAAAAGATTAGTCTCAGAATAACATAGATTGTTTTTTTTAAAAAGTTTAATTAGTTTAAATAGTGACAAAATAAGTGTAAAGTTTTAGTGTCTATACTATAAAGCAATGGGTGCTGCCATGTTGTAACTTAGGTTTCTTTCTCTGCTGAGGCCAATTAGAAACAGGTAAAAAATAAGTCAATAAAGTGTGCAGCCAATGGCTGTGTGGAATATAACAGTGTTCTGCACTTCCACTTCTAACAGGAACTGAAATGCTCTCGACTGAAAAAGTAAAATTACAGGAAAAGGGGACAAAATAAATAATTAAAGTATATTGCAACGTATTATATATATATATATATATATATATATATATATATATATATACATATATATATAATGTATTGTTTTATGTTACCATCTCATCCCTATAATGTAACATGACAATTACACTTTCATGGATTCAGATTTACTGTACAATAAGGAGTAAAAAACAAACAAACAAATAATTTCCAGATGAATTCTACTATCAAATTCACTCATTCCCTTGGTCTATGTGGTTGAAAATGAACTCCTTTCCACAAAAGCAAAATGGGGATGTTTTAAGGAATATATGTATAGCATTGCCACAAACACTACTGCCATATACTTATATACAATGTATCATGTATATGTATCCTTTTGTACAATGTGATACTATTTATTTTAAGGATTTTTTTTATTTTAAAGTGATGGTGAATTTAAAATGATGAATTTTAATAATTTGGAAGTACTTCTCGATATGTACACAATGATGCTTGTAGTTTTTTTAAAAACATAATTTATGTAAGAACTTACCTGATAAATTAATTTCTTTCATATTGGCAAGAGTCCATGAGCTAGTGACGTATGGGATATACAATCCTACCAGGAGGGGCAAAGTTTCCCAAACCTCAAAATGCCTATAAATACACCCCCTCACCACACCCACAATTCAGTTTAATGAATAGCCAAGTAGTGGGGTGATAAAGGAGTAAAAAGCATTAACAGAGGAATCTGGAAATAATTGTGCTTTATACAAAAAAAATCATAACCACCATAAAAAGGGTGGGCCTCATGAACTCTTGCCAATATGAAAGAAATGAATGTATCAGGTAAGTTCTTACATAAATTATGTTTTCTTCATGTAATTGGCAAGAGTCCATCCATGAGCTAGTGACGTATGGGATATCAAATACCCAAGATGTGGAACTTCACTCAAGAGTCACTAGAGAGGGAGGGATAAAAATAAGCTGAAAAATAAATCCACAACCCAAATTATAAGTTATTCTCATGAAGAAAAGAAAAACTTAAAACATTAGCAGAAGAATCAAACTGAAACAGCTGCCTGAAGAACTTATCTACCAAAAACTGCTTCTGAAGAAGCGAATACATCAAAACGGTAGAATTTTGTAAATGTATGCAAAGAGGACCAAGTCGCTGCTTTGCAAATCTGATCAACTGAAGCTTCAAATTTAAAAGACCACAAAGTGGAGACTGATCTAGTAGAATGAGCTGTAATTCTCTGAGGCAGGGCTTGACCCGACTCCAAATAAGCTTGAAGAAACAAAAGCTTCAACCAAGAGGCCAAGGAAATAGCAGAGGCCTTCTGACCTTTCCTAGGACCAGAAAATATAACAAATAGACTAAAAGTCTTCCTGAAATTTTTAGTAGCTTCAACATAATATTTCAAAGCTCTCACCACATCCAAAGAATGTAAAGATCTTTCCAAAGAATTTTTAGGATTAGGACACAAGGAAGGAACAACAATTTCTCTACTAATGTTAGAATTCACAACCTTAGGCAAAAATTGAAATGAAGTCTGCAAAACCACCTTATCCTGATGAAAAATCAGAAAAGGAGATTCACAAGAAAGAGCAGATAGCTCAGAAACTCTTCTAGCAGAAGAGATGGCAAAAAGGAAAAATACTTTCCAAGAAAGTAGTTAAATGTCCAAAGAATGCATAGGCTCAATATGGAGGAGCCTGTAAAGCCTTCAAAACAAAAATAAGACTCCAAGGAGGAGAAATTGATTTAATGACAGGCTTACATATGAACTAAAGCCTGTACAAAACAGTGAATATCAGGAAGTTTAACAATCTTTCTATGAATAAAACAGAAAGAGCAGAGATTTGACCCTTCAAGAAACTTGCAGACAAAACCTTATCCAAACCATCCTGAAGAAACTGTAAAATTCTTGCAACTCTAAAGAATGCCAAGAGAATCTTTGAGAAGAACACCATAAAATGTAGATCTTCCAAAGTCGATGATAAATCTTTCTAGAGACAGATTTACGAGCTTGTAACATAGTATTGATCACTGAGTCAGAGAAACCTCTGTGACTTAGCACTAAGCGTTCAATTTTCATACCTTCAAATTAAATGATTTGAGATCCTGATGGAAAAACGGATCTTGAGACAGTAGGTCCGACCTTAACGGAAGTGGCCAAGGTTGGCAACTGGACATCTGAACAAGAACTGCATACCAAAACCTGTGGGGCCATGCTGGAGCCACCAGCAACACAAACGATTGTTCCATGATGATTCTGGAAATCACTTTTGGAAGGAGAACTAGAGGCGGGAAAATATAAGCAGGTTGATAACACTAAGGAAGTGTCAGCGCACCCACTGCTTCCGCCTGAAAATCCCTGAACCTGGACAGGCATCTGGAAAGTCTCTTGTTTAGATGAGAGGCCATCAGATCTATCTGTGGAAGACCCCCATATTTTGAACAATCTGAGAAAACACATCTGGAAGGAGGAACCACTCCCCAGGATGTAAAGTCTGACGGCTGAGATAATCCGCCTCCCAATGTCTATACCTGGGATATGCACCGCAGAAATTAGACAGGAGCTGGATTCTGCCCAAGCAAGTATCCAAGATACTTCTTCATAGCTTGTGGACTGTGAGTCCCACCCTGCTGATTGACAAATGCCACTGTAAGTGAAAATGTCTGTTTGAAAATAAATTAACAGTTCTCTCTTCAACAAAGGGCAAAATTGAAGAGCTCTGAGAATAGCACAGAGATTTAAAATATTTATTGGTAATCTCGCCTCTTGAGATTTCCAAAACCCCTTGTGCTGTCAGAGATCCCCAAACAGCTCCCCAACCTGAAAGACTTGCATCTGTAGAGATCATAGTCCAGGTTAGCTGAACAAAGAAGCCCCTTGAATTAAACGCTGGTGATTTACCACCATGTCAGAGAGTGTCAAACATTGGGATTTATGGATATCAATTGTGATATCTTAGTATAATCCCTGCACCATGGATTCAGCAAACAAAGCTGGAGAGGTCTCATGTGAGAACGGGCAAAGGGAAATGCGTCCAATGCTGCAGTCATGAGACCTAAATTTTCCATGCACATAACCACTGAAGGGAATGACTGAGACTGAAGGTGCCGACAGGCTGCAACCACTTTCAAACGTCTCTTGTCTGTTACAGAGTCATGGACACTGAATCTATCTGGAAACCTAAAAAGGTGACCCTTGTCTGAGGAATCAAGAAACTTTTTGGCAAATTGATCCTCCAACCATGTTTCCGAAGAAACAACATTAGTTGATTAGTGTGAGATTCTGCAGAACGGAAGGACTAAGCTAGTACCAAAATATCGTCCAAAAAAGTAAACACCACAATACCCTGCTCTCTGGTTTCCATAAGCAGGGCACCAAAAACCTTTAAAAAAAGATTCTTTGAGCGGTTGCTAATCCAAAAATGGAAAAGCAACGAATTGGTAACGCTTGTCTAGAAAAGAGAATCTCAGGAACTGAAATTGATCCGAATGAATCGGAATATGAAGGTATACATCCTGCAATCCATTATGGACCTAAAATGTCCTTGCTGAATAAAAGGCAGAGCAGTCCTTAAAGTCACCATTTGAAAATTGGTACTCATACATAACGATTCAAAATTTTCAGATTCAGAATTGGTCTGAATGAAATTTCCGTCTTAAAGATTATGAATAGATTTGAATAAAACCCCCAGACCTTGTCCCTGAAAAGGAACTGGCATGACTACCCCTGAAACTCCAGGTCTGAAACACACTTCAGAAAAGCCTTAGCTTTAACTGGATTTGCTGGGATACGTAAGAGAAAAACAATCTTCTCACAGGAGGATTTTCTCTGAATCCTATTTGAAACAATAAATATATAAAAAAGGCAGCACCAGCATTGAAATTGAACAAAAAACTTTTATTCCATAAAGGCTTAACAAGTGTGACACGGAATGAACATCTGACGTGTTTCACGCCCCCTAGTGGCATTTCATCCTATTCAAAACCCCTGAGAGATAATACTCTGAAACCATTGATTTGGACCGAATTATCCAAAACATTCTTGAAAAAAACCTTAATCTGCCCCCTACCAGCTGAGCTGGAATGAGAGTTGCACCTTCATGCTGACTTAGGGGCTGGCTTTTTGGTTTCTTAAATGGGTTGGATTGATTCCATTTAAAGAAGGTTTCCAATTGGAAACAGATTCCATAGGGAAGGATTAGGTTTTTGTTCCTTATTGAAAAAAAGAACGAAAACAATTTAGAAGCTTAATATTTACCCTTAGGTCTCTTATTACCTTGGAAAGAAGAGATAGCAATCTAGACTTAAAAAGTCATATCAGCATTCCAAGATTTTAAGCCTCAAATTCTTGTAGCTAAAATAGCTAAAGACATAGATCTAACATCAATCATGATGATATAAAAAATGGCATCAGAACTGAATAGTATGTTGAAGAAAGCGAACAATACTAGATAAATCAGAATCCAATTCTTGTTGCGCTAAATCTTCAACAAAAAAGTTGATGCAGCTGCAACATCAGCCAAAGAAAATGTAGGCCTGAGACGACCTGAATATAAATAAGCTTTCCTTAGATAAGATTCAAGTCTCCTATCTAAAAGAACTTAAGTACTATCTTCCATAGGAATAGAGGTACATTCAGCAAGAGTAGAAATAGCCCCAAAAAAGTTGAGGAACTTTTCCCAACACTGTATAGAAATTGCTGGTAAAAAGATACAATTTTTTTTAAACTTTGAAGAAGGAATAAAAATAAGTACCCGGCTAATTCCATTCCTTAAAATCATAAGAGAAATAGTATCAGGAATGGAAAAAACCTCTGGAGCAACCACAGGAGGTTTAAAACAGAATTTATTAGTTCTAATAACAAGAGGACTAGTTTCCATGATATCCAAAATAATTAACACTTCTTTAACAAAGAACGAAAAAACTTCATTTTAAATAAAAAAGTAGATATGTTAGTGTCAATATCTGAGGAAAGATCTTCTGAATCAGATAGATCCTCATCAGAAGAGGATAATTCATTATATTGTCGGTCATTTGAAATTTCATCAATCTTATGAGAAGTTTTAAAAGACCTTTATATTAATTAGAAGGCAGAATAGCAGACAAAGCCTTCTGAATAGAATTTAGAAACAAATTCTTTAAATTTCATAGGTATAATATGTACATTAAAAGTTGAAGGAAAAACAACAGGAAATGTACTATTAACTGATGGATACAATATCTGCATGAAAAAAGTTTATCATACAATGGCATTCGTAAATATAATGCACTTAGCTTTAGTAGAACCGACATCAGGCAGCAACGTTCCAACAGATACTTCTGAGGCAGTACCAGATTGAGACATCTTGCAAAATGTAAAATAGAAAACATATAAAGCAAAATTTGTCAATTTCCTTATATGACAGTTTCAGGAATGGGAAAAAAATGCAAATAGCATAGCTCTCTGACATAGAAAAAATCAAGAGGCAAAAGCAATGGGGCAAATAAAAAATTTAGCGCCAAGTATGACGCACAAAGTAACTGGAAAATGTTTTGGCGCCAACCATGTCCGGAAATGACACACTCGCATCACTAACGACGCAACCCTGTGTGAACCTCTGAGTCAATTACGATGCCGGAAATGACGAACGTGCCTTTCACGCCAAAAAATTCTCGTGCCAAGAATGAAGCAATAAAGTGTAGCATTTGGCGCACCCACGAGCCTAAGACAGCCCGCAATTTGAAACAAAGTAGTCAATTGAAAAAAGACTAAACCCCAGGTAAGAAAAATATTTCTTAATATTAACTTTCCCCAAATATGAAACTGACAGTCTGCAAAAAGGAAATACATGAACCTGACTCATGGCAAATATAAGTACATATATTTAGAACTTTATATAAATGCATAAAGTGCCAAACCGATAACAGAGAACCTATGAAAAAGACCCCCATTAGGAAAATCATTGCATTCAATAGGTGATACTCTCCACGTCAGGGGCGTATTAATGCATAGGCCAACGAGGCCCGTGCCTAGGGCGGCAGATTTTGGGGGGTGGCACTTCTCTGTTGCACTAAATATGTGCTGAGGATTTAAGAAAAAAAATTCAAATTTTGACAGCGCGGTTGTCACGTGACCGGCTTTTTGCCATGTCAATTGACGCCCACCTTCCTGTCTAGCAAGCCGCGAGAACTTTTGGATCATGGATGTGATGATAAGTGGAGACTGGAGAGGAGCCGGAGGACTGGAGTGGACTGAACCGGCTTAACTCAGGTAGGGAAGGGCAGGGCAGCGCAGCCTAAAGCATTCGCACGCTGACAGAGTCAGAAGGCTACCTGTGTACACTGTTAAGTAAGTGTGGCGTGGCTTCATCGAATGCCGCCCGCCCTACTCCTCTGATATTTTATTGCCTGCCCTGTACAGTTACACAGTGTGTGCTTGTGTATACTGTGTGTAGCGAGCCTTTAGGCAATAAAATAGCAGAGGAAACGGCATTAGGTTAAGAACCAAGTCTTGAGCAACTCTTGATCTATTTAAATATGCAGACCTGACCCGCTCATTTTAAAAGCAGCTTTGTTTACTTCTTAATGTGGCTGGGCAGTGGGACAGTATATTAGGCATGCATTGCAAACGGAGCTTATTGAAAAGGCAGGGGGGAAATAAGGTTCAGTAAATTTTGCCATGCTCTAAAATGAAAAGGAAAAAAAAAATACTGCCTTTTTAATAAGCTCAGTATGCAATGCATGCCTAATATACTGCCCACTGCCCAGCCACATTAAGAAGCAAAAATAACTGCTTTTGAAATGCCGGTATATGAGCACTAAAATTAGCTGTACAAGAAAGCTGTGTCTCCAGCAAGCTTTTACTCAGTGCTATTTCTGACACTTTTGAAAGAGTGGGGGAAGGGGAGCAGACATGGGTCTAGGACTTAGTAGTATATATATATATATATATATATATATATATATATATATATATATATATATATATATATATATATATATATATATATATATATATATATATATATATATATATATATATACAGGGAGTGCAGAATTATTAGGCAAATTAGTATTTTGACCACATCATCCTCTTTATGCATGTTGTCTTACTCCAAGCTGTATAGGCTCGAAAGCCTACTACCAATTAAGCATATTAGGTGATGTGCATCTCTGTAATGAGAAGGGGTGTGGTCTAATGACATCAACACCCTATATCAGGTGTGCATAATTATTAGGCAACTTCCTTTCCTTTGGCAAAATGGGTCAAAAGAAGGACTTGACAGGCTCAGAAAAGTCAAAAATAGTGAGATATCTTGCAGAGGGATGCAGCACTCTTAAAATTGCAAAGCTTCTGAAGCGTGATCATCGAACAATCAAGCATTTCATTCAAAATAGTCAACAGGGTCGCAATAAGCGTGTGGAAAAACCAAGGCGCAAAATAACTGCCCATGAACTGAGAAAAGTCAAGCGTGCAGCTGCCAAGATGCCACTTGCCACCAGTTTGGCCACATTTCAGAGCTGCAACATCACTGGAGTGCCCAAAAGCACAAGGTGTGCAATACTCAGAGACATGGCCAAGGTAAGAAAGGCTGAAAGACGACCACCACTGAACAAGACACACAAGCTGAAACGTCAAGACTGGACCAAGAAATATCTCAAGACTGATTTTTCTAAGGTTTTATGGACTGATGAAATGAGAGTGAGTCTTGATGGGCCAGATGGATGGGCCCGTGGCTGGATTGGTAAAGGGCAGAGAGCTCCAGTCCGACTCAGACGCCAGCAAGTTGGAGTTGGAGTACTGGTTTGGGCTGGTATCATCAAAGATGAGCTTGTGGGGCCTTTTCGGGTTGAGGATGGAGTCAAGCTCAACTCCCAGTCCTACTGCCAGTTTCTGGAAGACACCTTCTTCAAGCAGTGGTACAGGAAGAAGTCTGCATCCTTCAAGAAAAACATAATTTTCATGCAGGACAATGCTCCATCACACGCGTCCAAGTACTCCACAGCGTGGCTGGCAAGAAAGGGTATAAAAGAAGTAAATCTAATGACATGGCCTCCTTGTTCACCTGATCTGAACCCCATTGAGAACCTGTGGTCCATCATCAAATGTGAGATTTACAAGGAGGGAAAACAGTACACCTCTCTGAACAGTGTCTGGGAGGCTGTGGTTGCTGCTGCACGCAATGTTGATGGTGAACAGATCAAAACACTGACAGAATCCATGGATGGCAGGCTTTTGAGTGTCCTTGCAAAGAAAGGTGGCTATATTGGTCACTGATTTGTTTTTGTTTTGTTTTTGAATGTCACAAATGTATATTTGTGAATGTTGAGATGTTATATTGGTTTCACTGGTAAAAATAAATAATTGAAATGGGTATATATTTGTTTTTTGTTAATTTGCCTAATAATTATGCACAGTAATAGTCACCTGCACACACAGATATCCCCCTAAAATAGCTATAACTAAAAACAAACTAAAAACTACTTCCAAAACTATTCAGCTTTGATATTAATGTGTTTTTTGGGTTCATTGAGAACATGGTTGTTGTTCAATAATAAAATTAATCCTCAAAAATACAACTTGCCTAATAATTCTGCACTCCCTGTATATATATATATATATATATATATATATATATATATATATATATATATATATACACTACTAAGTACCAGCCCCATGTCTGCTCCCCTTCCCCCACTCTTTCAAAGGTGTTATATATATATATATATATATATAGAGAGAGAGAGAGAGAGAGAGAGAGAGAGAGAGAGAGAGAGAGAGAGAGAGAGAGAGAGAGAGAGAGAGAGAGAGAGAGAGAGAGAGAGAGAGAGAGAGAGAGAGAGAGAGAGAGAGAGAGAGAGAGAGAGAGAGAGAGAGAGAGAGAGAGAGAGAGAGAGAGAGAGAGAGAGAGAGAGAGAGAGAGAGAGAGAGAGAGAGAGAGAGAGAGAGACATGTACACACACATTTTATATATATATATTACTCACTGTATATATATATATATATATATATATATATATATATATATATATATATGTAAAAAAAATTATGTCTAAAATAAATGCCTTAAAACTGGGGGGGGGGGGTGGCAGCAGAATTTTGAGTGCCTAGGGCAGCACAAAACCTAAATACACCCCTGCTCCACGTCCCTCTGACATTCACTGTACTCTGAGAGGAATCAGGCTTCAAAATGCTGAGAAGCGCATGTCAACGTAGAAATCTTAGCACAAACTTACTTCACCACCTCCATAGGAGGCAAAGTTTGTAAAACTGAATTGTGGGTAAGGTGAGGGGTGTATTTATAGGCATTTTGAGGTTTGGGAAACTTTGCCCCTCCTGGTAGGATTGTATATCCCATACGTCACTAGCTCATGGACTCTTGCCAATTCCATGAAAGAAATAACCTTTTTTCAATGAATATATTGCTTTTTAAAGTCGCTCCGTTACCTGTGCCCCGGCCGCCTCTGTATACTCAATTTGACAGACAGGTGCATCGTCCAATAGGAACTGCACCATACACCCTATGTCAGACTTGTATATGCACACTCCCATGCTGCTGATTTAATGCAGAATCGCCAGAACTACCACTGTACCAATGTAGTTTTAGCTCTGATCCCATCGCTGCTTAGTTAACTCCAGTCCTCTGACCATGGAATTAAGTTTTCTTATAAAGTCTAATAGGGTCCCATTGTCATCCCACCATATGCCAAATACATCATCTAGGAAGCACCACCTTCTGTTCAATATTTTTTTAAATTCTTGTTCCCATAGATGATGCTTTCCTCAAATTCATTCATGAACAAATTGGCATATGATGGGGTGACATTGGAACCTATGGCAGTCCCTTTGATCTGTATCTACCATTTGTCCTGGAAAGGGAAATAATTCCAGTATAAAATCAACCAAAGTAACTCCTCAATAAAATCACCTTTTTATATTTTTTATTTACTAATAGATTTTTGAGTGCTATGGCAATACATCTCTCATGTTTGATGGATGTGTATAGACTTTTTACATCCATTGTAAATAATAGGAACTTGTCAGGTGGTAACTCTAGAGACTTGGCTTTATCCAAAAACATGGTTAGTATATTTAAAATAGGATGATATTTTTATGACCTCAAGATGTAAAATTTTGTCAATGAATTTAGATATGTTGGTGTATACAGAGTCTATACTGAAGACTATATGCCTCCCTGGTGGTCTCTTATTATCCTTGTAGATTTTAGGGACTGTATAAAATATAGGATTACGTGGGGTGTTTACATATAAATAATCAGCAAGTTTTTTGCCTATTTACCCCATATTTGTTGCTTTCTTAAGTATGGAGGAAATTTCTTTTTGTATTTTTATTAAAGGGTTTCCATTTAACCTGTTGTATGTGATAAGATCTTGTAGCTGGGTATGAATTTCCCCTACATATATGACTTGTCCATAATAACTATGTGGACCATCTCTTGTCAGCCCCTTTCAGTATGATGTCTGCTATTCTTTTCAAAGTATGTAATGCTTTATGGTCATTTACAGAAAAATTAAAAAAAAAATTGCCTCTATACCATATTTTCCTCTGTACTTGTGCATGTTTGTATTTATCTTTCAATTTTTTAACATAATTTTCTACCAAATTAATAAACGTATTTGCACTATGATTATTAATATTAGGGTTAAAGGTGCTTTTCCTGGTAAGACCTAGAGATAAAAGAGACCATTCTCTGTTGCTGCTTCAATATTTTTATATTCACTACCATTCGATATAAAAATCTTGAAGCTCCTTTGTTCAAACATTTTCTGAAGAAGGGTCATCAAATAAGCCAGATGAGGTGGCAAGTAATAGATCAAATAGGGCCTCCCAGAAATGGTATGGACAGAGAGAAATTATTAAAACAATGGGAAATGTGGTGGATTCATAAATTGGAAACATTGGCCCCCAGGTGCCTCAACAGACACTATGATTTGACAATTTTCCTATAATGAATAGGGAATCACATGTTGGGGATAATAATAATAATAATAATGATTAATAATTGGATACTTGTATAGCGCACAACCTCAAACTTAATCAACTCATGGCACAAATAACAGGTATTATTATTAGATAGTGATGTTTGCAGCTACAGATAAATTATAGTTTAACATCTTGTATAAGAATGAGTTGTGAGAATGGATATATTTATTAATATGTAAAGAATTACAGTTATTAAGATGTAATTATACAATATGTCCACTAGATGGAGTATGATAACACATTCCAGCCATTGGCGCGGAAAATAAGATTTAAAAAGCTTGTGAAACGTTTGTTAACCTATGCACGACTAAGGGAATCACCCCCAAAACGTCGCTTTTTTATGTCTACAATAAAGAAGTTATAAGCTTTATTTGGTGCTGTGGACTATTGTACTGTGAATATATCTGTGGGGAATTCATAGTGTCCTTGGTCGTCACGCACACCTATTTCATTCAGTAGGGCTGTGTTACTTATTGACTCATTGGATAGTGGCAGCCCTACTGAGAACTCAGTTGACATGGATCTGTCTTTGGCATACCACTCTTCCAGAAAAGAATGTATTAGGTGGAATGTACCATTGCTGGCTGGGTACCTGGTGACAGCAATGGTACAAGGCAGAGGCACCAAAGAAGGAGAGGGGGGTTGATAGTGCCCTGTCAAAGGAGCCATCAACCTTTCATTATGCTGCAACAACACTAGAGGGATAGTGGGCTATTCACTTGGGTTTCAGTGTGATCTATATCATCAGCCTCTCTGCATTGTATTCCAATATTTGATGAAAAAGAAGGGTGATTTTTATGATTTTTAATACAAATGTACAAGTGCAATAATAGTACTCTGCAGCCACCATCTCTTGTACCCAATCAATATTATCCAAATACACAAGATCACAATTCAGTAACTGAATTGGATAATTATTTACTTTGAACAATGTAGTTGATTGGCACTCATAAATTGTGGACTTGCCTCATTCAAATGACACCAGATGACACCATGTTGTGCCAAATATTTTTAAATATGGTATAATAAAGAATGCAATTATTCACATTATGATGTGCTTTTGTCATTTTTTAACTGCCAGGATACAGATCCCAAGAGGCATCAGTAAAAACCACCCAGGGCAAGTGAGTGTAGACAGCTCAAGTTATATTGTGAAAGAGTGCCCACAAGCGAAAGAATAGTTAGAGACACTCTCCAAGGTGTGCACACCCCAATTCTCAGAATTAAATAAAATAAAAAATGATAAGTAAAAGTATAGAAACAGGGGCAAAATAAATAATGAAAGTATATGGCAAAGTTATTTTTTACCACGCAGTCCTTTTCAGGGATTTAGATTAAGTTTTTAAAGATGGGTTATTTTAGTTTGAGTATAGGTTTGGGTACTTTAGTTTTAGAATAGGGCTTTTTATACCAGTGTCTTTTTATTTTTGATACTTTTTTTTTTACTGTTAGTGTTTATTTTTTGTAATTTAGGGGGTCTTTGGGGGTAAGCTGTTAGGGGTTAAGTCATGTAGGGGTTTTGGCATTTTAGGGATTAATATGTTAAGGGGTTTGTTGTGGTGGTTTGGGGGTTAATAGAAGTAAATTAGAATTGTCATGCTCTTTCCAATCCATTTAAGTTTAATTTTAACTTTACTATCCCTATAACTTTTATCTTTGCTAAGTTTACCTCTGGTGCAGGGAAAGAAATACTAACCAGAATTCTAAGTGTAGCTTTGCGTTAATAATATTATTAATAAGTAATTCCAGAAAAAAAAGAAAACTGGACAATGAAGGGACATTAAACACCTCTCGCTTTCATGTAAAAATTACACAACCTAGGGAGGCAAAAAAACAGTATTCCTAACCATGGTTTTTAGGGACATAGATTCAATATTACAATAGTCTAATTCATCAATGCACTGCTAGGATCTAGTTGATCTGGTGAGCCAATGACAAGAGGAATTTGTACATAGTTACCAATCGCCAGCTAGCTACCAATAGTGCTTTACTGCTCCTGAGCCTACCTAACTGTACTTTTCAACAAAGGATACCTTAAGAACTAAGTAAATTTGATAGAAGAAGTAATTTGAAAAATCTATTAAAATTACATGTAAAGGCATGTCCTGGTACGCTCCGATGTAGAAGGAGGTTCCGGAGGAGGAGTCTGAGCAAAGGTCCGCAGGTCATGCTCTAGCTCTGAACTTCTAACATTGCTGCTGGTGGGAATTGCTGTGCTGAAGCCCTGAGACCTGGGGTGGCTAACAGACCATTAAACTGTCACTGGAACCTCGGTTGGTGCTTAAACAACGCACCAAGGGACTACCCTGATAAACCTATACTGAGAGTGTCTATCCCCCTGGACGGTGTTATCACAAGATATCTTGCACTCTCTTATCCCCCCTTCTCCCACCAGTGCTGCGTGAGAAGGGGGTGACTGCCGTGAGAAGATAGCAGTCTGCTGGAAGTGGCCGTCAAATTAAGGCCACTTAATTTGACGGAACCGCTTATTGGGAACCGCTTATTGGATCTTCCCCTTTACGAGGTGGTGAATGGAAGCCCAAGTAAACCTTTTGAGCAAGCAAGCCCCTGCCGAATACCCTAATTGCTGAACTCCGAGGCCACCCCAAGGAAGAAGCCTGTCAGGCTCGGTCAGCTTCTGTCTGCATATGTCTGCAGTGATCATGCTGCAGCTCCCCGGCTCCCGCCTCCTGTGACAGTGGCGTGGGCAAGCCGTGCTGACGTTGAGAGCGGAGTGTGTTTGGGCCGTGGAGCGGCTGAGTTGAATGGCCGTGGAGAAGTTCTGCGATAGCCCAGGGTAAGTGCAGTGACGCCGGGAAAAGAATCGGGCGGCATCTCGGTTCCTCTTCCCACTGGTGTTGTGAGTGGAAGTCCGAGGGGGTCCCAGAGGTCCTTGTCTGCTCACCCGAGCGAAGTCTTGTGAGGGTCCTTCTCTCTCTGTTTTGAGGAGGAAATTGGAGAGTCGAAAGCACGGAGTTATCCCATAAGGTACTATTGAAAAAATATTTTTCCTTTCTGATCGTTAAACTCACAATAAAGCTGATCCCTGAAGTCATTCTTAGGACTGGTATCCTACTAAGGGGTCTCACTGTATACTGGAAAAGAGTATTTCTGGAACTCTGACTGCAATAGAACTGTTTAAAAGTTTATTTGACCCGCATAACTACAGAAATATGTAGCTAATTTTCTGTGTCCTCACAGTCTCTGCTGCAAGAGGAAAAAGACACATAGTAGCTGTTTCAACTAAAATTAAAAGCTGAGCTATACTTATTGTGGACAGTAAGAAGCACAAAAGCAACTAGCTACATTGTACATCGTGGCCCAGTTAATTAGTTTCTGTTCAACTACAAACTTATTCTGTGAAGCTCGAAGGCTGAGCGGGTGAATCTCCTCGATATCTTAGCATTTATTCTTTGTGTGTTAAGGATAAAGGCATAATAAATTGAAGGGGCTGTATAATTATAGTTATGCTTTATGTAAAGTGAATAACAATACTATAACTTGTAAATCTTATTGTTCTTATTTTTGGAAAATAATTCTTCTTCTTCCATCTGTTAAGGGTTACCTTAAAAATAGAGTGGAGAGAGGGAAGGCTGGGAACTTACCCCTCCCCCCTCGCTAATAATTATGGCTACCTTTTAGTAATACAGTGATTAATTGTTAGTGGTTCTGGAGTAAAACCCTTCTGATATTAGCCCCAGAGCAGAATATATATATATACATATAATATCTGAATAGGAGAAGGGAAGGAAGGGGCTGAGAATAAACATTTAAAATCTCTCCTCTATTTGTTTCTGGTAAAGCTCCACTTATATGGCATAATATTCATTGCAGACAGGGATATACTATAAACAATTACTTGCTATAATTATTTTTTTTTATTTATATAAACTTCTACAAACCGCTGACGCGCCTGTGGCTGGCCTAGTGATTCCCTTCCTATTGGATTGTACACTACACATCACGCCAAATTGTGAGTATTTATTTAGGCACTAGCTTTCTGATTGTTTTTCACTCCCTTCCCTCACGGGGTCCCCCCCTCCTTTTTTTTTTTTTTTCTTCTTCTCTCCCTCCTCTTTTTTTTTTTTCTTCCCTTCACGGCACACTGGAAATCCCTATCTAAATAGGTTGGTTTCCCATCTTCTAACTTTCTTCTCTTCCCATTAATTATCACGGTATATGGATACATTTCTTCACAGTCACTCCCGGACTCCTTCGCCAGCCATGGCAGCAAAGCAAAGAGAAAGAAGAACCAAAATCACCACAGATCCTTTGACTGACATACAGTCGGTTCCTGCAAATGTATCATCTACTAATGAGATGACTAACATACAAGTTCTAGTAACAAGTATCTCGGAGGCCTTAACCCCCAAATTCGACGCACTCAGAATAGAGGTTAAACAGGATATTACTTTACTGGTGCAAGAAATGAGACTCTATAACAGAATTAATGAAGTAGAGCAGAGGGTTTCTGATCTCGAGGATCTCACTATAGCCCATAGCACAAGCTTAGAAACTACTATTGCAACTATATCTAAAATGCAGATTAAAATTGAGGATCTTGAAAATCGCGCCAGGAGAAATAATATACGAATTATAGGGGTACCTGAGGGGAAACAACCTGAAGATTTAAGTACATTTATCTCAGAGACACTAGCGCAGCTCTTTAAAATCCCCTCTACTAATCACCAGATAGTGGTTGAAAGGGCACACAGAATAGGGAAACCGCAGGTCGATAACAGAGGAAACAGTAGACCCAGACCAGTAATAGCAAAGCTGCTTAATTTTAAGGATAAGGTAACTTTACTTCAACACTTTCGCAAGAATCAGCCTATTATCTTCAAGGAAAGTAAAATTCTCCTTTTCTAGGACTATTCAGTTGAAACAGCATTTAAGAGAAGGAATTTGTACCAAGTTTATCCAACAGGGCTACCAGGCCTTAATTATTTATCCTTCTAAACTGAAGATCTTGGTTAAGGAAGAAGTTTATTTTTTCAATAACGCACAGGATGCGGAAAAACTTCTGAGGCAACTAAACTGCTCTGAGTAACACTGGGTCAGTACAATGGATTGCCGCTTAATTTTTTTTGACAATAATAGAATGCAGGGATATATGCTGGGTAGTAGTGATGTCGCGAACTGAAAATTTTCCGTTTGCGAACAGCGAACGCGAAAGTCCGCAACTGTTCGCAAACGGGCGAACCGGGGGAACCGCCATTGACTTCAATAGGCAGGCGAATTTTAAAACCCACAGGGACTCTTTCTGGCCACAATAGTGATGGAAAAGTTGTTTCAAGCGGACTAACACCTGGACTGTGGCATGCCGGAGGGGGATCCATGGCAAAACTCCCACGTAAAATTACATAGTTGATGCAGAGTCTGGTTTTAATCCATAAAGGGCATAAATCACCTAACATTCCTAAATTGTTTGGAATAACGTGCTTTAAAACATCAGGTATGATGTTGTATCGATCAGGTAGTGTAAGGGTTATGCCCGCTTCACAGTGACAGACCAAACTCCCCGTTTAACGCACCGCAAACAACCGTAAACAGTCCATTTGCACAACCACGAGATAGATAGATTTGATAGATACATAGATACATAGATTAGATAGATAGATCAATAGATGCAATATACATTTGATAGATACGATAGATAGATAGATAGATAGATAAATAGATAGATTTGATAGATAAATAGATAGATTTGATAGATATATAATTTCCCAGACAGAGAATTACAAGACGTGCGGTCTGTGACCCATGGTAAGGTTCCCAGAGGCAGTTGCGGCGCAAGGGGACATGTATATGGCATGGATTTTAGGAACCGGGAGATGGAAAAAGATGCTTTAAACAAGATATGAGTGGTGGCACTGGGCAAGTGGGCACAGTATACGCTGTGAGCCTGAAACAAAAAAGCAGACTGATGTTTCACAGTCAAAAAAGTTTTTTTTTTTTTTTTAAATTTACACTACTGTTACACCAGATATGAGTGGTGGCACTGGGCAAGTGGGCACAGTATACGATGTGAGCCTGGCACACACGCTGGCAGGCAGGCAACTGCAATTAGATTACACTAGCAGACTGATGTTTCACAGTGAAAAAAGTTTTTTTTTTTTTTTAAATTTACACTACTGTTACACCATATGGCACTGGGCAAGTGGGCACAGTATACGATGTGAGCCTGGAACACACGCTGGCAGGCTGGCAACTGCAATTAGATTACACTAGCAGACTAATGTTTCACAGTCACAAAAGTTTATTTTTTTAAAAATTTACACTACTGTCACACCAGATATGAGTGGTGGCACTGGGCAAGTGAGCCTGGCACACACGCTGGCAGGCAGGCAACTGCAATTAGATTACACTAGCAGACTGATGTTTCACAGTCAAAAAAGTTTTTTTTTTTTTAAATTTACACTACTGTTACACCAGATATGAATGGTGGCACTGGACAAGTGGGCCTGGCACACATGCTGGCAGGCAGGCAACTGCAATTAGATTACACTAGCAGACTGATGTTTCACAGTCAAAAAAGTTTTTTTTTTTTACATTTACACTACTGTTACACCAGATATGAGTGGTGGCACTGGGCAAGTGGCTTGGCGGGCAAGCAACTGCGATTAGATTACACAGGGAAAAAAATTATGTTCTAGCCCTAAAAAGGGCTTTTTGGGGTGCTGTCCTTACAGCAGAGATCAGATGAGTCCTTCAGGACTGTAGTGGACACTGAATACACTAGCCTAGCTATCAATTTTCCTATAAAATCACCAGCAGCTACACTGTCCCTCCTCTTACTAACAATGCAGCTTCTGAAGGAATCTAAAATAGCTGCTGTCCAGGAGCTGGGAGGGTCTGGGAGGGATTGTCTGCTGCTTATTGGCTGGAATGTGTCTGCAGACTGTGAGATACAGGGTCAAAGTTTACTCAATGATGACGAATAGGGGGCAGATCGAACATTGCATATGTTCGCCCACCATTGCAAACGTGAACAAGCTATGTTCGCTGGGAACTATTCGCCGGCGAACAATTCGCGACATCACTACTGGGTAGATTGGGGGGACTTATGGATTTTTTTTTTTTAAACTCTCTCTTCTCTCCCATAGGTAAGTCACAAATTCTATGGCTAACCTTAAAGTAGTATCGTGGAACATCGGAGGTATCACCACCCCCATTAAAAGGAAATCGATCCTCACTTACTTAAGGAGAATTGATACAGACATAGCATTCCTCCAGGAAACACACCTAAACCTGGAGGAAGCCTTGAAGCTTAAAACATCCTAGGTTAATGAGGTTTATTCCTCTCCAGGCTCTGGGCGAAAGAGAGGGGTGGTTATTTTAATAGGGAAAAAGATCAATGCAGAAGTGCTATATGTTAGGATAGACCCAGGGGGGGAATCAGTGATCTTAAAAATAAAAATAGATAAAATGGTTTTTACGCTTTGCAATATTTATGCACCTAAAATTCTTGACCCAGAATTCTGGGACCAGATGCAGTCTAAAATCCTCTCTGTCCCTGAGGGCTACTTAATTCTTGGAGGAGATTTCAGTATGACCCCAAACTGCCCTCTTGATAGACTAATGCAAGATATGAAGCAGAAAAAACATAAAAAAGACAAATGGGAAACTAAATTTCTTGCGAGAATTATGCAGAACTTTGATATCAGGGATATTTGGAGGATACAGAATCCTGATTGTAGAGACTTTACATGTTTATCTAAAGCCCACAAAAAATTATCAAGAATTGATCTTTTTTTAATTGATGAAAGGCTATATACATTTAAGGTAAAAGCAAAAATATTGCCTATCTTTTTATCAGACCACGGGCCAATTTCCCTAGATTTTCAGTTGAATTATCCTAAATCTACATCTATGCGGTTCTATTTTCCTTCTTTCTTAGCATCAGACTTAAAAATCAAGAGCTTAGAAATAATTTTAATGACTATATTTATTGTAATCATGAATATAGAGACTGCCCTGTTCTATTCTGGGAGGCTGCAAAAGCAGTGTTAAGAGGCGAAATTATTGCATATAACGCTATGTTAAACAAGAAATTGAAACTTAGAGAGAAAGATCTAACGAATGCAGTAATAAATTCATATAATCGACTTCTCCTCGATAAAAACTCGGTTAACTGGGCGAAATACATTAGGGCTAAGCGCAATAAAGATGCATTTGCATTATATCGAGAAACTCAAAAAGACTTAAAATTGCAGTCGAAATTATATAGATATGGAAACAAGTCCGGGAAACTACTGGCCAAATTGGTTAATAGTGATAAAAAGTCACCGTTAATTGAGAAATTATTTTTAGGGGGGGAAGTATCTCTCCAAACACGAAGATATATCTGAGGAGATGGTTAAATACTACCAAGAAATATACTCTTCTAGAAATTCAGATCTAGCCCAGGCGGAAGACTTTTGGAGCAAAATTTCTTGCCCTAAGATATCCGAGGAATCAGTAGAGATTCTCAATGCTCCGATCACTGAAGAGGAAATAAAAAAAGTTATCTCTGACCTAGCTTTGAATAAGGCATCTGGGCCGGACGGGTTACCTAACGAAACTACTGGCCAAATTGGTTAATAGTGATAAAAAGTCACCGTTAATTGAGAAATTATTTTTAGGGGGGGAAGTATCTCTCCAAACACGAAGATATATCTGAGGAGATGGTTAAATACTACCAAGAAATATACGCTTCTAGAAATTCAGATCTAGCCCAGGCGGAAGACTTTTGGAGCAAAATTTCTTGCCCTAAGATATCCGAGGAATCAGTAGAGATTCTCAATGCTCCGATCACTGAAGAGGAAATAAAAAAAGTTATCTCTGACCTAGCTTTGACTAAGGCATCTGGGCCGGACGGGTTACCTAACGAATTCTACAAAATGTTATCCCCAGAGATTACAATTCATCTTTGTAAATTACATAATCATATGTATATTAAAGGAGAGCCTGTGGCAAAATCCTTCTCAGCTTCATTTACAACTCTAATTCTTAAAAGTGGGAAGGATCCAACTCTGAAAGAGTCATATAGGCCTATTGCCTTATTAAATTCTGACAATAAAATTTTTATGTCAATTCTTGCTCAAAGATTGCAAATAATACTTACCAATATTATTCATAAAGACCAAACTGGGTTCTTAAATGCCCGAAATTCCTCGGCGAAAATAAGAGAGGCTTTGGTTGTATCAGAGTATTTTTATAATATGGAGGTGGTGAGGGAGGGGAGAGGAGAGGCAGTCCCTGACCTAGCTGTGATTTCAATCGATGCTGAGAAGGCGTTTGACTCAGTCCAAGATGATCATCTTTTTTTCTCCTTAGTTAATTTTGATCTTAGAGGAGGCTTCCTCAGCTTCATTAAAAATTTATATCATCAGCCTTATACGAAAATAATTGTTAATAACATACTGTCCCCACAAATTACGTTGGGCAGGGGAACACGCCAGGGCTGTCCTCTCTCCCCTCTCCTCTTTAATCTCTGTATTGAACCACTAGCAATTCCGATCAGACGACAACTAAAAGGCATTAAAATAGGCAAACAAGAGTTAAAAATAGCCCTTTATGCTGATGATATACTTATCTATATGTCAGATACTAAAAATAATATACCTAAACTTCTTCAGATTATTAACCAATTTGGCTCATTCTCGGGTTATAAAGTAAATACCACAAAAACAGAACTTTTATGGCTTAAAAGAAATAACAGCTCCCTTCTCAATTTTCCTTTTCGACTGGTCAAAGATTCATTTAAATATCTAGTGATTTTTATCCCAAGTAAACCAGAGGACCTGTGCAATCTTAACATACTCCCAGTCCTATCAAATTTCAGGGGAAAATTTGCTGGGAAAATCTACCACTTTCTATTTCTGGACGAATAGCGTTATTTAAAATGGTGCTTTTTCCTAAGCTACTTTATATTTTACAGAATACTGCATTAACACTCCTAGAGAGAGACATTCTAGCATTAAACTGTATGCTCAGAAAATGTATCTGGCAGAATAAAAGACCTAGGATTTTCTTGATTAAATTATCACTTGCAAAGAGATATGGAGACTTTGCCTTACCCGACATTCATCGGTACAATCTTGCTTTTCTGGCACGAATTGTGTCAGATTGGATTTTTCGCAATGACTATGTTCTGAATAATGCACTTGAGGAAAGTATCTGCGACCCATACCTGCCGTGCGCACTGATACATTGCGAGCCAAAAAACTGGCCATTTAGTATCAGATGACTTAAAATGTTTTCTAATCCATAAACTGCCAGGTCTCGCAATATTTACCTCTCGTGGGGAATCCAAAATTTCAAGCAGGCTTGGATTCGTCAGTTTTTAAAAACTGGCACTCACTAGGACTGGATAGGGTTGTAAACCTTGTCGATCAAGAGAAAAAATGCATTAAAACATTTGAGGAACTTAAGAATAATTTCAGTCTTCCCAATAAAGAGTTTTTTGCGTATCTGCAGGCAAGGCATTTTGCCTCAGATCTAATGAGGACAGTAAAGTGGCAATTGGATTTAGGTAGTCTAGAGGGATGGCTTATTTTGGCAAAGAAAGGGCTTATGTCTATTACTCCATGCTACCATATTTTGGGAGCTGGAAAAGGGAATTTTATTCTTGGAAAAACTGCCCATGAATGGAATTTAATGCTACCACAAGACAACATTGACACCAAATCTATACAAACTTCTATTCATAAAGTATCTCAGGCTACTCTCTCAGCTACCTGGAGGGAAGCACATCTTAAACTTCTACATAAATTTTACTATACCCCTGAAAAAGGGTATAAGATACGAAGAGAGAATGCAAAACAAGCCGGGCATCACATAGAAAAAGGTAAAATAGCAAATAGCAGATGCAGGTGTTGTTCCATAAAAAAATCTTCTTTATTTAGTGAGACAGTTTAAAAACAGAATAGGGCTCACAGCCCCAGCGGTACATAAAAGGGTTCTAGTGAAGATACAAACGAGCAGACATGTTTCGTGTGGGGCTTCCACACTTGCTCACTGCTTACCGGTATCTCCACTAAGAGCTCTATTTAAAGAGACAGCAAATTGATTCATTGATTAATTGTGCATCAAACCACATAAACTTAGATGAAATAATTAACCCTTATTTTACCTACAAAATGATAATCGCTACATTTAATGTGAGCTAAGGTGACTGGCAACTAAATACATGATAACAGTTACAATGTAATTACCTACATTTCCTATTCAGATTTAAAACAAATTCATTATATATATATATATATATATATGAATCTCATGATTTCACATGTAAACATTAATAATCACTACATTCAATATATGCTTTGGTAAATAGTAACAAGATTCATGATGTAAAGTTACAATAAGATTTACTACCTTACCTACTCTAATGCAAAAAATTCATTGTATACATATAAATCCCATGGTTTCACCTACAGGCATAGATTTGATAACTTCCTCTATATAAATATATACTGAACAGTTTCAATGCCACAAAGAAATGTTGGGGACAATTCCTCTAAAATAAATACATATCACATCAAATAAATAGATTGACGTCACTTTCCATATTTATTCCCCATGGGTGCCAGGTATTCAGGTAGAATATCCATTTGGCTTCACTGCAGTTTAAATGGTATTCCCTGTCCCCTCCTCTCTTATTAGCTGGAACATAGTCAATTGCCTGCACGGAGAGTAATGAGGCGTCTCCTGCATGCATACTTTTGAAATGCCTGGCAACAGGGGTGAATATCTCTGGATCCTCTATATCCCTGATATGTTCAAGGACTCTATCTTTCAAAAAACGTTTGGTTTTACCCACATACTGGATTTGGCACCCCCTGCAGGTCAATAGATATACTACGTGTGTCGATTTACATTTCAAATTATACCTGATTTCATAGGATTTGTTTGTTATAGTAGAGAGAAAATGCATCCCCTCATTCACAAAACTGCAAGCCTTACAGCGTGTGGCCCTACATTTATAAAAACCTAATCTTTTAGGTAGCCATGTTGTAATCATTTTGCTCCTTAGATCTGAGGGAGCTACTAAATTCACCAAAGTTTTTCCTTTTTTAGCCACACATTTTAGACCTCCTGAAGCTAGACCTTCCAAGCATGGGTCACCAGCCAAAATAGGAAGATTTATTTTAATAATGTTGCAAATCTTATTAAATTCCAGGCTATATGGGGTACTAAAAATAATTTTATTCCCCACATTTGTTTATGTCCTCTTTGTATTCTTGTACTGTAAAAGTTCCTCTCTTTGTAGTTTATCTACCTCTTTTTTGACATTACCAAGTAATTTCTCCGGATAGCCTCTATTCTGTAATCTCTGATCAAGTATGTTGCATTGTTCTTTATAAGTCCTGTCATCCGAGCAGATTCGCTTAGTTCGAATATATTGTCCCTTCGGGATTGCCTTTTTCACATGCCCCGGATGGCAGGACCTATAATTGAGGATTGTATTCCCCCCTGATGGTTTCCTGAATACACTGGAACTGATATGCCCAGTATAATCATCAACTTTTAATTCTACATCCAGAAATGTAATTGTAGTGTCATGTTGTTCTGCAGTAAATTTTAGCCCTACTGTGTTAGTATTGAGGCTATCTATGAAACTCTGTGCAGATTCTGCACTTCCATCCCACACCACCAGGAGGTCATCAATATACCGACCAAAATACACCATATTAGATTTAAAGGGGTTGCTATCTCCATAGACGTGGGACATCTCCCACCAACCCATGAAGAGGTTGGCATAGGAGGGGGCAAATTTAGCCCCCATAGCTGTCCCATGTCTCTGGAGGTAGCAACAACCCTCAAAAAGAAAACAATTGTGTGTCAGCAAAAATTCTATGGCTGTTACCAAAAAATGTTTTAAATCAATGCCATAATTAGAATAATTCTCCAACAAATAAGAGATAGCGGTTAATCCCTGATGGTGTGGGATGGAGGTATACAGAGAGACAACATCAATTGTCAAAAAACTATATCCCCTTTTCCAAGTCAAATTTTTAAAGGTATTTAAGACCTGGGTCGAATCTCTAATATAACTCATGAGTTCCGCTACCAAAGGTTGCAGGTAGGAATCCACCAGTTCAGAGAGGGGTTCCAAAAGGGATCCCACCCCCGAAATGATGGGCCTACCTGGGGGGTGAGTACCGTCCTTATGAAGCTTAGGTAAGAAATAGAAAATGGGGGTATATGGTTTAGGAGGAAGAAGAGTGTCAAACAATATTTCCTTAAAGGCTCCCACTTGTTTACCTAATTCGAGTATGTCTTTAAGTTTTATCTGAAATTTTTGTGTTGGATTGAAACTGAGTTTTAGATATACTGTCTCATCCCTTAGTTATCGGTTTGCCTCTGCTACATAATATTCTCTATCCATGATTACAACATTTCCACCTTTATCCGAATTTTTTATGACAATATCTGGGTTAGATTTTAACCTGTTTACTGCCCTGCTCTGCTCAATCGTGAGATTATGTGTGAAATGTCCCTTAGATTTCTCCCCCTCCTGTATTTGTTCTGATAGTGATTTTAATTGACGTTCCACCGTGCGCTGGAATATGTCAATAGACTTACTCCTGCTCTGCACTGGATAGTAATTGCTTTGTTTCATGCTAGGTTTAAACTCAGGGGTTGTAACTGGGGACTCACCCTTTTCACTCTCGTTTAATAGTGTTGTAAGTTCAAGCACTAAACATTGTTCCTCAAAACTAAGTGTCCTAGTCTCCATTTTTGTCACAGGTGTAACTGATGTAACTTCTTCCTGTGCAGCACCATCCACCGAGCCTTCAAAGTGTTTTTTCAAAGTGATTTTTCTTACGAATTTATTGACATCGTGGATGGTGCTGAACAGGTTGAAGTGTGCAGTAGGGACAAACTCCAAACCCAGACCCAGAACTTCTATCTCTGTTCTGGATAAATCATACTGTGAGAGATTGACTACATTCCTTAGACATATTTTCTTGTGTAGGTGCGTGTCTGATAGTGTATCTTGTTTTTGTTTGTTTTTTCTCCTCCCTCTGCACCCCCTTCTTGTTTTTTTCTTTTTGACTTGCTCCCTATGCGCCAATCGTTTTTTGACTGTGTGCTACCCTCCACCTGTGGTGTATCCAAAACAGACAGGTTATTCACTAATTCTATATCTTCGTTAGACTCATGTTCTGAGGTGTCAACATCATACTCAGAAAGTCTCTTCGAAGTGTACCTTTTTATTTTGTTTAGGAAAACCTCCAGATTTGGTATCTAATTTACCACTTCTTTGAGACAGTTTAGTATGATGTTGTCCTTTTTCCCCTTGTATCTGCCATCTATATACTTTATTAAAATCGTAATCTCTCTTATCACGTGACAATTTTTGTTTTTTAAAGTCCCATAATTCTTTAGAGAAACGTGTCATGCTGTCTTCAAATTTTTTATCATAGCATTTAAAGTCTTTGTCTGGTTGAAATGCTTTAAGGTCATTTTGTACAGTCTTTATATGACTAATGCATTCAAGTCTCTGCTGCTTCTTAAACTCTACCAATAAATCCATTAAGGCAAAAGAGCAGGCATCCAAGATCTTATTCCATTTACTAATGAAGTCAGCGTCATTTACCAAGAAAGAGGGAAACTTTCTAATCCTTAGGCCTGTTGGTATCCTCTTCTGTCTCTTATATAGTAAGAAAGTTCTTATATCCAAGTCTAACTTAATATCCCTCCTTCTTAGCTCATCCATTTGAAAAAACAAGCTGTCTAGTGTATTATCACAGTCCTGCAAACTCTCATCTTCATCTAATTCATATACTTGTAGCGTAGCTTCCAGGTCCTTAAATACAAAGCCCTGTGGTGATTCTGCCATGACACCGAAGTTAACTCTCACACAAAAAAGTAGCGTAGAAAAAATATATACTGTACTCACTCAATGCAAACAATCAGGAACAAACACCCTCTTGTATAGTCCGTCAAAACCGTTATAATGCGCTAGAGGAATTCTTCAGTTCCGCACAAGTGTAAGCGCTTAATAAGACCCCACAGCATAAAACGAAGATACGAAACCCAAAACTTTAATAAATGCCCAAACTTTAATAAATGCCCTAAATGTTCTCTTATGGCTGCAGACCTGATACATATGCTTTGGAACTGTCCATTGATTAGGCAGTTTTGTCATAAATCAGAATTTTGGATGAATGTATCACTCAAGAGATCTTCTCTGGTGCTATCACTGAGCCAGGTTGTGTTTTGTCTAAAAAAACAGGAAGAACATCAGCTCAATGAAAAATTAATAATTGTATCTCTTTTGGCGGCTAGGTATTTAATCTTCAAGAAATGGAAATCAAGAGACCTACCAACTGTATCAGAGTCCAAAAATTATCTCAAAAAGCAATGCATAATAGAACAGCGAGACACTAATATAGATAAGGAATCTGATATTAGACAATTTTTCAGTAAATGGGCAGCATTTATTAAATCACTTCCGGTCTCAGAAATTGATCATATAACATTCCCCTTTCAAAATTCAGAACTGGTACTCTTGGGGATGTGGTGATTGGGGTAGGGAAGAGAGATAGATTCTACCCTTTTTTCCCCCCCTTGTTTTTGTTAATTGGTTGGTGCATGGTTTATTGGAGGTCAAGGTGGGTATAAGTAGAGGGAAGTTTAGGGGGGGGGGATGAATGATTCAGCAGTATAAAATAGATAACCAAGGATATAGCTAATAAAATTAGTCAAATTGTAAGTGAGAAGACGCTAAGAGAATGATTAAGCTATTAATTGTTAATTTAGTGAACACCAATTTTGGGGGTATTAACAAGACAGTTAAGTATGGAGTTGAACAATGTTCTTGCTTGGCTTAAAGTGATAACTTTTCAATTTGGTTAGGATGTAAGTTATAAATGTCAATATTATTACTGTCTTATCAATTTAGATATGATTAATTTAGTTGGAACTAACAATGTAGCTAATTGTGGACTTAAATAATGTTTATAATTAATATTTGTCTTGTATGGTGTAAATAATTGCTTGAATGTAAAATGCTGAACATTAATAAAAAGATTAAAAAAAAATACATGTAAAATTAAAAATGTAATTTTGACTATCATGTCCCTTAATAACCATAAAAAAGATCATTATTGTTGTAGAGTAATTTCAATCTATTTGTAGTATTCCTTTAAAGGAAGCCTCAAAGGCACCACTTTTACTACCTACCAAACACATGTTCCTGTAAATCAATCTCACACCAGATCTGCTTTAGCTATGGACACTCTCCCAGGCAATACAGAGATGATATGGGAGTAATTCACAGATGCACACCTTTTAAGGGCAGTACATTGTGCAAAAATGATTCAGGTGATTAAAACTTTTAGAAAGTTAAATTTAAAAAAAAAAGTTTAATAATGTAATTAATAGCTTGTATATTCATTTGAAAGTCATACAAATAATACAGCATTTCTATTGCAAACAGAAAATTGCAGCACATGTGTGGTGCATTTATTTTTAATACAGATTCAAATTTAGTATAACTGTACGACCCTATCTCATTCAGGGTGTTAATTTTTTGCTATTTACAAAACTGCTTCATGCAGACAAACAGAGGATATATAGAAAGGGCTGCACATTGCCTGATAGAGCCTTTAGAATAGATGCAGGGCACAATGGGATGGGGAAAAGTGGGATGAGGGGAGCAGGTTGAATTAGGGAGCCAAACTCATTGACTACTATGTTTTAATGTGAAACCCCTTTTAAAAGGTCATAAAGGTTAATAATATAATAGACACTTTTCAACCCAAGTATATTATTTCAACACACAAAGGGGCCGATTTAACAAGCTGTCAATTGGCCCCAATGCAGCTGTTTCCGCGCAAGCCTTTAAGCTCGCCGTAAAACAGCAGTTAAGAAGCAGCGGTCTTAAGCCCGCTGCTCCTTAACTCATACGCCTCCTCTGAGGCTGCGAACATCAATCTGCCAGATCGTATACAATCAGGTTAATTGACACCCCCTGCTAGCCGCCTATTGGGGCAAATTTCCAGGGGGTAGCATTGCACAAGCAGTTCACCAGAACTGCTTGCGCAATGTTAAATACCGACAGTGTATGCTGTCGGCATTCAGTGATGTCTGTCAGACATGACACTTGATAAATCGGCACCATAGTATACTTTAAAAATGCTTTTTTAGCCTTTTTTGTTTTAAAAGGTTCTGAAATTAAGAAATGAAACATTTATAGTTATGATAGTAAGTTGAAAGTAACATGTTCACTTACTATTTCTTGTTGAAAAGTATTGCTAGTTAGGCTTAGGAACAGCAAATAACTACTGGTCATTGGCTCAATAGATGTGTTTTGTTAAAGGGACAGTCAAGTCAAAATTAAACTTTCATGATTCAGATAGAGTATGTCATTTTAAACAATTTTCCAGTTTACTTTTATCATCAAATTTGCAGTGTTCTCTTTGTATTCTTTGTTAAAAAACTAAACCTAGGGGGGAGGAGTGAACCGCCGATCTTAGTGGCAGCATAAGTGAGGAGCTCCGTCAATGTTCTGGGGTTAAAGACAGTTTTAGCCTCCAAAACTTAGATATAAATACTTTATATACTTCCGAGAGGGGAAAGCTCTCTAATAGGATCAGTTTGATACCAATATGTGCCCGTGGTTCAGGTGAAATAAATTTGCCTCACTCCCGGAATCAGCTCCAGGACTAACTGCTATGGAACTGAACACCTTCGCTACCTCAGTCGCTTTGGCACATATAGCTCCAGAGTTCGTGCGGCCACAGTCAAGCTTGGTTCCTGCTGCAGTGAATGGAAGACAGCCCCCTAGACAAGCCCACTCAGGGTTGAGGCCTTCACTTTAACGAGACGGGTCCAGTCCTTACCGAGCCCAGTGTCGGCCCAAAATCGCCCTCTGATACCTGTTACTACCCCTGACTGGACCTCCGGGATCTTACCTTTAGGCTTACAGGCTGTTAGGTGTCTCATTGAGGCAATCCTTACAGTGACGGAGCAACTTGTGGTGGCGCGAACAGTCGCCATCTTAGGTCCCTCAGCCCTTGTCACACCTCAACTCGCCTAGGCATCTCTAGAAAGACTGATATCCTCTTAAACATCTGCCGATCAGCTCCTCAGCTGAGGAGATACAGAGCAAGAGTTCCCTGAGAGTTAGAGGCCCTGCACCATTTAGGACAGACGGTCCAGAGACCATGAAGCTCACGTGGATCATGAGGCCTAGGGACCCTGACATCACAGCATGCCTGGTTAGAGACTGTCTGTTCCTCACATCATTTGATAAGGTCCCAGATCAGCATCTGTAGAAAATCATTGCTGTCCCTCATTGTGCTGCAGGCTATTTAACCCACCTTTAGCTCACAGTCACCCGCTAAACCGGACTTACTTGACCATATACACGCGGGTCTGACATACTATACACAAAGAAATCAAAGACTCCAAGCCTAAAGCCAGATACTAAAGTGCTTGGGACTGACATCTTCGACCCATAGCGGCCTAACAGGGGCCTATTGGGGTCTCACTGACCCAACATCCTTATTTGAGCTATCAACCCTAGGGGTACTAGGATATTAATAGCGTGGGTGACTAACCTGAGAGGCAAACTATGCCTTACAAAGCACGACCTGGTGGGGTAGTTGGGCCAACCCTCACACTCATTATTGGACCTTTTCACATTTGGGCCCTATGTCAGCTACGGCACCATCAGTATAGCACTACTCAGCATTTCTCCCCTCTCTCTTATACCCAATAACAGTGAAGCCTCTCTCTCACCATTTCCCATCGAGGTCCTCTCGGTGGGTCATATCCATTCTACCTTTTCCCACATCGTCATTAGATGACACCTTCCCCTGGGAGAGAGGACCCTTATAGTTGCTGCTGGCTGTTCCCCTAATGAGTATGCTGAGCTACATAATGGCTCAGTGGAGAAGACAGGGGACAGGGGTAAGTGAGATGTTGAAAGTCCCATCTGCATCATTCTAATTCTTGTACAGGGTGTGAAAAAATAAAAGTGAACTAAGTTACAGATGCCCAGTTACCATTATGTCTCAATCTAACAAGAAGAAGTCCAAACAGGTGGGCCATCCTAGAAGAACTGTTGTTGACCATTTTAAAGTTGCCACTAGAGAAGAAAGGAGCTCCTCCCCTGAGGATGCTTATTCTCTGGACGATCAAGACATCAATTCCATGCCCAAAACACCATCAGCTCAGACCCCGCCACTTGATAACATGGTGGCCACTATAGTGGACACTTTTTCAAAATGCATGAACAACCTGCAGGACACCCTTACTAAGGCCATCAAGGGGTCAGCGGCAGATTATGCAGAGATATGGCAGTGATCGGAGAAAGAACGGAAGCTTTAGAGCAGAAGCAAGAAGATCTAGCGGTTGATCATGAAAATGTATTGTTCTACTACCAGAACCTAGCCTCTCAAATTTCAGATCTGCAACTTAAACTCTCAGACCTCGAGGACAGGTCCAGAAGGAATAACTTAAGATTCCGGGGAGTTTCTGAGGAAATTACAGCTGGTGATCTGGAAGGCTTCATCAAAGATTTCTGTATCCAATTTCTTGCTGATCTGGACGCCCCGAGCTTTCTCCTGGATACGGTCCATCGCACCCCAAGACCCCGCAACATCTCTACAGACAAACCCAGGGATGTCTTAGCTAGGATCCATTTTTTCACTCACAAGGAAAAGATTCTAAGGGAACTAGCAAATAAGCTAGAAATTCCAGCCCATTTCAGTTTTTCCTGACCTCTCTCAATTCATGCTCCAGAGACGCAGATCCTTTACTCCTTTCACTCAAGTTCTAAGGCAACATAATGTGAAGTATCGATGGGGGTACCCAACTATGCTAATTGTCAACAGAAATGGGGCCCTACACACGGTCTCCTTTGTTAATGATGGTATGGACCTTCTTAAAAATGGGATCTACAGAGACTTACATCCAATCCAAGAGGGTTGAACCCCTCATCTTCACTACTCCAAGTGTTGGATCCAGAATGGGCCCCTCTCCCTCAGCGCCCTCCTTCAGGGAAGAATCCCACAGATATTCCAGTTCCCATTTAGAGCCAAGCCTTGGTTGAGGACACTTGACTTGTCTGTTACTACTGAGGTCCTGGTCTCAGTAAAACCCACATCAACCAAAGGGCAACCTTGTAACAAGAGGTACCTGTGCTAGGTAGAAAGACCTAGTTACAGAAAATGTACAATATTATGTGCCCTTTCATGTTTTAGGTCATCTAAATGTTTTATTGTTCTCTTCCCAGTTTACGGCTGATTTCTTACTGAATATGAATGTATATAATAGGCTTAGTCATCTCCCACTGTCTGACGCACAGATAAAACTCACTGAATCTGTCTCATTAGTCAACTATTAAAATAACAATCCTTTCCCTATATACCAATAAACTCCTAATGCCGCCCTATGAGGCTTCCTCAAACCATAGTTGATATGATAGCTGCTAATTGAACACTGGGTGAGTTTGAACCCTCCCCAGATGGTATTGGGATCCTTTGAACTAGTGAGTTCAGCTGTGTTTCGATTTCCCTGAAAGACTAGTTTCACTATAATTTATTAACCTAATTAGGGGTCGCTTTTAGCCTAAGAGGTCCACTAGACTCCTTCAGTTGACTCAGTTTCCATCCCCAAGGGCATCCCCAGGTCCCTCAGCCTCCTTTCCCTGAATGCTTAATCCTTCAGGCTGTTCCTATGCATCCCCCTATGATTGGCCGTCCCTAGCAAATATACTGGGAAGAGAAATATCAATAATGTGTATTTGTTAAGTTGTGTGTTCTTTATTGTTGATACTGAGTTATGTTCACTGGTATTTGTTTATTTCACACCATATTGTACCATTACCTGTTAGATAGTATTTATTTGTAGTTCCCCTACATTAGTAGGTGCCATCACCTCACATGGATAATACTTTGTTTAATGATGGGACTACCTTCCCTCTTTACTTTAATTTAGAGTCTCCGGACTCAATAGTTATTCTCACCGAATTCCCCCTCGTGGCCCCTGAATCCCTTTGCTAGTAGATAATTTGTTGCTCAGAAGCAGGGTCTAACTTAAGATCCCCCCCCCCCCCACTTTGTAGTTTCTCATCTTGATGAGATCAAATAATTAACATACCCATTTGGTTTATTTTGCATTCCTTGTTAGGCGGTGAATAGTGCCGCCAAGTCTCCCTAGTATAGGATATAGCTAGGTTTAAGTCTAGACTAATTGTCCATACTGTTCCTGTCATTCTTCATCCCACACTATTTGTATGTACACCTACCCAGATTAGAGACGGTTCCACTATGTAATCCCTCCCCTGTGACTGCTTATCAAACTAAATTGTAATTTGTTACCCACTAGTTGGTTCCAGCGCTGATTGCGGACACGGCGTGAAATCCTGTATCCTTCAGGGGCCATTCTTGAGAGTCAGTCTCCAGGTAGATGGAGTTTCGCCTCCCTCCTCTTCCCTTTTTGTTTCCCTCTCTTTTCTGTTTTTCTTTTCCTGCTTCCTTCTCTCCCCTCTTCCCTCCTCTCCCAAAAGGGAGAAAAGGCCAGTTAAACTAACGTTTGCATCCCTTGCAAGGGACTGAATTCCTCCACTAAGCGCAGTCTTCTGGGCAATTACATGGAGGCCAACAATGCCAGGATTGTGTTTGTTCAGGAGACGCACTGGTTGTACAACCCAACCCCTGTATTTAAGTCCTAACATTTTACTATGTCTCTGCCTCCCACTCGGATAAGGTCAGGGGAGTAGAAAATCTCATTCACAGACTTGTCAGCTATGAGAAAATTTACCTAGAATCAGACCCTGATGGTAGATTCCTTGTTCTTATTTAAAATAAGATGGCCAAGTATACATGTTGGTTAACTTGTATACACCAAACCAGAATCAGCCTAGGTTCCTTAAGACCCTACTACAAAATATAAGCAGAATTAGGACAAGGAGGTTATTAATAGGAGGGGACTTTAATATGATATGGGATCCTTCACTAGATAAAAAAATCAGCCAAGGCAAAGTTGTCGATTCATACTCAATTTCCACAGCAAAAAAATTCAGAGATCTTATTTCCCAACATAATTTATATGACGTTTGGCGGGCTTGTCATCCCACCACTAAAGACTATACGTATTTCTCTAGACCGCACAACGTCGACGCTAGGCTAGATTATTTTTTCACAGATACTTGGACACTAAACATAATCAAGGATTCCTCGATTAGGTCTTGCTCCTGGTCCAACCACGATTCTCTCCTAGTATCCCTAGACTCTGATATAGGTTCCTCTTCGCGCCCGAGCTGGAAACTTCCAGACTCCCTATGGGCTAACCCTGACTTTCAGCCATTGATCCAGAGCTCTATTCAGAAGTTTATGACCCACAATAAGGACTCTACCCCCTCTCATCAAATGATCTGGGCGGCCCTCAAGGCCTACATTAGAGGAGTCTGTATACACAAACAGGCCTCTTTTAAACATCTAAAGGGAGCCCCCCTAGGTCTCCTGGTGGCCAGGCTTCGAACAAAGGAAGACTTAACAAGGACGATCCATCCCCTGAGTTAGCGGCAGAGGTAGTGGCCTTACGCAGCCAAATAAACGAGATAGAATTAACTTGAGTCCAGGAAGCATTCTGTAGATTTAAGCAACTCTTATATTACCAGGGTAATAAGGCTTCTACTATCCTAGCCCAGAAGTTGAGGGGTAGAGCTGCGTCCTCCCGTATCTTATCCATCGATAATGGGAATCATTGGGTAACCTCCCCCAAGGACATAGGGGACTCTTTTGCAAGTTATTACTCCAACTTGTACAACCTCCATAAAACTGAAAAAGAGGGTATCTCCTTTCATGATAGAATTCGAGTCTTCTTGGAGGGGTTGAAATTACCCACTCTGTCCCAGAAGGATGTAGACTCGCTTCTAGCCCCTTTCTCTGTCCCAGAGTTGAAGGGAGTGATTAACCAACTTCAAAATGGAAAGGCGCCGGACCCTTATGGGTTCCCAGCCATGTTCTATAAGACCTTCTGGATGGAACTCTCCCCTTTGCTCCTTCAGGCCTTTGGGGAGGCCAGAGAGAAGGGCTCCTTCAGAAGTGAACTCCTGGAGCAACGGTTCTTACTATCCCGAAACCTAAAAAAGAACCCTCTCTGTGTGGTAGCTATCGTCCCATCTCTCTTATTAATATTGATGTGAAACTATATTCTAAATTGTGGGCCAACAGATTGCACCTTATCACCCCCACCTTGCTCCACCCGGATCAGGTGGGGTTCACTTGTGGTAGAGAAGGTCCAGATAACACTAGACGCATATTAAACATCTTTTCAGAGGCAAATAGATTGGGGTTCCCATGCTGGCCCTGTCGCTAGACGCGGAAAAGGCATTTGACAGGGTCAGATGGGATTACCTCTGGGAGGCTTTACATTGGTTTGGGTTCCCCAGGGAGGTAGTTCTGGCTATCCAGGCTTTATATAGTTCTCCGAGTGCCAAAGTCAAAGGTCTGGGCTTCTGCTCATCAAGTTTTCCTATAACCAATGGGACGAGGCAGGGGTGCCCTCTTTCGCCCATTGTATTTGCCTTAGCAATTGAAACGGCTCAGGCCATTAGGAATTCTACCCTGATTCAGGGCATCCCCCTGAGTCACCGGGGGGAGGAGTTAGGAGGAGGAGGTTACAAGATTGCGTTGTTTGCAGATGACATTACTCACAACCCCCATAGGCTCCCTCCTGGTGCTTTTTGAGATTATTACCCAATTCAGCTCTTTAAGCATCTATAAACTCAATCTCGCCAAAACGGAAGCTCTAGCTATCCATATCCCACAATTTTAACTAGAGATTCTTTGAGAATCATATCAATTTCACTGGGCATCGGAAACTATCAGCCATTTGGGAGTCCAATTAGGCCCGAACATTGACGTGGTTAGGGCAAAGAACTATGACAAGCTCCTATGTGAAATTAGAGCATTGCTTAACTCATGGAACTTTCGGGAGGTGTCCTGGATGGGCCGCATGGCTTCAGTCAAAATGACTATCTTGCCGAAGATATTATACTACTTTCGCTGTCTCCCACTGAATCTACCCCAAGCTCTCCTTGATAAGTTCAACGCCCTGATAGCCAGGTATATTTGGCAAGGGAAAAAGCCTAGAATTTCTAGGAAAACGCTGCAAAAACCCTACAATTTGGGACCCCTCTCTCCCCAATGTCTGCAATTTATTATGAGGCAGCCCGCCTTTTACATATGTCTCACTGGGGGACTATGGACATGTCACAGAGCTGGAAGAAGGTTGAACAGTTTTCCCTACCACCAGGAGTCACTCTAAGGGATTTACCCTGGATACCTGACTATAAAATTGATAGTTTACCTATTCAAAATCCAATAGTTAAGCAAACTCTAGACTGCTGGAAAACTATCAGACATTATTCTGAAATAGCTCCTCATCCTTCCCCAATCCATTCAATCGCAGGTCTACTGCGGGGCCTCCCGGACTCCCATGTCTCCCAGTGGAGACAATGGGACTTATCATTTGTCTCTGATCTATATCAGCAGAATACTTTACAGTTGACCGACCAGGCTTCCTTGAGGGAGACTATCCATCTTCCTCCGTGGTTCTAATTTGAAAGGTTTAGACTTCACAAGTTCTTTTCCAGCTGGGGTTTCCCGCCATCAGATCTTAGAGAACTAACCACTTGGGAGCAGAAATGGAAATCGGGCTCGAGTTTGTTGAGATCCTTATCTATCCATTACATGTTAATCATGAAAGATGTGGGTGCTGGTGAGGTTTGGCAGTTAAGGGCCTGGGAGCAAGACTTAAGAATCCAAATTCCTGAAAAGACTTGGTTGAAAACGTTTTTACTCTCAAAAAAACTCTCCACTGTGCCAACTCAATGGAATTATATGTTAAGGTATGTCTTAGATGGCACTACACTCCTCTGAGATTGGCCCAGATGGCCTCGTCCCACTCATCCTTGTGCTGGAGAAACTGTGGTCAGGTGGGCTCGGACCTACATATATGGTGGTCCTGTCCTGTTCTAGAAAAGCTGTGGGAGGAGGTTTTTTGGTTGTGCGAATCGACTGGGATATTACTCCCGAAGGAACCTAAGGTGGCCCTTTTTAATATCTTCCCTCGGAAATACCCAAAATTCTGAAACAGCTAGCCATTTTTATTTTTGCAGCTACCAAAGTCTCAATTGCTAGATGTTGGAGACTGAATGCCCCGCCCCTTTGGCTGCAGTCCATAAGTCTCTAGAAATGTATGCTTCAATGGAAAGGGTATTCTATCATCATCTGAATAAAATTGACTCCTACTGGAAAATATGGGATCTTTGGGCCCTCAGACAGAAATCCCCGGGTTACTAACTGGGACTTTTTCCTATGAGAGAGACTTTTCCTAACTATTCCTGTACCTCCCCTTTCTTTCTATACCCATTCCTTTACTGTCTCCCTCTTTCCATCCCCTTCATCTACTCCACGTCCCCCCTCCACTCCACCTGCCTGGACAAGGCGTAAATTGGAAGGTGATGGTGGGCCCAGATTAGATTGACTAAGCCCCCCCTGCTTAGTGGGTATTACTTCAATGTATCCTATGTTTTCTATAGCAATCTCTAAGGTGATACCCAGCCCAGTAACGTGGGTAGAGGTCTCCTCAGGGAACTTTCCCTTAAGACATCCTGGGTCTCTATAATAATGGGTGAAATCTGGCAAGTGAGGGTGTTTGATTGCATTCTGCCCGTTTTTTCTGGGATGGGTGTTTATAGAGATTTGGGTGATGGAATGACTAGAGATTTTGCTACTTAGGAAATTTTATATTGAGGGGTGTGCTGGTTATATTTGAGTCAGTTGTTTGTGTTACATTCTTTTGTATCCATTTACCAGCTTCTGATTTCTCCATATGTTGTACTACTTGTGTATTTGTAATAAGTTGTCTTGAGTCCCTGCTGTAACTCAAAGAGACATAATCATTTTAATATGCCTGTACTCAGTTCAATTTACCTCAATAAAACGTGAAAACTTGAAAAAAGAAAAAAAAAAAAAAAAAAGGAAAGTTGCAGTGAACATTTGTTTGTTTTGTCCCTTTTACCCTGTAATTTAACACTAGGATTTACCAGTGCTACAAATAAATGGGACTTTCAGTCATGCAGTATAAAAAACTTTATTCTGAATGTTCCGTTGTTTGCATCAAGTTTTTGCTGAGCTGGGTGCCTCTGGCCACCCACTTCAAAACGCGGTGGGTGGCCAGTGGCACTTGACTTGGCGTGGGCTTGCTGCAGGTGAAGGAACTTTAGAAATGCTAGGATTTACCATCACTTTAAGGATAGACACATAGCAGGGTTAGATTTGTGAAATTTGCAGTGTGCACTTCTCAAAATAACCCACAGGTTGGGTTGCATGGGAAAGGGGACAAAATAGGTGGAAGTTCACTGCAATTTTTTTTTTTTATGGTGCATAGTCAGACATGTTATATTACTATCTCAGAGTATTGTGTGTCTCTTTAACTCCTAATTGAAATAATTTCAAGCAATTCGAAACTTTTGGGATATCTGTGAACTCGGCATATTAAACTAATTTTTTATTTTGGTATATACAGAATCGAGGTTTAGAAAGAGAATATTAATATAAATGCCATATTTTTATGTGGTTAATTCTCATTAGATATAGGATGAGTAATTATTTTTGAATGTTGTAATTTGTTTAATTGCAGTTTATATGAGGAGCAATAAAGTAAATTTATCTCTAAAAAACTAAACCTAGGAAGGTTCATGAACTGATTTCTAAGCTGTTGAAGACTGCCTCAGTGCATTTTGACAGTCTTCCACAGTTAGACAGTGCTAGTTCATGCGTGTCATATAGAAAACATTGTGCTCACTATCGTGGAGTTATTTATGAGTCAGCACTGATTGGCTAAAATGCAAGTCTGTCAAGAGAACTGTGATAAGGGGCAGTCTGCAGAGGCTTGGATACAAGGTAATTGCAGAGATAAAAAGTGTGTTAATATAGCAGTATTGGTTATGCAAAACTGGGAACTGGGTAATAAAGTGAGTATATTTATTTTTAAACAACATCATTTTTCAAGTAGACTATCCCTTTAAGTCACAGTAGTTCATTGCTGCTCTGGGGATAACTTCAACATTACAGGGTTAAAGGGGCAGTAAGTCAAAATTACATTTTTTTTTTAGTTTAGATAGAGCATATATTTTTAAACACCTTTCCCATTTACTTTTATTATTAAATATGTTTTGTTTTTTGGTATCCTTTCTTGAAGAGTGACCCTAGGTAGGCTCAAAGGAAGGCTGGCAGAGCAGTTTATGTGAGTCAGTGTGGATGAAGCAGATATACTCACATGTACCAGAGCTATCATAGCTCTGGGTTTCTGCACATTGTAAATAATCAGAAGAAAGTTTAATTGCATAAACACAAACATGTAAGTCTGTGACAAACAGATAATATTAACAAACATTCAATCATGCTGTGAAAAGCTTTAGCCACTGATACATTTTTCCTCTTTTGGTGATTTGCCCTCTGTATCTCCGACGTACATTTCACTGTGCAATTACAGTTTTCTCATGGAGCTACATTTGCATTCATATAATGTAACTGATCCCTAGTAGCTAGTAGGCAAGACAAATGCATGGTAAAATGTTACAGTTTGATAGCTACAGTATGTATTCTAAAGGTGCAGTTCAATGATTTAGAGAATTATGGTATTGCTAAATTATTAATCTCTAAACAGTTTCTTCATTGATGAATATGTTATGATTTTAACATTTGATATTCATTTCTAAAGAGATTGCCTCTTCCAATATAGGTATCTAGAAACAATTAGATAAATTAGTTCCTTCCAGTGCAGCACTGAATAAGTCATTTAGGACAAATCATCCGGAATGAATATTCTGAAAAAATTGTTTTTCAGAATATTCGTTTGCTGCACTATTCAGTATTTGTTTTACTTAAAACAAAAAAAAAACTGAATATTCTTTAATATTGACATTATTTTTTGTTTAAAATTAATGTAAAAAACAGAGGCGCCAACATGGCCTAATATCGCCCAAACAAGATATAAAATCAGCAATGAGAATGTGAATACTCACAAACAAAAAGCACCCAATGGTGCTAGTAGAGCAGGCTGGAAACTTAACAGTGATCCAGCGCACTGAGACCTTGGCACAGGAACAGTCCTAATCCTTCTGGATGTCCATATTCAAGTTCCTATATATGTATAAGAAGACAAACCAAACATAGTCCAATATCGTCAGGACAAAGATAAGATTGGCCCCAACCAAATGCACTTACTAGAGGGTAAGCACCAGCAGGTGCAGATACAGCAAGCTGGAACCAAGTCTTCGCCCAGTAGACTATAGTACAAACGATCCTGAGCAAGCACCAGGAACAGTTGTGAGATATTACAAAAAGTAATATAGACCAAAAACAGCAAGTGTATATTAAAAAATTAAAATTCTTTATTAATACAGCGACGCGTTTCTCAGCCTACTCAGGGCTGTTTCATCAGGGTATATCAGGGAAGCGCCCCCTATGGGCTTGGTGTGTTTGTACACACATCACTCTCTATACATATCTTAATGTAAATGTTCCTTTACTACCGGCAGGGCCGTCTTTAACACAGGGCAAAAGGGGCAGCTGCCCAGGGCCCAGTTTCTGTTGAGGGATTTTATGGTTCATACCAGACTGCTGATGTGACATGGGGAACACACAAATTCAGTCCTAATACTGTCACAGTCACAATTACTCTGATTATATTTAAAAAAAAAAAAAAAAAACTGTGCCAGACCGTGCCGGTGTCATGTGACATGCCAATCTATTGCCATGTGCTGTTTTAGATGTGCACTGTGCAGCACTGAATGCAAAGCCCTAACTTGGCATCCAGCCATTCCCACTGCATCATAAAAGGTCCTACTGGGGTTACCACTGTTACCAGGTAACTGCTCTGGTGGTAGGGATTGTTTCTGGGTAGGGCTGACTGTAGGCGCATGCAGCAGAAAGCTGGAGCGGCAAACACGTGAGGATTTGAGCATCTGTGCAGCTGCATACACTGCTCTCTTTAGTCTTGAGGCTGTGTGACTCATCTCACACTGTATCCATGCAGCCTTGGACAGACAGCATCCAGTCTGCTGGTCCCCTTAGCCCTGCTCATTCTGCTGTGGCCCTAAGATCAACTAACTGAAGTTTGTTAGGGGAACAGTGCTTTGTAGAAAGGTGTCAGTGGGAAGACAATGCAACATTGTCTAGTGCAAGGTGAGAGGGAACTTGTTCCTAGCAAAGAAGTGACATACTGCTGTGGCTGATGTACAGTGTCATGCTGATACTTCACACATTAATGTAAGGTTTATTTTTTATAGTTTTTGTTTTCTCTCTGTCTCAGATTTTACAGCTTCCCATAGTAGTTCTGCTGTTCCAGTCAGTACACTTATACTGCACCTCCATGCTTCCTCCTCAGTCTTTACCTTGCTTTGCTCCTGTTGGCTGCCCTAAATCTCTTTAACCAGCTAACCTCACACCAGAATCACATTCAAAAGAATATTAAATGAATCCACAGTGGAGGAATTTATATATTTATTTACTTATTAGTATTGCTTAGATCCAGTTTCACATATTGCAATTTATTTCATCTTTTAAATGATTAGCTCAGCAGTGGATAATCCACTGCTGGGCTAATAATAAAATAAAACAATTGATTTAGTAGTTTTTTTGGGATGTTGGGGTGGAGAACGAAATTGCATGGGGGGGGGGGCAAGAAAATTTTTGCCCAGGGCCAAGTCAATATTAAAGACGGCCCTGACTACAGGTGAAAAATGGTCACCTGCAGCTTTATACTTACTTATAGAGTGTGGGGGGAGCCTCGCTAATCCCCACCCTTCTTCACAAAGCTAATAGTTCTGCTCTGGGCTCTGTGAAGAAGGTTGTGTATGAGCACGGCTCCCAGCACATTATAGGTAAGTATTTTACCTTTTAAAGCTAATTTAAAGTAAACAAATATATGCTAATGAATTTTGATACTATACTGTATATTATTATTTTTTTAAATTAGTTTGTGCATTCGGTAAGATTTGTTTTGCGTACATGGAAAAAATATTCATATTTTTGTTGCAAATATGCATTTGTAATTAAAAATATGTGAATGTATAGCGCATGCTAATGTTTCCCAAAAAAAATTATGTTTTTATGCAGTATGGAGTAACAAAACAGTAGATCATTTAATTTTTGATGATTACAAAAGATCTACAGGTATCCTGTTCAACTAAGGATATTAAGAGAACTAGATACATTTGATAAAATAAGTAAATTGTGTTATTATTATTATTATTATTATTATTATTATTAATAATAATAATTGCATGCGCTATTTGAATCATGAAAGTTTAAAGGCACAGGCTACTTGATTTTGTTATATTGTTTAAAAAGTTAGATAACACCTCTTATCTCAATGCATTTTATTAGCTTTTTTCCAGTCAGACAGTGCTGGTTCAGGTGTGCCATATAGATAACATTGTGCTCACTCCTGTGGAGTTATGCATGAACCAGCACTAATAAAATGCAAGTTTGTAAAAGCACTAAGATAAGGAGCAGTCTGCAGAGGATTTGATACAAGGTAATCACAGTAGTAAAAATTATATTAATATAATAGTGTTGGTTAAGCAAAACTGGGAAATGGGTATTAAATAGAGTATCTATCTTTTTAAACAATAAAAGTTTTCAATTAGGCTGTCCCTTTAATATACTAGTTCATGGATCCATGAATATTACAATACAATAAAATTATAGTGGGTCTGAATAGACATAGGTACAATAAAATATTACTCGAATAATAAACTTGATTAAGCTGATACTGCAAAGGATAATAAAATCAAATATTCATAAATAGTGTCCAAAATCCTCAATAATGTGTCAAAAAATGTGTCCCAAATAGCAATCCAAATAATGTTGAAATAAATCAGCTGTATTGTTCAAAAAAAATAAAAAAAATGAAAAACAAGAATATAAATACGGGAACGTAGCCCAAAGTGAAAAAATAGAAAGAAAAATACAATCCAAATTGTGAAATAATGTGTTGAAACCTTTTTTCTTCCGATGTGGAGGGGTCAATTCACAGGACAGGAGAAGAAACCATGATGAAAAATATGACAAAAAAGGCTAAATGTGTATAAAAATAAACTAAAAAATACCTGTGAAAAGAAAAGATACAAACAATGTGTAGCAGGTTTACAAATATTGACTCCAATAGAATCAGGCTTACCAGTACAAGGTCTACGTGTTTCGGCCCCTCTAGGCCTTTATCAAGACTGGTTACTTGTACTTACTGATGGCCTTTTATAGATGTCTGTTCTAGTTGACCGGATGCTTGATTTTTGCAGTACTTCTGGTTTCGCTGCTAAATGTTAATCTAAATTATTTCCTTTATTACAGTCCCTATTCTGATAGAACTCTCATGTAGTAATAGTTAATTATGTATAAGTATTTTGAGGGGTAAAATGAATATATTCAGAATGTTAAACCCAAAAATATAGCCTCCGTGTATTAGTGACGTCACTTCCGGTCGGGGAAGGCTACCGTTAATTGCAGCTAATTTCAAGTATTGCTATATTATATATAGTTCTATTTTCTGTAATCCGTATAGTGAATAACCCAGTATAATTTATCTTCAATCATCTAATTGGTGGTCTAATCCATACTTGTTTTTGATAGTGCTGATTTTTAGGCTATCCCATTGGTTGTGACGTTACCTGTTAGCCGCAAGGTGATAGGATGTGCTTAGGGGTGTGTGTTCATCAATTCGTTATAATGCTTAATGAATGATCAACTGAGGGGAAATATGTTCTATATTGTATTACTAATGTTACTCAAAAATAAATAAATCTTTTGTTCAAGTCATAAAAGATATAAATATATGTATGCTTCAATTCATCACTTCAATTTTCCTTTTTTAGCGTGATGTTATGCCGAACGTCTCTATCCTAGCATATGCATATGTATTGTCAAAAACTAAATTACTAATAAAAAATTGTGTATGTATAAAATCTTCAATACCAAATATTTTAATATATGCATACCCCTCAAAATACTTATACATAATAAACTATTACTACATGAGAGTTCTATCAGAATAGGGACTCTAATAAAGGAAATAATTTAGATTAACATCTAGCAGCGAAACCGGAAGTACTGTAAAAATCAAACATCCGGTCAACTAGAACAGACAGCTATAAAAGGCCATCAGTAAGTACAAGTAACCAGTCTTGATAAAGGCCTAGAGGGGCCGAAACGCGTAGACCTTGTACTGGTAAGCCTGATTCTATTGGAGTCAATATTTGTAAACCTGCTACACATTGTTTGTATCTTTTCTTTTCACAGGTATTTTTTAGTTTTTTTTCTATACACATTTAGCCTTTTTTGTCATAGTTTTCATCATGGTTTCTTCTCCTGTCCTGTGAATTGACCCCTCCACATCGGAAGAAAAAAAGAAAAAAGGTTTAAACACATTCTTTCACAATTTGGATTGCATTTTTCTTTCTTTTTTTCACCAGCATTTTTCACTTTGGGCTACGTTCCCGTATTTATATTCTTGTTTTTCATTTTTTTCATTTTTTTGAACAACATAGCTGATTTATTTTAACATTATTTGGATTGCTATTTGGGACACATTTTTTGACACATTTTTTGACACATTATTGAGGATTTGTGTTGGGACATAATTCATCACAAGTTAATTTGAGTGATTTATTTTAATTGGACACTATTTTTTGGACACTATTTATGAATATTTGATTTTATTATCCTTTGCAGTGTCAGCTTAATCAAGTTTATTATTCGAGTAATATTTTATTGTACCTATGTCTATTCAGACCCACTATAATTTTATTGTATTGTAATATTCATGGATCCATGAACTAGGAGCTTTTATTGTTAACATTGTTTTTAACAATCTGTATTTGTGTAGTAATACATTTTAAGTCGATATCTTCTTACACCTAGCCTCCGTTAGTTGGCGCCTGGTTACCCCATTCTTTTGCAGTCACTTTCTCATTGGTGAGAGCTAGGTTTCACCTCTTCCGGGCCTACAGGTGTTAGTTGGCGCTTAAGTAGACATTTATTTATATATCATAATCATTGTCCCTTTAATATAGTCTTTTAGATCCCTTTAATAGACCAGAAGTCCATTATCATAAAAATGTATACATGCTGCCATTATGTGTTAAAAACTTTTATGTCATGATAAAAATAAAACCTATTGTCTTATTAACGATTTGTGCAGCAGAAAAAAAATGCAGCAATTTATAATTATTTCCAACAGGATAATTTACAGATGGAACCCACAATTATAACTGTGTAAATGCAAGTAAAAATAATTTTCAATTAAAATTCTTATTTATATATTCACTGATTACTGGTAAAAATAAATAAATATGTGTGGATTCTCTCCTTAATTAGAACTCTTAATCACTCCATTATCTATGTTTTTTTAATTTGATATATAATTTGAAATTATCACAAATAAGCAATGATGAATTTATTTTCATAATCTACTTCTGGAAATTGCTCATTATCTTTTTTAAAAGAAAATAGAAACTTTATAATCAAATTACAGTCTTTCCATTTACAGATTTGCACATTTATTTAAATTTGTCTTCTAACAAGATATACAGTATATTCCAATTGCTAATGGAAGTGACAATGATAGCAGGTTTCATGGGCAGGGAGGTCTTATACTAATTTGGAGAATTATTTAGTTATTGCTCTTTGCTGTAACCATTTCTATCACCTGCTATGTAACTTGGAACAGCACAGGGACCAATATGTTCCTACATATGCTAATATAAATATTAATGTGATGAAAAATTTGTTTATGAGAATGATCACTGCTGGAAATAAGTTACCACATAGTGAGTTCTAAAATTATTAGTACATTTTAATTTTCTGAATAAGGAATCATTTCTATATTTGTCAAAAGTATTGATGCATTAAATTGACATAACAGTAAGAAACAGATCTAATGCTTTCCTATACTTGTGTAACTCCAGTGAATGGATTAAACTTTTAGGCCCCTATTTATGAAAGTCTGGCGGACCTGATCCAACAGTGCGGATCAGGTCCACCAGACCTCCCGAAATACGGAGAGCAATACGCTCTCCGTATTCAGCATTGCACCAGCAGCTCACAAGAGCTGCTGGTGCAACGCCGCCCCCTGCAGACTCGTGGCCAATCAGCCGCCAGCAGGGGGGTGTCTCGATTGGGTTGAATTGCGGCAATGTCTGTCCGCCTGCTCAGAGCAGGCGGACAGGCTATGGAGCAGCGGGCTTTGTGACCGCTGCTTCATAACTGCTGTTTCTGGTGAGCCTGCAGGCTCGCCAGAAACACGGGGCATCAAGCTCCATTCGGAGCTTGATAGATATGCCCCATAGTCTTGGATCAGCAATATACTGTTGATCCTGAGAGGAACAAGACTAGCCATTGGGAGCTACATATATATGGTGCCTCCTGATTGGCTCAGCAGACATTTTCAGCTGTGATCCAGAGCTGACTACAACCCTGGCCTCCATTACATATGCAGTGTCACCCGCAAAAGCCGGTGACGCCAGATTTTACGCGATTTTGGTATTACATATACGGCGTAGCATACAAGTTACGCGCGTATATTTCACCTGTCGCTCGCAATCTTTACTCCCATAGGCTAACATGGGACTGCGTCGTAAATCTGTATCCAATATCCAGCGCAAGGATTTACGTGGCCATAAAAGGCAGCTGTAGCAGGCCTTGTGCCGAGTATGGGTGCACCGTAACTCCCGAAAATGCCTGCAATGCGCAATGTCTATCTACCTGTCAACCGCAATCCCCCACCGCAATAACTAATAAACTCTATTAACCCCTATATCCGGCATCAAACCCACACCGCAAGTAATAACTAAATTATTAACCCCTAAATCTGCCAACCCCAACATCGCAAACTACCTATTAAAACTATTAACCCTTAATCCGCCATTAACCCACAACGCAATAAACCTTTTAAAGTATTAACCCCTAAACCGCCATAGCCCACATAGCCTATTAAATGTATTAACCCCTAATCTGTCACCGCCACTATAATAAAGTTATTAACCCCTAAACCTAAGTCTAACCCTAACCATAACACCCCCCTAACTTAAATATTATTTAAATAAATCTAAATAAAATTACTATTATTAACTAAATTATTCCTATTTAAAACTAAATACTTACCTATAAAATAAACCCTAAGATAGCTACAATATAATTAATAATTACATTCTAGCTATTTTAGGATTTATTTTTATTTTACAGGCAACTTTGTATTTATTTTAACTAGGTAAAATAGTTATTAAATAGTTATTAACTATTTAATAGCTACCTAGTTAAAATAAATACAAATTTACCTGTAAAATAAATCCTAACCTAAGTTACAATTACACCTAACACTACACTATTATTAAATAAATTAAATTAATTAACTACAATTACCTAAAATTAAATACAATTAAATAAACTAAAGTACAAAAAAAGCAAACACTAAATTACAGAAAATAAAAAAATTACAAGAAGTTTAAACTAATTACACCAAATCTAAGCCCCCTAATACAATAAAAAAGCCCCCCAAAATAATAAAATTCCCTACCCTATACTAAATTACAAATAGCCCTTAAAAGGGCTTTTGCTGGCCATTGCCCCAAAGTGATCAGCTCTTTTACCTGTAAAAAAAGAAATACAACCCCCCCAACATTAAAACTCACCACCCACACACCCAACCTTACTCTAAAACCCACCCAATGCCCCCTTTAAAAAACCTAACATTAACCCCTTGAAGATCACCCTACCTTGAGCCGTCTTCACCCTGCCGGGCAGAAGTCTTCATCAAATCCGGGCAGAAGAATTCCTCCAGCCGGGCAGAAGTCTTCATCCAAGCGGCATCTTCTATCTTCTTCCATCCGACGAGGAGCGGCTCCATCTTGAAGACATCCGATGCAGAGCATCCTCTTCTAACGACAGCCGATGAATGAATGAAGGTTCCTTTAAATGACATCATCCAAGATGGCGTCCCTTCAATTCCGATTGGTTGATAGAATTCTATCAGCCAATCAGAATTAAAGTAGGAAAAATCCTATTGACTGATGCAATCAGCCAATCGGATTGAAGTTCAATCCTATTGGCTGATCCAATCAGCCAATAGGATTGACCTTGCATTCTATTGGCTGTTCCAATCATTCTCCATTGACTTACATAGACAGACAGGAATATAAACTCATATAGCTACATCTAACTACAAATATTATCACAAACATACACTAATCGAAACATACAAACAATATACAGCACATTACATACACAAAACAGATTTTTATTAGGAAATAAACACGATTTAGCTACTTTTTCACAGAAGAACATGACATCACTCACTTTACTCTCAAAACAAGTCTTGGATTTTATTTCTACACACAATTTTCTCCTCCATTGACTTCTATGGGGAAGACATGCTTGTGCACGCGACAGACAGATTTACCTAACGCACGGAAAAAGCATAGACAAGAAAACTCGTAATAACAGCGTTAAAATTGTGAAACTAACTCATGCTTTCATGCGTTAGTTCCGCTATGGCAAATAGATCAAGAAATGGCTATTTCCCTATGGAGTTATGGCTTTTACTTCTGTGAAATTCACTACAACATCAAATTGTTTTATACATTTACATTACATCAACTACAAATCACCATCAACAATACGAAATATATTTAATAAATTACATCATATTTAAACGGACAGAAAAAGTATTTTTACATTTCATTATTCACAAACAGCAGACAATTGGAAACACGTCTCATTTACCTCTATTATAGCATTTTATTTATTCAACTCATATGCTTGCATGAACATCATATCTACATAAGCTTAACACATGATCATTAATGGATGCACATACATGACTTTTCTCATTCACTCATACATGTGCACTGATATTATGGCCAAAAAAACACATTACATTCTCTCTATTAATCATGAAACATAAAATAGGGATTTTACTGTCCCTTTAACATCACGATTCACTCACAATATACCATTAGGAATTACGTACAATAAGAACATCATTAGAACAGATTACAGCTGTCACTTTTTGGGAAGGAACAACAATGCTATACTGCTTTATATAAGTCAGCATATGTGGGAGAGAATAACAATATATACGTAGATGTACATAACACGTATCATGCAGCCACAAAGCACACATTTATATTTTAATCAGCATACAATAACAATGTAGTAAAATACAATAGCAGAATGAGGATTTGATAACTAGACAGGCAGGTTGCTAATATGATGATCTCATTAGAAGCTTTAACCATACACATTACAGTTTAGGACTGTACCGCCCCTTTCAGAAGTTTAGCACTCAATACTACATATACGTAAACGAGAGTTTGGAACATCATTATTATTGCGCTTTTAATGGGACGTGTACAATATTGACATCTCGCCAATCACTTATATATACAATATTATAGATGTCAGCCGGAAGATCTTTATTATTATTGTGATTTTAAAGGGAAGCGTACAATATTGACATCTCGCAAATCACTTATATATACAATACTAGAGATGTCAGCCAGAAGATCATCATTATTATTGCGATTTTAATGGGACGCGTACAATATTGACATCTCGCCAATCACTTATATATACAATGTTATAGATGTCAGCTGTTACTTTATCGTTTACAAACAATATTGCAGCAACATTGATCGATCAGATTCTATGCCTTTATACACAAGTATGCACTTTCATTCATGTTAGCGTGGACGTGTGCTTTTTACAATAAGATAGCATTTAATAAGTATTGAACAAACATTACGAAGATGCACTGTATATGTTACATTTTACACTTTCACATTGCGATTCATTGGAGGAAAACAAAATTTCAGCAAACACCTACAAAAACGCCCACTTTGAAAGCATTTGCGACGCTCACATACAAACAAGTGTATACAATCAGCAATCATTACGAACACTCTACCATTGGACTAATTGCACTATAAACCCCCCAAACAGCATGGCAAAGGCGTCCCTTATGATCGACATTGTATCAAATTGCTTTTGTGTTTTTGCATACCTTGTTACTCCTTGTGCGTTTGCTCTGCTGTTTGGCTTTGTGCTGCTTAGTTTGGCAAATATGGATGATGCTCAGTTAGATGTTGCTGCACAAGTAGCGTTCAATAGAACCAGACGGGCTCGGTGGCTCCAAGAGAGACAAAGGGCTCATTTGGTTAGAGGTCCTCGTGCTCATAGGGTGAGACCCACCTTGGACAACATGAGTGACTTCGAGGTTTATGACAAGTATAGGCTCAATCGTGAACAGCTCATTGGCCTTTACGATGTTCTTAGACCTCATATGGAGCCACGTAGACGTATGGCAATGGCAATCCCTGGTATGACAACGATGCTTAGTTGTATACACGTCCTGGCCTCAGGGAGTTTTCAATCCGGAGAGGGGTACATGCATGGGCTTGCCCTGGGTACTTTCTCTGTGGTTTTTGACAACTTTCTGGATGCCATGGTACGAGTCAGTAAGCGTTACATAGGATTCCCTCAGAATGATGGTGATTGGAGGCGCCTGAAGAGGGAATTCTTTGCTATCACTAGAATGCCCAATGTCTTGGGAGCAATAGATTGCACCCACATTGCGCTGCTTGCTCCACACCATGACTTGCCCTTTCGAAATCGCAAACACTTCCATAGTCTCAACGTGCAGTTTGTTTGTGACGCACGTATGCGGATTATGCAGGTGTGTGCAAATTTCAGCGGGGCTTGTCATGATGCCCGCATGCTCAGACACTCGTCCCTGTGGAGGCAGTTTGAGGACAGAGAGTTTCCACCTTGGTGGCTCGTTGGTGAGTATTTGTGCACAACATGGTTAATTAGTTAGACAATTGCCACTGTAGTCTTAAAAAACAGTTGTGTTTGTGTAATGTGCAAAATAGTCAGCTATAGGACGCAATTTAACCATTTAATTGTCTTTCCGCAAATGTCTAGTTTTAGTTCAAAACAGATATGTAGCATGTCTTAGCTTAAATGGCCAGATAGAGAATGCAATTTAACCATGTCATTGTCTCTTTCCGCAAATGTCTAGTTTTAGCTCCAAACAGATATGTAGCATGTCTTAGCTTAAATGTTCAGATAATGAATGCGATTTAAACATATAATTCTTTTTTAAGGAAAATTTTTATTTTAGGGGATTTTCGTGTACACAAATGAAAAGTATTTTAATATAATAATTATAAATAAATTATTAATATTTGTCATTTTGTTATGTTCATTATTTATTGGTGATTCTGATTACATGAGCCAGCCTTGGCTCATTATGCCGTTGCGTAACCCCACTGACGAGGCCCAGGAGCGCTATAATAGGGTGCACAAGCGGACTAGGGCTGTAGTGGAGAGGATGTTTGGGCTCCTCAAAATGAGACTAATATGCCTGGACAGGTCTGGAGGAGCCCTCCAATACAGCCCTAGTAAGGTGGCGAAGATCGTTATAGCCTGCAGCGTCCTGCATAACTTTGCACAGCGGGCTGGGGTGCTGCAGACCGTCCAGGCGCCCCAACGCCTCCTCCAAGATGAGGAGGACGAGCCTGTTCTAGAGGGGCCATTCCGGGACGAGGGGCTCAATGTCAGAGCAAACATCAACCGCCACTTCAGACGGTAAATAATAGAAGTTAGATTCGAGTATTGCAAATATGTGTGAATTCTAGGGAAATGAGAAGTAGAGAATTGTGCAAACATGTTAGGATTGTTCATCAAATGATTATAAAAATGTATTTTGATTATTATAGGTGATGCTCCTGGCATTGGGTCCTGCAACAACTTCGCCATCTGGTTTTTAAAGACATCAGCTGCAGAGGTTAGGTCTGCACAATGTATGACTCATCTTCACACTTGATTGATAGAACATAACACAAGATGCTACACATGCTTAGTAAGCTAGTGATAGAAATAGTTTCAGAAATGGGGGGGTGGTGCTAATTCACTAATTCACACTTCTATTAATAATTTTATTTTCACTTTTTCGCCATTAGGGAGATGACTTCATCTAAAGACTGAAAGTGAAGAATTCAAGACTGAGAGTGACAAATTCAAGCCTGAAAGTGACAAATCCAAGACTGAAAGTGAAGAATCCCAGACTGAAAGTGAAGAATCCCAGACTGAAAGTGAAGAATCCCAGATTGAAAGTGATGAATACCAATGTGATCATGTCTGGCATTGTCTTTCAAATGTGCTGACCTTTAAAACCATACAAAGACACATTCACATGGTAAGTGGCAACAATTGTATGGACTAAGGCTGTGAATGCATCCTATTGGAGACACTTAGATTATTTTTCTTTTAGATGGTATTTCACAATCCTCTATTTTGAAAATGATGAATAAGACACCTAATGAAGATAAACTGATATTTTGAATATAATTGCCTTTCAAAGACCATACATCCAGGTTAGTTTGCACAATGCATGCTAGTTAAGAATCACAGGAGGAAGAATGTTAAAAGAATTAGGAATAGATACATGTCCTATATTAGAATATGTTTATTTTATATACATTACCCCTACTTTGTGCTAGAGAGGACTCACATTCTGACCAATCAGACAAAGGAATACATTCTATAGTTGATATAGAGGTATATTATTTGAAGGGACATGAAATATTACATTCAATTATGCTCAGTATACAATATAAATAGATTTTTATAATGTGATATGCATTATTTTGTCTAATTTAAAATGCTAATTTTTAATTCTAAAATTGATTAGACAATATAATGGTATTTCTAATTATGGATAGATATAGATTTCATGTCTGAACCTTTTTTTAATATCAAGACCAAAAAAAATACATGTTAGAGCATAGACACAAGATGATTTAACAATTTTTTGATTTAATGAATATTTTAAGACATGTGTTCATGAAATAACTAATGTTTATAATATTGTTCTTTCTTTTTCAGAGTTTCATCTGTGATGATTTTTTTTAAGAATTTTTATTTATTTTCTTGTCAAATTTATTTTCATACTATATCTTCTATTTTTTTTAATTAAAATACATATTCTTAGAGACATATCTAATCTGACAAGTAAAGTATCCATCTAATCTGACAAGTAAACAAAATATTACTCCCATGACTGTTAGTTATCTATTTGACAAGCACATGCCAGATATAAAACAGAATAATTTTGGTTAATTTACTGAATGTAAAATATCAACACAGCTTATTCAGATAATGTTAAAGTAAATTTTCTTTAAAAAAATTAATTTGGACTTAAATACATCTATGCTTTTATTGTGTGATTTATACATGTTAAAATCATAAAATGATTATGACGAGGATATGTAGTCTAAATTATACAAAACAACATTGTTCATTTCACTTTTAAGAAAGGAAAGTGTTAAACTTACATTTAAGTGACAGTGTAGTTGAATGTTAGATTTACATAATAATATTTGGGATTTTCCTTAGGTATCCAAAAACATTATTACAATAAATATCGCTTATTCATCTTTAATTTTCTTAAAGGTAATATGTTAGAAATTATCTGTAAATGAAAAGTAAGTTAATTTCATATTTAGACCAAGCTAATTATTGTATGCCATACTGATTACTTTTCAGTTCTAGTGAAGTCATTTGAAGGGTCATTTAACTATAGATAGATCAAAAGATAACTTATAGCAATTATTCTCCTTACCTCTTGGATAGATAGCACATAACTAGATGTATTTTCACTTCCCTTTAGTATCTTTATACAATGTTAACTCCACATATTCCTAATGGTTTGGTCTTTAAAGGGACATTCCAAAAATATTTAATTTAGTGAATTATAGACAATACAAATTTTAGTTAAACACCATTTAAATGTACTATTATTATCTAATTATATTCAGTCTTTAGATATCCTTTGTTAAAGAAATAGCAATGCACATGGGTTAGACAATGACATAAGGCATCTATGTGCAACCAACAATCAGCAGCAAAAGAGCCTATCTATATATGGTTTTCAGTCAAGAATATAAGTGGAAAAAAAGCTAATGAGAGAATAAAACCAAATGTGACGTTGTTTTAACATTGTATTATCCATCTAAATCAGTATAGAACATATAGCTTAATGTCACTTTAAGGTAAAGCTGTATAAATCCAGCCATTAGAAGATATTTCATTCACTGTGGGGCAAACAATACAGAAGGTAATACAAACATGCTTGATTCTCATGTTATACTAATTTTTAGAAAGGGAGGTGCATAGGTTTTTGATCAGAAAAGCATTACTGGGAAATCACTAACTGAGTGTTCCCTCACACTCATGAATATAGTTGTGAAAAGTAAAACCAACAAAAGAGAAAAGTTAAAACTTAAAATAGACAACATCAAATTGGATTTAAAATCCTTAAAATCAGATACTAAGTATGGAGGATATAAAAATAATCTCCTCATTTTATGGAGTGAGAGACACAAGTGGGACTACGATGTCATAATTTTTGTATCTCACTATACAACAGTCCTCTGAGATGGTTTACCTAATATGAGTAATGTTTCACATATAACATTCTGCTTTATCCCTTTTTCTTTTCAGGTACCAGTCTCTTAAAGATAATACAGGTTTAGTAATGGGTCTAAATTGTGTGACTGTCACTACCTTAGAATCATTAGTACACAGAATGTATGTTGTTATTATAGGTAAGATATTACTTCTTTTTTTTTCTCTGAAGATGAGGCTACAATATTACACTCATAAAAGCACAGATTATTAGTCAAACCGAACATCATTAATAATATTCTTCTTTTAAGCTCAGTTGCAGAGTCTACCTCTACATGGTTTCTCCCCCTTCCATGTTCTCTATACTGTCCTCTACACAAGATACTTTTTAGTGCTCTTTAGAAAGATAGTGGTGTTCTCTTCTTGCTCTCCTTTTGAGGCTACAGTGGATTAACACTAGAGCTCACAACCTATACTCACAGTTTAAATAGCGCTGGCTAACCCATGACTTCACTTTTAGTATATTTTTCCACATAATAAAAGGAACAGTGGTACGCCTGAAATAAGCTCTTTTAAGTGGCCTCTGTCCCCCCTCATCCACCCCTTCCCTTAGGCCCCTTCATCCTACATTCCTTTTCTTTTCCCTCCCCTCTCCTTCTCTACTTAATTCCCAACTCTATGAGACAAAAAGTAGCATTCAATCTTTGTGACCAAACCTTCAATAAGAACAGACCTCTTAGTCAACTCCCATAATACCCCTTCCCCTTAGATTTCTGTTCCTTATCCTCCCCCTTAGCTTTCCCCCTCACCTTCCAATTTCTCCCTTTTACCAAGAAGTAGTCTACAGTTATAATTTAGGAAGGTTAAACAAGGTCAAACTTCTTAGCTACCGCCCACCCTCATTTTAGGTGGACAAACAAGCAGTGTTTACCCGCTATTGATATTGTAATGATATAAGTTGCTCTTATTCTTCTGTTTACAAAGAAACTGAGGACAGTTTATCAAGGTTTCGGGCGGCCAGTGGACAGAATCCTTTTTTAAATTCTCGTGTTTTGATCTATTTTACTTTTTTTTTTTCTTCCTCTCTTTTTTCTCTCTCTCCCTTTCCACTCCTTCCCTTCCCACCCCTTAACCCTTCTTTTTAAACTTAATAATTTTTGAAAATGTCTGGTTTAAGATTTATCGCCCACAATACACAGGGCCTAAATTCCCCGACTAAAAGAAGTCTTCTTCTTAACCAGCTTAGACGGAATAAAATTGATGTGGCATTCATCCAGGAGACCCATTGGCAGCAACAGAGAGGTGAGGTCTTTAAATTTCGAAATTATTCACACATCTACAGGGCATCCCACTGCACAAAATCTAGAGGCGTTGCCATTCTGATCAGGGACTCAGTGAGTTTTGAGGAAATCTATAGCGAATCAGACCCCCAGGCGCGATATGTTTTCCTAGTTTGTAAACTCAACAATATCCTCTTTACTTTGGTAAATATATATGCGCCAAATGTAAAACAGACACAATTTCTTAATAAAACACTTAGACGAGTAACATCTACCAGACAAGGGGAACTATGTGTAGGAGGGGATTTTAATCTCACGTGGGACCCAGATATTGATAAATTAATTCCTCCCACACTCAAAAGAGACAGGTCCTCTCAGTCCAAAGTAAATGCGTTCCAGAAAGTGATGTTTCAGTTCCAACTATATGATGCTTGGGGAGCATATAATCCATCAGTACGGGACTATACCTTCTACTCAAACCCCCACAGATCATTTTCTAGAATAGACACCTTTTTTGTTACAACCAAACTCTTAGATAAGATTGAGGGGTCCAAGATTATTCCGATCTCTTGGTCGGATCATCACTCAGTGACTATGGAGATAGGCCAGATTATCCCTCATGAGGATTACACATGGAGATTAGCGGACTGGCTGATTCAGTCACCTGCGGAGGTTCAAAACTCCATTGAGACCATAAGGGAATTTCTGAAATTAAATGATGATGACCAAACAAGTGCCCAAAACCTGTGGGCTACTTTAAAAGCTTACATGAGAGGTTACTATATTAAATTAGCAGCCAAAACAAAAAGAGAAAGGGGGGGAACGTTATCTGAATTAACTTGTAAACTAAGAGAAAGTCAGCTTAAATTGTCTAGTGTTTACTCTATTGAGGTTAATAACAAAGTCCAAGCATTAAAAAAACAGATCAGACACCTAGAACGTCTGAGAGTCCAGAGGACTTTAGATAAGCTTAGACAGAAATTCTACTATTGTAACAATAAACCCACCACATTTTTAGCTAATAAATTACGTAACCGAGCAGCCCAAAAACGCATAGTAGCCATCAATGTAGAAGATACTAGGGTTTCTTCCCCAAAAGAAATTGGCCTAGCCTTCTATAAATTTTACAGGTCCTTATACAATATCCAGTCACCCCTGGACAGTACAAACTCATTGAAAAACACTATCCTATCTTTTCTGCAGAAAATAGAACTTCCTACTCTATCGGAAGATTATGCAAAACTCCTAAGTGGTCATATCTCGATCGAGGAGATTAAGCTAGCAATTAGACAACTCAAGACAGGGAAGGCACCTGGCCCGGATGGGTATGCAGGGAAATTTTATAAAACCTTCACACATATAATTATTCCTATATTGCATAGGTTCTTTAACGAAATCATGCGACAAGGGGAGGTGGCATCAGAATTTCTGGAGGCAAATATAGTCACCCTATTAAAACCAGATAAAGACCCAGTAGAATGTGGAAGCTATAGACCCATATCATTAATAAATGTGGACACTAAATTATATTCAAAGATATTGGTGAACCGTTTAGCTAAGGTAGTACCAACATTGATACACGGAGACCAGATCAGTTTCATTCCTGGCCGGGAGGGTCCCGATAATACTAGACGACTAGTTCATATAATGTCGGAGGCCAAAAGAAGAAAGGTTCCCCTCCTTGCCCTGTCACTAGACGCAGAAAAGGCGTTTGACAGGGTGAGGTGGGATTACCTGTGGGAAACATTGGGGATCTTTGGTATCCCAATTCAATTTACTAAAGCAGTGAGGACCCTATACTCCTGCCCTACAATGGAGGTGAGAGGAGTGGGATTCAAATTGGAAAAATTTAGGGTGTCCAACGGTACCAGACAGGGGTGCCCTTTGTCACCCTTGTTGTTCATGCTTGCTATAGAGCCACTGGCCCAAGCCATCAGAAAAAATAATAGAATAGAGGGTATTACATTTAGAGACTCTACCCATAAAATTGCGCTTGATGTCACTTTACTACTGACCTCCCCCAAGACTTCTCTCCCTGCCCTTATGGAAGTTATCAAACGATTTGGAGAACTAAGTTTCTATAAGTTAAACTTGTCTAAAACAGAAGCATTGCCAATTGGGATCCCAGACACTGTAATCTCTGTCATCAAAAGTAGATATGGCCACGATGGTCAATAGAAACTTTACTGTGATAGAATGCAGGAGTTCAGAAAGATTCTAGAGTCATGGGAGTATTCAGAAATCTCATGGATAGGTAGGATTGCCTCTATAAAAATGTTATTCCTACCAAAAATCACATATCTATTTCATTGTATTCCTATTCAGATACCCAGATCAATAATTAATAGGCTACAAAGTATGATCTCAGCGTACATTTGGAGGGGCAGGAAGCCTAGAGTGTCAGGCTGTATTCTACAAAGAACGACTAAACAAGGTGGTTTGCCGTTACCGAGTATCCTGGCATATCATGATGCCGCTAGGTTATCTCACATAATGGAATGGAGTACTGCAGACTCTAATCTCAGATGGCAGGAAGTTGAGAGCGACACTCTACCGCTGAATATGAAACTGATAGACCTGATCTGGATCCCTGCCCACTACCGAGACAAGCTCGGAATAACTCAGCCAATTATTTTAGATGCTCTTAAATTTTGGGATAAAAATAGGCATAGACCACATTTGTCGCCGCATCCATCCTCCATCCACCCTGTTGTAAACGTGGCTTGGTGCCTTCAGGAAACCCACATGAATATGTGGCTAAAACTCAGAGATGTGTTAGTTGAAGACGTGGACGAAGGTGCAGACCACTCCTATCTCGATTCCTTTATGACTAAATACTATATCCCTAACAAATTTTGCTTTGAGACTCTTAGATTACTCAGCTTTTTAAAGAGTTGGGGTTTACAAAACAACAAATGGAGAGAAAAAACTAAATGGGAAAAATGCTGGTCTTCTGACCATAAACCTAAGGGTATGATGTCCTTCCTCTACTTTTTATTAACTGGTGAACAGGCACTAGTGAATATTGTAGCTCTGTTGGCCTGGGAGAAAGATCTACATGAGACTTTTAACTTAGGTAATTGGCACAAAGAGATGGTGATAGCCAGGAAATACCTTCACTGCTCATCTCTGTGGGAAACCCACTATAAAATAGTTTGTAGATGGCATCTGGTGCCCACACGCTTACATCAATTCTATCCTACCTCCTCTCCAATGTGCTGGAGGAAATGTGGTCAGATAGGCTCTTGGATACATGTGTGGTGGAAGTGCCCTCTGATTCGGTCCTTTTGGTGGACTTGTGTGAAACTCCTAGGAGATCTACATTATAATCTCCCTTTTTCACCTACCCTATGTTTGCTGCACTTAAACTCTCCCAGAATGTCCCTGCAGAGAAAAAAAATTCTAATCTACTTTCTTACAGCTGCCAAATTAATAATTGCCAGAAAATGGAAACAGGTCTCACCCCCCTCTATCCAGAACATCATAGAACAACTTACTTATATTAAACAAATGGATAAATATGTATATACCCTACTAGGGAAGACTGACTTATATATTAAGGTGTGGGAAGGTTGGACAGAGCTATATGGCCAGTGAATGAAAGAAGGTGGCAAATAATGGGGAATAGAGATTTAGATAATAAATTCACCAGTTAATACCAGATTACCCTATCCCTCTGCCTTCCTCCTTTCACCCCCCCACCTACATGTTCACTTTTACCCCCACTAACACCCCCCCTCCTCCTTCTTCCTTAGTTTTACCCCCCTTTTTTTTCCCTCTTAAATTGAGGGAAATTCTCTCGGATGTGATGAGAAATGCTGATAGTCCACTGGTAGTCGAAGACTAGCTTTTCTCAACTCGCCCTCTAATTTTGTGCATTTAGTAGGAGCAACTTGTTATGACTCCATATAATTTGTAAATTCTCATAATAAATACATCTATTTTATAATTAGCATATCATTCTATAAGATGTATAAGGTTTTATGGCTGTTCAAATTTTATAACTTTGTTATGTGTTTATATAGGAAACAAAAGGAAAAATGAGGTAATTCTTGATTATGTGTATTTTATTGTTGTATTCACATACAACGTCCTTTAGTTTCATTATGTTTTATGTACTTATGGAGAGATACATATATAATGTCTGAATTAAGATTTCTTTACTCTCTTATATGAAAAGGTTTCATTGTCCAATGGGTAAACAATGTCTTGTATGCAAAATTTACCAAAATGATACAGAATGTATATTATGTTTATGATTTTTCTTTCTCGTATTACCTCAATAAAAAACTTTGATAAAAAAATAATAATAATAATCTCAAAGTCAAGATCCAAAAAACAGATGAAGAATTGGCACAGAGAAGAGGAAATAAATTCAGTAGAGACACGGAGGACTACCTCAACAACAAAGTGTATAATTGGTTACGATTCCAGAATAGACCAAGGAGAAGATCCTTTCGGAATAAGGGGGCAACAAAAACCAACAAACATCTAAAGAAGACAACAAAGCCAATACCCCAAAACCTATTCTGAAACATAAATCTAAACGCAAGGTGGCCTTTTCCTCAACAGATACGTCTGATCAAGATTCTTATGTATCAGATGGAAGTGGTTCCTCCATGCCATCCCAGTCCAGATCTCTTTCTCCTCCCTCTCCTCCTCCTTCTTCTTCTACAAACTCTATTTCTCTTCCTTCCGGCCCCCTCTTGTCATTACAGGTATTAAGTGATAGCGACACAGACATGGATGAAGCTCCTGTTGTACGCCCCAAAGACAAATCAACATCTGCCATCCCTTTAGGAGGCGCACAAGGAGGGCCGGTAGAAGAATTAAGAAAGTCTTCAAGAAAACCACAAAAAAACAACATGAAGGACTGTCGGTTTTAAACTTGTCCAAGGTGGAGCTTACAGATGAAGAGGAGTCCCTACTAAGCAAAGGACTGGGTTTTGCTCCCACTAACACTTTTTCAGCATTTAGAACAATCATTGACATTGACAAATAAATTTGTCAGAAAACTGACGTTAAAAAGATTTTTCAATTTGCATAAAGATCCGGTTACAACTAGTGATGTCGCGAACCTAAAATTTTCAGTTTTCAAACGGCGAACGCGAACTTTTCGCAAATGTTCGCGAACAGGCGAAGCGGGCGAACCGACATAGACTTCAATAGGCAGGCGAATTTTAAAACCCACAGGGACTCTTTCTGGCCACAATAGTGATGGAAAATTTGTTTCAAGGGGACTAACACCTGGACTGTGGCATGCCGGAGGGGGATCCATGGCAAAACTCCCATGGAAAATTACAGTCTGGTTTTAATCCATAAAGGGCATAAATCACCTAACATTCCTAAATTGTTTGGAATAACATGCTTTAAACATCAGGTATGATGCTGTATCGATCAGGTAGTGTAAGGGTTATGCCTGCTTCACAGTGACAGACCAAACTCCCCGTTTAACGCACCGCAAAAAACAGCAAACAGTCCATTTGCACAACCGCAAACTCCCCATTTGCACAAGGTTGGACCTGAGCTCTGCAATGACGGCATTCTGGTGGTGGCAACAGCATGCGTTGATTGGCGTGCTGTCTGGCTGACCCTGGGTGCCGATGCATGCTGTCTGACTGGGCTACTAGCTCCTTGTGACGACCTCCCCCTGCTTCCAACTCGTCTCCTCCTCCTCTCTGTCTCCCCATCTGAACTTTCCCCCTGTCCTTCTTTTCTTCTAGTGGGCACCGACATGAAATCCACGGACGCATCGTCGTCATCAACCTCTTCACTTGTATCTGACAACTCAGCAAAGGAAGCAGCAGCGGGTACAACATCATCATCATCACACCGTACGTCCATGTGTGTAATGCTGCCGGACTGAGACATATCCCTGTTATCTACATCCTCTAGCAATAATGGTTGCGCATCACTCATTTCTTCCAACTGATGTGTAAATAACTCCTCTGACAGATCAAGTGAAGCGGCTGTGGTACTAGTGTTGGTGGTGGCGGCAGGCGGGCGAGTGGTAACTTGAGAGGTGCCTGAAGCTAAGCTGGAGGAGGATGGTGCATCAAGGTTCCGAGCGGAAGCTGTAGAAGATTGGGTGTCCTGTGTTAAAAAGTCAACTATGTCCTCAGAACTTTTTGAATTCAGGGTATGTGGCCTCTGAACACTGGGCATTATTCTAGGGCCAAAGGGAATCACAGCACCACGACGGCCCCTGCGGGGTGGCCTGCCTCTGCCTGTCATTTTTTTTTTCAATTAGTGGTACTATGCGTGCAAGCTACTGTGACAACAGATATGAGTGGCACTGTGCACTGGCAGAAGTTGGCGGAGTAGACGCTGTAGGCCTGACACACACGCTTGCAGACAACTAACTGCTATTCAATCTATTACAGTCAAAAAAGTGTTGTTTTTCTTAAGTGTACACTACTATTACACCAGATATGAGTTGCACTGGTGTGACACTGTGCCCTGGCAGGCCCTAAAATGCACACGCGTGAAGGAAACTGACTGCTATTATTTCACAGTCAAATTTCTAGTTCTTTTTTTAACCCCTTAATGACCGAGGACGTACGCCATACGTCCTTAGAAAAAATACAGTTAACGCCTGAGGACGTATGGCATACGTCCTGTCAGTATATTTATGAAAATCTTAGTAGTGCTATCCAAATAATATATCAGCTTATGGCAGGGTTATGACACAATACAACCAATAATTTTCCTTAAAAATAGAAACCCTTAATAAACATGCATCTACTAGAAACAATAAAATTAATATAAATACCTGAACTCTTTTATTTAGTTAATATCCATGAACATTTTTTAAATATATTTGCAATAAAAGAAATATGAAATAATATTATATGCGCTTGAAAACCAACTACTAAGATATGCTATCCTTCTTACAAAACCCAGAAAAATATACCTTCACAATTCAGCCTTATTTACAAATAGCCTTTTATTTATTTAACACAATGGAACTAAAAACCACTAACAGCCAAGCAATACAATTCTAAACTGTGCTTTAAAACAATAGGATAATATATATATATATATATATATATATATATATATATATATATATATATATATATATATATATATATATATATATATATATATATTCTGCTATTTAACTGCAATTTATCCTAATACAATATTGACTTAAAACACCGGAAATTTTATAGATAAATTACTTCTAGTCTACCAGATACAAATTTAAACAATACCTAGGCTTATAAAATATTAACTTGAAATACAAATTGCTTCTTTAAATATTTTAACTGTACTTTAAACTGCAGTGACTTAGAATTTAACTAATAGTTTTACCAATAACCTTGAATACGTTACCAGAGTAAAAAGCAGTCGATATCCAATATTCCTTGGTAGGAATTATTTTACCTCAGATCACCAATAAGTGTATATCGCAGTCAATGAGAAAGGTAGATTAGCTTTGCTCTAGTAAAGTGATATTTCACGCCCAGCAGGAACCAGTTACAAGTTTTAGCTTCAGCAGAAAATCTCTCCTTCTCTCTATTGCATTAAATTTTATTAGTTTTCCATCATGGGTAAATTGGGGTTGGCCCACCTGGTCCCTTCTGATTGGATATTTGGAATACCTGATTGTATTGGCCCTTAACGGAGTTGAGCATGTTTACTATGGCAACGCATCTTTTGAACAGTTAATTCCCTTAACTGTCCTACCGGTATTGGCCCTTAGGTGGCAGCATTTCAAACAGACATAGCAATACATACAGCATTTCTGAACATTTTTAAACAACTTAATTACTTTTATAAAATGATTATTTAATCAGACCATAACTTTTTATAGCAATTGTTCATAATATTTGTTTTAGATAGGGTGGGGTTTTATGAATTTTCTGATCATTTTGATATGAAACATCAAATACATCTAACATTATATTAAAATAATTTATATTTCATTTATCCTAACAGAAAGTTTATATTTCATAGTCGTATCACATCAAAGTAACTTCCATATCTTCATCTCACTATATTTTAAGAGATGTATTTAAACTTTATAAACATTTATTGCACATTCATATGATATGACTTATTTCATTTCATGCAGGCATTCCATCTCTTTCTAAGTGCATAGATTGATGCCCATGACCAATGGTTGTCTGTAATAAAAATAGAAATAATTATTAGAAATGATCCAAGCATTCATATGTATTTGATGTAGTCATTACTCAACATAGCAATCATTCATTTAATATCAAATGTCTCAGTCCCATATATATATATATATATATATATATATACATATCTGGGTTATTTGAATTTTTCCAAACACATATGAAACTAGTGTTGTTCCCTTTGCAAAAAAAAAAATGTATTTATTTTTATTTAAAATCTAAGTACAGTTGCTTTGAAATCATAATGTAAGCCATGTGCTTTCTCTGTGTTATCTTAACCCAGACGCAATGTCTGTGTCACGTGTATTCTGGTGTTATCAGCCACACAGCCTGAGCCACTCAAGCAAATCTGTGCTAATTATCAGTTCCTTGCTAAATTATACAATTGCATAATTTAGCATATTAAGTGTGTGAGATCTCCCAGAAACAATCCTTTGTTCTACAAACAGTGTGCACACCCACAGACTTACCAAATAAAGACAAATATACTTCTATATGTTATTTAATAATATTTCAAATACCTTGACATAAATCCCCCTTTCAAATTCAAAAATATGTAGGACACATGTATTTGAATTGGATCAAAGTTAGTGGTATTTGGTGAGGATGTTGACCGTACACATCATAGACAGTCTTCTATGTAGATAGTCTGTCAATTTTGAGCCTTCATGTTTATCAGCTAGGCATCTTTGAACTACAGTATGTCTTTAGTTCATTTGGGGATATGACGCTTCATTCTCCCTCTATGACTTGTAGTTGGGATCTGGGATGACATGCCCGCAATTGATTGATATGGACCCATTTATCTATGAAACTTTCATTTTTGGGGATCCTTATTTTATAGGCCACTGGAGATATTTTGTCAGTAATGACAAAAGGACCTTTCCATTAGGGAAGAAATTTCTTCTCCCTAACCTGATCTCTTCCAAAGTTATAAAGATAAACTTTATCATTTATTTCATATTCCTTTTTGGATGTTTTGAGATCATAATAGGTTTTATTGGCAGTTGCGGCTCTTTCTAAATTCCTTTGAGCAAATGCAAAGGCATATTGCAGGTGCTTTCTTAGGTTTTCCACATATTGATGTGTATTGGCAGCGTTTATCAAGTTTTGGTCTGATGTACGGTACAGTAGATGATGAGGTAGAACCATTCTTCTACCAGTCATCAGTTCAAAAGGTGACATTTTGGTAGCACTACTTGGAGTTGCTCTTAATGCCATTAAGACTAGAGGTAGTTTTACATCCCAGTCTTTACCTGTTTTACTCACAAACTTTTTAAAGATTTTAACAATGGACTGGTTGTAACGCTCTACACCACCTCTTGGGGCAGCTCTATAAGCAATATGGAGCTTTCTTTTAACCCCTAGTATTTTCCACATTTTGGTCATCACTTCGCTAGTGAAGTGGGTCCCCCGGTCTGACTCGATTCTTTGGGGCAAACCAAATCTGGAAAATACATGGTTGATGAGCAATGCTGTACATGTTTCAGCACTATTGTTAGGTGCACTAATGTACTCTACCCATTTAGTGAACAGGCATGTCACTGTTAACATGTACTTGTTACCTCTTGATGACCTTGTTACCAGACCAAAAAAATCAATTTGTATATCTGACCATGGAATTACCATCCCCCTTTTCTGCAATGGCGCTCTATGCGTTGGTGCAGTGGGTTGGAACTGTGGGCAGATTAAACACCCTTGACAGTAGGTTTGAACATCTTTCAACATGTGTGGCCAAAAAGCGTAATCACGTAATATTTCATACGTGAGTTTGGCACCATGATGACCAGATGTGGGAGCATCATGGGCATGTTGAAGCATTAGACCTCTGAACTTGGTGGGTACTACCCATTGCTGAATGCCAGTTTTGGATGTTCTAATTAAAAAAACATCCTGTAACTTGAATTGTGATCTAGATTTTATTAAGATTCTAAGATCTTCTTTGCCAATACAATCATCTTTTGAGATGGGGTTGCTTTCAGGATCTTCTATGTGTTTATAGAAGATGCCTACAATGGGGTCTTCTTTTTGACTGGTGATCAGGTCCTCACTAGGAGAATCCTGACTCCATTGTACCAAGTTAGGCTCACTCTGTTGTTTTGCCTGGTTTCTGGTAATGGCTTCTACCTGAATTGCACCCATTAAGTAGTCAATATTAAGGAGTTCTCCAGTTATGGCTCCTTGTTTGGCTAACGAATCCACAAGATCATTGCCTTCCTTATCAGGACCTAGAACTCTGGAATGACCCTTGGTCTTTTTCCAGTGTATGGTTAAATCATTGGATACCACCAGATTATCAATCTCGCAGAACAACTTGCCATGCTTGACTGGTTTGTTGTTGCTTTTCTGTATGCCATTTCTTTTCCAAGTTTTCAGGTATTCAACAAAACTGTCACGCACATAATTTGAGTCAGTTATGATCACAAATTCATGAATACCATGTTCAATAGCCATTTCAATGGTTTTGTAAATAGCAGTTAGTTCGGCAACTTGACTGGATCTTGGTCCAATGTTGAAACCTACAGATATATTTGGGAATCCATTTGTCCCAGTTATACCAATGCCAGCGACTAATCTGCGCTCATTATCAATAGTGGCATGGTAAGAACAACCATCAACATACACCCAAGGTAATGTTTGAAAATGGTCCTCATTGTATATTTTATATGGGGAAAGCAATTGTTCCTCCAGAAAATCATCTTCTGATAATTCTTCCCCAGGATCTCTAGCAGTACAGTCGTGGAGCTCAGCAAGCCCTTGTGTGACTGGATTCTTTTTATTCTGCTTGTAGCAAATCTCTAATGGCCAGCCTTGTAAGGAAAGAGTCCACGCTGTTATGCGGCTATTTGACAAATTCCCATCTCTTATTCTCTCACTTTGCAAATATAACAAAGGCTGGTGGGCCGTTTCTACAATAATTTTCTTGCCCTGTATATAGCTGCAGAAATTTTGTAGAGCCCATACAGTAGATAAGAGGGCTTTTTCGCAATCGCTAAATTTTATTTCTACTGGGGATAGATTTTTGCTCGCATAAGCAATGGCTTTGTTCAAATTATCATGCTTTTGGTATAAAACAGCACTCATGCTTTGTAAGTGTTTAAGCAGAGCGCTGGTTAGAGGGAGGATACCACACAACTTACAAAGAGGAAAGATCCTTCTATCTTTCCAAATAGAATGAAGTTAGGAGGGGGTAGTAAGTGCGCTAAAAGGAAGCGAAAGGTATCCTAAAAAAATTATCTATAGTATATATATTAAAATTGTAAAAAGTATCTAAGTGCAAAAAGTATCTTGTGTGATAAAGTGAATGGATATCTATCCAAGTGTTTAGTTGAAAAACCATATAATATTTCTGATCCCTACACTGGGAAACTATAAAAAACTCAAAAATATGTTCTATTCTAAAAGGAAATTGCTGAAAATATATGGCATTAAACAGTGGTACAATATACTAGTGGGAAATAATCTATAATCCTATGTAGTAGATTAGTGTAGTTACTTTATAACTAAAGTGTCAGACAGAAACAATGTGTATTTGCTATAGTGCCACAAAATATTGTTAAAAACAAATATACGCTAATAATATATACTATATATCCAAAAGTGAATGCTTGAATAATAATCTAAAAATACTTAAGACCTTGTTATGATATAAAAAGATATTTTTATTTTTAACACCAAAAAATCAGAGTTTAATTTAAACTAAAAGTAAGGGGACGTCTCCCCAAAGATAAAATGTTAAAATCAATATTGAGCAGGTTGATATTCCACAGCAGATATGATATACGCAAAAATGCTAAGCTGAAAAATGTATTTGTAATCCACTCTGTTTATACAGGGAAAGTCAGTCTCTTTATATTGTATCAAGTATTTGTGAAATGCTGTTGCCTTGTAAATAGGCTTTGCTGACCAGACTCGAAGCTGAACGATAGAACAATGGTAAGACTTCTTATAACACGATACAGTCAGTGTACCTTATTAATCTTAGTATTTTAAGGTTCTTTTTACTCACTTCACCTCTCATGTAAGACCGATGCCATCTGTTAGGATCCAAATTCCAAGCCGAATCAGTGCGCCGCGTGTGTCTTGGCGTCTGACGTCATCGGTATACTTGACAGCTTTCAATGCTGGTTATCGGCTTTCTGGATATTCAAATCTTTAGATGTTATAGAGATAGTTACCTCTTCTATTGTAGCCAGATATGATTCCCTGCACTTAGTGCTTGATGCACGCAGGAAAAAAAGAAGGTATAAGAGGTTGTTAGATACGTGGATAACCCGGGTTATAATGAAATGCTCTCGAGAAACTTCAGAAATGAAATGTCCTCATTCAAGTGATATTTTAGCAAATAACACAGCCACTCAGATCACTCATGTAAGGCATGTGGCCATAGCAATAAATTGAGTAATATTATAATTAATAATATAGAGAAACCCATTACTATTAAAGAAACTATAAGATGCACTAATAAAAATATAATCTACGTTCTAAAGTGCTCTTGTAACCTCTTTTATTTTGGGGAAACAAAAAGAATGGTAAGGGATCGGGTAAGAGAACATATTGGGAACATAAAAAAATGGCAGAGATGATACTCATCTATATAAACATTTTAAATCAGTCCATAAAGGCAAAACGAAGGATCTAAAGTATTGGGGTATACAGAAAGTACATAAACATTGGAGAGGTGGGAATATAGAGAAAAAACTATTAATAAAAGAGGCTGAGTTAATCTATAAATATGATACTCTATACCCAAAAGGTCTAAACTCCGAACTAGACCTCTCACCTTTTCTTTTTGATTAATTAGAAATAAGATCAACTCCATACGGGTAGAGACCATCTACATTTTTTTGTTTGATCTCCTAGTCATAACTGACAAACTGCTTCATATGTTATGATTTAAACTCTATGGCCATCTAACTAAGAAAAATTCCAAAAAACTTTTTATGTAATTTTTAAATGTTTGTTGCACATATTTTTATTTTTATTATCATACCATCATTACCAATCTTATGAATAGTACAAATTTTAATAATATCACTAATAAATCACAGGAGTAAATATAAGAAGTATTATCCTTTAAGAAAATACTTGAATTAGTATAATAGTAAGACATTAACCGGAATGAAGAAAGATATTCTTCTTTTAAGCTGAAAAAGAAAAAATATTCCACCTTAACAAGTCAGAACACATACAGAGAAAACACTGATATGAAGCATCTCTGAAATTCCACCTTAAAAAATATCAATCAAGGAACTTCCAATCAGAACCATCTGATACCTTTATAAGGATACACCTGACCAGTCACCTCTATCTTGAAAAAGCTCCCTGGTGAGCGAAACGCGTTGATCTGAGTGGCTGTGTTATTTGCTAAAATATCACTTGAATGAGGACATTTCATTTCTGAAGTTTCTCCAGAGCATTTCATTATAACCCGGGTTATCCACGTATCTAACAACCTCTTATACCTTCTTTTTTTCCTGCGTGCATCAAGCACTAAGTGCAGGGAATCATATCTGGCTACAATAGAAGAGGTAACTATCTCTATAACATCTAAAGATTTGAATATCCAGAAAGCCGATAACCAGCATTGAAAGCTGTCAAGTATACCGATGACGTCAGACGCCAAGACACACGCGGCGCACTGATTCGGCTTGGAATTTGGATCCTAACAGACGGCATCGGTCTTACACGAGAGGTGAAGTGAGTAAAAAGAACCTTAAAATACTAAGATTAATCAGGTACACTGACTGTATTGTGTTATAAGAAGTCTTACCATTGTTCTATCGTTCAGCTTCGAGTCTGGTCAGCAAAGCCTATTTACAAGGCAACAGCATTTCACAAATACATGATACAATATAAAGAGACTGACTTTCCCTGTATAAACAGAGTGGATTACAAATACATTTTTCAGCTAAGCATTTTTGCGTATATCATATCTGCTGTGGAATATCAACCTGCTCAATATTGATTTTAACATTTTATCTTTGGGGAGACGTCCCCTTACTTTTAGTTTAAATTAAACTCTGATTTTTTGGTGTTAAAAATAAAAATATCTTTTTATATCATAACAAGGTCTTAAGTATTTTTAGATTATTATTCAAGCATTCACTTTTGGATATATAGTATATATTATTAGCGTATATTTGTTTTTAACAATATTTTGTGGCACTATAGCAAATACACATTGTTTCTGTCTGACACTTTAGTTATAAAGTAACTACACTAATCTACTACATAGGATTATAGATTATTTCCCACTAGTATATTGTACCACTGTTTAATGCCATATATTTTCAGCAATTTCCTTTTAGAATAGAACATATTTTTGAGTTTTTTATAGTTTCCCAGTGTAGGGATCAGAAATATTATATGGTTTTTCACCTAAACACTTGGATAGATATCCATTCACTTTATCACACAAGATACTTTTTGCACTTAGATACTTTTTACAATTTTAATATATATACTATAGATAATTTTTTTAGGATACCTTTAGCTTCCTTTTAGCGCACTTACTACCCCCTCCTAACTTCAGCACTCATGCTTACATCTGTGTAACCTGTCTCTAAGAAGAAAGGTTTACCTCCCTCAGGGTATGCTAGGCAAGGTGCTTGAGTGAGTTTTCTCTTCAGCTCTTTGATAGCTGTCTCTTGAGATTCACTCCAGTGCCATTTCACATCCTTCTTTAGAAGAAGTAGTAGTGGTTTAGCTAACTCTGCATAATTATCAATGAATTTGCGAGAATAATTCGTCATACCCAGGAATGATCTCAATTCCTTTAAGTTAGTTGGGTTTTTAGAATTCACTATAGCTTCCACCTTTTTCTTCTGGGGATTTAATCCTCCAGAGGTAACTTCATGTCCCAAGAAGTTTACATGAGTGCGGCACCATTGAGCTTTTTGTAGGGAAAATTTGACACCTGCCCTTTTAAGTTGGCTGAGGACGTGTTTAAGCTCTGCGATGTGTTTTTCAAAGTCTGTGCTTTTGATTAAAACATCATCAACATAAGATAAGGTCCCCCTTTCCAGTGTATCAGGCATAGCCTTATGCATGAATACAGCAAATTCATGTCCAGAATTTATGTATCCAAATGGAAGAACACTAGCTTATATTGGTCCTCTTCATGTACCTTTATGGTCCAGTATCCCTGTGCACAATCAATGGCAGTAAATATTTTGGATCCCTGCATTTGTGCTAGGCACTGATCAATGTATGGTACAGGCCAGCCAGACATGTACACTCGTTTGTTTAGCTGTTTTAAGTCAGCACACAAACGCCATTGTCCATTGGGCTTAAGGACACCTAGAATAGGATTATTATAAGAGCTGTGCACCTGTCGTATGATACCCCTTTCTTCCAAGTTCCTTATGATTCCTGCGAGAAAATCATATGAGGCTAAAGGAAGTCTGTATTGTTTAACAAAGACAGGTGGTGCATTAGGATCTGTTTGTATCCTTGCAATGTGCAAGTCTGTAGTACCACAGTCATAAGAATCCTTAGCAAAAATATCCTTGTACTCCATCAGGAGTTATCGCAGCTGTTGGCGTTCATCATCGCTGGAACAGCCATTAGCTAAGGATATTTGCTTTCGACTATTTGCTGAAATCCTGGAAAGATTTCAGGCTGTCCTATTTCATAGGCTTCTTCCAATCTAGAGGTGAGATCCCCTTGATTATAATTTACATTGCTCCCATGACTCTGGGTATTGGGGTAATCTTGCCGTTTGATTGGCTGATCAAACACTAGAGAGGCTTCTTCAATTTTACAGATGCCTTCCCCTGAGCTGAAGGGATAAATAGAGTGAACGTTAAATAGACCCTCTGGCATAGATGTAAAGGATTGTTCTATTAATTGTTCTTCAGTTAAGTATCCTTCAGGTATTAGCCAAATTACAATATTCTGGAATCCAAAAGTGTAATAACTTGATTCCAGTGCATATCCTATGGTAGTTCCCTTGGATAATGTTATATCCTGTGGGGTCATGTTATGCACAATAATATGTATTGGAACAGTTCCAATATTCACCATAGGAGTGTAGGTTACTGTGACACCCAGATTTTGTATTCTATGGGAGAGGCAAATTAGTGTTTCAGAAGTTTTTAATTTCTGACCTCTCTTTACCTGTAAGAGTAAAAGAAATTTATCAGCCCCAGCAGGAATTATAACATCGCTAGACACCTGCATATTCACAGCATATGGCAATTGCTGGTTTGATTTCAGGGCTGCATCTTCATCCTGAAATATTTCAGGGTCCCCCTTTAACCTGCTCCAGAGGCAAGAGTTAATCAAATCTATTTGTATGGCATATCTATGTAAGATATCATTGCCAATGTATATTTGATTATGGGGAGTATTTAAAACTAAAAACAGGTGTTTCACTGACTTATTTCCTATAGAGATAGATAATAAGCACTTAGCTGTGATGTTATAGCTTTCAGACCTGTTATCCAGGCCGTTGACACTGTGGTCTTGGGGAGAAAGATATTTAATCACTTTACGTTCAGCTATTAGCGCTAATAAACCTTCGCTTATATAGCTAGCTTCCTGTTTCAAGTTTAATTTAGCATACTTGGTTTTACCAAGGTCATGCACTTGTATAGGGATAAATAGATCCTCTTTAACTCTCTCAATCCCTGTGAGGAATTGAGCGTGGCCTCCCCTTAGGGATTTTATGATCCCCCTTGTGGAGTGATATGGTTAATACATCGCCATCTAGGGAAATATTCGCTATCTTTCCAGGCAATATTTTAAAAGTATTACCATCAGAGCCACTAAAAGGAGTCTGATCATCTATTTGTAGAATAGTGATTTCAGGTACAGAGTTATTCCTGAAATGAATCTCCACAGCATCTGGTTTCTCTTCCACCACGTGACAGCTATGTCGGGTGCAAGATATACCAGATTCTTCATAATTGATAGGCCGTTTAACTTGTGACCAAATTACATTATTTATGCAATCAATTATGGTGCTTAATCACTTCAGGAGATCACTACCAATAATTAAACAATCAGTTGGCAGATCCACTATAATGACAGGGTGTCTTATGACCCTGTTCCCCAATTTAAATTTTAACCAGGCAGTACCGTAAACTTTTAGGGAGTCACCCCAACACCTATTAGAGAACCGTCAAATTCTCTTATTTTAGGTTTGTGGGGTGTTAGCTCATTTAGCTGTGTGTAGTACTTGTGGGATAAGATAGTTGCCTGTGACCCAGTGTCAATTAATCCCCTGATAGGGTTGGAGACTGAATCTTGCAGCTCAACTAATACATAATATCTTCCTGCAGTTTCTACCATTTCACACATAAAGTTAGCGTTATCATACATTTGTGGGCTTCGCCACGTGTTACCTGAGTTTGCCATGCTTTCCGATGTAGAAGAAGCTTCATACCTACCTGTTTCCTCTATGACAGTTTCGGCTGGATTCTTGTGTACTGCATCTGTGGAGATAAGGTTAAGAGAGTGCTGCAAAGGAAGAGGTTTGTTAATTTTTCCCGGATGAGGTTGCCTGTCATCACAGCTAAATTGTCCGTTTTCGGTTTGTGGGGAAAGAACATGATTAGCATCATTGATATTTATTATTATATTTTGTATATCTCTCCCCTCCCCTTCAGGTGATACTGTAGTATTTATGACTGTGCCTGTGGTCCACTGCTGACGACTGGCTGTACCCCTAAAAAAGTATTGTTCGGTTGCTGAGCCGTAGATTTTTGACTCATATTAGAGATTTGTTCGCTCAACCAATTTAACTGGGTAAACAGCATATCTACCTGGTTGTACAAGTTACCTCTACCCCTGGGCCTATCTTTTGGTGCCCCATAATAATGATTCCTGGACCATTGGGTTCCCTCAGAATCAGGGCCGCTATTTCTATTCTGGCGTGGTTGCCCCTGGGGTTCAGCTTGTTCAGCATTAGTACTTTGGGGAGCATTATATACCTGGGGTGTCTGGTTACCCTGAGAATATCTTCGCCGTCTATTGTTTCTACCCTTGCGCGGATACCAATTATTTGGTGAGTATTCTCTTTGTGAGTAATTATTCTCATGATTATGTCCCCCACTTTGGTTATAGTCTCCCTGCGCCTCAACCTGTGTAGGGGAGGAGTTAAACCTCTGTGGAGATGGCCTGTTTTGACTGGCCTCCTCTGCATAGGTCCTCTTTTTAGACTCCAAATTGAGGGGTCTAGGTGACACCCTAGTTTCTGCTACAATTTTGGGTTTTGACTCCTTTTTCACCCCCTGTTCACTGGACTGCTGAATAGAGTATAATTTTGTACTCTCTTTGATCAGCCATTCCAATGAGAAGTCCTCATCAAAATCTCTAGCTAAGTTAATTTTGATGGGTGTAGGCAGTGCTTCAAAAAATAAATTTACAAATTCTGAGCCATCAAATTTGGGATTATCTTCAGCCATACTGTACGCATTTTTCAATACAGAAAGGAATTTGGTTGGACTCTGATTCGCACGACACTTTAAACCATATACCGCTATTTTCGCGGCAGTTTTAGTGCGATATTGCCCGAATTCTTTTCTGCATTGTCGTTTTACCCCATTCCAGGAATGAATATTCATATCCTTTAGTGAAGCAAATAATTTGTGGTGTTTACTGTCAAATACCCAAGGCAGAAATTAAATTTTCAATTTCTCACTTGTAACATTCATTATAGCTAACGCATTTTCAAAAGCCTGCAAATGATCAATTACAGATGTTGTTCCCTTATTTGAGAATATAGGTACTGCGCGTTGTACGAAGGTGATTATTTTATGGGAATCATAGACTTTATCAGACTTACTTTTGGCTTCTCTGTTAGAGTTTCCCTCCCCCACGCCAGCTGCGCTACAGCAGTCCTCTGGATTTACATCATGAGGTGACTGCCTATTTGCGAAGTCTATTTCTGACCCGTTAGGGGTCATTTGTCTATACTGTTCCATATATTTTTGTACCTCGTCCCTGACGCGTTCGCTAAAGGAGTTAGCATTATCTGCATTATTCTCACTGTTAATATAAGGGTTTTCATTATGGCGATATGACCTTTTTAAATCGCTTAATTCTCTCTGGCTTTGCGCAAGCTGTTTATTTATATCTTGTATCTGTGCGAGTAAGTCGATGTTATGCTTATCTAAGGCGGCTAGGTTTTGGGCAAATTCATCCATTTTATTTTTGGCTATTTTTAAACCCTCTTCGCGTCTGCACGAGTAACGAATACTATTTTCTAGCTCCTGTATTTGCAATCGTTTGTCTGTGACACAAAACGACATTTCGTCAATCATGCATATTAAGAGGGGCCAAGATTTTAGTATTAGTTCCTCTCGCTTTTTGGGAGTTTTGCATTGATTAATCATTAATAATTCCTGGAAGAATTAATTCTCTTCATTCCACATATTATTATTAACGGTAATATTTTTAGCCCTAGTTTCAAGCATATCCATAAAATCATTTAATTCACCCGCAATATTAAACTTCCCTTTAATGTAACTTAAGATATCTTTCTTAAGGACCTGACCTTTAGTAATGGGTATTGTAATGGGACCAATTTCATCGCTATGTATAGAATTAAATGAGTCACTTCTGGCTACAGACATTATTGTATTGGTTTAGTATTCAGTTAAATTAAAACGCTAATACAATTTTTGCCAATAAAAAGGGAGAAAAAAAAATATATTTAAAAAAAAAATAGTATTAATTTTGAAATATGAAGAATTAATATTTGGAAATATGAAAAATTTATATTTCGAAATATGAAAAATGTATATTTTTGACTAACTTTGAAAATATGAAAAATTAATATTTTTGATTAATTTTTAAATATGAAAAATTAATATTTTTATTAATTTTTCAAAAATTAATCTTTAATAATATTTCAAGATATTAATATCAATCTCGAAATATGAAAATCAATATTTCAACTCTTCAAAAATTATATCTTCAAAATATTAATATCGAAATATGAAACTTTTTCTCTCTTTTATAATAATTTCTATTTACCACAAATATATTATATCAAATATGATGGAATATTAATAAATCTCAGAACAGTGCCTGAAATTATTATGTCAGTATATTTATGAAAATCTTAGTAGTGCTATCCAAATAATATATCAGCTTATGGCAGGGTTATGACACAATACAACCAATAATTTTCCTTAAAAATAGAAACCCTTAATAAACATGCATCTACTAGAAACAATAAAATTAATATAAATACCTGAACTCTTTTATTTAGTTAATATCCATGAACATTTTTGAAATATATTTGCAATAAAAGAAATATGAAATAATATTATATGAATTGAAAACCAACTACTAAGATATGCTATCCTTCTTACAAAACCCAGAAAAATATACCTTCACAATTCAGCCTTATTTACAAATAGCCTTTTATTTATTTAACACAATGGGACTAAAAACCCCTAACAGCCAAGCAATACGATTCTAAACTGTGCTTAAAAACAATAGGATAATATATATATATATATATATATATATATATATATTCTGCTATTTAACTGCAATTTATCCTAATACAATATTGACTTAAAACACCAGAACTTTTATAGATAAATTACTTATTCTACCAGATACAAATTTAAACAATACCTAGGCTTATAAAATATTAACTTGAAATACAAATTGCTTCTTTAAATATTTTAACTGTACTTTAAACTGTAGTGACTTAGAATTTAACTAATAGTTTTACCAATAACCTTGAATACGTTACCAGAGTAAAAAGCAGTCGATATCCAATATTCCTTGGTAGGAATTATTTTACCTCAGATCACCAATAAGTGTATATCGCAGTCAATGAGAAAGGTAGATTAGCTTTGCTCGAGTAAAGTGGTATTTCACGCTCAGCAGGAACCAGTTACAAGTTTTAGCTTCAGCAGAAAATCTCTCCTTCTCTCTATTGCATTAAATTTTATTAGTTTTCCATCATGGGTAAATTGGGGTTGGCCCACCTGGTCCCTTCTGATTGGATATTTGGAATACCTGATTGGATTGGCCCTTAACGGAGTTGAGCATGTTTACTATGGCAATGCATCTTTTGAACAGTTAATTCCCTTAACTGTCCTACCGGTATTGGCCCTTAGGTGGCAGCATTTCAAACAGACATAGCAATACATACAGCATTTCTGAACATTTTTAAACAACTTAATTACTTTTATAAAATGATTATTTAATCAGACCATGACTTTTTATAGCAGTTGTTCATAATATTTGTTTTAGATAGGGTGGGGTTTTATGAATTTTCTTTTATTTGCAAACTGGGTACTGGCAGGCAGTTGCCAGTACCCAATATGGCCCCCAATAAGGCAGAGGGGGAGGGTTAAGGAGCTGTTTGGGGGGGATCAGGGAGGTTGGGGGCTAAGGGGGGGATCCTACAGAACAGCATATATAAATATGCTAATATATATATATAAAAAAAAAGATACCTTTTATTTTAGTACTGGCAGACTTTCTGCCAGTACTTAAGATGGCGGGGACAATTGTGGGGTGGAGGAGGGAAGAGAGCTCTTTGGGAGGGATCAGGGGGTCTGATGTGTCAGGTGGGAAGCTGATCTCTACACTAAAGCTAAAATTAACCCTGCAAGCTCCCTACAAGCTACCTAATTAACCCCTTCACTGCTGTGCATAATTCATGTGTTGTGCGCAGTTGCATTTAGTGGCATAACTACCAAAAAGCAACGCCAAAGCCATATATGTCTGCTATTTCTGAACAAAGGGAATCCCAGAGAAGCATTTACAACCATTTGTGCCATAATTGCGCAAGCTGTTTGTAAATAATTTCAGTGAGAAACCTAAAGTTTGTGAAAAAGTTGACTATTTTTTTTAATTTGATCGCATTTTGTGGTGAAATGGTGGCATGAAATATACCAAAATGGGCCTAGATCAATACTTTGGGTTGTCTACTACACTACACTAAAGCTAAAATTACCCCAAAAAGCTCCCTACATGCTCCCTAATTAACCCCTTCACTGCTGGCCATAATACACGTGTGGTGCACAGTGGCATTTAGCGGCCTTCTAATTATCAAAAAGCAACGTCAAAGCCATATAAGTCTGCTATTTCTGAACAAAGGGGATCCCAGAAAAAAATGTACAACCATTTATGCCATAATTGCACAAGCTATTTGTAAATAATTTCAGTGAGAAACCTAAAGTTTGTGAAAAAATTTGTGAAAAAGTGAACAATTTTTTTTTATTTGATCGCATTTGGTGGTGAAATAGTGGCATGAAATATACCAAAATGGGTCTAGATCAATACTTTGGGATGTCTTCTAAAAACAATATATACATGTCAATGGCTATTCAGGGATTCCTGACAGATATCAGTGTTCCAATGTAACTAGCGCTAATTTTGAAAAAAAAAAAAATGGTTTGGAAATAGCAAAGTGCTACTTGTATTTATGGCCCTATAACTTGCAAAAAAAGCAAAGAACATGTAAACATTGGGTATTTCTAAACTCAGGACAAAATTTAGAAACTATTTAGCATGGGTGTTTTTTGGTGGTTGTAGATGAGTAACAGATTTTGGGGGTCAAATTTAGAAAAAGTGTGTTTTTTTCCATTTTTTCCTCATATTTTATAAAATTTTTTTACAGTAAATTATAGGATATGATGAAAATAATGGTATCTTTAGAAAGTCCATTTAATGGCGAGAAAAATGGTATATAATATGTGTGGGTACAGTAAACTAGTAAGAGGAAAATTACAGCTAAACACAAACACTGCAGAAATGTAAAAATAGCCTTGGTCCCAAACGGACAGAAAATGGAAAAGTGCTGTGGTCATTAAGGGGTTAATGTACACTACTGTTACACCAGATATGAGTTGCAATGGTGTGACACTGTGCCCTGGCAGTCCATGAAACACACACGTGTGAAGGAAACTGACTGCTATTATTTCACAGTCAAAAAAGTGTTTTTTTTTTTTAAATGTACACTACTGTTACACCAGATATGAGTGGTGGCACTGGGCAAATGGGCTCCGTATACGCTGTGAGCCTGACACACACACTGGCAGACAGGCAACTTCAATTAGATTACACAGGGAAAAAAAAAATCAGACTGATATTCTAGCTCTAAAAAGGGCTTTTTGGGGTGCTGTCCTTACAGCGGAGATTAGATTAGTCCTTCAGGACTGTAGTGGACATTGAATACATTAGCCTAGCTATCGATTTCCGTATTAAATATGCAGCAGCTTCACTGTCCTTCCTCTCACTAATAATGCAGCTTCCAAATGAATCTAAAATGGATGCTGTCCAGGAGGTGGGAGGGTCTGGGAGGGAGGGTCTGCTGCTGATTGGCTGGAATGTGTCTGCTGACTGTGAGGTACAGGTTCAAAGTTTACTCAATGATGACGAATAGGGGGCGGACCGAACATCGCATATGTTCGCCCTTTGCGGCGAACGCGAACATGCTATGTTCGCTGGGAACTATTCTGATTACACTGATGTAGATACTATGGTCCATTATACTAACAGAGGCAGCAATATGGAAAGTAGTAGTGGCAATGTAGGGGATATGAACTCAGCAGGCCTCAAATTTGGTGACTTTATAACTCTCAATGAATTGAAAACCCTTGAGGAGAGTTACGGACCAGCTGATATTGATATCAGGCCGGCCAGTAGGAAGCAGTCCGAGTTCTACCCCACTAATTGTAGAGGTCCATATGTTAATCTTTATCAGAAAAGAGTCCAAAAAGATCTATTGGATTTGGAGACAAAAATTAAAACTAAGGGACATAGTGAGAAGCCAAACCTCACAAAAGCAGAATTTAATGCCATACAAAGGTTACAACATAATGATAATATAGTCATTAGGGCCTTGGACAAAGGGGGAAACGTGGTGGTCCTGGATAAGGACTACTACATGAAGGAGGCCTACCACCAATTAACTGATAGCAGTACATACAGGAAATTAGACCGAAATCCCTCCCAAGTGTTCAGGTCTAAATTAACTATGATTATAGAGCAGGGGGTGGCCCTAATATTTTTTCTGAGGAACAAGTCAGGTATATGATTCCAGATTTTCCACTGGTGTCTATATTTCACCATGTACCTAAAACACATAAAAGCCTGACTTCTCCCCCAGGAAGACCCATCATTTCTAGTATTGGCTCCTTGTTTGAGCCATTATCAGAATAGGTAGATTCTGTACTTCAACCCTTGGTTTAAAATTTGAACAGCTATTTACGTGATTCAACTCATCTTTTAAATTGTTTAGAAGATATCAAATGGGATATTAGGTATAGGTGGGTAGTTGTTGATGCCACTGCTCTCTATTCTAGTATACCCCACATGTTGGGTTTAAAAGCCATCAAGTACTTCTTGGATATAGCAACGCAATATTCAACTTTAAGCTGTTTTTCTGTGAAATAGTTGAATATTTACAAAAACACAACTTTTTCATGTTCAACAATGAATACTACATACAGGTTTGTGGTACAGCGATGGGGGCTAAATTTGCCCTCTCGTTTGCAAACTTGTTTGTAGCCTGGTGGGAGGATACATATCTTTACACTATGTCTAACCCCTTTGCTAACAATATTATAAAATACATGAGATTCATTGAAGACCTCATACTTATTGTACAAGATCCATTTGAATTAAGTACTTTTTTGGAATATATTAATACTAATGATCTTAATCTTAAATTCACAGGAGAATTGCAACAATATAAAGTATGCTTTCTGGATCTAGTACTTATAGGAGATCCTGATAATGGGATTATACTTACAGACACATACCGGAAGCCTATGGCAGGTAACACCATTTTAAACGCCAAATCATGCCATCCCAATCATCTCATCCATTCAATACCCAAGGCACAGTACATACGTATGAGGAGAAACACTAATTTTAATGATACATTTTATTCACAATGTAAAGAACTAACGGATAGATTGAAACAGAGAGGATATTAAACCAAAGCCCTTAATAAATCTTTTGAACAGGTGAAACATAAAACACAACGTGAATTGATTGATAATAAGAGAGAACACAAAGATTTTTGCAAAAATAGAATAGTGTTTACCACAGAATATTCCAAACAGTTCAATTATATTAGTGCCATTTTGAGGAAACACCTACACATATTGAAGGAGGATGAATATATGGGGATATATTAATGAGATTTGTAAATTTGTAGCAAAAAAACCCCCCACTTTAGGGACCAGATTGGCCCCAAGTCTGATTAATACATCACGTTCGGAGGGCAGTGTTTGGATTAGGAAAAGAGGTACATACAAATGTGGCACTAGATCTTGTATAACATGTGGGGTAATCAATCAGAGCGATAATTTTTCCAGCTCTGTAACCCAGGAAAGGTTTCATATGGAATTCTATGCTAATTGTAGGACAGAATTTATTGTATATCTGTTAGAGTGTTCTCTTTGCTCCCTACAATACGTTGGTCAAACTACTAGGGAGCTCAGATCATGCATTAGAGAGCATGTAAGGGACACCAAAAATTACAACAAGGATTCGGCAGTAGCAAGACATTTCAATTTAAAACATATGACTCATATAGCACACATCACAGTCAAAATAATAGACAGAATCCATTCCCCAATAAGAGGTGGTAAAAAGCAAAAAATGCTATTAAAACGTTTACTCTTTTGGATTTACAGATTAAAAACTATTTCCCCTTTGGGTTTAACTAGAGAATGGGACATGTCATATTTTGTTAAGTACATGTATTTTCTCTTATCCTAACCACATTATGCATTCATGTATTTATACACACAATTACAAAGTATAAATCCTCTTATTTAAAGAAAAAATCTTCTCACTAGCGATCGTGGACTCTCATCTTCATACTATAAGATAGCGACAGATGTCACATCAGTAGGATACCCTTTACAATGTAATTAATTCACAGTGAGTCTTACACTTAGGTATCATATATACAATTTACTTTAAGGGGTTAACCCCAGTATATATATTGTTTAAATACCTAGTATCCTGCTATGTTATTCTGAAGTTAGGGCTAAAAAGTTTTTATATGATTGTTTCTTTTGTGTTTTTTTGTTTGCTTTTTTCTTTTCTCTTTTTACTATTTTATAAATGGTCACATATCTATCTATCTATCTATATATATATATATATATATATATATATATATATATATATATATATATAATTTTCAAATGTCCATTTACCATGTATCAAGCTTGTATTAGGTTCAAAGCAAGGGGTTTTTACACTTTTTCCTATGTGTTTAACACTTTTTCTATCATTGGGTACTTCCCCTTTAAATAGCAGGGGTTGTACCAAGAACCTCACTCCTATGACTAAGTGCCGAGTATAGGCACGAAACATGTAAGGAGGTCTCTCTCCTGCAGCCTTTTTTGTACCTTGATTTGCAAGTTTTTTAACTTTGGATCAATAAAGTTTATATATTTTTTACTATTTTTGCCTCTGCATTGTGCAGCTGTACATTTCCTTGTCTATATCATTACTGGGAAATATCTACTTCATTGTGGCTGTCCAACAATGCATATTTACAATGTTTAGACAGATGTATTTAGATCAAGTTCAAGATTGCATCTTAGCTCATGAAAGGGACTGTAATTAAAAAGCGTTTTTTTCTGGAATCATAAATAAAATTTAATTATTAACATTTAATTCTATCATCCATTTTAAATCATTATGTTTGGATTATTTCCTTTACAACCATATCTTTTCATGCTCAATAGCTGAAGATTGGTGGATGCACATAGATGCCTTGTGTGATTGGCTCAACCATGTGTTTTGCAATTTCTTCTGTTAAGGATATCTAAAGATTAATCTAAATTGATAGTTTCATTTTAAAGTATAAAAATGTATTCTCTTTCAGGATCATTTTAAGAAAATATTTGTTGTAATGTCCCTTTAAAAATAAAGACGACATTGCCCAATAACAGATGTGAGCAGTTCAGACAAATACAAGCTTGAGGTTTATTTACTAATAATAAACAAACGTGTATTTTAACATTTATAAACAGATTATACAAGTTCCGGCCATTATTACCAGAAATTACGCATTTCATAAATCTCACGGGGGAGACGTATCTTGCAACACGAGATTCGCATCTTTAAAAATTAGATTCTTAAGTCACGCAATAGCACACAATCGATGTGCATTATAAATACATTTAATAGAGCAATGTCAATACTTCACAATAAGTCACAAAATTTATTTAATAAACAATAAATACATATAATGTTAAATTTGTATTATTACAACTTATTTGTATTAAAGAACATGATCGATATTAAACATTGAAATGTGTAAAACATTTACTAATGTGACTGGATTATATTTCCAAAAAAAAAGTCAAATTAATATTTAATGGATCACGTATATTACATCTGCGTCACACATATCCGCATAACAGTCCCATGAGTTACAAATAAGTCTACATGCCAAATGGAGTAACAGCACCCCCAGGAGGTATGTGTATGGAAGTTATTAACATATGAAACATTAAGGAACAACCAATCAATGTTCATCACACAAACATAACTTGAGTTATTATGGTCTCCCAGACAGGATAACAAAATTTCAATATTTTATCCAATCAGATGTACAGATACCATGTCCCATGGTGTATCTCATGTTTACTTCACCATATAAAAGTCCATTACACGTTGCCTTCTTTGTCAGTTCTCTAATGCCTGCTGGCAGTTATATACAGTTTATATTATATATCTATATATCTATATTTTTTGTGGACTAGCAGGCATGACGCCTCCCAGGTTCACCAAGCCGTAGAGTGCAGCACTGGTCAACGCCATCGAAAACTTCTATCCACAGCTGTTTGGGAACAAGAAAAAGTTGACGAAGCAGAGCATTAAGAAGGCCCTCTGGGCGTCTATCACCAATAATGTTAATTTGGTGTTGGGCGTCCAGAGGAGCCAGGATCAAATCATGATGAGGTTTGGAGATATGAGGTTGGGTCTGCACAAAAAAGTCAACCTCATAAGGGAGTGGGTACAAGCCCGTCAGAGGGATGGTCGCAAACTTAAACCCCTACAGAAACTCTACCTACTCCCTTATGAGGTGACTTTATGTGAGCTCCTCAATCTCCGGGTCCCCCGCAAATTTAGATCCTCTCGCTCCTCTGCCTCTTCTTCTTCCCCCCCAGCTGCTGGATCAGAAAGTCCTGACCCGGAGGCCAGTGCAGCTGCTTCTCCGTCCGGTGGCCTCAGAGGAGAGGACAAAGAATCTGAACCAGGTAAATATCCAACTTCATATAATATATTAATATTTGAGTATTGTTTTTAAGAAATGTGTATATAGTCATATATTCAACCTATATAGATCTAACGACATAAACTACATATGATGTTCAGATATATGATTTTAGATTTGTCACACATGAAATAGGAGTGATGTTTCTTGCGCTCTACAGAATATGCGTCACAGAGCGAAAAACGAATTGCGCATCTGTGAAATCCCTATCATCAGCCATTTCATACATTGACTATCGAATCCTAACACATTTCTAAATATTATTTGTTATTGTTCAATATTAACAAATATCCAATTTGAATCTTGTAATACATCCAATTGCCATAATATTTGAGGAAACAATGAACTCATGTAAATACAAATAGATTTGTACTTTGTCAATTAGAATTGAAAAATCAGATTGTTTGTCTCCATGACCTGATTTGTATTAATGATATCCAATCCTCAATTAATATTTTACAGATCGTGATGTTGGTGATGGAACCTCAAGCCAGGGTTCGTCACAGCATGGTATGTCTCATATTAATTTACCTTTGTCTTATAAACCTGAACATAATATTACATAATACATTCACATTGATAGATATTTATATGGATACTATTATTATCTTTTCTGCTTATTTTAAAATAAGAATCACGAATCAAAGTTAAGATTACATTGTAATACGAATCGAAAATTATGAGTATTTGAGGATATCCCTTCTATTCTTGATATCTTCATTTTCATGTAAGCTTAGGTTCCTGCCCATTTTATATTCTGTCTCTGTGTAGTTCTTGCGATTTTTTTGGATACATTTAGACAACACTAACACAATCTTGAAAAAGTGCTGAATCTAAAAATATACACTTCAAACGAATTTTGTTTATTCTTATCATTAAAGGGACATGAAAACAAACATTTCACTTTTTAGGATTTAGACACGTGATTTCACAATAATTTCAAATTGGATTTGATTATCTAAATTGCTTCAGTCTATTGTTATCCTTATTAGAAAATCATATCACATGATGTCATGATGACATATTTTTCATAATAACTTCAGTTTTGCATTGTGATCAATATGTTTTGTGTCCAAAAAAAGATTAATGTACACTGCACAAATGGATCTATGTGCCACATGGCTTTGGTTTGATTTTTCACCAGTTGTTATTCAAAGTGTTGTTTGTGTGTATTATTTCAAAAACAACTATCAATAGGTATATTTAGATATGCAATAAAATCATATGAGATGAATAGGCTGTCTAATTTATTAAGAAATTAAACATATGTTAAAGACATCATTTTCTTTATAATCAACTTGATTAACTCATGCATTTATTCTTCATATTAGTGGTCTATTCTTCACATTTCTAAGTATATTCTTTTGAAAATTCGATACTGATAGGATTTAGTGATGTCCAAACTGTGTTCACTAATATATATATCTATATCATTAATAGATATAGTTGCTGTGGGGAGCCCAGAGGGATCCGGCACCAATGATGAGATGCCTTTGCAGGACTTGGGTAAGTCCATTGACTCATGCATGTCATTGAAGGTGTATTTGTAATAAATATTATGATCATGATTCTGATGAAGCATTACATTTGAATAAAACAGATAATTTACTCCTCTGATTATATATATATATATATATATATATATATATATATATATATATATATATATATATATATATTAATCTGTAAAGATTAAGATCTCAAAGCTTCTTAGTCTACACCTTTGTTCTTCAGAACATGGATAGCATATGTTTCTTTTTAGTATAAATTTAGACAACAATCATCAAGTGATACACACATGAGAACTCTTAAATGTTCCATGTACTCTGCTTTTGAGATAATTGTAAAAATACAGACACTAAAATGTAATTATTACTCATTGAGAATAACACATCTAATGTCATTTGTATGCTCCATCAAAATTATGTAAATCATAACTTTGGCTCAGTATATCTTTAATGCAACATTGATGTGTGTCCTTGAGCAACAGTAACATATGTTATAATATCTGATTTTAACATGTACACAACATGTTATGTTTTACAAAGATTGATGTAACATGTGAGATGGAGGAGGAAGTGGCTCCCTTGGAGTCTGATGGTATGTCTAATATATATAACATGTATCGAACATGTATTATTGTTTTTAAACATTCTCTGGCAGAAAATCAAAGTCTACAGCTTTGGCACTTTAAAATTTTTTATTCCTTTTTTTAGAAAACTGCCCCCCTTTTTATATCATGCAGCATGAACATATGTTTGTATTTTTCTTTCATTTATGTATGATTTGTCATTAATGACATCATGATGTCACATGCATATTCCATGCCAAACCACAATAATCATCTTCTGATTGTACAGACAGTCATTGCTATTCATCTGTGTGCATATATGCAGACAATATCCTTATGTCATCATTGTTTAGAAATCCAAAAGCACTTCTAAGTATACATAAAACATAATCATGTTTAAATGCCTTGATTTCATTTCATGATGCATGAGATGTTAATATATTTTTATTATCTATTTCAGACGGACCTTCCTCTTCTGGGCATCAGCTTTCCAACCCTAACCAGTCCCCTCCAAAGGTAGAAGTACCTCCCCAGAGAGAAGCCCCTCCCAGACCTTCCCATTCCTCCTGTCCCTCCCAAAAAACACCCCTTTGCCCCCACTCGCCGCTCTCCCCATATTTTGGCACATACAGCTCCCCCACCTGACCAGCCTCCAATTCCCCAAGCCCCTGACTCCCCAGCTGTACGGGCTAACCCAGAGCAGCAGCCCATCCCTCCCCAGCCCAATCCCATCCCTCCCCCCTTCCCTCCCCAGCCCAATCCCAGCCCTCCCCCCTTCCATCCCCATCCCAATCCCATACCTCCCCCCAGTCCCCAGCTTCATTGTCCTGGGTGTCGGATTATCCTTCCCAGGCACAGTTGTAAGTATCATTCTAAATCCACATTATAACATATTTGATCTCATATCACTCCATATACCTATCACCACTACTTGGATAGAACAATAGAAAAATAACTTTTTAGTACCTTATCTCTTCTATAACCCACTGGGAGTGTAATTTGTTCTGCTTGCTGTGTTTACTCAGCTTGGCCTCAGGGCCAAAAGGTTTAAGGATAGATGTGGATACCACAGGCTAATTCAACTTTTTCAAATGCCAATGTAAGGACAATGGAAATAATTTTAAACAATTTAATACACTCAAGCTGGTAAAGTTGATTATTGTGAATTAAAGGGGAGAACATGTTTGAGTAAACTGTCCCTTTAATGTTTTATGTGTGAAGAACATATTTAATGTGTAAATCTTCGAAATCGAATATTTAATTATAATAATGATTTGTCTTTATTATTACAATGTATCTTTGCTCTCTTTTTATTATCTTATGTAATTATCATTAATATTCTTTGTTTGCTTTATTTTAGATTGTGACTCAGCATGGCTGATGCTAGAGACTCGTATAGAGCAGGCTGTGCTGAGGAACAGTCTGTTCCTGGGAAGGATCTATGACACCATGCATGCCCAGCTACAGGTTGAGCAATTGACTCTACAACGTATGATGCATGTAGAGTCAGTGCTCGAATCTGTCGCTGGAAATGCACAGGACGATGAGAGTGATGCTGATGACCCATAAGTGGAGGATCCGGAGATGCTCCGAGGGCGCAGATACGAATCTACCGTCCACATGTTACTTTGTTTATTCAGTTTTATTGTTGCCATTTGGCCTTTTTTTGTGCCTGTTGCACTCTTTTACCTTGTCAAATGGCTCCAATGGGGCTTTGTTAGCCCTTGTCAACTCCCTCCAAGGACTGTGATGCACTCTTTTACCTTGTCAAATGGCTCCAATGGGGCTGTGTTGGCCTTTGTTAGTCCTTGTCAACTCCCTCCAAGGACTGTGATGCACTCTTTTACCTTGTCAAATGGCTCCAATGGGGCTGTGTTGGCCCTTGTCAACTCCCTTCAAGGACTGTGATGCACTCTTATACCTTGTCAAATGGCTCCAATGGGGCTGTTTTGGCCCTTGACAACTCCCTCCAAGGACTGTGATGCACTCTTTCACCTTGTCAAATGGCTCCAATGGGGTTGTGCTGGCCTTTGTTGGCCCTTGTCAACTCCCTCCAAGGACTGTGATGCACTCTGTTACCTTGTCAAATGGCTCCAATGGGGCTGTGTTGACCCTTGTCAACTCCCTCCAAGGACTGTGATGCACTCTTTTACCTTGTCAAATGGCTCCAATGGGGCTGTGTTGGCCTTTGTTAGTCCTTGTCAACTCCCTCCAAGGACTGTGATGCACTCTTTTACCTTGTCAAATGGCTCCAATGGGGCTGTGTTGGCCCTTGTCAACTCCCTCCAAGGACTGTGATGCACTCTTATACCTTGTCAAATAGCTCCAATGGGGCTGTATTGGCCCTTGACAACTCCCTCCAAGGACTGTGATGCACTCTTTCACCTTGTCAAATAGCTCCAATGGGGCTGTGCTGGCCTTTGTTGGCCCTTGTCAACTCCCTCCAAGGACTGTGATGCACTCTGTAACCTTGTCAAATGGCTCCAATGGGGCTGTGTTGACCCTTGTCAACTCCCTCCAAGGACTGTGATGCACTCTTTTACCTTGTCAAATGGCTCATATGGGGCTGTGTTGGGCCTTGTCAACTCCCTCCAAGGACTGTGATGCACTCTGTTACCTTGTCAAATGGATCCAATGGGGCTGTGTTGGCCCTTGTCAACTCCCTCCAAGGACTGTGATGCACTCTTTTACCTTGTCAAATTGCTCCAATGGGGCTGTATTGTCCCTTGTCAACTCCCTCCAAGGACTGTGATGCACTCTTTTACCTTGTCAAATGGCTCAAATGGGGCTGTGTTGGCCCTTGTCAACTCCCTCCAAGGACTGTGATGCGCTCTTTTACCTTGACAATTATTTTTTTTTGTGACGTTATCTTATTTCTTTATGTTTTAAGACATAATAATAATAATAATAAAATACATGCCATTCCAATATTATTTGTCCTCTTTATTCATGTCATTGATTGAAATCTATAGTTTATGTGGTTAATCCTTAAAGGGACATGAAACCAAATAATGGTCTTTCATGATTCATAAATATAATACTATTGTCAATAAATTTAATATTTACATCTCAAATTGAATTTGAGTCATTTTCTTGATATACTTTTCAGAAAGGTTTATCTTTGCAAGATTATGATTAGCATAGGACTGAAGGTTTTTTTTTGCACATCCATGTGTTCATTTCTAAACTATTCGTGAATTTATGCACCTTTAACAAATGATCCCAAGATTGATATAATGATATAATCTATGTAAATTGAAAATTTGATGTAAATAGTATCCTCTCTGTGAATCCAGAAACTTAATTGTTTATATTTCATGTCCCTTTAAGTGATGCTGACCACAATTCTTAAGGAATGGATATGCATTTCTAATGCATTTGTGTCCTTTTTACATCAACATGGACATATAATATTAATAAAAACAGACTCTTATTTAAATGTTGACAGCACATGTATTCCAATTTCACTTATATCTTATTGTAGTAGTGTACCAAAATCAATCACTGTGTGTAATGCGCATATTTTAGATGATTTATATCTTTCTCTTATTCTTTTTTTCTCTTTAATTATCCTATGATATATTGCTATAGGTAGGCTGACCATATTTGAACTTGAATAAGTGACATGTTTGATCAATACATGTGTCATTATTGTTACTCCAAATAAATCTTAACATATCTTAAAACATCCCTGACATATGTATTTCTCATGTGTTCCTTTTTAAATGGTAAAGATGGACACCATAGCTATAGGTAACATATAATGTATAAACAATTTCTTTTTTCATAATGTATCTCCTAGCATTATTTCACATTTAAAGAGACATGAAACACAATAATCCAAAGATTAAAATTCAATGTGAAAATGTATTTCAAATTGCAATGTCCTACATAATCATGTAACATGTATGTATGTATGTATGTATGTATTGGGTACTTGTAAAGCGCGGCTAATCACCCGTAAGGGTCTCAAGGTGCTGCTCAATTTATCAACTTTGGAAGGATGAAATGTTATTTTCAGGTCTATTTAAACCTTGCTGCTTGCTAAATAGTTAATAATCCTCTGCTTCTAATGAAAGGATGCACCATAGATTGGATGGTGTCTTTATGCGATCAAGGATGTGCTATAGATTGGATGGCGATTTTACGCGATCAAGGATGCGCCATAGATTGGATGGCATTTTTACATGATCAATGATGCGCCATGTTAATTAAGACGTCACATGCCAAGGTGTTAAATCAATCTGATTGGATTACGTAGTCCCGCAATATTTGCACGTAACCCAGGTTTGTGAATGAGAAAACAAGTTTAAAACCATGTCGAGTATGGATTGCGTGAATCATGTACATTGTTGAACCATAGATGATAAAGAACACAAAAATCTCTTTTGATGGCTGTCTTGTTGAATAAACAAATGAAAGCAATATGTTTTCCTGCATAACATGTTTTGAGGCAAGTGCAAATCCATGAATATAGTCCATCTTGTTTAATATGTTTGTCAACAATATTTTCCTTTTTATAAATAATGACTGTGTTGTGTTGAATTTTCTACATATCTAATTCCTAAAGATGCGCTATTGTATTTGAATCAAGTAAGCAATATGCATTGACCTTTAACATATGCTAAATATATGAGATACCTACTTATTCTAGATGTTATGTAGTGTTATTTTTTATTAAAGGGACATTATACACTCATTCTTTCAACACATATATGTTTTTTCGATCTATTTATATAGTCCTTTTTTTATAATCAATGTCTAGTTTTACTTATGTTTAAATAACATTGCAGTGATTTCTGACTCCTACCCAAGCCTCAAAGTTTGATGTGAGTACCATCAGCTACTTCTCCAGCTTGCTCCTGTTTGTGTAAAGGGTCTTTTCATATGCAAAGGAAGGGGGATTGTCTTATTTCCCACTTGGAATTTGCTTTCAAGCTAACTTTTCAACATAGCTAAACAGATTTTCTAAGTAAGTCTTTAAACCATTTTCTTGTGGATTTTGATATCAGTGTGTGGTCATCTTGTTGTTTATAGTAGTGTATATTACATGCAGTTCTCTGAAAATGATTGTATACTGTCCCTTTAATGTAAATGCTCAGTATTGTGTCATGTAAGAGTTCCACATTGGTTAATCTCCAAATATATTAGTGTGAGCATATATTTCTAAAGTAACTCGTAAAAGGACCTGAAACCATATTCCTTCTAAATGAAATGTCTTTCTTAAATAATTTAAACACAATAATGTCTCTTTAAGAAAATAGACTTTATTTAACACGTGAATAGAAATATGTCATTCAGGCTTAGTATCCTATTCCAATATTTTCATGTTTTTTTTTTTGTTTTGTTTTTTTTAAATGTATTTTTATTGAGGTAAAAATAGCTTTTACAATACAGTCATATCTGAAAAGATACAAACTATACACATCCTGTAGGGATAACACATATCAAGCAAGTATAATACATCATATGGAAACATCAACACTCATCAAACCAACAGGAAATAATATTCTGGTTTCCTCATTTTTTAAGATTGTTGGATCGTTATGTCCTCCAAGCAAACAGGCCCACTTAGGGGGCCAGAAACCTTAGCCAGTCACTGAGGACCCAAAAACAAAGCTAAAATCAAAGAGTCTAGTGTCAATGTGAATGAAATAGCGTCAAAGTTGGGAGTCCATAGATACTATTGAAATATAGAAGTACAGCAGTGCACTTAAGTTATTCTTAGTTAATGTATTATAGTCAACTCGGCAAACTGATAGAGGTGATATATTGATATGGGCTTCTGTTACTACTGCAAACCTGGGTAGACACAAACATTGAACATTATTAAGTACACAGGTTCACCACTCTGAGCTAGAAAAGTAAAACTGTAGTGACTGCGTCTCACATAACTCTGTAAATTAGTAGGGGAGTAAATGTAGCTAGTCATCCTAGATCAGCTAGTACAAGATGAGTAAGATTATGTATCTAAGGTTGCAAGCTCAGGAAAAAGAGTAATCTATCTGGAGAAAATACATGGGGATCGCATATATTAATCACTCAAAATCTTCGAACTTAGATCATCACATCAGCAGTTCTAACACATTTGTCAAACATATAAACAAGCTAACATCAACATTAAGATTATGATAGCAAATAGTCTGTAGACATTAGACACATAAAACAATCCTAACAAATCTATTTATTGTAAACATCCGGAGAGCCCTTTTTTCACGCTCATATAGGTGCAGGATACGGTAAGGGCTCTGCGAACAGGGCAGAGACTACCTAACTCTGCCAAAAGGGGTGCGGAGGATAAGGTAATTATCCCTTCCCACACAGTTTTTTTCCTTTAAAAAAAAAAAAAAGAAAAAAAGGGGGAGGGGAAGGGGGCGGGGAGGGGAAGAGGGGCAAGGATGGGGGGAAAGGAAATGGAAAGAGAAGGTTGGGGAGGAAGGAGGAAGTGGAAGAGGGGAAAAGAAGGAGGGGGAGAGGGGGGTAGAGAGGGGGGGGGAAGAGAGGGAAGGGGGGAAAGAGGGAAGAAGGGAAAGGAGGCAAGAAAGGGAAGGGGGGGGTGGAAGGGAAGGAGGGTAGAAAGGAAGGGAAGGGTGGGAAGGGAGGGGGAGAGGGTGGGAAGGGAGGGGGGAAAGGAAGGAAGGGGGGAAAAAGGGAGGACGGGGAGTAAGAGGGGTGCGAAGCCTAAAATGATAACAAAGTCCCACTTAATAAGCAAACAGTGGTTCTCAAGTCGTTTTCAGATGGAAATACTTTCTCTCTCATCAGTGCATAATCTCAGAAAGGGGCCACAATAGAGATGAGGGGTTTGTCTTTCTACAGGGCATATATGGAAAAGTTATCTTAACCAGACCTCTAATAGGGCCCTAAGGTTATTAAATTCGATGGTAACCTGAGCACATATCAAAATTAACTAGTTTAGTTCTATATTGTTGGTTATATGCTATAAAAGCATCACTCTCTACAGCTCTCAGGGTGCCCACTTTAACACTAGACTGACCCCTATTCTCATAAATTTGGCTACTGTGATCTAGATTTTATCATATTCGTTTTACTTAGTGTAATAACTATATTGCTAAATCAGCCCAAGGGCTTCATAAACATAGTATACAGTGCGAAGTGAATGTGCTCAAGTAATTGCAGGATTTAAAATCAGCAGACACCATCTTAATGTCCTGAGATTCAGATCCGCTTTTAATAACTTCTCCTCAGCCCACTCCTTTCCTGCAGGCTAGTGAGGAAGCTGAACCGCCAGGTTCTCTATGTCCAGCTGAGGCAAGTCCCGTTGCTGCGGATCTCATATGAAAGAGCCCATTCAGGGCCCGAAATGGGTGAGCAGCAGTGTCTCTATCTTGGGAGCCCGCGATCAAAAAAACAGCCTGAACTTCACGTCCAACAACCGGGGCCAGATGAAGGGGAGTCTCCACGTAGGTCAGCATGTAGATGGTGCCCCCACTCTCTGGGGGGAATGAGCAAAAGGGAAGCTGCCGACCTTGAAAGCCATCTCCAGGTTCCACAAGTTCCGCCGCTATAGACATAGGACCGGTTCCCGCTGCTGTGTCTGGCTGGGTAGGGGATTGTAAATAGTCGGCTCTACTCGCTCTCATGTTAGTCATATCTTGACTTAATTGCGATGCTTGGCCGGAAGAGTATGGCGCAGTTGTTTGATGACTAACAGAGGCCACCTCCCCCGTCACCATTCCTGTAGTAGTCGAGCCCCGACTTCCAACACACTGCATTTTCAGCAAGAGGTTATCAAACCTGGCCAATATTGCAGACTCGTAGCTCTCGAACAAAGCTTGTAATGGGCTCTTAACATCCAACATCTTAAATAGTGGGTGGTTCTCACCAGTCCAGACAGCAATGCCTCATAATGTTGTGCAGGGTTAACTACACCTCGATAGAGTATTGATTATCCATTTCCAGTTGTAAATGACCCCTTTAGCCTCTATGACCTCAGGCTGGTATCATGAATCCTCCAGCAATAAGGGTCTGATTGCAGCAAATGTTTCACCGGCTCTGGCGGTCTCGGCCTGAGGGCCCAGTGCTAAGAAGTTACTAGCGTCTCCAAATTTTCCTCATTCTCTCCCACTGCGGGCAAATCCGCTGCAACTAAGCTGGGCTTTCCCTTCAAGTGTGATTTAAGGCAGTTTTGTGTAGAATATCAGTAGTTTTATCTTACTTATGTTTTATTATGTCAGGAGCTATGGTCCCACACGTCCGCTCTGTTAGCTAGTCGGCTCCGCCCCCCAATATTTTCATGTTTGAACAAGTACATGTAGATATACCAACAATCCCTAAGGATTAGTAAATATTAGCATATGTTATTTTTTAAAGGGACAGTCAAGAAAAACAGTAATGATTTTAATGTCGAAAAATGCCTTTTTTTCAAAACTATATCTCAAACGTTTATCACCAATTTCTCTTAGTTCTCTTGTTATTGTTAGTTGATATCTAAACCTAGGAGGTTCATCTGCTCATTTCTTAGAGCTTGAAGAGTGCATCTAATCTGAATGCATTTTGACCACTAGAGGGCATTTTTTTTTGCATTTTCATATAGAAAACATTGAGCTCATACAGTATAGTTATCCTGGATTGATCAATGATTGACTGAAATGTTGGTCTGTCAAAAGAACATAAATAAGTGGTCATTTTTCCGAGGCATAGATACAAGGTTAATCACAGAAGTGAAAGGTGTATTTCTCTAAGTGGTGTTGTTTTTCCAAACTTGATAATGCGTAATAAAGTGTTTTCTTTGTAAAAAAAACAATAATGTTCTGACTGTCCCTTTAAGCTGTGTTGTTGGCATTCAAACAGTAATATGCCATCATGTATAATTGTAATGGTCATTTTGTTTGTGATTAGGGAAACAGTTTGGACATCACATCACAGAAACCAATCAATGTAATGAACAAGGATAGGTATGTGATGATATGGTGACCACACACTTGTAACTCACACTCTGCAAACAGTCTGCCTCCATGGACCCGGTCCCATAGAAACAGATTATATACAGAGTGTGGTCCACAAGTGTAAGAAGACCACATCATCACATAGCTATCCATTACACATTAAATAAATAAAAATATATATAGGAAAAATACTTCCTTCCTCTTCCTTCCCCTCTTCCCACGAGACTGAGGCTCTGGGGGGGCAACTGCCCCCACCGATGAGTTCTCATGGGAGATGTTTGTGGAAGAGGGGAAGGAGGAGTACTGGGATGACCCGGCTAAGGAGGAGGTTGAGGATTACCATGAGCAGATGGCCCAGGATCAGATGGCCCAGCAGCAGATGGTGCGTTATGCGCCTCCCGGAGGACCTGCAATATAGCTCTGAGAGTATTTAAGATCTCGTTTTGTCCTTGGATAATGTCTCTTTGGCCTTGTATAAGCTCTCTTTGGCCTTCTCGAATGTCAAGAATATCTTCTGTCATCTGCATTCTACTTTGAAGATTTTCCCTCTGGGAGGCACGCATCTGTTCTTAAAAATCTAGTAATATCTGCACCTCTGGTATCTCCTCCTAAGGGGCTGCTGGTGCCCAGCGGGCTGCTGGTGCAGGAGGTGCTGCTGGTGCAGGAGAGGCTGCTGGTACAGTGGGGGCTTCTTCTTCTGAGAAGTATAGAGGGATGTCTTCCATGTCTTCCCGAGGTGGCAAGTCATCTCCACCACTCTCATACCTGGGTGAAGGAGGAGCCTGCAGTTGGTCTGCTGCCTCCTCCCCAGACTCTGTATATTGCAAAAAGAAAGAAATGTATATATTAGCTTAGTTCCAAATAAAGATGTAAATGCTTTTGCTTACAATAAATTTACAAATGCAGACTCATTAATCCACTTTGAAATAGAACAATCAATACGATTTCCGCATTTTCCAAACCATGTTTCTGATATCTATCTGGTCAATCTGAATGTTTTTGCGTTTGTTTTCAGTCTGTTTAAATGCACACCTAACCTGTAGCCTAGATACTAATGTAATCGCAAGGTAATTGTGAATGCATTTAAGTAATAATGTGTTAAAAAGCGTAATAGCATTAATCATATCCTTAAATACATTCTTTATTTTTGATGTTACGAGATTATTGAATGAGCTTACCGTGAGATGAGAGTGGCAGGTTCCCGGTATCGACTCCTCCGATCCCCGACTATGGCCACCTCGGAGATGCTGGGATGCAACATTTCCTCCCATCGTAAATACTCGACGGTCATTTCTGGCCCACCACCGGTCCCTGTTGCGTATTGGTACACCCTCGATAATTTTTTTTTTGTTCCATTTTGCAGTCCTGGTAGTGGTGCTTGATTGACTCGACATCCCTGTTATGGGCCCCCACTGCATTAACTGCATCCCTGATCTCCAGCCATAACTTCCTCTTCTCCCTAGTGGTGGCCTTCTGAACCTGCAGCCTCCTAGCCCTCAGCATATAAGCCTCTACGAGGGCCTCCTTCTCCTCCATAGTATACCTCGCCTCCCTAGTCAGCTTGGCTTTCCCCTGTGATGGTGTCCTCTGTTTCCCGGACTGTGAAGCTCTACTCTGTCTGCCACTGGGCCCAGCCACTTGTTCATCTTGAACAAAGTGAACGGGTCCACCCACCGCTTCCTCCCCCCCTTCCTATCCCCCTTCCAGTCCTGTTCCTCTTCCTCTCCCTCTCCCCCTCTCCTGACTAAACTCCTGCCTGACGTCCTCTATAACCTCTCGTCTGAACTCAGTCCTGAGGAACTCTAATAATTCCGGGCTAATCTGCCCCTTATCCCACCCTCCCAACATACTCCAACAAAAAGTGAATGTGCCCAAATGAAAGGGGGTCAAAATAAATAACAAAAAAAAAGTGCTCAAAGTGTGAAAGGGATATAAATAAAAGAGGGTAAGGAGTATTTAACAAACAAAAATGTATAAGAAGACTAAAATGAGGATATGTAAACAAAATCTAACTATGGGTATGGGATTACAGGGAATGGGGTATGGGATGAAAGGGAATGGGGTATGTAGTGTAGTATGAGTATGGAGTGTATATAGTGTTATTGATAAGTGTATGTATGTATTGAATCTGTTTGCGTGTAAATGTTAAGTATACAGAAAAGCCACTCGCACACTCACCCAAACCAACTCTCGCTCACTACCGCTCTCTTACTATCTCACACTACAACTAACTCACTCTACCACTAACTCACGCTGCCACTATCTCACGCTACCACTAACTAACTCGCACAATAACACTAACTCACTCTCTCACACTAACAATAACTCTCACAATAAGGCACTAAATCTCTCTCTAATCTCCAAAAACCCACCAGCAACACAGTCAATTAAGCCATGCTTGTGGCGTGCTTATATACTCTATGTAAATATTTAATGATGTACCGGCTTGCCTTGTAAATTCTGTTCAGGTGTGCTTTGTTAGTATGTGTGCAATGTGTATTAGTTGTATGAATTTGCGCATGCTCATATTAAGTTAGTATTTGTGGAATGTGTAGAATGCGATGATGCCATAGTGATCGTTTTCCATAACATTCTCCAAAAGTATTATGTGTAAATGTAAATGTTGATTTGTGATGGTGTCGTATTTGTGAAGTGTTGTAAATGTTTGTACTAATATTTCGTAATGTTGAATGCAAGTGTTTTGCTTGTGTATGAGTGTGCATTTTTTTTTCATGTTGTCTTGTTCCATGTTGTAGAATCGTAAGGTATATCTGTATTACTTGTTTAGTGTAATTTTTTTAGTTATTTTCCTGCTTGTGAATGTGTAATTCATCTGTTCTATGTTGCTTGATTGTTGTTAGTACATTTGCTGTATGTTTTTGTTGTGCATTGTGTGGTATACGTAATATGACAGAGCAGTGCGTATTTCTTGCGAGATCGAGTGTTAGGTGAAAAATGCCTGCTTCTCTGATTTCTCATTGATCTCTATGGGAGACTGTTTAACGCGGGCGTGATTACGCGTATAAAATAAACGCGTAGGAGTCGCGTTAGGAGGTTGTTTTGAGACTCGTAATACCTACGTTAAAAAAAAGGCACGCAAGAAATAAAAGACACGTAGCTAACGCACCCCTGTTACCGCAAAACTCGTAATCTAGGCGTTAGGGTTTATTTTATGCGTAAGTATTTAGTTTTAAATAGGAATAATTTAGTTAATAATAGTAATTATATTTAGATTTATTCAAATAATATTTAATTTATGGGGGTGTTAGGGTTAGAGTTAGACTTAGGTTTAGGGGTTAATAACTTTATTATAGTGGCGGCGACATTGGCGACGGCAGATTAGGGGTTAATACATTTAATAGGCTATGTGGGCTATGGCGGTTTAGGGGTTAATACTTGAATAGGTTTATTGCGTTGTGGGTTAATGGCGGATTAAGGGTTAATCATTTTAAGAGGTAGTTTTTTGCGATGTTGGGGTTGGGGGATATAGGGGTTAATAGTTTAAATAGGCATATTGCGTTGTGGGGGGTTGTCAGTCTAGGGGTTAATACATTTAATATTAGTAATGAGAGGGGGGGATTGCGGATATAGGGGTTTTATGTGTCTGGCTTATTTTTTATGAGGCAGGTTAGACTTTTACGGGAGATTTGTTATTTTATTTACTTTTCTTAGGCGCCGGCAGTTTCTAAAGTGCCGTAAGTCACTAGCAACTCCAGAAATTTGTAGTTACGCTCATTTCTGGACATCGCTAGTTTATCAGACTTACGGGACTTTTAGGAACTGCCGGCGGGGTTTATGTAATACCCCGATGCGCGAGGTGAAATTACGGATGGCGCAGGTTCCCATGCTTGCACCGAAACCTGCGCCGTATATATGATCGCGCCCTATATGTTTAACCCCTCAGGGCCAGATTACGAGTGTAGTGTTATTTATTGCTCCCTCTCGAGCGTTAACTCAGCTAGAAGTAAGCTTTTTGTGCGTCGGATACCACGCATATTTAAAGTGGAAAGTAAAAAGATTATGCTTGCGCGAATAGCCGAAGTTAAGATATCGCAATCACATTAATATACTACCCCATAGACTCCAATGGAGAGCGAAAAATAGAAAATATTATAACACCCTTACTTGCTCGCAAAACCCGATCGCATTTAACGAGCATGAAACTATTAATTCTTAAGTTTCCAATGATCTTCACGTAGAAGAATATGTTCTATTTATTCTTAAACACATATTTCTGTAGAAATATATATTTAATAATAAAAGGTACATTTTTTTTTCTATATGAAGAACATAGGAATGTAAAATATGCATTTTGCGCATTGTTTTTCTCGATTTAGAGGGGGTTAGTGCGGTTAGTGCACATAAAAACATATTGTTCTAAAGACGCATACTTATATATCTATAGAAATAGATATGCATGCATAGGTATATACATACATATGAAGAAATATGTTTTTAAGAATAAAAAGGTCATTATCCTGTAATTGAACATTGGACTGGGAAATATGTATAGTAAATGTACAGTAAAACACAAATACATGTAAAGGACAGATAAATCAGTTTTATGATAAGAGGGTTCTAAAGAGATACATCAAGAAAGGTATTATACCTAAGGGATTAAAAATGCAAAAAACACCCATTTTTTATTTAGCGGAAGTAGAATTCCATTCAGAATGGGAACAAGCTTTAAATGACTGCTCCAAAACTCTTGTAAATATACTAATTAATTATAGGGATATGACATTTTCTAAAATAACAGAGGAAATTAATAAAATTAGGGAAGAATTAGAGAGACACAAAGGAGATGTATTGTATTTACAACTCAATGAAGATACTAAACAAAGAGTCTACATTTATGAAATGGAAATAAAAAAATGAAAAATAGGAAATTTAAAAGAGATGTAGAAGAATCAGTAGAAAAATTAAGGAAGGAAAATGAACAAGAATTAGGGAGTGTACTAATGGACACTATTCAACATGAGGGCCTTACAATTTCAGATACAAGGAGCAAAAGTGCCAATACGTATCAATTAAATGGACACTGAACCCAAATTTTTTATTTCATGATTCAGATAGAGCATGCAATTTTAAACAACTTTCTAATTTACTACTATTTACAAATTTTCTTCATTCTCTTGGTATATTTATTTGAAAAGCAAGAATGTAAGTTTAGATGCCTGCCCATTTTTGGTGAACAACCTGGGTTTTCCTTACTGATTGCACAGCACCAATAAAACAAGTGATGTCCGTGGTCTGAACCAAAAATTTGCTGGCTCCTTAGACACTGCTACCTCCTCGGTTTCTTTTTTAGAACGGGTAAACAAACCAAACAGACCACCCCTAGACACATTGTGGGGGAACACCCCCCCATTACACATTATCTTACCATAACACCACAATTAAAAAGACCCATAGAGTCTGAAGAGGAAGATCAATATGAAATAAAAAAGGAGAAAATAGAGAGGAGTAAAGAATATTCAACAATTTTTAATTTATCAAAACATATTCTAAGTCCTGAAAAATATAGCTTATTAGCGTGAGGGTTAAGTTTTGCTCCCACTAGCTTTCCCAATGACTTTAAATTGTTTATAGATCTGAATAGATTCATCAGAAAATTAAATTTAAGCAGACATTTTGAAAATAATAACTGCAAAAAGAAAAAGACCACTCTTAATGAAAATGACTTTGAAAGTTTAACAAATCTAATTGCCTTGGAGTCTGACAACTTAGGTATAGAAAAACTAACTAGTGGTTTAGATCAGTATACTTTAGATTTGCTCTTAGATTTGGAAGAAACAAATTACAATTATAAAAAGGGACATGTCTTCAAATCGAAATCCATTTTTTATCCTTTATATTCCCAGGGGAACTACATACCATTTTTTTTATAAACCGGTGGAAAAGGAACTAATGGATTTGAGTAAGAAGGAGAATGAAAAAACAAAACATAGGACAAATTTGAATGAGTTTGAGAAAAAAGCATTGAATAAATTAAAACAAGATACCACAATCGTTAGGGAAGCGGATAAGGGGGGGGGGGAGTATAGTCATTCAGGATAGGGAGGATAATACAGCAGAAGTATATAGGATTTTGGATGACCCCACTACTTATACTAAATTGAGAAAAGATCCAACTAACCAATTTATAAAAGAATTAAAAAATCTTTTAGAAGATAATTTGGAAGCAGGGACCATCACAAAAAATGAATATTGATTTCCTATTCATGGACAAATGCAGGTGGCAATATTTTCACCTACCTAAAGTCCATAAAAATCAACAACAGCCCCCTGGATGACTTATTTCAGGTATCAAGTCGTTAACATGTAACCTTTCTCAATTTGTCGATTATTATTTAAAACCAATGGTCAGTACCCTAAAATCATATGTTAGGGACACCCCGCATATAATATCAATTATGGATTCTATAAAGTGGCAATCAGACTATATTTGGCTAACTTTAGATGTTACCTCACTCTATACCTGTACCCCCCATGATACAGAAATAAAAAGTATAAGATATAGTTTTGATAAATACAATCACTTACCCCTCCCACAGGGAGATTTTCTCTTACAATCAATGGGTTTATATTACAGAAAAAATATTTCCTTTTTGAAAAGGAGTATTATCTGCAAGTTGGGGGCACAGCAATGGGTACTCGCTTTGTCCCCAACTATGCAAATCTATATATGGGAGCATGGGAGGACCAGTATATCTGGCAAAACAATCCATTTAGAGAGAACATTATAATCTGGAAACGCTTCATAGTTGACGTGGTCGTCATCTGGAAGGAGGATGAAAATAGTGTCCTGGAATTCTTTAAATATGTGAATGAAAATGAATTTAATTTGAAGATTACTAAAAATTCAAATAAAGAAAAGATTGAATTTCTTGACATAATTTTATTAGGTGAGGGAGATAAAATAATCACCTCTTTGTATAGGAAGGAGACAGACTCGAACAGTTACCTCCATGCCAAAAGTGGTCGTCACAGGAATTGGATTAGAAATATACCATATGGCCAATTCCAGAGGGTAAGGAGGAATTGTAGTCTGGTCTCCTTTGATGTGGAATCTGAACATCTAAAAACAAAGTTTAAAGCGAAGGGCTATCCAGAAGGGGTTATAAAAGAAAGATATGCAAAAGCACGCCAATTAGAGAGGACATCGGACATCATTGTTGAAACAACAAAAAAAGAACTCTGATATTCAAGGAAAGAAAAAGAATATCTTTTTAACTAAATACAATGAAGACTTGTGGAGAATAAAAACAGCAATTAAAAAACATTGGCATGTCCTCTTGGAAGATCCCATTTTGGGTACAACTTTGGATAAAACCCCTTCAGTTGCATTTAAGAAAAACAAAAATCTTAAAGACATATTAGCACCCAGTTGCTTAAAATAATAAGAATAAAAAAAACAATTGGCTAAATAAAACCAATTGTGTTTTTTTCAGGTGCAACCGTAAAAACTGCAATACCTGTCCAATTATAGACAAAGATAACAAACAAATAGTCTTTAAGGTTAATGGCTATAAAAAAACTGATACAAACACCTATGAACTGCCATTCAAAATATGTAGTATATGTTTTAGAATGTTCTTGCCACCTTCAATATGTTGGTGGAACATATATACAGTGTATATATATATATATATATATATATATATATACACATACACATACACATACACACACACACACATATACATATTTAGATATTTAGACATGTGTATGTATCTCCATTTACTTTCAACTTGTAATAGGCACGCTACTTCTGACACGCACAAACACCTGCAATTAACCCCTTCTCACTAACGCATAACAGCGTGCCACTCGTTATGTAACCCTTAGGGAGTTAAATGGCCATTAAAAGGACACTGAACCCCATTTTTTTTTCTTTCATGATTCAGGTAAAGCAGTCAATTTTAAGCATCTTTCTATTTTACTCCTATCATTAATTTTTCTTCGTTCTTTTGATATCTTTATTTAAAAATCAGGAATGTAAGTTTTGGAGCCAGGCTATTTTTGGTTCAGCACCCTGGGTAGCGCTTGCTTATTGGTGGCTACATTTTGTCCCTTTAAATACAAACAATCTATTCTAAAACTGTAAATAGACATTAAAACCATATTTCTCTTTGCACCTCCTACTACAGGACAATTTTCAAATTTAACACATTTTATTAGCTTTTGATAAAAGAAAATATATCATACTCTAAATACTCTTAGGATTTATATAAACATACCTTTAAAAAATCCCTGTTGGGTATCTATGTTGGCTGGCTTCAGCTCTGGACCATTTTTTTTTTAAATCAGTGAGCAATGTAGCCAGTCACAGCACTACCAATAAGGTTGCTGCATATACTACAGTTGCACTCCTTTCACTTTGTCTGTGGAAGTGAAAATCTAAGCCCCTTGAATGTAAAAAAAACAGGCAGCAAAGCTCATGAACAAGCTTAGGAGGATGGAAAGAGGGAGGACGGCTGCTATCTCATGTTCTGAGCCGTACGCTCCAAACGCATTCCTCAAGAAGATGTGAGCAGCTGACAAATCCATAACGGTTCTTGAAATATAAAGTAAGTGGATTTAAAATGTATTTTATTAAAAGTAATGTATTTCATTCTAATGTATGATAATAATTGTATAGCGATCTCACCTACTCAATACATGGGATAAATTGTGCACACCTGCAGAAAATACATTGCTCTGGCAGAGGGAAAGACAGCTATATATAATTCTTTTAAGAAATAAAATATACAATTAGTGTACACCGTGCATATTATTATTAAAAAGTTATAAAAGGATATGTCTCTTAAAGGTGGTTAGCCAGTCTCAACCGTTCTACTTTATAACCAGACATTCTGAGATTATATCCAAGAAACATGGAAATCAATTAAAAAATAAATTTTTATGATTCAGACAGGTCATGCAATTTTAAACAACTTTCCATTTTACTTTTGTCATCGCATTTGTTTTGTTCTCTTGGTATTCTTTGTTGAAAACTAAACCCAAGTATGGTCATAAACTGCTTTCTAAGCAGCGGAAGGCTTCCTCTTATCTCAGTGCATTTTTAAAGTTTTTCAAAGCTTTTCTCGTCTCTATTTAATGCTCCCGCTCAAACATTATCTGTGCTAGAAGTAAGCTTTTTGCACGCTTCAGGTTGTGCGCATATTACAGCTTGTGCTCATATTACATATTGTATCTCTATGTTAAAGCCTTTGGCCTCTATTTATCAAGGTCTGTCGGACCTGATCCGACAGTGAGGATCAGGTCCGACAGACCTCGCTGAATACGGCGAGCAATATGCTCGGCGTATTCAGCATTGCACCAACAGCTCACAAGAGCTGCTGGTGCAACGCCACCCCCTGCAGACTCTAGGCCAATGGGCCGCCAGCAGGGAGGTGTCAATCAACCCGATCGTACTCGATCGGGTTGATTTCCGGCGATGTCTGTCCGCCAGCTCAGAGCAGGCGGACAGGTTATGGAGCAGCTGCTTCATAACTGCTGTTTCTGGTGAGCCTGCAGGCTCGCCAGAAACACGAGGCATCAAGCTCCATTCGGAGCTTGATAAATATGCCCCTGTGCCTGCTTTTTTTTTTTTTTAACACCTGAGACCTCATATCTTTGAGCCTTTATAAAAAAAAAAATAATACATTTTATTAGTTGGTGTTTAGTGAGACTTTTTTATTTCACGAAACAGTTAACCAGAACTAACCCGATACACGTTAACTTCATTGAGCTCAAGTGATCATGTTTACTTTCAACTTGTAATACGAGCAAAAAATCTGATGCCCAACCAGCGTCAATAAACTCATTTTCGCTTGTTCGCAACTATTAGCACACTCATAATTTAGCCCCAAAAAATGAAGAGTTTGTTTAAAAATTTAATGCTCAAACAAAATAGAGCATTTTTATTTTTTGCAATAGAATTTCTCTTTAGGCACTGCATTGCAAAATATGTGCATGCAATATCTATTTTAAAAGCATATTACCACCAATATTTGCATTTTTTTTTTTTTTTTTATTGGTAAAATTACATATTCCTTGAAAAGCCTGTCGAAAGTATATAAAGCAGAGTTTGAAAGCATTCAAAATACATTAACAATGTGATTGCTGTTCTTCTTCTTCATCAGTTGCCTTATTTGAGGGAACTAGCCCAAACTTGTTATTGCAGTAGACAATGTTTGCCAATGTAATTTTATTAGTAAAATGTGCATTGTTTGCAGTTTATTTTCTTATTACCTCTGCTGTACCCTATTATGGACATATGTGTGGTATGGTTAGGTTTGTAAAGTCTGCAATGTGCACTTCCAATTCTCAGAATTGATAAATCCAAAATGTTCAGAGTTAAATTATAGGGAATGGGGGCACATTACATAATGAAAGTATATTGTATTTTTTTTGCCATGGATAATAACATATTTATGTTTATCTTACCTAATTTACTATGGCCAATTAAGGACCAATATAAATGACCTCATGCACTGAGTGAAAGGATAATAAAGTAAGAATAACATTTTAGTTATTAAAGTGATGGTAAAGTCAGTGAGGCCTATTTATCATAGGTCTAGCGGACCTGATCTGACAGTGCGGATCAGGTCCGCAAGACCTCGCTGAATGCGGAGAGAAATACGCTTTCTGTATTCAGCATTGCACCAGAAGCTCACATGAGCTGCTGGTGCAACGCCGCCCCCTGCAGACTCGCAGCCAATTGGCCACCAGCAGGGAGGTGTCAATCAACCTGATCCTATTTGATCGGGTTGATTTCTGGTGATTGCTGTCCGCTTCATCAGAGCAGGCGGGCAGAGTTATGGAGCAGCTCTCTTTAGACCGCTGCTTCATAACTGCTGTTTCCGGCGAGTGTGAAGGCTTGCCAGAAACACAGGCCCTTAAGCTCCATCCGGAGCTTGATAAATTGCGTCAGTATGTTCACTCTTTATAAATCGCTATTAGGTCTAAAAATGTATATACAAGCACTTTTGAATAGACACGAGATTACCTGCAAGTAGTCCCTTATGCCTAGTGATAATTGCTGCCTGTCAAATGTTCAATACGTCCACTTACTGCAAACAATCTTTTTTTTGTGACGTTTGTGCCAATGCGTATTTGCTCTGAAGTGTAATCCAAGTGAAATAAGGGTAAACAGTGAATCAGAGTTTTGTTATTGATTCACTGTTTCCCTTGGAGACAGCTGAAAAGTGTATTCAGGTAATAAAAATCCGTTTGACATCGGGGGCGGAGCCAACTACAGAAGCGACAGGATGTACAGCTCATGAGCTCCTGCAAAATCATCAAACATTAAGCTTATGTCAGGGTTTTTCCCTGTTGTGTTTGCCATGTGCTGCTGGTAGCCATTTTACTCACCTCTCTTCCTGACTATGGTGCATTGTGGGGGATGCTGCTCACTTCCTGCACTTCCTTTTATGGCCAGACTGGTGTGCATCATCCATGTGAGACAGGATGCAGTCTCAGAATTGTGATTTCATCACTTATTATTTAAATGGCCTCTGTTCAGTATGCTTTGCTTTTGCGTTGTCTCAGACTTGTTTATGAGAGTTCCTGTGTATTACCTGGCTGCCTGATGTCCTTCCTGGTTACTGATTCCTAGCTTGTTCCTGACTCTGCTGTTTTCCTTGTTCCTGATTCCTGCTCGTCTGACTATTCGCTTTGGCTCCTGACTCGGCTCGTCTGACTACCAGCTCTGGTTTTGACTCCTGGCTTGTTATTTGACTTGTGGACTTTTTATTATTTTTTGCTATTAATAAAGGTGTGATTATTTTTGCACTTCTCGTCTCAGTCTGATTCCTGGCACCCTGACATTATGCAAAGGCCATGAATCCTGATGGTGCTAATAATCCACCTTTACCTGCCATCATTTCCAGGATGGATGAACAGGATCACCGCTTGGATCAATTTGCACTAGCCCTGCAAACCCTGTTGACTCGCACTGCACATTTGGACCAAAGTACTGCACCTATGCCTACCAGGAGCATGTCCGGTTCTGCACCTCTACCTCAGCGATATGGAGGCAATCGTATTCAGTGCAGAGGGTTTTTGAACCAGGTGGGCATTTACTTTGAGATGTTACCTCAGGCGTTTCCCTCTGACAGAGCTAAGGTGGGATTTCTCATCTCGTTACTCTCTGGCACAGCTCTTGCCTGGGCTAATCCCTTGTGGGAGACTAATAAACCTGTGATTTCAAATTACCCTGAATTTGTGACCTCCTTTCGAAGGGTATTTGATGTTCCGGCTCGCTCCTCCTCTGCTGCTAAATGACTCATGTCCATTCAGCAAGGTACAAGATCTGTTGCTCAGTATGCTATTGAGTTCCGTACGATTGCCGCAGAGGTAGGTTGGAACAATGAAGCCCTTGTTGCCGCCTTCTTTATTGGGCTCTCTGATGCGATTAAAGATGAAGTTGCTGCCAGAGATTTACCAGAGGATCTCGACGCATTGGTGTCTTTTTTTATCCTAATTGACATCAGACTCAGAGAGAGGCCCTCTTTCAAGGAGCGCTTGCGGAAGCCTCCTGTTCCATTGTCTCCTACGTGTTTGTTCCCACCCATGCCTCCCTCTCCTCTCATGCCTCCTGGTACAGAGTCACCAGGTACTGCTGAGCCGATGCAGCTGGGATTCATGCATCTCTCCACGGTGGAGAGGGCCTTTAGGAGGAGGGAGGGGCTCTTCCTCTATTGTGGGTTACAGGGTCACCTTTTGAAGTCTTGTCCTACGCTGCCAGGAAATGCTCACACCTAAGTTCCTGTCGGAGGAAGACCTTGGGTGGTTTATCCTCGTCCCCGGAACTGCTTAAGGAGAAACCTTTGGTCACGATTGTCCTTTCCTGGGTGGACTCCTCCATAGTCACTCAGGCTCTTGTTGACTACGATGTTGCGGGCTATTTAATTGACAGTGCTTTTGTATCAAAGCACTCCATTCCTGTTTTGCCTCGGTCCTTACCGCATGCTATTGAGGCCATTGATGGCAGGCCCCTTCAGCCTGCACTCGTTACTCACGAAACCACTCCGTTGTCCATGGCTGTTGGGGCTCTCCATTTTGAAACCCTCCAGTTCCAGGTGATAAACTCTCCACATTTTCCGGTTGTTCTGGGTTATCCCTGGCTCCAAAAGCACAATCACAGTCTCGACTGGCGCAGATCCGAAATTTTGTTGTGGTCCCCGCAATGTATTTCCACTTGTCTTTGGAAACCAGTTAAAGTCTTGTGCACTTCTTCGGTATCTCAATTGCCAGAGGAGTACTGAGAATTCCTAGACGTGTTTGACAAGGTGCGTGCCAGTACGTTGCCTCCTCACCGGTCTTATGATTGTGCCATAGACCTGCAACCCAGAGCCATTCCTCCTCGGGACCGGGTGTTCCCTCTGTCTGTTGCAGAGAATTGTGCTATGGAGGAATATGTTGCTGATGCTCTGTTGCGGGGGGATCATCCGTAAATCCTGCTCTCCTGCAGGGGCTGGCTTCTTCTTTGTGAAGAAAAAGGGTGGCGAGTTACGACCATGTATCGATTATAGGGGTCTTAATCGTCTTACAATTAAGAATGCTAACCCTATTCCGCTTATTAAGGAACTCTTTGACCGCCTCAAGGGAGCTACGGTCTTTACAAAACTTGATTTGAGAGGAGCGTACAATCTCGTTAGGATTAAGGAGGGCCACGAATGGAAAACAGCATTTAACACCAGGAGCAGTCATTATGAGTATCTTGTAATGCCCTTTGGCCTATGTAATGCTCCTGCTGTTTTTCAGGAATTTATTAATGATGTCCTATGAGATATGTTGCAACAGTGTATTGTGGCATACTTAGACGACATCCTCATACACTCACCCGCACTTGAGGCTCATTGTTCTGATGTTACACAGGTTCTTCAGAGACTACGTGAGAATGGCCTGTTTTGTAAACTCGAGAAATGTGAGTTCCATCAGACTCAAGTAACCTTCCTAGGTTATGTTATCTTGGTTGCAGGGTTCTCCATGGATCCTGACAAGTTATCTGCAGTTCTGCAGTGGCCTCGCCCAGTTGGTCTTCGGTCTATTCAACGTTTTTTGGGGTTCGCCAATTACTATAGAAAGTTTATTAAAAACTTTTCTTCTTTGGTCAAACCTATCACAGACATGACCCGTAAAGAGAATGATCCACTCCATTGGTCACCTACTGCCATTAAGGCCTTTGATAGTCTTAAAACTGCCTTTTCTGCCACTCCAGTTCTGGCTCATCCTAACCCTGTCCTGCCTTTCGTGGTTGAGGTCGATGCATCTGATACTGGAGTAGGTGCCCTCTTGTCTCAACGTCCCACACCTGATGGTTCCTTGCATCCGTGTGGTTTCTTCTCTAAGAAATTGTCTCCAGCGGAGTGCAATTATGAGATTGGCAACAGGGAATTACTGGCCATAATTTTGGCATTTAAGGAATGGAGGCATCTTCTCAAGGGTACTAGCGTGCCAGTGCTCATTCTTACAAGAATTTAACTTATCTATCTGAAGCAAAACGTTTGTCGCCCCGACAGGCCAGATGGGTGCTATTTTTGTCTCGGTTTTATTTTGTGGTCTCCTACCTGCCTGGTAGTAAGAATGTTAGGGCTGATGCCCTCTCTCAACAATTTTCACCTCTGTCCAAGGAGGAGTCTGTACCTACTCCTGTTATACCTCCTGACCATATGTTGGCTACCATACGTACTAATTTGACTTCTCCCTTGGAGAACCAATGCACCTCCTGAGAAAGCTAGTGGTAAGTGTTTTGTTCCTGAGAATCTTCGACTTAAACTTTTGCACACTTACCACTATCCTAAAGCGCAGGTCACCCAGGCAAGAACCAAATGATTTGGTCTGTCACTCGACAATTCTGGTGGCCAGGTCTTCGTTCTGATGTTGCTGCGTATGTTGCCTCCTGCTCAGTTTGTGCACAGAATAAGACTCCTCTACGTCTTCCTGTGGGTCTTCTTCAACCTATTGCTAATGGTGAGCATCCTTGGACAAATCTTTCCATGGACTTTATTGTCGAGCTCCCTGTTTCCAATGGCAATACTGTTATCCTTATGGTAGTTGACCGTTTTTCTAAAATGTCACATTGCATTCCCTTGATGAAGCTGCCTACTGCTCAGGAGCTTGCTTCAGTTTTTGCCCGGGAGGTCTTCCATTTACATGGGTTACCCAAGGAGATAGCGTCGGCCTGGGGTAGCCAGTTTGTCTAAAGATTTTGGCGTTCCTTTTGTGCTCAAATGGGGATCCAGCTTTCCTTCTCCTCGGCATATCACCCTCAATCCAATGGGGCTTCAGAACAGTCTAATCAAGCTATGGAACAGTTCCTCAGATCACCACAATAATTGATCTGAACTGTTACCTTGGGCAGAGTTTGCTCGTAATAGTGCTATTAATGCTTCCTCCAAGTTATCCCCATTCATGGCGAATTATGGGTTTCAACCATCCTTGTTGCCCGATTCATTCATGTCTCAGGGTATTCTGGCTTTGGAGGAGCAACTCCGTTCCACATGGGTGCAGATTCAGGATTGTCTTCATTGTTCTATGCAGCGCCAAAAGTTCCAGGCTGATCGTAGGAGTCTGCCCGCACCTTCCTACAAGGTTGGTGAGAGAGTTTGGCTGTCCTACCGCAACTTGAACCTTCGTGTGCCTTCCAATAAATTGGCTCCCCATTATGTTGGTCCTTTTCGAATACTTCAACTGGTTAATCCTGTGGCCTACGCTCTTGACCTTCCTCCTGCTATGCGCATCTCCAATGTTTTTCATGTCTCCCTCTTGAAACCATTGGTTTGTAATCGGTTTACCACTGTGTTGCCTCATCCCCATCCTATCTTTGTTTACAACCATGAGGAGTATGAGGTCAGCAGCATTATTGACTCTCGTATGTCCATGGGCCGTGTACAGTATTTGGTTCACTGGAGGGGCTACGGTACAGAGGAGCGTTCTTGGGTTCCCTCCTCTGATGTTCATGCTCCCGGCCTCCTCCGAGCTTTCCATGCCCGTTTCCCCAATAAGCCTTTTGTCCTCCCGCGGGGGAGGGGTCATTGAGGGGAGGGTACTGTCAGGGTTTTTCCCTGTTGTGTTTGCCATGTGCTGCTGGCAGCCATTTTACTCACCTCTCTTCCTGACTATGGTGCATTGTGGGGGATGCTGCTCACTTCCTGCACTTCCTTTTATGGCCAGACTGATGTGCATCATCCATGTGAGACAGGATGCAGTCTCAGAATTGTGATGTCATCACTTATTATTTAAAGGGCCTCTGTTCAGTATGCTTTGCCTTTGCGTTGTCTCAGACCTGTTTGTGAGAGTTCCTGTGTATTACCTGGCTGCCTGACGTCCTTCCTGGTTACTGATCCCTGGCTTGTTCCTGACTCTGCTGTTTTCCTTGTTCCTGATTCCGGCTCGTTTGACTATTCGCTTTGGCTCCTGACTCAGCTCTGGTTTTGACTCCTGGCTTGTTATTTGACTTGTGGACTTTTATTATTTTTTGCTATTAATAAAGGTGTGATTATTTTTGCACTTCTTGTCTCAGTCTGATTCCTGGAACCCTGACAGCTTATGGAGCATTTAATTTATATTTTCTAACTCAGCACTGGAGTTGCTTTTATGTACCTTTTAAATGACTAATCTAACGAAGCCTCAAACATCTACTACGACACCTGCTTGGAGATGAGCTCACTGGCATCACCACGAGGCAGCAGTGATTGTTTGATATATAGCCACAACCTAATACATTCTGAACCCACTACTACCCCACCAAACATGGCAGACTTCTATGAACAAGTGCAGGCATCGCTTGAGAAATTGATGGAGAAGATGGACTATAGCTTCCATGACCTGCTGCTTGTACTTAGAGATCAACGTGGAGAAGCAGCTAATCCTATATCTAAAATGGTGGCTGCTATAAATCCAACTAAGAATGGTGAGACCTCTGAGCTTAATAGAAGAGCACCAATATCAGTGCTAGAAATACCACAGACCTAAATGGAATTTTCTACACAGGATACTTATCTGAGTGCCGTGATGAGCCTTGCAGTGGAGTGGAGTTCTGTTTCGGTTGAGCCGTGTGGAGGTGAGCTGAGCATCGGAGACAAAACACTACAGATCGTTGATGCTTTGCCGCTGGCAGGTGGCTTACACTATGGTCCAAAAAGCTGGATTTCTGGCCTCAAATTGGTCCCGGATATCATGAAGTCTGATGCCGATGCTGAGTGCATTATGCTTCCGGTGGTGAGGGGTGGTGCTCTGCGGAGACCGCTCATTGCAGTCGGGTTCTTACAGGGAGCCTGCCATACAGATCTAATGTTTCGGGAGAAGCTGATCGCAACCCCAAATATTCAACCCTTCAGCTCAGAGCAACTACCGGGAGACTTTAAACACATAGCCGCTGACTTGGCTGACTTTCATACTGAATGGAGCTTAGCTATCACTTACCATGTCAGTGGTTTACAGTCCTTACCAGATCCCACTTACACACTCTGGAGTGATCAGGATGCCTCAGACAAATCTTTGCTTCCTCTAGAAATTCAGGAGCAAACACCACAACCTACACCATGGTTCATTTGCAGTAAAGGGTTGAAGAGAGGTGTAGGATAAAGTCCTGGTGGCATTCAATATATCAACTTCCAAATTAAGTCTCATTATGTTATATGATCCTCCCAGTTTGATTTTCCTTGCTAAAAATTTATATCTTGCAGTTGTTTTAGCATTGTTTATTCAATATGTACATTTATTCTATTCAATCTACGGTTGAGCTTTATAACCGCTCCACGCCCACTTACAATTGACATTTTGTTTGCACATATTATGAATAGAATACCATTACTGTTTCGTATTTACTTATTATCTTATGCTAGTTTAATAACAACTCCCTTTTGAAATGTTACTTAGCATTGCAATGTTATCTGTCTCCATCTTCAAAGCATACAAATATTATCCTTTACACATCAAAGATGTTACTGATTCGTACATACGGGATATAACTTTATAACTAGTAGCCTAGAAACTAGGATTTCTAAACTAGTCAGGATTGACTTATTATATTATATATTGGAGTGTGTTGCTTGCGGCCAGGGCAACATGCCATAATATTCCTACAGTGGATAACCTAATATCTAAAAGCTACCATTAAAGTTTAGCATACATAGTATCCGATATCTACTATTATTCAGTCATAGCTAACAGACATCTCTTACATTATATCAACGGAGCGGAGACACCTTGACATTCCCAGTATTACAGGTCTATGCACGAGAATATCTTTACACACTCCTTCCCAGTTTGAGGAGTATAACCCGCCGCTATATTTATCTACACTCTCAATCACTCATGCTTTTAACCAGTAAGGATCGTCTGATATGTGCTTATTTAGGTTCAGGACATTTTTCACTGTGGTAGCTAACTAACTGTCGTGAGATAGTCCATTTGGTCTGAGTTTATATAATCCTAACTAGCGTTTTTTCTAATAGAGAGGTTCTAACTCATAACAATGTTATAGCACAAGATCTGCTCAAGAAGCAACAGGCTAAACATATGCAACTAATGTCCTTCTCTTAATCCATAGACTTACAAAACAGCTTCATTAGGGTTACAACAATATACTATAACTTTTATACTCAAAATCTCTGAGGCCCAAAAGTATTCATTTGTATAACATACTAGCTGGCTCCGCCCTCCCATTTCTACTCCCCCCCCCTTTTTCCCTTCCTTAGAGCGGCTCTCGCCCGTTGAATCTCCCTTCCCCAAAAACCATAATGCCAACTCCACCTTCCTCTAAACTGTTTTGTATAGTTACTATTTATATTCTTCATCTAATATAAAATCGAGGTTCCATACTTATATATAGAAAATGTCCTTAGACATACTGGCCCATATTATTCTGGACTGTCAGACCTACTCACTGGTTACTTGGTGTAGATTGCTACGTCCTCACACAGACAGTTGGAATTATAGTGCAAATTATATATTTTATGTACTATATGAGTGTAGTGTTTTCTATGTGTCAAAGGTTTCCAGAATGTACGCCTAAAGTAACTACTGACTTGCAGTTGTACCATGTTTATACAAAGAGAAAGTATGTCTTACCACAATGTTATTATTATTTATTGACATTTCTGTATGTAATATTTTGCACAACCCCAATAAAAAATTTATATATAAAAAAAAAAAATCTGTTTGACATCAAAAACGATTTGTTTATTTACAACACACAACGTAGTATTAACAGAGGTTGCGTGGATTGCTGTTGGCGATGCCCCTTTTGCTTCTACAAGTAAACAGTGGATCTTGTAATTTACTTTTTACTTGTCACTATAGACACTGTCAATCTGAGCATGTGCATTGATGTACTCCTTCTCGGGAGCACGCAACAAATGTGACGTGGGTGGCACCGCTCTATACGACACTCGGATGCTGGGCAAAATAAATGAGTGAGCGGAGGAAGAATAGAAAAAATGTATGCTCCGGTTAGATTATTTATATTATAATTATAATGAAAGTACTAATTTGTTTGTTAAAAAATACAAGCGGTTGAGGTTACACTATGAGCGGTCAATTTACTATTGTGCGGATGAACATGATACAATGTAGCGTATTATGTCTGCTGCACATTGATAAATGCCGACAGCATACGCTGTCAGCATTTATCATTGCACCATCAGTTCCTGTGAACTGCTGGTGCAATACCGCCCCCTGCAGATTTGCGGCCAATCGGCCGCTAGCAGGGGGTGTCAATCAACCTGATCGTATTCAATCGGGTTGATTTCTGTCTGCCGTCTCAGAGGAGGTGGACAAGCCGTCTTTAGGGGGTGTCAATCAGCCCAATCGTATTCGATTGGACTGATTGCTGTCCGCCATGGTGGTGGATCAGTTAAGGAGCAGCGGTCTGAAGCGGAGTGGGTCGGAAGCAGCATCCTCTGCTTCATAAATCGACCCCTAGGACTTAAAGGGACATGAAACCCACATTTTTTCTTTCATGACTTAGATAGAGAATAACATTTTAAACAACTTTCCAATTTACTTCTATCATCTAATTTGCTTCATTCTCTTTACATCCTTTGCTGAAAAGCATTTCTAAATAGGCTCAGTAGCTGCTGATTGGTGGCTGCACATAGATGCCTCACCTGATTGGCTCACCCATGTGCATTGCTATTTCTTCATCAAAGGATATCTAAAGAATGAAGCGAATTAAATAACAAAAGTAAATTGGAATGTTGTTTACAATTGTATTCTCTATCTGAATCATGAAAGAAATGTTTGTGTTTCATATCCCTTTAAGCATTAGACGTTGTGAGATAATAGATTGTTTACCACCACTTTAAGATAGAGCCTGCACATTTAAACAACTTACTGGTTTACTTAGATGATCAAATTTGCCTTGTTTTTTTGTATCGTTTGTTGAAGAGTAGCATCAATGTACTGCTGAGAGCTTGCTGGTGAATGGTGGCTACACTTATGACTCTTTTCAGCTAGCTCCCAGTACTGCATTGCTGCTCCTGAGCCTACTTTTCAACAAATGATACCAAGAGAAGTAAATTTTAAAGTTGTTGGAAAATGACGTGTTATTTGAATCTGGAAAGTTTCATTTTGGGACTGATTTATCATGGGCAGAATTGCCTCTAATGCCCCAGTTTCTGCGCCAGCCTTCAGGGTTGCCGGAAACAGCAGTTAAGAAGCAGTGGTCTTAAGACCGCTGCTCCTTAACTTGTTCGCCGCCTCTAATGCGGCAGACAGCAATCAACCCGATCTGATACGATAGTGTTGATTGACACCCCCTGCTTGCTGCCGATTGGCCGTGAATCTACAGGGGTCGGCATTGCACAAGCAGTTCACCAGAACTGCTTGTGTAATGTTAAATGCCGACATCATAGTCTGTCGCTACAGCGAATCATGTCCGCCCGCCGTTTGATAATTCGGCCCCTTTGACTATACTGTCCTATAAAATGACTGTGTAGTCTAGAGATTTCATAATCCTGCAAAATCCACTCTAGCCTTTTTGGAAACAGTGTGGGGGGGGGGACAAACACAAATTGCCGAGTTAAATTCACGGAAAAGCAGACAAATTAAGAATACGGAGAATTAAATGTTACGTTCTTTTTAATGTATTTATAATTAATTTTATCTTGTAATATTACTGTATATCACCAGATGGCAGTATATATATATATATATATATATTCCAATGGATTGTCCCCACTTGTAGCGCAAAAAATCTCTCTCCAAAGAAAAGTAAAACTTCCTTTATTGTAGTAACAAAAGTAAAAACATGACAGCCTACACACGACTGTAATAAAGCACTTCGAAGCAGTGATCAAGTGCGCAACTGCACGAAACATGTCTGCATGTGGTTCAGATCACTGACACTGTGTTTTTACATTAAGTGCTTTATTACAGTCGTGTGTAGGCTGTCATGTTTTTACTTTTGTTACTACAATAAAGGAAGTTTTACTTTTCTTTGGAGAGAGATTTTTTGCGCTACAAGTGGGGACAATCCATTGGAATATATTCTATTTACTCAGACGCTGACTACAGACCGGCTCAGTCTCCACAGCTGCAGATCTCCATACACCCTGAGCCAATTGCTCCCCAGCGTGTTACCGGACAGTGAGTGGTATACAGGTACCTTTTGAAATTATATTGCTAAAGTCTATGTGTGCGCTACTTACTTACAAAGTGTTCTTTTATATATATATATATATATATATATATACATATATATATATATATATATATATATATATATCATATTATATTTTTAAGAAATATTTATCATCACAAAGAGATGACATTGTAAATGTTTGTCAGTTTTCTGTTCCAAACTAAAAGATTTTATGATGAACGTTAATCTTTAGGCATAGCTTAAGGATATGGTAAGCCAGAGAAATATTTTTTTAATGTGTTTCTTTTTAGAATATTGTTGTGTGGCTATGTTGGCTATTATGTGTCATAATTAAAGTTTTCTGGAGATAAATAAAATTTGTATTTCATTCAGAATTGTTAAAAAAAAAAAACTATTCATGGGAAATATTATATTAGAATCAATGACAAAGATTGATAAAATCTTCTACTGACAATGATCAGTCACTTTGATATCCCCATTTCAAATTAATTACAGAAAAAGTTTCATTTTTTTAAGCTCTGCAACTTGATAAGGAATGTTGTCTCCATTTCTAGACTTTTTATCTTCTATTTTGCACGTAGCAGTATATTTAATAAATCAAATTTTAAAGCTTTTTTTAAAAAAATTGTATGGTTTGATTTGCAAAATGGACTTTGCCATGTAGGCGGAATGGCCAATATAAAGTTTTATCTAAGATGTTGGTTATTTTTCTCACAGCCTAAGATAGCATACAACCAGCCCTGCAAGATGTGTCAAAAGAGCGTTGGTTGTCTTAAAGCAATATTACACAGCATGAAATGTAATATAAAATGCTTAATTATGTGTGTCACTTTTCAGTATATTTTGTAATTTATTTTGTCCCCTTTTCCTGTTATTTAACTCTGATTTTTTTTTATTTAACCCTTTGGCTGCTAAGCCATTTCCCACCTGGGTGCTAATTTTTTTTTTTTATTATTATTATTTTTGAAATTTTTTTTTTTACTTTTTTTTTTTTTACAGATCCCCAAGACTTACACTGTTGGAAAGGTTAGGTGATTAGCTTTCCAACAATGGGTCTTGGGGGTCTGTAGCTGCTTAGATGCCTGAGATACAGGCTTCTAAGCAGCATGCCCCCTCCTCCAATACTTAACATTGTTAAGTATAAATAAAGTTGCACTGTGATGTCATCACGTAATTGCGTGTGACGTCACCACGCATCACGTGAAGCCCCTGCGATGCCTGTCACTCTACAGGCACGATCGCTGGGGTAGGAGCAGTAAGGAGCCCCCAGATCTCCCTCAAGGTGGGAGAGTGCTCATGACGGCTCTGAGCCGTCATTAGCACGAGAGTGAGCACTCAAAGGGTTAAAGGGATACTGAACACATTTTTTTTTTCTTTTGTGATTCAGATAGACCATGCAATTTTAAGCAACTTTTTAATTTACCCCTATTATTAATTTTTCTTCGTTCTCTTGGTATCTTTATTTTAGGGATGGGCAAATGTGTTTATATCCGAATTCGAATGTTAGAACGAATGTTATTGTAGAAATTCAATTTACATAATAGAATGTTGATAAGAATGAATATTCTTAAAAATTTGATTTTCGAATGTTATTTACAGTTTTCGAATGTCACATTCGAATTCGAATGTAACATTTGAATTCAAATATTACATTTATAAACCACAATTGTAGACTAGAAACACTATTTTGAATGTCACATTTGAATCAAATGTCACATTCGAATTTGAATATTACATTTATAAAACACAGTATTAGACTAGAAATACTATTTTGAATTCTAATGTCACATTCAAATCGAATATCACATTCAAATCGAATATCACATTTAAAACACAGTATTAGACTAGAAATACTATTTCAAATTCGAATGTCACATTCGAATTCGAATGCTACATATTACATTTATTAAACACAGTTGTAGACTAGAAATACTATTTCAAATTTGAATGTCACATTCAAATTCGAATGTCACATTCAAATTCGAAAATTACATTTCGAAATTGAATGAATACATAGCTAAACATTCTATTATTCAAACAAATATTTTCGAATTTTATTGAAAAATTCGAAAATGAAAATTCGAAAAAGAATGTTAGACTGTTATATAAACATTCAAAATTCAATTAGAACAAACAAATGTATCAAAATTCGTTTTAAATTTCGAATTTTTAGAAACATTCGCCCATCCCTACTGTATTTTAGAAAGCACTTACGAGCCAGCCCATCTTTGAATCAGCACCTTGGTACAGCTTGCTGATTGGTGGCTAAATGTAGCCACCAATCAAGAAGCACTATCAATTTGATAGTGCTGAAATCAAAATGGACTGGCTCATAAGTTTTACATTCCGGCTTTTTCATATAGTGATACCAAGAGAACGAAGAAAAATTGATAATAGGAGGAAATTAAAAAGTTTCTTAAAATTGCTGCTCTATCTGAATCATGAAAGAAACAATTTGGGTTTAGTAACCCTTTAACTTAGTTTCTATAAAGTAATGGACGCCGCCAGGTCTAAACTTAAGTTTTAACCTCATCTCACTGTCCTGTTGGAAACAATTAGGGACAAATATAAAACAGGCAATAAAAAAATAAAAAAAAAATGTTGTGTTTCCACACAACATTGTTAACACAAACACTATTTTCTTGCCTGGTTTATATATCTTTCCCTAACTGTTCTCAGCAGAAGACAGAGATAAATATAATACTAGTTCAAACATGTCATCACCCATTACCCATATCTCTCAACATTTGAAATAGCCAAAAAGGGGCACTTTTCTCCTTTTCTACTCTGAGGCATGCAAAATGCTGAAGTTAACTTATTCCCCCATAGACTTCAATAGAGCGCAAAAAAAAAAAACACCCATGCTAACCCGCATCACAATAAGCCCCCTACTCTAATATTCCCTAAACTGCCACATAGTCCACAACAAAATACCTCATTACACTATTAACCCCTAAAGTGCCACACATCCACATTGCAAATTACTGTTACACTATTAACCCCTAAAGTTCCACACCCCCACATTGCAAATTACTGTTACACTATTAACCCCTAAAGTGCCACCCCCACATGGCAAAGTACTGTTACACTATTAACCCCTAAAGTGCCACACCCCCACATTGCAAATTACTGTTACACTATTAACCCCTAAAGTGCCACACCCCCACATTGCAAAGTACTGTTACACTATTAACCCCATAAAGTGCCACCCCCACATGGCAAAGTACTATTACACTATTAACCCCTAAAGTGCCACATCCCCACATTGCAAACTACTCAGCTACACTATTACAGCCAATAGGGGGGGAAAGTAAATAAGAAGCAGTTTATATTTAGTTGAAATAATTTTTATTAACTCCTCTCCATCTCCTCCATGTACAGGGATCTCACATACATCTCATGATAAGGGTACATCAGATATCACAATACAATATTTCTTTAACATCTCTGTGTACATTTCTAAAGGTATCCCACTCCATGAGATTTTAACAGTTCGTATGTCCCATCACTTGTTGACACATATGAAGAATTCAACACTTAAATGTGGTTTCAACTTCTCAGAACTGTATTCTTCATAAACTACTGTGGAGTTGTTTTTCTTGATAAATTCTCCCCCTGTTTCCGCTCTTCTTAGCTCTCCTGTAGTGTATTAGTCTTTATAGGGAGTAGAGTAATGTGGGAGGTGTGCTCTCTTAATAGTTTCAACATAACTTATCAGAATCTAAAAAATAATCTATAAACAAACCAAACCAACAAATCAACAACATAAAAACATTCATAGAGTTGTATTATACCACTGCATATTTTATATTCTTCTTGTCTAAAGATTGCTTACTCATCTAAGAGTACTTCTATCAAAGACCCAAGTATCCCTTCTAGTCATCTATGTCCCCTATCTCCCTCTTTAGATATTGGGCATATCTCCTCCGCCCCCCATTCTCAAAACCTTTTTTTTTATTTATTGTAGGATGTCACTGTTTATTGGTCTCCATTATCCAGTAGAACCAGACTTTTTGGAACCAAGGTTCCATGTCCAGTACATTTGCTGCCGTCTCATACATTGAATATGTTACCCGGACTCTAGCCAAGACCTCTGCCCAAGACGGAACTTCCGTCTTCCAATATTTTGCTATAGTTATTCTTGTTACAGTGCACAGAATCCTGATAAACACATTGATGTGTGTATTAAATCTAGTAATTTTCTCGTGCAGCAACACCATATATTACTTACTTTAGGGCAATCCCACCACATGTGGAAATAGGTACCTGCTTTTGGACAGCCTCTGTAACATCGACCACCACTCCCTTTAACCATATGGGCTGTTTTTATTGGGGTCAGATACCATCTAAAAGAAGTTTTCAATACATTTTCCCTAAGATCCGCACTTATAAGTCCTTTGCTAGCCTGAGAAAACATTTCATCCCATTTATCTATCTCAATCTCTTTACCTAGATCTCGTTCCCATTGTAGCATTACTGACGTTTTTATTTGTATCTTACTCTCTTGAATAGAAATATATAACTTGGAAATTGCCTTTTTAGGTCTATTAGGGGATGCACACAGGTACTCTAAAGTCGTCTGTCGGTTCTGTGTCCCCTCTGTCCCTATGTAGTCTCATATGGCTGATGTTGTTTGGAGATACAGGAACCAATGTAGTTGGATGGGTTCAAGTTTTTGCTGAAGTTGAGTGTATGTCAACAACTTACCCTGGTATTGTAGATCTGCCACCCTATATAACCCTTTATTTTCCCATTTCATAACTCTACACTTGAAATCGTTGTGTACTATGTATTTCAGTGGTATTGTCAGTGAGTTTATAGGGACTAACCCTCCCATCCGTTTAGTAGTCATCCATTGTTGTCTAGTAAGCAATGTAATTTTATTTTGATATAGAGCTCGAGATTCTCCTAGGACCTTGTCCCACAAGATACCATCTGGTGTCTCTTGATTCAGCATTTCTGCTTCCAGAGCAGGCCATAATATGTTTGTCTGTCGTCTCCCCAGTATCGAAGTTTGGGCTAAGCGAGCTGCTGTATAATAGTCGTGTAAGTTATGGACTCCTAACCCACCTAGTTGTCTGTGTCTGTCTAAGATATGACGTGAAATCCGTGGGTGTTTGTTGTCCCTTAAAAATCAGTGTATATCTTTCTGGATATTATTGAGGTCTGGGATATTAATTTTAATAGGAAGTACTCAAAATAAGTACAGAATCCTTGGCAAAATTGTCATTTTTACCGCAGATATTCTGCCATACCATGAGAATCTCATCTTTCTCCATTTCCCTAAGTCAGATCGGATTGTTTTAAACAGGGGAACATAATTTGCGGTGTAGAGTTTAGAGGAATGTGTGGTTAATTTGATCCCCAAGTATTTCAGTCCCCCTAGCGCCCATTGAAAGTCGAAGTTAGCTTCTATCAGCTTTATTGTGTGCTTTGGGATAGATAAGGGGAGTGCCTCACATTTATCAGCGTTTATCTTATAGCCCGAAATTTGGGAAAACAAATCTAGTGCCTGGTATAGAAAGGGCAAGGACTTTAATGGGTTCGTAATTGTGAGTAGGACATCGTCGGCAAACAGGGCAATTTTATGACTTAACTTCCCTACCTCTACTCCTGAAATATTTGGGCAATTCTGTATATATGCTGCTAGTGGTTCTATGCACAATGCAAAGATTAAGGGTGAGAACAGGCATCCCTGTCATGTGCCGTTGAGTATGTGTATGTCTTAAGATTGGTGTCCTATCGCTCTAACCTGGGCCGTTGGTGTCGAGTACAACCCTCTAATAGCTTGTAAGAATCTCCCATTAAATCCCATTGTTGTGAGTACCGCCATCATATATTTCCAATCTACTCTGTCGAATGCCTTCTCCACGTCCAGTGACAGGATCAGAGAAGGCATTCCCTTCTCCTGAAGATAATCTATTACCGACACCATTTTGTGAATATTATCTGGGGCTTCCCTATCCTTAATGAATCCAACTTGGTCTGCATGTATAATAGAGGGTAAAATATGTTTTAATCTGTTGGCCATTATTTTTGTAACTACTTTGAGATCTTGGTTGATAAGAGAGATTGGCCTATAACTAGCACAGAGTTTGGGATCTTTTCCTTGTTTTGGTATGACCACTATCCTAGCATGAAGGAGGTCCTTAGGTATTTCCCCTCCCTCCATAATATGATTTGCGAATACCACTAAGTGGGGTATTAGTGTCTCTTTAAATGCTTTATAGTATTCCCCTGGGAAGCCGTCAGGACCTGGGGCTTTACCTGGCTTAAGTTCGTTAATAGCCGCCATCACCTCTACCTGTGTGATCTTGGCGTTTAGCACCTCCCTATCTTTCTCAGTTATTGGGGTTAGTTTTGCTTTTGAGATGAAGGAATCAAACATCTCCTGCGTGGAAGGACTGTGTTGCACTTTTAAACCATCATATAGTTTGCTATAAAACTCGGCAAATATATCAACAATCTCCTGAGGGTGGGAGGTCACCTGTCCATTGGAATTCTGTATCTGTGGTATAGCCAGAGCCTTGTAATTATCTCTAATTTTCTTTGCTAAATATTTATCTGGTTTATTAGAGTAAATATAATAATTTGTCTTAAGTTTATGTGCAGTTCTTAGAGATTGCTCATTTAATAGCGAATGCAGTTTTTGTCTTTCAGTAGTGAGTTGCGTCAGTGTAGCCCTCGACTGGGTCTGTTTATGTAGTGTTTCCAAAGATTTTATTACTGTCTCAATGTGTTTTATGTGGGCCTCTCTTTGTTTTTTGTATTGAGTCTTCTCCTTAATGAGAATCCCTCTCAGTACTGTTTTATGTGCCGCCCAGGGTGTGATTGGGTTCACTGTGGAGTCTACGTTAATGCTCCAATATTCTTCTAGGTGTTTAAGTATGTTGTTTTTTACTAACTGGTTTTTCGTGCAGGATGGGTCATATGTCCAGGTCTTTATTCTATGTGGGTCTGAAATATTACCTAATCTTAATTGAGTAATAGAATGGTCAGACCATATGCATGGATGTATGTCTATGGTTTGTATTGCAGGCTGCAGGATCTGGCTTGTAAATATATAGTCTATTTTACTGTAGCTATCATGGGCTGATGAGTAGAAGGTCGTATCTCTAGATCCCCCATTCAGAGTCGTCCAAGTGTCATGTAGAGTATGCTGCTCAAGTATACCTAGTATATTTTTAGCAATTGTTTTTTGCCTATTCTTTTTATTCGATGACAGGGTAAGGTTTTGTTTTGCCAATGCCTGGAGATCAATGTTAAAATCTCCCGCTAGTACTATTCGCAGTCGTGACCAACCGGTCAGCAAATGTGAGACATTCTCAAAGAATTTATCTTGTTGCTCATTAGGCGCATAGACATTAAACAAAAGCACATCTACGTCCCCAATCCTACCCTTCACTAGAAGATATCTACCCTCCGCGTCTGAGATGGTTTCTTTGTGTAAGAATGGTATGGATGAATGTATCAGGATAGAAACTCCTCTCTTCTTGGAGTCTAAGGTGGAGTGATATTGTTGTGGGTAATCTTTTGCCCAGTATTTAGGTATAGTTTTTTTTAAGGAAGTGGGTTTCCTGTAGGTATATGATAGTTGCCCTTAATCTCCTGTAATTAGTCATAGCCGTCCTTCTTTTAATGTCTGTGTTAAGGCCTCTCGCATTGTGCGAGACTAACACAATTCTAGGGAACGTCATTGTCTCTACTATGTGTAAGTGTCAATCTCTTATCCGTCATCATTTGCATCATTATGGGATGTAATAGTCTATTGTCACAGGGGTTGCCCTCACTTCTCTTCTGGTATTCTAGGGAACCTGGGTTCTCCTCCCCTCTCCTGTGTTTCCCTAAGGTTACCTCCTCTGATGAGTGGACATGCAGTGTACAATATCTTTCAACTCTAATTAACATATAAATGAACAAACATACAATCAACATTAACTGAAACTGACTTAGTTTAAAGATAGACATGTGTCAAAAACAAACATAAATAATGACAAGCCGGTGATCTTACCAGAAACTATAGCATATGCCCCTTTTTTGAGTGAGATAATAATATCAGTCCTTTAAAAAAAAGGGGGGGTCCAAACAATAGACCTCATTGCTGGATCAGAGGCCTTCCAGATCGGGTAAGCCTCAAATTTATCACCAAAGAATAGAGGTATCCTCTTCCACCTCAAGTGTGGTTTATCTGACAGTTTCAAGTTTTCGCTTTCTATTTGGTGACTTTCTTCCACTTTGATCTTTGAGGTTTTGGACGGCTTTGGGATGAGTCAGGCGGATGTGTTGTTGTTTCTCCAGTTGTGGTGTCTGGGGGTTCTAAGTCCAGAAATCTACATATATCAGGAATCTCTTCCACTGTCTTAATAGACAGCAGCTTACCATTCCGCACCACTTGTAGTGCAAAGGGAAAACCCCATCTGTATGGGATCTGGTTTTTCCTCAGAAGTAGAGTAAGAGGCCATAGTGCATTTCGTCATTGTAGTGTTTTAACGCAGAGGTCTTGAAAGAACTGGATGATATTTCCTTGAAATTTGAAGGTGGGATTTTGTCTGGCTGCGAGAAGTATCTTCTCTCTGTCTGGGTATCGTAACAATTTTATAATAACATCTCTTGGTGGCTGATCGGGTTTGGGTTTAGGTCTGAGAGCCCTATGAGCTCTTTCTATCGGGTAGTCCGAATCATTGGATGTTCCCAGGATGGCATGAAACATTTGTTGGAGATAGGTGTGAAGCTCTTCAGTTATGATGGTTTCCGGTATCCCTTTAAGCCTAATATTGGATCTTCTGCTTCTATTTTCCATATCTTCTATTTTTTCTTCTAGTTCCGTTATAGTTTGTTGCTGTGAGGCTAATGTTTCCGAAATTGTGGTTACTTCCTCTCCCATCTCATCCGTGGTTGATTCTAGGGAGTCTACTCTGCTTCCCAGTTCTGAGATCTCATAATTAATTTCAGTGAGACTGCCAGTAATTGTCGCTTGAAAGCTGTCCATTTTGTCCTACAGCTTTTCAAAATAGGATGTAATGTTCTGTTTAGAGACTAAGGATTGTAGATCTGCCCTGGTTACAGGTGTCATATCGTTAGAATCTGTATCATCCCCTGACTCCAGGTCTTCCTCCATTTCAACTGTGGGATGGTCTTGAGTTTTGGATGTTTTAGCTGCTTTGAAGAAGGCGTCCATTGATATAGATTTTGCCCCTTTGTCACTTTTGGGGCCTTTTCTGGTAGACATGGCTAATTTCAAAGCTGATGGGAATGCACTGCAGTATGTTTAAGTATAATATTCAATTATGTGAGAATATGGCTTCAGGCTCCCCCTTCTGTGTTTCTCAGGTGTGAGCAAAAAACTATTTATTTTCAGCTACTGTGCAATGATGCGATTGCTTATTAAGCTCCTCTGGAGTATATATATATATATATATATATATATATATATATATATATATATATATATATATATATATATATATATATATGCGATGAGAGAGGGTTTTAGGTAGTTGCGCCACAACAAGAGTAATAGTAGTAGTGCAGTGAAATGCTCTTTGAGGATGTCCAATGCCTGCTGCTATTAGTGATGTCTCATTCCTCCTGAATGAGACTAAAGTGGTGAGAATTGGAATAGAGTGTGTTCTAATAGCGCTTGCAGAAGATGTTCCTCACAAGCAAATGGGAGGGAGCGTGCTCTTTCATAATTCGCATCTCTGCTACAGAACTGCAATTCCCAGAATGTCTTGCTGAGGTGAGCATTTATTATTATTTAATTTCTCCTCAAATTGCCCTCATTCATCTGGGGATATCCCCATTTTTGTTTTCCTCCCTCCCATTTGCTTGTGAGGAACATCTTCTGCAAGCGCTTTTAGAACACACTCTATTCCAATATATATATATATATATATATATATATATATATATATATATATATATATATATATATATATATATATATATATATATATATAGATCCCCACTCTCTCAATGTGCATGAAGAATAGGCAGCTACACTCCAAACCTCTGCTTCTTGTCTTGTTGTGCACTAACAGATTCAAATCCCAGCATCCAACCGCCTTTCTGTTAAAGTCTTCACTCACTTTGTCTATATCTCCCTCATTTCTTGTTGAAGGGCATATTAATCAATCCCTGTGGGACTCTATAAAGTATGAGGGGTTTGCTGTAGTAAAGGAAAAAATCTTATTCTTTCATATCTTCAGATTTCTGCCAGACCACCTAGCCAAGCCATTTCACACAGCCATTTAGCTATCAATTGTCATTCATTTTTACAGCTTGACTGAGCCAGAGCATATGATGACACTCCTAATTAAGATGCTGGAGTCTCTTTTACTGTCTCTGGTCCCCAGGGCATTTGTCCACACTCGGAAAGGGAAAGTGGGGTATGACCTGTTGAGCAAAGCCAGCAGGAAATGGAGGGGACAGAGAACAGCAATACTTTGTTGATCAATGTTATATTAAGATATCTCCTTTAGTGCTGAATCTTGCCCCCAGATAACCTCTCACACAGCCAGCCTGGTGTTTAACAATTATGCCCTAATAGACAGTACTGCAGTTCTAGTAAGCAGTTACGCTAATGTCCAGCAACTATGGGGCCCTGCTTATGGGTTCAATATCTAGTGCCAGCACAATCAGTTATTGGGTTCCCCGAGTATATGTCTCTTTTACCTGGTTTCGCTGACTGTGTGGGGCCTCCGGATTCTTGTTTCTACAGGTCGTTCCCTTCCTAATGCTTCCAGCCACTAGTCTGCAGTCAAGATGGCGCTTTTTTGCGCCACTAGTTTCTGTTCTATGTAGCAGTGTTCAGTCGGCTGTCCTTCTCTTCAGGCTGCGCCCGGTGTGAGTACCGACAACAGCCGGGTATGCACTCTGATTCAGGGCACTATTTAGTCTCCTTCCCCGCTGTGTAAGTGATGCGGTCATTAACTCCGACTGTAAAAGACACCGCCAAAGCTGCTATTCCGTTCTGCCGCACCTGGGTATAGTGAGATGGCTCCGGAGCAGAGCCCCGACCCTCCGGAGTCGCGTGTCTCTTTGTGGCTTAAAGCTCCCAAGCAGGTAATTAGGTTGCTGCCAAATATGTGATAAGGGTTCAGATCGTCCAGGGCCTCAGGGCCTCGATATCACACCCGTAGCGGTTTCCTTTTAAATTTTCCCGGTATCTGTTGTCAATGCAGTCGGTCAGGGCAGTCCAGCATTTCAGCTCAACAATCTCCTAAATAATCCAGCAAAGTTACTTAAAACTATGTAATTTAAATGATTAACTCAGAGAGTTAGCACAGGAGCTTCAGCAAGATGCTGCTGATCTGTTCAGTAGCTAGCTCCTCCTCCGAAGCAGTTTATATTTAAAGGGACATAAACAGCAAAAGAAAATGCCCTCATATGTTAGAACATTTTATTATTGCACCGTTACTAGAATATAACTTTGATATCAATTACAATCTTTTAGAAGTTTAACTAATTTTTCTACAAAATGTTCCATTAAAGTTTAGGGGATTTTTATAGATACATAATTTGATAAGCTTTTCTAAGGGGTTTAAACACATACTGCTAGATTTAGAGTTCTGCGGCCAAAGGGGTGCGTTAGCTATGCATGCTTTTTTTCCCACGCACCTTTTAAACAACGCTGGTATTGAGAGTTCTCAGAAGGGCTGTGTTAGGCTCCAAAAAGGGAGCGTACAGGCATATTTACGGCCACTGCAACTCTCAATACCAGCGGTGCTTACGGACGCGGCCAGCTTAAAAAACGTACTTGTGCACGATTCCCCCATAGGAAACAATGGGGTATTTTGAGCTAAAAAAAAAACCTAACACCTGCAAAAAAGCAGCGTTCAGCTCCTAACGCAGCCCCATTATTTCCTATGGGGAAACACTTCCTAAGTCTGCACCTAACACTCTAACATGAACCCCGAGTCTAAACACCCCTAACCTTACACTTATTAACCCCTAATCTGCCGACCCCGCTATTGCTGACCCCGCATATTATTATTAACCCCTAATCTGCCACTCCGTACACCGCTGCAACCTACGTTATCCCTATGTACCCCTAATCTGCTGCCTCTAACACCGCCGACCCCTATATTATATTTATTAACCCCTAATCTGCCCCCTCCAATGTCACCGCTACCTACCTACACTTATTAACCCATAATCTGCCGACTGGACCTCACCGCTACTCTAATAAATGTATTAACCCCTAACCCCAATCAGCCTATCAGATTGAGCTCGCATTCTATTGGCTGATCGGAACAGCCAATAGAATGCGAGCTCAATCTGATTGGATGATTGGATCAGCTAATCCAATTGAACTTGAATCTGATTGGCTGATTCAATCAGCCAATCAGATTTTTCCTACCTTAATCCCGATTGGCTGATAGAATCCTATCAGCCAATCGGAATTCGAGGGACGACATCTTGGATGACGTCCCTTAAAGGAACCTTCATTCGTCGGGAGTCGCCGGAAAAAGAGGATGGATCCGCGTCGGCTGCTTCAAGATGGTCCTGCTCCATGCCGGATGGAAGAAGATAGAAGATGCCACTTGGATGAAGATATTTGCCGGTCCGGATCTCCTCTTCTTCCCGGATAGGATGAAGACTTTGGACCCTCTTCTGGACCTCTTCTTGCCGGATAGGAGGAAGACTTCAGACCCTCTTCTGGACGGATCGGTGATACTCGGCGTGGTGAAGACAAGGTAGGAAGATCTTCAGGGGCTTAGTGTTAGGTTTTTTAAGGAGTGTTTGGGTTAGATTAGGGGTATGTGGGTGGTGGGTTGTAATGTTGGGGGGGGTATTGTATGTTTTTTTACAGGCAAAAGAGCTGTTTTCTTTGGGGCATGCCCCACAAAAGGCCCTTTTAAGGGCTGGTAAGGTAAAAGAGCTTTACAATTTTTATTTTAGAACAGGGTAGGGCATTTTTTTATTTTGGGGGGCTTTGTTATTTTTTTAGAGGGCTTAGAGTAGGTGTAATTAGTTTAAAATTCTTGTAATCTTTTTTATTTTTTGTAATTTAGTGTTTGTTTTTTTTGTAATTTTGTGTTTGTTTCTTTTTGTAATTTAGTTGATATAATTGTAGATAATTGTAGATAGTTTATTTAATTTATTTATTGATAGTGTAGTGTTAGGTTTAATTGTAACTTAGGTTAGGATTTATTTTACAGGTAATTTTGTAATTATTTTAACTAGGTTACTATTAAATAGTTATTAACTATTTAATAGCTATTGTACCTGGTTAAAATAAATACAAAGTTGCCTGTAAAATAAATATAAATCCTAAAATAGCTACAATATAATTATTATTTATATTATAGCTATATTAGGGTTTATTTAACAGGTAAGTATTTAGCTTTATATAGGAATAATTTATTTAATAAGAATTATTTTATTTCGTTAGAATAAAATTATATTTAACTTAGGGGGGTGTTAGGGTTAGGGTAAGACTTAGCTTCAGGGGTTAATACATTTATTAGAGTAGCGGTGAGGTCCAGTCGGCAGATTAGGGGTTAATAATTGTAGGTAGGTGGCGGCGACGTTGGGGGGGGGGGGGCAGATTAGGGGGTAATAAATATTATGTAGGTGTCGGCGATGTTAGGGGCAGCAGATTAGGGGTACATAGGGATAATGTAGGTAGCGGCGGTGTGCGTCGGCAGATTAGGGGTTAAAAAATGTAATAGAGTGGCGGCGATGTGGGGAGCCTCGGGTTAGGGGTACATAGGTAGTTTATGGGTGTTAGTGTACTTTAGAGCACAGTAGTTAAGAGTTTTATGAACCGGCGTTAGCCCAGAAAGCTCTTAACTCCTGGCTTTTTTTCTGAGCATGCTCTAGGAAGGAGGAAGCTGGTGGGAGGAGCACAAGCACAAGGGCGCGCAAAGGCTTGTTCTCTGTCTCCCTGCAGGAGCTACTGGCAGGAAAATTCCGTGCTCTAAACCCTGGTCTCTGGGTGGCTCTCCTAAGTAATATTCCATACACTACCAGCACCCCAGCAGTGACTTGCCATCTCACTGAGCTGCTACTAGCAGCAAAATTATAGACTGACCTAAATTTCTCTTTTTTTATCTCTGCACTCCCCCCCCCTGTAACGGCGCTGACACCAGTAAGGGAAAAACTTACACTTTGTACCTACTCCACCCTCCCACCGGTGCTGCGTGAGGGTGAGAGCATCTTTGGACTGGAATCCATAGTGGTGCGGCGCCCTGGGTAGCGGGGAGAAAAGAACATCTGTGAGCTGCCCTAGCCTTTTTGAATCGCCCTTACCCTGTGCGGATGGTTCCATTCTGCAGCGCTGATCGGACGGGGGATGCCCCCCCGAACTAAAGTGGTTCCTGGCTGCACAGTGGAGGAGGCTTGCGGCCGCTTGATCTGAGGTTTGGAGCCACACGTGATTGGGGCGGTCCTTCTCAGTTTGAGCAGTGGACCCAGGTAAGCCCGGAAGACGCTACAGATCCTACGCCGCGAGGTGCCGGGATTGGAATAGGCTGGGTCCTTGATTCGCTCCCCCCCACCGATGCTGCGTGGGGGAGCTCTGGATACAAAGCAAAAGCTCTCCCTTTTTTCCAGCAAAGTCGCCCCTTGGACTTCAAGGAAATTTGACAACAGTGCCAGGTACCGAGCTGAAGCTGAATTCCCGTGGGTAAGATTCACCTCTCCTATCGGACGGACTGACCTGCTTCCCCTGATCTCTCTGAGTACTTTTTTTCCCTACCTTGGCCCTTAGTAGAGGAAAGAGGGGTCACTGCGGGACTAAGTGGAATTTGCAAGCAGACTCTCGTAGGAAACGGCCCCCTTGTTAGGAATATTAACATTATATAAGGCTGAAAGACTGAAGAGTGTGTATTATATTTACACACGCTATATAAATATGTTACCGGACTACAAGGAAAGCCTCAGTTAAGGTGGGAGCTTCCCTTTTTGTTTGGGGGTCTTTCTCTTCCCTTTCAGACTTTGTGATTGTATAATATGATATTATGTAACTATGATACGGAAGAAGGAATAATATGTTTCCACAGTATACTAAAATTCCTTTCCTGGGACCGAGGGTTCATATGCCTAATTAATATTGCATAAATCTTTGTTATAGATTATCTTGTCTGTATAGAAAACCGGTTAAGGCTCATTTATTTGAAGATAAGATAAAAAGAAGAAAAAAGAGTAGGAAGGGAGAAGGGAAAGAAAAAAGAAAAAAGAAAAAAAATATATCCAACTTGTTTAGAAGGCTTGAATAACTACTCTTTCATAAAGGTTTTTTCTAGGTTAGACAAGAAGTTGGAATAGATATATAAAACCTTAAAATGTTCATGCTGGTTGTTGAATTTAAGCCAAACTGTTATAATTTTGCGCTCAATCTATTTCCTATGTAACAGCAGACTCTAGAAAAATTTGTCGGTAAATGGTTTTTTGAACTAAACTTTTTTTTGTGGACTAAATAAAAGGGGTAAGAAAGGAGAAAAAAAAAAAAAAAAAAAAAAACTAGGAGGGAGTCAGTGTAAAGACGAGGTAATAAGGCAAAACTTTCTTATTGGTTGATAACCCTTAGAAAAAACCTTACCACATCGTATTGTATCACTGTATATAAGAACTATTCCAGTACATAGCTGCTCTGAATAGACATACTGAAGTACTGACAAGGGATTATAAAATATAAAATCTCCTGTAAAAGTTTTTGAGATCACTATGACCGGGGAGTAAGTTACCTACTCACTTCACAGATCACTTTTTTTTTTTTTTTTTTCAGCACTCTTCATTTATAACCACTTATTTTCACGTATCTCACCTTTTTTCTCCCTTTTTTTTTTGTTTTTTCCCCTTTTTTTCTCTTAACACTTCCAATAAGATCCCTACACTTTCACAACCCCCAATTCACACAAGTAACTTACACATTTCTGGATAAATATTTCACCCCACCTGTCAAAACTTCTCCATCGGTCATGGCAGCAAGACACAAGGAGAAAAGAAATAAAAATACACAAGATCCTCTAGTAGAAACACAGTCCAGCAGTAACGTTTCGCAAGTGAGCGAATCAATTGATTTACACGCTTTAGTGATAAAAATTACTGAGGCTCTATCCCCTAAATTCGATGATCTGAGGAAAGAAATTAAACATGATATGAACTCTCTTTCCACAGAAATTCGTCATTTTGCTAACAGAATGGCAGAGGCAGAACAAAGAATATCTGAATTAGAAGACACCTCAGTAAGGCAGAGTGCGGATTTAAAAGAGTTAAATGCTAAACTATTAAAATCTGAGTTAAAACTAATAGATTTAGAAAATCGCGCGAGAAGAAATAATTTAAGAATAATAGGTGTACCTGAGGACAAACAATACGAGGATCTTGAGAAACTTCTTTCTATAACAATACCACAGCTATTACAAATACCACAAATACAACCACGAATGATAATTGAAAGGGCCCATAGGATAGGTTGGTATAACACTGATAAAAGGAATACTAGACCAAGACCAATCATTGTTAAAATGTTAAATTACCAGGATAAACTTACCCTGTTGCAACATTTTAGGAAACATCAACCTATATTCTTAGGAAACGCTAAAATATTGTTATTTCAGGACTTCTCGGCTGAGACTTCAGCCAAGAGAAGGACATTGTCACCAATCTGTTCCAAATTAATTAATCAAGGGTATCAAGCTTCCATAATATTTCCAGCTAAATTGAAAATTACAATAGACAATAAGACTCAAATTTTTGAAACAGCTAAAGATGCTGAAAATTTCATAGCCCAATTACCACCCACAGGTTGAGGGGAAGATTCAGTTTTAAGGGTAAAGAGGTAGCAGAGGGAAATAATGCGATCAAGTGGGTCTAGGGAAAGGTTCACTACAATTGTATTAAAGAGAATGAGAATTTTTTGTTTGTTATTTTTTACACAGGGTCAGTCTGTAAAATGGGTTGACAAAAGGGGCACCGAGGATAGTATTCTCGGAGGGGGGGTGGGGAGAGGGGCAGAGGGGTCTTTTCTGATTGGGGTTTTTTTTTTTTTTTTTTTTTTTTCCCCTTCCTGGTGTGTCTGCCTTGGTTCTTTCTTGTTATGTCTTGCTTTATCTGGTCTGGTCTTGCTCTGTCCTGTCCTGCTCTGTTCTGCACACTGTGGATTTGCTGTCTTTTCCTTATCCTAAATAAATAATGGCCATGGTTGATAACTTTAAGATGGTTTCCTGGAATATAGGAGGTTTAACATCTCCTATCAAGAGAAAGACAATTATCTCGCATTTAAGAAAGTTGGATGCAGATGTTGCCTTCCTCCAGGAAACACACATGAAAATAGAAGAAATATCTAAACTTAAAAAATCATGGGTACAGGAAGTTATTGCTGCCCCAGCTCTGGGTAGGAAAGGGGGAGTAGCAATACTAGTTGGTAGGAGAGTTAAGGCAGAAACTTCAGTCCTTGAAATAGATCCAGGTGGGAGATTTTTAATATTAAAGGCTAAGATCGCAAAAAGCACTTACACACTCTGTAACATATATGCACCAAATACCATTGATTATAAATTCTGGGATTCTTTGCAAAATATAATACTTGCAAAAAAGGAGGGCTTACTGATAATCGGAGGCGATTTCAACATGACCCCACAGTATGCATTAGATAGATTAAGGCAAGATATGCGAATTCCAAGAACAAAGAAAGATAATTTGGAAATTAAAATATTCTCTAAACTGTTTACAACTTTAAACATTAAGGATATTTGGAGACTATATAATCGTGATACTAAAGGCTACACATGTCTCTCGAAGGCGCATAAAACGCTTTCGAGGATTGATTTATTCTTAGTAGACGAGAAATTTTTAAACTTAAATGTAAAACCTGAAATCCTTCCGATCACAGTGTCGGACCATGCCCCGATAACTTTTGAAGTCCACACACAGGAATTTAGAAACAAACACCCACGATTTTATTTCCCAAAGTATCTGGCCACAGATCCAGAGTTTAAAACAATGCTGAGTCTAAAATTTCAAGATACTCCGATTTAAACTGTGAGTATGTTAACCGACCAATAATATTCTGGGAAGCTGCAAAAGCAGTCTTACGCGGGGAAATTTTAGCGTACAATATTAATAGAACAAAAAAATATAAAAAGAAGGAAGAGGATATCTCAAAAACACTACTAAACACTTATAATAATTACATACTGAACAAAACCCCTGAGACATGGAATAGTTATACGCTAGCTAAAAAGGAAAGAGATACCTTCCTCATACATAAAACTTCACAGAAAGAATTAAAACTTCAAGCGCAGTTATTTAAATATGGTAACAAAGCTGGCAAACTTCTTGCCAACTTGGTTAAACAAGATAAAGGAACTGCCCCAATTGAAGCCATTAAGAAGGAAGTTAAACTGATTACAAAGCCAGATGAAATTTTAAATGTTATGGCAGAATATTATAAAGATCTTTATTCATTAAGGGCATCAAATATGACTGAACGTGGGAAGTTTTGGGAAAAGATTTCGTGTCCAAAAATAACTGAAGATTTAAATAGAAAAATGAACTCTCCTTTTACGGAGACAGAGGTTAGGAAGGGTATTGAGGATATGCCTATTAATAAAGCGTCAGGCCCTGACGGACTGCCAAGTGAATTTTATAAAATAATATCGTCACTGATAGTTCCGCACTTGACAAGGCTATTCAATAGCATGTACATCGAGGGCCAATTGCCCTCGGCTAGCTTTTCAGCTTCTTTTACAACATTATTACCAAAATCAGAGAAAGATCTAACTCAGAAAGAATCATATAGGCCAATAGCCTTGTTGAATGCGGACTATAAACTTATGACTTCCATCCTTGCCCAAAGAATGCAAAACTTATTACCAACTATAATTCATAAAGACCAAGCAGGCTTCATGTTGAATAGAAATTCCTCAGCTAAAATACGAGAGTTATTTCTTACCATAGACTATTTTTCAGATCTAAATAAAGGACAGGAAAGAGATCGGCTTAACCATGATAAGGCAGTGATCACAATCGATGCCGAGAAGGCATTCGATTCAGTTCATCACGACCATCTTCTTCATACACTAGGTCAGTTTGGTTTTAAGGGCCAATTCTCTAATTTCATTAAAAATCTGTACAGCAATGCATCTACAAGGTTAATAGTAAATGCCAGACAATCATCAGATATATGTTTAGCAAGGGGCACAAGGCAGGGTTGTCCCCTTTCCCCTTTACTTTTTAATGTAGCAATTGAACCCCTTGCGATTCTGATCAGGCAAGAGATTGAAGGAATAGAAATAGGCAATAAAGAACTCAAAGTAGCACTTTATGCCGACGATATTTTAATATATATAAGCCATACTCAGATAAATTTACCTAAGCTATTGTTAACTATAAACCAGTTTAGTTTGTTCTCTGGCTACAAAGTGAACGCCTCAAAATCCGAATTATTCTGGTTAAAAAGACCTGAGCAAGTGGGGGAACATATACCATTTAAAATTGTTAACGAATCATTTAGATACTTGGGTATCATAGTATCACACACACCTGACAAATGGTATAGCCTTAATATTCCACCAATCTTAAAAAGTGTAATAGGTACAATGAGAAACTGGCAAAATCTTCCCATCTCACTCTCAGGGCGTATCGCCTTGTTTAAAATGATTTTATTTCCAAAAATCTTATATGTTATTCAGAATATTCCAGTTCTTTTGAAGGTTAAAGATGTCAAAATTTTAAATATCGCTCTTAGAAAATTTATCTGGCAGGGCAAAAAGCCTAGAATTTCGTTAGACAAACTTAGTTTACCTCAAAAAATAGGAGGCCTAGCCTTACCAGATCTTTATCTATATAACTTGGCGGGGCTGGCAAGAATTGTAATTGATTGGGTCTCCCTTAAAGACTATGTAACGGATAATGATCTAGAAAGAAATATAACGTCCCCATATCTCCCAACAGCATTAATTCATAGTGAACTAGATGAGTTACCAAGGGCAATCAAGAATCTTAAAGCTATTATTACCCCGATTAAAGCTTGGTCAAAATTATGTAATCTTCTGAAAATAGATAAAAAAACTTCCAAGTATTTACCATTGAGAGGAAATCCCCATCTAATAATGGGTCTGCAACCAACCCCATTGCAAAGATGGCAAATGGTGGGTCTAGATAAAGTAATACAATTAATAGATATACCAGGGAGGCTCATCAAAACTTTTGCTGACTTAAGAACAGAGTTTGATATCTCCCATAAGGAATTTTATGTTTACTTACAGGCTAGACATTATATCTGGAAATTGCTAAACCACTCAGGATGGGACTGGTCACTAGGTCTATTGGAGAACTGGCTGAATCAGGCTAAGAAGGGAAGATTAACAATTACATATTGTTATCAAATTTTGATCTCAGAAAAAGGGAGAAATAACTTATCAAGTATTGAAGCTAAGTGGGCGCCCAATCTAGCTCAGGAGCAAGTGGAGGTAGACTATATACAGACATCTATATTAGAGGTCAGACGAACAACTCTCTCTGCAACCTGGCGGGAATCCCATATAAAACTCTTATATATGACTTATTACACCCCTGAGAAAGGGTATAGATGGGGGAACCCTCAATTTAATAAATGTCCGAAATGCTCACTAAGGGCGGCTAACTTAAAACATATGATATGGGACTGCCCAAAATTAAAATCGATGTGGAAGAAACTGGAATATTGGCTAAACAAAAGGGTCGGAGTCTCCCATCTGGATCTATCATTTCTAGAGATGGTGTTTCTTAGGTTAGACCCAGGAGTGTTAATTGACAAAAAAAAAATGTTAATATGGCTATTTTAGCAACTAGGTATTTGATTTTCAAGAAATGGAAGGAGAGGTCTGCTCCGTCAATCCCAGAAATAATTAACTCTATAAAAAAACAATGCATTCTAGAGCAATATAACACAAAACTATATGACACAAATAGTGTGTGTAGCTTTTTTCAAAAATGGTCTGCATTCATAAAAACTCTGTCAAAACAAGAAATTGATCATTTAGTCTACCCATTCAGACATTCAGAATTAGTTATACTGGGTGTATGGTAAGGAGAAAGGAAGGGAAAAATTGATATATCACCCAACTGGAGATACTTAATCGATAGCAGACAAATATTTTAGGTGTGTGTTGTGTCCCCCCCCCCCCCTTTTTTTTTTTTTTTTTTTGTTGCTTTCTTTCTCTCCTCACCCCCTCTCTGAGATAAGATAACAATGTCGGTATCACATGGTCAAAAACAGGATGAAAGATTAAACCGAGTCCCTACCCTTTATATAGGAATCAGAATGTTTTTCTTTTTATTTCTTTTCATCTTTTTCATATAAATATTGTAAGATAAGATGGTTGTAAAATAGGAAAGGACTCAAAGATAAAAGGGTTCTTATGAGCTTTCGTTTGTTTAATTGGTCATGTTTTTTCTGGGTTTTTCTTTTTTTTTTCTTTTTTTTTTCTCCCCTTGTGCTTTTCTGGCTATATTATGACAATGTATTTGGGGAACTTGTATGAGACAATATAAGAAAATAATTTTTTTTTTTTTTTGTGTTAAAAAAAAAAAAAAAAAAAAAAAAAAAAAAAAAAAACTATGTAATTTAAATGATTAACTCAGAGAGTTAGCACAGGAGCTTCAGCAAGATGCTGCTGATCTGTTCAGTAGCTAGCTCCTCCTCCGAAGCAGTTTATATTTAAAGGGACATAAACAGCAAAAGAAAATGCCCTCATATGTTAGAACATTTTATTATTGCACCGTTACTAGAATATAACTTTGATATCAATTACAATCTTTTAGAAGTTTAACTAATTTTTCTACAAAATGTTCCATTAAAGTTTAGGGGATTTTTATAGATACATAATTTGATAAGCTTTTCTAAGGGGTTTAAACACATACTGCTAGATTTAGAGTTCTGCGGCCAAAGGGGTGCGTTAGCTATGCATGCTTTTTTTCCCACGCACCTTTTAAACAACGCTGGTATTGAGAGTTCTCAGAAGGGCTGTGTTAGGCTCCAAAAAGGGAGCGTACAGGCATATTTACGGCCACTGCAACTCTCAATACCAGCGGTGCTTACGGACGCGGCCAGCTTAAAAAACGTACTTGTGCACGATTCCCCCATAGGAAACAATGGGGTATTTTGAGCTAAAAAAAAAACCTAACACCTGCAAAAAAGCAGCGTTCAGCTCCTAACGCAGCCCCATTATTTCCTATGGGGAAACACTTCCTAAGTCTGCACCTAACACTCTAACATGAACCCCGAGTCTAAACACCCCTAACCTTACACTTATTAACCCCTAATCTGCCGACCCCGCTATTGCTGACCCCGCATATTATTATTAACCCCTAATCTGCCACTCCGTACACCGCTGCAACCTACGTTATCCCTATGTACCCCTAATCTGCTGCCTCTAACACCGCCGACCCCTATATTATATTTATTAACCCCTAATCTGCCCCCTCCAATGTCACCGCTACCTACCTACACTTATTAACCCATAATCTGCCGACTGGACCTCACCGCTACTCTAATAAATGTATTAACCCCTAACCCCAATCAGCCTATCAGATTGAGCTCGCATTCTATTGGCTGATCGGAACAGCCAATAGAATGCGAGCTCAATCTGATTGGATGATTGGATCAGCTAATCCAATTGAACTTGAATCTGATTGGCTGATTCAATCAGCCAATCAGATTTTTCCTACCTTAATCCCGATTGGCTGATAGAATCCTATCAGCCAATCGGAATTCGAGGGACGACATCTTGGATGACGTCCCTTAAAGGAACCTTCATTCGTCGGGAGTCGCCGGAAAAAGAGGATGGATCCGCGTCGGCTGCTTCAAGATGGTCCTGCTCCATGCCGGATGGAAGAAGATAGAAGATGCCACTTGGATGAAGATGTTTGCCGGTCCGGATCTCCTCTTCTTCCCGGATAGGATGAAGACTTTGGACCCTCTTCTGGACCTCTTCTTGCCGGATAGGAGGAAGACTTCAGACCCTCTTCTGGACGGATCGGTGATACTCGGCGTGGTGAAGACAAGGTAGGAAGATCTTCAGGGGCTTAGTGTTAGGTTTTTTAAGGAGTGTTTGGGTTAGATTAGGGGTATGTGGGTGGTGGGTTGTAATGTTGGGGGGGGTATTGTATGTTTTTTTACAGGCAAAAGAGCTGTTTTCTTTGGGGCATGCCCCACAAAAGGCCCTTTTAAGGGCTGGTAAGGTAAAAGAGCTTTACAATTTTTATTTTAGAACAGGGTAGGGCATTTTTTTATTTTGGGGGGCTTTGTTATTTTTTTAGAGGGCTTAGAGTAGGTGTAATTAGTTTAAAATTCTTGTAATCTTTTTTATTTTTTGTAATTTAGTGTTTGTTTTTTTTGTAATTTTGTGTTTGTTTCTTTTTGTAATTTAGTTGATATAATTGTAGATAATTGTAGATAGTTTATTTAATTTATTTATTGATAGTGTAGTATTAGGTTTAATTGTAACTTAGGTTAGGATTTATTTTACATGTAATTTTGTAATTATTTTAACTACGTTACTATTAAATAGTTATTAACTATTTAATAGCTATTGTACCTGGTTAAAATAAATACAAAGTTGCCTGTAAAATAAATATAAATCCTAAAATAGCTACAATATAATTATTATTTATATTATAGCTATATTAGGGTTTATTTAACAGGTAAGTATTTAGCTTTATATAGGAATAATTTATTTAATAAGAATTATTTTATTTCGTTAGAATAAAATTATATTTAACTTAGGGGGGTGTTAGGGTTAGGGTAAGACTTAGCTTCAGGGGTTAATACATTTATTAGAGTAGCGGTGAGGTCCAGTCGGCAGATTAGGGGTTAATAATTGTAGGTAGGTGGCGGCGACGTTGGGGGGGGGGGGGCAGATTAGGGGGTAATAAATATTATGTAGGTGTCGGCGATGTTAGGGGCAGCAGATTAGGGGTACATAGGGATAATGTAGGTAGCGGCGGTGTGCGTCGGCAGATTAGGGGTTAAAAAATGTAATAGAGTGGCGGCGATGTGGGGAGCCTCGGGTTAGGGGTACATAGGTAGTTTATGGGTGTTAGTGTACTTTAGAGCACAGTAGTTAAGAGTTTTATGAACCGGCGTTAGCCCAGAAAGCTCTTAACTCCTGGCTTATTTTCTGCGGCTGGAGTTTTGTCATTAGATTTCTAACGCTGACTTCAGCCAAGACTCTCAATACCGGCGTTAGAAAGATCCCATTGAAAAGATAGGATACGCAATTGGCGTAGTGGGATCTGCGGTATGGAAAAGTCACAGCTGTTAAGTGAGCGTTAGACCCTTTCCTGACTGACTCTAAATACCAGCGGGCGGTAAAATCCAGCGTTAGGACCCCTTAACGCTGGTTTGGACGGCTAACGCAGAACTCTAAATCTAGGCGATAGTAAAAGAGACACAAAACACTTTTTTTTCTTTCATGGTTCAGATAGAACATACATTTTCAAACAAATTTCCAGTTAACTTCTACTGTCAAATTTGCTTTATTGTCTTGATATTCCTTGTCGAAGGAGCAGCAATGCACTATTGGGAGCTAGCTGAAAACTTTAGGTGAGCAAATGACAAGAGGCATAAATGTGGAGTCACCAATCAGCAACTATCTCCGAGTAGTGCATTGCTACTCCTGAGCCTGCGTTTTAACAAAGTATAGTAAGAGAATAAAGCAAGCTAGATAATAGAAGTGAATTGGAAAGTTAGTAGTACAGTACTTTGACCTAGCTGAGTACATGTGGCGAGTCAATAAAAGCTACCAATCGCCAATTCCCAAGTAGTGCATTGCTTGCTGCGCCCAGAGCCTATCTAGGTATGCATTTCATAACAATAGAATAAGGAAATGGGACAGAAGCAGGGAATGATGAAAGCATGTTCAGATGTGCTTCATGTGCAGATACACAGTAAAAGCTCTCATTGAAAACGTCCATATCTTTTAGTAAAAAGCATTTTTGTTGATCTATATGTATTGCAAAAGTTCTTCAAATTAACATTGAAATACACTTGTGAATTGTATTTTTGGCTGGAATGTCCCTTTAAAGCTAAAATGTACTACTGGTAGCTAGCTGATGAGCCAATGAAAAGAGGCATATATGCATAAGCATCACCAGCTAGTTCCCACTAGTGTATTTCTGGCATTTTGTCTACCTAGGTATGCTTTTCAACATAGGATACAAAGAATAACAAGAACATTTAATAATATAAGTCAATTAAATGCCCCTTAAAGGGACATTAAACCCAGTTGTTTTCTTTCATGATTCAGATATAGCATATGATTTTAAATAACTTTCCAATTTATTTCTATTATCTAATTTGTTTTTGTTTCCTTTGTTTAAAAGTATACCTCGTAGGCTTGTAGGTTGATTGGTAGCTGCACATATTTGCTTCTTGTCCTTGGCTTTCAGTTAGCTCCCAGTAGTACACTGCTGCTCATTCAACAAAGGAAAAAACGAAAATGAAGTAAATAGATAGCAGAATTGGAAAGTTTAAAAGTGTGTGCTTGATCTAAAACATGAAATAAAAATGTTGTATCTCATGTCCCTTTAAAATGTCATGCTCTGTTGGAGCCATGAATGTTTAATCTTCAGGTTCATGCTCCTTTAAATAAATATCAAATATTTAAAGGGACAGTCTACACCAGAATTCTTATTGTTTAAAAAGATAGATAACCCCTTTATTACCCATTCCCCGTTTTGCATAACCAACATGGTTATATTAATATATGTTTTACCTCTGTGATTACCTCGTATCTAAGCCTCTGCAGAGTGCCCCCTTATTTCAGTTCATTTGACAGACTTGCATTTAAACCAATCAGTGCTGACTCCTAGGTAACTCCACTGTCAAAATGCATTCACATGAGAGGCGGCCTTCAAGTGCTAAGGAATTAGAATATGAACCTCCTAGGTTTAGTTCTCAACTAAGAATACCTAGAAAACAAAGCAAAATTTAATATAAAAGTAAACTTGAAAAGTTATTTAAAATTACATGCCCTATCTGAATCATGAAAGTTTATTTTTGACCAGACTGTCCCTTTAATATGTGTGCACACTATTTTAAATATAAGAAAATAAATAATAAGCACCAGCAGAACCCAGAAAGTTAGACTCCCACCCTTCACCTCCAAGCCCACAGAAATCAGCTGCGGTGTACCCCAAGGCTCTTCCCTGAGCCCCAGCCTATTCAACATCTACATGGCCCCTCTCTCCGCCATCGCCCGACGACACGACCTCAACATCGTCTCCTACACTAACGACACCCAGCTAATCATCTCACCCACCACCGCCAAGAGAAACGTCCACGAAGGGCTGACAGCAGTCGCCACCTGGATCAATTACAATTGCCTAAAGCTGAACGCAGACAAGACTTAAGTCCTCCTCCTTGGTCCAACCACATCCGCTTGGAATAACTCCTGGTGGCCAACAGCCCTCGGACACCCTCCAAACTCCACCGACCATGCACAAAATCTAGGCGTCATCCTGGAATCATTGCTCTCCATGGACCGGCAAATCAACGCCGTCTCTTCTGCATGCTTCCACACACTTCACCTGCTGCGAAAGATCTTCAAATGGATCCCAACCGAGACCAGGAAGACTGTCACTCACGCCCTCGTCAGCAGCCGACTGGACTATGGTAACGCACTCTACGCCGGCACCACCATCAAGCTCCAAAAGAGACTACAGCGCATCCAAAACTCCTCGGCCAGACTAATCTTTGACATCCCTCGTCAATGCCACATCACCAAACACATGCGGGACCTGTACTGGCTCCCCATCAACAAAAGAATAACCTTTAAGCTTCTCACCCACGCATTCAAGGCCCTCCACAACATCGGTCCCGAATACTTGAAACACCGCGTTACCATCTACACCCCTACCAGACAACTTCGATCGGCCGACCAAGCCCTCGCTGTCATCCCCCGCATCAGGAAAACCACAGTGGGAGGCAGATCCTTCTCTCACCTGGCAGCCAAGACTTGGAACACCCTCCCGCTGCACCTCAGACAAGCTACCGCCCTAACTAAGTTCAGAAAGGACCTCAAGACCTGGCTCTTTGACTGAACTGCAATCCGCAGCGCCTTGAGACCCTTACAGGTGAATAGCCACGCTTTACAAGAACCCGATAGATAGATAGATAGATAGATGATACTACTTTAAAAATAAAAAGTATCTAAAAAGCAGAGAACACATTATGACAACACAAGTATAGATAAAGAAATAGCTATTAATAATTTCCAGGATAGTTTAAAAAAAGACGAAGGAATTGCAGGCTGTACTTGTAGAGAGTAGTTTAAAATCCAGTAAATTTATTCAAACATGATTAAAATAACATGAAAAAGTTTCCAAAACACACAAAGGCTATTGCATACAACCCCAGCACACAGGAGCTGCCTCCGATGCGTTTCCTGCTTAGAACAAGCACTTCATCAGGGATAAACAGCTGATTCCCCTGTGAAAATTTAAACCTTCCAAATTTAACCCCTTCATACTCAAATGGTAACCTGCCAGTAATTTCTGTAATAGACACATAGCTACTATGTAGAGAGCTTTACTCTGAACTAACTAATATTTCTATTTCACAGAAAAAAACAGTTCTCAAAATGTACAAAAACTGTAATTGCGACTATACAAATATTGTCAGCATAGTAATTTAAACATTTTATATATAATAGCAGATGTCATATTAGAAAAACCTTGTAATAGACAATTACAACCCTTTCAAAGTTTTCAAATGTGGAAGTCATAATTTACATAAATACAGAATAATCCGAGATCCTGAGAGACAACCTCAATATAGTTTAATTCAGAAATTATGGGAGGTATTATTATTATTATATATATATATATATATATATATATATATATATATATATATATATATATATATATATATATATATATATATATATCAATCAATTGCATTTATCCTGTTGAAGAATAAAACTCACCGGTCTTCATGAACAAATTCAGTTTAATCTCATCAAATTAACATTTTCGATATACAAATGCCCCAAACGTTTTGGTACCGGACTGGTAACTTTCTCAATGCGTGTTTAACCTGAACTCACCGGACATAACACAATTGGAAGTCATGTTATTTATATATATGTTCACATATAGTTTTGACATTTGAACCAAGCGATACACAAATCTATTAGATAGAAATGATTAGAATATAAGCAAACAGCTGATCATCCAAACATTCCATAGGTAAGACATATGTAGGCCAGCAGCTTGTCATAAGAACCCATATGAATATATAAATAAATTGAGACATGGTAAGATCATACCCCAATCTATTTCAGAAGGTATACAAAACTATGCCCCTATAAAAAGTTTGAGATCCCATATTTCATTACCTTTTGGAAAACCTGTTTGTAACTTATGTATCCATAGGGCTTCCTTTTTATTAAGCTTAGCTAGTCTATCCCCTCCCGTATTAGGCTTAGGGACAAATAGAGACAGGACATATTTCAGTGCCACATCATCAAATATATATCCAGGCCTGTGTTTTGCAAAGTGTGTTGCCACAGGGGTCTATGGTTTAACTGTCTCCAAAGAGAACAAATGCTCCCGAATACGATCTTTTAGGGGTCTAATAGTCCTACCCTAATAAGATAAACTACAAAACACAATATATATGTTAAATGGTGGTAGATCCTGTATTCACGTCTTATTAGAGGTAAAAATGTCTCCCACCTTAACGTGATAACAGCATTTACAGGGTCTAACACCACATTTATATGTGCCGTTCTTCTTACTGAGCCAGTTTTTTGTTGTTTGTGAAATAGAAACATCTCTACTGACAAAATTCCCTGTGGTTTTATCCCTTCTAGATACAAATTGTACTCCTTGTGTAAATACATTTGTTAGGGAGGGTTCCTTACTCAAAATAGGCAGATATCTTTCTACAATATTGCAGATTTTATGATATTGTGTGGAAAAAACGAGGTTTTTATCGCTTATATTATCCCTAGGTTTATCAATCATTTTCAGGATAGCACTAATATAAAAGCAACAAATAATTAATTTGTAGAAGAAAAATGTTACATTGTGTTTCTGGGAACACATAGGGGCATATTTATCAATCTCCGTATGGAGCTTGAGGCCCCTTGTTTCCGGCAAGCGGTCTTCAGGCTTGCCGGAACAGAAGTTATGAAGCAGCAGTCTAAAGACCGCTACTCCATAACTTGTCCACCTGCTCTGATTCGGCGGACAGAAATCAACCCGATCAAATACGATTGGGTTGATTGACACCCCCTGCTAGGGGGCGGCATTGCACCAGCAGTTCACAAGAACTGCTGGTGCAATGATAAATGCTGACAGTGCATGCTGTCGGCATTTATCGATGTGCAGCGGACATGATACCCTACTTAGTATCATGTCCGCTCGCACATTGTTAATATGCCCCATACACTTGAAATAGAAATTCCAATGTGCGTCTTTTTTTCTACTGCATAATGACCATAATGATTTTTATTTTTGTCTTTATATTAATGGAATTTTGTTATTATTCAGAGACTTTTTAAAGTGCAGTTTAAAAGTTTTGGCTTAGAACAGTATTTATTCCTGTTTATTTTTGTCTGTATTGTGATTACTTTTAAGCTATTAACATTTAAATGCATATTTTGTGTCATATGAAGAACATTAGTGCACTATTAAGCTGCATGCTTTATTTTTTATTTTAAACTTTTACTTGTGTTAGAGATGACTACAGTGGCAGTGAAACACATCTTGCTGATTACATTGTAATTCTCTCTGGCTTTCAATAGGTTAATGGCAAGCAAAGCCAGACAGCACAGTATATGGTGATATAAAATCAAGGTTCATTATCTATCATCTTGAAATTCTGGGGACTGGAGTAGACATATTATGTGCATATAATTGGATTTATTGCTTTGACAAATAGACAGGGATAGAGAGGAATAGACAGACACACATAATCATGGATAGACAGACACACAAAGGCAGAGATAGAGGTAGACACACACACATACAGCAATATACAAATTTACACTTTAACAGGCGAGGGTAGACAGACACACACACACACAGCAATATACAAATGTACACTTTCACAGGCAAGGATAGACAGACACACACAGACACACACACACAGCAATATACAAATGTACACTTTCACAGGCAAGGATAGACAAACACACACAGACACACATATGCACATACAGCAATATACAAATGTACACTTTCACAGGTGGGGATAGACATACAGACACACACATATGCACATACAGCGATATACAAATGTACACTTTAACAGGCAAGGATAGACAGACACACACACACACATATGCACATACAGCAATATACAAATGTATACCTTCACTGGTGGTGATAGACAGACAGACACACAAAGACAGCAATGTACAAATGTACACTTTCACATGCAGGATAGACAGATAGAAACACATACAGCAATATACAAATTTACACTTTCACACAGGCAGGAATAGATAGACAGATAGACACACACACACACACAAACATTCAGCTATATACAAATGTACAATTTCACAGGCGGGGATAGACAGACACACACATACAGCAATATACAAATGTACTCTTTCACAGTTGGGGATAGACAGACACACACATACAGCAATATACATATGTACAATTTAACAGGCGGCGATAGACACACACACGCACACACATACAGCAATATACAAATGTACACTTTCACAGGCAGGGATAGACAGACAGACAGACACACCCTCATTTTTCTAGAACAGAAGAGAAAAAGCGATGGCACTATAAGTGTTGTTTCCTTGATAGATAATATGAATTAATACATACATATTATCTGCAATTATTTACTGGAGAGGAAGAGGTGCTGTACACATAAGGTAATTGTATTGGCAAAAATCCAGTAAACACTGGAGAAGTGTGTACATTATCAGCACTCTACAACACTTTCGGCTAGATTACGAATTTTGCGGTAAGCTGAAAAAGCAGCGTTAACAGGTCCTAACGCTGCTTTTTCACTACCGCTGGTATTACGAGTCTTGCAGGTTTAGGGGCACCGCACACTTTTTTGGCCTTACCGCAAACCGACTTACATAAACTTTGTAAACCCTTTTTTCTATGGGACTTCCTTAGCACAGGTATTACGAGTTGGTCCTGGGAGGCCAAAAAGTGAGCAGTGCACCCTCTACCTCCAAGATTCCTACCGCATTTTAAAGTCAGTAGTTATGAGTTTTACACTACAAAGTCTTAGCATAAAACTCATAACTAATGTGCTAAAAAGTACACTAAACACCCATAAACTACCTATTAACCCCTAAACCGAGGTCCTCCCGCATCGCAAACACTAAAATAAAATTATTAACCCCTAATATGCCGCTCCGGACATCACCACCACTAGAATAAACATATTAACCCCTAAACCGCCGCACTGCCACATCGCAAACACTAGTTAAATATTAGTAACCCCTAATCTGCCTCCCCTAACATTGCCGCCACCTACATTATACTTATTAACCCCTAATCTGTCACCCCTAACATCGCCGCAACCTTCATTATATTTATTAACCCCTAATCTGCTGCCTCCAACATCGCCGACACCTACCTACATTTATTAACCCCTAATCTGCCATCCCCAATGTCGGCACCACTATTTTCAATTTATTAACCCTTTAAACTTAAGTCTAACCCTAACCCTAACACCCCCTAACTTAAATATAATTTAAATAAATCTAAATAAAATTACTATCATTAACTAAATTATTCTTATTTAAAACTAAATACTTGCCTGTAAAATAAACCCTAAGCTAGCTACAATATAACTAATAGTTATTTTATGTATTTATTTATTTTACAGGCAAGTTTGTTTTTATTTTAACTAGGTAGCCTAGTTATTAAATAGCTATTAACTATTTAATAACTACCTAGCTAAAATAAATACAAATTTACCTGTAAAATAAAACCTAACCTAAGTTACACTAACACCTAACACTACACTATAATTAAATAAATTCCCTACATTAAATACAAATAAATAAATTAAATTAAATTAGCTAAATCACAAAAAAAAACCCATTAAATTACAAAAAATAAAAAACAAATTACAAGATCTTTAAACTAATTACACTTAATCTAAGAGCCCTATCAAAATAAAAAAAGCCCCTTCAAAATAAAAAACCCTAGCCTAAACTAAACTATCAATAGCCCTTAAAAGGACCTTTTGCGGGTCATTGCCCCAAAGAAATCAGCTCTTTTACCTGTAAAAAAAAAAAAAAAAAAACAACCCCCCCCCAACAGTAAAACCCACTGTAAGGGTTAACTCCCTGTGACAGTTATTGGATCCTTCCTCTTCCTGTTTTGGCTTATTTAAACACGCTGTTCACCAGTTACCTTTGCTGGTTAATTGAGTTTGCCACTACCTTACAAGCTGCTCAAGCATCCTGCCCTTAAATCTTGTCTCCGGATTACCTACCTATTCATTGTGCTAGCAAATACCTACATCTGGAAAGCAACTTTGTACCACCGCAGTGGAAGTTAATCATCTGCCGGAGCGCTCCGAGCTCATCCTGAACCTTTCTCTGACGTGTCACCTGACGCGTCATCAGCTGCAGCCCGCAGCACCTCTCCCTGCCTCAGAGTCTCACAGCGTGCACGCTGACTCTTCGCTGCAGCTCTCCGGCTCCTCTCCCAAACAACTACCATTATCAGATCAGATTGTACCAATACTTTAAACACTTTATCACACTTTCTTTGTTACGCTTATGCCAAATATTTCTTTCACATGTAGACAGTATTTAGTTAGGTCATTTTTGTACGCAAACCTACAACTTTGCTATTTACTGTGTTTACCTTAAAGTTTAATAAGCCTTCTGGGGTTTGTTATATAACTCAGTTTGTATAACGTGAACTCTATCTGAGGCTAAAACTAATATTCACTAAGGGAAACTGCAAACCTTGTTTGCTTTACCTAGTGATACAAAAACTTATTTATTTCTTCTCTCTGACATAATTACCTGGATTAGAGGAAATTAGTTTAAAGGTTATACACAAATATGATCTTTACACCCACACAACTAACCCCCCCCAAATAAAAGCCTAACTAAAAAAACCTTATTTCCCCATTGCCCTGAAAAGGGCATTTGGATGGGCATTGCCCTTAAAAGGGCATTTAGCTCTATTGCAGGCCCAAAGCCCTAACCTAAAAAATAAACCCATCCAATACATCCTTAAAAAAATCCTAACACTAACCCCGAAGATTCACTTACCGTGAGAAGTCTTCATCCAAGCGACAAGATGTCCTCAATGAAGCCGGCAGAAGTGGTCCTCCAGACGGGCAGAACTGGTCCTCCAGACAGGCAGAAGTCTTCATCCAGAAGGCATCTTCTATCTGCATCCTTCCGGCACGGAGCGGGTCCATCTTCAAGACATCCTACGCGAAGCATCCTCTTCTTCCGATGGACTAAAGACAAATGAAGGTACCTTTAAATGACGTCATCCAAGATGGCGTCCCTTAGATTTCAATTGGCTGATAGAATTCTATCAGCCAATCGGAATTAAGGTAGAAAAAATCCTATTGACTGATGCAATCAGCCAATAGGATTGAACTTCAATCCTATTGGCTGATTGGATCAGCCAATAGGATTGAGCTCACATTTTATTGGCTGTTCCAATCAGCCAATAGAATGCAAGCTCAATCCTATTGGCTGTTTGGATCAGAGGACCTATTAGCCAATAGGATTTTTTTTACCTTAATTCCGATTGGCTGATAGAATTCTATCAGCCAATCGGAATCTAAGGGACGCCATCTTGGATGATGTCATTTAAAGGTACCTTCATTCGTCGTTAGTCCGTCGGAAGAAGAGGATGCTCCGCGTTGGATGTCTTGAAGATGGACCCGCTCCACATCGGACGGATAAAGATAGAAGATGCCATCTGGATGAAGACTTCTGCCCGTCTGGAGGACCACATCTGCCCGTCTGGAGGACCACTTCTGCCGGCTTCGTTGAGGACATCTTGCCGCTTGGATGAAGACTTCTCACGGTAAGTGAATCTTCAGGGGTTAGTGTTAGGATTTTTTTTAAGGGTGTATTGGGTGGGTTTATTTTTAGGTTAGGGCTTTGGGCCTGCAATAGAGCTAAATGCCCTTTTAAGGGCAATGCCCATCCAAATGTCTTTTTGAGGGCAATGGGGAGCTTAGTTTTTTTTAGTTAGGCTTTTATTTGGGGGGTTGGTTGTGTGGGTGGTGGGTTTTACTGTTGGGGGGGTTGTTTGTATTTTTTTTTTACAGGTAAAAGAGTTGATTTCTTTGGGGCAATGCCCCGCAAAAGGCCCTTTTTAGGGCTATTAATAGTTTAGTTTAGGCTAGGGTTTTTTTATTTTGGGGGGGCTTTTTTATTTTGATAGGGCTCATAGATTAGGTGTAATTAGTTTAAAGATCTTGTAATTTGTTTTTTTATTTTCTGTAATTTAGTGTTGTTGTTTTTTTGTGATCTAGCTTATTTAATTTATTTAATTGTATTTAATGTAGGGAATTTATTTAATTGTAGTGTAGTGTTAGGAGTTAGTGTAACTTAGGTTAGGTTTTATTTTACAGGTAAATTTGTATTATTTTAGTTAGGTAGTTATTAAATAGTTAATAACTATTTAGTAATTATTCTACCTAGTTAAAATAAATACAAACTTGCCTGTAAAATAAAAATAAACCCTAAGCTAGCTACAATGTAACTATTAGTTATATTGTAGCTAGTTTAAGGTTTATTTTATAGGTAAGTATTTAGTTTTAAATAGGAATTATTTAGTTAATGTTAGGAATTTTTTTTAGATTTATTTAAATTATATTTAAGTTAGGGGGTGTTAGGGTTAGGGTAGACTTAGGTTTAGGGGTTAATACATTTAGAATAGTGGTGGTGACATTGGTTGCAGCAAATTAGGGGTTAATAAATGTAGGTAGGTTGCAGCAACATTGGGGGAGGGAGATTAGGGGTTAATAAATATAATGTAGGTGTCGGCGATGTTGGGGACAGCAGATTAGGGTTCATAAGTATAATGTAGATGACGGCGATGTCCGGAGCGGCAGATTAGGGGTTAATACAGGGCGTGCAGAATTATTAGGCAAATGAGTATTTTGACCACATCATCCTCTTTCTGCATGTTGTCTTACTCCAAGCTGTATAGGCTCGAAAGCCTACTACCAATTAAGCATATTAGGTGATGTGCATCTCTGTAATGAGAAGGGGTGTGGTCTAATGACATCAACACCCTATATCAGGTGTGCATAATTATTAGGCAACTTCCTTTCCTTTGGCAAAATGGGTCAAAAGAAGGACTTGACAGGCTCAGAAAAGTAAAAAATAGTGAGATATCTTGCAGAGGGATGCAGCACTCTTAAAATTGAAAAGCTTCTGAAGCGTGATCATTGAACAATCAAGCGTTTCATTCAAAATAGTCAATAGGGTCGCAAGAAGCGTGTGGAAAAACCAAGGCGCAAAATAACTGCCCATGAACTGAGAAAAGTCAAGCGTGCAGCTGCCAAGATGCCACTTGCCACCAGTTTGGCCATATTTCAGAGCTGCAACATCACTGGAGTGCCCAAAAGCACAAGGTGTGCAATACTCAAAGACATGGCCAAGGTAAGAAAGGCTGAAAGACGACCACCACTGAACAAGACACACAAGCTGAAACATCAAGACTGGGCCAAGAAATATCTCAAGACTGATTTTTCTAAGGTTTTATGGACTGATGAAATTAGAGTGAGTCTTGATGGGCCCAATGGATGGGCCCGTGGCTGGATTGGTAAAGGGCAGAGAGCTCCAGTCCGACTCAGACGCCAGCAAGGTGGAGGTGGAGTACTGGTTTGGGCTGGTATCATCAAAGATGAGCTTGTGGGGCCTTTTCGGGTTGAGGATGGAGTCAAGCTCAACTTCCAGTCCTACTGCCAGTTTCTGGAAGACACCTTCTTCAAGCAGTGGTACAGGAAGAAGTCTGCATCCTTCAAGAAAAACATGATTTTCATGCAGGACAATGCTCCATCACACGCGTCCAAGTACTTCACAGCGCGGCTGGCAAGAAAGGGTATAAAAGAAGAAAATCTAATGACATGGCCTCCTTGTTCACCTGATCTGAACCCCATTGAGAACCTGTGGTCCATCATCAAATGTGAGATTTACAAGGAGGGAAAACAGTACACTTCTCTGAACAGTGTCTGGGAGGCTGTGGTTGCTGCTGCACGCAATGTTGATGGTGAACAGATCAAAACACTGACAGAATCCATGGATGGCAGGCTTTTGAGTGTCCTTGCAAAGAAAAGTGGCTATATTGGTCACTGATTTGTTTTTGTTTTGTTTTTGAATGTCAGAAATGTATATTTGTGAATGTTGAGATGTTATATTGGTTTCACAGGTAAAAATAAATAATTGAAATGGGTATATATTTGTTTTTTTGTTAAGTTGCCTTATAATTATGCACAGTAATAGTCACCTGCACACACAGATATCCCCCTAAAATAGCTATAACTAAAAACAAACTAAAAACTACTTCCAAAACTATTCAGCTTTGATATTAATGAGTTTTTTGGGTTAATTGAGAACATGGTTGTTGTTCAATAATAAAATTAATCCTCAAAAATACAACTTGCCTAATAATTCTGCACTCCCTGTATACCCTGCTTTTTTGCAGGTGTTAGACTTTTCTCAGACAGCTCTCCCCCATTGATGTCTATTTGGAAATTGTGCACGAGCGCGTACAACCAGCTCACTGCTGACTTAAGCAGCGCTGGTATTGGAGTGTAGTGTGGAGCAAAATTTTGCTCTACGCTCACTTCTTGCCTTTTAACGCCAGGTTTGTAAAAACCTGTAATACCAGCGCTGCAGGTAAGTGAGCGGTGACAATAAACTGCACGTTAGCACCGCACAGCTCCTAACACAAAACTTGTAATCTAGCCGTTTTTTATTTTCAAAGTTGACAAAAAAGATAATCATTCCCCAAAAGAAGGGGTTAAAACTTTACTTTTAATATATTCAAATAAAATAACACAAATAAAAACACAATGGAGCTGCAGTAATGCAATATTGGGATAAGTTTATTACTGCTATATCCCTGGGTAGAGTTAAATATTCAAGATCCCTAGTAATATTGGGTTAATATAATAAGGTGAGTACTATAATGTCAGTGTCACAAATGGAAAATAAAGTAAGTCACAGGCTGTGATAGATACACGGTTATTTGGCCACAATTTCATGTGGTTCATGAGAGGTTAATATGAAAGTGATTTCACAAACTTAACATGTATCTCTGATTATTGGTTACTATTATTCCCACTATGTTGGAAAAGTAAAATAAAATGAGCCAGATGCGGAGACAACACTATAATGAAACCATTAAGGTATATACACAGTTGCAAAATTAAATGTTTTATTCAGCACATCACTTCATTCGAGTGAAATATGTTGTTTGCATCAAAATTGCTGATTCTCTGCAGATAGCTAATGATATAAATACTGCAACAGGTTATAGTACAATCATAATTAATAAAGTAGGGAATCTAGATTGAAGTAAGTATGAAGGCTATTATATATAATAATATATAGCACATTGTTTGGATATTTAAGGTTACTCCTCATTGGTGAATATAAATAATCAACATGAATCCCAAACAAGCAATCCTAAAATAAGTCGTATCTACTTAAATTACAGGCGACACAATTGGTCTGCCCTAACCACATGCATAATGGGGTAAGTATAGTTCTGCAATATTAAAGCATCACTGTAGCGCCAATTGCTGGCTTCAGAGAGTTCATACTCTCATTTTTTAACCGCTTACTCCCTATGATAATTGTTGATTGCCTAAAGCTTGTAAATGTGTTATATTCTGAGATCAGACGTTATGCTATGATAGTGAAACAAGTCAGTTAAATGTTAATCTAGCCCCCGCTATAGAAGGGGCTTAAGCAGACAGAATCTATTACACTGAACAGCTGTGCTAAAGTTATCTGTGTAAGCAAAGACTTTATAATTACAGAGAGACTATTAGTTAGATAGATTTAATCTCGCAATCTGACACTCTAAATATTAACAGGCCCTCTTGTTACAGCATTATATCTGAATTTATTAATAGCCGGCTAAAAAATATTGTTTGTATCTAACTGCTTGATATTATACAAACCAAGTACAATGTTTCACTTCTAGATACATGACTTTCAGAGGTATTATTCACATACCTATGCTATATATTGATATCGAGAGAGTTCAAGCAGACAGAATGTATTACAGTGAGCAGCTGTGCTAAAGTTAACTGTGCAAGCAAGGACTTTTTAACTATAGATAGAATATTAGCTAGATAGCTTTAATCTCATCATCTGATATCCCACAAATTAACAGGCCTAAGTTATCAAATAAAGCTGTCAAAAAGCCGCGGGGCGATGAGCAGCGGACTGTGATAGTTATCACTCATCCGATCTCGCTGCTCTTCGGCTTTTTCCCAGCTTTATTGCTAGCCTGTCACTAAGCACCCACACTAACTACACTGTTCTATCCCTATACCGGCGCCCCCGGAGCCTCCCGCAACTCAATAAAGTTACTAACCCCTAAACCGCCGCTCCTAGACCCTGCCGCAACTCTGATAAATGTATTGACCCCTAAACCGCCGCTCCCGGACCCCGCTGCCACCTACATTATACCTAGTAACCCCTATCCTGCCCCCCTATACCGTCGACCTCTATAATAAAATTATTAACCCCTATCCTGCTGATCCCGCACCTTGCCGCAACTAAATAAATAGTTTAACCCCTAAACCACCGCTCCCTGAACCCGCCGCAACCTATATTAAACCTATTAACCCCTATCCTCTCCCCCCTACACCGTCGTCACCTATAGTAAATTAATTAACCCCTATCCTGCCCCCCACTACACCGCCACCACTGTAATAAAATTATTAACCCCTAAACCTAAGTTTAGCTATCTTAGGATTTATATTTATTTTACAGGTAACTTTGTATTTATTTTAGCTAGTTAGAATAGTTATTAAATAGTTATTAACTATTTAATAACTACCTAGCTAAAAGAAATACAAAATTACCTGTAAAATAAATCCTAACCTAAGTTACAATTAAACCTAATACTACGCTATCATTAAATTAATTAAATAAATTAAATACAAATAACTACAATTAAATACAATTACATAAACTAACTAAAGTACAAAAAATAAAAAAGCTAAGTTACAAAAAATAAAAAAATAAGTTACAAACATTTTAAAAATATTACAACAATTTTAAGCTACTTACACCTAATCTAAGCCCTCTAATAAAATAACAAACCCCCCCAAAATAAAAAAATGTTAAAGTTCAAAGCTCTTTTACCTTACCAGCCCTTAAAAGGGCCATTTGTGGGGGCATGCCCCAAAAAGTTCAGCTCTTTTGCCTGTAAAAGAAAAATACAACCCCCCCCAACATTAAAACCCACCACCCACATACCCCTAATCTAACCCAAACCCCCCTTACAAAAACCTAACACTAATCCCCTGAAGATCATCCTACCTTGAGTCATCTTCACTCAGCCGAGCAGCGATGGAAACGAAGTTGACATCCGGAGCGGAAGAAGTTAATCCTCCAAGCGGCACTGAAGAAATCTTCCATCCAATGAAGTCATCATCCAGGCGGCGCTGAAGAAGTCTTCGATCCGGGCGATGTCATCTTCCAAGAGGCGCTGAAGAGGTCTTCTATCCGGGCGATGTCATCTTCCAAGCTGGGTCTTGAATCTTCATCCCGCCGATGCAGAACATCCTTCTTCACCGATGGACTACCGACGAATGAAGGCTCCTTTAAGGGACGTCATCCAAGATGGCGTCCCCTCAATTCCTATTGGCTGATAGGATTCTATCAGGCAATCGGAATTAAGGTAGGAAAAATCTGATTCCGATCAGCCAATAGAATGCGAGCTCAATCTAATTGGCTGATTGGATCAGCCAATCGGATTGAACTTGAATCTGATTGGCTGATTCTATCAGCCAATCAGATTTTTCCTACCTTAATTCCAATTGGCTGATAGAATCCTATCAGCCAATCGGAATTGAGGGGACGCCATCTTGGATGACGTCCCTTAAAGGAGCCTTCATTCGTCGGTAGTCCGTCGGTGAAGAAGGATGTTCCGCGTTGGCGGGATGAAGATTCAAGACCCGGCTTGGAAGATGACATCGCCCGGATAGAAGACCTCTTCAGCGCCTCTTGGAAGATGACATCGCCCGGATCGAAGACTTCATCAGCGCCGCCTGGATGATGACTTCATCGGATGGAAGATTTCTTCAGCGCTGCTTGGAGGATTAACTTCTTCCGCTCCGGTTGTCCACTTCGGTTCCATCGCTGCTCGGCTGAGTGAAGACGACTCAAGGTAGGATGATCTTCAGGGGATTAGTGTTAGGTTTTTGTAAGGGGGGTTTGGGTTAGATTAGGGGTATGTGGGTGGTGGGTTTTAATGTTGGGGGGGGTTGTATTTTTCTTTTACAGGAATAAGAGCTGAACTTTTTGGGGCATGCCCCCACAAATGGCCCTTTTAATGGCTGGTAAGGTAAAAGAGCTTTGAATTTTATTTAATTTAGAATAGGGTAGGGCATTTTTTTAATTTGGGGGGGTTGTTATTTTATTAGGGGGCTTAGATTAGGTGTAAGTAGCTTAAAATTGTTGTAATATTTCTAAAATGTTTGTAACTTATTTTTTTATTTTTTTGTAACTTAGCTTTTTTTATTTTTTTGTACTTTAGTTAGTTTATGTAATTGTATTTAATTGTAGTTATTTGTAGGTAGTTTATTTAATTAATTTAATGATAGTGTAGTGTTAGGTTTAATTGTAACTTAGGATAGGATTTATTTTACAGGTAATTTTGTATTTCTTTTAGCTAGGTAGTTATTAAATAGTTAATAACTATTTAATAACTATTCTAACTAGCTAAAATAAATACAAAGTTACCTGTAAAATAAATATAAATCCTAAGATAGCTACAATGTAATTATTAATTATATTGTAGCTATCTTAGGGTTTATTTTACATTTAAGTATTTCGTTTTAAATAGGAATAATTTATTTAAGTATAGTGTAGTGTTAGGTGTAATTGTAACTTAGGTTAGTTTTTATTTTACAGGTACATTTCTCTTTATTTTAGCTAGGTAGCTATTAAATAGTTAATAACTATTTAATAGCTATTGAACCTGGTTAAAATAAATTGAAAGTTGCCTGTAAAATAAAAATAAAACCTAAGATAGCTACAATATAATTATTATTTATATTGTAGCTATATTAGGGTTTATTTTACAGGTAAGTATTTAGTTTTAAATAGGATTAACTTAGTTAATAATAGAAATATTATTTAGATTTATTTAATTAATATTTAAGTTAGGGGGTGTTAGGGTTAGTGTTAGACTTAGGTTTAGGGGTTAATAATTTTATTACAGTGGCGGCGGTGTAGTGGGGGGCAGGATAGGGGTTAATAAATTTAATATAGGTGGCAACGGTGTAGGGGGGGCAGGATAGGGGTTAATAAATTTAATATAGGTTGCGGCGGGTTCAGGGAGCGGCGGTTTAGGGGTTAATACATATATTATAGTTGCGGTGGGCTCCGGGAGCGGAGGTTTAGGGGTTAATATGTATAGAGTAGCTTGCGGTGGGCTCCGGGAGCGGCGGTTTAGGGGGTAATAACTTTATTTAGTTGCAGCGGTGTAGGGGGCACAGATTAGTGGTGTTTAGACTCGGGGTACATGTTAGGGTGTTAGGTGTAGACAGCTCCCATAGAAATAATTGGGATGTCTGGCAGCAGCGAACTTGTACTTTCGCTATGGTCAGACTCCCATTGATTCCTATGGGATCCGCCGCCTCCAGGGGTGGCGGTTTGAAAACCAGGTACGCTGGGCCGTAAAAGTGCCGAGCGTACCTGCTAGTCATTTGATAACTAGCAAAAGTAGTCAGATTGTGCCGTACTTGTGTGCGGAACATCTGGAGTGACGTAAGAATCGATCTGTGTCGGACTGAGTCCGGCGGATCGAAGTTTACGTCACAAAATTCTACTTTTGCCGGTCTCGAGCCTTTGATAACTAAGGCGAATCAGCCTCGCCACAAATACGCTGTGGAATTCCAGCGTATTTGAGATTGACGGCTTGATAACTACCCCCCAAAGTATGAATGATTAAAAATTGTTTCTGTTTTATTCAGTGAGAAGTTTTCCTATATAATTGTAGAGGTAAAGCACTCCGTTTTTTTGTTACAGACTTTGTAACTCATTTTTCTATGTTTTTAACTTTATGTAGGTGTCGGCGATGTTGGGGGTGGCAGATTAGGGGTGTTTAAACTTGGGGTTTATGTTAGGGTGTTAGGATTAAACATAACTTTTTTCCTATAGAATTCAATGGTGTTGCGTTACAGAGATTTTAGTCACAGGTGTTAGTTTTTTTTCTTACACTCTCTCCCCGATGATGTCTATGGGAAAAACGTGCACAAGCACATCAAAGCAGCACTTAGATTTTGTGTGGTATGGAGCTTATCGCCACCATATCGCATGCACAAGGCTGCTTTTCAAAAACTTGTAATGGCAGCGCTATGGAGGGTGAAATAGCGAAACTTTTGTTGCATTCATTTCGCACCCTCTATAGCGTAACACTTGTAATCTAGATGTTTGTGTTGTAGAGTGCTAAATATGTACACACTTCTCCAGTGTTTACTGGATTTTTGCCAACACACACACACACACACACATATATATACACACACATACAGCAATATACAGATGTACACTTTCACAGGTAATATAGACAGACAGACACATACACACACATACAACAAAATACAAATGTACACTTTCACAGGCAGGGATAGACAGACAGACACACACATATATATACACACACATACAGCAATATACAGATGTACACTTCCACAGGCAGGATAGACAGACAGACACACACACATGAATAGAGGCATACTCACAGGGATTGATGGAGTCACGTAGACATAGGCAGTGATAGAGAAACAGTAGTTGGGATAGATAGGTGCACACACAGATACACAAGTAGGGGAAGAAACACACAGGTAGGGAGACACACAAAGAGGCAGGTACGAAAACACACATAGTATAAGACACACACATGCAAAGAAACACACAGGCAGGGAGACACACAAAGAGGCAGGCATGAACACACACACACACACACACAGTATAAGACACACACATGTAAAGAAACACACAGGCAGAGAGACACACAAAGAGGCAGGTATGAACACACATGCACAGTATAAGACACACACATGTAAAAAAACACACAGACAGAGAGACACACAAAGAGGCAGGTATGAACACACACGCACAGTATAAGACACACACATGTAAAGAAACACACAGACAGAGAGACACACACAAATAAGCAGGTATGAACACACACACACGCACAGTATAAGACACACACATGTAAAGAAACACACAGGCAGGGAGACACACAAAGAGGCAGGCATGAACACACACACACACAGTATAAGACACACATATGTAAAGAAACACACAGAGAGACACACAAAGAGGCAGGTATGAACACACACGCACAGTATAAGACACACACATGTAAAAAAAAACACACAGACAGAGAGACACACAAAGAGGCAGGTATGAACACATGCACAGTATAAGACACATACATGTAAAGAAACACACAGACAGAGAGACACACACAAATAAGCAGGTATGAACACACACACACGCACAGTATAAGACACACACATGTAAAAAAACACACAGACAGAGAGACACACAAAGAGGCAGGTATGAACACACGCACAGTATAAGACACACACATGTAAAGAAACACACAGGCAGAGAAACACACACAAATAAGCAGGTATGAACACACACATGCACAGTATAAGATGCACACATGTAAATAAACACACAGGCAGGGAGACACACAAAGAGGCAGGTATGAACACACACATGCATGGTATAAGACACAGACACACACATAAAAAACACACACAGGTAGGGAATTACACACAAACAAACATAAATAAACAGGCACAAAGGCAGAGAATGATACACACACACATGCAGTGATAGACAGACAGATAAACACATGCAAGTATATGTAGACACACATATACATGGATAGGCACACATACAGCCATCCGGACACATACACACATGCCATGATAGACATGCAAACACATAGATGCAGGGTTAAATAGAAAATCACTCACATATAGAGGTGTAGAAATACACACACCCACATACACACATGAATAAAAAGACAAATACACTAACAGGAATAGACAAACACACACACACAATATCATACTTATGTAATGCATCTCACTCTGCACAGAAACCATTGCAACTGTACCACTAGTTTCAGCCTGAGTTCTAGAGGTAGGATCCCCTCCTGCTCAATGGCATGCTACCTCTTTTGAGTTTATTTATTTAGTGATGAACACATGAAGACACAATTATACCCAGCCCAAGAAAAAAAAATACTGTAATTATATGAAAATGCCATGTTTAGAATTTCTAGCAATTGTATTAGTTTTCCAAGAATAATATCAAAAGCTAAATTATGAACTTGAATCTTCGTGTCTTACAAGGAGGAGAACGTCAGATAAAATTCAGTACCTTTCTGGCATCTGGTTGCTTCCAAAGCACAGAGGGTACTTTCAGTGGGTTTGCAGAATCAACTTTCTGTACCCATTTTAATAAATTGCTCAATGCCATCTTCAGAATCTATAGCAATTTCATTCATTTTCCAAGAATCCAAGGATCAGTTCATGTCCTATTTGCCTGACCACTCTGTCTGCCCCCACACCATACTAATGATGTTGAATCAGCATAAAAAAATATTATTTTCTTATATGTTTTGTAGTATATACTGTATATGTCTATATTTTCCAAATGATCAAAGTAAAAAATGTTTAATATTAGTTATCACCTTTCACATAGCTCTTCACAACAGTTTTTTTTTTCAAATTACAAATTTATGTTACTATATATTTACATAATTTATTAAGTATTACAATTAATATTTATCTCTCAGAAACCTTTTTTTTACAGCTTAATTGACCCAGAATGGATGTCTTACATTTTCCAACAGAATATTTGGCTAATGTCATTTATTATGTGTTATAACTAAATTAAATATTCATTATATTCCTCCTATTGGTGTCGAAAGCATATATTTTCTTTAATATATTTATTCAAGAAATTTATTTTAATAAATGTGCTGCATATACACTAAAGATATTCTATTTTTGGGTCCCAGGGAAAGCATGATTAATTTGATATGAAATCATTTTAAATAAATTATTTAGCAAAATGTTCAAAAATGTCAAATGATCAGTCAAATTATTAAAATTATGGATATTCTATATAAAGTAACTATTTACACAAACAAGCATATTGTCAATTAAATATAGTCAATGGAAATATCAACTCATAATTGGCAACATCACTATTCAGTGAAAGATACATATTACAATAACTATGATGTACTATATTGTGCAATTTTCAACTTAATTATTCAGTGACTTATCTAAAGACACTGAACCATGATTAAAATGCAGTTTAATTACCATTATTGCATTACCAATACACACATATTAAAAATAATTGTCATAAATTTAAAGAATATATGATGTAATATTATTGCCTTTCCAAATAGTAGCATTGATATATTAGTGAAACTATTTTACTAAATTTCAACTGAAAATAATTATGTTTTTGCTATTGCTTTTGCATTTACAAATGTGCATTTCAAATTCTCCAATAGAGTTAATGTTTGAGGTTTGGATCCAATCAGAAGTGATATAAAAAAATTGAAGCATTGAACACATGACTGAAGTTTAAAGTTCAACATCACAAAGAGCAAAATTATGAATTTAGGAAAGGAGTACTCCAAATACTCCTTAATGCCGTTAAAAATCTTCTTGATTGAATGCCTTGACAGTTTTAACTGCTGCAAAATTTTACGTTCTTTAAGAACTTCCAGACCATAATGGGGCAAAAATAATTGCAGAACTCTTATGCACTGTCTTTAATGGATAACTTTTTGCCTCTGCTGTAGAACAAGACATTGTCTACAGCACTTTAGTAGTAGTAAGATTGCTGCATTTCTATATACTTATACAAGTTTTGAAATGTATTTTTCTGGTGGACTTATATAATATTGTTATCTATGGTATTAGTTATTAGAAAGAAAACTGGTGCTGAATATGTACAGTATTTTGGTATACACTAGTTATGTGACTTTTTGATCTTGGGCAACTAATTTCCTACATATTTCCAGACTAATGTGTTCTATGATGTTCATGACTAGAAAGTTGCTGAATACATATTTGCTGTAATGGTGGATTGTTAGATGCAAGTTACAGACAAAACAGTATGATAACTTAGAGAACTTGATTTTATTTGGATTTGTATGGGTGGAAAACTGGCTAAATCAATGTGTCAAAAATCCACAATGTAATTGAATCTGGCACCAGGGGAAAAAAAAACTTTGTTTTGAATAGGGTCCATAGCTTGATGAATGTGAGAGCTTGATTATGCACGTAGTTTGACACATGAACACAGGTGGATTGCTAGTTGAAACTTTGATAAATGGGGCCCTGTGTGCAGTTCTTGAGGTCATATTTCCAAAAGAATAGAAATAGTACATGGTCTAAAAAATAAAATTTAATAAGAAAGTCTAACAAAAAAATAAGTAAATAAAGTTCAAGATATTCTTTTTTAAGTACCATGGATTAAATTATTGGCTTTTGATTTTCGTTTTAAATTAAAAAAATATATATTTACGTCTACAATATATTGTGTTGTTAAAATTGTAAATGATATGAACAGGCATATTACATTTTTCAAAGTACCAACTTTATTAGTGCAGTTCACTGTTTAATGTATGATAATTCCCTTTTAATTAAAAGGAGTTATAATTACATACTGGAAAATATGACAAATGGTATTAGGTTATTAATAAAAAAACCATAGCTAATAAAAAACATGGTTAGGAACCTTGATGCTGTTGCAATCATTTAAAACAATATCAGATTAATACAAATTGCTATTTATCTAGTTACTTGGTTTATTATAAACAGTGTCCAGAATATTATAAACACTGCAACATCAGAGCTCAGTGATTAGCCTAGAGGTCTTGCTTTAAGCCATAACACTTTTTTAATTCAAATATTTTTCATCTTTAGACTCAGAATAGGACAATAAAGCCAATTATTGTCAATCAGCACCAGCATTGTTGTTTACGTGATCTGGATACATATCCGAAGGCAATGGACTGAGGATCTTTAATTTGTTTTTCATACCAGGTTTCCTACAGTCAAAATCATGTCTATATCCAACTGACTATAATAATTACATTTCAGGGATGCTGGCTTACTGCCTGAGTTTTCTGAGTTGTCTACTTGTGTTTGCATTTAAAACAGGTGATAAAGGTCATCTGAGAAAATTCAAACATTTTGCTGCCAAGTTTTAGTTGCCTTTTCACACGTTAGTGGACACATTTTCAAGTAATCCTCCTATTCTAGATGAATGATTTGAAATCTTGATGTTCATTAACATTTATTTTTACTTCCATGCCTTACAGTTCATAGAATATATTTATGCAAATTCAGACAAAGGATTTTAAGACTCGGTAAATGAAACATATTATATATATATATATATATATATATATATATATATATATATATATATATATATATATAATAGGAATGTCCTGAGTTTAGGACTGATACAAGCAAAATCATTAATTTTGGGGGCAATCATCCCCCCAACCCTGCCTTAATCCTTACTCTAGCAGTCAGTGAACCCTTAAGGCCAGATGATCAAAGATCCTCCTGCTTGGAGAGAAATTTTAGTGCAGACTTCATAGCACTCACTGAATGCTCAAAGAAAAGGGTTGGTACTCTCCAGAACTGTGAGTTGTCTCTCATTTCTGTATAAGAAGGAAAGACAAGATCAGTGCAAAATAGCACTGCATGATATGACAGTTTTGTTACACTTACACTTGTGTGCATTGTATTTTATATTAAAGTTCAGATTAGGTCCTTTCAGTATTATTACATTTAAGCTTTGTACTTTCTATTCTATATTTTAATACATTTAGATCTAGCAGTGATTTTACAAAATCTGATTATGTTTTGAAAATTTCTGTATTACTTTAACAAATTAGGATCGTACTTTTGTATATTTCTGTACATTCTGTATATTTTCTTTTTCTATATTGTAAAATTAAAACAGCTTCAGAAAGTGGTAGAGACAGGTGTGCTCCCTGGGCTTAACAGGGGAGATCCCAGGGTATGTCTGAAGATCTCTCATGTCTTGTTAAATGCTGCAAGCTGATGCCTGAAAAACAATGTGGTAACACTGAGAGACACGTAACACTGGGAGATCTCAGCATGTGATATTCAGCACTCTCTGTGCTTGTTCCGTTGTGAGTATGCTATTCCTTCTCATTATTGAAAGGGGGACAAGGTGTCAGTTGTCTGACTAGGAAGCACCGTTCTTTGTTTCTTTCTGTTTCAGACATATTAAACAAGCTTGTTCCACTGATTCTTCTTGCCAGCTGTATACAGGTGAAGTTTGCTCAAAATTCACCATTCACTTAACTGACAGAAACAGTAATATATACTAAACTACAGGTAAAATCAAGTTAAATTATAGTGAAGACATTTAGTTTCATTTGTCATTGATGCAAACTGAGCCTTAATATCAGCCCCAGGTGTTTGCCAGTTACCTTCTTTCTTCCCTGTGAAATTCTGTATTCCAGAGAGCTTCATTACTTTCTATGAAATACATCTCTTATCTCTCTGGGACTTTTTCTTATAAATTTTACACAGTGAGTCCTTGTGAAGTCTGTATTATAATTTCTTTCCAAATTGGAGAATCTTTGCTTATCAGGTTAATAGAAAGTAATAAAGCTATCTGGGAAACGGAAGCTGTCGTTTTTTTATAATGTAATTTATAAAAGATGCACATAAATATACAAAGTATGATCCTAATTTGATAAAGTTACACAGAAACTTTGAAAACAATCAGAATTTGTAAAATCACAATTCTAAATAGACTGCTGTATACAAAATAAAATACAAAATAGAATGTGAAAAGTTAAATGTAATAAAACTTAATCTTAAGTGTAAAGTAATAAAATACAAAGCACACACTGTAAATGCAGCAGTTCTGTTATGTCATGCTATATTGCACTGGGTTTGTCTTTCCTTTGCATACAGAAGTGCAAGAAATGCTCCTTGTAGAAGTATAGCAAAATCTGCCTTTTTAAATTTTCACAAGGGATCTATCAGTACAGAGAGCTTTAGATCATCAGGCCTTTAGGCATACATAAGCTCTGTGTGTGCAATGTCTAAAATACCAGATTTTTTAACTATTGCAGCTGGATATTCATGAAATTCTTTCTAAAATAGTGAAACGTTTGCAATGCCCAAGATAAGACTAGTGGGTAGGCTTCATAAAAATTCAAAATTTAGACCTGCCTGCAGAACAAATGAAAGAGTAAAATTTTCTAGAGAGGTTGTCACATATGTCTGTCTGCTATCACTGTCCCTTTAAGACTGCCTTCCCTGCTTCTGTTAATCATGCTGTTTAGGGAGTAGTCTGCATTTATTCTACTTCTGGAACTTACCTGCCTAATTAATTATTCATGCACCTGAATCTCTCAGTCTCTTTTTAAAAGGGATAGTCTAGTCCAAAATAAACTTTCATGATTCAGGTAGGGCATGTGATATTAAACAACTTTCCAATTTACTTTTATCACCAATTTTGCTTTGTTCTCTTGGTATTATTAGTTGAAAGCTAAACCTAGGAGGCTCATATGCTAATTTCTTAGACCTTGAAGGCCGCCTCTTAATTAAATGCATTTTTACTTTTTTTACCACTAGAGAGAGTTAGTTCATGTGTGCCATATAGATAATATTGAGCTCATGCAAGTGGAGTTACCTGGGAGTCAGCCCTGTGTATGCTCACATTGCTCCTGAAACCAAGCATACTTACCTTGATACCTGTGTATGCTTACCTTGCTCCTGAAACTAAGCATACTTACCTTAATACCTGTGTATGTTCACCTTGCTCCTGAGACCAAGCACATTTCCTTGATACCTGTGTATGCTCACCTTGCTCTGAAACCAAGCATAATTACCTTGATACCTGTGTATGTTCACCTTGCTCCTGAGACCAAGCACATTTCCTTGATACCTGTGTATGCTTACCTTGCTCTTAAAACTAAGCATATTTACCTTGATACATGTGTATGTTCACCTTGCTCCTGAGACCAAGCACATTTCCTTGATACCTGTGTATGCTCACCTTGCTCCTAAAACTAAGCATACTTACCTTGATACCTGTGTATATTCACCTTGCTCCTGAGACCAAGCACATTTCCTTGATACCTGTGTATGCTCACCTTGCTCTGAAACCAAGCATAATTACCTTGATACCTGTGTATGGTCACCTTGCTCCTGAGACCAAGCACATTTCCTTGATACCTGTGTATGCTCACCTTGCTCCTAAAACTAAGCATACTTACCTTGATACCTGTGTATATTCACCTTGCTCCTGAGACCAAGCACATTTCCTTGATACCTGTGTATGCTCACCTTGCTCCTAAAACTAAGCATACTTACCTTGATACCTGTGTATATTCACCTTGCTCCTGAGACCAAGCACATTTCCTTGATACCTGTGTATGCTCACCTTGCTCTGAAACCAAGCATAATTACCTTGATACATGTGTATGCTCACCTTGCTCTAAAACCATGCATATTTACCTTGATACCTGTGTATGCGCACCTTGCTTTTGAAATTAAACAAACTTACCTTCCTTCCACTTATGCTCACCTGGATCCTGAAAGTCAAGCAAAATAACCTGATACTGGTAAATGTTCACCCTTTTCCTAAAGCTGTGCCTGCTGTACCTACCTGGTATCCAGTGACAGTCTCACCAACAGTACCAACTGGGTATCCTGTCCTGTGCTGCTCTCCTCATTAGTCTGGCATACAGCTACAACTAATATTGTTTACTGTGAGCTCTGCAATAACTCTTAGCAACTACAAATCACAGTATCTATTAACTGTTCCCTTTTGAAGCCTGAATATATTGCATTATTATGTTTAACACTTTATGAATCCTGCAGCTCCTTGCAACTATGAGTCACAGAATCTCAACTATCCATTTCCAGCATACTCTTCCCTGGGTCAGGGGTCGGTGTATCCAATTCGCTACCACTGCCCGAGTGTCTGTCTCTTGAGTGGTTACACACCGAAACCTGACAGAGGTCTTCTACTGTTATACTGGGTTGCAAAGTAAATGTGACTGAATCCTTCATCGACCATCAATATATTGGATAGTTATTATTCAGTGGAAGTGATGGGAGTTGGAGGATAGCAGAACTAGAATTACATATTAAGAAAGGGCATTTTAGATCTCTATAAATGAACAGACACAGGTTTGAATTAATGGTTTGCTTTGAAAATTTTAAATAAATTTGTTAATGTAGATTTCTAGAAAGAAGTAGTGCATTGATTTGCCCAAAGCCTTTATATTTCATTGTTTTATTTTTTGCTAATGTTAGCTTTTTGTTTTTTTTAGTGGACCAAATATTTGAAAAAGGAGACTCTGCTTTTTAAATGAGGTATCTCTTGAATGTATATATTTGTTTCTGGCCAGGCAAAACACAGTTTCATAGTACTCCCACATTCTGACCGACTTTTACAAATGTCATTATTTTTTTATATACAACTTAACATTTTATGACACTACACAATGAGGGGGATGCAAAATAATTTTATAGCTTATCATATGATTTTTAAAAATATTTTTCAGTTCATATTTTAGAGTTAAAGTTAAATAATGTTTTAGGTATGTATTCAAAAAACAAGTCAACCTAAGTCTAAGGGGCCGATTTATTAACCCCAAAATGCAGCCATATGCTGCTGATTCCGCGAGACCCTTCAGGCTTGCCAGAAACATAAGTTAAGAAGCAGCGGTCAAAAGACTGCTGCTCCCTAACTCGTCCGCCAACTCTGAGGCAGCGAACAGCAATCAGCCCGATCGGATACGATAGGGTTGATTGACACCCCCTGCAAGCGGCCGCAAATGTGCAGGGGGAGGCATTGCACAAGCATTTCACGAGAAATGGTTGTGCAATGATAAATGCCGACAGCGTATGCTGTCTGCATTTATCGATTTGCGGCGGACATGATCCGCTACAGTGGATCATGTTCGTCCGCACATTGTTAAATCGGCCCCTAACTATTGGATTCCTTAGTGTGCAGTAAAAAAGTTCACATAACCTTTATAAATTACTTGTATTAGGTTTTATTATATCTGCCCAGTGCCCAATAAAGATCTTCACAAAAGTATTGGAAATTGTATTAAGACAACAAGGCTTTTATTATATCACACAATATATTCAATAAAAAAAGAAGGCAGAGTACTTATTTCTCTATTGTATAAGATTAAATATTTGTTCGTAAGAAAAAATGCTGTTTTTTTTTTTTTTTTTACAGAATAATTAAATAAACAAACAAATAAATAAGTAAGTAAAGGTTTTGGTACATAAAACATTTTAAATAGCTAAAGAAGATAGGGCATTTTCTTTAACCACTGTAAACTATTTTGAACCTATTTGAAAAATAAATTGAAAGGCTTAATTGTCTACGTGCTGTTACATATTTATTTTTTTATTTTATGCAATCAATCCAAGCTGTTCCTCCTACAAAGTTCCCTACCTGCTGTTACTAAAATGTCAATGTATAATTTCTTTATACAAATCAATTTCTTTTTGTTATTCTTGATTGACTGAATATTACTTAGATAAGGAAAAGCAATCTTTCACCATCTGAGAAGACTAAACTGAGCGTTGCTTTATACAATATAGAATGACAGCAGGACATAGTTATGGAACTGTTAGCATCTGTCAGTTTAAAACATTTTATATTGAACCTAAGTTATCTGCGATTTATGAAAAAATAATAATAATTAACAACCTATAAATGCTGAAGGTACATTTTGTGATTTGCAATTCATATCTTCAAATTGTGTTATCTTCTCACATTAAATTAAATAAATAAAATAATACAGTGCCAATGTATGAAATTGTATGGCATTCTGTACTAGTCAAGTATGTCCTTCTATGCACTTTGTCTTGACTATAAATAAAACAAAATTATTAAAAAAAAAAAAGAATAATAATGATTTTGTATTCAGTTAAAGTGGATTTGTTAAATTCCTTTCCCTTTTTAATTTGTAAATATTTAGAGGGGTTATACAGAAATTCTAAAATAGATGAAGTGGGGCCGATTTATTATTGCCTGGCAGACATGATACGCTACAGCGTATCATGTCCACCAGACATCGCTAAATGCGGACAGCATGAACTGCTTGTGCAATGCTGACCCCTGCAGATTGACGTCCAATCGGCCACTAGTAGGGGGTGTCAATCAACCCGATCGTATAGGATCGGGTTGATTGCTGTACGCCACTCAGAGGCGGCGGATACAGTTAATGAGCAGTGGTCTTGTTTGGCTTGTGCGGAAACAGGGCGAGATGGCCAGATTCTGGGCTTGTTAAATCGGCCTCAGTGTGTTTAATTGTAGTGTACACAGTATCCAGCAAATTTTTGTTTTTGTGGTTGTGAGGTTGGAACCACAATATCTCTACCAAAATCCTCAACTATACACTGGAGTTCTGCGGATGATAGCCTTTTATTGCAACATTGTTGTGGCCCATAATTTTGATGTCAGGTTAATTCTAACAGTCACAATGGGGCATTTAGATTATAACTAGTGCTAAGTTTGGGTTAGGGCTAACCTCTTGAATGTTAAAAGAAAGAAAGTATTCTGTCCTTTGCATTTCAAGCAGTATATATATATATATATATATATATATATATATATATATATATATATATATATATATATATATACATATATATATATATATATATATATATATATATATATATATATATATATATATACACAGAAAAAAAGAATAGTGAAGAGATATGAGAGAGGAGAGAGAGTGAAAAGAAATCATATGGCCTGAGAGAGAAGGGAGGGGGTAAAAAGGGGGATTAAAGAGGGGAGGCAGTGGAGAAAGATAGCTGATAATTATAAAACAATTGTTCCAAGTCTGCTATGACTTAATATTAATGTAAACAATCTATGCACTCTCTCAGTTCAACAACATGTTTCTGTCCAGCTGTTATCTTACCCAGAACCCTAGTTGATGTTGCTAACTGCTATGCACTTATTTTTGTTAATGTATTACTGTATGTAGCATTATTTAATTTATTGTATAAAACAATCAATATTTAAAAATGACTTCACAATAAGGTGATTCATATTGTCTAAACATATGCAAGAGATGGGTGGGTTAGTGAGTGTGTTGTGGGTGGGATCAAAAGTGTCAAGTAACATTTTGGGCTGGCTAGTAGCTTATGGCTTGACATTTTGAGCCCTGTGTATATCCTGTGATAAAACAGCCTACTCACCAACTTATCTGCTTGGATGGCTCTAGTTCGAATAAGTGAATGATCCCCTGGGTATTAGAGGATATTTTCACCCTGTTTACCAGATGCCTCCCCAGAAATCAGCTCAGAGTGAGCATACAGTATGCTGTTACTGTGGAAGTCTTTTTGAAAGTGCCATCATCTGATTGGAGACAGGTTGTATTATACTACACAGCATCTCTGTTAATAACATTCTTATATATGACGGAGCGTCTTTATTTTCTGCATATGAACAACACGAATACACAGTTATCTCTGCATACTTTACTATCTTGCCTAGTATTGAGATCTTGGGCTGTCTCCGGCATTAATATATATATATATACAGAGACACTTGCTGGTTTCTATGTACCCTGTTCTTAAAGGGACATGAAAGCCAATTTTTTTCTCTCGTGATTTAGAAAGAGCATGTCATTTTAAACAACTTTCTAATTTACTTCTATAATCTAATTTGCTTCATTCTCTTGATATCACTTGCTGAAAAGCATATCTAGATATGCTCAGTAGCTGCTGAATGGTTGCAGCACCTAGAGGCTTTGTGTGATTGGCTCACACGTGCATTGCTATTTCTTCAACAAAGGATATCTAAAGAATTGAGCAAATTAGATAATAGAAGTAAATTGGAAAGTTGTTTAAAATTACATGCCCTATCTGAATCATGAAAGTTTAATTTTAACTAGACTGTCCCTTTAAGCTGCATATTTTGATACGATTTATTGATGTTTAATCTTTTCTCTCTTTTTGCAAGCTTGCCTGTCCCCTTTTTTTTATCTACCGCAGCTGTATAGATTTTTTAGGTGTGTAGCATATCATAGGTGCTTGAATTTTCACTTGTATATGTCTTTCGTCCTTTGTAATAAACCTATATGTTTTTTGCTGAACCCATATATGCACTTGTCCTTGTCTGTGAAGTATTCCAGTCTCTCTCTCTCTCTCTCTCTCTCTCTCTCTCTCTCTCTCTATATATATATATATATATATTATTATTTATTTTTTTTCAAATATGGGATAAAAGAGTACTGAAACCCCTCTCATTTTTCAGAATCTTATTTTTATTTCTGATACAGCGCTCTCTTTTCCATTTGGATTTGCAGCTGTAATCAAAAGGTATAGAACGAGCCATAGTACCACTAATAAGAGCCACAATTGCCGTCCTTATAAAATGGCACCACAGACAGTGCTCTACTTGCACAATATAGCTCTGAAAAATATACAGGCAAGTGCTTCAGACTTGGCTCGGGGTTTTGAATGGAAAGTGGAGTCTCTGTGACAGCATAACCAGCATAAAAGAAGCCTGATTAATATTGGGAGCACATTCTTTGCTCAGATGAGACCAAGATACATTTTTTGGCTCAGATGCGGTCCAGCATGTTTGGCGTTAATTTGGCCAAGACTATTACAATGAAATGCATAGTCCCAACAGTGAAGCTCAGAATTGGAAGTGTGATGCTATGGGCTGCATGAGTGCAAAAGGTGTTGGGGAGATGAAATTTATAGATGGCACCATGAATGTCTGGGGATATACCAAAATACTGGCTATCAGGATGACCTACAGTCTCCAAAAACTTGGTAGAAGAGGAATATTAATAAAGATCCAAAGCACACTAATCACAAAAAAATTCTAAAGAAGAATAAAGTAAACATTGTGACCTTGCCAAGTATGTTAACTGACTTGAACCCAATAGAACAGATCTAGGGTATTTTGAAGAGAAAGGTAGAGCAACAAAACCCCTCCAGTTAAGATCAGAAAACATCTCTGAAGAATGACATCTTTCTAGAAATGTGTGCAACACTGATATCCTCCATCAAATTGTGGAATTCATAAAGTTTTGCATTTGCCCCTCCTCAGAGCAGTGAGTGGCTAGATGAGCTCTATTGAAATCTCACAAATTGCTAACTTTCTGCCACATAGAATGACTTCCACTGTCAAGTAAATGGACATCACAAAACAAAAACCTCTCTAAAAATAGCCCACTATAGCATATGCACAAAATAACTTTAAGAAATATAAAATAAAATGAAAATCAAAATTTCACTGCGAAAAATACTCTTTTTTTTTACTGTCCTCTTTGGTGGTGGCTCAAGGAGTTAATCTATTGCTTGTTTTAGGGCTAGAGATATTAACTAAAAGACTTCCTGTGTTACATCTGTGTATTGTAGAAGAAAATATTATACCTCCACCAAAATTAACTTAAAAGGGACAGTAAACATTTCTGTTGGTATCAGCCAAGTCTTACATTTTTTAAAACAAATTAACTTCCTTAATTAACATCCATTATTTGCTCTATTTGAAGGAGCCAATCTGGTCTTTAGTCTGCAGATAATAAGACTAGCCGCTGTTAGTATAAAATGAAAAGTTTTGAAGTTGTTATCTGATAAAGGGCTAGATTAAGACTGTGTTGCGTGTGAGCAATAAGGGGTATTTTGTGCCCGTTTTTTCGCACGTCGGAAGTAGTGCATGTATTACGAGTTGAAATAAAACACTTTTACTTGAGCACAATCAAATGTAATGCATGTTGGGTTAGCGTGACTTCAGAGCTCTGGTAACCATTACACAAGGCAAATATGTGGCACAAAACACATAAAAAATACATTGAAAAGTTCAGTTATACTCATAATAACACTGTTTGATAAAACATATTTAAAAAAATATTGCAATAAAAAGTTATAATGGCTCAAAGACATGAGGTTTCAGGTGTTAGAAAAAAAAGGCATGCAATGGGCTTTAACAGAGATACACACGTATACATGTGTAAATATCTGTCTCTGATGAGGGACAGATTAAGGTTAGGGAGGAGGAAATGACCAACAAATTCCTTGATAGAGGCTTTTCAGTAAAAAGTGTTGAGAGTGCTAGAATAAGGAGTAAGATGACCAAGAGAGCTGCAAGCTCTGAACCACCTTCATATGTCTTCACACCTAGGTTTAATTTAGTCACTCAGCAGATGAAACAATCAACATACACGTATTGGGACACACTATCTACAGATGACTCTCTAAAGCAGTGCTTTCCAAACTGTGTGTCGGGACACATTAGTGTGTCGGCAGCAGTGTGTAGGTGTGTCCCTGCTTCAGCACAATTTTTTTTTAATTTAAATTATTTTTACATTTTTTTTTAGGTTTCCAACTTTCCGCCTGCTTGCTATGCATATCACTTGGTTGACTCGTGATTGATACCTAGGGGGTCACTGATCATCTTAACCTATTGGCGCAGCTCAGTGGGAACTGAAACTATTCCCATTGACGGTTTTGGCGGCACATTGGCTCATGACTGCACGTGTAGTCAGTGATTGGGACAGCAGTGTGTTTGCAGTGCGGGCAGTAGTCAGTGCTACTCGCAGACCTCTGAGGGTGGCAGCTTAAACGCTGAGCTGAAATCAGAAGTCAGGGTTGTTGTTTTTTTGCAGCTAGCTCCCAGTAGTGCATTGCTGCTCCTGCTCTTGATATATGGATAGGAAGTGGAAGCTTAAAAATGTTTGATGATGAAATGCGATTGTCTATCTAATATTCCACCAATTCAGAAACTGTGTTCATCCCATCAACCTCATACATCCCATTAAAATAGTAAGTAGCTATTGGTGGTATTAAACTTTTATTAATTCTTGCGCATACATACTGTTACTTGTAAATACATTTCATTATTATATAATTTATGTGTCCGTATCTTTTAAAACAAGCTAGTTTAACCTCCTGTTTGCTAGTACAACTGAATTACGGTGTCGCAAAATTATGTAGGTCTAAAAAGTGCGTCACCAACATGAAAAGTTTAAAAAGCTCTGCTCTAAAGGGTGTTTTCAAAACCCGCCCTCTGATTGGATATAGGAGAAGAAAAAGTTTGAAGGACCTTCTGGTTCGAACTGACCCTATTCGAAGTTATGACATCAGGAGTTGGGACATTAACCCAGGCTGCCATAGATCAGATGGATGTATAACCTGCAACAGCCTTATTGTGAGCAATTTGTTCAGTCACCCTAGGACAGGCAAAATGATCTATTTGAAATATAGATAAACCTGTTCTTTTCAGGTGGTGGTCTACATTATTAAATGCCTGTGTGGCCTTACCTATGTAGGCAAAATGGAGTGCCCCCTGAAGGACAGAATGGCCAATCACCAGTCAAACATAAGACAAGCCCTTAAGAAAGGAAAGACTGACCAGCCATTACATTTTTTGAAAGGGAAACATACGGTTGCTGACCTTCTCTGTATGCCTATAGAGCAGGTCAACAGACCCCCCAGAGGTGGGGATGTGAATAAATTACTACTCAGAAGTAGGGTTGCCACCTCAGCCATCTTTTCCTGGACACTTATAAGTTACACATGCTGCAGGGAGGAACATAATATTGTGTTTCTGGACAGCACTATTCATATTCCTCCCTGCACACCCTGCAGCATGTGTAACTTAGTTCTGTGTTCTGTATTTTAAGGGACAGGTGGCAACCCTACTCAGAAGAGTGATTGAGTGGATTTATAAGTTGCAAACAATGGCACCCTGGGGTCTCAATAAGCAAGTCTGTCTCTCATGTTTTTTGGATGAAAGATAATTCAGTTGCTGTTTGTTTTTGTTTTCTTTGATTGCATTAAATATGTGCCTAAGTTTTATCTTAGATCATATCTCTTGGTCATCTTACTCAAATCAGTTAGGATAAGTGTGAGATAGAATTAGTAAATAACTTCCGTTTTTGTAATTTGACTTTTTTTTGTTTTGTTGCCATGACGACGGATCATTTTTTATTTTTTTATGATCTATGCATAGAATATGTAGCACAAGGATCCTATTTAGCCCTCCTGATGTTTATTTTTATGTGGAAATTTGTTTTCAGTGCTTTTTTCCAAACTTTAATTTAGTAGCTTTTTTTGTTAATTGGATCACAGGAAGTTGGTGCCTGCTGTTCCTGTTTGGTGATTTTCAGATGAGAAGTGTGTATAGATCCCTATGTGGGATACTATTTAAGATGGGTGTTTAAGTTTGAGTTGTATCCTTGATAAAGGTCCCAGGTGGAGGACCAAAACGTTGGATGTCTTTGGGTGTGAAGTGTACCACAATATGTGAATACAGTTGTAACATCCTTTTTGGTTCAGACCTATGGACAGCACTTTTTATTGGTGGATGAATTTATCCACCAATCAGCAAGAACAACCCAGGTTGCTCACCAAATATGGGCCAGAATCTAAACTTACATTCACACATCTCTCCGCGGCGGAGAGGGCCTTTAGGAGGAGGGAGGGGCTCTGCCTCTATTGTGGGTTACAGGGCCACCTTTTAAAGTCTTGTCCTACACGGCCGGGAAACACTCACACCTAAGGTCCTGTCGGGGGCAGACCTTAAGTGGTTTATCCTTGTCCCCGGAACCGCTAAAGGAGAAATCTTTGGTCACGGTTGTCCTTTCCTGGGTGGACTCCTCCATAGTCACCCAGGCTCTTGTTGACTCCAGTGCTGCAGGCTATTTCATTGACAGTGCTTTTGTATCGAAGCACTCCATTCCTGTTTTGCCTCAGTCCGTTCCGCTTGCTATTGAGGCCATTGATGGCAGGCCCCTTCAGCCCGCACTCGTTACTCACGAAACCGCTCCATTGTCCATGGCTGTTGGGGATCCCCATTTTAAAACCCTCCAGTTCCAGGAGATAAACTCTCCGCATTTTCTGGTTGTTCTGGGTTATCCCTGGCTCCAAAAGCACAATTCCAGTCTCGACTGGCACAGGTCCGAAATTTTGTCATGGTCTCCGCAATGTATTTCCACTTGTCTTCAGAAACCAGTTAAAGTCTTGTGCACTTCTTCAGTATCTCAATTGCCAGAGGAGTACCGAGAGTTCCTAGACATTTTTGACAAGGTGCGTGCAGGTACGTTGCCTCCTCACCAGTCTTACGATTGTGCCATAGACCTGCAACCCGGAGCCATTCCTCCTCGGGGCTGGGTTTACCCTCTGTCTGTTGCAGAGAATTGAGCTATGGAGGAGTATGTTTCCGATGCTCTGACGCGGGGGATCATCCGCAAATCCTGCTCTCCTGCAGGGGCTGGCTTCTTCTTTGTGAAGAAAAAGGGTGGAGAGTTAAGACCATGCATCAATTATAGGGGTCTTAATCGTCTTACCATTAAGAATGCTTACCCTATTCCGCTCATTACGGAACTCTTTGACTGCCTCAAGGGAGCTACGGTCTTTACTAAGCTTGATTTGAGAGGAGCGTATAATCTTGTTAGGATCAAGGAGGGCCATGAATGGAAAACAGCATTTAACACCAGGAGCGGGCATTATGAGTATCTTGTAATGCCCTTTGGCCTATGTAATGCTCCTGCTGTTTTCCAGGAATTTATTAATGATGTCCTATGAGATATGTTGCAACAGTGTGTTGTGGTGTACTTAGACGACATCCTCATACACTCACCCACACTTGAGGCTCATTGTTCTGATGTTACACGGGTTCTTCAGAGACTATGTGAGAATGGCCTGTTTTGTAAACTTGAGAAATGTTAGTTCCATCAGACTCAAGTAACCTTCCTAGGTTATGTTATCTCCATTGCAGGGTTCTCCATGGATTCTGACAAGTTATCTGCAGTTCTGCAGTGGCATCGCCCAGTTGGTCTTCGGTCTATTCAACGTTTCTTGGGGTTCGCCAATTACTATAGAAAGTTTATTAAAAACTTTTCTTCCTTGGTCAAACATTTCACAGACATGACCCGTAAAGAGAATGATCCACTCCATTGGTCACCTACTGCCATTAAGGCCTTTGATAGTCTTAAGACTGCCTTTGCTGCTGCTCCAGTTCTGGCTCATCCTAACCTTGTCCTGCCTTTCCTTCTTGAGGTCGATGCGTCTGAGACTGGAGTAGATGCTCTCTTGTCTCAACGTCCTACACCTGATGGTTCCTTGCATCCGTGTGGTTTCTTCTCTAAGAAATTGTCTCCAGCAGAGTGCAATTATGAAATTGGTGACAGGGAATTACTGGCCATAATTTTGGCACTCAAGGAATGGAGGCATCTTCTCAAGAGTACTAGCGTGCCAGTGCTCATTCTTACTGTTCACAAGAATTTAACTTATCTATCTGTAGCAAAACGTTTGTCGCCCCGACAGGCCAGATGGGTGCTATTTTTGTCTCGGTTTAATTATGTGGTCTCCTACCTGCCTGGTAGTAAGAATGTTAGGGCTGATGCCCTCTCTTGACAATTTTCACCTCTGTCCAAGGAGGAGTCTGTACCTACTCCAGTTATACCTCCTGACCATATTTTGGCTACCAAACGTACTAATTTGACTTCTCCCTTGGGGAGGAGATCCTGGCTGCACAAACCAATGCACCTCCTGAGAAACCTAGTGGTAAGTGTTTTGTTCCTGAGAATCTTCGAACTAAACTTTTGCACACTTACCACTATCCTAAAGCCGTAGGTCACCCAGGCAAGAACCAAATGATTTGGTCTGTAACTCGACAATTCTGGTGGCCAGGTCTTCGTTCTGATGTTGCTGAGTATGTTGCCTCCTGCTCAGTTTGTGCACAGAATAAGACTCCTCGACGTCTTCCTGTGGGTCTTCTTCAACCTATTGCTAATGGTGAGCATCCTTGGACACATCTTTCCATGGACTTCATTGTCGAGCTCCATGTTTCCAATGGCAATACTGTTATCCTGATGGTGGTTGACCGTTTTTCTAAAATGTCACATTGCATTCCCTTGAAGAAGTTGCCTACCGCTCAGGAGCTTGCTTCAATTTTTGCCCGTGAGGTCTTCTGTTTACATGGGTTACCCAAGGAGATAGTGTCGGACCGGGGTAGCCAGTTTGTCTCCAGATTTTGGCGTTCCTTTTGTGCTCAAATGGGGATCCAGCTCTCCTTCTCCTCGGCATATCACCCTCAATCCAATGGAGCTGCAAAACTAAGCTAATCAAGCTCTGGAACAGTTCCTCTGTTGCTATGTCTCAGATCACCACAATAATTGGTCTGAACTGTTACCTTGGGCAGAGTTTGCTCGTAATAGTGCTATTAATGCTTCCTCCAAGTTATCCCCTTTCATGGCGAATTATGGGTTTCAACCATCCTTGTTGCCCAATACATTCATGTCTCAGGGTATTCCGGCTTTGGAGGAGCATCTCCGGCAACTCTGTTCCACATGGGTGCAGATTCAGGATTGCCTTCATCGTTCTATACAGCGCCAAAAGTTCCAGGCTGATCGTAGGCGTCTGCCTGCACCTTCCTACTAGGTTGGTGAGAGAGTTTGGCTGTCCTCCCTCAACTTGAACCTTCATGTGCCTTCCAATAAACTGGCTCCCCGTTATGTTGATCCTTTTCGAATACTCCGACGGGTCAATCCTGTGGCCTACGCTCTTGACCTTCCTCCTGCAATGCGCATCTCCAATGTTTTCCATGTCTCCCTCTTGAAACCATTGGTTTGTAATCGGTTTACCACTGTGTTGCCTCGTCCCCGTCCTATCTTTGTTGACAACCGTGAGTATGAGGTCAGCAGCATTATTGACTCTCGTATGTTCAGGGGCCGCGTACAGTATTTGGTTCATTGGAGGGGCTACGGTCCAGAGGAGTGTTCATGGGTTCCCTCCTCTGATGTTCATGCTCCCGCCCTCCTCCGTGCCTTCCATGCCCTTTTCCCCAATAAGCCTTTTGTCCTCCTGCTGGGGAGGGGTCATTGAGGGGAGGGTACTGTCAGGGTTTTTTCCTGACTTGTTTGCCATGTGCTGCTGGCAGTCATTTTACTCGCCTCTCTTGCTGACTTTGGTGCATTCTGGGAGATGCTGCTCACTTCCTGTACTTCCTTTTATGGCCAGACTGGTTTACATCATCCATGTGAGACAGGATGCAGTCTCAGAATTGTAATGTCATCACTTATTATTTAAAGGGCCTTTGTTCAGTATGCTCTGCCCTTGCATTGTCTCAAACCTGTTTGTGAGAGCTCCTGTGTATTACCTGGCTGTCTGACGTCCCTCCTGGTTCCTGATCCCTGGCTTGTTGTTCCTGATCCCTGGCTTGTTCCTGACTCTGCTGTTCTCCTTGTTCCTAATTCCGGCTCATCTAACTACTCGCTTTAGCTCCTGACTTGGTTTGTCTGACTACCAGCTCTAGTTTTGACTCCTGGCTTGTTATTTGACTTGTGGACTTTTTATTATTTTTTGCTATTAATAAAGGTGTGATTATTTTTGCACTTCTCGTCTCAGTCTGATTCCCGGCACCCTGACACCTACCTTGAGACGTCTTCACCCAACCGGGCCAAAGTCCTCAACATAGCCGGGTGAAGTGGTCCTCCAGACTGGCAGAAGCCTTCATCCAAGCTGGGCAGAAGAGGTCCTCCAGACGGGCAGAAGTCTTCATCCAGGCGGCATCTTCTATCTTCATCCATCCAGCGCAGAGTGGGTCCATCTTCAAGACATCCAACGCGGAGCATCCTCTCCATCGACGTCGACTGTAGAATGAAGAATTCTATCAGCCAATCGGAATTAAGGTAGGAAAAATACTATTGGTTGATGCAATCAGCCAATAGGATTGATGTTCAATCCTATTGGCTGTTCCAATCAGCCAATAGAATGCTAGCTCAATCCTATTGGCTGATTGGATCAGCCAATAGGATTGAACTTCAATCCTATTGGTTGATTGCATCAACCAATAGGATTTTTCCTACCTTAATTCCGATTGGCTGATAGAATTCTATCAGCCAATCGGAATTGAAGGGACGCCATCTTGGATGACGTCATTAAAGGAAACTTCATTCTACAGTCGACGTCGATGGAAGAGGATGCTCCACGTCAGATGTCTTGAAGATGGACCCGCTCTGCACTGGATGGATGAAGATAGAAGATGCAGCCTGGATGAAGACTTCTGCTCGTCTGGAGGACCTCTTCTGCCCGGCTTGGATGAAGACTTCTGCCCGTCTGGAGGACCACTTCGCCCGGCTTCGTTGAGGACTTCGGCCCGGTTGGGTGAAGACATCTCAAGGTAGGGTGATCTTCAAGGGGTTAGTGTTAAGGTTTTTTTAAGGGGGGATTGAGTGGGTTTTAGAGTAGAGTTTGGTGTGTGGGTTTTAATGTTGGGGGGTATTGTACTTTTTTTTCAGGTAAAAGAGCTGATTACTTTGGGGCAATGCCCCGCAAAAAGCCCTTTTAAGGACTACAGATACTCGTCGACTTACAACCTATGCGACTTATGACCATCCATACTTACGACCATGTGTCGTACTGCAGACAGCAGTGCTTGTGTGCAGGCCATACGAGAGTGACTGTCATAAGCAGCAGCAGCAGCCTTCGCATGTGTCGCAGCCTCTCACCATGTTGCAGTCCAAAACACCTGTGATGTGTAGCAGCAGACCTATCTGCCTAAACCCTACATTAGACCATTTTATTTACATGCCGTAGATATATCGTCCGACTTACGTCCAAATCGTCTTACGACCGGACGGTCAGAACGTAATGCGGTCGTAAGTCGACGACTACCTGTATTTGTAATTTAGTGTAGGGTAGGGCTTTTTTATTTTGGGGGGCTTTTTTATTTTGTTAGGGAGATTAGATTAGGTGTAATTAGTTTAAAAATCTTGTAATTATTTTCTTATTTTCTGTAATTTAGTGTTTTGTTTTTTTGTACTTTAGATAATTTTATTTAATTTTATTTAATTGTTGTTAATTGTAGTTAATGTAGGTAATTAATTTAATTATAGTGTAGCGTTAGGTGTAAATGTAACTTAGGTTAGGTTTTATTTTACTTTTGTATTTATTTTAACTAGGTAGTTATTAAATAGTTAATAACTATTTAATAACTATTGTAGCTAGTTAAAATAAATACAAAGTTGCCTGTAAAATAAAAATAAATCCTAAGATAGCTACAATGTAACTATTAGTTATATTGTAGCTAGCTTAAGGTTTATTTTATAGGTAAGTATTTCGTTTTAAATAGGAATTATGTATTTAGATTTATTTAAATTATATTTAAGTTAGGGGGTGTTAGGGTTAGTGTTAGACTTAGGTTTAGGGGTTAATACATTTAATATAGTGGTGGCGGTGTAGGGGGCAGATTAGGGGTTAATGAATATAATGTAGGTGGTGGTGGGCTCCGGGAGCGGCAGTTTAGGGGTTAAACACTTTATTAAGTTGCGACGAGGTCCGACGAGGTCCGGGAGTGGCGGTTTAGGGGTTAATAAGTATAATGTAGGTGGCGCCGGTGTAGGGGGGGCAGATTAGGGGTGTTTAAACTCGGGGTACATGTTAGGGTGTTAGGTGTAGACATTACCATAGGAATCAATGGGATATTGAGCAGCAGCGAACATTAGCTCTCGCTGCTTTCCAACTCCCATTGATTCCTAAGGCATCTGCCGCCTCCAGGGCGGCGGATTGAAAACCAGGTACGCTGGGCCAGAAAAGTGCTGAGCATACCTGCTAGTTATTTGATAACTAGCAAAAGTAGTCAGATAGTGCCGAACTTGCGTCCGGAACATCTATAGTGACGTAAGCATTGATCGGTGTTGGACTGAGTCCGGCGGATCGTATGTTACGTCAAAATTCTACTTTTGACGGTCTGTAGGGTTTGATAACTAAGGCAAATCAGGCTTGCAACAAATACGCTGCAGAATTCTATCATATTTACGGTTGATGGCTTGATAAATACATTCCATTGCCTCATACAATATTTTCTAGGATATTGCTCACAAAGAGAATACACTGTTAAAAGTGACTAAACAGTGTGTTATCTTAAACAATATATCTGGCTTCTGCTCAGTTACAAGTGTATTTACCTGCCTTCCTCAAGTGTATGGTTCCATGACAATTGCTTATTCACTCTAATATTTTCATTTGCTGTCCATGATGCAATTTATTATCTTATTGTGGCTTTACTGCTTACTCTACTTGTGTTCTGGGCTAAAGGCTTTGGTCCTCTTTGGAGTATGGTGGAATTGATGTCACTGTATTAATTGGGTTTTGGCCCACAATAAGTACATTTAAGAAACTGGATCAGTGACAAAGGTGCTCATACATAGCCTAAACATCTGTTATGCCATGTGTTTATATAGAGAAAGAAGCAATAAACCAAGAATGAACAACAACTCACTAACTCATTCATTACTAGGTCACCAACTGGATGCTGCCTCTTTTAGCCCATTTGTGCCTTTCATGAAGTATATCCGTCTGAACCCATTGAAAAAGGATGGTCCAGTCCCAAAATACTAGCCAATCCTCCTCTGAATGAGAAATATGACAACCCCAACTGATTGTTTTAGCCTTCTGTGTGCCTCATCAGTGAGGTGCAGCCAAATCCCTCTAGACACATTGGGCAGGGACTGGGAGTCCACATATAGTTTTCCCCATCACCCTTAAAGGGACAGTATACACCAATTTTCATATAACTGCATGTAATAGACACTACTATAAAGAATAATATGCACAGATACTGATATAAAAATCCATTATAAAACAGTTTAAAAACTTACTTAGAAGCTTCAAATTTAGCTCTGTTTAAAAGGTTACTGGAACACCCACTGCAAGTGGGAAAAAGCAGACACTCCCCTTTCCTTTGCACATGAAAAGACCATTTTAAACGGAAGCAAGCTGGAGTAGGTATACGTGGGTATTCTCATAAAACTTTGTGGTTTGGTTAGGAGTCTGAAAATCAGAGCAATGTTATTTAAAAAATAAGCAAAACTATCCATTTAAAAAAAAACAAAAAAAAAAAAAACTGTATGGGCTATATAAATGGATCGTCTACAAAACATTTATGCAAAGAAAATCTGGTGTATAATATCCCTTTAAGAAGACATTCCCCAGGGTCATAATGCACATATATATGGGGAGAAGTGCTCTTTCAGAAATGAACAATAGCTCAGTAGCTTGTTCTTTTTTGGTAAGAGGATTGCCAGGTATTTTTATAGTGGACAGGATCAGGCTGATATAATTCATTGTATTTCTCTCTCTTTGTATGTTCCTATAATATGAGGTAAGTTTAACTATTAAAATGCCTGATCTAGATATTTTTAATGTACATAATTAGGTTACTGATTTCTAGCATAATTGGAATGAGTACAAAGGCCTCTTTTATAAATACACTATAAAAACAATTCCAGCTAGGTTTACATTTAAATACAGGAGTTGCAGGTACTGTTCTCAGAGGATTTTGGAATCATAATATATTACATAATATATACCATAATTGTAACATATAAAACATTATTTAGAAACAGGGCAGAAGAAGGGATTATATAATCTATTTCTCGCGCAAGCATTGATGCAGAGGGCCTAAAAAGATGTCATGCTTCCCCTGCATACCGTCTAGGTTTCCACTTGCCTTCCGCTCTTATACCTAGGGCTCTCATGTTGGTACAGGCTAGTATTTTAGTCAGATTTCTGGATTTTTTTTTTAAAAACAAATAATACAGAAATGTGCGTATATTGAACAGGGTCGAGCTTTTGCTTTCACTCCTGTCTGTGGTATTCATTAACACACCCTCGGCTAGATTACGAGTTTTGCGTTATGAGTGAAAAAGCTTCATAACGCTGCTTTTTCACTACCGCTGCTATAACGAGTCTTGTAGGTACAGCTGTACCGCATATGTTTTTGGCCGTCACGCAACGTAACTACAACACCTTTCAAAAAGTCCTTTTTCAATGGGACTTCCATAGCGCCGGTATTATGAGTTTGCCTGTCCGGTCAAAAAGTGAGCGGTACAGCCTTTAACTACAAGATCTGTACCGCCACCTGAAAGTCAGTAGTTATGGGTTTTATGTTACAAAGCTGTAGCATAAAACTCAAAACTAAAGTGTTACAAAGTACACTAACACCCGTAAACTACCTATTAACCCCTAAACCTAGGCCCTCCCGCATTGCAAACACTAAAATAAAATCATTAACCCCTAATCTGCTGCTCTGGACATCGCTGCCACTATAGTAAACATATTAACCCCTAAACCGCCATACTCCTGCATCGCAAACACTAGTTAAATATTATTAACCACTAATCTGCTGCCCCAATGTCGTGGCCATCTACATACACTTATTAACCCCTTATCTGCTGTCCCTAACATCGCCCAAACTACATTACTGTTATTAACCCCTAATCTGCTGCCCCCAAAATCCCCGCCAGCTAACTACACTTATTAACCCCTAATCTGCTGAACCAATGTCACCGCCACTATACTAAAGTTATTAACCCCTAAACCTAACCCTAAGTCTAACCCTAACCCTAACACCCACTAACTTTAACATAATTAAAATAATTCCAAATAAAAATTACAATTAATACCTAAATTATTCCTATTTAAAACTAAATACATACTTACCTGTAAAATAAAACCTAAGCTAGCTACAATATAACTAATAGTTTTATTGTATCTAGCTTAGGTTTTATTTTTATTTCACAGGTAATTTTGTATTTATTTTAACTAGGTAGACTAGTTAGTAAATAGTTATTAACAATTTACTAACTACCTAGTTAAAATAAATAAAAAGTTACCTGTAAAATGAAACCTAACTTGTCTCACACTAAAATTAAATAAATTCAATTACAAAAAAACATTTATCTAAATTACAAAAAATAATAAACACTAAATTACACAAAATAAAAAAAGAAATTATCAAATATTTAAAGTAATTACACATAATCTAATAGCCCTATCAAAATAAAAAAGCCCCCCCAAAATAAAAATCCCCTAACCTACACTAAACTGCCAATGACCCTTAAAAGGGTCTTTTGCGGGGCATTGCCCAAAAAAATCAGCTCTTTTACCTGTAAAAAAAAAATGCAAACAACCCCCAACAGTAAAACCCACCACCCACACAACCAACCTACCCAAACAAAAACCTACCTAAAAAACCTAAGCTCCCCATTGCCCCGAAAAGGGCATTTGGATGGACATTGCCCATAAAAGGGCATTTAGCTCTTTTATGGTGCCCAAAGTCCCTAATCTAAAAATAAAACCCACCCAATAAACCCTTAATAAAACCTAACACTAACCCCTGAAGATCCACTTACAGTTTTTGAAGACCGGACATCCATCCTCATCCAGACGGGAGAAGTCTTCATCCAAGCGGCAAGAAGTTGTCCTCCAGGCGGGCAGAAGTCTTTATCCAGATGGCATCTTCTATCTTCATCCTTCCAAAGCGGAGCGGCTCCATCTTCAAGACATCAGGCGAGGAGCATCCTCTTTTTTCGCTGGCTATTGAAGAATGAATTTCCCTTTAAATGCCATCATCCAAGATGGCGTCCTTTGAATTCCGATTGGCTGATAGAATTCTATCAGCCAATCAGAATTCCAGGGTAAAAAATCCTATTGGCTGATGGAATCAGCCAATATGATTGAGCTTTAATCCTATTGGCTGATCCTATCAGCCAATAGGATTGAGCTTGCATTCTATTGGCTGTTCCAATCAGCCAATAGAATGCAAGCTCTATCCTATTGGCTGATTGCATCAGACAATATGATTTTTTACCCTTTAATTCCGATTGGCTGATAGAATTCTATCAGCCAATCGGAATTCAAGGGACGTCATTTAAAGGAAACTTCATTCTTCAATAGCAAGGGAAAGAAGAAGATGCTCCATGCCAGATGTCTTGAAGATGGAGCCGCTCCGGCGTCGGAAGGATGAAGATAGAAGATGCCGTCTGGATGAAAACTTCTGCCTGCTTGGAGGACAACTTCTTGCCGCTTGGATAAAGACTTCTCTCGGCTGGATGAGGATGGATGTCCGGTCTTCAAAAACTGTAAGTGGATCTTCGGGGGCTAGTGTTAGGTTTTATTAAGGGTTTATTGGGTGGATTTTATTTTTAGCTTAGGGTTTGTGCAATGTAAGGGCAATGCCCATCCAAATGCCCTTTTCATATTATAACTATTAGTTATATTGTAGCTAGCTTAGGGTTTATTTTATAGGTAAGTATTTAGTCTTAAATAGGAATTATTTAGGAATAATAGTAATTTTTATTTAGATTTATTTTAATTATATTAAAGTTAGGGGTGTTAGGGTTAGACTTAGATTTAGGGGTTAATATATTTATTTAGTGTTAGTGATGTGGGAGGCCAGAGGTTTAGGGGTTAATAACTTTAATATAGTGGCGGCGGCGACGTTGGGGGCGGCAGATTAGGGGTTAATAAGTGTAGGTAGGTGGCAGCGACATTGGGGGCGGCAGATTAGGGGTTAATAAGTGTAGGTGGGTGGCGGCGACATTGGGGCGGCAGATAAGGGGTTAATAAATTTAGGTAGGTGTCGGGGCAGCAGATTAGGGGTTAATAAGTGTAATGTAGGTGTCGGGGGCAGCAGATTAGGGGTGTTTAGACTCGTGTTTATGTTAGGGTGTTAGGTTTAAACATAAATTTTCTTTATCCATAAGAATCAATGGGGCTGCGTTACAGAACTTTACGCACTGTTCTTGCAGGTGTTAGGCTTTTTTTTAGCCGGCTCTCCCCATTGATGTCTATGGGGAAATCGTGCACGAGCACGTCAAACTAGCTCAAAGCAGAGCTGGTATTTGTGTGCGGTATGGAGCTGAACGCTGCCATATTGCCCGCAAATGCCGGTTTTTGGAAAACCTGTAATAGCAATGCCATTAAAGGTGAGCAGTGGAAATAACTTGCAAGTTATTACCGAGCCACTCATAACGCAAAACTCATAATCTTGCCGCCTGTGAATAATTTCTGTATGGCTGCCTAGAATAGGGGATCTGTAGCTAATAGCATGGTGTCAAAGCTAGGAGGGTCTGATGTGGCATGTGGTTGACAGCGGGGCTTCAGGACCAGGTGGTCTAATGTGGACAGTAGATGGCAGAGGTTCTGGAAAGCGCTAGGGGTTTTATGTGGGCAAATGGTTGGTTGACAGAGCCTTTTCTGAGGCATGATGCTGACAGAGGGGCTTAAGGGCCAGGGTTATAATCTGAAGTATGAATGATATGGGCATATGGCTTGCATTGGGGCTGCAGAAGTTTTGGATTCTTATGTGACTACAGGGTCATCATCAGGGGGTGAAAGGAGCATTCCAGTCAGGAGCCCAGTGGGCTTGGGGGTCCTGGGCCCCTTCAGGGCTAGGGCACCATTGGTACCTAACATTTTGGCCCTGGATCCCTGGTTTGGGGTTCCCCACATACTCTTGCTGACCGCTATAGCAAGCCACACCAGAAATGTATTCTGCTGCGGCTGGGCCCTACATGTCAGAGAATGTCATGTAGGAAGATTCCAAATCAGAGGTTGAAGAAGGGGCTCCCACCCAGATGGAAATGGGGAAGAATGTCCCCCAGAAGCAGCATGTGGGGATGAGGAAAAAGGCCAGTTGAGCAGCAGCATGTTGGGAATTAGTTAAAATACCCCTGAAACAGCAGACTATGGAAATGGGAGAAAAGACCCCTGGAGCAGCAGCATGTGGAGAATTAGGAAAAATACCCCTGAAACAGCAGCATAAGGGAATGGGGAAAAAGGATCCTGGAGCAGCAGCACATGGAGACTGTGAAAGAAGGCCCCCCTGGAGAAGAAGCACATGGAGAATGGGGAAGAAGGTGCTTTCAGTGCAGCAGCAGACAGAAAATAGAGACTAGGGAAGATCCCGCTAGAGCAGCAGCAGCACATGCACCTTTAAACTGGACTGGATACACATCACATGACCATGCAAACAGTGGCGTTACTAAGGGGGTGCGGACTGCACCCTGGTGACACCACCAGCCAGAATTTATTTTTATTTTTTTATTCAAAGTCAAAGAAATACAATGTAGAGATGCATAGATTTTTTATTAGAGGGGTCAGCAGTTGTGAACATTAGTGGGACTGGGGAAGTTGTAGACACACTTCATTTTTTTTGCCCCTTGAGTCCGCGCCGCAATTTCCACAAATAGTTTTCCCTGCTGCTTTTGCTTGTTTGTACTTTGCTCCTCCCCTGGTCAATTTCACTATGAATGTTGTGAACATGCCGTGGGGTTTGCAAAGTTGCGCTGATAGCCTAAACCTGCCTGCCTTTCTGTGCTCACTGCTCAGTGACGTGTGGAGCAGTGGAGTCATTCACTGCTGTGCTGTCTCTCTAAACGGGAACCGGGAAATCGTGAGGGGGATGCCTGGCACCTGACCACATGACTTTCTGAAACTGTCTCTAAAGTGAAGGAGCCGCGTATGATGCCCACCAGACCGGTATGGTTACAATACACTAAGTGCACACTGAAGAGGTAGGAGGTAAGGGCGGGCGGTGGTCTGGGGGGGAGCAGAGTGCAGAGGTGATGGGCCATAAGAAGCGGTAGGCACACGCGGTCCAGGGCTGTGCACTGAGAGACTTGGAACAGAGTCAGAGAGCAGAATTTTCAAAGTTTGCTTGCCTAAACATTTTCTTTAGTGATTTATTTTTAGAGTGCACTTTTTATCTTTCATTAGATGCTCTGCTGAACCAGGGAGCAGCTCTAGGCATGAGCTTTATAATTAATGCAGTGCAGTTTACATATTTTGTATGTGTGTGTCTGAGTGTTTTTGTGTGTGCGTGTGTGTGTGTGTGTGTCTGAGAGTTTTTGTGTGTGTGTGTGTCTGAGTGTTTTTGTGTGTGTGTCTGAGTGTTTTTGTGTGTGTGTCTGAGTGTTTTTGTGTGTGTGTGTGTGTCTGAGTGTTTTTGTGTGTGTGTATGAGTGTTTTTGTGTGTTTGTTTGAGTGTTTTTGTGTGTGTCTCAGAGTGTTTTTGTGTGTGTGTCAGAGTGTTTTTGTGTGTGTGTCAGAATGTTTTTGTGTGTGTGTCAGAGTGTTTTTGTGTGTGTCTAAGTGTTTGTGTGTGTCTGAGTGTTTTTGTGTGTGTGTCACAGTGTTTTTGTGTGTGTGTCAGAATGTTTTTGTGTGTGTGTCAGAGTGTTTTTGTGTGTGTCTAAGTGTTTGTGTGTGTCTGAGTGTTTTTGTGTGTGTCTGAGTGTGTTTCCGGGTGTTTGTGTGTGCATCTCAGTGTTTTTATGTGTGTGTGCCTGTGTTTTTGTGTTTGTGTGTGTCTGCTTTCGGTCCATTGGAGAAGTTTGCCTTTTCTATGAAATCTTCTTCTTGCAGTAAAAAAAAAAAAAAAAAAAAAACATTACTGGGGGTGTGGGATGACACCATAACTTACTGCACCGGGTGACACCAACCCTAGTAATGCCACTGCATGCAAAACTCACAGCCCTAGGTGCTCACCAGCACTCAGTAGCTGCACAGCTTTCAGGGACTCATGCAGTTAACCCTAGATAAGCCTGGGTACAAAGCCCATAGGGAAAATTATAAAACAACATTATTAACACAACACATAGAAAGTTTGTCACTCTCTTGTAAGCACATGGCTATAATAAAAGCAAAATGGAGTAGTTTCTTACACCATTTAGCCAAATGGTGATAGGCCAAGGTCTAAGGTTTGGTGGGGAATGTGGCTGACAGAATAGCCTTTTGATCACTGTGTCTGATGTGGCTGACAGAGTAGCTGCAGGGCTAGAGATCTGAGGTATGATGGGGTTATTTGGATTAAAAAGAGTCTGTAATTCTATATGTATAAAATGTGTGTGTTTCACTATTTTATAAGTAGGTGTTTGGCATTGGCAAATGGTGCCTTTCCTGTTTTATATTAAGAACCCTGTGTGCCCCTTATATATGGTTTATAAAGGCACCACTGCAGGGGTCAAGTCCTAAAAAAAAGTGTGGGAACTCACCAAGACTTCCACCCTCACTCACAATTAATATTGTTATTTATATATATATATATATATATATATATATATATATATATATTATATTACACTTTAAAGTGGAATTAAGATCAAGACCTTCGGGCGCCTTTTTTCAGACTGGGAGTTCCGCTGCACAGCTGATTTCATATTATATATGTCCTGATGAAGGCCTGAATGAGGGCCGAAACGTCGACCATGTTCTGTTGATATTATCAATAAAGCAAAAATTGGGCTTATGTACAAATCCTGAGAGTGCCCTTTTCTACATGGATCCATATACTTCTTTCTTTTGAGGATTGCACTCAGGTCTATCATACACCACCCAGGTTGGAGTGCTGGGCCACAGGCTAATTGACACTATATATATATATATATATATATATATATATATATATATATATATATATACTGTACATATATACATACACACACACTGTATCTATAATATATAGACTTTGGTTAATGAAAGCAAATTAAATCGAATAAAGCAATGAATGGTTGCCTTTGGGCCTGAAAATCCTCCTCTGTCACAGAGTCTCAACCACTTAAGGTGCAATATTTCTATTTCTGCTGAGGGGAGCTAAATAACCCCAGAGCAAGCCACACAGAAATGTAAGCACCATGTGTAATTAAAGATAATAAAAATAAAATTCATAACAGAGGTTATAACACACCAGGACCACTGACAGTCTTACATTTAGTGTATTGCAGGAAGTGTTACTGCCCGTTACTATAGGATCTCACTATCCCTCTAACCAAACGTGTTTCTGTTCTCTGTCCAGAGGGAACTTAGTTCCTCCTGCAAAAATAGTGCAGGATCTCCGTTCCTATGCGTTCCTGTCCGACTTGACCCCTGCACCACTGGTATCCATTAACATTTTAAGTAGCATGTGTTTGAAACACATTTATCTCAGTGTGAAGCTTCATAATCTACTCCCCTTGGCAAAAAGACTGCATCAGGAAAATGTTCCACAACAAATTATTGATTTATTAATGACTCTTTCAAGATATCTATTCTATGTGTCAGCTGCTTAATTAGCTGCTATACATCATTTATTGATTCATCTGTGTGTGTGAATATATTTTATTTATAATATTTCATACTATCTGCTGTTGAGATATTTCACTAAGGGTTGTCCACCTTGGAGAAAACTGGTCTGGTGACCACTGCTTCTTAATTATTGGCTACAAGCTTGCTCATGCAAACCTGCACAAAAGCAGTTCCAAAGCTGCATCTGCAACTTGATAAATGGAGCCCTTTCTCTTGCTAATTAAAGGGACATAAAACAGGTTGAGATCTGTGCCTATCATAAAAGGGCTAATTAATTACAAATAGTTTGCATAAAAAAAATGTTTAAAAATTGCTGGCAAGTATTTTAAAATAATTTTCAAAAATAAGCAAAATGAATTACATAGCTTAGTTTCCTGGAGCAGCCAACTCCACCCCTCATATCAGTGTTTAGACACAGGCATTGTATTTCAGCTCACAGTTTCTAGGCATACTCCAGCAGATAATCCCTATGCACTTTTGTATTCTACCAAAAGAACAATAGATATAGATACAGCCATAGAAGGAAATGTGTGGGGGGAGTTAGAGCTTTACAATTCAGAAACTAAAAAGAAAGGGTTAATGGCAAGGCACTGCAGTATAAATTTGCAGGTAAAGTAATTAAATTACATATTATTATATTTTGTCTCTATCCCAACTTGTTTTATGTCCCTTTAAGAGCTAGATTATGAGAGGAGCACTATTTATCGCTTCCACTCACAAGATAACTCCTCTAGAAGTAAACATTTTGCTTGCATCAGGTAGTGTGCGTATTAACTGGACAAACACAAAAAGCCAAACTTTTGATATTGCGGCTGCATTAATGTATTCCCCCATAGAGTTGAGAGAAGAGCAAAAAGTGTGTGGGGGAAACCTAACTCCCAACAAGTCGTGCAAACCTTATTGCATTTTCTCAAGAGCAACATGAAAATGTTAATATTTTACATTCTAATGTTCTTCACAAAGCAGAATATGTTCTATTTATTCAGAAATACATATTTATTAGATATTTGATATATATATATATATATATATATATATATATATATGTATGTGTGTCTGTAAATACATATGTACACAAATAAAAGCATATGTATGTGTATGTATATATACAGTATATATATATATATATATATATATATATATATATATATATATATATATATATACATACATGTCTCTCAATGCGAATCTGCCCTCCGTGAGTCAACCACCTGTAGGTTCTGTGTAAATAAATAACCTTCTGCAATAACAGCAACCAGACAGGATTTCTTCAAAAAACAGGGGTCAAATTTATTGACGTTTCGGGGAGTAAACCTCCCCTTCCCCTATAACAGTATATATTTATGTATATATATATATATATATATATATATATATATATCTATATATATAACAAGAAAAAAAGAGCATAATTGTTAGCAAATGGGTAATATAAACACAGTCAACAATGGTCACTATGGAAAGTTCCAAAATAGTATAAACAGTTCCGATATCAGATGTTGGTATGACAGTTGTAGAAAGTTCCGCACTTCAACTAAACAGGAACGTTCCAAAGTACTGTGAAAGTTCAAATACCGTATACTGGATCAAGTTAAGTAACTATGCAGAGTCCCATGTTTATGCTGAGCGTAATGTAGTAAGACAGCATAAAAACTTGTACGGAAATCCCAGTGTAATCGGAGTAAACCATAAGCGTGACTAGTGCTGTGTTGGGTCCCCGCTGTAATACCTAGGAGCCTTAAAACAACCAGGTGTGCGTAAACAAAAGTACCTTATTGGGTAAGTCAGACCAGTTCGTGTCGATGCTACTGCCGGACAACTTCAACCGATGTTCCTGGGCAGGCAGATGCCAAACAGTCCCTTCAGCGGGGAATGTCCGCATCTATCCTACACGATATCCACAGTGGGCGGTTCTCTGACGTCAGAGGTCTGTGCGCCGTCGCACAGAAGGTCCGCTAGATCCCAAAGGCAAGTGAAGGTAAAAGGCTCCTAGTTGCAGAGACCAGGCTCCGGGGTACGAACAGCCAAAGCGGTATCCGACCGCTACATATGATAATGGAGAATCCCCAAAGAAAGGAGAATGAAGGAGGAGGCAAATCCAAATCCTAAAGTGCTGGTTCAAAGATGGTTTATTGAACAGTGTTAGTACAGGTGCACAGGTGAGAACACAAACTTAACACCTGACGCGTTTCGCGCATGCGCACAATGCGCTTCATCAAAGGTGATGAGTTCAAGGTAAGATTGGGTTTATATGCAGCTAAGCAGCCAATCAGAACCCCCGGTAAGCAAAGGCTACACCTTAAAATAGGAGGGGATCTGGAGGTCACTATTCTGCAGATTGGTCCAACTCCTTAATTCTTATTTAATACAAACAGTTCCATACAATAGAAAAACAAATAACTAGGTAGATAAATAAATAAAGAAATAAAAAAAAGAGTTGCATGACAAAATGAATACATTTTTTTTAAAGGGAAATAACCCAAAAATCCTAAAGCATAATAAAAAGTAATAAAACCTAACGTTATATTGCATAATAATACCTTAATCAATTCATACTGTCAATAAAAAAGAAACATTTAAACAACAGATAAAAAGACAAAGTGAGAAATAAGGACACAGTTGTATAGGTAATAAATGTGACAGCTCTGATAAAAAACATAAACAGTTAAGTAAAAAAATATATATATATATAATGAGCATATTAATAAACCAGAGATCAGTCATACTCGACTCGAGATGACATATCACATATAAGATAAACCATAACTGAAATAAAGGTACTTAAAGTAATGAAAATAAGAACAAGATCATGAAACTCTATGACCTAAATGGAGGATCAATGCAAAATATAAGGAAAACTTAAAAACTAATAAAAAGAAAAAGTACATAGTATGGGAAAAATAAGTAAGAAAAATCTATAACACCAATGTGACACCAAAGGTCAATTAAATACGAAACATTATAAAATTATAAAAGTACAAAATAACAATGAGGATGTATAAGAAACAATATGATATAATATAAATCAGTATAATTCAATTAAATTCAAATGGTGGGGGACAGCTCAGCTAAGTGGTCATACTAAGTCCTGGCTGAACACAGAAAGTGGGGGGGGGGTTGTATATAAGACCCCCAATATACTCAGAGATATACAGGACGTAGAATATATACAAAGTTATGAACATCTATTCAACAAATAGATCTGCATCCATTCTCTTGTTAATTCCTTCTGGGGCCCTAGTATGCACTTTAATAATCCAAAAAAAAAAAATCTTTTTTCCTTAGACTTAATTCCCTATCCCCCCCCCCCGGGGCGTTTTTTAATTAAGTCTATGCCAATGAATGAAAATTATTTTGAGCCCATACCATGCAACCTAAAATGTTTAGCAACTAGCGTTCTTGGTTCTTCATCATCCAACGAGTGCAAGTGTTCGCGGATCCTATCTTTCAACGGACGGGTAGTGATGCCTAAGTACTGGCATGAACAAAATAAACAATTGACCAAGTATATGACATATTGGGAATTACAGTCAATCCTATCTCTAATGTGAAACACTTAATTAGTGATAGAGGAAAAGGTGTCTGTTACTGTTATACAGGTGCATCCTTTACAGGGTACATGACCACATTTAAAACACCCAGGTTTTGGTCTTAGCCAATTAGAACCAGTTGTCTCTTTGCTAGCAAAATATTTCCTTCTTATATCATTCAGGGTGGGTGCTTTTCTTGCTATACACTTAACTCCCAATGTAAGGATGTCTGTTAAAGCTTCATCTCCTTTTATAATTGTTACATTATGTTTTACAATTTTGCAAATTTTTTGGTACTGTCTGCTAAATTGTGTAATAAAGAGTAAATTCTGATATGGCTCTACAGTTTTGTCTGAAACATAGATCTTATTTGAATTCTTATTGCCCAAAGGCAGATCCTGTCTATTTAGATCCGCTACTTGTTTTTCTATTCTCTGTAGCGTACCTTTGTGGTAGCCTCTATCAGCTAATCTATCAGTCAGTTCCTTTGCCTTGGAATAATATTGTGTTAGCTCCGTGCAATTTCTCCTTAGACGTAAGTATTGGGCAAATCTATAAAATCTATATTATTTTTATGTGTCTGAGCCGTGAATGTTAGATTGTATTCATTGTCGTTCATAAAGTCTATGAACATGTCAATAGTGTGACCTTCATTAGTATCCCAAATGACAATGATGTCGTCTATTAAACGACTGTACAATATGACATTGGCTTTGTACACAAAGGAGTCTGAAAAGATGTGATTATATTCCAGCCACCCCATGTAGATGTTGGCATACGCAGGGGCAAATTTAGCCCCCATCGCTGTGCTGCATCTTTGTAAATAAGGAACACCTTGAAAGATGAAGAAACTATGTTGCAACAGGAACTCTGTGGTTTGGATGATAAATGATATAAACTCATCACTATAATTCGAGTGTCTGTGCAACATAAAGTCCACAGCTCTCAGGCCCAATGTGTGAGGAATGTTGGAATAAAGAGCTGTAACATCGATGGTTGCCAACATATAGGATTCTCTCCAGGTGATGTCTTTAATTTGGGTTATCAGGTGTGTGCTATCCATGATATAACCTGGTAAGGCCAGCATAATAGGCTGAAGGATGTGGTCCAGCCAACCACCCAATCTTTCACAAAGGGATCCATTACTGGCCACAATGGGCTGCCCAGGTGGTTTTTCCAATCCCTTATGTATCTTAGGTACAATGCGGAAATATGGGGTGGTTGGCTCATTCACATAAAGATACTCGACTAGTTCTTTATCCATAAAGTTCTGTTCGATAGTAAAGTCCAATAAGTGACTTAGTTTGTTTTTGAAAGAGTTGGTGGGGTTAAATGTTAATTGAGTATATAACACAGGGTCCTTAAGTTGTCTCTCCACTTCACTAACATAGTCTTGCTTGTTTAAGACTACCACCGCCCCTCCTTTGTCAGCCTTGACAATGACCAAATTCTCATTACGTTGGAGTTTGGTTAAAGCTTTTCTCTGTTGTCTGGTAAGGTTGTCATTAGGTATATTTAATGGATCATTATCGACTGTCCTATATAGGTCAGTGAGTTCTTTCTCCACTACTCTCTGATACAAGTCTAACAAATAGTGTCTCGAGTGGATAGGGTAAAAATAAGATGTGCTCTTGTACATAAAAGATGTGCAGTTATTAACTAGTGTGTCAGTAAATCTAGTGGATTCTTGTTGCAAAGTGATTAGATTAGTTAGATGAGTCAGGTCAGTGTATTTAAGTCCCACTGATTCCTGCTGTGTAACTATAGGTGCTAAATGAGATGGGTGTTCCGTTGTGCTATCCTTAAAGTGTTTCTTTACAACTATTTTTCGGACAAATTTATTAATATCTATGAGTATTAACCAAGTCAAAATTGTGAGCTGGTGCATATGACAAACCTTTATTTAAGAGATTCAATTCTGTGTTAGACAAAGTGTAATCAGAGAGGTTAATGACCGCTATTTCTTTACATTTTTTCTGACCCTGCTGGGGTAACGAAAAGCAGATTCAGTTTGTTCAGGTCCTGTTTTTGTTTGTGGTATTTTTGATGTACTCGTCTGGTTAGGTTGTTTTATTAGAGCTTTTAAATCAGTCCTACTAGTGCTAGGGTCTAACCTAGTTCTATCAGGTGCTAGAGGGCTATGTGTCTGTTCTCCTTCTGTTGAATGTACACTAGTGTCGTGGTAATCTGTATCAATACTAGAGAAGGTGACATGTTTATTTTTTGTCAGTCTTAATTTTATTCCCTTTTCTATTCTTATTTTAATTTTTCTTACTAGGCAGCCAATTAGATCTAGTCAGTTTATGCTGTTGCCAAGAATAGACTATGTTGAGCTCATAGTCTTTAATGTCCCTCTGATATTTCTGTACCTTTCTGTCAGAAAGGACTGTGTCTAGGTTGTCAATAGTATCTTTTAATTGTTTTGTATAGTCTGTGTATTTCTGAGTAGATTCAAAGGGTTTCAAAGTCAGAATAGTATTGTTAATTTCGGTAAGAATCTGTTCCCTTTCATCTTTTTTATGGCACAAAAGTTGTTTCATCAGTATAATGGAGCAATTGGTTAAATTGTCATTCCATTCCTCTATGAACTTGGTGTTATTGAGTGCAAATGAGGGATACTTTTTCATTCTTCACCCCATAGGTACCTTACGCTCTGATATATAAAGCTCTAAGAACTCTATATCCCACCGTAAATTCGTTTCTTTGAACCTTAGCAGTTCTAATTTAGAAAATGCATTAGTAATATCATCCTCATTGTCTAGAACAATCGTTTGGTTATCACCTTTTAGTGCTTTTTCCATAATGCGTTTTCTTTTATTTTCATCTATAACCCTGTGGGTACATTCATAGTTGCCATTATGGAAAAGACACTAGCAGGTGCCCTGTGTGTAAAATAGTAATAAAATGTTCAATTAGAACATGACTGATCTTTGGTTTATTTATATGCTCATTATATATATATATATATATATTTACTTAACTGTTTATGTTTTTTATCAGAGTTGTCACATTTATTGCCTATACAACTGTGTCCTTATTTCTCACTTTGTATTTTTATCTGTTGTTTAAATTTTTCTTTTTTATTGACAGTATGAATTGATTAAGGTATTATTATGCAATATAACGTAAGGTTTTATTACTTTTTATTATGCTTTAGGATTTTTGGGTTATTTCCCTTTAAAAAAATTTTATTCATTTTATCATGCAACTCTTTTTTTATTTCTTTATTTATTTATCTACCTAGTTATTTGTTTTTCTATTGTATGGAACTGTTTGTATTAAATAAGAATTAAGGAGTTGGACCAATCTGCAGAATAGCAACCTCCAGATCTCCTCCTATTTTAAGGTGTAGCCTTGGTTTTGCTTACCGGGGGTTCTGATTGGCCGCTTAGCTGCATATAGGCCCACTCTTACCTTGAACTCATCACCTCTGATGAAGCGCATGTGCGCATGCGCGAAACGCGCCAGGTGTTAAGTTTGTGTTCTCACCTGTGCACCTGTACTAACACTGTTCAATAAACCATCTTTGAACCAGCACTTTGGGATTTCGGATTTGCCTCCTTCTTCATTCTCCTTTCTTTGGGGATTCTCCATTTTATTTATATATATATATATATATATATAAATAAATATATATATACTGTATATATATATATATATATATATATATATATATATATATATATATATATATATATATATATATATATATATATATATATATATAATAGTCTCTTAAGTATGGGCACTCACAGGATTTGTATAAAATACATTTAGACTTTATTCATTAGAAATTTGTAGATCACATGTAGACGTTCCAGCCCCAAGTGGAGCCATTGAGGCCTATTTATCAAGCCGTCAACTGTGCTGCATTCGCTGGCACCAATACGCTCGCCTGACATCGCCTAACATCGCGGCCGCGGACCTAAATACGCTCTCCAAATTTAACAAAACAGCTGTCAAAAAGCCGCGCATCAAGTACAGGGCGATGAGCAGCGGACTGTTGTTAACTAACAGTCATCGATCTCGCTGCTATTCGGCTTTTTAACAGCTTTATTTGTATACTGTCACTAAACACCGCCACTATACTAAACTGTTTAATCCCTATCCCGCCACTCCCTGACCCTGCCGCAACTAAATAAAGTTATTAACCCCTAAACATCCACTCCCGGAGCCCACCGCAACTCTAATAAACTTATTAACCCCTATCCCGCCGCTCCCGGACCCCGCCGCCACCTACATTATGTTCTTAACCCCTAATCTGCCGCCCCCTACATCGCCACCACCTACATTATGTTATTAAACCCTATCCCGCCACTCATGGAGCCCACCGCAACTAAATAAAGTTATTAACCCCTAAACTGACAGCCCTCCACATCACCAAAAACTAAATTAACCTATTAACCCCTAAACCTAACAACCCGCTAACTGTACATTAAATATTAAGTCATCCCTATCTTATAATAAATTTAAACTTACCTTTAGATTTAAATTAAACTATATTAAACTAATAATTAACCTACCCTAACTGTTATACTAAAATTACATTAAACTATATTAAACTAATAATTAATCTACCCTAACTGTTATACTAAAATTACATTAAACTATATTAAATTAATAATTAATCTACCCTAACTGTTATACTAAAATTACATTAAACTGCAAATTAATTAACTATATTATATATATAAAAACCTAACCCTACTCAAATAATTTAAATTTACATTAAAAAATTACTAAATTACAAAAACTAACAACTAAGTTGCAAAAAATTACAAACACTAAATTACGAAAAAAATAAACACTACGTTACACAAAATAAAAAAGAAATTATCAAAGATTTAAACTAATTACACTTAATCTAAGGGCCCTATGAAAATAAAAAAGTCCCCCCAAAATAAAAAAAACCCTAGCCTACAATAAACTACAAATAGCCCTTAAAAGGGCCTTTTGCGGGGCAAATAAAAAATACAAATACCCCCCCCAACAGTAAAACCCACCACCCACACAACCAACCCCCCCAAATAAAAACCTAACTAAAAAAACTAAGCTCCCCATTGCCCTGAAAAGGGCATTTGGATGGGCATTGCCCTTAAAAGGGAATTTAGCTCTATTGCAGCCCAAACCCCTAATCTAAAAATAAAACCCACCCAATACACCCTTAAAAAATTCTAACACTAACCCCTGAAGATTTACTTACAGTTTTGAAGATCCGACATCCATCCTCCAAAAAGCCGGCAGAAGTCTTCATCCAAGCCCGCAGAAGTCTTCACCCACACGTCATCTTCTATCTTCATCCATCCGGCATGGAGCGGCTCCATCTTCAAGACATCCGACGCGGAGTCCTAACAACCTTAGACCTCTGGCTGTATCTGATGGCAATGGGTGATATAGGTTGGTATTTGTTAAAATCACTGCCTTCTTGTAATTGTTATGTGAATAATTAACAGATGCCAAAAAAGAGACACAGTTGTGAATTTAATAATATATGTGTTGCATGATGACTGGTGATCAACTAAATAACAATCGGCTAGATTACGAGTTCTGCATTAGCCTTAAAAAGCAGCGTTGAGAGGTCCCAACGCAGTTTTTTAACGCCCGCTGGTATTACGATTATGGCAGGTACAGGTGTACCGCTCACTTTTCTTCCGTGACTTTTGGCTACCGCAAATCCCATTACGTCAATTGCGTATCCTATCTTTTTAATGGGATTTGCCTAACGCTGGTATTACAAGTGAGCGGTAGAGCCTCTACCTCCAAGACTCCTACCGCATTTAAAAGTTAGTAGTTTTATGGGCTAACGCCGGAACATAATGCTCTTAACTAAAGTGCTAACAAGTACACTAACACCCATAAACTACCTATGAACCCCTAAAACGAGGCCCCACCACATCGCAAACACTATAATAAAATTATTTAACCCCTAATCTGCCGACCGGACATCGTCGCCACCTACATTATCCATATGAACCCCTAATCTGCTGCCCCTAACATCGCTGACACCTACATTATATTTATTAACCCCTAATCTGCCCCCCCCCAACGTTGCCGCCACCTACCTACACTTATTAACCCCTAATCTGCCGACCGGACATCGCCGCCACTATAATAAATGTATTAACCCCTAAACCTAAGTCTAACCCTAACCCTAACACCCCCCTAACTAAAATATAATTTAAATAAAACAAAATAAAATTACTATAATTAAATAAATTAATCCTATTTAAAACTAATTACTTACCTATAAAATAAACCCTAAGATAGCTACAATATAACTAATAGTTACATTGTAGCTATTTTAGGATTTATTTTTATTTTACAGGCAACTTTGTATTTATTTTAACTAGGTACAATACCTATTAAATAGTTAATAACTATTTAATAGCTACCTAGTTAAAATAATTACAAAATTACCTGTAAAATAAATCCTAACCTAAGTTACAAATACACCTAACACTACACTATCAATAAATTAATTAAATAAATTAAATACAATTATCTAAACTCAAATACAATTAAATAAACGAAACTATAGTACAAAAACCCCCCCACTAAATTACAAAAAATAAAAAAATATTACAAGAAGTTTAATCTAATTACACCTAATCTAAGCCCCCTAATAAAATAAAAAGACCCCTAAACTAATAAAAATCCTTACTCTAAATTACAAAGTAATCAGCTCTTTTACAAGCCCTTAAAAGGTCTTTTTGCGGGGCATTGCCCCAAAGTAATCAGCTCTTTTACCTGTAAAAAAAGAAATACAATACCCCCCCAACATTACAACTTTTTAGAACTTTAGTTATGAGTTTTATGCTACAGCTTTGTAGTGTAAAACTCATAACTACTGACTTTAGATTGCGTTACGAATCTTGCGGGATAGGCTGTACCGTTCACTTTTTGGCCTCCAAAAAAAAGCTTGTAATACCGGCGCTATGGAAGTCCCATTGAAAAAAGACTTTACGCAAATTGCGTAAGTTAATTTGCGGTACGGCCAAAAAAGTGTGCGGGACAGCTGTACCTACAAGACTCGTAATAGCAGCAGTAGTGAAAAAGCAACCTTATAACCCATAATGCTGCTTTTTTACTCATAACGCAAAACTCGTAATCTAGCCGAGTATCAGTTCTGCTTTACCTGCAGGCTTAGCATATTTTAGGGCATGGCATTGAGAACAACAGGTGATGTGTTTAATGAGTAGAAACAGCTATATCAAATATAAAAACACACAAGTCATTTGGAACATTAAGGGAAAACATTAGTACAGTAACATATAGTACAGTGTTTCTTTAAAAGCAGGATCACCCACTCACAATATGCTGGATAATATAGGGGAAATGGTTAATAATTAATTTTAAACATGATCTTCCCTTTACAAAGAGTCCATCTGGGCTTCTTCATTAGGATCTATGCATCTAGACCACTGTGTGCTTTTCAAATTCACCATTTTCAAGTTAACAATGGTATGCCAATTAGGGTTCAGCTCAGCAGCAGATATTATGTGGTTTTTAATAATCAGTCAAACATGATGTAGAGGTAGTTTCTTAGAATATTGGTAAAATCTCTTTAAACAAGCTCCAACTAAATAGCAAACAGAAAATGTGACAACGTTTGAGAAACTTACTGTTTTCAGTCTCAGGATCTGCAATTTTCAATAGGACCAGAAGTAATGTTTGTATTAAAACTTGTAGGAAACTGTTGCTTCATTTTATCCATAAAAGTTCTATTATATTTCCAGGAATAAGTTTTGCAGTGGCTGTAGTAGTAGAAATCGCGTGATTTCAATGATGGGATCGGGTCAGGGGGAATTGCCTATGACAGTAGGCACGCCCTCCAGCCCACGATTCCAGTTAGGAAGCCGCTATGGCTTTTGTACAGCCAAACGGCTAGTATGTTCCATGCTGTCCTAACAGTGGAAAAACCCAGCGCAGTTAGGATGGCATGAAATGTCCTAACCGATGGAAGGGGTTAAAAGCAAACGGCTAGATTACGAGATTTGCGTTTTGAGTGAAAAAGCTTCATAACGCTGCTTCTTCACTACCGCTGCTATTACGAGTCTTGCAGGTATAGCTGTACCGCAGACTTTTTTGGCCGTAACGCAACGTAACTACCGCACCTTTCAAAAAGTCCTTTTTCAATGTGACTACCATAGTGCCGGTATTACGAGTTTTGCCTGGGAGGCCAAAAAGTGAGCGGTACAGCCTATAACCACAAGATTCGTTCCGCCATCTAAAGTCAGTAGGCTGTAGCTTAAAACTCATAACTAAAGTGTTAAAAAAGTACACTAACACCCATAAACCGCCACCCTCCCGCATTGCAAACACTAAAATAAAAATATTAACCTCTAATCTGCCGCTCCCGACATCGCTGCCACTATAATAAACATATTAGCCCCTAAACTGCAGCACTCCAGCATCGTAAACACTAGTTAATTATTATTAACCCTTAATCTGCCACCTCCAACATCACCGCCACAACTATACTAGTTATTAACCCCTAAGCCTAACCCTAAGTCTAACCCTAACACCCATAACTTTAATATAATTAAAAATAAATCTAAATAAAAATGACTATCATTAACTAAATAATTCCTATTTAAAACTAAATATTTACCTGTAAAATAAACCCTAAGCTAGCTACAATTTAACTAATAGTTACATTGTAGCTATCTTAGATTTTATTTTTATTTCACAGGCAAGTATGTATTTATTTTAACTAGGTAGACTAGTTAGTAAATAGCTATTAGCTATTTACTATCTACCTAGTTAAAACTAAGAAAAATATACCTGTAAAATAAAACCTAACCTGTCTTACACTAACACATAACATTACACTACAAATTAAAAATTACATTAATTAAATACAATTAATTAAATTTTAAAAAATAAAAAACACTAAATTACACAGTATAAAAAAGAAATTGTCAAATATTTAAACTTATTACACCTAATCTAATAGCCCTATCAAAATAAAAAAAGCCCCCCCCCCAAAAAAAACCCCTAGCCTAAACTAAACTGCCAATAGCCCTTAAAGGGGCCTTTTGTGGGGCATTGCCCCAAAGAAATCAGGCATTGCCCCAAAGAAATCAGCTTTTTTACCTGTAAAAAAAATACAAACAACCCCCCCAATAGTAAAACCCACCACCTACACAACCAAACCCCCCAAATAAAATCCTATCTAAATAAACATAAGCTCCCCATTGCCCTGAAAAGGGCATTTGGATGAGCATTGCCCTTAAAAGGGCATTTAGCTCTTTTTCCTTTCCCAAACCCCTAATCTAAAAATAAAACCCACCCAATAAACCCTTCAGAAAACCTAACACTAACCCCCGAAGATCCACTTACAGTTTTTGAAGACCGGACATTCATCCTCAACGAAGCCGGGAGAAGTCTTCATCCAAGCGGCAAGAAGTCGTCCTCCAGACAGGCAGAAGTCTTCATCCAGACGGCATCTTCTATCTTCATCCTTCTTTTGCTGGATCTTGAAGAATGAATGTTCCTTTAAATTATGTCATCCAAGATGGCGTCCCTTGAATTCTGATTGGCTGATAGAATTCTATCAGTTAATCGGAATTAAAGGGTAAAAAATCCTATTGGCTGATGAAATCGGCTAATGGGATTGAGCTTTAATCCTATTGTCTGATCCAATCAGCCAATAGGATTGAGCTTACATTCTATTGACTGATTGGAACAGCCAATAGAATGCAAGTTCAATCCTATTGGCTGATTGGAATTCAAGGGACGCCATCTTGGATGACATAATTTAAAGGAAAATTCATTCTTCAAGAGGAGTCGAAAGAAGAGGATGCTCCTTGTCGGATGTCTTTAAGATTGAGCCGTTCATCGTTGGAAGGATGAAGATAGAAGATTCCATCTGGATGAAGACTTCTGCCCGTCTGGAGGATGACTTCTTGCCCCTTGGATGAAGACATCTTCCGGCTTCGTTGAAGATGGATGTCCAGTCTTCAAAAACTGTAAGTGGATCTTTGGGGGTTAGTGTTAGGTTTTTTTAAGGGTTTATTGGGTGGGTTTTATTTTTAGATTAGGGGTTTGGGCAAGGAAAAAGAGCTAAATGCTCTTTTAAGGGCAATGCCCATCCAAATGCCCTTTTCAGGGCAACGTGGAGCTTACGTTTATTTAGATAGGGTATTTGGGGGGTTTGGTTGTGTGGGTGGTGAGTTTTACTGTTGGGGGGTTATTTCTTTTGGTCAATGCCCAGCAAATGGCCCTTTTAAGGACTATTGGCAGTTTAGTTTAGGCTAGGGTTTTTTATTTTGGGGGGCTTTTTTATTTTGATATGGCTATTAGATTAGGTGTAATAAGTTTAAATATTTGATAATTTCTTTCTTATTTTGTGTAATTTAGGGTTTTTTATTTTTTGTAATTTACGGCTAGATTACGAGTCTTGTATTAAGCTGAAAAAGCAGCGTTAACAGGTCCTAACGCTGCTTTTTCACTACCGCTGCTATTAAGAGTCTTGCAGGTTTAGGGGCACCGCACACTTCTTTGGCCTTACCGCAAAACGACTTACGTAAACCCTTTTTTCTATGGGATTTCCATAGCGCTGATATTACAAGTCTGTCCTGGGAGGCCAAAAAGTGAGCGGTACATCCTCTACCTCCAAGATCAGTAACGCATTCTAAAGTCAGTAGTTATGAGTTTTACACTACAACGCTGTAGCATAAAACTCATAACTAAAGTGCTAAAAAGTACACTAACACCCATAAACTACCTATCAACCCCTAAACCGAGGCCCTCCCACATCACAAACAATATAATACATTTTTTAACCACTAATCTGCCGCTCTGGACATCACCGCCACTATAATAAACATATTAGCCCCTAAACCGCCGCACTCCCGCCTCACAAACACTAGTTAAATATTATTAACCCCTAATCTGCTGTCCCTAACATCGCCGCCACCTACATTTTACTTATTAACCTCTAATTTGCCATCCCCAATATCGCCGCCACTATATTAAATGTATTAACCCCTAAATCCAAGTCTAACCTTAACTTTAACACCCCCTAACTTAAATATAATATAAATAAATCTAAAGAAAATTACTATAATTAACTAAATTATTCCTATTTAAAACTAAATACTTACCTATAAAATAAACCCTAAACTAACTACAATATATCTAATCGTTACATTGTAGCTAGCTTAAAGTTTATTTTTATTTTACAGGCAAGTTTGTATTTATTTTAACTAGGTAGAATAGTTATTAAATAGTTATTAACTATTTAATAACTACCTAGCTAAAATAAATACAAATTGACCTATAAAATAAAACCTAACCTAAGTTACACTAGCACCTAACACTACACTACAATTAAATAAATTAACTAAATTAAAAACAATTAAATATATTAAATTAGCTAAAACACAAAAATAGAAAATAAAAAACAAATTACAGATCTTTAAACTAATTATACCTAATCTAAAAGCCCTATCAAAATAAAAAAGCCCCCTAAAATAAAAAAAAACCCTAGCCTAAACTAAACTACCAATAGCCCTTAAAAGGGCCTTTGTGGGGCATTGCACCAAAGTAATCAGCTCTTTTACCTGTAAAAAAAAATACAAACAACCCCCCCAACAGTAAAACCCACCACCCACACAACCAACCACCCAAATAAAATACTAACTAAAAAAACCTAAGCTCCCCATTGCCCTGAAAAGGGCATTTGGGTGGGCATTGCCCTTAAAAGGGCATTTAGCTCTATTGCAGCCCAAAGCACTAACCTAAAAAATAAACCCACCCTATACACCCTTAAAAAAACCTAACACTAACCCCCTGAAGATCGACTTACTGTTCTGAAAACTGGACATCCATCCTCAAGGAAGCAGCAGAAGTCTTCATCCAACCGGGCCGAAGTCCTCAACGAACCCGGGAGAAGTCTTCATCCAAGCCGGGCGAAGTGGACATCCAGACGGGCAGAAGTCTTCATCCAGACGGCATCTTCTATCTTCATCCATCCGACGCGGAGCAGGTCCATCTTCAAGACATCCAACAGGGAGCATCCTCTTCATCCGGAGTCTTCTTACTGATTGAAGGTTCCTTTAAATGACATCATCTAAGATGGTGTCCCTAAGATTCTGATTGGCTGATAGAATTCTCAGCCAATCGGAATTAAGGTAGAAAAAATCCTATTGGCTGATGCAATCAGCCAATAGGATTGAAGTTCAATCCTATTGGCTGATCCAATCAGCCAATAGGATTGAGCTTGCATTCTATTGGCTGATTGGGACAGTCAATAGAATGTGAGCTCAATCCTATTGGCTGATTAGATCAGCCAATAGGATTGAACTTAAATCCTATTGGCTGATTGCATCAGCCAATCGGAGTCTAAGGGATGCCATCTTGGATGATGTCATTTAAAGGAACCTTCATTCAGTAAGAAGACTCCGGATGAAGAGGATGCTCCGCGTCGGATGTCTTGAAGATGCTCCGCGTCGGATGGATAAAGATAGAAGATGCCGTCTGGATGAAGACTTCTGCCCGTCTGGAGGACCACTTCACCTTCTCCCGGCTTTGTTGAGGACTTCGGCCCGGTTGGATGAAGACTTCTGCCGCTTCCTTGAGGATGGATGTCTGGTCTTCAGAACAGTACGTCGATCTTCAGGGGGTTAGTGTCAGGTTTTTTTAAGGGTGTATTAGGTGGGTTTATTTTTTAGATTAGGGCTTTTGGCCTGCAAAAGAGCTAAATGCCCTTTTAAGGGTAATGCCCATCCAAATGCCCCTTTCAGGGCAATGGGGAGCTTAGGTTTTTTTAGTTAGTATTTTATTTGGGGGGTTGGTTGTGTGGGTGGTGGGTTTTACTGTTGGGGGGGTTGTTTGTATTTTTTTTTTGCAGGAAAAAGAGCTGATTACTTTGGGGCAATGCCCCGCAAAAGGCCCTTTTAAGGGCTATTGATAGTTTAATTTAGGCTATGTTTTTTTTTTATTTTGGTAGTGGTTTTTTTTATTTTGATAGGGCTATTAGATTAGGTGTAAATAGTTTAAAGTTCTGTAATTTGTTTTTTATTTTCTGTAATTTAGTGTTTGTTTGTTTTTGTAGTTTAGCTAATTTAATTTATTTAATTGTATTTAATTTAGTTAATTTATTTAATTGTAGTGTAGTGTTAGGTGTTATTGTAACTTAGGTTAGGTTTTATTTTACAGGTCAATTTGTATTTATTTTAGCTAGGTAGTTATTAAATAGTTAATAACTATTTACTAACTAGTCTACCTAGTTAAAATAAATACAAACTTAGCTGTGAAATAAAAATAAAACCTAAGATAGCTACAATGTAACTATTAGTTATATTGTAGCTAGCTTAGGGTTTATTTTACAGGTAAGTATTTAGTCTTAAATAGGAATTAGTTAGTTAATAATAGTTTTATTTAGATTTATTTTAATTATATTAAAGTTAGGGGTGTTAGGGTTAGACTTAGGGTTAGGTTTAGGGGTTAATATATTTATTTAGTGTTAGTGATGTGGGAGGCCAGAGGTTTAGGGGTTAATAACTTTATTATAGTGCGGCGGCGACGTTGGGGCGGCAGATTAGGGGGTTAATAAGTGTAATGTAATGTAGGTGGCAGCAATGTGGGGGCGGCAGATTAGGGGTTAATAAGTGTAGGTAGGTAGCGACGACATTGGGGGGAATTAGGGGTTAATAAGTGTAATGTAGGCAGCGACGACATTGGGACAGCAGATTAGGGGTTAATAAGTGTAGGTAGGTGGCGGCGATGTCGGGGGCGTCAGATTAGGGGTTAATAAGTGCAATGTAGGTGTCGGCGATGTCGGGGGCAGCAGATTAGGGGTTAATAAGTGTAATTTAGGTGTCGGCGATGTCGGGGTGGCAGATTAGGGGTGTTTAGACTTGGGGTTTATGTTAGGATGTTAGGTGTAAACATAAATATTCTTTCCCCATAGGAATCAAAGGGGCTGCGTTACAGAGCTTTACGCTCCTTTATTGCAGGTGTTAGGCTTCTTTTTCAGCTGGCTCTCCCCATTGATGTCTATGGGGAAATCGTGCACGAGCACGTAAAACCAGCTCTCAATATATGACATAACTTAAAGGGACAAGATCACATTTCTATCAAACCTAATACATGGATTGGAAGAAGCTATGATAGTAAAAACTTTTATTATACAAATTCAAGTGTGAATTTAATGTTTATTCTTAAAATTTGGCATTGTCTGTCCCTGAGCCATTGCTACTTTCTTCATTTTCCAACTGAAAACCAGGTAGCTATCTAGATATGCTTATGTATTATCTGATTCCCTACATAGCACAATCACCCATTTCCATGGCACATCTACAACACAGTGATATCTAGACAAGAAGTCTCCTTCACTCAGACGAATCCTCTTGGTTTTATCCAGTAAATGTTGGAAGTAAGAATTAGGGATTTACAGCTATTTTAATTTGATAGATGAGGTTTTTGGTGAGGTACAAAAACAGTATAAAGGTATAAAATAAAGTTACTGGTTGTCGAATTATCAAGCTCCGAATGGAGCTTGATACCCCTGTTTCCGCGCAAGCCTTTAGATTCGCTGGAAACAGCAGTTATGAAGCAGCAGTCTAAAGACCCCTGCTCCATAACTTGTCCGCTGCCTCTGAGGCTGCGGTCTTCAATCTGCCCGATCCTATAAGATCAGGCTGATTGACACCCCTGCTAGCGGCTGATTGACCGTGAATCTGCAGGGGGTGGCATTGCACAAGCAGTTCACCAGAACTGCTTTTGCAAAGATTAATGTTGACAGCATATGCTGTCGGCATTTATTGATGTGTGGCGGACATGATAAGCTACATTGTATCATCTCCGTCTGCACTTTAGTAAATCGCCCCCACTGAGTCATTTTAAATAAATCTATCTTTCATCTCTGTGTCTATGTCTGTCTATCCATCATAGAGTGGTTATTATTTTTGGATCAACATTTAAATACAATTGCTTTAATTATAGATTTTTACTTACCAACTAAATATTTCTTAACAGTATATTACAGTACTGATAGCTGTAGTCATTTTTTTCTAAGAAATACATGACCCTCAAAATACACGTATAACTTATTCTCATTAACTGAGCAAGTGTAAATAAAGTGCAATCATAAAAAAAGCTAGATCAATTACTTAAACAAGAAAAGACTTGCACTACTATATTGCAACTTGAAATAAATCAAATTAATCTAAAGCATGTGAAGTGAAGCTTGTGAGGTTATGGGCCAATCAAACTAAATGCATAGTGACAGGGCTACCTAAGAGATATCTGGATTAATGAATGGCTGACAGATACCCTCTATATTGAAATGGTTATAGGATTACCTAGATGTATATTTGCAATAGATTGGGTAAAAGAACAGACAAGCTTGAGTGGACTTAAAGGGACAATAGCCACTATATATATATATATATATATATATATATATATATATATATATATATATATATATATATATATATATATATATATATATATATATATATATATATATATATATTATATATATATATATATATATATATATATATATATATATACTGTATATAAATATATATATATATATATATATATATATAGAGAGAGAGAGAGAGAGAGAGAGAGAGAGAGAGAATATTAAACACTGCATTTAAAGGTCTGCATAAAATATGTTTGAGTGGACTTAAAAGGGACAATAGTCACTATAGTCACTAGGGGCTTAAATTCTGCATATAATGTGATTCATTTTTGGGAGTGACTTATAAACTGGTTGCTTAGTGGGTGCTATTCAGAAATGTTAGTATTTGTACAGAGTTCCATTAGAGACCGCTTTTGAGGACATAACACCATAGAATATATATATACTTAAAATTAAAATCAAGGATTGGTGGCACATGTATTCATTTCTCACTTTTTTTGCAGAGTATGTTGTTTTATCAACTGGCTTTTACATGTAAACCTGTTCATACTAGGTCCACCATCATTTTTACACATATTTTACAGAATTATAATAAGTTATTGTGAATTCTTTGTAAAGCTGCTATAGAGGGTTGCATTTCTTTAACATTCTTTATCATAAGGTGTACATAGATATATAATTATAACAGCTATTGGCTGAATAAAGTGTAAATATGTTTAAAGTGTACTATAGGAATTGACTGTATTTACACTATTTATGTTCACGCACTAGTTAGCAATTACTTACAAGTAATTTAGTGAATTCTTTGTTAGGTTGTTATTGAGGGTCGCAATTCTTTAACACTCTCTATTTTTTACTATGAATTTTCATGTAAGTATCATAGGATTTAGACATATGAACGACTATAGGCTGATTAAAGTGTACATATATATATATTGTAAGCTTGTATGTATATATTACCTGGCCTCCCTTTGTATATATTATACTCAAGTGATTTAACATGTACGTTAGCGGTTTGTCCTTATTAACCTGCAAGGTACGTTGTTTCCTTCATATATCTATAAACTGGTCTAGTCAATGAAACAGGATATAGGGTTCACTTTGATGAAGAAAATAAATTAAACTGATTAAGTAACAGCAAATGAGAAGACAGTTCAGAATATAAACACAGTTGATTTTAATACATGTTTATGTCTTTGAGTAAGTCTGAATGCCGAAAACGGTCAGACCGATTTCTGATGCTGCTGTTTTAAGTTTGTGAAAATAAAGACTTTTTTTTTAACTACAAAGTAGAGCAGGCTGTTTCTACAATTTCTACTCACAAAATCCCCCTATGCAAGGCACCTGCTAACTAAGGAGGATTGAGTTTCCAGTATTAACATATTAGTATTTAACATTGGCTGTCTCAAGGGACACATGGTACAACTAGAGCAAGGTGATTGGAGGCCCAGAGTGAGACTGTAACAGACGCTGATGCTGTGTGGAGCCGAGAGGAGCAAAGAGCGCAATATTCAACACAGGAAGACATATTCCCACTAGCCTGGTTGCTGGTGTTCACAAGTACAGGTCAGAGACTGTGGATCCATCATGAGGACCGGATCCTTTCTTCCTCTGAGGCACGGCACACACTGTGCCTAGGAGGCGGTGAGCTTGTGGTTCTACTATTTCCTTTTGGCATTGACTGTGACCTACTGCATACATTGTGTCTTGGCTTATCTTTCATTCATGGTTGATGTTTTGTTTTCTACTCTTAGCTCCACATGCTGCCATTATATCCTAATATGGATCTATCCCTTGATATCTGTCGTTTTTGAGCTGAGTCTGGCTAGTTATATTTTCTAACTTTGTTCTCTTCTGGATTACAAGATAGGGGATCTTGTGTATACTAGCCTGACACAGGTGCTCCAGCAGATATATCATATTTCATTTGGAGACAGCTTGCTACTATGCTATGTTTTACTCCTAAACCACAGGAAGCTGGAATGTTTTCTTTATAACCTGTTTTTCATCATTCATTGGAGCGTTAACCCCTCTTTTTGACCTATTAGTGACTATAAGCCTGATATATTCCTTTGGATTGAATATTAACAGTGACATTGCTATATGACAAGGAAGACAAACAAGCATGTTTCTTCACATTTTTCTTTCCCTGTCTTTCTAATAGCAATTTTCTTTAACCCCTCATTACTCAAGAGCTCATAGTGGACTTTGTTCAATTATGGACTATAACTAATTAAAGAGTTAACCATCTTTCACTTTATTTTCTCACCTAATCAATGGGCAGAGTCCCTCTATTGGATTTTGATCTATTGTTTGCAGATCTAAGATTAAGGACCAGAGGACCTTAGACAAAGGATTTTATATGGGGGACATGTGGGCAGGCCAGCTAAATGTTTATCCAGAATTACTAAACTATCATCCAGGAATATCATTGTTGCTATTAGAAGCGACAATGATAGAGTTACAAATAATTCAGATATTGAAAAAGTGTTTTTTAATTTTTTTCAAGATCTTTATAAAGTAGATAGGTCAGACTTGGCAAAAAAGGTGAATTTTTTGGAAAATATTAATCTACCCAAACTTTTGCCAGAAATAGTGTCAGAAGTTAATATGCCCATCTCTATGTCAGAAATTTCAGAAGGAATACAGTGAGCAAAGTTTTTATATAGTTCTCCAGAAACAAATCGTCCCTACCTTACATATATTGTTTAATTTCTATTTTTTAGATAATACTAAGTGTTCCCCATACTTTGTTGCATCTAACATCTCTCTAATCTTAAAAAAAAATAAAGATCCAGAACTTCCATCATCATATAGGCTGATCTCGCTCTTGAATTCTTACTACAAATTACTCTCATCGATCATTGCCAAATGATGTATAATACACTAGAATCAAAGACGTTTTATGCCTGGTAGGAACTGGCGAAAAATATGCGCAAGGTGATGCTAGCATTAGATTTTTTCTGGAACAAATTTAAACTCTCTAAATTCTAGCTGACCTTGCCATATTGACAGTTGATGCAGAGAAAGCCTTCAATGGTATTAGTTGGGACCATCTTTTTTTTACTTTAGAACAATTTGGCTTGACAGGCCATCTAAATAATCTACAGTACCCCAATATCTGCTTTAATTATTAATAACCCTATCTCCCAACACTTTGCATTACAAAGGGGCATCAGATAAGGTTGCCCGCTCTCGCTACTCCTCTTTAATATCTCTTTAGAACCATTGGCGATTCTTCTTCGTAAAAATTTAGAGGGAATACAATTAGGTGGACAGAAGTTAGTCCTATCACTTTATGCGGATGATCTATTGTTATTCTTAAATAATCTAAAATCCAATTTGCCTAGGCTATTAAATGATTTCCATCATTTTGGTGCAATCTCAGGATATAGGATTAACCTGTCAAAATCTCAACTCTTATTGTTATATAAAATGGATGACAATGCTATCAATCATCCTTTTATTGAAATACCCCATATCACTTATCTGGGCATAAGATTAAGCGCCAATCCTCAGGACTGGTATAGGTTGAATTTGCCCAAAAGCTTTAATGATTGTAAAAAAGGCTAGATGACTGGTTTAACCTTCCGATATCCCTTTCAGCCCGTGCTATGTTAATTAAAACCATATTGTTCCCTAAATTGTTATATTTAATACAAAATATTCCAGTATTTCTATATAAATCTGCCATCCAAATGTTCAATAAATCTTGTTCCAGGTTTATCTGGAAAGGTACTAAAGCTCGGATAGCTCTCCATCCCCTTATGAATACCAGGATCTCGGCAGGATTGTCCCTACCAAATATTAAATATTATAACTTAGCTGCTCTCACTAAAATAGCCATAGATTGGATTACTGAAAAGGAACAGGTCACTTTTTTGACCTGTGAATACAAGCTTATCGCACCATTCCATTTGAATGCTATATTGCGCTGTCCAATAATTTCTCTTGCATCTATTGTCTTTAATCTATTGACCTTTAAAGAAAATGTTCTAGCATGGCAAGAATATTGCTTAGAATCCAATTGTTCCTCGTATTTTTCGAAAATTCTCCTAATTACAGGAAATGCTAATTTCCTTCCAGGCCTGTCAAACACAGTTTTTAGGCAATGGCAAAGTAAAGGTTTAAGATGGGTCAATCAAATATTAAGATCTGACTTAGTCCCTGAAACATTTGGTGATTTCTCCAATACATTTGGACTATCGAAAAGAGACTTCTATGCATTTTTACAGTTAAGACATTATTACATTTCTGAATTGCAACACAATTTTGGCCTAGATTGGTCTCTTGGAGCCCTTCTTAGCAGAATTAATTCATACAAAGCTAGTATATATTCTATCTCTTCCCCATATTCTCTATTAAATTGCCGTCCCTCTACTGAGCAATTAGAATATATAGTAACTAAATGGACAAACTACTTTCCGGATATTAGCATGCAAGAAGTTTCAGATAGTCTCAAAATAATAGATAAAGCCTGGGTTCTGATGGCTTGGCGAGAGTCTCACATAAAATTAGCTTTTGTGGTCTATTTAACACTAGAGACTTTGTCCAGATGGTATAGGTCAAACATATTATGTTTGAAATGTATGGATAGCCATGCAGATATTTTCTATTGTTTCTGGGGTTGCCCCAAAATTGCGCCGTTTTGAGCAAAAACAACGTATTGCTCGCTGTATTCAGCGAGGTCTGGCGGACCTGATCCACAGTATCGGATCAGGTCCGCCAGACCTTGATAACTATAGGCCATTGGATAAATTTAGTACTAGCTTTAGATTTTTCTATCTGTCCACATTAAGTTTTTTTTTTTATCCAAATTTTAAGGTTCATATAAGAATTTCAAATTGATTAACACGATTGTGTTTATTGCACGTAACCTTATTTTAAAGTAATGGAAAGCACACTTGGCTCCTAAATTTTCTAAGATCAAACGAGCCCTGATTACGCAATGTACAGTAGAGCAATACAATCTATAGAACCCCACTGATACGGAACTAGCCGGGTACTTTAAAAAAGGGATAAAGCTTATCTATACTCTGCCAGAGACAACACAAATTCAACTAGTTAAACCTCTGGTAAAGTTGTTATACGTCCAACTGAATGTATATGCTGGGCACTTGCCTAGCTCGTGGCTGGGCTAATATATCACCTGAGAGAGGGGGGGCTCTTCCTCCACCACCCCTCCCCTCTCCCCTTTTTTTTTTGTTTGCCATCTGTTTGTTTGTTTGGTTTTGTTCTATTTTGGTTTTGCTGTTTTTGTGTGTTTCTCTTTCTATGCTTCAGAATACTGTCAGGATATAGCTATCCTGTGACTTTTTAATAATAGATTCATATTGTGAAGGAACAATAATGTACTCTTTGACAAGGGGAAATTTACACTGTAAATTAGAATGACGTTATATAATTTTTTATTATATAGGTTAATAACTCCAACTTTAGAGACAGATGAGCTATATACATGGTCTGAACTTGGCCCTCTATATAATTTGTGTAATTTTGTTCTGTTTGGGTCCTGCGTGACGCCAAATCATTGTGTACTTTGCTTTTTTATATGCATGGTCGGTATCCGGCCTTTCATTTATTATTATTTTTTGTATTTATGTTTTGTTTGGGTCCTGCGTGATGACATATCATTTGGTATTTTGTCTCTACTGTTAGTTCTAAAAAAAGTTGTCGTTTTTTAAAAAAAAAATCATTACTGTACAACATATGGACATTCTACTTTACTAGACTCTATAATTTTAATAACTGATTATATTTACTTATTGGTATACAAACATATGTAATCATCTTACTATTGGAGAGTATGCCCAAGATTGATTTGCATATTCTACTATTTATTACCTTTCTAAACTTATTTATTTGTCTGTCTATTAACGTAAAGTATAGCTTTATATTTATTGTGTTCAATATGGACACTGAAAGATCAGAACAAATGGGCCAACACTATTATTCACTGACATCCATAGCTGATCTTGACCAATTTGAACAAGACTTTAAAGTATTTTTAGTGAGACAATTAGTATTAATCCCTTAGGCAACACATTTCAGAATATGGAAAATCTGATGAAAACAAGAAATAAAACTCAAGTGGGATAAATGGGCTCTAGAGAGATATATTAGACTTAAAATTGTTTCTAGAGGCCTTAGGATAAAACAGTTCCCCACATTTATGACAACAGATAAGGACTTTATTTCCAGGTGGAATGATATTTTGTCAGATTGCTCATTCAAACTAATGTCATTAGTGATTGAGTACAAAGATGGCCAGTTAATGCTTGTCAGAGAACAAATAATAAGTTTACAGAAGGAACTGGATCTTGATGTTTTGGAGGTGAGATATAAAGAGTTTGATGCTTTATTGATAAACACTATACCAAACCTAAAAAGGGAGCTTATACAATCAAAGCATGATAAATACACAAGACAGCTTACAATCAAGATAAAGTTTATATCTGGCAAAAAAACAATAGATGTAGATCACGAGATTCCAAAAGAATACCAGACAAAGTAGTTTTAAAAGTGGGGGAGGCAATGCAGCAGGTGATTCCACAAACTCAGAGTATGAGGGGAATGATACAGAACAAATTAAATCTCAAGGAGCAATACCCAAGTCTATACTTAAACCACACACTGAGACATGTAGAATAGTGATATTTAATAGTCAAGAGATCACTGCTCCCAAACGTACAGGTAACAAATATAATGACCTTATTCTAGCACAACTTGGTACCTCTACTGTCTATGATGATTCTTCTCAGTTAGAAAAGGTTTTTCAGTTTCCCCCGGGATCCCTCATGGAAGATGAGGAGGGGAGGTAAGAAGAGGTGAACAAAATGCAAGGGCACAGTCACCCCGTTACTCTCTGAGATGGGGCAGGGGCCAGAGCAAATACAATTAACATCAGTATGGAGTACTATTGCATCCACCAAGGAATTTGATAATAAAATAAATTTGATCTATCTAACTGATCACCAGTTGAGTGATCCAGAAATTAATTTACTCAGCTATGGTTTGGGTTTTGTTCTAACAAACGGGTTTAACCTGTTCCAAACCTTGATGGATGTGAATAGTCTTATCATGACTCTAACTCTTAAAAAAGCATTTTTCTTCAGATGAAGAGATGGTAGATTTGGAACAAAATAGGGATGAACTTGGACATATGCAAGGCCATACTACAAACCTAGATTTTTCTGAATTTAGAGATGCACATAACATGGCACTATTGGGTGCAGGGAGTCAATTGAAGCCTAATGTAGTAAATTCACATATAGGCTTCAAACCAAATTCTATATTTTACCCCATACAATCCAGGGGTGACACCCTTGTTAACTTTCATAGACGCATAGAAAAAGAATTGATACTTTTATAAAAAAAAATCGGCCAAAACATTTCTCAATCTTTCGAAGAAAGAAAGGGAGGCAATTAAGTCTCTTAAATCTAACCCTAACCTGGTCATTAAGACAGCAGACAAGGGTGGTAGTGTAGTGGTGTGGAGTAGGGTTGCTTACACTGATGACATTTTGAGTCAATTAAGTAATGAAGAGGAATATAAGGTGTTAATGAATGATCCAACTACTATCTTTAAGAGAGAACTAAGATCAGTTTTAGACGATGGTTTATTTGAAGGTCACATTGACACAAACACTTACAATTATTTATTTGTTGAAAACCCAGTTATCCCCATTTTCCATGTGCTACCGAAAAGTGCACAAATCATTAGCAGAGGTAAGAGGTAGACCTATAGTGTCTGGAATTGACTCTTTATGTGAGCATCTGTCTGAATGGCTAGACAGCATATTACAACCAATAGTCCAGACACTATATAGCTACCTCAGAGACACCATGCATCTCTTGCAGATCCTTGAAGATTTTGTTTGGGAGGAAGAACACCAGTGGTTAACCATAGATGTTGTTTCAATGTATACCACAGGAATTGAAGATATCAAGTGTTTTGTAAACACTAACTCAGGCTATAGTAGAGAATTCACCGAGTACATTTTGAAAATTGTGATTTTTGTTAACACACAATTATTTTAAGTTTGAACATAGGTATTATTTGTAATTGAAAGGCACTGCCAAGGGGGTCAAATTTGCTCCTTCCTATGCAAATATTGTCATGGGGTGGTGGGATCTTACCCACATATTTGGAGACATGAACCGATGTGTGTCTAACATCAAACTTTACTATCGGTATATTGATGATTTAATTTTTATTTGGAAGGGTGATAAATCTGCCATTGATTTCCTAAATGAGAACGAGTGGGGTCTGAAGTTTACTTTTGAGATGGACAGGTCTAGTATAAACTATTTAGACCTAAGGATTATTTCTTATACTACCAGCCACTGAATAGAGTCCACAGTATACAGAAAACCCATTTCAGGGAACACTCTCCTTCATGGGAGAAGCAATCATCCCCTTAAGCTTCCTTACTCCATAGCAAAAGGACAGTATATAAGAATTAAACGGAACTGTTCTAACAGTTACGAATATAAGAGACAGAGTGAGGACCTCACTAAGAGGATGTTACAGAGATGTTATAATCATGAAGTAATACTTAAAGCTAGACATTAAGTGGACAAAATTGACAGAAAAAAACTACTATTGGACAAACCAAATATGTCACGCAGTAAACATGGAGAGATAAACTCGGAAATAGTGACATTCGTCACTCAATATTCATCGGATTGTGATTATATTTGCTAAATAATTTGCAAGCATTTGCCCATGCTTACGGTGGATGAAAAAAACTCTCACATGTCATTGAAAAAGGTTGCAGATTCTCTTACAGGAGAGGAGTCACACTTGGAAACTTGATCTCACCCAGTGAGTTGCCAACAATGAGAAGGACTAGCTCTTGGTTGGAGTCCAAGGGCATGTACAGATGTGGCTATGATGCATGTATACCCTGCAGTTTCATCAAAGGAGGGGATGTATTTGAATCAAATACCACAGGCAAAAGCTACAAGATCATGTTTTGTGTGAATTGCAGGGCTAAAAATGTCATCTACCTCATTAGGTGCACATGTTCTAACAGACAATACATAGGGTGCACCTCCAGGGAAGAAAGAGAGCGTATCAGACAGCATCTATCTGATGTTAAGAGGTCAGACCCCTGCTCAGAGATGGCAAAACATTTCATATCAACAAAAAACATATATACATTCCATAAAGACCACACTAGGTAGACAAATTGAAGATACACAATCTATAGTTGAAGAATTCAAAATATTTTATCACAAGTTATATAACTTATTCCCAAATAGAAATAACCAGCCCACCTTCAAGTATGTCAGCAATTTCTAGATAGTATACACCCCCCCAATTAACGTGAGACCATAAAGAGATTTTGGATCAGCCAATTAAACCTGAGGAGGTTACAGAAGCAATAAAAAATCTAAAAAATAAATAAAGCACCAGGCCCAGATGGTTTTTCTGGTCTATATTACAAAACTTTCTCAAAATATATTGTCCCATACTTAATCTCCCTGTTTAATTATATCTCTGATGCCCTCCCTTTCCCAGATACAATGCCTCAAGCGAACATTTCTGTATTAGCAAAAGCAGGCAAACCTCCAAATACTCCAGCCAACTTAAAGGGACACTGAACCCAATTTTTTTCTTTCATGATTCAGATAGAGCATGTAATTTTAAGCCATTTTCTAATTTATTCATATTAGCAATTTTTCTTCGTTCTCTTGCTATCTTTATTTTAAAAAGAAGACATCTAAGCTTTTTTTTTTTATTCAGAACTCTGGACAGCACTTTTTTATTGGTGGATGAGTTTATCCACCAATCAGCAAGAAAAACCCAGGTTGATCACCAAAAATGGGCCGGCATCTAAACTTACTTTCTTACATTTCAAATAAAGATACCAAGAGAATGATAATGAATTGATAATGAATTGATAATAGGAGTAAATTAGAAAGTTGCTTAAAATGCCATGCTCTATCTGAATCACGAAAGAAAAAAATTGGGTACAGTGTCCCTTTAAGACCAATTTCTTCACTGACCTGAAACTTTATGCAAAAATTCTAGCTTCCCGACTAAATAACATTTTGCCCCACATAATTCATCAGGACCAAGTGGATTTTGTCCCTTTTAGAGAGGCAAAAGACAGCACAGTAAAAGTAATTAATCTCATTAAACACATTTCCTCGAACAAAACCCCAGCCATTTTCCTTTCCACCGATGCCGAAAAGGCTTTTGACCAACTGTACTGGACATATCTCTACGCGATGTTACTGCATTTCAATTTCCCCATATCTTTTATACAAAAAATTCTTGCTCTATACTCCAACCCAACAGCACAGGTCAAGGTTAATGGCACACTCTCCGAATCGTTTGAAATTCGACATAGCTCTCATCAGGGTTGCCCCCTTTCACCTTTATTATTTATCCTTTCCTTAGAACTTCTAGCAACTAAGATCAGGGTGAATGAACAAATTCAAGGGATTAAGATAGGTCAGCAACACCACAAACTAGCCATTTATGCAGATGATTTATTATTAACTTTAACAAACCCTCTAAACTCTTTAAGACATAAACTTACGAAATTATCTCACTTTGGAAACATTTCCAATTTTTCAGTAAATATGTCGGAATACCTCCCCATTAATGTGACACAGCAAACCTTAGATGAAAATTAAACTATATTGTCCCCTCAAATTACGAACAAAATATTTAAAATACCTAGGAATCTATATGACCCCAGATAGACTGGACTTACGTAAGCGCAATTACGGGAAATTAATAACAGAATTTCAATCACTAACCTTTTCCTGGCTCTTAAAAATATATCCTGGTCAGGTAGGATTCAAGCTGATAAAAGGGTATTACTTCCTAAAGCACTCTATATTCTACAGGCTGTCCCCATACAAAACATATCTAGAGAAATAGATACTTTACAAAAAAATCATGAACGATTATTTTTGGAGACGCAGGCCACCATGCATTAACAAAAGCACAATTTACAAACTCCCAAAAAATGGTGGGTTGGGAGTTCCCCATCTTCGTTCTTAGAAACTAGCAATTTCATTTCAAAGAATTTCTGAATGATGTAAGTACGAGGAAGATAATTCTAAAGGGTGGGTCCAGATAGAGATTTCCATAGCAAGATCTAAACATTTAGGTAATTTATGCTGGAACCCGCATGAACACAAAAGTCCAATAATATCCCAATCACCCATAACTAATGAAACATGGAGGGACTGGTTGTTTATACTTAAGTCACTCAATAAGATCTCAACAAAATATTCTCACCACTATATTGCTAAATCCCAAAGCCCCCCAGGCCTTAAAGCCCTGAATACATCAGATACTTCTTTCATGTCCCTCATTCTCATCCATTCATTATTAGACAACAGCAATTTGAAAACCAAAAAACAATAATATACCCTAACACTAACATTCTTGACCTCCTGGTTTCGTTATAACCAGACAAGACAAGATTTCCTGCGCCCTCCCACTCTGTTCAAACAAATATGTATCTCAGAAGAGAAAACCCATAAAATAATTTCCACCTTATATAAGTTAGTGTTAGAAAACAGATTTCCGCTTCTTCCTTCATATACCAAGGGCTGGGATAGAGAAATGAAAACAAATACATCAACCCAAGGCTGGAACAATAGATTTCAGAAGCTAATGCAGTCAGCCCATTCCTCACATGCAAAAGAAACGAACATTAAAATAATGATGAGATGGTATTTGACCCCTGCTAAAATAAAACACATTTATAAAAAGACCTCTGGCTTATGCTGGAGAGGGTGTACACAGAAGGACACATGATACATATTTGGTGGGAGTGTAAACCCATTAAATTATACTGGTCAAAGATTTTTAAAAACATTAATCTAGTCCTTCAAACACAACTAATCCCGAATCCCAAAGTGAACCTACTACATCATCCCCACCAAATCACTTGCAAATTAAGGAGACATCTCTTCCAAATTATGATTAATGCAGCAAAACAATTAATTCCAAGATACTGGAAATCTCCAAAGATACCCACAGCTGCTGAGTGGATAGATCTAGTTAGCAATAACTTAAAACATTAGAAAGATTCCATTATCTTAAGTTAGGACAACTGTCCTTTTTCTATGATATTCAATTCCTATGGGAAACAGGTATTGTTGGTACGTTTGGTATCCTCCCTCTACATAATGAGATTTATTATACTTCCTAAGCTACTTCAGACAATTTAGCTTTATTATGAGTACATATGGTCATTTATGTTTTATTTTGTTTAAGTATTTGTTTATTTGATTTGTTATCATTATTAAAAACATGCAATGGTATGTAAAAAGTATTAAGTACATATCGAAGTATGGTAAATTTGCGATGCCAACAACGTACAGTCTTTCATAAACATAAGTTGGTAATGGAAGAATACCCAATACTTTTCATGGACTAGTTAACACTGGAAATTACCAAGGAAAAAGCACTTATGTGAAGAATATATACCACATACTCTGTATGTAGGTGGACAAAGAGACTATGGCCATCCTTTGGAACAGATGTGTAATTGTTAACAGGGATACTAATTATTGTATCATGCCTTTAAGCACTATGTTGTTGTTTAATTTTTTTTTTTAATAAAAAGGAATATATATATATAAAAAACATTTCATATCAGAACACAATAGTTTAAATCACACATTTAGATGGATGATAATTGAAAAAGTGACGGTTCCCAAAAGAGGAGGTGACATATCCAAAGCTTTGCTGAAAAAGGAAGCATTTTGGATCTTTTCACTTGAGACACGGGTCCCTAGGGGCTTCAATTCTGCATATGATGTGATGAATTTTTGGGAGTAACATAAATTTATAAGCTGGTTGCTTTTTTTTTTTTTTTTGCACAAATGTAAAGATGTTATATATGTAAATATATTTTATCATTTAACATATTTAATTAGCACCTATAAAGGGCAAAAAGGTGCTAGAATACGCAAAATTCAATAACAGAGAAAGGTAGAAAGATACATAGAATGTATTTTGCTTGCCTTTACAGCCAGCTAAGGTATATCTTGCAATTTCCTAAGCAGAGTTAAATTGCAAGCTTAAGGGTTAAATAGACATGTTGTTAGAATATATTTTGCTGGATTTCATAGCTACCCAATCTAGAATGAGTATTTCTGCAAGAATAACTTAATGGCATTTCATAGAGCTAATTGGATATAATGTTTGGTTATAAAGGGGTAAAATATGCACTTTGAATTTATTATGCAATGTTGAGTGTAGATAGATAAATACAACTAAGTGGCACCTATAAAACTCAGAGTGGTGCCTAAAGTTAACATAACTAACTAGTAAAGGCCAAAGAGGTGCTGGAATATGTAAACTCAGCAACAGTGAAGTGTTGTAATATACACAGAATGTTTGTATTTGGCTTGTTTTCATATCTATCCAATGCACAATTGGTACTTTTGCAAGTATAGTTAAGTTGCACTTTTAAAAGTTAAACAGACGCAATGCTAGAATGTATCTTGCTTGCTTCTATGCTTTTTTTTATTTTATTATTTCTTTATTTATAATTCGTATTTTTTGCAAGCATAATAAAATTGCAAATCTTAGGGTCAAATAGACACAGGCCTAGATTTGGAGTTTGGCAGTAGCTGTGAAAACCAGCGTTAGAGGCTCCTAACGCTGGTTTTAGGCTACCTCCGGTATTTGGAGTCATTAAAAAAAAGGGTCTAACGCTCACTTTTCAGCCGTGACTTTTCCATACCGCAGATCCCCTTACGTCAATTGCGTATCCTATCTTTTCAATGGGATTTTTCTAACTCCGGTATTTAGAGTCGTGTCTGAAGTGAGCGTTAGAATTCTAACGACAAAACTCCAGCCGCAGAAAAAAGTCAGTAGTTAAGAGCTTTCTGGGCTAACACCGGTTCATAAAGCTCTTAACTACTGTACTCTAAAGTACACTAACACCCATAAACTACCTATGTACCCCTAAACCGAGGTCCCCCCACCTCGCCGCTACTCGATTAAATTTTTTTAACCCCTAATCTGCCGACCGCCACCTACGTTATACTTATGTACCTCTAATCTGCTGCCCCTAACACCGCCGACCCCTATATTATATTTATTAACCCCTAACCTGCCCCCCACAATGTCGCCGCCAGCTACCTAAATAATTAACCCCTAATCTGCCGTCCGCACGCCGCCGCCACCTACATTATAGCTATGTACCCCTAATCTGCTGCCCCTAACACCGCCGACCCCTATATTATATTTATTAACCCCTAATCTGCCCCCCTCAACGTCCCCTCCACCTGCCTACACTTATTAACCCCTAATCTGCCGAGCGGACCGCACCGCTATTATTATAAAGTTATTAACCCCTAATTTGCCTCACTAACCCTATAATAAATAGTATTAACCCCTAATCTGCCCTCCCTAACATCGCCGACACCTAACTTCAATTATTAACCCCTAATCTGCCGACTGGAGCTCACCGCTATTCTAATAAATGTATTAACCCCTAAAGCTAAGTCTAACCCTAACACTAACACCCCCCTAAGTTAAATATAATTTTAATCTAACGAAATTAATTAACTCTTATTAAATAAATTATTCCTATTTAAAGCTAAATACTTACCTGTAAAATAAATCCTAATATAGCTACAATATAAATTATAATTATATTATAGCTATTTTAGGATTAATATTTATTTTACAGGTAACTCTGTATTTATTTTTAACCAGGTACAATAGCTATTAAATAGTTAAGAACTATTTAATAGCTAAAATAGTTAAAATAATTACAAAATTACCTGTAAAATAAATCCTAACCTAAGTTACAATTAAACCTAACACTACACTATCAATAAATTAATTAAATAAAATACCTACAATTACCTACAATTAAACCTAACACTACACTATCAATAAATTAATTAAATACAATACCTACAAATAACTACAATGAAATAAACTAACTAAAGTACAAAAAATAAAAAAGAACTAAGTTACAAAAAATAAAAAAATATTTACAAACATAAGAAAATATTAAAACAATTTTAAACTAATTACACCTACTCTAAGCCCCCTAATAAAATAACAAAGCCCCCCAAAATAAAAAAATGCCCTACCCTATTCTAGATTACTAAAGTTCAAAGCTCTTTTACCTTACCAGCCCTAAACAGGGCCCTTTGCGGGGCATGCCCCAAGAAGTTCAGCTCTTTTGCCTGTAAAAAAAAACATACAATACCCCCCCCCAACATTACAACCCACCACCCACATACCCCTAATCTAACCCAAACCCCCCTTAAATAAACCTAACACTAAGCCCCTGAAGATCTCCCTACCTTGAGTCGTCTTCACCCAGCCGAGCCAAATTCTTCATCCAAGCGGAGCAAGAAGAGGGTCTTCCATCCGATTGAAGTCTTCATCCAAGAGGCTTCTTCTATCGTCATCCATCCGGAGCGGAGCGGCAGCATCCTGAAGACCTCCAACGCGGAACATCCATCCTGGCCGACGAGCTGAACGGACGAATGACGGTTCCTTTTAAATGACGTCATCCAAGATGGCGTCCCTCGAATTCCGATTGGCTGATAGGATTCTATCAGCCAATCGGAATTAAGGTAGGAATATTCTGATTGGCTGACGTCATTTAAAAGAACCGTCATTCGTCGTTCAGTCGTCAGCCAGGATGGATGTTCCGCGTCGGAGGTCTTCAGGATGCTACTGCTCCGGATGGATGACGATAGAAGATGCCTCTTGGATGAAGACTTCAATCGGATGGAAGACCTCTTCTTGCTCCGCTTGGATGAAGAATTTGGCTCAGCTGGGTGAAGACGACTCAAGGTAGGGAGATCTTCAGGGGCTTAGTGTTAGGTTTATTTAAGGGGGGTTTGGGTTAGATTAGGGGTATGTGGGTGGTGGGTTGTAATGTTGGGGGGGGTATTGTATGTTTTTTTTTACAGGCAAAAGAGCTGAACTTCTTGGGGCATGCCCCACAAAGGGCCCTGTTTAGGGCTGGTAAGGTAAAAGAGCTTTGAACTTTAGTAATCTAGAATAGGGTAGGGCATTTTTTTATTTTGGGGGGCTTTGTTATTTTATGAGGGGGCTTAGAGTAGGTGTAATTAGTTTAAAATTGTTGTAATATTTTTCTTATGTTTGTAAATATTTTTTTATTTTTTGTAACTTAGTTCTTTTTTATTTTTTGTACTTTAGTTAGTTTATTTCATTGTAGTTATTTGTAGGTATTGTATTTAATTAATTTATTGATAGTGTAGTGTTAGGTTTAATTGTAGGTAATTGTAGGTATTTTATTTAATTAATTTATTGATAGTGTAGTGTTAGGTTTAATTGTAACTTAGGTTAGGATTTATTTTACAGGTAATTTTGTAATTATTTTAACTAGGTAACTATTAAATAGTTCTTAACTATTTAATAGCTATTGTACCTGGTTAAAATAAATACAAAGTTACCTGTAAAATAAATATTAATCCTAAAATAGCTATAATATAATTATAATTTATATTGTAGCTATATTAGGGTTTATTTTACAGGTAAGTATTTAGCTTTAAATAGGAATAATTTATTTAATAAGAGTTAATTAATTTCGTTAGATTAAAATTATATTTAATTTAGGGGGGTGTTAGTGTTAGGGTTAGACTTAGCTTTAGGGGTTAATACATTTATTAGAATAGCGGTGAGCTCCAGTCGGCAGATTAGGGGTTAATGTTTGAAGTTAGGTGTCGGCGATGTTAGGGAGGGCAGATTAGGGGTTAATACTATTTATTATAGGGTTAGTGAGGCGGATTAGGGGTTAATAACTTTATTATAGTAGCGGTGCGGTTCCGGTCGGAAGATTAGGGGTTAATAAGTGTAGGCAGGTGGAGGCGACGTTGTGGGGGGCAGATTAGGGGTTAATAATATAAGATAGGGGTCGGCGATGTTAGGGCAGCAGATTAGGGGTACATAGGGATAATGTAAGTAGCGGCGGTTTACGGAGCGGCAGATTAGGGGTTAATAATAATATGCAGGGGTCAGCGATAGCGGGGGCGGCAGATTAGGGTTAATAAGTGTAAGGTTAGGAGTGTTTAGACTCGGGGTACATGTTAGAGTGTTAGGTGCAGACGTAGGAAGTGTTTCCCAATAGCAAACAATGGGGCTGCGTTAGGAGCTGAACGCGGCTTTTTTGCAGGTGTTAGGTTTTTTTTCAGCTCAAACAGCCCCATTGTTTCCTATGGGGGAATCGTGCACGAGCACGTTTGAGGCTGGCCGCGTCCGTAAGCAACTCTGGTATCGAGAGTTGAAGTTGCGTTAAATATGCTCTACGCTCCTTTTTTGGAGCCTAACGCTGACATTATATGGACTTTCAATACCAGAGTTATTTTAAAGGTGCGGCCAGAAAAAAGCCAGCGTTAGCTACGCGGGTCGTTACCGACAAAACTCTAAATCTAGCCAACAGTGTTTAGATACAAAATGGTTTTGAAATAGATAAAGAGTGTATTTTGAATTTAATATGCACTAGGTAAATATAACTAATTGGCACCTATAAATTTCAGGGGGGTGCCTAAACTTATATCTTAGCCACTAAGAGGTGTAGTAACAATATATATATATATATATATATATATATATATATATATATATATATATGTGTGTATATATATATTTTTTTTTCCCCCTCTCCTCTGAAGTGTAAAATGTTGGAGGTGGTTTTTGAATTTGCTACGGCATATTTGATGCTTAGGTAAATATAAGTATTTAGCACATAGAAAGACCAAGGAGGTGCTCTTTTATTAATTAATCAACTTAGAAGTTGTATTTATCTAAGCATCATCAATGAGCTTATCAATGTACAACTGGTGTTTATGCAGGCATAATTAATAAGCAATTGTAAAGGGTATATAGATATAGGGTTAAGGTATAAAGGTCTGTTGATTTTTTTATTTTTTAGCCCTGGAAGGGAAGCCAGATTTAAGATTATGATAGACAAACTAATGAAAGGTGAAATAGAGAACCTTAGCATGAAAGTGTCGCCTATTGAGGCATATTTGGTGGGTGTAGTATGTGGATTTTGAGTGTTTTTTTCCCTCTCCTTCTCTCCCCTCTCTCCCTCCCTCCTCCCTTATGATGACTAAACTTGAAGATATATATAATTAATAATGGTTAAAATAATATCATGGAATGTGGGAGGAATCCCCTCCCTGATTAAGCGTAAATCTATTCTTAATTTCCTGAGTAAGTAAAAAGCAGATATTATAAGCTTGCAAGAAACCCACCTTTCTGAAGTGGAACACTCAAAGATTAAAGCAAATTGGGTAGACGTGGTCATTAGTGCCTCATACTATAAAGCAGAAAGAGGGGTAGCGATTCTGATAAATAAGAAATTAGATTATGAAATAAAAAGAAAATAATTGATAAGGAGGGGAGGTTCGTTTTCATTAATATTAATATAAATAATGTAGAGTATGTAATTGGGAATATCTATGGGCTTTATAATGTGGATTGGAAATTTTGGAATAAAATTTGTAGAATTCTAGAAAAAGGGATTGATAAAAAATTGATAATTATGGGTGACTTTAATGTGACCCCTAACTCCTTTTTAGATAGAAAAAAGCTGTTAAATAATCAGATATATAAAATTCGGAAGTTACAATTGCAATATGAAAAAAGGTATTTTCAAAAATATACACTGGGTCATAAGGTAGCAGATATTTGGAGGCTCTTCAATCCTAATAGTTAGAATTTACCTGTATGTCCAAATCTCATAATACCTTATCCAGATTGGATCTATTTTTAGTATCAAATTTCTTAATACCGACTTTGTTATCTCGGACCATGGTCCAATTGTGATGATCCTAAATGAGAAAGGGCTTATTGTTAGCCCGAAACGTTGCTGTATTTGACCTGTGTTTAAAAATAAAAAGTCACTTTGCTCACTGCTGGAGACTACCTTCTTTTGCATGATCCTAAATGAACCAGTTAAAGCCAACTATAATTCTTTTAATTTTCCTAATTATCTAACGGCTAGATTTGGAGTTTTGTCGGTAACGACCCGAAAAACTAACGCCTGGCTTTTTTCTGGTCGCACCATAAAAATAACTCTGGTATCGAGAGTCCACATAAAGGCTGCGTTAGGCTCCAAAAAAGGAGCGTAAAGCATTTTTAACGCAGCTTCAACTCTCGATACCAGAGTTGCTTATGGACGCGGCCAGCCTCAAAAACGTGCTCGTGCACGATTCCCCCATAGGAAACAATGGGGCTGTTTGAGCTGAAAAAAAACCAAACACCTGCAAAAAAGCAGCGTTCAGCTCCTAACGCAGCCCCATTGTTTGCTATGCGGTAACCCTTCCGACGTCTGCACTTAACACTCTAACATGTACCCCGAGTCTAAACACCCCTAACTTTACACTTATTAACCCCTAATCTGCCGCCCCCGCTATCGCTGACCCCTGCATATTATTTTTAACCCCTAATCTGCCGCTCCGTAAACCGCTGCTACTTACATTATCCCTATGTACCCCTAATCTGCTGCCCTAACATCGCCGACCCCTATATTATATTTATTAACCCCTAATCTGCCCCCCACAACGTCGCCTCCACCTGCCTACACTTATTAACCCCTAATCTGCCGACCGGACCTGAGCGCTACTATAATAAAGTTATTAACCCCTAATCCGCCTCACTAACCCTATCATAAATAGTATTAACCCTAATCTGCCCTCCTAAAATCGCCGACACCTAACTTCAATTATTAACCCCTAATCTGCCGACCGAATCTCGCCACTATTCTAATAAATTTATTAACCCCTAAAGCTAAGTCTAACCCTAATACTAACACCCCCCTAAGTTAAATATAATTTAAATCTAACGAAATTAATTAACTCTTATTAAATAAATTATTCCTATTTAAAGCTAAATACTTTCCTGTAAAATAAATCCTAATATAGCTACAATATAAATTATAATTATATTATAGCTATTTTAGGATTTATATTTATTTTACAGGTAACTTTGTATTTATTTTAACCAGGTACAATAGCTATTAAATAGTTAAGAACTATTTAATAGCTAAAATAGTTAAAATAATTACAAATTTACCTGTAAAAGAAATCCTAACCTAAGTTACAAATAAACCTAACACTAGACTATCAATAAATTAATTAAATAAACTACCTACAATTACCTACAATTAACCTAACACTACACTATCAATAAATTAATTAAATACAATTGCTACAAATAAATACAATTAAATAAACTAGCTAAAGTACAAAAAATAAAAAGAACTAAGTTACAAAAAATAAAAAAATATTTACAAACATAAGAAAAATATTACAACAATTTTAAACTAATTACACCTACTCTAAGCCCCCTAATAAAATAACAAAGCCCCCCAAAATAAAAAAATGCCCTACCCTATTCTAAATTACTAAAGTTCAAAGCTCTTTTACCTTACCAGCCCTGAACAGGGCCCTTTGCGGGGCATGCCCAAGAAATACAGCTCTTTTGCCTGTAAAAAAAACATACAATACCCAAGCCCCCCAACATTACAACCCACCACCCACATACCCCTTATCTAACCCAAACCCCCCTTAAATAAACCTAACACTAAGCCCCTGAAGATCATCCTACCTTGTCTTCACCATACCAGGTTCACCGATCGGTCCAGAAGAGCTCCTCCGATGTCCTGATCCAAGCCCAAGCGGGGGGCTGAAGAGGTCCATGATCCGGCTGAAGTCTTCATCCAAGCGGGGCAGAAGAGTTCTTCCATCCGATTGAAGTCTTCATCCAAGCGGCATCCATCCGGAGCGAAGTGGCAGCATCCTGAAAACCTCCACCGCGGAACATCCATCCTGGCTGACGACTGAGCGACGAATGACGGTTCCTTTAAATGACGTCATCCAAGCTGGCGTCCCTCGAATTCCGATTGGCTGATAGGATTCTATCAGCCAATAGGAATTAAGGTAGGAATCCAATCAGCCAATCAGATTGAGCTTGCATTCTATTGGCTGATCGGAACAGCCCAATAGAATGCGAGCTCAATCTGATTGGCTGATCGGATCAGCCAATCGGATTGAACTTGATTCTGATTGGCTGATTCCATCAGCCAATCAGAATATTCCTACCTTAATTCCGATTGGCTGATAGAATCCTATCAGCCAATCGGAATTCGAGGGACGCCATCTTGGATGACGTCATTTAAAGGAACCGTCATTCGTCGTTCAGTCGTCGGCCAGGATGGATGTTCCACGGTGGAGGTCTTCAGGATGCTGCCGCTTCGCTCCGGATGGATGCCGCTTGGATGAAGACTTCAATCGGATGGAAGAACTCTTCTGCTCCGCTTGGATGAAGACTTCAGCCAGATCATGGACCTCTTCAGCCCCCCGCTTGGGCTTGGATCAGGACATCGGAGGAGCTCTTCTGGACCGATCGGTGAACCTGGTATGGTGAAGACAAGGTAGGATGATCTTCAGGGGCTTAGTGTTAGGTTTATTTAAGGGGGGTTTGGGTTAGATTAGGGGTATGTGGGTGGTGGGTCGTAATGTTGGGGGGCTTGGGTATTGTATGTTTTTTTTTACAGGTAAAAGAGCTGTATTTCTTGGGGCATGCCCTGCAAAGGGCCCTGTTCAGGGCTGGTAAGGTAAAAGAGCTTTGAACTTTAGTAATTTAGAATAGGGTAGGGCATTTTTTTATTTTGGGGGGCTTTGTTATTTTATTAGGGGGCTTAGAGTAGGTGTAATTAGTTTAAAATTGTTGTAATATTTTTCTTATGTTTGTAAATATTTTTTTATTTTTTGTAACTTAGTTCTTTTTTATTTTTAATACTTTAGCTAGTTTATTTAATTGTATTTATTTGTAGCAATTGTATTTAATTAATTTATTGATAGTGTAGTGTTAGCTTAATTGTAGGTAATTGTAGGTAGTTTATTTAATTAATTTATTGATAGTCTAGTGTTAGGTTTATTTGTAATTTAGGTTAGGATTTCTTTTACAGGTAAATTTGTAATTATTTTAACTATTATAGCTATTAAATAGTTCTTAACTATTTAATAGCTATTGTACCTGGTTAAAATAAATACAAAGTTACCTGTAAAATAAATATAAATCCTAAAATAGCTATAATATAATTATAATTTATATTGTAGCTATATTAGGATTTATTTTACAGGTATGTATTTAGCTTTAAATAGGAATAATTTATTTAATAAGAGTTAATTAATTTCGTTAGATTTAAATTATATTTAACTTAGGGGGGTGTTAGTATTAGGGTTAGACTTAGCTTTAGGGGTTAATACATTTATTAGAATAGCGGCGAGATTCGGTCGGCAGATTAGGGGTTAATAATTGAAGTTAGGTGTCGGCGATGTTAGGGAGGGCAGATTAGGGGTTAATACTATTTATGATAGGGTTAGTGAGGCGGATTAGGGGTTAATAACTTTATTATAGTAGCGTTCAGGTCCGCTCGGCAGATTAGGGGTTAATAAGTGTAGGCAGGTGGAGGCGACGTTGAGGGGGGCAGATTAGGGGTTAATAAATATAATATAGGGTTCAGCGGTGTTAGGGGCAGCAGATTAGGGGTACATAAGGATAACGTAGGTGGCGGCGCTTTGCGGTCGGCAGATTAGGGGTTAATAAGTGTAGGCAGGTGGAGGCGACGTTGAGGGGGGCAGATTAGGGGTTAATAAATATAATATAGGGGTCGGCGGTGTTAGGGGCAGCAGATTAGGGGTACATAAGTATAACGTAGGTGGCGGTCGGCAGATTAGGGGTTAAAAATTTTTTTTCGAGTGTCGGCGATGTGGGGGGACCTCGGTTTAGGGGTACATAGGTAGTTTATGGGTGTTAGTGTACTTTAGAGCACAGTAGTTAAGAGCTTTATAAACCGGCGTTAGCCAGAAAGCTCTTAACTACTGACTTTTTTCCTGCGGCTGGAGTTTTGTCGTTAGATGTCTAACGCTCACTTCAGAAACGACTCTAAATACCGGAGTTAGAAAAATCCCATTGAAAAGATAGGATACGCAATTTACGTAAGGGGATCTGCGGTATGGAAAAGTCGTGGCTGGAAAGTGAGCGTTAGACCCTATTTTGAGTGACTCCAAATACCGGCGGTAGCCTAAAACCAGCGTTAGGAGCCTCTAACGCTGGTTTTCACGGCTAACGCCAAACTCTAAATCTAGGCCTAAGTCAATTAAATGTTTAGAATGCTTGAAACTTAGGTGGAGGGAGTATGGAATTAATAATATAGAGCAAAGGAAGAATAAGGCAATTTTTTGGGAAACAGCCAAAGTGACCTTAAAAGCCCAGATAACATCCTATGTAATCAACTTAAAGAAAGAAGGGAATATTGAAAATACTAATGCCTAGATTTCGAGTTTTTTCGGTAAAGACTTGCGCTGCTAACAAGCCTTTTTTCCAGGGCACCCTTAAGACAACGCTGGTATTACGAGTTTTCTGAATTGCTGCGTTAGCCTCAGAAAAGTGAGCGTTGAGCCAAATTTAGCTCCACTTCAACCCTCAATACCAGCATTGCTTACGGTAGCGGTAAGCTGGAAAAATGTGCTCGTGCACGATATCCCATAGGGATACAATGGGGCTGAGCTGGCTGAAAAAAAACCTAACACCTGCAAAAAAGCAGCGTTCAGCTCCTAGCACAGCCCCAACACTTTCTAAGTCTACACCTAACACCCTAACATGAACCCCGAGTCTAAACACCCCTAACCTTACACTTATTAACCCCTAATCTGCCGCTCCCACTATCGCTAACACCTACATTATATTATTTACCACTAATCTGCCGACCGGACACCGCCGCCACCTACATTATAGCTATGAACCCCTAATCTGCTGTCCTTAACATCGCCGACAACTATATTATATTTATCAACCCCTAATCTGTCCCCCCACAAAGTCACGCCCACCTACCTACACTTATTAACCCCCTAATCTGCGACCGGACATTGCCACCACTATAATAATGTATTTAACCCCTAAACTGCCGCACTCCCATCTCGCAAACACTATAATAAATTCTATTAACCCCTAATGTGCCCTCCTAAAATCGCCGCCACCTACCTACAATTATTAACCCCTAATCTCCCGCCCCCAAGGTCGCCGCTAATATAATAAAGTTATTAACCCCTAAACCTAAGTCTAACCCTAACCCTAACACCCCCCTAACTTAAATATAATTTAAATAAATCTAAATTAATTTACTATAATTAAATAAATTAATCCTATTTAAAACTAAATTCTTACCTATAAAATAAACCCTAATATACCTACAATATAACTAATAGTTACATTGTAGCTATTTTAGGATTAATATTTCTTTTACAGGCAACTTTGTATTTTTTTTTTTTTATCTAGGTACAATAGCTATTAAATAGTTATTAACTATTTAATAGCTACCTAGTTAAAATAATTACAAAATTACCTGTAAAATAAATCCTAACCTAAGTTACAAATACACCTAACACTACACTATGAATAAATTAATTAAATAAATTAACTAAAATTATCTAACATAAAATACAATTAAATAAACTAAACTATAATACAAAACAAACAAACACTAAATTACAAAAAATCTAATTACACCTAATCTAAGCCCCTAATAAAATAAAAAAGCCCCCCAAAATAATAAAATTCCCTACCCTAAACTAAATTACAAAGTAATCAGCTCTTTTACCAGCCCTTAAAAGGGCTTTTTGCGGGGCATTGCCCCAAAGTAATCAGCTCTTTTACCTGTAAAATAAAATACAATCCCCCCCAAACATTACAACCCACCACCCACACACCCCTACTCTAAAACCCACCTGATCCCCCCTTAAAAAAACCTAACACTACCACCCTGAAGATCACCCTACCTTGAGCCGTCTTCAGCCAGCCGGCCACCGATGGGAAAGAAGAGGAAATCCGGACCGGCAGAATTCTTCATCCTATCCGGGCAGAAGAGGACATCCGGACCAGCAGACATCTTCATCCAGGCCGCATCTTCTATCTTCATCCTTCCGGAGCAGAGCGGAGCCATCTTCTATCCAGCCGACGTGGAGCCATCCTCTTCTTCTAATGTCCTAAAGCAGAATGAAGGTTCCTTTAAATGATGTCATCCAAGATGGTGTCCCTCGAATTCCGATTGGCTAAAACCCACCCGATCCCCCCTTAAAAAAAAATAACACTACCCCCCTGAAGATCACCCTACATTGAGCCGTCTTCAGCCAGCTGGCCACCGATGGGACAGAAGAGGACATCCGGATTGGCATAAGTCTTCATCCTATCTGTGCAGAAGATGGCGTCCCTCAAATTCCGATTGGCTGATAGGATTCTATCAGCCAATCGGAATTAAGGTAGGAAAAATCTGAGTGGTTGATTCAATCAGCCAATCGGATTGAACTTCAATCCGATTGGCTGATTGGATCAGCCAATAGAATTGACCTTGCATTCTATTGGATCATCCAATCAGCCAATCGGATTGAACTTTAATCCGATTGGCTGATTAAATCAACCAATCAGATTTTCCCTACCTTAATTCCGATTGGCTGATAGAATCCTATCAGCCAATCAGAATTTGAGGGATGCCATCTTGGATGACATCATTTAAAGGAACCTTCATTCTGCGTATAGGATATCGGAAGAAGAGGATGGCTCTGCGTCGGCTGGATAGAAGATGGCTCCGCTCCGGTAGGATGAAGATAGAAGATGCCGCCTGGATGAAGATGTCTGCCGGTCCGGATGTCCTCTTCTGCACAGATAGGATGAAGACTTATGCCGGTCCGGATGTCCTCTTCTGTCCCCATCGGTGGCCGACTGGCTGAAGACGGCTCAAGGTAGGGTGATCTTCAGGGGGGTAGTGTTAGTTTTTTTTAAGGGGGGATCGGGTGAGTTTTAGCCAATCGGAATTTGAGGGACGCCATCTTGGATGACATCATTTAAAGGAACCTTCATTCTGCGTTAGGACATCGGAAGAAGAGGATGGCTCTGCATCGGCTGGATAGAAGATGGCTCCGCTCCGGTAGGATGAAGATAGAAGATGCCGCCTGAATGAAGATGTCTGCCGGTCCAGATGTCCTCTTCTGCCCAGATAGGATGAAGACTTATGCCGGTCCGGATGTCCTCTTTTGTCCCATCGGTGGCCGGCTGGCTGAAGACGGCTCAAGGTAGGGTGATCTTCAGGGGGGTAGTGTTAGTTGTTTAAGGGGGGGATCGGGTGGGTTTTAGAGTAGGGGTGTGTGGGTGGTGGGTTGTAATGTTGGGGGGGGGGATTATTTTTTTTTACAGGTAAAAGAGCTGATTGCTTTTGGGCAATGCCCTGCAAAAAGTCATTTTAAGGGCTGGTAAAAGAGCAGATTACTTTGTAATTTATTTAGGGTAGGGAATTTTATTATTTTGGGGGGCTTTTTTATTTTATTAGGGGGCTTAGATTAGGTGTAATTAGATTAAAATTCTTGTAATATTTTTTTATTTTTTGTAATGTATTGTTTGTTTTTTTGTATTATAGTTTAGTTTATATAATTGTATATTATTTTAGATAATTGTAGTTAATTTATTTAATTAATTTATTGATAGTGTAGTGTTAGGTGTATTTGTAACTTAGGTTAGGATTTATTTTACAGGTAATTTTGTAATTATTTTAACTAGGTAGCTATTAAATAGTTAATAACTATTTAATAGCTATTGTACCTAGTTAAAATAAATACAAAGTTACCTGTAAAATAAATATTAATCCTAAAATAGCTACAATGTAACTAATAGTTATATTGTAGCTATATTAAGGTTTATTTTATAGGTAAGTATTTAGTTTTAAATAGGATTAATTTATTTAATTATAGTAATTTTAGTTTGTTTTATTTAAATTATATTTAAGTTAGGGGGGGTGTTAGGGTTAGACTTAGGTTTAGGGGTTAATAACTTTATTATATTAGCGGCGACGTTGGGGGCGGGAAATTAGGGGTTAATAATTGTAGGTAGGTGGCAGGAATGTTAGGGAGGGCAGATTAGGGGTTAATAAAATTTATTATAGTGTTTGCGAGGCGGGAGTGCGGCGGTTTAGGGGTTAATACATTTATTATAGTGGTGGCGATGTCTGGTCAGCAGATTAGTGTAGGTAGGTGGCGGCGACGTTGGGGACGGCAGATTAGGGGTTAATAAATATAATGTAGGTGTCGGCGATGTTAGGGACAGCAGATTAGGGGTTCATAGCTATTATATAGGTGGCGGCGGTGTCCGGTCGTCAGATTAGGGGTTAAATACTTTTAATATAGGCTTTGCAATGTGGGGGGGCCTCAGTTTAGGGGTTAATAGGTAGTTTATGGGTGTTAGTGTACTTTGTAGCACTGTAGTCAAGAGCTTTATGTTCCGGCGTTAGCCCATAAAACTCTTAACTACTGACATTTTTATGCGGTAGGAGTCTTGGTGGTAGAGGCTATACCGCTCACTTCCAAGACTCGTAATATCGGCGTTAGGCAAATCCCATTAAAAAGATAGGATATGCAATTGACGTAAGGGGATTTGCGGTAGCCAAAAGTCGCAGAAGAAAAGTGAGCGGTACACCTGTACCTGCCTAACTCGTAATACCAGCGGGCGTTAAAAAGCAGCGTTAGGACCCCTTAACGCTGCTTTTTAAGGCTAATGCAGAACTCTAAATCTAGGTGTTTGTTAGCTAATAACCTTTCAGAGGCCTATTCCCGCCTTAGATTGCATCCCTCCAGGGGAAACAGAGAGAGTTACTTCATAGCAAAAAAGAGAGAGACCTGTTTTTACTAACTTCAGCAGGAAAGCGTTGTTTAAAAATCAGATACAGTTTAAAAGATTTGGGAATAAGGCGGGAAAATATATAGCGAGTCTCTTTAATAAATCCAAAAAGAGAAAACCGATAGGGCTAATTAAAGAAGAAGCAATAACAACTAATAACTCAGAGGAGATAACTGCACTTTTTCAGAAATTTTATAAAAATCTATACACCTCACAGAACCCTGATTTGGGGGCGATTCAGAGGTTTCTAAGAGACTCAAAGTTACCTGTAATAGGCTCAGAAGATATTGAGATACTCAATGCTTCCATTACCGATAAGGAAATTATTATTTTAATACTATGAGACATATGAGGAAAGGGAAGACGCCTGGACCCAATGGGGTCCCCCTGGAATTTTATTGGTTATTAAAGGAAGAGATCAGTCAGCACCTTAAGATGCTTTATGAACAATATTTTCAACACAATGAAAAAATACAGCTCAATTTAAATCAGCAAATATTATTTTACTGCCTAAAGATGGTAAAGACCCTACTCAGGTGTCCTTGATAGACCCATCTCGCTTTTTAAACCTTGATTGCAAGATCTTTATGAAGATAATAGCAGATAGACTGAAACCAATTTTACCTAAACTTTTACATATGAACCAAACAGGTTTTGTTATGGGTAGAACGCCCGAGTTAAATATTAGGCGAATATATGTTACTCTACAAAATAAGGTATATAAAACAGGAAATAGCAGCCAGGACTAGCTATCTTGACAAAGGCTCTATGGGAGCTGATACGCGTTGATAACTGTCTGGAGCTGCAAGGAATACAAGATTGAAGTACAAAGGTCTGAACCGATGAAAAGAAGAAATAGCCTAAACATCTTTCGTTAAGACTCCCATAACCGCAACACCAAAAGGAACAAGAGCTGTGACACACTGATTCAAATGTAAGTGTATTGGTGGAGCAGTAGGAGGATTCAAAAAGTGTGTGCACCAATGGATGAAGCAATCAGCTGACTAAGCAGATGATTGTATCGGAGGACATAGGAGTGAATTCGATCGAGCCACGAGCTCCCACATATCTGAACCGCAGTTGGCGGTGTCACAACAGAGAGTCATAAGGATAAAAGTACCAAGTTAAAAACATTGACATTTCTATACAAACCTGCAGGTACGACTTTTACCACCTTTACCATCACTTATCTGGGAGCGATTTATACTAAAAACTATATCCAGCTAAGTGGGGGATAAACAAGTATTATTACGCTGAAAATAAAACAGGAAAAACTATTGTTTCATATATGTTTTTTTAGAAGATACAAAGTATTATAGAAGAACAAACAAACCTGCTCAACGGAGCGCCCCTGGGGTATATAACTGTAAATCCAATGAGGTGATAGGCACCTGGTAGAGAGAGGGTAGCAAGCAAGTAAATATTATTCACGGGCGGCAAACAATAATTCCCAGTGCGTCTGCACACGCACAAAAAGCAACAGTCAATCCAAGATTGGGAAAAAATGAGCGCTCCCAAGCCCAGAAATATATAAAAAGTCAATTTTATTCCGTACTATTTAAAAACATACAAAATAGAATAAAAAGTGGTAAGCACAATAGTGCAAAAAACAAGTTGAGGAACAGGTGCAAAAACAGCAAACGTTTCGTGCTCCACGCACTTGGTCACTGCTGATTGATACACTTGTTCAGTGCTCCTTTTATTACCTGAAATCCTTAAAGTGAAATTACAAATTTTGTTAACCTGTATTTTGCCATTCTGTGGGGGAGCCCTATGACAAGAAACATTTTTTATTTTTTGTACACAAAATATTATATATAGATAAACAAATTAATTCATGTTAATATTTAGTTATTATGCCAAGGAAAGATATATCCTAAGTCAAATTTGATTATGTTTTACATTTTTTGTATCTCCTATATTTGGAAAATGTGTACATATCAATCTATGAAAACATTATTTCAAAACCTGTATGTAATCAAGGTCAAATCTCATATTCAATTTAGACTAATGATTTATAGCATACATTTTGAACAGGTTGGTACTGTGATTTGCAGAGAATGAGCCTATGACAAGACACTGAAATTTACATAATTTCTTTTAGATAGATACATAGTGATTTATGTTAGCCTTGTGTGGGAGACTAAAATTAAGATAGATGGGGAGATATTTTTATTATTATTATATCATATACTGGTTTGTTAGTGTGAAAACAACTAAACATTACAGCTATGAATAAGAGCACATGACAAGAGCCAATACCATTAAGTTAAAGATTATTATTATTTAGTGAATAGATCTAAATCCCTTCTCATATTAAGGCCCTCAGGATGTGTAGTCCTGTAAGTTGAACATCCACATAACTTCCCTTTTATCCAGGGTTTTCTCTCTATCACCTCCTCTTCTCCATTGTGGGGACAAAATCTATCCCTTGTAAGATGAGAGCAGATGTATCTGCGTTATGTAATGCCTTAAAATGCCTTGATACTGGTTGTGTCAGAGTCCTTATCCTCTATGGAGCGCAAATGCTCCAAGAACCTTTCTTTTAACGGTCTTTTAGTTTTACCTGTGTATTGTTTGTAACAAATTTTACATGTTAAAAGATAAACCACATGAGTAGTTGAGCAATTGATATAATGATATATCTTATACGCTTTTTATTGTAGTGGTTGAGCTGAATTCAACCCCTTCCTTAACAAAATCACAGGTAGTACATATTGGACGCCTACACTTATAAAAAACCCTTTCTCTGTTTTAGCCAGCATGTTGTTTTATTAGTTCTTACATCTGATGGAGAAATGGAATTTGCAATCGTTTTGCCCCTTCTGGATACAAAATCACAGCCTTCTTTAAGGATCTCTTTAAGGATAGGGTCTGAGTACAAGATAGGTATTGAATCTTTAATAATACTGCACACCTTAGTGTATTCCATACTATAGGTTGTAATGAACTTAATCTTACTACTCTTCTGATGTTCTTTTCTGTTTTTTTCTGTATTTGAGCAATTCTTGTCTGGAGTTAAATCTACACTGGTTTTTGCCTCTTTCAGCAACTTTTCACTATAACCCCTATCCAAGAATCTTTTTGTTGCTTCTTGTGACTTTACCTGATATCCTGCCTCACTGGTGCAGTTCCTTTTGATTTTGGTGTATTCCCCCTTAGGGATACCCCTCACAACATGTCTTGGGTGGCATGAGTTGTACTTCAGGATGGTGTTCCCAGCCGTAGACTTCCTATATATGGTAGTCTCAACAGTATATTTGTCGGTGCTCATTAATGTAATATCAAGAAAATTTATTTCCTTTTCACTATACTCACTAGTGAATTTTAAGTTGTAGTTGTTATCATTAAGATATTTACAAAAATCTTCTGCCTCTTGCTGATCCCCCTCAAATACAAACAACAGATCATCAATATACCTATAAAACTGGATAATCCTATCCTTGAATGGATTTTTTATCTCCATAGACGTGGGACAGCTCCCACCACCCCATAAAGAGGTTGGCATAAGAGGGGGCAAATTTCGCCCCCCATAGCTGTCCCACGCCTCTGGAGATAAAAGCTGTTCTGAAACAGAAAAAAATTATGACTCAAAAGATATTCAATTGCCCTTATTATGAAAATTTTCGTTGGAGATGTAAAGTTAGTGTTTTGTTCCAAAAAATATTCTATTGCTTCAATTCCTTTATCATGTTGTATAGTTGTATATAGTGAAGAGACATTAGCTGTAATGAATCTATATGTTGGTTTCCATTTTAGATTTTGAATTTTATTTAGAAGAGCCGTGGTGTCCTGTATATAGCTGGGCAAATCCCTAACCAGGGGTTGTAAAAACGAATCAATTAATTCTGACATGGGTTCATTCAAAGAGTCAATGCCCGCTATGATGGGTCTGCCCCTGTGGACTCAAAAGATTTTTATGTGTTTTAGGAAGGTAATGAAAAACAGGAATGACTGGTAATTGCGGGATAATCCTTTCCTGACTGATTTATTTATGATGTTATTATATCTTGCATACAAAACAAGATTAGTCAGTTCATTCCTGTACTTCACTGTAGGAATTATCTTTTAATTTAACATACACTTCCCTATCATTCAGATTGTCTCAAGGACTCTGCAACGTAGTCATCCTTATTAAGGACGACCACATTGCCTCCCTTGTCAGATTGCCTTTATGACAAGTGAATCATCAGATGCCAACCTTTTCAATGTTTCCTCTCCTTTAGAGTAAAATTGGATTGAGGTTTGTTCCTCTTTTGAGTGGATTGTAATCCCCTCAATTTTTCCTCCACTGTTTTCTGAAATATATCCAGAATTTTAGGTCTAGTATGTATAGGATAAAAGTGACTTTTATTCCTTACATGTCTCAATGATATATTCGTCTCACATATTAGGCCCTCAATATGACTGTCACCTTCCTTGTTGCAATTGTTCTAAATCTAAGAGACTACATATATCTGAAAAATCACTTAAACCCTGGGGTTCACTCATCAATTTGGCTGACCTTATTTTCATTTTGTTCCTGATCTTCATTGAAACCAAAGTAATGTTTGCGCAAAGTAAGTTTGCGTACAAACCTGTTAATATCAAGAATGGTTTCAAAAATGTTAAAATGATTATCAGGAACAAATTCAAACCTTTAGACAAACCTGTATTTCAACATCATAAGACTTTTACTAGACAGATTTATAACATCATTGTTTAAGCATATTTTTTCTGAACAATCTGAGAGCGTGTGGGATAGATCTTGTGTGTCTTTTTCTTTTCTTCTCCTTTGTTGATTGACTTGATTTCTCTTGCTCCCTTTCCCCCTTCTGCCCCGGTGGGTTGTTTTTTTCTTACAGACGGTACAGTCTGGCGTGTCTCGTTTTTTGAGACTGAAATGTCTATTTCAGCTACCTCAGACTGTCCTTCTCCCTCCAACATAAGCGCATACGATTCTTCTCCCTGCTTCACCTTCAGAAGAGTCATATTTCATACTCAGTGTCTGTATCTGCAAAAGTAACTACTTTGCCCTTTTTATTAGAACTGTTGTTTTTGTTCTTATTATATCTCCTATTGTATCTGGGTTTGGTCTGATCATCCTGACTCCAGCGATACACCTGATTTTGATCATAATCCCTCTTGTCTCTGAGCATTTTTCTAGACTTAAACTGCCAAAGTTCTTGTTTTAAATGCAACCATATTTCTTTCAAACTGTTGATCATATTTTTTAAAATTTTGATCATGTTGATGACATCTTAGTTTGTTCTGTAATTCTTTTAATTCATTCATAATATCTTTCCTCTGTTCTCTCTTATATTGAATTAACAGATCAATAAGTGCAAAAGAGCAGGTGTCTAGTATATATATTTTCCAAATATAGGAGATACAAAAAATGTAAAACATAATCAAATTTGACTTAGGATATATCTTTCCTTGGGCATAATAACTAAATATTTAACATGAATTAATTTGTTTATCTATATATAATATTTTGTGTACAAAAAAATAAAAAATGTTTCTTGTCATAGGGCTCCCCCACAGAATGCAAAATACAGGTTAACAAAATTTTGTAATTTCACTTTAAGGATTTCAGGTAATAAAAGGAGCACTGAACAAGTGTATCAATCAGCAGTGACCAAGTGCGTGGAGCACGAAACGTTTGCTGTTTTTGCACCTGTTCCTCAACTTGTTTTTTGCACTATTGTGCTTACCACTTTTTTATTCTATTTTGTATGTTTTAAATAGTACGGAATAAAATTGACTTTTTATTATATTTCTGGGCTTGGAGCGCTCATTTTTTCCCAATCTTGGATTGGACTGTTGCTTTTTGTGCGTGTGCAGACGCACTGGAATTATTGTTTTGCCCGCCCAGTGAATAATATTTACTTGCTGCTACCCTCTCTCTACCAGTGCCTATCACCTCTATTGGATTTACAGTTATATACCCCAGGGGCGCTCCGTTGAGCAGGTTTGTTTGTTCTTCTATAATACTTTGTATCTTCTAAAAAAACATATATGAAACACAATATAAAATTTGTATAAGTCCCAATAGTTTTTTCCTGTTTTATTTTTCAGAGTAATAATACTTGTTTATCCCCCACTTAGCTGGATATAGTTTTTAGTATAAAATCGCTCCCAGATAAGTGATGGTAAAGGTGGTAAAAGTCGTTCCTCAACTTGTTTTTTGCACTATTGTGCTTACCACTTTTTATTCTATTTTGTATGTTTTTAAATAGTACGGAATAAATTGACTTTTTATATATTTCTGGGCTTGGAGCGCTCATTTTTTCCCAATCTTGGGATTGACTACATAAGTATTATATGTGCAGAACTTTTTAGTAACAATTTTAGAAGAAATTTATTAAATCAACTAATTTATGCCACACTTGTAACAGAATTTTTTGAATAGGAAGTTGCTACCATTTTATTTTAAGACACCGGTGTCGATAGACCATTTACACAGATGTTAAAATAGAAACACTACCAATTTTTATTAGTTTAGTTTTGTTTTTTTGGAATAAGTTATTGATGCAATTTTATATTTTCTACAACTATTAAATTAAAATATTAATGCAATTCCTGATTCAATTTCTTACTTAGGAAATAGATCAGTTTGGGTACGAATTTTAATCTGTTCATTTATTAACAATCTGTATTATTAATTCTTTTTTTTACCAATTTGTATTTACAAAACCGACCACCTTTGGCACCTGTCCACACCATTTTTGTTTTGAAGCTGGTTTTGAACAAAGGGTTACAAAACCCTGTGTGAACTATTGGGTTACACCTGGTAAGAAGTGTGACTGCTGGGTTTGGGCTTGTGCTGATTAACTGAGCTCCTAGACAATACATTTTAAACATACTGGCCTAGATTTGGAGTTCGGGCGGTAAAAGGGCTGTTAACGCTCCCGCGGGCTTTTTTCTGGCCGCACCCATAAATTAACTCTGGTATCGAGAGTTCAAACAAATGCTGCGTTAGGGCTCCAAAAAAGGAGCGTAGAGAATTTTTACCGCAAATGCAACTCTCGATACAGAGTTGCTTACGGACGCGGCCGGCCTCAAAACGTGCTCGTGCACGATTCTCCCATAGGAAACAATGGGACTCGTTTGAGCTGAAAAAAACCTAACCCCCTGCAAAAAAGCAGCGTTCAGCTCCTAACGCAGCCCCATTGTTTCCTATGGGGAAACACTTCTACGTCTGCAACCTAACACCCTAAACATGTACCCCGAGGTCTAAACACACCACCCTTACACTTATTACCCCTAATCTGCCGCCCCCGCTATCAGCTGACCCCTGCATATTATTATTAACCCCTAATTTGCCGCTCCGTATACCGCCGCCAACCTACGTTCTCCCTATGTACCACCTAATCTGCTACCCCTAACACGCCGACCCCTATATTATATTTATTAACCCCTAACCTGCCACCCACAACGTCGCCGACACCTGCATACACTTAATTAACCCCTAATCTGCCGAGCGGACCTGAGCGCTACTAAATAAAGTTATTAACCCCTAATCCGCCTCACTAACCCTATCATAAATAGTATTAACCCCTAATCTGCCCTCCCTAACATCGCCGACACCTACCTTCAATTATTAACCCCTAATCTTCCGATCGGAGCTCACCGCTATTCTAATAAATGGATTAACCCCTAAAGCTAAGTCTAACCCTAACACTAACACCCCCCCTAAGTTAAATATAATATTTATCTAACAAAATAAATTAACTCTTATTAAATAACTTATTCCTATTTAAAGCTAAATACTTACCTGTAAAAATAATCCTAATATAGCTACAATATAAATTATAATTATATTATAGCTATTTTAGGATTAATATTTATTTTACAGGCAACTTTGTAATTATTTTAACCAGGTACAATAGCTATTAAATAGTTAAGACCTATTTAATAGTTACCTAGTTAAAATAATAACAAAATTTACCTGTAAAATAAGTCCTAACCTAAGTTATAATTAAACCTAACACTACCCTATCAATAAAATAATTAAATAAAACTACCTACAATTACCTACAATTAACCTAACACTACACTATCAATAAATTAATTAAACACAATTCCTACAAATAAATACAATTAAATAAACTAGCTAAAGTACAAAAAATAAAAAAGAACTAAGTTACAGAAAATAAAAAAATATTTACAAACATAAGAAAAATATTACAACAATTTTAAACTAATTACACCTACTCTAAGCCCCCCTAATAAAATAACAAAGCCCCCCAAAATAAAAAAATTCCCTACCCTATTCTAAATTAAAAAAGTTACAAGCTCTTTTACCTTACCAGCCCTGAACAGGGCCCTTTGCGGGGCATGCCCCAAGAATTTCAGCTCTTTTGCCTGTAAAAAAAAACATACAATACCCCCCCCCCCAACATTACAACCCACCACCCACATACCCCTAATCTAACCCAAACCCCCCTTAAATAAACCTAACACTAAGCCCCTGAAGATCTTCCTACCTTGTCTTCACCATCCAGGTATCACCGATCCGTCCTGGCTCCAAGATCTCATCCAACCCAAGCGGGGGTTGGCGAATCCATAATCCGGTCCAGAAGAGGCTCCAAAGTCTTCCTCCTATCCGGCAAGAAGAGGTCATCCGACCGGCAAACATCTTCTCCAAGCGGCATCTTCGATCTTCTTCCATCCGGAGCGAAGCGGCAGGATCCTGAAGACATCCAGCGCGGAACATCCATCCGGACCGACGACTGAACGACGAATGACTGTTCCTTTTAAGGGACGTCATCCAAGATGGCGTCCCTCGAATTCCGATTGGCTGATAGGATTCTATCAGCCAATCGGAATTAAGGTAGGAATTTTCTGATTGGCTGATGGAATCAGCCAATCAGAATCAAGTTCAATCCGATTGGCTGATCCAATCAGCCAATCAGATTGAGCTCGCATTCTATTGGCTGTTCCGATCAGCCAATAGAATGCGAGCTCAATCTGGATTGTGCTGATTGGATCGGCCAATCGGATTGAACTAGATTCTGATTGGCTGATTCCATCAGCCAATCAGAAAATTCCTACCTTAATTCCGATTGGCTGATAGAATCCTATCAGCCAATCGGAATTCGAGGGACGCCATCTTGGATGACGTCCCTTAAAGGAACAGTCATTCGTCGTTCAGTCGTCGGTCCGGATGGATGTTCCGCGCTGGATGTCTTCAGGATCCTGCCGCTTCGCTCCGGATGGAAGAAGATCGAAGATGCCGCTTGGAGAAGATGTTTGCCGGTCGGATGTCCTCTTCTTGCCGGATAGGAGGAAGACTTTGGAGCCTCTTCTGGACCGGATTATGGATCGCCAACCCCCGCTTGGGTTGGATGAAGATCTTGGAGCCAGGACGGATCGGTGATACCTGGATGGTGAAGACAAGGTAGGAAGATCTTCAGGGGCTTAGTGTTAGGTTTATTTAAGGGGGGTTTGGGTTAGATTAGGGGTATGTGGGTGGTGGGTTGTAATGTTGGGGGGGGGTATTGTATGTTTTTTTTTACAGGCAAAAAGAGCTGAAATTCTTGGGGCATGCCCCGCAAAGGGCCCTGTTCAGGGCTGGTAAGGTAAAAGAGCTTGTAACTTTTTTATTTAGAATAGGGTAGGGAATTTTTTATTTTGGGGGGCTTTGTTATTTTATTAGGGGGCTTAGAGTAGGTGTAATTAGTTTAAAATTGTTTGTAATATTTTTCTTATGTTTTGTAAATATTTTTTTATTTTCTGTAACTTAGTTCTTTTTTATTTTTTGTACTTTAGCTAGTTTATTTAATTGTATTTATTTGTAGGAATTGTGTTTAATTAATTTATTGATAGTGTAGTGTTAGGTTAATTGTAGGTAATTGTAGGTAGTTTATTTAATTAATTTATTGATAGTCTAGTGTTAGGTTTATTTGTAACTTAGGTTAGGATTTCTTTTACAGGTAAATTTGTTATTATTTTAACTAGGTAACTATTAAATAGTTCTTAACTATTTAATAGTTATTGTACCTGGTTAAAATAATTACAAAGTTGCCTGTAAAATAAATATTAATCCTATAATAGCTATAATATAATTATAATTTATATTGTAGCTATATTAGGATTTATTTTACAGGTAAGTATTTAGCTTTAAATAGGAATCATTTATTTAATAAGAGTTAATTTATTTTGTTAGATGTAAATTATATTTAACTTAGGGGGGTGTTAGTGTTAGGGTTAGACTTAGCTTTAGGGGTTAATACATTTATTAGAATAGCGGTGAGGTCCGCTCGGCAGATTAGGGGTTAATAATTGAAGGTAGCTGTCGGCGATGTTAGGGAGGGCAGATTAGGGGTTAATACTATTTATGATAGGGTTAGTGATGCGGATTAGGGGGTATAATAACTTTATTATAGTAGCGCTCAGGTCCGCTCGGCAGATTAGGGATTAATAAGTGTAGGCAGGTGGAGGCGACGTTGAGGGGGACAGATTAGGGGTTAATAAATATAATATAGGGGTCGGCGGTGTTAGGGGTAGCAGATTAGGGGTACATAGGGATAACGTAGGTGGCGGCGCTTTGCGGGTCGGAAGATTAGGGGTTAATTATTTTAAGTAGCTGGCGGCGACGTTGTGGGGGGCAGGTTAGGGGTTAATAAATGTAATACAGGGGTCGGCGGGGTTAGGGGCAGCAGATTAGGGGTACATAAGTATAACGTAGGTGGCGGGTCGGCAGATTAGGGGGTTAAAATTTTTAATCGAGTGGCGGTGATGTGGGGGGAGCTCGGTTTAGGGGTACATAGGTAGTTTATGGGTGTTAGTGTACTTTAGGGTACAGTAGTTAAGAGCTTTATGAACCGGCGTTAGCCAGAAAGCTCTTAACTCCTGCTATTTTCAGGCGGCTGGAATCTTGTCGTTAGAGCTCTAACGCTCACTTCAGAAACGACTCTAAATACCAGCGTTAGAAAGATCCCATTGAAAAGATAGGCTACGCAAATGGCGTAGGGGGATCTGCGGTATGGAAAAGTCGCGGCTGAAAAGTGAGCGTTAGACCCTTTAATCACTGACTCCAAATACCAGCGGGCGGCCAAAACCAGCGTTAGTAGCCTCTAACGCTGGTTTTGATGGCTACCGCCGAACTCCAAATCTAGGCCACTGTAACTAAAACCAAAAAAGGTTTAATAGCGCGAATATATGTTACTCTACAAAGTAAGGTGGAGGATAAATTAATTAAAATTTATAACGATAGATGGGATAAAATCTCTCCCTTATTTAGTTCAGGAGATAAGATAGAACAGAGTTTTGGGGTTATACAGGGTCTTACAGGGTCGGCTACTTTCAGACAGTCTCATTTTAGATTAATACAATTTGACTATATTATTCCGAGAAGAACACAAAAAGGGAATCTGCAAATTGAGAATGTATGTAGGAAATGTAGAGAACCAGACCCCAATATTGTCTACCTATTGGCGACATGTCCAAAATTAAGACAAATGTGAACTTTTCTTGATTTTGTATTAATTAATTTTGTATTTCTGAATAAAAACTATTAATTAAAAAACAACAACAAAAAAAAAACTGGTTAGCTTAGTGTGTGCTATTCAGAAATGTTAGTATTTGTACAGAGTTCCATTAGAGACCGCTTTTGAGAACATAACACCATAGAATATAATATACTTAAAATTAAAATCAAGGTTTGGTGGCACATTTATTAATTTCTCAATTTTTTGCAGACTATGTTGTTTTATCAACTGGCTTTATATGTAAACCTGTTCATACTAGGTCCACCATCATTTTTACACATATTTTACATATTTTATAAATATTACTATTACTGTAACATTGTATCTTTTGCACAGCAAAGCGATACCATTAAACTCCATTATTTTAATATTGTTATTTGCATTATTTATCACACCCAATTAAGATTTGACTGCTACCTTACTTTTGAGCATCTGATATTGAGTTTTTTAGTAACCAAAAATAATTATATAACATATTTAAAGAATTTATGTTATCACCACTGCTAATAATAACGCTGCTATGGACCAGCATAATATGATTAATTGGACCTTTTCTAGACCTTACTGTAAGAGTGTACTACTCTAATACAATGGCCCATATGTATCAAGGTCTGTCAGGCCTGATCCGACAGTGAGGATCAGGTCCGACAGACCTCTCTGAATACGGCGAGCGTATTGAATTCAGCATTGCACCAGCAGCTCACAAGAGCTGCTGGTGCAATGCCGCCCCCTGCAGACTCGCGGCCAATAGGCCGCAAGCAGGGGGGGTGTCAATCAACCCGATAGTACTCGATCGGTTGATTTCCGGCGATGTCTGTCTGCCTGCTCAGAGCAGGCGGACAGGTTATGGAGCAGCAGTCTTTGTGACCGCTGCTTCATAACTGCTGTTTCTGGCGAGCCTGCAGGCTCGCCAGAAACACGGGGCATCAAGCTACATTTGGAGCTTGATAAATATGCCCCAATGCATGTACACACACTAGTTTGTGTTTACTTATAAGATTTTTTTGTGAATTCTTTGTTAGGTTGCTATAGAGGGTTGCATTTCTTTGACGTTCTTTATCTTTTGCTATGAATGTATATGAAAGTATCATAAGGTGTACATAGATATATAATTATAACAAGAGCTATTAGCTAAATAAAGTTTAAATATATTTTAAAGTATACTATAGGAATTGACTGTATTTAAACTATTTATGTTCACGCACTAGTTAGCATTTACTTACAATTATTTTTGTGAATTCTTTGTTAGGTTGTTATTTAGAGTCGCAATTCTTCAATGCTCTCTATTGAATGAATGTCCAGGCAAGTATCATAGGATTTAGACGTATGAATGGCTATTGGCTGATTAAAGTGTAAATATATATTGTAAGCTTATATATATATATATATATATATATATATATATATATATATATATATATATATATATATATATATATATATATATATATATTTATTTTTTTGGCCTCCTTTTGTATGTATTATACTCAAGTGATTTAACATTTAAGTTAGAGGGTTTGTCCTTATTAACTTATGTTATGTTTTTCCTTCATATATCTATAAACTGGTCTAGTCAATGAAACAGGATATAGGGTTAACTTTGGTGAACAAAACCAATTAACTCTGATTAAGTAACAGCAGTTGTTTTTAATCAAGTTTTTATGTCTATGAGTAAGGCTTGAACGCCGAAACATGTCAGACCGATTTTTGATGCTACTGTTTTAAGTTTGTGAAAATACAGGACTTTAGTTTTAACTATGATGTAGTGCCAGTTGTTTCTAATATATATATATATATATATATATATATATATATATATATATATATATATATATATATATATATAATATTAAATACTGCATTAAAGGATTTGCATTGCTTTGCAGTGCAGACAAACTCTGGTTTGTTCTTTATCTTGATGCGCAACAGACTTTGCGCTAGCGCAAAGACGATTTGGCAATTAATTTTTCTTCCACTGATATAAGTCAGGAGAAATCGCCATTGTACTACCGCAATAGACTTTTCCGCTTCAATCCATACCACAATCTAAGAGCTCTGGTAAAGTGTTTTTCAAAATAAAAAAGTTGCACAAATACAAAAAAATACATTACAAACTACACTTACATCCATAAACTACACTATTAACCCCTAAACCCGCTATCCCCCGACATTGCAAAAATGTAAAAAAGTATTAAATCCTAAACTGCCATCCCCCCACATTGCAAACTATCTAAATACATCATTAACCATTAAACCACCATCCCCCCACATCACAAACAATCTAAGTAATAAACTAACAACTAAATTCCCTAACCTTACACCACCTAACTTAACCCCAATTACCACTAAATTAAATAAAAACTATACTAACTACCTTAAAAAAATAGAAAATTACCTGTAAAATTAAATTAAAACTTAAGCTTACCCTAAAAAAACTAACATTACTTAAAAAAATTACATTACTTAAAAAAATAAAAAAATAACATTACCAAAATAAAAAACCCTAACCTTTACAATAAATAAAAAAACTAACATTTACACAAAAAACAACAACCTACTATAACAAAAAATAACAAAAGCTACTCTTACAAAAAATAACAAGCAAAATTACAAAAAAAAAAAAAAAATATTCCTATTCTAATAACTCCCCAAAAGATCCCACCCCAAAATAAAAAACCCTATTCTACAAATAAACTACCAATAGCCATTAAAAGGGTCTTTTGTAGGACATTGCCCCAAATATTACAGCTCTTTTGCATAAAATAAAACAATTACCCCCTGAAATTACAACCTCCACCCCCCAAAAATATAAAAAAAACTAACTAAAAAAACCTAAACTACTCATTGCCCCCAAAAAGGGCATTTGGATGGGCATTGCCCTAAAAAGGGTATTCAGCTCTTTTTCTGCCCATAAAAAATAAAAAACCCTAATCTTAAAAAAAACACCCCAAAAAAAATAAAAAAACTTAAGTCTAACTCCATAATTGGTGCTCACCATTGATGATGGGCAGCACTCCATCTACATCACTTGAGCACAATTGAAGTTAACTTCTATATATGTGTATATATGTATTCATTTGTGTATATCAAATGATGTGTGTATATATGCATTTACAGACATATATACAGTACACCATATAAACACAATAAATACATTTGTACACATTCATAGACATATATATGAAAGCATGTAAAGGCATATTTATGCAATATTCATATTTAATAAAGTGTTAAAGGTTTTTTTTTAACTTAGCTTTTTTTTTTTTACTTTACGTCGGTTATTTTAGAGGGTGTTAGGTGTTACATAGAGTTCGTTAGATTACGTTGGGGGTTGTGGCAGTATAGGTTTCATTTTGTTACTTACATTTTTATTTTAACTTACAAAGTTTAGTTTAGAGAGGGTTCAGTGTTAGGTAGAGTATGGTTAGTTTGCGTTTGTGGAATGGGGTGGCATAGGGGTTAATAGCTAGTTACTTGTGGTGGGTATGTGGCAACATAGGGCTTAATAGTTAGCGACTTGTGGTGGGTATTTGGTGGCATAGTGGTTAATAGATAGATACTTGCAGTAGGTATGTGGCTGCATAAAGGTTAATAGATACTTGCGGTGGGTATGTGGCAGCATAGGGCTTAATAGTTAGAGACTTGTGGTGGGTATTTGGTGGCATAGGGGTTAATAGATAGATACTTGCAGTAGGTGTGTGGCGGCATAGAGGTTAATAGATACTTGCGGTGGGTATGTGGCGACATAGGGTTAATAGTTAGCGATTTGCAGTTGGTATGTGGCAGCATAGGGGTTAATAGTTACTTGCAGTGGATATTTGGCGTTATAAGGGTTAATAGTTAGCGACTTGTGGTGGGTATGTGGTGGTTTAGATCTTTTTAGTGTAGTGTTAGTTTGCGATCGTGGGGTACTACGTTTTAGGGGTATTAGTATTAGAGGTTAGGCATGGCAATTCTATTCAAGGGATCCCTTTACTATACATTGCCAATATGGTCGGTGATGCTGGGTGTTTTCTATAGTATTCCCGACCAATAGCATGTATAGTAAACACCGCTCAGAGATGTCGGGAGCTTGGAATATTTTGACAGACTCACTAGAGTTAGTGGCGGATCCCTTTGAATATTTTGCTGCCTTGTAGCACTTTTGATCATCGGGGCCTTAGTCTGAACTTTAAATGAGTAGCAGATTTTTTTTGGGACAAATTTATGTCTGTATCATGTGACAGCCATCAGCCAATCAGAAATGCATATGCATATATTCTGTGAAGTCTTGCACATGCTCAGTAGCAGTTTGTGACTCAAAAAGTGTAAATATTAAAAGAGTGTGCACATTTTGTTCATGAAAGTAAATTGGAACATTGTTTAAAATTGCTGCTCTATCTGAATCATTAAAGTTGAATATTTGACTTGAGTGTCTCTTTAACTATGTGATAAACCATTTGCTCTGTTTCCTAATAAGGTCTTATAGAGCTGGCAATTTTGTAAATGCAAAGTTCAATGAACAAATTAATCCATAAAAACTCCTCTTTATTGACAATGTGTTAAAAACATATCATTCAATACAAAACAAACAATTAGACCCCGCTACATTACCCCCCATGTGTGAATATATAAAGACCTTATGTGTGCTATAGAATATTTTTAGCAAATTTAAATGCAAAATATACTACAATAATTCATGATGTGATTTGAATTAGATTTTCATTATCAAATAGATTGCTGTTGAAAGAGATATTAAAGAAATAAAATGTTTGTGAAATAGGTAAATCTTCTTTAAGCATGTAAATTTGATAACATCAATATATTTAGTTTAAGAACCAGAATTAACAATGATAATCAATCTTGATCTCTAAATTACTCAAAATCACGGATTTTGATGTAAAAAGCTTTGATAATTGCATTCTAGAAACATTTAGGACAAAATCCCCACAAGATGGCACTGTATAAACATAACTACAGTAACCATTTCAAATCTGGATTTTTTATTTTAACTTAGTATTTAGATTTCTTACATGGTCAGTCAAACCGTTTATACAAAATCATTTTTTGAAGCTGTCAAAGAAAATTACGTGACTTCAATAGAACTTAAAGGGACATTGCAATCACTTTTTTTTTTAACAAAATTAAACACTGCATTGCAAAAGAACAGCTTTAAAAACTATTTTTAAAACATTTAAATTTATATTTGATCAAAAATGTTTTTATAGGTTTGTTGTTTTGGGCATTTTAGCTATATAATATAAGCAATAAAAAGCCTCTTAGAGAAAGATGTAAACTAAGTCTTGCATTAATCTAAGCTATGACTGTGTAGCATTTTGCAGTGACATTTAAAAAGGAACCTACATTAACAGACAAACAGCTGAGTTCATTGTATTCAAAGCTGCTGTTGCAAACCATTCAAATAAGCTATGCTCTCTCTATCCCACTCCCTGCTGCAAGATTGATTTATCTTGTTTATATAGCTTTTTTTATAGCCAGTACTGCAGTATAACAATTTTCAGTACACTGGTGTTTTCAACAGGCAAATGCAGCTATTTCAAATTACAAAATAAATAAGCAATTTGTAAAAATTGTAATACACTTCAGAAAATAAAGGGCCAGATGACAAGTGGAGCGTAAACTCGATCGCAAGAGCACAGTGTTCTTCCTTACATTTGAATCCCTATTACAAGTGGTAAGTTGTTTAAATTACCGCAAATTTGTGGTCATTTTCACTCCCCATATTTTCTATGGGCGGTGTTGAGCAGCTATGTCTGCTTGTATTACAAGTGAACCGAAATAAGTCTACAAACTAATTAAACCCCCCTCCAAAAAAAAAGGCTTTCTAAAAAAGAAATCTACTCTAAAAAGGAATTTGGCTGGCATTGCCCTTTAAAGAGCATTTACCCTAATCTAAAACCAACCCAAAAAAAAAAAACTACATTAAATTGTACTCAGCAAAGTGAATCCAAGCTGCCAGGGATGTAGATAAGAAGATCGCCATCGGAATGACACTTTAGGGCAATGCCATTCAAAAGTCCCTTTTTATTGTTTTTTGTAAAGTGAAGTTTCTTTATGTTTGTAATGTAATTTTTTTTGTAACAGTAGTTTTTTTTCTTTTGTAATGGTTAGTTTTTAAGGTAAGGTTATTTTTTTTTTTAATTTTTAAAGGGTAAGGTTAGGTTTTTTTTTTATTTTTAAAGGTAAGGTTAGGTTTTTTTTTTCCAGGTAAGTTTTTTTTTAATGCTTTTTTTTTCCAGGTAAGGTAAGTCCTGTTTTGGGGTAACTTAGGGGGTGTTAGGTTAGGGGATTTAGATTTTAGTGGGTTTCTTTGCGATGTGGGGATGTGGCAGTTTAGGTGTTAATAGTGTAGCAGGTTACTTTGCGATGGGGTTGTGGCGGGTTTAGGGGTTAATAGTGTAGTGGGTTATTTTGAGATAGGGCTTGTGGCAGTTTAGGGGTTAATAGAGTAGTCGGTTACTTTGTGGTGGGCTATGTGATGGTTTAGGGGTTATTAGAGTATAGGGCTTATGGAGATTCTGTTTAGTGCACAAGTATGGGTGTAGGTTTTTTTTCCCCACTTTATCTATCCATTGGAGTCAATAGCAGAGTAGCATTAACATTGGTCGCAATATTCTAACTTCTGCTCTTTGCGGGCATTGGGTTAGCGAACAAAATAGATTTACTTTCAACTTGTAATATGCACGCTACTCTATGCGTGCAAAGAGCAGTAGTTAAGTAGAGTTAGCATGCGAGCAGGAACGGTAATTTTTTTTAAGCACTTAATACTTACCTTAACCTGCTCTCCATGCTCTCCAGAGCACATTAAGGTAAGTATTGTATACTACAGGTGAACTTTACACCTGTAGCTTTGAAACATTTACATTAGTTTTAAGGAAAACAAATATAAATGTTTAATGAATATTCCAATTTCTCTACTTACAGAGACCAGCTGACGCATTTTGTGCCTCTGATTGGCGCTTTATCAAAGATGACATAGCAGTGGGGGGGAGTCCTCCTTTATACACGCAGCTCCCCTCATTCCCATATTGCGGCTCGTATTTGCAATCAACTAGCTACAATGGTGCTAGCGATCCTATTACTGCGTTGGTGTGCTTAAATAAATAATGTCTCAATGTTTACCCCTCTGATTTCACACTGTAAATAGGATCACGATTTTACAATTATTTATTCTGGGTACCAACTTTTTCCAATACAATAAACCTAAAAATATACACTATAAGATTGAAAAGCTATTTTATATTTATACAAATGAGAAAAAAGTTGTTATTCCATTTAATCTGTAACTTAACAAGTCTTTAGACTTCAAAAGGCTTACTATCCTGCATATTGATCTATTATTTTGTTGCTTTCTTATTATTGATGTTCATATATTGTTATGTTATTTTGTTATTACTTTATTATACCTCAGTCAGTGGTATACTACATTCCCTGATAGAGGTCTATATCACATCTTTTATTTAAGCCTAACACATCATTAATAAATTATTTGATGTTTTACTTTATTAATTTAATGTATTTTTAAAAATATACACTCATTTTAAATCTGATGACTGCAACACACTCCAAAAACAGTCGACTGTTTACCAATGTGTAACATCGCCTTTTCTTTTCATAACACTTATTAAGCATTAAGGCTCTAAATGCACCAGTTGGTTAAGTTTAGCAAGTGGAATTTTCCCCCATTCATCCATTATACATGTCTTCAGCTGTGCAACTGTATAGGGCCTTTGTTGTCCTACTTTGTGCTTCATAATGTGCCACACATTCTCAACCAGAAACAGTTCAGGACTACAGGCAGGCCATGCTAGCACCTGCACACTCTGCTTATGCAATCATGTGCTTGGCTCGTCGGACCATATGATTCCCCTGTGCTACTATCCATCTCAAATGAGACTGAGCCCAGAGAAGTTGGCAGCACTTCTGGACCGTGTTGATGCCTGGCTTCTGCTTTGCATAGTAAAGCCTTAACTTGGATCTATGGATGCAGCAGCAAATGGTGTTGACTGACAAAGGTTTACCAAATTATTCCTGAGCCCATGTCAGGATATCGATTACAAACTCATGAGGGTTTTTGACACAGTGACATATGAGGGATCGGAGATTACGCACATTCAGAAGTAGTTTTTGGCCTTGCCCTTTACACACTGAGATTTGACCTGGATCCTTAAATCTTTTAATTGTATTGTGCACTGTAGAAGATGAAATGCCCAAAATCCTACAGATTTGTCTTTGGGGAATGTTGTTCTCAAAGTGATGGATTATTTGCTAACGCATCTGTTGGCAGCTTGGTGAGCCTCAATCCATCCTTGCTCTTGTAGGACTAGGTCTTTTTTGGAGTCTCCTTATACACTATAATTACACAATTGTCTCACCTGTTCCATATCACCTTCTTATTTCAACTTGTCACATCGCTATTAGTCCTAAATTGCCCTGTACAACTTTTTGTGAACAGATTGAAGTCATCAGAAATAAGTGTATATTTTCAAAAATACATTAAATTCACAAAGTAAAACATCAAATAATGTGTTAATAATGTGTTTTCAATATAGTACAGGGTGAACTGAATTTTGAAATTACTCATTTATTAGATTTCTTGCATTTTCCATACTGTCCCAACTTTTTCGGAATTGGATTTGTGTATGTATGTATGTATATATACTGTATACTATATATATATATATATATATATATATATATATATATATATATATATATATATATATATATATATATATATATATATATATATATATATTTATTTATGGGATCAGGATTGACCAAAAACAAACAAAAAGTGAAGCTTACATGATTGTGACGGACACAGGAATTAAAGGGATATGAAACCCAATTTTTTTTCTTTCAGGAATTAGATAGATCATGTGATTTTAAACAACTTTCTAATTTACATCTATTATAATATTTTCTTCATTCTCTTGGTATCTTTTGTTAAATAGCATGAACATATGCTTAGGAGCTGGTCCATTTCTGGAGTAATATATGGCAGCAGTTTTGCAAGAATGTTGTCCAAGAGCACTATATGGCAGCACTATTGCCTGCCATGTAGTGCTCCAGATGCCTACCTAGGTATCTCTTCAAAACAGAATATCATGGGAATGAAGCAAATTTGATAATAGATGTAAATTGGGAAAAAATAATTAAAATGATATGCTCTGTCTGACTCACAAACTATTTGTTTGGGTTTCATATCCCTTTAATCAACTAAAAATGCAATTGCTGATAATTGTAAATTTGAATTTCTGAAAACTTTTCCAACTAAATAGTGTAAATTTAAACTTTGAACACTTTTTCGGCATGCCTTTCCCACTTAAAGATTAACGTTTTAACAGCATGAACAAAGAAACAATTGTGTTTGCTGCACCATTTGCCATGCCTTTGTTTATTGCTGTTTCTGACTGATAGGTACATCCTATAATGCTCATTGGCTGACAGGTACATCCTGGTAATAGTCATAGGCTGATAGGTACATCCTGCTAATGCTCAATGGCTGACAGGTACATCCTGGTAATGCTCATAGCGTGATAAGCACATCCTACTAATGATCAATAGCTGACAGGAACATCCTGGTAATACTCATAGACTGATAGGTACATCCTACTAATGTTCAATGGCTGACAGGTACATCCTGGTAATACTCATAGACTGATAGGTACATCCTGCTAATGCTCAATGGCTGACTTACATCCTGGTAATACTCATAGACTGATAGGTACATCCTACTAATGCTCACTGGCTGACAGGTACATCCTGGTAATACTCATAGATTGAAAGGTACATCCTACTAATGTTCAATGGCTGACAGGAAAATCCTGGTAATACTCATAGACTTATAGGTACATTCTACTAATGATCATTGGCCATCATGAACATCCTGGTAATACTCATAGACTGATAGGTACATCCTACTAATGATCAATAGCTGACAGGAACATCCTGGTAATACCCATAGACATATAGGTACATTCTACTAATGCTCACTGGCTGACAGGTACATCCTTGCAATAGTCATAGGCTGCTAGGTACATCCTGGTAATACTCATAGACTGATAGGTACATCCTACTAATTCTCACTGGCTGACAGGTACATCCTGGTAATACTCATAGATTGATAGGTACATCCTACTAATGTTCAATGGCTGACAGGTACATCCTGGTAATACTCATAGACTGATAGGCACATCCTGCTAATGCTCAATGGCTGACAGGTACATCCTGGTAATACTCATAGACTGATAGGTACATCCTACTAATGCTCACTGTCTGACAGGTACATCCTGGTAATACTCATAGATTGAAAGGTACATCCTACTAATGTTCAATGGCTGACAGGAACATCCTGGTAATACTCATAGACTTATAGGTACATTCTACTAATGCTCATTGGCCATCATGAACATCCTGGTAATACTCATAGACTTATTGGTACATTTTACTAATGCTCACTGGCTGACAGGTACATCCTTGCAATAGTCATAGGCTGATAGGTACATCCTACAAATGTTCAATGGCTGTCAAGTACATCCTGGTAATACTTATAGACTGATAGGTACAACCTAATAATGCTGATTGGCTGACAGGTAGATCCTGGTAATACTCATAGACTGATAGGTGCATCCTACTTATGCTCATTGGCTGATCCTGCATTCACAACTTCGCAAAGTATTTTTTTCTGCGACCGCAAGAACGTAAAGGTTTTACTTGTGACCTGTAATATGTGCACAACTGGGTGCATAATGGTAGAAAAAAGCTAAAGCACTCTCGGGGGTGGAAATTTGAGCTCCACTCGTAAACTACTCATTTGTGAAAGATTAGTCTCTGTGGGGGTTGCACTAAATGTTATATTTCTTGATGTCACAGTATCTAGATCTAAAGGAGAATTAAAATCCAAAATTTTCATATAAAAGTAAATTTGCATTTAATTTGACATGTAAAAATACGTATTTACTTGTGTCCCTTTAAACTAACTATATATATATATATATATATATATATATATATATATATATATATATATATATATATATATATATATATATATACACCTCAGAGAGAATCAGGGGACAGCTTATCATACTTGTCAAAAGATTCAAAGTCAGTTTTCTGAATGGTTTCTGGCAAAATCAAATCTGTTAGCAGCTGAGAGATGACAGTTTAAAATCCCTCATGGTTTTGTTTTTAAAATGTACAGCAGGTCTGAGTTGTCAGTTTCCCTTTATGAGCAGGACAACCTTGCACTTGTCCTATCCATACATTGAACAATTACTTACATTTAGGAATTATGATAAAAAAATAAATAAAAAAAAATGTCCAACCTTTATTATTAAAGCCATCTGGTTTATCTAGCAAAATTTAATTTCATGAAAGTGAGATTGCTTATAATTAAAATGTCACCTCCTATTTGCTCTTCAGCAATGGATTTTTGTATAAGAATTTACAGCGCAAATAATGTTGAAAAAAAAAAATTTTTTATTCACACTAAGGGGTCAATCACAATCTATTTGCAATTTGCTCCAGAAAACATTGTTTTGCTTTCCGACCAATATATTTATATTGGGAGATGAGTTTCTCAAGTGCTCACAATGCTATAAGGTTTAGTTTGTTAAAACCCCACTGCTGCAAATGCTTTTTCAACCGAAAAGCTCCAGAAAAAAGAAATTCTGTGTGTAAAGTACCTGTTTATGAAACTGGGAGGTATCCTGAAACTGAGACATTCAATAGCCCATTTAAACTTCTTAAAGTGACATAAAACCCATTTTTTTTTTCACGATTCGGATAGAGCATGTGATTTTAAAACAACTTTTCCAATTTACTTCTATTATCTCATTTCTTTAGTTGTCTTGGTATTCATTGTTGAAAGGGATATCTAGGTAGGCTCTGAAACAGGTCATTGGTGGCTGCACATATATGCCTCATGTTATTGGCTCACTCGATGTGTTAACTAGCTCCAAGTAGTGTATTGCTGCTTTTTCAATAAAGAATACCAAGAGATTAAAGCAAATTAGATAATAGAAGGAAATTGGAAAGTTGTTTAAAATGGTATGCTCTTTTGGGTTGCATGCCCCTTTAAGATTACATGATATCTTTATTTATGTATCCCATTTGTTAACTTTGCAAGAAAAATACTAATTTGCATGTGTGATAATAACCTATAACTATATATCTATGAGTACGGTGTTCTAACACCGAAACCGGTCAGACTATTTTTTGGTCGTCCATTGGATTATTTTTAACTATTTCCTGTGCTTTTAACTTTATATACCAATAAAGTTCGATGTTTTTTACCTTTGCTACGTTAAGGCTTTTTTGGACTCCTTTTTTTGCTATTAACCTATATTATTTTCGTCAGGAGAAAGAGCTGAAAACACTGCCCCCAATAGATTATGATCAAGGTCTAAATTAAAGGACCGCTAAATACAGTAGAATTGAATAACTGATAAAAACACAATAAGCAGACAATGCAATAGCACTTACTTTGAACTTGAAATGAGAAGTAGAATATTTTCTGGCACATTTCAAAGTTAATCCAAATTTCCCTTCCCCTGTATCACTTGACAGCCATGAGTCAATCACAAAATGCATATACGTATATACTGTTCACTTTTGGACATGCTCAGTAGGAGCTGTAGCCTCAAAAAGTGTGCATATAAAAATAATGTGTATGTTTTGATAATGGAAGTATATTGGAACGTTTTTAAATTACATGTTTTATCGGAATCATGAAACTTTAATTTTGACTTGTGTCCCTTTAAGCACAGTATTAAAAAGAATCTGCATGCAAAATATATGCAAATCATGCCTCCCTTGTGCGTGCAATTGGTGGCCTTAAGCTCCATACCGCACAAAATCCAAGGGCTGATTTGACGTGCTTGTGCCCGCTTTCCCCCATAGACATCAGTGGGGAGAGAGTGTTAGAAAAAAATACCTGTCTATGGGGGAAAAAAGTTACGTTTAAACCTAACAACCTAACATAAACCCCAAGTATAAACACCCTAATCTGCCGCCCCCCGACATCACCAACACTAAAAAAAGTTATTAACCCCTATTCTGCCACTCCCGGCATCACTGACACCTAAATAAAGTTATTAATCCCTATTCTGCCAATCCCCGACATCGCCGACACTATAATAAAGTTATTAACCCCTATTGTGCCGCTCCCTGACATCGCTGTCCACTAAATAAACCTATTAACCCCTAAACCTCCGGCCCCCCACACTGCTGCTACTAAATAAATCTATTAAACCCCCTAAACCCTCCAGCCCTCCCACATCGCAGAACACTAAATTAAACTATTAACCCCTAAACCTAACACCCCCTTAACTTAAAATTAAAATTACAATATAACTATATTTAAATAAATAAAAACTTACCTGTGAAATAAAAATAAACCTAACATTAAGCTATAAATTAACCTAAAATAAAAAACTTCTACCAATAAAAAAAATCTAAATTACAAATTTAAAAAAACCTAACACTATGAAAAAAATAAAAATAATAAACACTAAATTACGAAAAATATAAAACACTAAGCTTACAAAAAATAAAACAAAATTATGACAAATAAAAACAATTACACCTAATCTAATAGCCCTATAAAAATAAAAAGCCCCCTAAAATAAAAACACCCCCTAGCCTACAATAAACTACCATTAGACCTTAAAATAACTTTTTCTAGGGCATTGCCCTAAGTTAAACAGCTCTTTTACCTGTAAAAAAAATACAAAGTCCCCCCAACAGTAAAACCCACCACCCAACCAACCTCCCAAAATAAAAAAACCTAACTCTAAAAAAAACTCAGCTACCCATTGCCCCTAAAGGGGCATTTGTATGGGCATTGTCCTTAAAAGGGCATTCAGCTCTTTTTCACTGCCCTTAAAAAGGCATTCAGCTCTTTTCCAAAAGCCCAAAGCCCTAATCTAAAAAAAAAACACCCAAAAAAAAAACTTAACATTAACCCCATAAAATCTACTCTTCCTGAAGTCCGGACATTCATCTCCATCCAGGCGGTGAGAAGTCTTCATCCAGGATGCAATATCTTCATCTATCCCAGGGGCATCTTCTATCATCATCCCGGCGGCGCGGAGCAGAGCCATCCTGGAAGTCAATCCCATCCTACACGGAGCATCCTCATCATACAATCACCGCCGTACACTGCCGTTGAATGCAAGGTAGCCGTTTTAAAAATGGCGTACCTTGCATTCCTATTGGCTGATTTGATTCTTCAAATTCAAATCAGCCAATATGATGAGAGTTTCTGAAATCCTTTTGGCTGTTCAAAACTGCCAATAGGATGAGAGCTACTGAAATCCTATTGGCTGATTTATTCTGTCAAACAAGACTACTTTAATATAGCAAAACAGACGTGTATATTTAAAAAATTATATTTATTTACAAAAACCATTTTACAAACATATTTCCAAAGTGTTGTGGCTGTAATTATTATTTTCCACGTTGCTAGAGTTTCACGTTTGATGTGAGAGAAATCCTGTATTGGGCATCTCATGTAATTACACATGTTAATTGGAATAATGCCCACTGGCAATAGACTGGAAAAAATAAGTATTGTGATGCCCAAGGATTTTTGAACATGTTTCCCCCTGAACAACAAAATCCCTTTGACAGCAAATTAAATTATGAATGTAAATATTTTGTCCTTTTCGTCCTTAAAGTAATGGTAAAGCCTGGTGTTTTTGAAATACTAGGACATACCAGTGCAATAAATAAAGGGGCTCAATCATGAAATAAAAATAAAAAAACTTTATTTGCCATCAACTTTACACCGATTGGCTAGCACGGCTATTGGCTCAGATGTTGAAACGTAACCTCATTGAAAAAATAGCATTTTACTGTTGGCGGATGGAGGTGCTGAGCTCAGCATAAACTCATGGGCAAATAAAGGTACTTTAAGCATGAAACTTTTTATACTTCATGACTGAAAGTCCCTGTTATTTTTAGCACTGACAAATCCTAGTGTTTCAAAAATACTAGGATTTACCATCACTTTAAACATTGTAAAGGAGAATTAAAATACAGGGAGTGCAGAATTATTAGGCAAATGAGTATTTTGACCACATCATCCTCTTTATGCATGTTGTCTTACTCCAAGCTGTATAGGCTCGAAAGCCTACTACCAATTAAGCATATTAGGTGATGTGCATCTCTGTAATGAGAAGGGGTGTGGTCTAATGACATCAACACCCTATATCAGGTGTGCATAATTATTAGGCAACTTCCTTTCCTTTGGCAAAATGGGTCAAAAGAAGGACTTGACAGACTCAGAAAAGTCAAAAATAGTGAGATATCTTGCAGAGGAATGCAGCACTCTTAAAATTGCAAAGCTTCTGAAGCGTGATCATCGAACAATCAAGCGTTTCATTCAAAATAGTCAACAGGGTCGCAAGAAGCGTGTGGAAAAACCAAGGCGCAAAATAACTGCCCATGAACTGAGAAAAGTCAAGCGTGCAGCTGCCAAGATGCCACTTGCCACCAGTTTGGCCATATTTCAGAGCTGCAACATGACTGGAGTGCCCAAAAGCACAAGGTGTGCAATACTCAGAGACATGGCCAAGGTAAGAAAGGCTGAAAGACGACCACCACTGAACAAGATACACAAGCTGAAACGTCAAGACTGGGCCAAGAAATATCTCAAGACTGATTTTTTCTAAGGTTTTATGGACTGATGAAATGAGAGTGAGTCTTGATGGGCCAGATAGATGGGCCCGTGGCTGGATTGGTAAAGGGCAGAGAGCTACAGTCCGACTCAGACGCCAGCAAGGTGGAGTTGGAGTACTGGTTTGGGCTGGTATCATCAAAGATGAGCTTGTGGGGCCTTTTCGGGTTGAGGATGGAGTCAAGCTCAACTCCCAGTCCTACTGCCAGTTTCTGGAAGACACCTTCTTCAAGCAGTGGTACAGGAAGAAGTCTGCATCCTTCAAGAAAACATGATTTTCATGCAGGACAATGCTCCATCACACGCGTCCAAGTACTCCACAGCGTGGCTGGCAAGAAAGGGTATAAAAGAAGAAAATCTAATGACATGGCCTCCTTGTTCACCTGATCTGAACCCCATTGAGAACCTGTGGTCCATCATCAAATGTGAGATTTACAAGGAGGGAAAACAGTAAACCTCTCTGAACAGTGTCTGGGAGGCTGTGGTTGCTGCTGCACGCAATGTTGATGGTGAACAGATCAAAAACACTGACAGAATCCATGGATGGCAGGCTTTTGAGTGTCCTTGCAAAGAAAGGTGGCTATATTGGTCACTGATTTGTTTTTGTTTTGTTTTTGAATGTCAGAAATGTATATTTGTGAATGTTGAGATGTTATATTGGTTTCACTGGTAAAAATAATAATTGAAATGGGTATATATTTGTTATTTGTTAAGTTGCCTAATAATTATGCACAGTAATAGTCACCTGCACACACAGATATCCCCCTAAAATAGCTATAACTAAAAACAAACTAAAAACTACTTCCAAAACTATTCAGCTTTGATATTAATGAGTTTTTTGGGTTCATTGAGAACATGGTTGTTGTTCAATAATAAAATTAATCCTCAAAAATACAACTTGCCTAATATTTCTGCACTCCCTGTATATATATATATATATATATATATATATATATAATATATATATATATATATATATATATATATATATATATATATATATATATATATATAGATATATATTATAACTGGAAGGAAGTGTAAAGAACATAGATTATTCACATTTTTATTATTTCTAACGTAAAACAATCAAGATTTATTTGTTGAAATGTTTCTTATATTAGCCTGGTGGGATAAAACATTTTATATTGTCTAGGCTTGCTTTCCCTAATTACCTTGATGCTATAAATACTAATAATGTTTATTGTTAACATAATAATGGTAATTTACATAATCTTTTTTTCTTACAACAGAGTTAGAAATTCATTAGACATTGAAGAGAGTGGCACTATTGTCGTCTTGCTCAATGCCCAAGGTAAGGTTTCTTTGTAACATATAACATTCATTAAGAGTTTTGTTTTTCTAATTTATATTAACTCAGAAAGGTCAAATTGAGTTCACTAAAGTTCATCTCTATTTTAAACTTGATGTCTGCAGCAAGGTATCACATTGATTTTATTTTACACTAATGCTATCCTTTTGCAAATATGTAAAAATGGCTGAACTTGTTGGGAACCAATGGAAACGTATTGGAAAAAAATCCTCATTGTGATATTGCAGATAACGCACTCTTTTGATCCTCACAGGCTACCATACTCCAATTGATCAGTGTACCTGTTCCTTTTTGCTGTTATGAGTGGTCGAGTTAGGATCTCTAAAGACAGGCTTTTTGTACTGTATTTACTGTGGGATTGACATTTGTCACTGACTTTTGTAGTTTGAGTCAGTAGATTTTATTAGCATATTTGGTTTACTGCATTAAAGTACATTTGAATTGAAGTTGTGAAATGTGAATATTCTACACTTACAGACATTTACATTAACCCTGTTTTTAAAGCATACTTTCAAACTTGTGATGGTTGCAATTGTTTTAACAGCTTATCAAAAAGTTATTTGACGTGTGAGATTTCAAGTACTGGGTACTTAAAGGCCTATAATTATCAAAAAATGTCATGCTCTAATTCATTAGAACATTTCATTTTAAGACTATTGACCCTGTGCTACTGTGTGTTTCACTGTCGCAAAGGTGATACGAAATAGAAGTATTGCTCCAGTCCAAACAGAAACTGCACCTTACCCAATCAGCAGCACTAGTCGCAAGACTGAGAGGTGTAACTTGCTCTGCTGATTGGATCAGAGGCAGTTTCCGCTCAGGACCCACAGTGTTTTGCAGTCCCAAGTGGGACTTCTTCTGTGAATTTAATCTATTTGCGGAGGTTAAACACACAGTAATACAAGGTCAATAGTCTTAAAGTTAAACGCTCTAACAAATTAGAGCATGCAATTTTTTGACTATTATGGCCTTTTAAAGTATAAGTTTATGTTAATGGCAGGAATACCTACTACTGATATGCTCAGAATGATACTTTACATCTAGGTTCCTAGCAATCTTATTAGCATGTATAAATATAAGCTATTGGGTAAGATAGATTTGAATTTTGCTGTATCGCATGACTTTAAAGGTACAGTCAAGTCAAAATTAAACTTTCATGATTCAGATAGGGTAGGACACGTAATTTTAAACAATTTTCTAATTTACTTTTATCATCAAATGCTTTGTTCTCTTGGTATTCTTTGTTGAAAGCTAAACCTAGGTAGATTCATAAACTGATCTCTCAGCCATTGAATCTGCCTCTTTTATCTCAGTGCATTTCGACAGTTTGTTACAGTTAGACAGTGCTAGTTCATATGTGTCATACAGATAACATTGTGCTCACTCCCATAAAGTTATTTATGTGTCAGCACTGATTGGCTAAAATGCAAAATAAGGCGGCAGTTTGCAGAGACTTAGTTACAAGGTAATCACAGAGGTAAAAAGTGTATTAATATAACCTTGTTGGCTGTGCAAAACTGGGGAATGGGTAATAAAGGGATTATCTATCTTTTAAACTATAAACATTTTCAAGTAACCTGTCCTTTTAATGCTAATTTATAAGCCATTTGTTGCTAGGATACTCACTCTACAGTTAACAGTTATGACCAATGCAAAAACACAAACAAAGAGAGTATGCCACATTGAATACTAAAGGGCTGAAAAACCTCACAAATGGAAAGCATGTCCAGGTGCTTACATGGGTGTAATGAAATCACTCAGTTTTACGGCTAAACTTATTTTTTATATACTTGTATTTGATGACAGGGTTTGGGTTTTTATAGGAGACAAGCGTCCATGCAACACATTGGGTCTTTTGCTTTAAGATATTTCTTTAAGATAAAACTAATTTTAATAAAGTAAAAAAGAATTGACAGTGTTTATCAAATGATACTTCTAAAAACATAACTACATTGTCTAGCCCTTTTTCTCAGTGATGCACACTGCCAGATGATGTGACACAGTAATATATCCAGACATTCATTTTGGCCTAATCATTTTTAAAAGTGATGTATTTAATGTGACATAATGTATGGAATAAAGAAACACTCGGCTAGATTACGAGTTGTGCGTCAGGGTTAAAAAGCAGCGTTGAGAGGTCCCAACGCTGCTTTTATACGCCCACTGGTATCACAAGTCTTGAAATGACAGGCTCACCGCTCACTTTTTTGGCCAGCCTCGGAAATACCGCAAATCCACTTACGTTAATTGCTTATCCTATATTTTCAATTAGACTTGCATAACGCCGGTATTATGAGTCTAACCAAAAGTGAGCGGTAGTCCCTCTCCTGTCAAGACTGGTAACGCATTCTAAAGTCAGTAGTTAAGAGTTTTACACTACAACGCTGTAGCATAAAACTCTTAACTAAAGTGCTAAAAAGTACACTAACACCCATAAACTAACTATTAACCCCTAAACCGAGGCCCCCCCACATCGCAAACACTAAAATACATTTTTTAACCCCTAATCTGCCGAACCGGACATCGCCGCCACTATAATAAATATATTAACCCCTAAACCGCCGCACACCTGCATCGCAAACACTAGTTAAATATTTAATATTCAAAGAGTGACCGCACCACCCACTGGATATGATGTGCTCAGGCACGGGATAGAGTCTGGTCCTTGACTCAATAATAATATAATACTAAATAATCCCAGCCAATGAGTCTTAGAAGCCTTTCAACAAAGGATTTTAATAGTGTATATAGCTTCACATTCTATAATGAACAATCTGAAACAATTGCTTAAATATCAGCAGGAGAAGACAAGATGTAAGCTCACTCATATCCATGCAAACCCCATCCACCAAACGCATCCGTACCATATAATAATAAATTATTAAAAGAACAGCAAAACAAAAATTAATTAAACAACGTAATCAAAACACCCCCAGGGCATCCCCAGGGAGTGAAGAACAACACCACCTGTCACAACACCTGTCAAGAATCACGTGACAGTATTACTTCAAGAAAAAACAGGATAGTTCTGAATATTGAAAAACAGAAATTGCATCAACTGTATCCAAGGTGCTGAAAAAGTTACTGAAATTTAGTTCCGGATACTTTGTAGAGATTTTAACTTTTAATCCGGTTACTTGTGAAATGTGGTATCATGTAACAACCCCAGGATACTTGTGAGTGCTGTTAGTATTTGTAATCCATGCTTTGTTATTTTATGGAAAGATCATAAGTGAAAATGGAGCACTCATGCAAACATAATAATACTGAACCCATAAATCATTAACAATAGAAACAATGTTGTTCCTCTAAGTATCCCTCCATACAGGCTGTCATGTGAATGGCCACAATTGTAAAGTGTAAATGGCTGTATTTAAGCGAGGTATATTCAAACTGCAGGTCCAACCTCACACCCTTTATCATTTTCACTCACGGTGAACACGCTAACACAGCATAGAAAGTTCCATTGTCGTACTCTGTACACTGCCCAAACATGAAATTAAGCTGCAAATTCAAGTTGCAAATACCTTGTGCTTGAGTGACCGGCTCTTCAATGCAGGTCAGGACAATAAAGATTAACAGTGTTACCTGTGCCGGCAAATGCTGGTATATGCGGTACTACCGTAAGACTTGTCACCGTCGTAGCCTTCAGTGTGGAAATGGACCGCTGTCATGATACTCCCATCTCACTTCCTCCGTCTAGAAAGCCATTCACAGTTAGCGTGCAGTGTGGCTCAAACAACACGAGTAAGAACAGGGACTCTGTCCCTTTGTCAAGGAATGTCCAGGTACTTGTGAGGAGGTGTTATTTAAACCAATGCTGCAAATTGCCTATTGGATAGTACATTCACACCCCCCTACGTCACATTATCTCTGTGCACATAACTTTCATTCATACTTATATGGGAAAACGGATGTGTATATCACTCACAAATAAAACACAAGCAACCAGTATATTCTATAGAAATGACATTAACATTACTTTAAGTACGCTCCTATTCATAATGGCCTATAGTGTATGTGAACTAAACTACAGAAACATAATATAGATTATCCTAATTCGTATTTATGTTAGAAAATATATCGATAATATTCAATTATCCAGACTAACCTATCGGCTCAAGAACAACATAACATAATGTGTGAAGGCACAGACATCCCCACACCAAAAAAGAGACCAACTCCATTTTTATCAAATATATGAAAAGAAGGGATAATCCCTTCTGTGTAAAGAGGAAGATTATTAATTTTTTTTAAAAAATGTACATTAGCTTACCCAGATGCAGCTATGAGATTATTTTGCAACTTATAGGGTCATATCTAGAGTCTGGATTTTTAAATTTTTAAATTTTTTAATTAATTGGGCTAACTGTGAACGGCTTTCTAGATGGAGGAAGCGAGATGGGAGTATCGTGACAGCAGTCCATTTCCACACTGAAGGCTACGACGGTGACAAGTCTCACAGTAGTACCGCATATATACCAGTATTTGCCGGCACAGGTAACACTGTTAATCTTTATTGTCCTGACCTGCATTGAAGAGCCGGTCACTCAAGCACAAGGTATTTGCAACTTGAATTTGCAGCTTAATTTCATGTTTGGGCAGTGTACAGAGTACGACAATGGAACTTTCTATGCTGTGTTAGCGTGTTCACCGTGAGTGAAAATGATAAAGGGTGTGAGGTTGGACCTGCAGTTTGAATATACCTCGCTTAAATACAGCCATTTACACTTTACAATTGTGGCCATTCACATGACAGCCTGTATGGAGGGACACTTAGAGGCACAACATTGTTTCTATTGTTAATGATTTATGGGTTCAGTATTATTATGTTTGCATGAGTGCTCCATTTTCACTTATGATCTTTCAGTGACATAACAAAGCATGGATTACAAATACTAACAGCACTCACAAGTATCCTGGGGTTGTTACATGATACCACATTTCACAAGTAACCGGATTAAAAGTTAAAATCTCTACAAAGTATCCGGAACTAAATGAGATGACTTTCAGTAACTTTTTCAGCACCTTGGATACAGTTGATGCAATTTCTGTTTTTCAATATTTAGAACTATCCTGTTTTTTCTTGAAGTAATACAGTCACGTGATTCTTGACAGGTGTTGTGACAGGTGGTGTTGTTCTTCACTCCCTGGGGATGCCCTGGGGGTGTTTTGATTATGTTGTTTAATTAATTTTTGTTTTGCTGTTCTTTTAATAATTTATTATTATATGGTACGGATGTGTTTGGTGGATGGGGTTTGCATGGATATGAGTGAGCTACATCTTGTCTTCTCCTGCTGATATTTAAGCAATTGTTTCAGATTGTTCATTATAGAGTGTGAAGCTCTATACACTATTAAAATCCTTTGTTGAAAGGCTTCTAAGACTCATTGGCTGGGATTATTTAGTATTATACTAGTTAAATATTATTAACCCTTAATCTGCCGGCCCTAACATCGCCGACACCTACCTACATTTATTAACCCCTAATCTGCCGACCCCAACGTCGCCGCCACTATATTAAAGTTATTAACCCCTAAATCTAAGTCTAACCCTAACCCCCCCTAACTTAAATATAATTTAATTAAATCTAAATAAATTTAATATAATTAGCTAAATTATTCCTATTTAAAACTAAATACTTACTGATAAAATAAACCCTAAGCTAGCTACAATATAACTAATAGTTACATTGTAGCTATCTTAGGGTTTATTTTTATTTTACAGGCAAGTTTTTATTTATTTTAACTAGGTACAATAGTTATTAAATAGTTATTAACTATTTAATAACTACCTAGTTAAAATAAAGACAAATTTACCTGTAAAATAAAACCTAACCTAACCTAAGTTACAATTACACCTAACACTACACTATAATTAAATTAATTACCTAAACTAAATACAATTAATTACAATTTAAAAAAAATATCTAAAGTACGAAAAAAACAAACATTAAAATACAGAAAATAATAAAATAATTACAAGAATTTTAAACTAATTACACCTACTCTAATCACCCTAACAAAATAAAAAAGCCCCCCCCCCCCAAAAAAAGCCCTACCCTACACTAAATTACAAATAGCCCTTAAAAGGGCCTTTTGCGGGGCATTGCCCCAAATTAATCAGCTCTTTTACCTGTAAAAAAAAGTACAACCCCCCCCAACATTAAAACCCACACAACCAACCCTACTCTAAAACCCACCCAATACCCCCTTAAAAAAACCTAACACTAACCCTTTGAAGATCACCCTACCGTGAGACGTCTTCACCCAAACGGGCAGAAGTGGTCCTCCAGACGGGCAGAAGTCTTCATCCAATCCGGGCAGAAGAGGTCCTCCAGATGGGCAGAAGTCTTCATCCAGACGGCATCTTCTATCTTCATCCATCCAGCGCGGAGCAGGTCCATCTTCAAGACATCCGACGCGGAGCATGATCTTCTTTCTTCGTCCGACGACTGAATGAAGGTTCCTATAAATGACGTCATCCAAGATGGCGTCCCTTCAATTCTGATTGGCTGGTAGAATTCTATCAGCCAATCGGAATTAAGGTAGAAAGGTTCCAATCAGCCAATAGAATGCAAGCTCAATCCTATTTTTCTACCTTAATTCCGATTGGCTGATAGAATTCTATCAGCCAATCAGAATTGAAGGGACGCCATCTTAATTGTAATTAATTGTATTTAGTTTAGGTAATTTATTTAATTATAGTGTAGTGTTAGGTGTAATTGTAACTTAGGTTAGGTTTTATTTTACAGGTAAATTTGTCTTTATTTTAACTAGGAAGTTATTAAATAGTTAATAACTATTTAATAACTATTGTACCTAGTTAAAATAAATACAAAGTTGCCTGTAAAATAAAAATAAACCCTAAGATAGCTACAATGTAACTATTAGTTATATTGTAGCTATCTCAGGGTTTATGTTATAGGTAAGTATTTAGTTTTAAATAGGAATAATTTAGTAAATTGTATTAATTTTATTTAGATTTATTTAAATTAAATTTAAGTTGGGGGGGTTAGGGTTAGACTTAGCTTTAGGGGTTAATAACTTTATTATAGTGGTGGCGACGTTGGGGGCAACAGATTATGGTTTAATAAATGTAGTTATGTTGTGGCGACATTGGGGCAGCAGATTAGGGGTTAATAAATATAATGTAGTGTTCGGCGATGTTGGGGGCAGCAGATTAGGGGTTCATAAGTATAATGTAGGTGGCGGCGGTGTCCGGAGCGGCAGATTAGGGGTTAATAATATAATGCAGGTGTCAGCGATGTTGGGGCAGCAGATTAGGGGTTAATAAGTGTAAGATTAGGGGTGTTTAGACTCGGGGTTCATGTTAGGGTGTTTGGTGTAGACATAAAAAGTATTTTTCCATAGGAATCAATGGGGCTGCGTTAGAAGCTGAATGCTGTTTTTTTTGCAGGGTTTTTTTCCAGCCGGCTCTCCCCCATTGATTCCTATGGGGAAATCGTGCACGAGCACGTTTTACCTGCTCACTGCTACCGTAAACAGCGCTGGCATTGAGGTGAGATGTGGAGCTAAATTTTGCTCTTCGCTCACTTTTTTGCGGTTTACGCCGGGTTTCTATAAAACCTGTAATACCAGCGTTGTCTGCAAGTGAGCAGTGAGCATAAAATGCTCGTTAGCAACGCACCCCTGTTAACGCAAAACTCGTAATCTAGGTGACTGTATCTAATGATTTACATCTTGCAATCAATAACACTGACCTTATTGTCTGACCTCATCTCAAAGCATGTAAAGTCTTGAATGTAGAAAAGCACCAGCTATAATGTAGTCATATTAGCTTTAAAATTAATATAAAATGGTTATGTTCCAAATTATCAATACTGACATGGCTATGCCCTGCATTTGCAAATGTAAAAGGCTGGAAGTGTACAAAGTCATTATAAAATGAATTATGTTAATTTTTACATGGAGGGTAAATATTCCACTCAGTCCTGTAATGCTGGACTAAAGCACTCCTGGCATGATACAAAGCAACTTCTGTACTCTTTCAATGTTAATCATACTGATTTCTGAATCGTAGGAAAATGTGCAGTGCTTTCTGAATTTCATTATTTTTCAAATTAATTCCACCAGTTTAATCACAAGTCTCCAAAGACTGTGTACGAGGCAACAAATTAGCTGGAAGGTGTTAGCTTGTTAGTACCATAGAATTCTAATATTAAGCAAATCCTAAAAACTTGGGACAAGTAGCTTCACACAGAAGGGCAAATGTGTGCTTGAAATGGAATATGAAACCAGATAAAGCTGCAGGGATGTTTGTGCTGCAATTTTAAATTCTACACCTTTTTCATACAAAATTATAGAGATCTTACCTGCATTTCCTTTTTATTGTTGTTATATATGATAAAAAAGAGAATTGCTGTTTAAATTGTATCCAACTTATTCCCTATTGCAATTAGTAAACAAGATATCTTGATTTATTGCTTGAATATGTATTAATGACTCTATTACATGACTCTAAGGAATTCTAATAGGGCTCAGAGTATTTACCACTTGTGCTGAGACAGCAACCCAGAAACATAAAAATCTACAGTCACAAAGACCTAGTTACAACGTAACACAATGAGAAAAGTGTGACCTTTAATTTGGTTCTTGTGTAAATAAGACTTTTTCTCCTGAGGACCCTCCTTCCATTTTCCCTACTCTAGTTATGTATGGCTTCATCTAAGTCATAGGGCATGACTAGATGGGAAGGTGCAGGTGAGGGGGAGGGTGGGTTAGCGCTCTACTAGAGTGCAGAGACTGATTATGAGATTGTGTACAATATATCAGACTAATTAGCCCTATTCAAGAGGGATGTGTTAAAGTTTAAGGAGTTAAAAACACCTATGTATTAACACACACAAATATAAAGATAAAAATATATTATAAATTTATTGAAGGATAGACACAATAGCAATAAATAAATGCCGGCACTAATAAAAACAAAGGATAAAGTGTAATACACATAAAATGTAAGACATAAAATCAAAGATATCTATGAAAAATCTGATAAATGTATACGTAAATGACAGTGAGCATATATGAGAGCTGCAGATGTCTCAATTAAGGCTGTTTTCTAACAGTGTCTTAGAGATCGTTAGTAACGATGTGAGCTGAGCACAGTCAGTGATAGCGGTGCAGCTGTTAGATCATAAAAAGATCGCTGTTACTTCACAGTTATGAAAATACCTTCAGATACTATGTATCAAATTGTATCCGTTATTGTTGTTCCTCTGTAATCCTGTATGTGAAGCTAGTAGCCTCTATGCTTGAGATGCCAGGAGCTGGGCCGCCATGCGGTTCCAAACAGACTCGTCTGTAAGCTTCAGCAGGGAATCCAGGTGTGTCCAATTTGCAGCTTGTGCCTTGGAATGGATAAAGAAAGCAGGATCCAGGAACAGAGAATTTCACAGATAGTGCTGAATATATTGGATGTCAGTATAGCTGTATTAAGTTCCAGGTGGAAAGGTGCATCTACGCGTTTCGGCTGTTTGTCAGCCTTTATCAAGATGACAGAAATATCAAAAATACATAAAGTGTTCAGGAAATTAAATCCCCTAGGTACTCTGAACATATATCTAGGGACCCTTCAAGAGGGTATATATTTAAGGTCCCAATAATGTCCGTATCAAAGGGGAAAAGTAGTCAATACAGTTGAGTCGCTCTGGGTAATTCCAAGCACACTGTCCCAAGTTAAGTCCCAAAATAACAGTATACACCGCTTCAGCCTAGTTGTCACGGTGACTGGAAGTGTAAAGTCACTATAGCAGTTGGTAAACGGTTATCTCTTACCCTCCACTGGTCTGGTGGGGTGCCTGGGCGCACTGCTGGACTTCACCTCGGATTGGCGATGAGACCCTTCCGGGGGGGTGCAGCCTGTGTGTCCTTCTTGGCATACAGAAAAGAGATCCGGTTCATAGAAACATTTCCTCTGTACATCACCCGTGACGTTGCAAGGCTCTCTCAAATAGTGTGGCGTGGGGGGGGGACAGGAATCAGGCTCGGAGTCCCAAATGGAAATGGCAATCGAGCGGCGCTGCAAAAAGCGGTATGCCCAACCGCTATGAAGCAAAAAAATACAAAGGAGTGCGCTGGCTCAAAAGTTAGTTACGCTGAAAATACATAGTTTATTGTACAATCCATCAGTGGTAAAGTAACAAGGTCACAGTTAGGAACGCCTTATGCGTTTCGCGCATGCGTAGATGTTACTTTACCACTGATGGATTGTACAATAAACTACCTATTTTCAGCATAACTAACTTTTGAGCCAGTGCACTCCTTTGTGTTTTCTTTATCAAGATGGGTAGGTGCAGCTGCAAGGAGGGACATTTTTGACCACCCCAAGACCAAGAATAATGGGGGCGAAATCTAGAAGATTAAGGTACCCTGGTGGTCTTGATTATTCCTGAATGTCTATTTGTTACTAAAGAGAATGTGTCATCACCTCGTCAATCAAATCAATATCGGCTACTAAACCAACTATTTATCTATCCATCTATTATCCATCCATCTATCCATTTATTTATCCATCTACCCATCTATATCTATCTGTCTATCTATCTATCTATGTAGATTGATAGCTATATTGTACTACATACATACATATACCGTTATTTAATTTCCCACCCGGTTGTTTTGCTTGATTTTCACTAAAACAAATGTGAATTAAATTTATTTTAAATATTATTTGTATTTAATACAAACTAAAACAAGGACTTTATGGCCAAATCTGTATTATTTGTTTCTAGATTTGGCTGATGTTGCCCTACAAGCCTTGTTAAAACAGTTTCAAATATGCAAGAAAGTGACTAGTAGTGATTTAGCATATGCAGAGGTCGGATTTTCAAAAGGTTGAGATCTGCCAATGCACAGTCCTAATGCCAGCAATAAATTGACAAAATTACCTGAGCTAAAAATGAAGGTAGCAAGATTAAATCAAGGCAGAAATTACAAAAAAGTGATACAGATAATAGCCCTAGTTTCTTTGTCCTGAGAGATATTTTTCTAGTAAAAATCAGAAAAGAAAAGAAGGTATGAAGCAGTATATTTACAAGGGTATTTTGAAGGCTGTTAGCCAAGTTTATAAATACAAATATTCTAAGTGGCACAAGAGTTCCTTGTTTATTATGGTAAAAATTAGCTTAAACACAAAGAAGCATTGATACCACAAGTAAAGGTGATACAAACAATATATAGTTGTTAAAGCTGCTAGTCTTCTAAAAATGAAAAGGTAAAAAAAAACCTTAGATAGGAATAAATAGCAAGAATAGACAGCGAACAGTGGAGTAACCTAATGAAGAGATGGAACCTCGAAACATGTTGTGTTTTTTCATAGTCTGGCCAGACATTATTTAGTGGTCAAGTTTAATTTGTGGATCTTTAATTTTATGCAAGTAGCCTTGTTATTTTGTATTTTATTACATTGTAATATTGTTTTATATATTATGGTCTAGATGGAGTGCTAATTTATTTCACGCCATTCGCCTGTTTACATGCACACAATAAATAACCAGCCATTACAAGTGGCTGGTTAATGCTACTGCAAGCTTGCGGTAGCAATTAGCGCTTCAAAAAATAAACAGAGATCAGTTTTAGGGCTTAAAGTGAGGGGATGTGGGGTGTTATGAAAAAAAAAGGCACTGAAAAGTGCATTTACATAGCAGTCTATGGGGACTCTGTTAAAACTGCAAATATATATCTATATGCGTATATAAATATATAGTTATGTTTTAATATATGTATATCCCCATATAAACGCATACATATATATTTTAAATGTGCTGCCCATCGCTACACAGCTTACCCCCTTCGCTTTGCTAGGTTCTGTGGCATATATGACAGAATCAGAACGAGACTCCCATTGGAGCCTATGTAAGGGCACGCTCTTGAGTGCAAAGCTTCCCTGCAATGTGAATGCAAGGTAGCAATTGCATTGCGTTCAACTTGTAATACTAGCGCACATTTGTGTGCACTGGTATTACTGAGTGAAGCACAAATATTGTGCTTGCCGCTGCATAAGAGATAATTTGCACTCCACTAGTAATCTGTCTCTATATGCTGTAAGAAATATATACTACTTTTTTAAACAATATTGTTTGAACACTCTCTATAAATATAGAAGGAACTGGTGCATTAACAACTCATCAATTCCATTCCAATATTAAAAAGCATAAACAATATGTTTAATATAAAAAGTAAGGTTATCTATCTTGCGTGATGTAAGCCAAGTCCAAAAGTAGGCCAAGTGTTGAAGCTATTCAGAAGCTGCATGCACTGAGTTGTTGACAGCTACAGTATACAAAGCATGCATGCTTTCAAGTATATATGCTATATATATCAAGTTCTATATATGCTGGTTAACAAATTTGCCCTTATATGAGGTTGTGCTGGATTTGTTCATCTTGGCAATACTCTGTTTGTTTACACACATATATATATTTATATGGCCAAGTATGTTTGTCAGATGCAGTCATGCGCAGTAGAGACTGCACGTGACAAGCATACCTGGCTGTTTGGATCCTGACACTCAGCACTCAGCACAGAGCAGGGCTGAAGCGGAGTGTCAGGGGAGCGTGGGTGATGGGAGCATCATGATGGGGGCATGGCCGGGTGCGGCGATGGGCGTGGTTGGGTGCGATGAGGGGCGTGGCCAGGCGAGGTGCCGCAATGGGGGCATGGCCAGAGAGGCAAAGGGTTTGAAAGACAGAGCCAGAGAAGGAGCAAGAGAGGGGTGGGAGAAGGGCCAAAGAGGGGAGGAGAGAGCCAAATAGAGGGGGGGGAGAGAGCCAAATAGAGGGGGGAGAGAGCCAAAGAGGGGGAAGAGAGAGAGCAAAAGAGGAAAGAGAGCCAAAGAGGAGAGAGCAAAAGAGGGGAGAGAGCCAAAGAGGGGAGAGAGCCAAAGAGGGGAGAGAGCCAAAGAGGGGGGAGAGAGAGAGCAAAAGAGGAAAGAGAGCCAAAGAGGAGAGAGCAAAAGAGGGGAGAGAGCCAAAGAGGGGGGAGAGAGAGCCAAAGAGGGGAGAGCAAAAGAGGAAAAAGAGCCAAAGAGGAGAGAGCCAAAGAGGAGAGAGAGCAAAAGAGGGGAGAGAGCCAAAGAGGAGAGAGCAAAAGAGGAAAGAGAGCCAAAGATGAGAGAGAGCAAAAGAGGGGAGAGAGCCAAAGAGGGGAGAGAGCCAAAGAGGGGGGGAGAGAGAGCCAAAGAGGGGGGAGATAGAGCCAAAGAGGGGGGGAGAGAGCCAAAGAGGGGGGAGAGAGAGCCAAAAAGGGGGGAGAGAGAGCCAAAGAGGGGGGAGAGAACAAAAGAGGGGGCAGAGAGAGCAAAAGAAAGGGGGGAGAGAGAGAGCAAAAGAGGAAAGAGAGCCAAAGAGGAGAGAACAAAAGAGGGGAGAGAGCCAAAGAGGGGAGAGAGCAAAAGAGGGGAGAGAGCCAAAGAGGGGAGAGAGCCAAAGAGGGGGGAGAGAGAGCCAAAGAGGGGGGAGAGAGAGCCAAAGAGGGGGGAGAGAGCCAAAGAGGGGGGAGAGAGAGCCAAAAAGGGGGGAGAGAGAGCCAAAGAGGGGGGAGAGAACAAAAGAGGGGGCAGAGAGAGCCAAAGAGGGGGAAGAGAGAGAGCAAAAGAGGAAAGAGAGCCAAAGAGGAGAGAGCAAAAGAGGGGAGAGAGCCAAAGAGGGGAGAGAGCCAAAGAGGGGAGAGAGCCAAAGAGGGGGGAGAGAGAGAGCAAAAGAGGAAAGAGAGCCAAAGAGGAGAGAGCAAAAGAGGGGAGAGAGCCAAAGAGGGGGGAGAGAGAGCCAAAGAGGGGAGAGCAAAAGAGGAAAAAGAGCCAAAGAGGAGAGAGCCAAAGAGGAGAGAGAGCAAAAGAGGGGAGAGAGCCAAAGAGGAGAGAGCAAAAGAGGAGAGAGCAAAAGAGGAAAGAGAGCCAAAGATGAGAGAGAGCAAAAGAGGGGAGAGAGCCAAAGAGGGGAGAGAGCCAAAGAGGGGGGAGAAAGAGCCAAAGAGGGGGGAGAGAGAGCCAAAGAGGGGGGAGAGAGCCAAAGAGGGGGGAGAGAGAGCCAAAAAGGGGGGAGAGAGAGCCAAAGAGGGGGGAGAGAACAAAAGAGGGGTCAGAGAGAGCAAAAGAAAGGGGGGAGAGAGCCAAAGAGGGGAGAGAGAGAGCAAAAGAGGGGAGAGAGAGCGCAAAGGAAAGGGGGAGAGAGTGCAAAAGAGAGGGGGGAGAGAAAGCAAAAAAGAGGGGGGAGAGAATTCAAAAGAGAGGGGGGAGAGAGAGCAAAAGAGAGGGGGGGAGAGAGCAAAAGAGAGGGAGGAGAGTGCAAGGGGTGGGACCGCTGTACTGCAAAAAATGGCCCATGTACACGGGCTATGTATTTATTTTGCAAATTTTCTAGTAATGTACTTACATTTAGATTTTTGTTTATATTCAAGTGAAAGATGGAAGTGTATACAATTGTGAAACTATGCTTACATGCAAAAAAATCTTATTATTTACATTTTAATAATTAAAAACAATAAAAAAATTCTAAACTAATAACATGATATTTTGCAAAGGCATTTATTCATATAAGATAAATAGTTACAGGTGTATCACTTTTAATCATATATGCTGGTTCATTCATTGAATTTCAGTTTAAATAGCTCTCAAGATCCCTCCAATCATCTGAGGGTTTACATCTTATATCGCCATCTATTGGTATCATAAAATACACATACTATTGTATAAACCAACACCCATATACAGATACTCGTCGACTTACAACCTATGCGACTTATGACCATCCATACTTACGACCATGTGTCGTACTGCAGACAGCAGTGCTTGTGTGCAGGCCATACGAGAGTGACTGTCATAAGCAGCAGCAGCAGCCTTCGCATGTGTCGCAGCCTCTCACCATGTTGCAGTCCAAAACACCTGTGATGTGTAGCAGCAGACCTATCTGCCTAAACCCTACATTAGACCATTTTATTTACATGCCGTAGATATATCGTCCGACTTACGTCCAAATCGTCTTACGACCGGACGGTCAGAACGTAATGCGGTCGTAAGTCGACGACTACCTGTATACAAAATTTAAAAAAATATGTACAAATATATGTTCAGAATAAAAAGATTGCTAATGATTTTCAAATTAGTCAAGATCTATTAATTGAAATACAGGTAGCATTCAGTTTACGCCGGGGTTAGGTTCCAGAAGGAATGGTTGTAAATCGAAACCGTTGTAAATTGAAACCCAGTTTATGATGTAAGTCAATGGGAAGTGAGGTTCCAGGCCCCTCTCAAAATTGTCATAAGTAACACCTAATGCATTATTTTTAAAGCTTTGAAATGAAGACTTTAAATGCTAAACAGCATTATAAACCTAATAAAATAATCATACAACACATAATATATAATTAAACTAAGTTAAATGAACAAAAACATTTGCTAAACAGCATTATGAACCTAATAAAATAATCACACAACACAGACTTCACTTGCATTTTTCTTCAAACAGTTCTTTCCATGCATTCCAATCTGGACTGATTTATAGACAGGAAGATCTTGTTCCTATGAAATCTGCTCAATAGCTCAGGTCTGTCTAAACTGATTAATTTCAGCTTTCTTGGCTTTGCTGCAACACAAGCGGACAGCTCCACCTACTGGCTATTTTAATAAATGCACTGCTTCTCAATGCTTTTCAATAGCAGTCACATGACTGGGAAAAAAAGGTTGCTATTCTGAAACGGTGTAAATTGAACCGTTGTAAAACAAGGACCACCTGTACTGACACGTTTATCTTGTTTACCCTTGATGTGTATAGCTTGTACACTGTGATAAAAAAAATGAATAGAATCACTGGAGTGAGGAGAGGTTTAAATAATTGTTCTGAATACACTGAAGTACAGAAGATATTTTTTGAAGAACTGTTAAATATTGTACTTTATTATAATAACTTTTTTATTTTAAGACACTTTTTTTTCTACAAAAACATGGGACAGCCATGGGATTCAATGTTACTTAAAGATACAACATTTTTTACATTAATGCATTTGAAGAAAAGTTTTTGTATGACAAAAAATTGTTCCTACAATATGCAGCCAATGGCACTATATAGATGATATATGTGTGGTGAAATTTTAACCCTGGAAACCTTTTTACAAGATCTGTTGTAGTACCGATTCTATAAAGTATACATTTACTTGTAGTGAGAAATCTGTGAATTGTTTGGATACAACAGTCTTTGTGGGGGGACTTGAAAAAATATCTGTTAAATAAATTCACAGACAGAAAGAATATTTTACAATATTATAGCTTTATCCTAAATGTACTATTAAATCCATTCCATGTAGTCAATTCATGAGTTAATAGAATTGTGTCTGATTCAGGATAGACTACAAAATAGACTTCAAAATATGTCCAAAACGTTTCTAGAAAGAGGCTATCCATTGGACATGATCCAAACATAATACAACTGACATAGTCTGTAAATATGATACACTAGGAATATTTTAAAGCAAGGATGACGGAAGGGTACATTTAGTAAATATCCCATCACAAAGTTTGGAAGGAAAATCACACAAGAACATTAAATGTATGACAGCAAATGCAAGAAGCATGAAAGGTAAAATGGGGGAGCTTCTTTTTAGCAGAAGAAGAGGAATATGATATTCTATTATATAAAAGGCCAAGTGTGTTTGTCCGAAGCTGTCATGCACAGTAGAGACAGCACAGCACAAACACACCTGCTCAAGTCCCTAGCTGATCTGCCGCCTGCGGCAGAAATGGGCATGGCCGGGCGTGAACGGGGGCATGGCAGGCATGAAGGGGGTGTGGCCGGCGGGAATGGCCGTGAAGGGACGTGGCAGAGCATGAAGGGGCGTGGTCAAGCGTGAAGGGGCATGGCCGGGCACGGTCGGGAGATAGAGAGGGGAGAGAGATAGAGCAACGGCAGAGATAGAGAGAGAGGAGGGGAGAGAGAGGGGGGGAGAGAGAGAGGAGAGGGGGGAGAGAGAGAGGAGAGGGGGGAGAGAGAGAGAGGAGAGGGTGGAGAGAGAGAGAGAGAGAGGGGGGGAGAGAGAGAGAGAGGAGAGGGGAGAGAGAGAGGGGGAGAGAGAGGGAGGAGGGGAAAGAGAGGATAGGGGGAGAGAGAGAGGGGGAGAGAGAGAGGGGGGGAGAGAGAGAGCTCAAAAGAGAGGGGGAGTGAGAGAGAGCGCAAAAGAGATGGGGAAGAGAGAGAGCTCAAAAGAGAGGGGTATAGAGAGCGCAAAAGAGATGGGGAGTGAGAGAGAGCAAAAGAGAGAGGGGAGAGAGCTCTAAGAGAGGGGGGAGAGAGCGCAAAAGAGATGGGGAGAGAGCGCAAAAGAGAGGGGGGAGAGAGAGAGAGCAAAAGAGTGGGGAGAGACGGAGCACAAAAGAGAGGGGGGAGAGAGAGTGCAAAAGAGAGGGGGGAGAGAGTGCAAAAGAGAGGGGAGAGAGAGCACAAAAGAGGGGAGAGAGAGAGAGAGGAGGGGAGAGAGAGGAGGGGAGAGAGAGAGGAGAAGGGGGAGAGAGAGGAGGGGGGGAGAGAGAGGAGGGGGAGAGAGAGAGAGAGAGAGAGGAGGGGGAGAGAGAGAGGAGGGGGAGAGAGAGAGGAGGGGGATAGAGAGAGGAGTGGGGAGAGAGAGAGAGGAGTGGGGAGAGAGAGAGGAGGGGGGGAGAGAGAGAGAGAGGATGGGGGGAGAGAGAGAGGGGAGGGGAGAGAGAGAAAGGTGGGGGGAGAGAGAGAGATGAGGGGAGGGAGAGAGAGAGGGGAGGGAGAGACAGAGGAGGGGAGAGAGAGGGGGGGAGAGAGAGAGCTCAAAAGAGATGGGGAGAGAGCGCGAAGAGAGGGGGAGAGAGCGCAAAAGAGAAGGGGAGAGAGAGCGTAAAAGAGAGGGGGAGAGAGAGAGCACAAAAGAGAGGGGGGAGAGAGAGCACAAAAGAGAAGGGGGAGAGAGAGCAAAAGAGAGGGGGGAGAGAGCGCAAAAGAGATGGGGGAGAGAGCACAAAAGAGAAGGAGAGAGAGAGCACAAAAGAGAGGTGGAGAGAGAGAGCGCAAAAGAGAGGGAGGAGAGAGAGAGAGAAGAAGAGGGGGAGAGAGAGAGCACAAAAGAGAGGGGGAGAGAGAGAGAGAGAGAGAGAGAGAGAGAGAGGGGAGAGAAAGAGGGGGAGATAGAGGAGGGGAGAGAGAGAGGAGAGGGGTGGAGAGAGAGAGCTCAAAAGAGAGGGAGAGCTCAAAAGACTGGGGGAGAGAGCTCAAAAGAGATGGGGGAGAGAGAACTCAAAAGAGAGGAGGAGAGAGAGCGCAAAAGAGATGGGGGAGAGAGAGAGAGAGAGCAAGGGGTGGGACCGCTGTACTGCAAAAAAACGGCCCGTGTGAACGGGCTTTAGGACTAGTTATAAACATAATTGAAATTATAACTGAAATCACTGGTGGTATGATACTCAGACTGGGCAGTTAACTTAGAAGGTTATACTTTATTTAGAAGGGACAGAAGTAATAAAAGGGGTAGAGGAAATTGCATGTATATAAAACCTGACCTTAAACCTACAATAAGGGAAGATATTTATGATGAAGCAGCAGATAATGTACACACTGTGGGCTGAAATAAAAAGTGGGGGAAAAATCATAAAAAAATATTATTAGGAACATGCTAAAAGCCCCCCCCAATTTAAGTGACACTGAGGAAACCTATCTTCTAATACAAATAGAAAAGGCTGCTAATAATATCAGTGTTGTATTTTGGAAGATTTTAACTACCCCAAAATAAATTGGGCCAATGAAACTAGCAATACAGCTAAGAGAGATACATTTTTAAATATACTAAAAGAAAACTTCTTGTCACAATTAATAGAGGAGCCAACTAGAAATAAAAGTATATTGTAATTAGTGTGATTAAATAATACAAAAATAATATCAAACATAGAAGGGAAAGAACATTTAGGTAACAGGGATCAAAACATGGTCACGTTTGAAATAAACTTTTGTAAGCAGTTTTACAAGGGTCCAACCAAACTTTTAATTTTAAGAAAGCAAAATTCAACAATTCAAGAAAATCATTAAATAGCAGAAATTGGGACAAAGTATTTTAAAATAAAATCACAGAGGATAAAAGGAAAACTGTGTTAAATAAATATACACATCAACACATGGTTATAAAAGTAAAATAAAGAAATAAATCCAACCCAATGTGGCTAAATAAAAACGTGTTAAGAGAAATTAAGAGAAAATGTAGGACATTTAAATTAATCAACAAAAATAGTACAGAATTAACATTCCAAATATATAAGGAATATAACAAAGCATGCAAAAGAGCAATCTAATTAGCCAAAATTTAAAATGAAAGATTAATTGCAAAAGATTATAAGTCAACCATAAAGGGTTTTTTAAGCATATAAAATGGCAAAAATAAAAAAAAAGAAATTATAGGTATATTCAAATGTGAGAAGTGTAGCATAATTAACAATGATCAGGGAGACGGCTGACATACTAAACTATTTATTTTCTTCAGTAGACAGGAGGTAATGGGAGAGACATTGAAGCAAACTAAACCATATGAGTTCATACCAAGAACTGGGTTATCTGTAGATGATATCAGAAAAAGAATTGGCAATTTTAAGGAAAATAAAACTCCAGGTCCAGATGTATACACCAGAGGGTTCTAAGGGAGTTTAGGACTGTTATGGCCACACCTCTACTCTTAATTTGTCATAATTACCACAGGACTGGTCATAGTACCCCAGGACTGGTAGAAAGCTTTTTAAGCAGGGAACAAGGCTGATCCAGGAAGCTATAGACCAGTATTTCTGACATTGGTAGTGAGGAAGATACTGGAAGGGATTATAAAGGATTATATTCATGAGTACTGTATACCCATGTAAACAAGATTATGACTCCAAATCAGCATGGTTTTATGATAAATAAATTATGTCAAACTAATCTATTTAGATTCTTTGAGGAAGTAAGTAAGAATAAAGATAAAGGGGAATCAGTTGATATTATATAACTGGATTTTGCAAAGATTTTAGAAACAGAACCACATGAGAGATTTGGGTACAAAATTAGGAGGCTGGAAATAACTGGAAATGTTAATTAATGGATAAATAACTGAATAAAAGACAGGGAGCAATGACTAGTAGTAAATGGATCATGCTCAGACAAAGGTAATTAGTTGAGTCCCACGTGGATTAGGACTGGGCCCTGCTATTTTTAAAAAAAATATATTCTAATATTTTTAGTAATGACTTGGAGGAATGATTAAATAGCAACATGTAATTGTTCTGCATAGGGTTTTACAAAAATTGGAAGAATGGGCTTGTAAATACAAATGAGATTTAATACTGGTAAATGTAAGGTTTTACATTTTAGTAGTAAAAATATACAAGCAACCTATTATTTAAGTGGTACTAGACTTAGCAACAGGGGAGGAAGGGATTAAAAGAGGCATTGTTGCAAGGGAGGAAAGCATAATTATGTTACTTTATAAATAATTAGTAAGACCTCACCTTGAGTATGCAGTACAGTTTTGGAAAGCAATTTCAAAAAATGACATTGCAGTATTAGAAAAAGTTCAGAGAAGGGCCACAAAACTAATACAGGGAATAAAGGATTTAGACTATAAAAATTGGTTAGTTAAACTGGGTCTGTTTTCTCTAAAAAAAAGTGCTTGAGAGGTGATATGATTACTTAATATAAATATATGCAAGGCCCATATACAGAGGGCTATATTTTTTTGGCAATTTAAATTCTAACTTGCATGTTTATTACAAGTTAAAATATTCATGTTAGTATTAAAAAACAACAACATTATAAAGGTTAAAAGGTATATGGTATTTGACAAGGTATTTGAATGGAAAGGGCTATAATATATATATCATGTACCTGTTGCAACCTGTGCTGAACAGAGACTGGTTCAGTCTGCTGTGCCCTGTGGGAGATCTGTATCTTGTCCATCTTCGTGTAGTCTGTCCAGAGTGTCAGTATCACACTCTGAGGAACCTCTCTGTCATCTGCTGTATCTCTGCCTGGGTTTCCATTAATCCAGTACCCAGGCTTGAGGCCTAAAGCACACCAACATAATGAAGGAAAAGGGAACGTGAGCTCCACTAACCTATATGGCAAAAGGCAAGCACTGCAGCTAATAATATACAGGTGCACAAAATACCAAAGGATATACTTTGTTTTGAATCTCATCCTGCTGAACCACTCCTAAAGGATGAGTCATTCCCTTTAAAACCCTATATATAATTTAATAAGGGCTTGGACATTGCTGATCTTTGTGTCTGTATTTCGTGACATGCTGTGTTTGCCAAATGGACTGATTACTGGCATTGCCCCTGGTTTGGCTATCTGGACTGCTCTATTGCATTGCCCTTACCTGCCATATTTGTTGATTGTACTGATTATTGGCATTGGCTCCTGGCTTGGCTATCTGGACTGTTTTAATGCCTTGCCCTTACCTGCCATGTTTGCTGATTGGCCAGATTATTGGCATTAGTCCCTGGCATGGCTACCTGGACTGCTCTAATGCCTTGCCCTTACCTACCATGTTTGCTGATTGGACTGAGTATTGGCATTAGTCCCTGGCCTGGCTACATGGACTGCTCTAATGTCTTGCCCTTACCTGCCATGTTTGCTGATTGGACTGATTATTGGCATTAGTTCCTGGCCTGGCTACATGGACTGCTCTAATGCCTTGCCCTTACCTGCCATGTTTGCTGATTGGACTGATTATTGGCATTAGTCCCTGGCCTGGCTACATGGACTGCTCTAATGCCTTGCCCTTACCTGCCATGTTTGCTGATTGGACTGATTATTGGCATTTTCCCCTGGCATGACTACCTGGACTGCTCTAATGCCTTTCCCTTACCTGCCATGTTTGCTGATTGGACTGATTATTGGCATTGGCCCCTGGCATGACTACCTGGACTGCTCTATTTTCTTGCCCTTACCAGCTGTATTTGCTAAAAGGACAGATTTTGGGTTTGATCCTGACCTGCTCTGTCTTGCAACCTGCAAAAACCCCTCTCTACTACCTTTGCACATTGGGCCCCAGCATAACCAGAACAATACCTCTGACAGTGTTAAATGGGTCAACTTTTTAATTTTATTAAATTAAACTCAGAGCTTCTTATTGTAAATTAAGCTAGATTTATATAGATTGAACTTGATGGACTTCTGTCTTGTTTCAACCTCTACTGCTATAAACAAATGCATACTATAAAAACAACACAATTGAATTTCAAAGGAACAGCAGTTTTATTTTTCTCAACGTTCCCTTTGATGTCTCATTCCCCTGTATCATGGGACAGTGATCAGCCAATCACGGATTCATATACTGTATGTACTGTATATACTGCATATTTTTACACATGGTTAGGAGCTGGTAGTGGATAAGGTGTACGCATTAAAAGACTGCAAAGAATTTGATAATGGAAGTAAATTTGATTTGATTTTTTAATTTTAATGTTTAGCTTTAATGATAAAATTTTAATTTTAACTTTTAAGTCCCATTAAAGAGACACAAAACTCAAGATTTTTCTTTCATTCAGATAGGGCATATAGCTTTAAATAACGTTCCAGTTTTATTCTAATTATTTGTACTCTTTCTATTCTTTGTTGAAGGAGAAGCAATTCATTGCTGGGACCAAGCTGAACACATTGGATGAGACCATGACAAGATCCATATATGTGCAGCTTCCAATCAGCATCAATCTCCCAATAGTGCATAGCTGCTCCTGGACCTAGCTTGGTTTGCTTTTCAACAAAGTATACAAAGAAAATAAAACAAATTGGATAATAGAAGTAAACTAGAAAGCTGTTTAAAATTGCATGCACTATCTGAATCATGAAAGTTTAATTTTTACTTTACTGTCCCTTTAGGTAAGCCTGCAGATTAATTTTCTTAAAGGGACACTGTACCCAAAAATTTAATTCTCCTATTATCAAATTTTCTTCATTCTCTTGGTATCTTTATTTGAAATGCAAGAATGTAAGTTTAGATGCCGGCCCATTTTTGGTGAACAACCTGGGTTGTCCTTTCTGATTGGTGGATAAATTCATCCACCAATAAAAAAAGTGCTGTCCAGAGTACTGAAACCAAAAAAAAGCTTAGATGCCTTCTTTTTCAAATAATGATAGCAAGAGAACGAAGAAAAATTGATAATAGGAGTAAATTAGAAAGCTGCTTAAAATTGCATACTCTTTCTGAATTACAAATGAACACATTTGGGTTCAGTGTCCCTTTAAGATACATTCAATGGCAAAAGATGAACTGACCTTTAACTGTTTTAAATCGTGTTACTAATATTATTTTCAGTTGCAAATAATTTGATTTTTTTCTTCAGATTTTTGAATGTATTTGTTTTAACAACTTTTGGTTTCTGAATTATGACAAATTAAGATAGAATGGACAAGACTTTCATATTAAGAAGATATACAAATTCTATTTTGTACATGACTTATGGCAAGATCATTTCAAGCTCGTTTGTAAGGATTTTGTCAGATGAGTAAGGGCTAGATTACAGATGGAGCTCTATTAACTACGCATCGAAGTAAGCTTTTTGCGCCGTCGGGTTGAGCTGGTTTTATGAGTTTAATTTAGAATATTGTGCGCACCATATTGTATTCCCCTATAAGAGTCAATCGTGCAAACCCCGATCCTATATTCTCAAGTGCGCTAACCTGATATGAAAATATGAATATTTCAAATTCCAATGTTCTTAACATAGAAGAATATGTTAAATTTATTCATAAATACATATATATATATGTGTGTGTGATTTTTTTTTTTTGCACAAATATATATTTATACCTATATTTATGAGTATATATAGGTATAGCTATATACAGATATATAAGAATATCTATTTAGAAATACATAGAACATATTCCCCTATGTGCAGCACATTGGAATGACAACTATTTACAGTAAAATGTTAAAAACTTTATTAAATATGAATATTGCATAAATATGATTTTTCATGTTTTCATCTACTTACCTGCAAAGGGCTTCAATGCACATATTTATTTATATGTATTTATTTATGTTATATATGTCTGTAAATACATATATATATATATATATATATATATATATATATATATATATATATATATATATATATATATATATAAAAATACATAAATACATAAATACATATGTACACATACACATATATACTTATATATACATCTTTAGATATGTAAATGTATATTTCTCAATGTTAAAGCCCTTTGGCTGCTATTTTTTCCTTAACACCTGAGACCTCATATCTTTGAGCACTTTAATATTTTTTATTAGATGTTGTTCAGTGGCCGATTTAGGTTTTGTGCTGCCCTAGGCCCTCAAAATTCTGCTGCCCCCCCCCCCCCCCCCTGCAGGTTTTAGGCCTTTTTTCCCCTTAATATTTATTTGGGTCAGTGTGTAAAAGAAAAAAACATGTGCATACAGGTGGGTTGAATTGCATGCATGAGAATATAAATGGGGGGGGGAGAGAGAAAGGGAAGAAGATAGAGAGGAAGGGAGGGAAAGAAGAATACACTTTGAAACAATCACTGCCCTTCACATGCAACAACATACAGTAATTACCATCATTCAAGTAATGAAACTTTTTAAGTGTCCATTTACTATTTACTCCATGGGTTCATAAATGCAGAGAAAGCTAGCTAGTAGAGTTTATGATTACACATCACAAGCTGATCAAAGCAGTGCACAGACGCATCCAGTCTGTTAGTTACTAAGACCTGCAAAAAGCACTGCGCTCACAAACCCACCACAGCTGATAAGGGGAGGCAGCATATAGGCACAAGGTCTTCTCCTCCAGCCTCACCTTGTAAGCATATCCCTGGGCAAGTTTCTCATCAAGAATGCTTCCACTGCAAAAATCCTGGCAGCTCTAAATGAAGCAACAGTTTAAAGAAGCGCACATGCCTTGTCTTCTCTGTAAATGCCTGCACTTTATCGCTCACTGTACTGTGTGCTGGCTTTTAGAGAGAGGACAGGGCAGATGTGCTGCCCCTCCCAAATCTGCTGCCCTAGGCACCGGCCTTGTTGGCATAGGCCATAATACGCCCCTGATGGTGTTACTATTAGTGTAACTCCTCTTTGTAATGTATTTTTGATGTGTTTTGTGAGACTTTTTTGTTTCACGTAACTAGAGCTCTGGGGTCATGGTAACCTGGCGTGCGTTAACTTCAATTGTGCTCAAGCGATCATGTTTACGTTCAATTTGTAGTACGAGTGAAAAACCTGATACATGTAAACAGCTGAGATAAACCACTAATTGCTCAAGCGTAACTGTTGGCATGCCACTCATACTCTATCCCTAGAGTATGTTTATATTCTGGTGAGTTTATATTCTGGTGAGCTCTATGGGGCATATTTATCAAGCTGTCCCGAAAACAGATGTTATGAAGCAGCAGTCTACAGACAGCTGCTCCATAACCTGTCTGCCTGTTCTAAGGCAGCGGACAAAAATAAACAGAAATCAACTCAATCGAATATGATCTGGTTGAATGACACCCCTTGCTAGCGGCCGATTGGCCTCGAATCTGCAGGGCGGTATTGCACCAGCAGTTCACAAGAACTTCTGGTGCAATGATAAATGCCGATCGAATACGATCTGGTTGAATGACACCCCTTGCTAGCTAAACATAAATCAACCCGATCGAATACGATCTGGTTGAATGACACCCCTTGCTAGCTAAACAGAAATCAACCCGATCGAATACGATCTGGTTGAATGACACCCCTTGCTAGCGGCCGATTGGCCTCGAATCTGCAGGGGGCGGTATTGCACCAGCAGTTCATAAGAACTGCTGGTACAATGATAAATGCAGAGAGCATATGCTGTCGGTATTTATCAATGTGCAGCGGACATGATCCGCTATATCGGATCATGTCCGCTCGCATAATCATAAATAGGCCCCACAATGTTTTTGTAATAATAGCTAATAGTGAAAGTCAGTTATAGCTCTAAATCTCTCAAGTCATGCACAAGTGACACTGTGTAATTGACGTGTCCCATCACTTTAAGTGCAATCAGATGTAGCTTAATTAACGGGGAAAAAATTTGCACAAGCAAGAAAATTCTATTATTTAAGCACGATAGTAACCTAACAAAACTGCAGCTATTTTTGATACCTTGCGTATAGGGCTAGATTACAAGTGGCATGCTTTTTTTAGCGCAAATCGAGATAAGCAGTATTGCAACCACGCTAACTTGTGTGCATATTACAAGTTGAAACTAAACTCATTCAACTGAACTAAAAACAAATTTTGCACGTGTCAAGTTTGCACGAATATAGACCTGGGACCGATGTATGTAGCTGCGAATGCAGCTGTTTCCGCGTGAGCCATCAGGCTCGCAGGAAACTTAAGTTAAGAAGCAGAAGTCTTAAAACTACTGCTCCTTAACTTATCCGCCACCTCTGAGGAGGCGGACAGCAATCATCCTTATCAGATATGATCGGGATCATTGACACCCCCTGCTAGCGGCCGATTGGCCATGAATGTGCAGGGGGTAGCATTCCACAAGCATTTTGTACAATGATGAATGCCGACAGCACATACTCTCTGCATTTATCGATGTGGGGCGGACTTGATCCGCTACAGCGGATCATGTCCGCCCACACATTGATAAATTGGCCCCATAGTGTAAGAGTTAAAAAAATGTACACCAAGTACAACATAAATACATTAAAATAAAGTGTTACACTTATATATACACTATCTAATAAAAATATTACTATAAATTTGAATACAAAATGTATAAAAGGGTTAAAAGGTATATGGTATATGACAGACATATATTTGAAAGGAAAGGGCTAAAGGTAACAAAAATAAGTCACATAAAAGCAAACATGTCACTTTTTCAAGTATAGACACTGATGGTCAAGACACCAGTGCCCAATCATCAGAAGGAGAACAGTCACAAGATCTCCCTGTACTAGAAAAGACCAGTTTAGATTCAAATCCTAATAGAAAAATGTTAAAAACTTTGGTTAAACCACCGGCCCAAACTAGCACCCCAATAAGATCATCAGATAAAGTTGTTAATGATCAACCTGAGTCTACTTTTCGTTACCCCAGCAGAGTCAGAAAAAATGTAAAGAAGTAGCGGTTATTAACCTCTCTGATTATATTTTGTCTAGCACAGAAACTAATTTGTTAAATAAAGGCTTGTCATATGCACCATCACATAATTTTGATTTTGTGAACACACTTATAGACATTAATAGATTTGTTCGCAAGATTATCTTGAAAGACATTTCAAAGACAATCCAATGGATCACTTACCTCTAACAACTCATATACCTACCAAATATGATACTGTAGGACTTAGGTATACTGATTTGCTAGATCTCACTAATTTAACTTCTTTACAGCAGGAATCTATTAGAACTCCTGACACTTTGGTTGACAATTGCACATCTTTTAAATTTAAAAACACATCTCACTTTTACCCAATTCATGCTAGACATCACCTATTAGATATATACCAGAGAGTAGTAGAAAAGGAACTTACTGACTTATTCAGAAACACTGAGAATAACCCTTTTAATATACCTAGGGACAACCTTACTCGACGGCAGAGACAAGCACTAATCAGACTTCAAAAAAATAAAGATCTAGTCATAGTCCAGGCTGACAAGGGAGGGGCGGTGGTGGTTTTAAATAAAAAAGATTACATAGGTGAAGTTGAGAATCAATTGAGTGATTGTATGTTATATACTAAACTAACATTCAATCCCACCACCTCCTTCAAAAATAAACTTAGCCATTTGTTGGACCATGCAATAGAACATAATTTCATGACTAGAGAATTAACAGAATATTTATATGTGGAAGAGCCGACCACCCCATACTTCTGTATTGCACCCAAAATACATAAGGGACTTAAGAATGCCCCTGGACGACCCATTGTTGCCAGCAATGGGTCTTTGTGCGAAAGATTGGGTGGCTGGCTCGACCACATCCTTCAAACAATCATGGTGGCTCTCCCTGGATATATTAAAGACAGTACACATTTGCTTACACAAATTACAGATCTTACGTGGAATGATTCCTATGTATGGACTACTATTGACGTGACTGCTCTATATTCGAATATCCCCCATTCAAAAGGATTAGAAGCCATTGATTTTATGCTACATAGATACTCAGATTACAGTCATGAATTTATAACATTCATTGTTCAGGTAACTGAGTTCCTTTTGAAACATCATTTTTTCATCTTTCAGGGTACTTATTACCTACAAAGACGAGGCACGGCGATGGGGGCAAAATTTGCCCCAGCCTTTGCCAACATTTATATGGGGTGGTTAGAACATAATATGATCTTCTCAGATTCATTTCCATATAAAAAGAATATCATACTTTATGGTCGTTTTATAGACGACATTATTGTTATCTGGGAGACTAGGGATAGTTGTAATGTAGATAAATTAACAGAATATCTGAACGAAAATGAATATAATTTGACATTTACAGCACAGACACATAATTATACTATTGACTTTTTGGACCTGAACCTAAAGGTATCAGACAATAAAATTTCCACATGTACTTATCGTAAACCCCTGGCCAGAAATACAATACTGAGAGCTGATTCTTGCCATCTCGACCACCTTAAGAGAGGCATACCGAAGGCCCAATACTTGCGCCTTAGGAGAAACTGTACAGAACTAACAGAATATTGTTCCCAGGCTAGAGAATTGACAAATAGACTGACAGATAGGGGATATCAAAGAAATCTATTACTACAAACAGAAAAACAAATAGCAACTCTAGATAGACAGGACTTACTACAAGGAAGGAATAATCTGGAGAGGAACAAGAGATCTAACAGGGCTGTGATGCCTAGTCAAAATCTCCTGTTTGTTACACAATTTAGTAAACAATATAATCAGATTTGTAGTATAGTCAAGAATAATCTAACTATTTTAAAAGGTGATGAAGCTTTAAAAGACATCTTAACATCTGGAATCAAGTGCATAGCACGAAAAGCCCCTACCATAAGAGAAATAACTAGTAAGCAATTCATTGAAAAAGTAACAGTAGGCTCCAATTGGCTAAGTCTAAAATCAGGATGCTTTAAATGTGGCCATGTACCATGTAAAGGGTGTACAAGCATAACTGTGACAGACACTTTTTCCTCACATGTGACGAACCAAACATTTCAGATTAGGGACAGGATTGATTGTAATTCTCAATATGTAGTTTACTTGGTTAATTGCCTATTTTGCTCCTGCCAATATGTGGGCATAACTACTCGCCCACTGAAAGATAGGATCCGTGAGCATCTGCGCTCTTTGGATGAAAAAGAGCCTAGAACACCTGTAGCTAAACACTTCAGACTCCATGGTATAGGTTCTAGATATTTCTCATTCATAGGCTTTGACCTGATTAAAAAACATCCCAGAGGAGGAGATAGGGAAAAAAGCCTAAGGAAAAAAGAAGTCTTTTGGATTGTAAAATTACATACAAGAGCACCAGAGGGCATCAACAAGAGGATGGATGTTGATTTATTTGTTGAATAGGCCCCATGCTATCCTGTTATCTAATTCTTACATAATCCCTTTATTGATTTGTTAAAAAAAGTGTGCTAAAAAAGTGAGTTACTACAAAAGCTAGTTTTTGACTGTTCCCTAACTAATGAATATGAATAAATAAATAAATATAACTCATTAGTTCCCTAGTCTGTTCTAACTAAGAATTTAAAATTAAAAATTAAAATGTATTTGAAAACTGATATAGTAAAATTACTTATTACTATAGTGAAATTCCCTCATTTAAAATTAGATCTTTTTCTTTTCTTTCTTTTCTATTAACCTTATATACATATTTTATTTATTTATTTCTTAGGGTTAATAATATTATTTAATGTTTAAATATATACTTTTTTATAACATGATACATAAAAAATATTTATTGTGTTTCCTTGCTTAGAGAATATGTTTTCAAATTTTTTTATTTTTATTTTATTTTCCTTTCCTATAAGAGATAGCTACAAGGTTAAGATTGGATCTATAATTAGCTATCTAATTTTTATTTATTTACTATTCTGGAAACAAAGTTTATATCTACATTTATATTTTTATTATTACTTCCAAGGTTCATAACTAGTACTTTGTGTCCTATCCTCACTTATTAGTATCATCTATTTATTTATTTATGTTTAGATCCTTAAGATTATTAGTTATTAGTTATTGTTGTATTTATGAATTGTATTTTTTCTATTGCTTATATAAAAAATTGTTATTGAATATATCACGATATATGTTTATACACACTTATAGACTTCCACATATGAAGTGTTAGAATTTAATTATTTACACATATATATTTATCTATAAGAGAAAGATTGAGTGGATGCCTTGTTTACAGCAAACGATCTTATCACATACTACAGGTGTAACTGTTGACCCATTTACCTAAAGATACCTGGATTGGCTACTTTGCTGTATATAAGCCCATTCACACCTTGAACACATCACCTCTGATGAAGCGCATGTGCGCATGCGCGAAACGCGTCAGGTGTTTTTGCTCTGGCTTCACCTTTTGTACCTGCACTCTGCAAATAAACTGGTTTTGAACTGACTTTGGATGTAGCTTCGGTCTCAATCCTTCCCGCCTTTGGGGATTTCTTGCCTGTTATACATATATATATATATATATATATATATATATATATATACACACATACTGCACTCCATGCACTCCAACCTTTCTTCTCTTTCTGTAATGCCTGGGTGACTCCTCAATCACTTTTTATACGTATCCATATGAAAAATAAAGAACGCGCACAGGACTTTTTATAGTTGATTCTTTATTTATTCAGTAAAAAATGACATATTTCAGGTTGACATTTCTGCTCCACAATTGAGCCTTTTTCAAGACAATTTTTGTATGTGTGGCTTGTTCACATCGCCATATCCAAATGCTGTCAGCATTTGGATATGGCGATGTGAACAAGCCACACATACAAACTAAGGCCCAGATTATGAGTTTTGCGTTAGAGGCTATGCGGTGCTAACGAGCAGTTATGTCTCACCGCTCACTTACCTGCAGCGCTCCTTACCGCACTCCAATACCAGCGCTGCATAAGTCAGCGGTGAGCTGGTCGTACATGCTCATGCACGATTTCCCCATAGGAATCAACGGGGAGAGCCGGCTGAGAAAAAGTATAACACCTGCAAAAAAGCAGCGTAAAACTCAGTAATGCAGCTCCATTGATTCCTAAGGGGAAATAAAATGTATGTCTACACCTAACACCCTAACATGAACCCAGAGTTTAAACACCCCTAATCTTACACTTATTAACCCATAATCTGCCACCCCCACATCGCCGACACCTACATTATACTTACTAACCCCTAATCTGCCGCTCCGGACACCGCCGCCACCTACATTATACTTATGAACCCCTAATCTGCTGCCCCCAACATCGCAGATACCTATATTATACTTCTTAATCCCTAATCTGCCACCCCCCACATCGCCTACACCTACATTATACTTATTAACCCCTAATCTGCCGCCCTCCACTATAATAAACATATTAACCCCTAAACTGCTGCAATCCCGCCTCACAAACATTAGGTAAATATTATTAACCCCTAAACTGCAGTCCCTAACATCGCCACCACCTACCTACATTTATTAACCCCTAATCTGCCGCCCCCAAAATTGCCGCCATTATACTAAATGTATTAACCCCTAAATATAAGTCTAACCCTAACCCTAACACCCCCTAACTTAAATATTTTTAAATAAGTCTAAATAAAACCTACTATTATTATCTAAATTATTCCTTTTTAAAACTAAATACTTACCTATAAAATAAACCCTAAACTAGCTACAATATAACTAAGAGTTACATTGTAGCTAGCTTAGGGTTTATTTTTATTTTACAGGCAAGTTTGTATTTATTTTAACTAGGTAGAATAGTTATTAAATAGTTATTAACTATTTAATAACTACCTAGCTAAAATAAATACAAAAGTACCTGTAAAATAAAACCTAACCTAAGTTACACTAACACCTAAAACTACACTATAATTAAATAAATTAACTAAATTAAATACAATTACCTAAATTAAATTAAATTAGCTAAAGTACAAAAAACAAACAAACACTAAATTACATAAAATAACAAATTACAGATATTTAAACTAATTACACCTAATCTAATAGCCCTATCAAAATAAAAAAGCCCCCCCAAAATAAAAAAAAAACCCCTAGCCTAAACTAAACTACCAATAGCCCTTAAAAGGGCCTTTGTGGGGCATTGCACCAAAGTAATCAGCTCTTTTACCTGTAAAAAAAAATACAAACAAACCCCCAACAGTAAAACCCACCACTCACACAACCAACCCCCCAAATAAAATACTATCTAAAAAAACCTAAGCTCCCCATTGCCCTGAAAAGGGCATTTGGATGGGCATTGCCCTTAAAAGGGCAGTTAGTTATTTTTTATTTAATTTTTTTATTGAGGTTACATAAAATAGTACAAGACACTTTACATAACAAAGTAACAAAATAATATCATTAATACAAGCAGGTCAAACAATACAATATGCATATCACTAGGTACATACACTTGTCTGCCACAGATATAGTTAGGCTTTGTAAAGCTGGTACCACACATACAATTTATGACTCTACATGTCATTGTGCTCATGTACTATGGTGAAACATGATCATCTCTCGGTAAGCTACAGACCTGTGAAAATAAGAAGTTTAGCAACTAGAGACTAGTTAACAAATTCTCCACTCCTTCTACTGGTCACATATGGATCAGCACATAATCATTACTGCCATCTAGTGGAGTAAATAATATGGAATACTATTGTCTAGTAAAGTAAATAAAAAATTATAAAAAATATATATTTTTTTCTATATTGTCAACTAAACCATAAAGGAGTTGACTAATAGCAAACTCTTCAAATTATGTACTGAACATAGCAATGTTGATCATTTAGGTCTGGCAACCATAGGGCTGTTACACTAGATTTTTTGGGGAAAAAGTTACATTAAAAATATAATAGCAACCCAGTAGAGTAAAAAGTCTAAAATAATAAGATTAGATACAAAAATGTATATTTTGCATGTGGTGATATCAATGAGTCCTTAATGCAAGGTATAAATCTCAAAGAACCTGAGAAGATACAGCTCTACAGTATATCTTCAGCTATCTCATGTACAAGTCCCTTGTCAGCTGAACAGTAGGTAGGGTGTAGAGCATAAGCAAAGTAGGGAGCACTTTTACATTGCAAATTAAAACTATAGTCCCAGGTAGTGGCTGCAGTCCAAATTCAGTAAGCATTAGACTAATACCATTTGAGAAAAAGGCTTACCAGAATAAATAAGGAGATTACAAGGAACCCCTAAATACCATGGTTAGAGTATGCACACTGTATGGTCAAACACAATTTTATCATTTTCGCAATGGTTGCTAATACCCAAGCTATAGACTTTAAGCTAAAGCAAACAGTCGTATCTAGTAAATAATTAAGTTGTTTAGGGACTGCTGCACAGTAAGTTAAGGCTATGGATAGCAAACCCCTATCCATGAGAGCAAGACAGCAAAAAATAATGTAAACTGCAAACCAGATCATATGATAATGCTACTGAAAATTATTAGGATTCTAGTAATGAGACTAAATGTAGAGACAACATATTCAATTATTGGTAATACCAGACACATATTCTCGCATATAGCTGTCATAAAGTCTAGCATTTATTTGTATAAATAATATGCTGCATACTTTATAGAAAGCATGCACCGCTAGAGAATGTAAAAGTGTCTCTAAGACAGCTTCACCCCACACCTGTTCATATGCTAGGGATCCATCTTCCAGCTACTGTGCTAGTCTCTGCTACAGGACAAGGGGTATCTTGGAAATTACTGGCCGGTGAGAAGCAGTCCCTGTAAGAGAATGTCCTCATCCATGTGTTTTTGCTACCGACTCTGTAATCTTCCTTGGCTTTCAAAGCAGCTGCAGATTTATCCACTGTCCCACCATGATCATCCCCCTCATGGCAGGGTCTAGTGACATTGCATTCACTGGAGGAAACAGGTCTAAAGGCTCCCCCATATCCAGGTAAACATCAGCTTGGAAAGCCTTATGGGATTCTTTATCTCCTTCATTCCAAGCTCATTTTGAGGTAAAGTCACCTCTGCAGAGCTTGCTTGTAAAACATCACTCTTGAACTCTCTGGTTGCTCACATTATAGTTTCAGTATATGTTACTCTTGGTCCACAATTTCATGTGCACCTCCCAACTCGGGAGAGAGGTGATGCAGCAGGTGCCCAAGACGATATCCAAAAAGTGGGCCAAAGCATCAATTAACTCCTTGTTTCTGTGCTCTATCATACATTGGTTGCTTGTCACAAAGTCCTCTTTAATTATTGTGCACTTTGCAATTGTATATGGGGCTCATTGTTCAGTGAGTAACACTCTAATGGTGTCTCCCAGTCATCTGGAGGGGGGGGGAAGCCTAAACTTTATGTCTTCACTAGTTAGCATAGGTCAGGAAATGGTCTTAGCAGGTGCTTTGTAATTCAATAAATATATCCCTAAATAAGACTTTTCACAAGAGTTTTGGATCAAGATCTATAATATTGCAGAAATATATAAGAAAACAACTAAATCTATAGTTGTTCTCAAAGCTCCAGCAATACGCATCCTGCCGCACCAAGAATTAGCTCAGCCCCCATTTTTATATTTAATATTGTGTTTTTTTTTTTTTTTTTTTTTTTAAACAGTTTTTATTGTGCATATAAAATAAAGATACAAGGGGGTGGAGGCGCAGCTCCAGTTTTCCATTTACAATAATAACTGTGGGTTTTGTGGATAGTATGTAAGACTGATATGATATTTATTTACATATATAGTGAAATAATTAATAAAGGAAAGAGAGGGGAAAGAGGGAAGAAAGGATAAAATAAAAGGGAGAGAAAAAAGGAAAAAAAAAAAAAAGGGAAAGATATAATAAGGAGGAAGAAAAGAGTGAGGGCTCCCGGTCCGCCCATGCCCCAGATGTTTGTGTAGTTGATGTCGAATTGTATGAATTCCCATTACCAGTAAGTTATGATTTTGGATGTTACGCTTATGACTTTATTTTGGGCTTAGTAGTTTAACTTGATTTACTTGCGTTCGTTTTGGACGTAGGTGGTCCACAAATGAGAGAACTCTGCGTAAGAGTCCATTTTATCATTTTTAAGGAAGTAATACTCTTCTAATTTTATGAGTTCTGAAACTTTTTTAATCCACATGGTAACTGATGGAACTTCTCTACTTCTCCAATTTTTAGCTATCAGGACTTTGATTCCGTTAGTCATAATTTTAAACAAGTGTATGTATGGTTTATATTTGAGAGTGGAGGGGGGTTTGTGCAGAAGCCATATCAGGGGGTCAAGTGGCAATTGGGTATCCAGTATGATTTCTATCTCGGAGATGACTTTCCTCCATAAGTTTTGAATACTATTGCACCACCACCACATATGGGCAGTGTCACTATTTACATGGCCGCATCGCCAGCATCTATTGCTTTGAGATCTAAAAAGGCGGTGTAGTTTTTTCGGAGTGAGATACCACCTGTGCAAAAGTTTAAAATTGACCTCCAGAATGGAGGATGAGATTGAAGATTTCTTTGTAGCTTGGAACATCAGTTTACTTGTTTGGGGTAGTATAATGACACCTAGATCTCTTTCCCAGCTTTCTATATAGGGGGGAGTTTGTCCTGGGGGTGTGTGAGTTAAGATCTTATAGATGATGGACAATGTATGTCTCAGGGGGGGAGAGCGAGTGCACAGGGATTCAAAGGAGGTTAGAGGTCTGACCATGTTCCCATATTCTGGGTGTGTGGTGATAAAGTGGGCAGTCTGTCTGTAAGTGAACCAGTCAGCGAAACAGTTTAGTCCCTTTTTTACTAATTCATTTTGTGAGAGTAAGGATTCATTTTCGGTTAGTGTATATACTGCGAGGTCTCTGTTCAGAGTTGTTGTGGTGGATAGTGTGGTGAAGGGCCTTACCGTGAATTCCCCGTTTTCAATTAGGGATGTCATGGGTGAGGGTATGGAGGAGATGTAGTGTGTTGTGTTAATTGTATGTTCCCAAACCTTAAGGGTCTCCTGTATCATTGGGTTGTCTGTTCTAATTAGTTTGAATAGATGTGGGCTGCTCCAACATAACCTTCCCAGGTGCGGCTTATTCATTATTAAGTGTTCTAGTGGTACCCATCTTTTATGGTTGAAATGGATGTTCCAATCCACTAGGCGTTGCAGAAAGATAGCTTGACGGTAAGCTGCTAGGTTTGGAACTCCCAGGCCTCCTTGTGTTTTTGAAGTTTGCATTGTTTGTTTACTAATTCTGGGCGGTCTACGGCGCCAAATGAAGTCGCTGAATGCTTTCTGGAGGGACGGGAGGTATGTTTTGGGAAGGGGTATTGGTAAGGTCTGAAGTAGGTATAAGATACGTGGGAATATATTCATTTTAATCGTGTCGATGCGACCTAACCACGATAGCTTTTTAGATCCCCATGATGAGAGATCACGTATTATATTGTGTTTAGCAGGTATATAGTTAAGGTGGAAGATATCTTCTTGTGAGGAGGTCAAGTGTACTCCCAAGTATTTCAATGAATGAGTGCACCAGGTGAACGGGGAAATCTCTTGTGTGGCTAGTAGTGAGGGGCCTGACATATTTATGTTTAATATTTCTGATTTGGACATGTTTATTGCGAAATTGGACAGGGATTTGAAGGAATTAAATTCGTTTAATAAGTGAGGAATTGAGCGTTCGGGGTCGGTGAGTGTGAATAACATGTCATCGGCAAACAGAGACAGAATATATTTCTGTTCCTTAATTGTAATTCCTGTTATCAGGGGGTTTTGTCTGATCCTGGTTGCCAATGTTTCAATCACACAGGCGAATAGGAGTGGGGATAGGGGGCATCCTTGGCGTGTTCCGTTATTAATTTGAAATGGGGGGGAAAGAGTACCATTTACTAATATTCTCGCGGTGGGCTGGGAGTATAGGGAGAAGATCCTGGTAAGGATCTTTGTGCCTAGACCCATATGGGTCAGTGTGGCTCGCATGAAGTCCCAGGCAACACGGTCAAAGGCCTTTTCCGCGTCTGTGGACAAAAGGACAGAGGAGATGTTGTTATGTTTAGCATGATGTATTAAGTTTAAGGCCCTGACCGTGTTGTCTTTCGCCTCTCTTCCTGGCACAAAGCCGACCTGGTCCAAATGGATCAGGTCAGGGAGGATTCCGTTTAATCTATGAGCCAGTATCCGTGCAAAAATTTTTATGTCCGTATTCAGTAACGATATGGGGCGATAATTGTTAGGTAAATCTTGGGGTTTGTGAGGTTTAGGGATTAATGTTATATGGGCTACTAGTGCGGTGTCAGGAAATGATTTACTCTCGTCTATAGATTGGAAGTATTGTACCATATATGGATTTAGGATCTCTTGGAAAGTGGTGTAATATTTGTGGCTAAAGCCGTCTGGTCCCGGTGCTTTCCCTGTGGGTAGGTGTTTCATAGCTAACTGGAGCTCAGCTAGTGAGATGGGGTTCTCTAATTGTTCTTTTTGTAATTCGTTAATATGTGGTAAGTTAAGTCTGCTAAGATATTCCTCTATTAGTTGTGATCTGGTTAAAATTTAATATTGTGTTTTACTGTGTATTACTGTAAATAATTTACATTCCAATGTACTTCATATAGTAGAAAATGCTCCTAGTATTTTTAAATATATATTCCTATATATATATATACATATATATATAAATCTATGGGGTCTATTTATGAAGCAGCGGATGCTGCTTCTGAGTCTGACCCTCTCCGCTTCAGTTAAGACTGAAGTGAAAGTTAAGAAGCAGCGGTCCTGAGACGATCGAATACGATCGGTTTGATTGACATCCCCATTGGCCACGAATCTGCAGGGGCGGTATTTCACCAGCAGTTAACCAGTACTGCTGGTGCAATGATAAATGCCGACAGCATATGCTGTCGGCATTTATTGATGTGCAGCGGACATGATTCGCTATAGTGGATCATGTCTGTCCACACCTACATAAATAGACTCTTATACTTTTATATATTCATATAGATATAATAGGTGTATATATATATATATATATATATATATATATTTCTTTCATGTAATTAGCAAGAGTCCATGAGCTAGTGACGTATGGGATATACATTCCTACCAGGAGGGGCAAAGTTTCCCAAACGTCAAAATGCCTACAAATACACCCCTCACCACACCCACAAATCAGTTTTACAAACTTTGCCTCCTATGGAGGTGGTGAAGTAAGTTTGTGCTAGATTCTACGTTGATATGCGCTCCGCAGCAGGTTGGAGCCCAGTTTTCCTCTCAGCGTGCAGTGAATGTCAGAGGGATGTGAGGAGAGTATTGCCTATTTTGAATGCAGTGATCTCCTTCTACGGGGTCTATTTCATAGGTTCTCTGTTATCGGTCGTAGAGATTCATCTCTTACCTCCCTTTTCAGATCGACGATATACTCTTATATATATACCATTACCTCTGCTGATTTTCGTTTCAGTACTGGTTTGGCTTTCTACAAACATGTAGATGAGTGTCCTGGGGTAAGTAAGTCTTATTTTCTGTGACACTCTAAGCTATGGTTGGGCACTTTTTTAATAAAGTTCTAAATATATGTATTCAAACATTTATTTGCCTTGACTCAGGATGTTCAACATTCCTTATTTTCAGACAGTCAGTTTCATATTTGGGATAATGCACTTGAATCAATTATTTTTCTTACCTTAAAAATTTGACTTTTTTCCCTGTGGGCTGTTAGGCTCGCGGGGGCTGAAAATGCTTCATTTTATTGCGTCATTCTTGGCGCGGACTTTTTTGGCGCAAAAAATCTTTTCTGTTTCCGGCGTCATACGTGTCGCCGGAAGTTGCGTCATTTTTGACGTTCTTTTGCGCCAAAAATGTTGGCGTTCCGGACGTGGCGTCATTTTTGGCGCCAAAAACATTTAGGCGCCAAATAATGTGGGCGTCTTATTTGGCGCTAAAAAAATATGGGCGTCGCTTTTGTCTCCACATTATTTAAGTCTCATTTTTCTTTGCTTCTGGTTGCTAGAAGCTTGTTCCTTGGCATTTTTTCCCATTCCTGAAACTGTCATTTAAGGAATTTGATCAATTTTGCTTTATATGTTGTTTTTTCTCTTACATATTGCAAGATGTCTCACGTTGCATCTGAGTCAGAAGATACTTCAGGAAAATCGCTGTCTGGTGCTGGAACTACCAAAGCTAAGTGTATCTGCTGTAAACTTTTGGTAGCTGTTCCTCCAGCTGTTGTTTGTATTAATTGTCATGACAAACTTGTTAATGCAGATAATATTTCCTTTAGTAATGTACCATTACCTGTTGCAGTTCCATCAACATCTAATGTTCAGAATGTTCCTGATAACATAAGAGATTTTGTTTCTGAATCCATCAAGAAGGCTATGTCTGTTATTCCTCCTTCTAGTAAACATAAAAAATCTTTTAAAACTTCTCTTTATACAGATGAATTTTTAAATGAACATCATCATTCTGATTCTAATGACTCTTCTGGTTCAGAGGATTCTGTCTCAGAGGTTGATGCTGATAAATCTTCATATTTATTTAAAATGGAATTTATTTGTTCTTTACTTAAAGAAGTACTAATTGCTTTAGAAATTGAGGATTCTGGTCCTCTTGATACTAAATCTAAACGTTTAGATAAGGTCTTTAAATCTCCTGTGGTTATTCCAGAAGTTTTTCCTGTTCCTGGTGCTATTTCTGAAGTAATTTCCAGAGAATGGAATAATTTGGGTAATTCATTTACTCCTTCTAAACGTTTTAAGCAATTATATCCTGTGCCGTCTGACAGATTAGAATTTTGGGACAAAATCCCTAAAGTTGATGGGGCTATTTCTACCCTTGCTAAACGTACTACTATTCCTACGTCAGATGGTACTTCCTTTAAGGATCCTTTAGATAGGAAAATTGAATCCTTTCTAAGAAAAGCTTATCTGTGTTCAGGTAATCTTCTTAGACTTGCTATATCATTGGCTGATGTTGCTGCAGCTTCAACTTTTTGGTTGGAAACTTTAGCGCAACAAGTAACAGATCATGATTCTCATAATATTATTATTCTTCTTCAACATGCTAATAATTTTATCTGTGATGCCATTTTTGATATTATCAGAGTTGATGTCAGGTTTATGTCTCTAGCTATTTTAGCTAGAAGAGCTTTATGGCTTAAAACTTGGAATGCTGATATGTCTTCTAAATCGACTATACTTTCCATTTCTTTCCAGGGTAACAAATTATTTGGTTCTCAGTTAGATTCTATTATCTCAACTGTTACTGGTGGGAAAGGAACTTTTTTACCACAGGATAAAAAATCTAAGGGTAAAAACAGGGCTAATAATCATTTTCATTCCTTTCGTTTCAACAAAGAACAAAAGCCTGATCCTTCATCCTCAGGAGCAGTTTCAGTTTGGAAACCATCTCCAGTCTGGAATAAATCCAAGCCTTCTAGAAAAGCAAAGCCAGCTTCTAAGTCCACATGAAGGTGCGGCCCTCATTCCAGCTCAGCTGGTAGGGGGCAGGTTACGTTTTTTCAAAGAAATTTGGATCAATTCTGTTCACAATCTTTGGATTCAGAACATTGTTTCAGAAGGGTACAGTATTGGTTTCAAGATAAGACCTCCTGCAAAGAGATTTTTTCTTTCCCGTGTCCCAGTAAATCCAGTGAAAGCTCAAGCATTTCTGAAATGTGTTTCAGATCTAGAGTTGGCTGGAGTAATTATGCCAGTTCCAGTTCTGGAACAGGGGCTGGGGTTTTATTCGAATCTCTTCATTGTACCAAAGAAGGAGAATTCCTTCAGACCAGTTCTGGATCTAAAAATATTGAATCGTTATGTAAGGATACCAACGTTCAAAATGGTAACTGTAAGGACTATCTTGCCTTTTGTTCAACAAGGGCATTATATGTCCACAATAGATTTACAGGATGCATATCTGCATATTCCGATTCATCCAGATCATTATCAGTTCCTGAGATTCTCTTTTCTGGACAAGCATTACCAGTTTGTGGCTCTGCCGTTTGGCCTAGCTACAGCTCCAAGAATTTTTACAAAGGTTCTCGGTGCCCTTCTGTCTGTAATCAGAGAACAGGGTATTGTGGTATTTCCTTATTTGGACGATATCTTGGTACTTGCTCAGTCTTTACATTTAGCAGAATCTCATACGAATCGACTTGTGTTGTTTCTTCAAGATCATGGTTGGAGGATCAATTCACTAAAAAGTTCATTGATTCCTCAGACAAGGGTAACCTTTCTGGGTTTCCAGATAGATTCAGTGTCCATGACTCTGTCTTTGACAGACAAGAGACGTCTAAAATTGATTTCAGCTTGTCGAAACCTTCAGTCACAATCATTCCCTTCGGTAGCCTTATGCATGGAAATTCTAGGTCTTATGACTGCTGCATCGGACGCGATTCCCTTTGCTCGTTTTCACATGCGACCTCTTCAGCTCTGTATGCTGAATCAATGGTGCAGGGATTACACAAAGATATCTCAATTAATATCTTTAAAACCGATTGTACGACACTCTCTAATGTGGTGGACAGATCACCATCGTTTAATTCAGGGGGCTTCTTTTGTTCTTCCGACCTGGACTGTAATTTCAACAGATGCAAGTCTTACAGGTTGGGGAGCTGTGTGGGGGTCTCTGACAGCACAAGGAGTTTGGGAATCTCAGGAGGTGAGATTACCGATCAATATTTTGGAACTCCGTGCAATTTTCAGAGCTCTTCAGTCTTGGCCTCTTCTGAAGAGAGAATCGTTCATTTGTTTTCAGACAGACAATGTCACAACTGTGGCATACATCAATCATCAAGGAGGGACTCACAGTCCTCTGGCTATGAAAGAAGTATCTCGAATTCTGGTTTGGGCGGAATCCAGCTCCTGTCTAATCTCTGCGGTTCATATCCCAGGTGTAGACAATTGGCAAGCGGATTATCTCAGTCGCCAAACGTTGCATCCGGGCGAATGGTCTCTTCACCCAGAGGTATTTCTTCAGATTGTTCAAATGTGGGAGCTTCCAGAAATAGATCTGATGGCGTCTCATCTAAACAAGAAACTTCCCAGGTATCTGTCCAGATCCCGGGATCCTCAGGCGGAAGCAGTGGATGCATTATCACTTCCTTGGAAGTATCATCCTGCCTATATCTTTCCGCCTCTAGTTCTTCTTCCAAGAGTAATCTCCAAGATTCTGAAGGAATGCTCGTTTGTTCTGCTGGTAGCTCCGGCATGGCCTCACAGGTTTTGGTATGCGGATCTTGTCCGGATGGCCTCTTGCCATCCGTGGACTCTTCCGCTAAGACCAGACCTTCTGTCGCAAGGTCCTTTTTTCCATCAGGATCTCAAATCCTTAAATTTAAAGGTATGGAGATTGAACGCTTGATTCTTGGTCAAAGAGGTTTCTCTGACTCTGTGATTAATACTATGTTACAGGCTCGTAAATCTGTATCTAGAGAGATATATTATAGAGTCTGGAAGACTTATATTTCTTGTTGTCTTTCTCATCATTTTTCTTGGCATTCTTTTAGAATTCCGATAATTTTACAGTTTCTTCAGGATGGTTTAGATAAAGGTTTATCCGCAAGTTCTTTGAAAGGACAAATCTCTGCTCTTTCTGTTCTTTTTCACAGAAAGATTGCTAATCTTCCTGATATTCATTGTTTTGTACAAGCTTTGGTTCGTATAAAACCTGTCATTAAGTCAATTTCTCCTCCTTGGAGTTTGAATTTGGTTCTGGGGGCTCTTCAAGCTCCTCCTTTTGAACCCATGCATTCATTGGACATTAAATTACTTTCTTGGAAAGTTTTGTTCCATTTGGCGATCTCTTCTGCCAGAAGAGTCTCTGAATTATCTGCTCTTTCTTGTGAGTCTCCTTTTCTGATTTTTCATCAGGATAAGGCAGTGTTGCGAACTTCTTTTGAATTTTTACCTAAGGTTGTGAATTCCAACAACATTAGTAGAGAAATTGTGGTTCCCTCATTATGTCCTAATCCTAAGAATTCTAAGGAGAAATCGTTGCATTCTTTGGATGTTGTTAGAGCTTTGAAATATTATGTTGAAGCTACTAAGTCTTTCCGAAAGTCTTCTAGTCTATTTGTTATCTTTTCCGGTTGTAGAAAAGGCCAGAAAGCTTCTGCCATTTCTTTGGCATCTTGGTTGAAATCTTTAATTCATCATGCCTATGTCGAGTCGGGTAAAACTCCGCCTCAAAGGATTACAGCTCATTCTACTAGGTCAGTTTCTACTTCCTGGGCGTTTAGGAATGAAGCTTCGGTTGATCAGATTTGCAAAGCAGCAACTTGGTCCTCTTTGCATACTTTTACTAAATTCTACCATTTTGATGTATTTTCTTCTTCTGAAGCAGTTTTTGGTAGAAAAGTACTTCAGGCAGCGGTTTCAGTTTGAATCTTCTGTTTATGTTTTTCATTAAACTTTATTTTGGGTGTGGATTATTTTCAGCAGGAATTGGCTGTCTTTATTTTATCCCTCCCTCTCTAGTGACTCTTGCGTCGAACGATCCACATCTTGGGTAGTCATTATCCCATACGTCACTAGCTCATGGACTCTTGCTAATTACATGAAAGAAAACATAATTTATGTAAGAACTTACCTGATAAATTAATTTCTTTCATATTAGCAAGAGTCCATGAGGCCCGCCCTTTTTTGTGGTGGTTATGATTTTTTTGTATAAAGCACAATTATTCCAATTCCTTATTTTATATGCTTTCGCACTTTTTTCTTATCACCCCACTTCTTGGCTATTCATTAAACTGATTTGTGGGTGTGGTGAGGGGTGTATTTGTAGGCATTTTGAGGTTTGGGAAACTTTGCCCCTCCTGGTAGGAATGTATATCCCATACGTCACTAGCTCATGGACTCTTGCTAATATGAAAGAAATGAATTTATCAGGTAAGTTCTTACATAAATTATGTTATATATATATATATATATATATATATTTATATATTTTTTTTAAAGGAATCATATATATTTTAAAAATAAAAATAACATTTTCTTCTATGTGAAGAACATTGGAATGTAAAATGGGTTAGCGGGTGAGCAAAAAGTGTTAGGTTTTCTTAAAATTCACTCCATTTAAGTCTATGGGTGAAAAGGTTTACGAAGTTGAAAAATCCAAAGTCCTGACATTAGCTCAAATAATTTAGTTTCAACATGTAATATGCATACATTAAAAGGTTACTTCCAGTGGTGTTGCGCAATAGCAAAATTGCTAAATGACGCACCACTTGTAAACTGGCCCCTAGCATGTGCCACGTGTCTTAACCATAGTGACTTGTCTTGGCTGCACAAATCTACACTTGGGGGCCGATTTATCAATCCCCGTATGGCCCTGTATTCACCTGATTCCACACAAGCCTTCAGACTTGCCGGAAACAGGAGTTAAGGAGCAGCGGTCTTAAAGGACCAGTCAACACTGTAGATTTGCATAATCAACAAATGCATGATAAGAAGACAATGCAATAGCACTTAGTCTGAACTTCAAATGAGTAGTAGATTTTTGTTAAATAAATTGCAAAGTTGTGTCTATTTCCACTCCCCCTGTATCATGTGACACTCATCAGCCAATCACAAATGCATATACGTATATGCTGTGAATTCTTGCACATGCTCAGTAGAAGTTAAGCATAAAAAGACTGTGCACTTTGTTAATGGAAGTAAATTGGAAAGTTGTTTAAAATTGCATGCTAAGTCTGAATCATGAAGTTTAATTTTGACTTGAGTGTCCCTTTAAGACTACTGCTCCTTAACTTATCCGCCACCTCTGAGACGGCGGATATGTGTTATGTCTCTTTAAGGTACATCTTCCTTTATTTGCATTTTATTTTGTACATACTCCCTGACTGAACAATTTAAAAATCTTAATTTATTGCAAGACTTTAGAAAGGTCTTGTAATTGCACAGTGTGTTATGTTTCTTTAAGGTAAATATTCATTTAGTTGCATTTTTGTTATTTGTTTCCTGATTTAACAAGTTAAAAAAAAATCCAAAAAAAAACCCATTGTGGTCCATTATTTGAAAAGCTTGGAAAACAATAATCTTGGTCAATATGCCAAATACCTTATTTGCATTTCAGCAGTTGCTATATGCTATTAAATTAAGAGAATTTATTTCACAGTCATAAATCTGCATGCTGCTGAGTTGATGTACTTTATTTGCCTATATCAGAAAAGATATATTGAAAAAAGAATAATAGATTCTTTATAAGTAATTATGCCAGAGCCATCACAAATCTTTATAAAGCAATTTACTTAATAGAGGATAGAAGTGGGAAGAATGAATTGTACTTGATAAAATGAGAGAGAATTCCATTTTTATTCTAATCCACAAAATGACATGAATAGAAAAATATTTTTAAACTAAGAAACAAATCTAGAGCCTAACTATTTGATTTATGACCTGCATTGTATATCCTGTAAAAGCAAGCTCTCCCTATTCACTAAAGTCTGGTAGGTCTCATCACGTGTTAAAAAGGTACATACAACCCACATTTTTTTCTTTGGTGATTTAGATAGAGTACAATTTTAAACAATGTTCCAATTCTATTATCTAAATTGCTTCATTCTCTTGGTATCCTTTTTTGAAGAAACAGCATCAGACATGGGTGAGCCAATAAAATGAGGCATATATGTGCAGCCGCCAGCTATCATGAACATCTTACATGTATACACATCTCGCCACTTTTTTATAAGTGAGATAAGAATTTGTAAAACATTAACCTTATTAAAATTGTGATGTCAAATATTTACAGTAAATATACACTATAACACTTTATGAAATATGAATATTGCATAAATATGTTTTTACATGTTCTCATCTACTTAACTGCAAAGGGCTCCAATGCACATATATATATATATATATATATATATATATATATATATATATATATATATATATGTATTTATATGTGTGTATATGTCTGTAAATACATATATACACATATTAATACATAAAAACATATATACAAACATACAGTATATACATATTTAGACATGTATATGCATGTATTTCTATAGTGAAGCCCTTTGCCTACCTTTTTTCCCCCAACACCTGATACCTCATATCTTTGAGCCCTTATACCTTTTTGCACAATATTTTTTTGAATAATTTTTATTAGATGGTGTTATGAGTGTAACTCGTCTTTGTAATGTAATTTAGATGTGTTTTTTGACACTTTTTTGTTTTGTGAAACAGTTAAAACCAGAGCTCTGAGGTCACACTATCAAACGAAAGTTAACTTCAGTTGTGCTCAAGCGATTGTGTTTACTTTTAACTTGTAATACGAGTGAAAAACCTGATGCATGCTAACACGTATTATAAACCCCTTTTTGCTCTGCAGAACTGATAGCGCTCGACAGCTGATCAGGCCCAAAATGTTTTATTTTCTAAAAGTAAAATATTTTTATATATATTCACACATATACTATTATTAGTGGTTTGAAATGTCATATTATGAGATAATATTTAGATTTAACCCTCAACATAACCCTATCTGTAACCTTAACACTATAAGGTCCATTTATGAAGCAGCATTTTGGGGCCGTCAGTGAGCAGGCGGCAGCATTGCAAAAGCATTACTTGTGAAATGCTTGTGCAATGATAATCATGTCCGCTCTACCCTTAATAAATGGAGCCCTATGTTTGAAACCCCATTCCTAGCCTGAACCCTTATCCTAACCTCAATTCCTAACTCTAATCCCAATCTCTAACATTAGCCCTATTCCTAGCCATAGCCCTAACTGTGTCTTTATCCCAACCCTAACCCCTTAATGCTAACCCAAACTCCAATCCCTATCACTAACTCTAACTCCAATTTCTATAGAATAGGAAAGGGACCTGGGAGCGCCAAAAAATATAGGCGGAGGAACTAAAATGGGCGGATAAATAGCGTATTGAGGCCCTCAATATGGTGGATAGTAGCAAATAATCCAATATCATTAAAATATGTGCAAAAATGGATACAAACCATTAAAGATATATAGGTACAATTTAATACAATTAAAACATATAAATATAATCATGGATCCATGGTACAATAAACATAAATGACATATAAAATTAGCGTATGATAAAAACAATATGTTAAAAACAATCTAATTAAATGATGCTGGTGTGGGCAAAAAAACTGTCAATGGGAACCGTGTTCCCTATATCAGGTGAGGATGTGCCTCTAAAAAATTAACCAAAAATTTGGGTAAAAAATATATATGTGTAAGGGGGTACCCCCTCAAAAAATGAACAGTACCAAAAAATGTGACTGTGATGGTCCAAAACAAAACCCCCCAAAAAAAAAAAATCAAAATATCAAAAGTTAAGAGTGGGAAAAAAGGTGTGTAGAAGGCTGTATAAAATTGTGTCCGTGTATAAAGTTCGTGAAAAAAACGGTGATAAACACTATCAGTGAAATAAAGTTCCAAACAGTATGTGTATTGTTAGGCAAAACTTCCTTCAGTCTCCTCAAAAGAAGGTTCCAAACAATATGATGATAGTAGGTGAGGGAGTGTCCGGTAAAACCTGGGTATAGTCCCTATATCCAACCTGTAAAAGAAACATACAATAGTGCAATAAAGCTAATGGATGTGTATGTATAATAGGAAAAAAGCTCACCAATTTGCCAACGCGTTTCGGCCCAAATCTGGGCCTTTTTCAAGACTATGGATGGTGTGTAGTGGTGGCTCTATTTAAGACTAGTGGTAGCCAATCAGTGTGTCAATGCTGATTATTTGGTGCCAAAAATTTTGCGCCAAGAATTTTTGCGCCAAAAATTTCACCCGGAAAAGGAAGTGCTTATGCTTATAAGCTTATGCTTATACATATTCTTATATATCGATGAGGTATACTTGAATGTATTACTACATGATGACTAAAAAATGCCCTTAGAGATTTTATGGATTAGAAATCGGTAATACCGAAAAATGTCCAGAGTGTATCCTGCGATAAAACCGGAAGTGGCTATGGCGTGCCTAATTCCATTTCCGGTTTCGCTCTTTGTTTTGTTTCCGGTAACATTGGTATCACTTCCGGTAGTACTATTAAGCGGTATTGGTCGCATGGCATTCATATATTGGGTGCCCTTACTAGAATTAAATATCCCAATGTTAATCACTTAGTTTACATATTGTGCTGGACATCTAGAGGTAAATGTGGTGGTCTAAAAAATTCATAGGATGGCTGGTAGTAGAAACTCTATGATACATTCACGGATTTAAATTTAAAATATAATAAATAGACATGGTAAAATATAATAGAGTATTAGGACATAATTTAAGACCACAGTGAATTATAGAACAAATAGAGTATCGAAAAAATGTTGAGAATGGTCAAGATGATCAAACATTCAAATTGACATCTTATCCAAGGAGATCGATTATATAAAAACAGATATACAAATCACATATATAAAACTTGTAAAACAAATATAGAACTTGTAAAACAAATATGTAAGACAAATAAAACTTGTAGAGCAAATATCGAGGGACATGTGAGGATAGTGTACTCCTGAGGTTTTATACCTAATATATTAAATAACGATGGCGATCAACTTATGTTGGCTTTAAAGCCTACTAGAAATAGAATGCATGGAATACATAAAAAACTTAAAATTTTAAAATTTTAAAATTTTTCATGGGATACATAAAAAACTTAAAATTCAAAACTTATAATTTTAAAAGTTATTAAAGGCATTATTAAAAACATTATGATTTAAGAATGGCTAGCAAATAAAATCCCGTCAAAAAATCCTGGGAGATTCGGAGTGTAGGGTAAAACAATAAAACAATAAAACAATAAATTGGAAGAGGGTTACAGCAGGGCCCTTTTGCCTAGGGGGTTTCTATTCATATTCCTATTAGAGTTATTGGAAGAATCAAAGATAACTTTAAATTTAGCTAGTATGAAAATACATGCAGGATGGTTAAGAGATCTCCCAAACAGACTGTCTCCCCAAAATTATTCATTTTAGGCTCAATAGGTGTGATAGGTCTTCTTTATTGTTTAGACCCCTAGGATATAGGCAGTCTATGTTAAAAATCCATCTTGATTCTGCTATTAGTAGCCTTTTCTCTTGGTCTCCACCCCTCCAATTTGGTGTAACTAGTTGGATACCAATATAGCTAAAGTCCTTTTGTCTGGCCTGATGTTTAGTTAGGAAATGCCTGTATAGTGCTGTTTCAGTGTTTTTGTGTTTAATCTTTAACAGGTGTTCCCTAATCCGATCCTTCAGGGTTCTGGATGTTTGTCCTATGTATTGGAACCCGCAACTGCACCATATCATATAAATCACTCCTTTGCTACTACATTTTATAAGGTCTTTAATTTTGTATTTGACCTTTGTATTGAATGAAGTAAACTCCTTTGTTTTCACTCCCCTTTGACAAGCCTTGCAGCTCACACATGGGTAGAAACCTTTGACTTCTCTACCATATACATCTCTTGTATTGGTCATCGTGTTTCTGGGTATGCTGGGAGAGAGTTTGTTTTTTAAGTTATTAGTTTTTCTGTATATAAATATTGGGCGGGGTGTTAGTTTGTCCCCGATGATATCATCATTTCTTAGTAGTGGCCAGTGTTTCTCTACGATCTTTTCAACAATGCGCCTGTTCTCGCTGTATTCCATGATAAAAGGTATATTCAATTGGTCTTCATCAGGATTATTGCAGACTTTTTTTGGTTTGTATGATAGAAGTTCCTTCCTGTCTTTCTGTCTTGCTTCTTCTATGTCTTTTTCAAGGGCTCCTTCTTCATATCCCCATTCCAAAAATCTGTTTTTCTGAATAATGGTTTGCTCTTCCCATTTTTTGGGGTCTGAGCAATTCTTTTTTAATCTCAACATTTGTCCCTTAGGTATGTTGGACTTCCATCTGTTGAGGTGGCAACTGTCTTTGTGAATGTAATTATTACAATCTACTTCTTTGAAGAATGTAGATGTTTCTAGTTTGCCATTCTTAATTTCGATCTTTAGATCTAGATACGTGATCTCATGCTTACTGAATTCATGGGTGAATCTAAGATTATGCGTATTGGTGTTCATTACTTTGATGGTATACTCTAAGTCATCTATAGAGCCTTTCCAGATCATTATTATGTCATCAATGTATCTGTTGTAGAGGACCAGGTCCGCGCTCGCTGGGCATGAATCCCAGAAGATACGTTCCCAGTGACCCATGTACAAGTTGGCGTAACTCGGCGCGAACCTGGTCCCCATAGCTGTCCCACATACTTGTCTATAGTATATCCCTCTGTTGTTGAAATAATTGTGGGTTAGGATATATTGTATCCCATCGATAATGAAGTCTCTTTGTAGTTCTGGTAGCTCCGGGTCTTGATTTAGAAAGAAATTGACAGCCTCTATACCACCTTCATGCGGTATGCAGGTATACAGGGAGGTAACATCGCATGTTACTAATATATAATTTTCTTCCCATTTTATACCTTCCAAGACATTTAATATTTGAGTGGAATCTCTCACATACGATGGTAACTGTACCACATATTTCTGTAATTGTTTATCCACGTATTCGGATAAGTTGCTAGACAAACCGCCAATGCCCGATATAATTGGTCGGCCTGGCGGTTTCGTTAGTGATTTGTGGACTTTAGGGAGATAGTAAAACACCGGTGTGATGGGGTGTTTGATGCTCATATATCGGAATTCTTTGTCATTCAAGATTCCTACCTCCCTAGCTCCTCTGAGAGTTTCATCCAATTCTTTCTTGTAGTCATCTATAGGGTTCCCTCTGAGTATTTCATATGTTTGTCTGTCTGACAGGATTCTGTCACACTCTTGGTCGTAGTCAGCCTTATTGAGGATAACGATACCCCCACCTTTGTCCGCAGGTTTGATGACAAGGTTGTGGTTGTTTTCAAGGGTTTTAATGGTGTTGAGTTGTTCCTTTGAAAGATTGTGCTTGTGTCTGTTCAATCAATTTTGTTTGAGATCTCTAATCTCATTACACACCACCGTGTCAAAGGTCTCAATGGCGTTACCTTTGCTTGTGACTGGAAAGAAAGAGGATTTGGGTTTCAGGTCAGTATGCCGGTAGATCTCTTCTTCACTCGTTGAGTTGATTGGATATGTCCTGCCTCGCATTTCTAATGGGGACTTCATAAAATGCCTCTTTAGTGCCAGTTTTCTGACAAATTCTTTAGCATTCACAAACGTGTTGAATTTGTTAAGGCCCTTAGATGGGGCAAAAGATAGCCCATAGTTCAATACTGAAGACTCTTTCTCTGTTAGTTCTTTCGAACTCAGATTGAATATTCCTTTGGTCGGGGGATTGGCAATATTAGTGGGAGGAGTCAAACTCTTATTTAATTTCCTTCCCCCTCTCTTGCCTCTGTGAATATTCTTTTTTCTATAGGAGTCTGTTCTTCTAGATAGGAGTTTTTCCTTTTTATAGATGTTCTCTCTAGTTCTTTGGTTGCTTGTTGCGTTTTCCCTAAAAAAGAATGCCCTGATGTGGATGCTCGGTGTTGTTCATTTCTATCATGAAGAGGAGTGTTCTGATTTGTGTGTCTTTCCCTTTGTTCGTTGGGAAGCTTTGTTCTTAGTGTTTCTTGATTCGTTTTAGGTTCTGATTGATTATAGTTGTTATTTGCATTGTGGTGTTGGGGGTGATCCCAATACCCTCTTCTATCATTCCGATCATAATATCTCTGTTGTCTATCTGGTCTCCAATTGTTATATTGCTCTTTCTCATAGTCATTGTAATACCATCTGTCTTGTCTCGGTTGATGGTTGTAATATGTGGGTTCATGTCTCCTATCTCTATAGTGCGGTGGAACTGTGTTATTGAACTCCCTATTGGCGAAATGTCCTTCTCTAGCCATCCTGTTATAGTGTTGTCTCCTATTGGATTGTGACCTATTTGGTGTGAATCCCCAATGTGGTTTACTGTCATTCTCTCACTGTCTGCCCTGTCTATATGGACGGTAGTTCTGATTTGGGGTCCCATAGTTATCTCTAAACTGAGGATTCTGGTTCCATCTATTGAATCTCGGTGTATGGTTGTAGTTCCAGTGTGGACGTTCTTCCCTAATATGGGTTCTGTGTTCTCTATTGTCTATTCTTGGTGTGAGTCCCAATTTTGGTCTCCTATTCTTGTTGTTAACTGTTGTCCATTCCCCCTCATGATTGGAATCTGAGTTATCATTTCCATCGTTCATAGTGTTGTCAATCTCTACTGATTGTTGGTTACTCTGAACTTCTTTGTTCTTAATGAGTTCGAGTTCCCTATTAAGTTTTTTAGATTTTTTATTGGTAATGTCCTCCCTTATTTTCATTACTTTTCTGGTAAGATTCTCTTTCCTCTCCAAAAAATCTTTGGATTCTATTATGAGTCCATCTGGGCCAAATGAGACTATCCTCAGTTTCCTTAATCTCTGTGTCAACTCTAAGTAGTAATTCTTCTCTATGATCTATAATGCTCTGCATTAGTTTCTTGGAGGATTCTATTAGTGCCTCGGACCATTTCCTTAGAAAATCTGGGTCCTCTGATTGAAATGCACAATCCTTCCTAATTACTAGTCCCTTGGGTATGATATTAAACTCTAGGCATTTCTTTAAGAAAAGAATCTCCGCTTTATACTTAACTTCTTGTATCAATAATTTTTCTAAGTTTTGACAATTTTTTTGCCCACACCAGCATCATTTAATTAGATTGTTTTTAACATATTGTTTTTATCATACGCTAATTTTATATGTCATTTATGTTTATTGTACCATGGATCCATGATTATATTTATATGTTTTAATTGTATTAAATTGTACCTATATATCTTTAATGGTTTGTATCCATTTTTGCACATATTTTTATGATATTGGATTATTTGCTACTATCCACCATATTGAGGGCCTCAATACGCTATTTATCCGCCCATTTTAGTTCCTCTGCCTATATTTTTTGGCGCTCCCAGGTCCCTTTCCTATTCTATAGAACTCAATCTTAAGGGTAGCTAGGTACCCTTTTAGTACCTAGGAGCTAGTAGGAACATTGTGTTAGCGCTGTTAGATACCTTAGCATCTAGATACCTTTCTTCCCTAGCTATCGAACAGCAGCTACACCTAGACATCTAGTACTTAAAGATCACTATCGAATTATCGTAGTAGATTTGCACTACAATATATATAACGAAGACCCACACCCACTTGGAAATGGATGTTACCAGATCCATTAGACAAGAAATTACTTTAGATATTAATTACTCTAACACAAATATAGAGGGTAACACCCAGGAACATTTGGACTATGCCAGTATTTTTAAAAACTTAGAAAAATTATTGATACAAGAAGTTAAGTTTAAAGCGGAGATTCTTTTCTTAAAGAAATGCCTAGAGTTTAATATCATACCCAAGGGACTAGTAATTAGGAAGGATTGTGTATTTCAGTCAGAGGACCCAGATTTTCTAAGGAAATGGTCCGAGGCACTAATAGAATCCTCCAAGAAACTAATGCAGATCATTATAGATCATAGGGAAGAATTACTACTTAGAGTTGACACAGAGATTAAGGAAACTGAGGATAGTCTCATTGGCCCAGATGGACTCATAATAGAATCCAAAGATTTTTTGGAGAGGAAAGAGAATCTTACCAGAAAAGTAATGAAAATAAGGGAGGACATTACCAATAAAAAATCTAAAAAACTTAATAGGGAACTCGAACTCATTAAGAACAAAGAAGTTCAGAGTAACCAACAATCAGTAGAGATTGACAACACTATGAACGATGGAAATGATAACTCAGATTCCAATCATGAGGGGGAATGGACAACAGTTAACAACAAGAATAGGAGACCAAAATTGGGACTCACACCAAGAATAGACAATAGAGAACACAGAACCCATATTAGGGAAGAACGTCCACACTGGAACTACAACCATACACCGACATTCAATAGATGGAACCAGAATCCTCAGTTTAGAGATAACTATGGGACCCCAAATCAGAACTACCGTCCATATAGACAGGGCAGACAGTGGGAGAATGACAGTAAACCACATTGGGGATTCACACCAAATAGGTCACAATCCAATAGGAGACAACACTATAACAGGATGGCTAGAGAAGGACATTTCGCCAATAGGGAGTTCAATAACACAGTTCCACCACACTATAGTGATAGGAGACATGAACCCACATATTACAACCATCAACCGAGACAAGACAGATGGTATTACAATGACTACGAGAAAGAGCAATATAACAATTGGAGACCAGATAGACAACAGAGATATTATGATCGGAATGATAGAAGAGGGTATTGGGATCACCCCCAACACCACAATGCAAATAACAACTATAATCAATCAGAACCTAAAACGAATCAAGAAACACTAAGAACAAAGCTTCCCAACGAACAAAGGGAAAGACACACAAATCAGAACACTCCTCTTCATGATAGAAATGAACAACACCGAGCATCCACATCAGGGCATTCTTTTTTAGGGAAACCGCAACAAGCAACCAAAGAACTAGAGAGAACATCTATAAAAAGGAAAAACTCCTATCTAGAAGAACAGACTCCTATAGAAAAAAGAATATTCACAGAGGCAAGAGAGGGGGAAGGAAATTAAATAAGAGTTCGACTCCTCCCACTATTATTGCCAATCCCCCGACCAAAGGAATATTCAATCTGAGTTCGAAAGAACTAACAGAGAAAGAGTCTTCAGTATTGAACTATGGGCTATATTTTGCCCCATCTAAGGGCCTTAACAAATTCAACACGTTTGTGAATGCTAAAGAATTTGTCAGAAAACTGACACTAAAGAGGCATTTTATGAAGTCCCCATTAGAAATGCAAGGCAGGACATATCCAATCAACTCAACGAGTGAAGAAGAGATCTACCGGCATACTGACCTGAAACCCAAATCCTCCTTCTTTCCAGTCACAAGCAAAGGTAACGCTATTGAGACCTTTGACACGGTGGTGTGTAATGAGATTAGAGATCTCAAACAAAATTGATTGAACAGACACAAGCACAATCTTTCAAAGGAACAACTCAACACCATTAAAACCCTTGAAAACAACCACAACCTTGTCATCAAACCTGCGGACAAAGGTAGGGGTATCGTTATCCTCAATAAGGCTGACTACGACCAAGAGTGTGACATAATCCTGTCAGACAGACAAACATATGAAATACTCAGAGGGAACCCTATAGATGACTACAAGAAAGAATTGGATGAAACTCTCAGAGGAGCTAGGGAGGTAGGAATCTTGAATGACAAAGAATTCCGATATATGAGCATCAAACACCCCATCACACCGGTGTTTTACTATCTCCCTAAAGTCCACAAATCACTAACGAAACCGCCAGGCCGACCAATTATATCGGGCATTGGCGGTTTGTCTAGCAACTTATCCGAATACGTGGATAAACAATTACAGAAATATGTGGTACAGTTACCATCGTATGTGAGAGATTCCACTCAAATATTAAATGTCTTGGAAGGTATAAAATGGGAAGAAAATTATATATTAGTAACATGCGATGTTACCTCCCTGTATACCTGCATACCGCATGAAGGTGGTATAGAGGCTGTCAATTTCTTTCTAAATCAAGACCCGGAGCTACCAGAACTACAAAGAGACTTCATTATCGATGGGATACAATATATCCTAACCCACAATTATTTCAACAACAGAGGGATATACTATAGACAAGTATGTGGGACAGCTATGGGGACCAGGTTTGCGCCGAGTTACGCCAACTTGTACATGGGTCACTGGGAACGTATCTTCTGGGATTCATGCCCAACGAGCGCAGACCTGGTCCTCTACAACAGATACATTGATGACATAATAATGATCTGGAAAGGCTCTATAGATGACTTAGAGTATACCATCAAAGTAATGAACACCAATACGCATAATCTTAGATTCACCCATGAATTCAGTAAGCATGAGATCACGTATCTAGATCTAAAGATCGAAATTAAGAATGGCAAACTAGAAACATCTACATTCTTCAAAGAAGTAGATTGTAATATTTACATTCACAAAGACAGTTGCTACCTCAACAGATGGAAGTCCAACATACCTAAGGGACAAATGTTGAGATTAAAAAAGAATTGCTCAGACCCCAAAAAATGGGAAGAGCAAACCATTATTCTGAAAAACAGATTTTTGGAACGGGGATATGAAGAAGGAGCCCTTGAAAAAGACATAGAAGAAGCAAGACAGAAAGACAGGAAGGAACTTCTATCATACAAACCAAAAAAAGTCTGCAATAATCCTGATGAAGACCAATTGAATATACCTTTTATCATGGAATACAGCGAGAACAGGCGCATTGTTGAAAAGATCGTAGAGAAACACTGGCCACTACTAAGAAATGATGATATCATCAGGGACAAACTAACACCCCGCCCAATATTTATATACAGAAAAACTAATAACTTAAAAAACAAACTCTCTCCCAGCATACCCAGAAACACGATGACCAATACAAGAGATGTATATGGTAGAGAAGTCAAAGGTTTCTACCCATGTGTGAGCTGCAAGGCTTGTCAAAGGGGAGTGAAAACAAAGGAGTTTACTTCATTCAATACAAAGGTCAAATACAAAATTAAAGACCTTATAAAATGTAGTAGCAAAGGAGTGATTTATATGATATGGTGCAGTTGCGGGTTCCAATACATAGGACAAACATCCAGAACCCTGAAGGATCGGATTAGGGAACACCTGTTAAAGATTAAACACAAAAACACTGAAACAGCACTATACAGGCATTTCCTAACTAAACATCAGGCCAGACAAAAGGACTTTAGCTATATTGGTATCCAACTAGTTACACCAAATTGGAGGGGTGGAGACCAAGAGAAAAGGCTACTAATAGCAGAATCAAGATGGATTTTTAACATAGACTGCCTATATCCTAGGGGTCTAAACAATAAAGAAGACCTATCACACCTATTGAGCCTAAAATGAATAATTTTGGGGAGACAGTCTGTTTGGGAGATCTCTTAACCATCCTGCATGTATTTTCATACTAGCTAAATTTAAAGTTATCTTTGATTCTTCCAATAACTCTAATAGGAATATGAATAGAAACCCCCTAGGCAAAAGGGCCCTGCTGTAACCCTCTTCCAATTTATTGTTTTATTGTTTTATTGTTTTACCCTACACTCTGAATCTCCCAGGATTTTTTGACGGGATTTTATTTGCTAGCCATTCTTAAATCATAATGTTTTTAATAATGCCTTTAATAACTTTTAAAATTATAAGTTTTGAATTTTAAGTTTTTTATGTATCCCATGAAAAATTTTAAAATTTTAAAATTTTAAGTTTTTTATGTATTCCATGCATTCTATTTCTAGTAGGCTTTAAAGCCAACATAAGTTGATCGCCATCGTTATTTAATATATTAGGTATAAAACCTCAGGAGTACACTATCCTCACATGTCCCTCGATATTTGCTCTACAAGTTTTATTTGTCTTACATATTTGTTTTACAAGTTCTATATTTGTTTTACAAGTTTTATATATGTGATTTGTATATCTGTTTTTATATAATCGATCTCCTTGGATAAGATGTCAATTTGAATGTTTGATCATCTTGACCATTCTCAACATTTTTTCGATACTCTATTTGTTCTATAATTCACTGTGGTCTTAAATTATGTCCCAATACTCTATTATATTTTACCATGTCTATTTATTATATTTTAAATTTAAATCCGTGAATGTATCATAGAGTTTCTACTACCAGCCATCCTATGAATTTTTTAGACCACCACATTTACCTCTAGATGTCCAGCACAATATGTAAACTAAGTGATTAACATTGGGATATTTAATTCTAGTAAGGGCACCCAATATATGAATGCCATGCGACCAATACCGCTTAATAGTACTACCGGAAGTGATACCAATGTTACCGGAAACAAAACAAAGAGCGAAACCGGAAATGGAATTAGGCACGCCATAGCCACTTCCGGTTTTATCGCAGGATACACTCTGGACATTTTTCGGTATTACCGATTTCTAATCCATAAAATCTCTAAGGGCATTTTTTAGTCATCATGTAGTAATACATTCAAGTATACCTCATCGATATATAAGAATATGTATAAGCATAAGCTTATAAGCATAAGCACTTCCTTTTCCGGGTGAAATTTTTGGCGCAAAAATTCTTGGCGCAAAATTTTTGGCGCCAAATAATCAGCATTGACACACTGATTGGCTACCACTAGTCTTAAATAGAGCCACCACTACACACCATCCATAGTCTTGAAAAAGGCCCAGATTTGGGCCGAAATGCGTTGGCAAATTGGTGAGCTTTTTTCCTATTATACATACACATCCATTAGCTTTATTGCACTATTGTATGTTTCTTTTACAGGTTGGATATAGGGACTATACCCAGGTTTTACCGGACACTCCCTCACCTACTATCATCATATTGTTTGGAACCTTCTTTTGAGGAGACTGAAGGAAGTTTTGCCTAACAATACACATACTGTTTTGGAACTTTATTTCACTGATAGTGTTTATCACCGTTTTTTTCACGAACTTTATACACGGACACAATTTTATACAACCTTCTACACACCTTTTTTCCCACTCTTAACACATTTTTTGGTACTGTTCATTTTTTGAGGGGGTACCCCCTTACACATATATATTTTTTACCCAAATTTTTGGTTAATTTTTTAGAGGCACATCCTCACCTGATATAGGGAACACGGTTCCCATTGACAGTTTTTTTGCCCACACCAGCATCATTTAATTAGATTGTTTTTAACATACGCTAATTTTATATGTCATTTATGTTTATTGTACCATGGATCCATGATTATATTTATATGTTTTAATTGTATTAAATTGTACCTATATATCTTTAATGGTTTGTATCCATTTTTGCACATATTTTAATGATATTGGATTATTTGCTACTATCCACCATATTGAGGGCCTCAATACGCTATTTATCCACCCATTTTAGTTCCTCCGCCTATATTTTTTGGCGCTCCCAGGTCCCTTTCCTATTCTATAGAACTCAATCTTAAGGGTAGCTAGGTACCCTTTTAGTACCTAGGAGCTAGTAGGAACATTGTGTTAGCGCTGTTAGATACCTTAGCATCTAACTCCAATTTCTAGTATTAAACCAAACCTAATTCCATATTCCTAGTGCTAATGAAGACCTTCTGAAAAAAAGAAGCTTTTTTTAAAAAAAAAAAAAGGTCCAACAAGCCCAAGACAACTTAAAAATGACAGTGGATGATTTCTTTTTCCTATCTTTAACATTGAGTGGACTAGTAAATATTTCCTTCTCGGCCAGTAGATTTTAACTCCTGACTAGCAAATCATAGAGATATTTTTCCACCACACACACTTCACTGTGATACTTTTTCTAAGTGCTAAGGGGTGAATAGTTATAAAATAGATGCAGCTCCATTGTTCAAATCTTTTTGAATTCTGCAATTTTCAAGTTAGGGTTTTTTTTTCCCACAAGATGTAAAATCTAATGAAGAGGTTTAATTAAGTACATACAGATAGAGAAGCACTCTCTCAGGAATGAAAAACAGCTCAAAAGCTTGTCCTTTGGCAATTTACCACCTGACAGCAGCCTCTTCTAGCCCAATTGTGCTTTTTATAGTGGAGACCTTTCCTAATGTATATCAGTCTGATCCCTCCTAACAAGGTCAGTTCTGCCACAAAATACCAATGAACCCCAGATGATCATTTCGAAATTCTTTGAGCTCATCGGTGAGGTGCAGCCATATTCCTGTAAGCACATTAAGCAAAACGTCTACGTCTGGTTTCCCCATAAACCTTAGGGAGACTTCCCTAGGGTCATATTACAAATACATATGGAAAAAGAAGCGCTTTCTCAGGTGATTTACCTCCCGAGAGCAGCCTATTTTAGCCGGTATTTTTAAGGTTCAGGTCACTTTAGAAAATAAGAAATAAATATAAATATGAAGGTCCTATAATGGTGAAACTTATTTTATGAGTGTTAAACTCTAATTATAAGCATCAGTCCTAGCAGCTTTAGTTTCTGAGTTATGCTGTATAAATATCCATGCAGATTTATTGAAATGAGCATGGCTGGTATTTTTTTCCAAGAAAGATGGCAACCATAGCCATCAATACATGAAGTCCACTGTTCCTAACCCACTGAAGAGAGAGAAGAGGCAAGTGCACCAAAACTCATGTAGCTGCTATTTTCTCAATGAGCTATGCGTTTTCTTCATAGGAATAGCTGAAGAGACAGTATTTAGGATTTTTTTTTATAAATAATTTTTTATTTAGAAGTTGGATTTGCATAAATAGTAGTACAACTACTAGAATGACAACTCATGAACACAAAACACAGGATCAAGTAAGTGTCAGTATCTAGTTCAGCATCCATTTTTAAGCAACAGAGTCCAATAAAAGCATCGTTGTGTTGGGAGGTCCTCTGGGATTGTAACTGATACTAATCCAAGTCCACATATTATATTTCTAAGTAAATGATAAATACCTGTAAGTGGAACATAATAGAATTCACTACAACACGTTTAGATATAATAGTCTGCTTAAACATTTTAGTGTAATAACATTTTTAAGTAAAACAAGTGATCTCTCACACAACTTAGAGAAACTTAGTACAACAGTTACAAGTATAAACATTTTGAGTGAGCTATACTCATCTCTACATAAAGGTTATTGAATTTAGATTTTTGTGTTCTGGCTTCCATAGAGGAAACTCTCTAGGTTTCTATGTAAACAGTTCCAGGCACGGTGAGTGGGCTTGGGGGGGGGAGGTAGAGGATGGGATGTAGGAAGGGGACCAGATAAGGGTGTATAAAGCTCACCAAAAATGTGAGGAAGAGGAGAACTTAGACTTTATTAACTTTGTCCAGTGTTTCGCTGTAGTGGAACCATGGTTCCCAAATATCCCAAAACAGATCCTCTTTGTTCAAAGTAAGATAACAACTTCTTTCCATCTTAGCAAAGTATTTTATTGTCTCATGTATCGCTGAAATCTTAGGAGGTGCAGACTGTTTCCAGGCTCTCGCTATGCAAAGTTTCATAGCCGCTAAAATTAAGATGACCAGTTTAGATTGAGATTTTGGAATTTTGGGAGGGAAAATGTGTAAAAGGGCTATTTCAGGTCTCTGTGGCAAAATAAGCCCCATGTCTTTAAATATTTGAAACACCTATCCCCAGCAAATGACAAGTGCTGAGCAGCTCCACCAAATGTGGAGGTCTGAGCCTCTCTCTCCACAGTTTCTCCAGCACAAGGGGGATTGGTTTGGGAACATTTGTGATAGTCTAGCCAGGGTGTAGTACCATCTTAGGAGAATTTTCACATAGGATTCGATAGAATTATCACAGTGCAGGGTTTTCTTTGTGAGTACAGTCGCTTGTTGAATGTCTTTATCTAAAATAGTAATGGTCATGTCATATTCCCATGCTCGAAGCTGCAAAATCCTGTCAGAATTACAGGATGTTTGAATCATAGCATAGTGCCATGAAAGGGCTTTGGGTAATTTAGTTTTGGATTGCCACATTTTTTCCCAGTTAGTATATGGGCGCCAATTTGATTTGGGAAATCCCCATGATAATAACCTTTTATCTAGTCTGGTACATTCAAATGGTAACCAAGGGGGGGGGGGATTCGGAACAGGAGGAGCAAAGTCTCCTGGTAGAGGTAAAGTGTCACATACATAGAGCTGGGAAACTGTCTGCACAATCCATGCATTCCAGTGGGTACCATGTGTATCCGGGAGGTTAGTAAGAAGACCCTGTATTAAATGCACTGGTGAAAGGTGGGGTGCTATGTCAGACAGGCTCCTAGATTTTACTAGCACTATTTTATTTTTGATCTTTGTTACTCCTAAGTGGTAGGTTGGAATCCAGGGAAGGTCTCTGAGGTCTAGCCCTATTGGTAAGTTTGCTTGTTCTATAGCCTTCCATCTTTGCGGTTCTCCTTTGTCTTACCATACAGAAATATGTGTCAAACTGGAGGCCTCATAATAGTGGGAGATGCTAGGCATACCAATCCCTACTTAAGATTAAGAGGTAGGCATCTGAAGTAGTACAAGATTTTGGGAAGAATTTTCATCTTCAACAAGGCTATACAGCCTAGCCATGAAATTTCATGGAATTTCCATTAATTTTAGAGGGAAGATATTTCTTGGTAGACATGATTGTAGTATTTGTCTTTTAATAATTTTAGGTCTGGGCCTAATTGTAGCCCTAAATGTCTGATTGTATCTGTAGACCACTGAAAATCATAGGTTGTTTGTAGAATATCTAATTCAAATTTAGGGATATGGATGGGCAAAGTTTCTGTTTTGGAGATATTTATTTTGTAATAGCTATACTTACTAAAGCTTTTTATAGTATCAAATACTGCTGGTAGAGAGCCTATCGGTTTAGCCAAGAATAGCGTTATATCGTCCACAAAGAGTGCAATCTTTTCACTCTCCTGACTTACTGAGACTCTGCAGATTTGTGGTGAATTACGAATGGCTTGCGCTAGGGGTTCAATAGCCAGGGTGAAGATTAAGGGCGATAGGGGACAGCCCTGTTGTGTACCATTTGTTATGGGGAACTCCATGGAGGTAAATCCTAGGCCTTTAACTATGGCCGATGGGTTGGAATATAATGCTTGAATAGCTCTGATAATTTCCTGTGGGAATCTAAATTGGTGTAGTACCAGCCATAAGTATTCCCATCTGACCCTGTCAAATGCTTTTTCCACATCTAAGGACAGGGCCAGTATGAAATGTTTTAGTCTAGAGGATTCTAAAAGAATATGAAGTACTCTCCAGGTGTTATCAGGGCCTTCCCTACCAAATGTAAACCCTACTTGGTCTGGGTGTATAAGACTGGGGAGGAGAAGGCGCAGGTGGTTAGCCCAGAGTTTGGCATATCATTTAGCATCCAGTGCTAAATTCAGTGAGATGAGTCTATAGCTACTACATTGGGCAGGGTCCATTCCTTGCTTCGGTATGGCAAGGATGGTGTCTTGTAAAAATTATTTTCTAAGCGATCCCTGATCTCGAGACTCTGCAAATAATTTTAAGATGGTCAAACTTAGATTCACTCGGAACATCTTGTAGAATTCTGCCGAGTAGCCATCTGGGTCTGGAGCTTTATTATTTTGCATATGTTTAATGGCTGTATTAAGTTCAGTTATTGTGGAGGGTGTTAATAACTCTTCTCTGGCTGAATTGGTAAGAGAGGGGAGTTTTAGTTTATCTAAGAATGAGATAATGCCTGGTGGCAGTGATTCGTCTGTGGCCAATTTAAGGTTGCACAGCTTAGAGTAATAAGTAGTGAACGCCTCACCAATATATCTAGGGGAAGTGACTATAGTGTCTCCTCTATCTTTTGCAAAAATTTTAGCGGCTGCTGTTCTACCCTGTAGTTTACGGGCCAGCAGGGTAGGAGCTTTGTTGCCCTGGTAATACATTAATTGTTTCAAATGTGTAAAATTATCTCTAACCCTTTCTAGTTTTTTTCGGCAATTTGATCTCTTAAAGCTTTAATTTCTGACGCCAATTGTGCTGTGGGAAAAGACTTATTGATGGATTCTTTTTCCCTTAATTAAGAGACCAAAAGGCCTAATAGGGCAATTTTTTGAGCTCTCATGGATGCTTGTTTCAGTATGCTTTTAGGGAGGCCCATAGGATCTGATATGAGATCTGAGGGTCTTCATTAATCGACAGGAATTCTGCAATAGACGTCTGAAGAGAGGCTTTAAATTCTTGGTTATGTAGCAGCTTTTTAGGCAGTTTCCAGGAAGGTCTATAGGATTTGGTCATGTCAGTAGTGAGAGTGAAAAGTAACACGTCATGGTCAGACCACAAACATACCCGTATGCGTGATGAACTAACTCTGTTGAGTGTCCATGAGTCAGTAAAAAAGTAGTACAATCTAGAGTATGTGTTGTGGGGCCTAGAAAAGAATGTGTAATCTTGTTCTCCTGGGTGTAGTGCTCACCATATATCGAATAAATTATAGTGCGCAATGTGGGATTAAAATTTAGTAGCTGTGTTTACTGTATATGAACCAATGTCTTTATTGAGCTGAATTCCTTTAATGGGTCCCAAACCATATTGAAATCACTGCCTAAGACCATTGTTCCAGTCTTGACCAGTTCAACTTTGGAGAGAAGAGTTTTCAAGAAGTGAGGCTGGGATTGGTTGCAGGCATATATGTTTACTAATGTAAACAGAGAGTCATTCAATTTACAGATTAGTATTAGCGATCTACCCTGGTTATCCTTCTCATCATAGACATGTTCAAAACGTATTAACCTATGAATTAAGACTGCTACACCCCTTGACTTCTCCACAAAAGAGGAATAATACTGTGTAGGGTATTCAGAGGATCTAAATGGGTCCGGGTGAGAATCTAGCCAATGAGTCTCTTGTAAAAAGATAATATGAGCTTTTAGGGATTTCATAAGATTGGTCAGCAGGCTACATTTAGTTGGCAAATTTAGGCCTTTTCTATTTAGGGTGGCAAATTTCAGGTTTTCACAGGTTTCACCCATAGTTGATAAAAGTACAAGGATAGAAGGAGAGATAGAAGTTAGGGTCTCCATGAAGATGGGAGGTGGGATAGGGATCGGGGAGGGAATTACTCACCACACCTGGAAGAACTGTGAATAATCAAAGCTGTTCACTTGACAGCCGCTGGAGGAAGGATATGATCTGGTTACCAGTTCTATAGGTATGACAATTAAAAAGACAGTTAGACAACTTAAATTGTACAATATTACTGGCATGTTGTACTAATTAGGTTAACAGCTGTTATTTCTAGATTTCTAAGTTCCTGTTTAACAGAAACAATTGACAGCTAGGCTATAACTAACCCTTAATACTATGGACCAAGAGTTATATGCATTAGAGGGTTTTCCAGGAAGGGTGGTATGCTATTCCACCCGTCGAAGAGGTACAACTGCAATGAAGAGTGACCTCCTCGGTCCCCATAAAAGGGGATAATACTATCAGTATTTCTGAGGGGGGGTTTATATTACTGTAAAAAGTAACAGAGGTGGTAAACTGGCACCTCAAGAGGGAGGGGGATAAGAACAAGTAAGGTCATTTATAACTTGTATAATAAATATAATTTATAACTTGTATAATAAGTATTTTTGTGTAAAATTGCATGGGTAGAAATATAAATGTGGGGAGGGAAAATGTGTACAACATGAACATCTTATGTGAAGTACATAGTCAACTCTTTATTTTTTTTTTTCTTTCCTTTACACCATCCTAGGTAAGGGTACAGGTTTATGTGTCTGTTTATTAAGGATAGCTCATCTGGACTATGTGACTGGTCTTAGCAATATGACCGGAATGTCTTAACTAGGCCAATGGAGCATTAGTAGTATGGAAGTTTAACAACATTAAACTAGTGAATAGGCTAAGTGGGGAGTGTCGTAGCCTGGGCAATAAAAGCTTGTTGGGCGATAGCATATCCAGGTCAATAGATATTTGTTGGTACTAAGGTTTAGCGTCACTAGACTAGTGAGTGAGCCAAATGGGGAGTGTTGTAACCTGCTCAATAAAACATTGTTGGCACTAAGATTAATAGAACTGGATTAAGAAATATATAACTTATCAGTGATATCAATATTATCTTAAATCATTAACCGATCATGGCCCGATAAATGTGTAACAGGAAATAAAATAATACAGTGGATATACCTAGGACATTAAGCAGTTAACTATGTAGTAGAATACAATTAAATACAATGAATATACTTAAGACATTATGTAGTCGATCGCTGCTGTAGAGGGCACCACTCGGGTGCTGTTGGGTGAAGTGCGGATGTAGGAGTTTCTCTTGATTATTGATCCAGAGAAAGTGACAAGTCCGAATTTTTAAGACGGTCCAGGCCTTCCTTTGGAGTCATTATGGTATGGGTGTAACCATCCTTAGAGACTATGAGTTTAGTGGGGTATCCCCAATGATATCGGATGTTTCCTTTCCGTAGGGTCTGGGTGATAGATCTAAATGTCCTTTTTTGGAGGATATATGTTGAGACATCTGAGAATATCAACACTTACTGAAATTTTGATGGTAGATTTGGATGGTTGGCCATTTAACAAAGAATTCTTTCTTTATGGGTGAAGAAATGTACTCTGGTCAGAACGTCTCTTGGTTTATCCTGGGAGACATTTTGTGGTCTGGGGACTCAATGAACTCCATCCAGGATGAGACCAGGAGGGTCCAGTGTAGGTAGAAGTTGCTGGCATAATTCCAGGATGAACTGCTCCAGATCAGCTGATCCAACTTCTTCTGGTAGTCCTCTGAATCTCAAATTATTGCATCTAGACTTGTCTTCCATATCAGCCAATTTTAATTCTAGGTCTGAAATCTGGACAGACAAGTTCTGAGAGTAGGATAGGAGATTAGCATGGTCAATGGCTATACACAGGTATATCAACATTTAAAATTTAATTTAACCTAAATCACTAACCCACACTCATGTCTGACCCTACACCTTACCGCCTAAAGTTCATTAAAACAAAACCGTCCCCAACCCATTAAAAAACCCTAACACTAACTCTACACCTCTGCTTCACTTATCCTAACACTAACCCTAAACTAACATTATTCTTACAGAAAACTGCCTTTGCATACTCACAATACAATGTACCACATCCTCAACCTTATTACATTCATCTCTAGGACATACTTCTGAATTCACCAATCCTCTACTACTTTGAAACTCTCTAATTGGTAAAAATTGCTGTACAGCCAGAGACGGAACTACCATTAGTGCTGCAGGTGCTAAAAGAGGACCCACTGCAGCCAGTTTATACATAGGTGTGTGCAGAATGTATATAACCCTAATGCAGGGGAGCCTTTTATTAGTGAAGTTTATCTATATCTATCTATCTATCTATCTATCTTTCCATCTAGCCTTCTATCCATCCTCAAAATCATTATACAGAGCAGTATTAATACTTTTACTAGCAAGCAAATAGAGGGGTGCCTCATGTGTGTATCAGTGTATCCCATGTCAAAACACACATATAACAAGTAATGGGTAGTCAATTTTTTCCCAAAGCACCCTGGGTAGAAGCAGACTGATTGATTAGGGCCTGTCAGCTCACCCTCTCCCGGTGTCAGAAACAGACAGCTATGTGTCCAAACTTTCACAGGTGTTGTACAAACTTGGTATTAGCAGATTCCCAAAAGCTTGTACCAGGAAGGTTTGCTAAACACTGTATACAAGAATGGAATGCCAAACTGCTTTAAGTTTAAAAAAGTATTTTAATTTAAAAACACATTAAAAACAATAGCAGCAGGCATGGGGGAATAATACAAGTTTCCCTTAGTTTATGCAACGCATTTCTCGTCTCTCATACTTAGCCATTTCAGTACTATTACTTTTGCTTACAAATGAATTACCTTTGGGAGGGCCCCCAAAAAACTCTATACCAGGGTCCTTTGTTGAGTAGGTCCGCTACTGTGTACAGCCATCCACGCAACATATTTCTGCCTATTAACCATCTCCCTACTACCTACACTCCTCCAAATTTCTACACTTTCAGTCATGCCGCCTTCCACAACCACCTTTTCTTTTTACTCAACAATCATCCTCATCTTCTTCCTGTCACACTACTCATCCCCAAATACAGACATCAAATTAGTCTTCCTAATACAAAAAACAACTCCTCTCATAAAACCAATGAACAAAAAAACTCACAAGCTTACTATTATCTAACAAATACAAACCATATCTCCTCAAAACATTTCCAGCTCCATACTTCACAAAACATCCAGCCAAACAACTCTTATACACACCCTCGTACAAAAACTCAATTATTTCACTAACAAATAAACTTCTAAATGTATCAAATTCCTTCCATCTTTCTTTCTCCATTACCCTCAAAACTTTATCATGCTTCAATTTCTCCATTTTAGAATTTCAGAAAAAAAACAAAAACAAGCGCAGAACTCCCCTCAATAACAACTCTGAAACAGGAAACACACAATTCACTTACAATAAAATAGGAACTCATACAGCTTTAATAACCAAAAACTTTGCATCCATATTCAAACTATGTAATGACCATAACTCAGTTTTCCTTTGAACTTTCTTACAAACTTACTTACACAACTTTCACATTATCCATATAGCATATCACTTTAAAACTCCTACCCCCACTCCCTGGCACATCCACACCTCTTAAAACCTTACCAGATCTTAACTTCAATAACAATGACTCAATCACACATATAAAAACAAAAGGAGACAGGGGAAAACCCTGCCTCACAACAGACTTAGGGGACGATTTATGTAGCTGCAAATGTAGCTGTTTCAGCACGAGCCATCAGGCTCACCGGAAACATAAGTTAAGAAGTAGCAGTCTTTAGACGGCTGCTCCTTAACTCATCTGCCACCTCTGAGGCGGATGACAGCAATCATCCTGATCAGATATGATCGGGATGATTGACACCCCCTGCTAGCTGCTGATTGGCCGCAAATATGTAGGGGGCAGCATTGCACAACATGTCACACAAAATGCTTGTACAATGATAAATGCTGACAGCGTATGCTGTCAGCATTTATCAATAAATCTCCATAAATCAGCCCCAAAATGTTAATTGCATCAGTCAAAAAAACATTCACAACAACCTTACACACAATTTCCTTATATATGCACTTAATCCACTCTAACATCTCACAGACATACCCATCCTACCTAATACTTCAAACATAAACTCACATGCCACACATGATCAGAAGCTTTTTCAAAATCTATGATAGCCACTGCCACGGACAACTCGTGATGGAGTCAGTAAATTAATCATCTGTAAATTGATGTGTGACCCATCAGGATTTTGCGCTGATATTGAACATTGTGGTTTGGTCTGATTACGACCCCTTTGATAAGTTCTACTATTGTCTCAATGTGTTTTATTTACAATACTAACACTGTTACATTTATGGGGATTTTATTCATCATTTTTTATATTAGACTATGTTGTAACATTTATTGTGAAAGTGTTATGTTACGCACTTTACTATGTATAGTAGTTTAATAAGTTGCCAGTATTAATTCCTATATTATATTATATTATATTATATCTGACTACTGTATATAAGTTGTTGATGTTAATGCTCTCGAGACATGGGTCCCATTATCATTAGTTTTTATGATATTTTCTACTATTTGATGTTATGTATCTATCCCAACCTAGGGGCCGTCCCTTCACACATCTCTATACCAGCTATTGGATGAGATATTTTGGGTTATTATAGCCCCGCCTGAGGGAGGTGTGAGTCGTTACTGCCCCTTGATTGGGTAGCGTAGGGTATTTAATGAGTAAAAGGTGTGAGATTATTACAGCCTGATGAAATTGCTTTTTATGAGCTGAGAAACGCGTTGCTGTGTGTTTTTAGACTTTTATTAAATTGTCTTGTATACCACATACTCTTACACTGTGACTTTTGTTACTACTCTACTGCTTGAGGCATCCTTGCTCTATCTCTTGGAGTTTGTGTACCCTTACTGATACTCTTAGCGGAACACTGCCAGCACAGGAATCGGATGATTGTGGATCCCTTGGACTGGCTGATCTTCCGTGATGACATCAATGACGTATCTCGGCTGTGTCTGGCACCCTGGTTGTGCCGCTTCTCTTGTGAGTTGATCTGCTTTAAAGGGGTGGGGGGGGACTCGGAATTAAGGTTGAAAAAATCCTATTGGCTGTTGCAATCAGTCAATAGGATTGAGCTTTCATCCTATTGGCTGATCCAATCAGCCAATAGAATGCAAGCTCAATCCTATTGGCTGATTGGATCAGCCACTAGGATGAAAGCTCAATCCTATTGGCAGATTGCAACAGCCAATAGGATTTTTTGTACCTTAATTCCGATTGGCTGATAGAATTCTATCAGCCAATCGCAATGTAAGGGACGCCATCTTGGATGACGTCATTTAGAAGGAACATTCATTGTTGAAGAAGACGTTGAAAGAAGAGGATGCTCCAAGCCGGATGTCTTGAAGATGGAGCCGCTCCGCGCTGGATGGATGAAGATAGAAGATGACGTCTGGATGAAGACTACTGCCCGGTTGGATGAAGACTTCTTCCACTTCGTTGAGGACTTCTGCCGGCTTCGCTGAGGTTGGATGTGGGGTCTTTAGAAACTTTAAGTGGATCTTAGGGCTTGTGCAAGGAAAAAGAGCTAAATTCCCTTTTAAGGGCAATGCCCATCCAAATGCCCTTTTCATGGCAATGGGGAGCTTAGGTTTTATAGATTAGGTTTTTATTTGGGGGGTTGGTTGTGTGGGTGGTAGGTTTTACTGTTGGGGGGTATTTGTATTTTTTTTACAGGTAAAAGAGCTGATTTCTTTGGGGCAATGCCCTGCAAAAGGCCCTTTTAAGGGCTATTGGTAGTTTATTGTAGGCTAGGGTTTTTATTTTATTTTGGGGGGCTTTTTATTTTCATAGGGCTCTTAGATTAGGTTTAATTAGTTTAAATATTTTATAATTTATTTTTTATTTTGTGTAACTTAGTGTTTATTTTTTTTGTAACTTAGTGTTTGTTATTTTGTGTAACTTAGTTTTTAGTTTTTTGTAACTTTGTAATTTTCTAATAGTAGATTTAAATTATTTGTGTAGGGTTAGGTTTTTAACTATATAATATAGTTAATTTAATTTGTAGTTTGATGTAATTTTAGTATAACAGTTAGGGTCGATTAATTATTAGTTTAATATAGTTTAATGTAGTTTTAGTATAATAGTTAGGGTAGGTTAATTAATAGTTTAATATAGTTTAATTCAAATCTAAAGGTAAGTTTAAAGGTATTATAAGATAGGAATGAGTTAATATTTAATATTAAGTTATAGCAGGTTGTTAGGTTTAGGGGTTAATAGGTTAGTTTAGTTTATGGCGATGTGGGGGGCTGGCGGTTTAGGGGTTGATAACTTTATTTAGTTACGGTGAGCTTAGGAGGGATAGGGGTTAATACATTTAGTTAGTTGCGGTGGTGTCGGGGAGTGGCGGAATAGGGGTTAATACGTTTATTAGAGTTGCGGTAGGGTCCGGGAGCAGCGGGATGGGGATTAATAACTTTATTTAGCTGCGGCGGGGTCCAGGAGCAGCGGGATAGGGGTTAAACAGTTTAGTATAGTGGCAGTATTTAGTGACAGTATATAAATAAAGTTGGGTATAAGCTGAATTGCCAAGAGATCGATGACTGTTTGTTAGCAACTGTCCGCTGCTCATCGCCCCGTACTTGGTGCGCGGCTTTTTGACAGCTTTTTATATAAATATGGAGAGCGTATTCAGTTCCGAGGCCGCAATGTTAGGCGATGTCAGGCGAGCGTATTGGTGCTGTTTAATGCAAGTAAGTTGACGGCTTGATAAGTAGGCCTCCAAGTCTTTACGTAACTTATTAAGCTCCACATTACCAACCCCCTCCCTTTACCCAACATTTATTACACAATTAAAGTCCTCAGCAACAATAATAGAACTCTTCCCACCCAAATATAAACATAACTTAGAAAATAAATCTACCCCCCGTTAGGTGAAGCATAAATACAATACAAATTAATTAATTCTAAAAGCAGCAATCAATGCTCTCCCCCCAAAAATATGTTCTACCTTTACTATCTGAAACCTATTCACCACAAATGACACACCCACCCCTCCATTTATATTTAAACAATTTTTCCACACAGAAGGACCTTTGTCTCATTTGGGCCTCTGAAAATGTTCAGACAAACTACATTCTTGTATAAAGAACATGTCCATATTAAGGGAAACCAGAGCATCTAGAATGTAAGCATGTCTCTCAGATCTTCTTATACTAGGTACAGTCAAAGATGCAAATCTTAGCAACATCTAGAAGAGAAAATAGAACAGAAGTTATTTCTTCTTCTTCCTCCTCCGCTTTTTGACTTCTCAAAAGACTTGGCAGAATTCTTACCCTTTATCTCAGGAGCGCTCTCCATGCGAGTCAAGTATAAAAACTTTTGTAAAACTGTCTTTTCCACAAACTCCTGATCTCCAACTGAAGATGCTGAATCAGAAATCAAAACATTATCTTCCTATTCTCCCTCCTCCAGAGAAGAATCTGAAGAATCAGAACTTGAAATGTCATCAGAAATATTAGAAGCTCCATCCTCATCATCTTCCTGTCCATTTCCTAGGATCATTACATTAATCCATTGGCTCTACCTCTGTAGATCCCACATCAGGAAACACCAAATATTCTGTCTTACACCCCAGACAGCCCAGATTCCGGAACAACTAACACTATACTGGAAGTATTTTCACTTTTCGAAACAGCTGGAACAACCCTAGCAACACCAGATGTAAGCTTCACATCCTCTAAAGACTGACAGAAATCCTCAGTATTTTAGACTCAGAGGGATTTCCCCTCCTACCAGCCAAGACATCTGCAAATGACATATTTTGAAGCTTGGGACACATCCTTGCTATATGATCCACAGCACAGCAAATGTCACATTTCCTTGCCTCTGTTCACTGAGCTTACTCATGACCCAAGACACTACAGTTCCCGCAGAACAGCAAATCAAAGCAAGCATCACAGGAAGGAACAGGAACCCTTTATTACTTCAAACAGTAAAGGTCTGGGGAGGATGATTGTGCAAACAAAAAAAATGGAAAAAATGGAGATGGAGCCTACGGTAGCCTGTTAGATATGTACAGCATTAAGATAAAATAAATAAAAATTATTTAATAATATCAATAAAATAAGCAAATTACTCCAAATAATTCCAAAATGTGAAACGATAAAAGGTCTTTAAATATATATTTTATTGCTAAAAACATGCTGACATAAAAAACAAGTTTTTATGTCAGCAAATTTTTAGGAATAAATTTGAAGAATTTGAAGAATCGAATCAGCCAAAAGTAATTCAAGGGACGCCATCTTTAATCACGTACCTTGAATTCACTATCCAGTGTACGGCGGCGATCGTACGAAGAGAATACTCCATGCTCCATGGCTCCGCGGTCTCCGGTCTTCAGTTCCAGGATCGCCGGTCTTCAGCTCCGCGGTCATCAGTCTTCAGCTCCGCTCCGTGCCGGATTGTTACTGGAAGAAGAAAGAAGAGGTTGCCGCTAGGAAGAAGACGTCACTGCATGGGACAGGACCTTCTCTGCCAGACTTCAGGAACGGTGAGTACCAACCTGGGGGTAAGACTTAGGTTTTTTTTATTTAGATTAGGGTGGGCATTTTGTAAAAGAGCTAAATGCCCTTTTAAGGGCAATGCCCAACAAATGCCCTTTTCAGGGCATAGGGTAGTTTAGGTTTTTTAAAGTTAGGTTTTTTATTTTGGGGGGTTTGGTGGGTTGGAGATTTTACTGTTAGGGGGACTTTGTGTATTTTTAATGTAAAAGAGCTGTTTATCTTGGGGCAATGCCCTGCAAAAAGCCATTTTAAGGGCTACTGGAAGTTTACTCTTAGAGTAGGGGGTGTTTTTATTTTGGGGGGCTTTTTTTATTTTCATAGGGATTAGGTATAATTTTAAAAAATTTTTCTGTAATTTTCTGTAGACACGGATAAACTCAACGTTACTCGCTGCGGGCGAAATTGTGTCCGCTGTCACTATGTACTAATAATCCACCCATAAATAGACACGTCTAGCCCACCGCGAGCAGTGGCGGATTATTGATAAATTTGACACCTCGCTCGCTGCAACTAAGATAATGTACTTAAATGTCAGTAGAATTGTATGACCAATTATTAACACGTGCCATGCAAGGTGTCAGAAACGTCATAGTAGTCATGGGAAAAGAATTTGGCTACTATAAAAGTGAAACTTTTCTAAACAACTGTATTATTGTTCCAAATTTTTTGAACAGTGACTACAGTGCGTTATTTTTGTAATATTTATTTACAAATTGGATATGGCTTCATCTGGATCTGATACCACTTCAAAATCCAAGAATCCTCACTTTTTGCATCAGCAAAACATAGTTTTGATTGATATGTTTATTGACTCATGATTATTTGTTTGGATGTCGTGTCAAACAGACTAATTTTTCAAGGAGGAAGATGATCTGGCAAAGGATAAACGATGCTGTTAGTGCCCAGGGTCCTGGAAAAAAGGATGTCAAACAGCTGAAGAAACGTTATAATGACATCAAACATTTCGCCAAAGCTAAATTGGCCAGAGAAATTTTTTTTGCACGTGCTACCGGGGGTGGACCAGCATATGTGGCCAACTTAAATGACTATGAGCAGAAGCTTTTTCAGCATCTAGGACCTGAGATCATCACCGGCATAACGGACGATTGTGACAGTGATTTGAGAGGTAAATGTATGACGTAATAATTGACGCAAAATGTTTGTTAAATAACAATAGTTCAGTGTCTCCAATATTATATGGATAACAAATAACCTTATCTGTATTTTTACTAAATAAATTATCTGCTTCCATACGTGAATCCGCACATAGGCCCCAAATATTTTTGAGTCTTATCAATTATTGCGCATTTAAAAAAAATAATGTATTTTTAGAATAATATATATATATTTATAACACATTCTTTTCATTCTCTTGGTATCTTTATTTGAAATGCAAGAATGTGAGTTTAGATGCCGCCCCATTTTTGGTGAACACACTGTGTTGTTCTTGCTGATTGGTTGGTAAATTCACCTACCAATAAACAAGTGCTTTCCATGGTTCTGAACCAAAAAAATAGCTTTGATGCCTTCTTTTTCAAATAAAGGAAGCAAGAGAATGAAGCAAAATTGATAATAGGAGTAATCTAGAACGTTGTTTAACCCCTTAATGACTACAGCACTTTTCCATTTTCTGTCCGTTTGGGACCAAGGCTGTTTTTACATTTCTGCAGTGTTTGTGTTTAGCTGTAATTTTCCTCTTACTCATTTACTGTACCCACACATATTATATACCGTTTTTCTCGCCATTAAATGGACTTTCTAAAGATACCATTATTTTCATAATATCTTATAATTTACTATAAAAAAATTATAAAATATGAGGAAAAAATGGAAAAAAAAAACTTTGACCCCCAAAATCTTTTACACATCTACAACCACCAAAAAACACCCATGCTAAATAGTTTCAAAATTTTGTCCTGAGTTTAGACATACCCAATGTTTACATGTTCTTTGCTTTTTTTGCAAGTTATAGGGCAATAAATACAAGTTGCACTTTGCTATTTACAAACCACTTTTTTTCAAAATTAGCGCTAGTTACATTGGAACACTGATATCTTTCAGGAATCCCTGAATATCCCTTGACATGTATATATTTTTTTTTTAGAAGACAACCCAAAGTATTGGTCTAGGCCCTTTTTGATATATTTCATGCCACCATTTCACCGCCAAATGCGATCAAATAAAAAACAAATTCACTTTTTCACAAACTTTAGGATTCTCTCTGCACTGGAGTTGTAAAAAAGGTTATTGCAGGATTCCTCGATATCGAGGCATCCTGCAATAACCGGAAAGCGGCTGGAAGTGATCAGGATCACTTCCAGCTGCTTTCCAGACTGACGATGTACAGGGTACGTCCTCGTCATTGAGGGTATTTTTTTAGAGGACGTACCCTGTACGTCGTCGGTCGTTAAGTGGTTAAAATTGCATGCTCTATCTGAATCACAAAAGAAAATATTTGGGTTCAGTGTCCCTTTAATTGCAAACTTAATTGATATTAAATGTATTTTTAGAAATACATTTAAAGGGAATGTTATTGCATTTGAATATATGTCAATAATTCCAATTTACTCAAATCTTATTGTCGTTTTTTTCTTTGTTTATAGCTGATTTGGAACGTCTGTTCCATAGTTTGACTGGACATTCATCTCCATTATTTGATGATATGTATCACTGATCTATATATATAATATAATTAAAATTTTTGTGTATGACTGTTTTATCTGCTCTCTCCTTCCATTCCATCTATGAAACCGTCTGTAAAACATGTTATAGTTATTTTCTAACAATTGTTAATGGTTTGATCTAGAAGAAGAAAACTCATCAAGGGAGATCACTATAAATCTCATGCCAATAAGAGAGGAAAATCCTAATTCAGATGAAAATACAGGACGTCATGATGGAAGTGAGACTCCAGATATTCAATGAATTTGGAGATACACAACCAGTTGAAATACATAGCCCTGAAAACCTGGAGGAACCAGTGGAAACACAGGCACCACCACCACTACCACAAGAAACAGGGGCTGTGAATATTGAAAATCCACCATCTGAAGGACCATTGGCCGATGTTGGCTTAACGGAAATGTTGTCCCTTGCCAAGCAATATAGAGAGGACAACAGGGACATGCAGAATGTTATTAACAATAATATTGAACGTTGGGCAATATTGAAATTGAAAAAGAAAAAACTGAAATTGAAAGGCAAAAATTAAATCTCCAAAGAGAAATGTTTCAGTGGCAGAGGAAGATGGACAAAGAAAAAACCCAGCAAATAAATAGAGCATTAAGCCTCACTGAAAGGACACTACAAACACTGTTGTCTATTTTAAGTGAAAGGGAGGGTACAACAGACCCCAAAAGACCAAGGCTACAATGAACATTTTATTTCTTATTTTTACCATCAATATCCACAAAGTTGTACTTTCTGTTTATTGTTTGCAGACATATATTATTTTTTTATTTTTTTTTAATAAATACAAAATAGTTTTTGCCAAAAAAATATCCTTTATTTACAGAAACTCTAAATTCTGATGTACTGTTGATTGTTCAAAAAAAATATTTGTCATTTTTTCTTTGTCATTCTTATGAAAATTATATTCCAAATTTTTAAAAAAAAACAAAAAAAATCACAGAATTAAATCAAATAAAATATTTTCGGTATAAAAAATCAACTTGCTCCAATAACATTCCCAAAGTTGCCCTAATTTTAGCGATTTTTAGTTTAACATTATCTTCAAGACAACTCTGAGTACTTTTGTCTTCAGTTTCAGTAGTTGATGTTGAAGATAAATCTGTAGAATAACTAAAGCAAAACAATTAGTATTTAAATTTACATATCCATAGTCAATGTAACATATGGTTATTACTTCACAATTATTACCTCCTGCTGTTGTATTATCAATTTCATTGACTATATTGGTTTCTACATTTATGTCCACTCCTTTAAAGCTTTCATCAGACCCTACTCCTAAAAATATGCAATACGTATTAGTTAAAAAAAACAATCTTGGTTTTAAGAGTAATGAGTATGAAACATACCTTTATCTACCATCATTGTTCTTAAAACATCTATTCTTGGTTGACTATCACTCAAGCCTTCAACTAATGGCACACTATCAGGATTTCGGAAATCATCGATTTCAACCCTATTTTCTAGGTCTTCCATGGTAATATCTTTGTGAAAGTAATAACAAAGATAAAGATAAAAAATTATTGAAGCCAAAAACTATTTAAAAAATATTAATTATATGTTAACTAACAATTTATTACCTGTCTGTGTGTTTTTATCAAAAACTTGATATGATTGGGAGATAATTCAATATCCAATAGTGTTAGTGGCATAGGTGGAGATAAAGCTTCACTCCTGGGTGTTTCCACCAACATTGACCGGAGGTAGCGTGGTGGCTGTTTACACTTTATTTTCTTACTTCTCATATCTGAAAACATATTAATATAAACAAAAATTGAAGTAAAAAATTAAAATATAAAAATATTTAAGAAATTTTTAACAAATTTGAAATTATGCATGCTACTACAATTTTATTAATAGTATTTTTTTATCAAGAAATTAAATTTCATTCTACTAACATACTTATGCATGTTTATTTTTCTTACAATTAAATTTAAAATCTACTAACATTGTTCGTGAAGTTCATTATTAAAGACTAATTACAATCAGCTAGATTACAAGTTGCTAACGAGCCTTTTTTTCCAGCGCACACTTTAAACAATGCTGGTATTACAAGTTTTCTGAATGGCTGCGTTAGACTCAGAAAAGTGAGCGTTGAGCAAATTTAGCGCCAATTCTCCCTGTAATACCAGCGTTGCTTACGGTAGCGGTAAGCTGGCTAAAACGTGCTCGTGCATGATTTCCCCATAGGAAACAATGGGGCTGAGCTGTCAAAAAAAAAAAAAAAACACCTGCAAAAACAGAATTTATGCTTACCTGATAAATTACTTTCTCCAACGGTGTGTCCGGTCCACGGCATCATCCTTACTTGTGGGATATTCTCTTCCCCAACAGGAAATGGCAAAGAGTCCCAGCAAAGCTGGTCACATGATCCCTCCTAGGCTCCGCCCACCCCAGTCATTCGACCGACGGACAGGAGGAAATATATATAGGAGAAACCATATGATACCGTGGTGACTGTAGTTAGAGAAAATAATTCATCAGACCTGATTAAAAAACCAGGGCGGGCCATGGACCGGACACACCGTTGGAGAAAGTAATTTATCAGGTAAGCATAAATTCTGTTTTCTCCAACATTGGTGTGTCCGGTCCACGGCGTCATCCTTACTTGTGGGAACCAATACCAAAGCTTTAGGACACGGATGAAGGGAGGGAGCAAATCAGGTCACCTAAATGGAAGGCACCACGGCTTGCAAAACCTTTCTCCCAAAAATAGCCTCCGAAGAAGCAAAAGTATCAAATTTGTAAAATTTGGCAAAAGTGTGCAGTGAAGACCAAGTCGCTGCCTTACATATCTGGTCAACAGAAGCCTCGTTCTTGAAGGCCCATGTGGAAGCCACAGCCCTAGTGGAGTGAGCTGTGATTCTTTCAGGAGGCTGCCGTCCGGCAGTCTCATAAGCCAATCGGATAATGCTTTTAAGCCAAAAGGAAAGAGAGGTAGAAGTCGCTTTTTGACCTCTCGTTTTACCAGAATAAACAACAAACAAGGAAGATGTTTGTCTGAAATCTTTAGTAGCCTCTAAATAGAATTTTAGAGCACGGACTACGTCCAAATTGTGTAACAAACGTTCCTTCTTTGAAACTGGATTCGGACACAAAGAAGGTACAACTATCTCCTGGTTAATATTTTTGTTGGAAACAACTTTCGGAAGAAAACCAGGCTTAGTACGCAAAACCACCTTATCTGCATGGAACACCAGATAGGGCGGAGAACACTGCAGAGCAGATAACTCTGAAACTCTTCTAGCAGAAGAAATTGCAACCAAAAACAAAACTTTCCAAGATAATAACTTAATATCTACGGAATGTAAGGGTTCAAATGGAACCCCTTGAAGAACTGAAAGAACTAGATTTAGACTCCAGGGAGGAGTCAAAGGTCTGTAAACAGGCTTGATCCTAACCAGAGCCTGAACAAATGCTTGAACATCTGGCACAGCTGCCAGTCTTTTGTGAAGTAAAACAGATAAAGCAGAGATCTGTCCCTTCAGAGAACTTGCAGATAATCCTTTCTCCAAAACTTCTTGTAGAAAGGATAGAATCTTAGGAATTTTTATCTTGTTCCATGGGAATCCTTCAGATTCACACCAACAGATATATTTTTTCCATATTTTATGGTAAATTTTTCTAGTTACAGGCTTTCTAGCCTGAATCAGAGTATCTATTACAGAATCTGAAAACCCACGCTTTGATAAAATCAAGCGTTCAATCTCCAAGCCGTCAGTTGGAGGGAAACCAGATTCGGATGTTCGAATGGACCCTGAACAAGAAGGTCCTGTCTCAAAGGTAGCTTCCATGGTGGAGCCGATGACATATTCACCAGGTCTGCATACCAAGTCCTGCGTGGCCACGCAGGAGCTATCAAGATCACCGAGGCCCTCTCTTGATTGATCCTGGCTACCAGCCTGGGGATGAGAGGAAACGGTGGGAATACATAAGCTAGGTTGAAGGTCCAAGGTGCTACTAGTGCATCTACTAGGGTCGCCTTGGGATCCCTGGATCTGGACCCGTAGCAAGGAACCTTGAAGTTCTGACGAGACGCCATCAGATCCATGTCTGGAATGCCCCATAATTGAGTTATTTGGGCAAAGATTTCCGGATGGAGTTCCCACTCCCCCGGATGGAATGTCTGACGACTCAGAAAATCCGCTTCCCAATTTTCCACTCCTGGGATGTGGATCGCAGACAAGTGGCAGGAGTGATCCTCCGCCCATTGAATTATCTTGGTCACTTCTTTCATCGCCAGGGAAGTCCTTGTTCCCCCCTGATGATTGATATATGCAACGGTCGTCATGTTGTCTGACTGAAACCTTATGAACTTGGCCTTTGCTAGTTGAGGCCAAGCTCTGAGAGCATTGAATATCGCTCTCAGTTCCAGAATGTTTATCGGGAGAAGAGACTCTTCCCGAGACCATAGACCCTGAGCTTTCAGGGATTCCCAGACCGCGCCCCAGCCCACTAGGCTGGCGTCGGTCGTGACAATGACCCACTCTGGTCTGCGGAAGCTCATTCCCTGTGACAGATTGTCCAGGGTCAGCCACCAACGGAGTGAATCTCTGGTCTTTTGATCTACTTGAATCGTTGGAGACAAGTCTGTATAATCCCCATTCCACTGTCTGAGCATGCACAGTTGTAATGGTCTTAGATGAATTCGTGCAAAAGGAACTATGTCCATTGTTGCAACCATCAATCCTATTACTTCCATGCACTGCGCTATGGAAGGATGAGGAACAGAATGAAGTACTTGACAAGAGCTTAGAAGTTTTGATTTTCTGACCTCTGTCAGAAAAATCCTCATTTCTAAGGAATCTATTATTGTTCCCAAGAAGGGAACTCTTGTTGACGGGGACAGAGAACTTTTTTCTTTGTTCACTTTCCATCCGTGAGATCTGAGAAAGGCTAGGACGATGTCCGTATGAGCCTTTGCTTTTGACAGGGACGACGCTTGAATCAGGATGTCGTCCAAGTAAGGTACTACTGCAATGCCCCTTGGTCTTAGAACCGCTAGAAGGGACCCTAGTACCTTTGTGAAAATCCTTGGAGCAGTGGCTAATCCAAATGGAAGTGCCATAAACTGGTAATGCTTGTCCAGAAAAGCGAACCTTAGGAACTGATGATGTTCCTTGTGGATAGGAATATGTAGGTACGCATCCTTTAAATCCACGGTAGTCATAAATTGATTTTCCTGGATAGTAGGTAGGATAGTTCGAATAGTTTCCATTTTGAACGATGGTACCCTGAGAAATTTGTTTAGGATCTTTAGATCCAAAATTGGTCTGAATGTTCCCTCTTTTTTGGGAACTATGAACAGATTGGAATAAAATCCCATTCCTTGTTCTCTTATTGGAACTGGATGTATCACTCCCATCTTTAACAGGTCTTCTACACAATGTAAGAATGCCTGTCTCTTTATTTGGTTTGAAGATAATTGAGACCTGTGGAACCTTCCCCTTGGGGGTAGTTCCTTGAATTCCAGGAGATAACCTTGAGAAACTATTTCTAGCGCCCAAGGATCCTGAACATCTCTTGCCCAAGCCTGAGCAAAGAGAGAAAGTCTGCCCCCCACTAGATACGGTCCCGGATCGGGGGCTATCCCTTCATGCTGTTTTGGTAGCAGTGGTAGGCTTCTTGGCCTGCTTACCCTTGTTCCAGCCTTGCATTGGTTTCCAGGCTGGTTTGGGTTGTGAAGTATTACCCTCTTGCTTAGAGGATACAGAATTAGAGACTGGTCCGTTTCTGCGAAAGGGACGAAAATTAGGCTTATTATTAGCCTTAAAAGACCTATCCTGTGGGAGGGCGTGGCCCTTTCCCCCAGTGATGTCTGAAATAATCTCTTTCAAATCAGGTCCAACTAATGTTTTACCTTTGAAAGGAATGTTAAGCAATTTTGTCTTGGAAGACACATCCGCTGACCAAGACTTTAGCCAAAGCACTCTGCGCGCCACGACAGCAAACCCTGAAATTTTCGCCGCTAATCTAGCTAATTGCAAAGCGGCATCTAAAACAAAAGAGTTAGCCAATTTAAGTGCTTGAACTCTGTCCATAACCTCCTCATACGAAGATTCTTTACTGAGCGATTTTTCTAGTTCCTCGAACCAGAAACACGCTGCCGTAGTGACAGGAACAATGCATGAAATTGGTTGTAGAAGGTAACCTTGCTGTACAAAAATCTTTTTAAGCAAACCCTCTAATTTCTTATCCATAGGATCTTAGAAAGCACAACGATCTTCGATAGGAATAGTAGTGCGTTTGTTTAGAGTAGAAACCGCCCCCTCGACCTTGGGGACTGTCTGCCATAAGTCCTTTCTGGGGTCAACTATAGGAAATAATTTCTTAAATATAGGGGGGGAACAAAAGGTATGCCGGGCCTTTCCCACTCTTTATTTACTATGTCCGCCACCCGCTTGGGTATAGGAAAAGCGTCGGGGGGCACCGGAACCTCTAGGAACTTGTCCATCTTACATAATTTCTCTGGAATGACCAAATTGTCACAATCATCCAGAGTAGATAACACCTCCTTAAGCAGTGCGCGGAGATGTTCTAATTTAAATTTAAATGTCACAACATCAGGTTCAGCTTGATGAGAAATTTTTCCTGAATCTGAAATTTCTCCATCAGACAAAACCTCCCTCATGGCCCCTTGAGATTGGTGTGAGGGTATGTCAGAACAGATATCATCAGCGTCCTCTTGCTCTTCAGTGTTTAAAACAGAGCAATCGCGCTTTCTCTCATAAGTAGGCATTTTGGATAAAAGATTTGCTATGGAGTTATCCATTACAGCCGTTAATTGTTGCATGGTAATAAGTATTGGCGCACTAGATGTACTAGGGGCCTCCTGTGTCGGCATAACTGGTGTAGACACAGTAGGGGATGATGTAGTATCATGTTTACTCCCCTCATTTGAGGAATCATCTTGGGCAATATCATTATCTGTTGCATTACTGTCCTTACTTTGTTTGGACACTATGGCACAATTATCACATAAATTTAAATGGGGAGACACATTGGCTTTCATACATATAGAACATAGCTTATCTGATGGTACAGACATGTTAAACAGGCTTAAACTTGTCAACAAAGCACAAAAAACGTTTTAAAATAAAACCGTTACTGTCACTTTAAATTTCAAACTGAAAACACTTTATTACTGAATATGTGAAAAAGTATGAAGGAATTGTTCAAAATTCACCAAAATTTTACCACAGTGTCTTAAAGCATTAAAAGTATTGCACACCAAATTTCAGAGCTTTAACCCTTAAATTAACGGAACCGTTACTGTCACTTTAAATTTCAAACTGAAAACACTTTATTACTGAATATGTGAAAAAGTATGAAGGAATTGTTCAAAATTCACCAAAATTGCACCACAGTGTCTTAAAGCATTAAAAGTATTGCACACCAAATTTCGGAGCTTTAACCCTTAAATTAACGGAACCGGAGCAGTTTTTACATTTAACCCCTATACAATCCCAGAATGAGGCTCTGTCTATAACTAGAAAGGCCCCCATCTGAAAAAGGTGTCCAACACAGTGCCTGCCGTTTTTCTAAACGTTCCCCAAGATTATAATACCAATAATTAGTTAGAATCTGCATAATATGCCTAGTAAAGCAATTGTTTTAGCCCAGAAAAATGTCTACCAGTTTTTAAGCCCTTTTTGAAGCCCTTTATTCTTTTATGTTTAACTAAGAAAATGGCTTACCGGTCCCCATGATATTAGATTAGATAAGTTACACATATAATGGTAGCATAAATCCTAGCTTAATATATAAGCGCCAGTGGAAATCCAAACTCCTAACTTTGTTCTCTACCCAAACTACTGAGGAGGAGTAGTTTCCCCCATCCACCAGGCATACAGGATTTTTAGTAAGCGCCAACCCTCTATCCACTCTATCACTTGTTAGAAATATGGCTAGTCATACCTTAAGCAGAAAAGACTGCTAACTGTTTCCCCCAACTGAAGTTACTTCATCTCAACAGTCCTGTGTGGAAACAGCAATCGATTTTAGTTACTGTCTGCTAAAAATCATCTTCCTCTTACAAACAGAAATCTTCATCCTTTTCTGTTTCAGAGTAAATAGTACATACCAGCACTATTTTAAAATAACAAACACTTGATAGAAGAATAAAACTACAAAAAACTCTTAACCATCTCCGTGGAGATGTTGCCTGTGCAACGGCAAAGAGAATGACTAGGGTGGGCGGAGCCTAGGAGGGATCATGTGACCAGCTTTGCTGGGACTCTTTGCCATTTCCTGTTGGGGAAGAGAATATCCCACAAGTAAGGATGACGCCGTGGACCGGACACACCAATGTTGGAGAAAAAGCAGCGTTCAGCTCCTAATGCAGCCCCATTGTTTCCTATGGGGAAATCATGCACGAGCACGTTTTAGCCAGCTTACCGCTACCGTAAGCAACGCTGGTATTACAGGGAGAATTGGCGCTAAATTTGCTCAAAAACACCCCTAACCATAGAATTCTATCAGCCAATCGGAATTAAGGTAGAAAAATCCTATTGGATCCAATCAGCCAATAGGATTGAACTGGCATTCTATTAGCTGTTCCAATCAGACAATAGAATGCCAGTTCAATCCTATTGGCTGATTGAATCTACCTTACCTACCTTAATTCTGATTGGCTGATAGAATTCTATCAGGGAATCGGAATTGAAGGGACACCATCTTGGATGACGTCATTTAAAGGAACCTTCATTCTGTGTTTAGCCATCAGAAGAAGAGGATGCTCCGCGTCAGATGTCTTGAAGATGGACCTGCTCCGCGCCGGATGGATGAAGATAGAAGATGCCAACTGGATGAAGACTTCTGCCCATCTGGAGGACCACTTCGCCCGGCTTGGATGAAGACTTCTCCCGGCTTCTGTGAGGACTTCGGCCCGGTTGGGTGAAGACGTCTCCCGGTAAGGTGATCTTCAGGGGGTTAGTGTTAGGTTTTTTTAAGGGGGGATTGGGTGGGTTTTAAAGTAGGGTTGGTTGTGTGGGTGGTGGGTTTTAATGTTGGGGGGGATTGTAACTTTTTTTCAAGTAAAAGAGCTGATTACTTTGGGGCAATGCCCTGCAAAAGGCCCTTTTAAGGACTATTTGTAATTTAGTGTTAGGTAGGGCTTTTTTATTTTGGGGGGGCTTTTTTATTTTGTTAGGGGTATTAGATTAGGAGTAATTAGTTTAAAAATCTTGTAATTTCTTTATTATTTTCTGTAATTTAGTGGGGGGGTTGTACTTTAGATAATTTTATTCAATTGTAATTAATTGTATTTAATTTAGGTAATTCATTTAATTGTAGTGTAGTGTTAGCTGTTATTGTAACTTAGGTTAGGTTTTATTTTACAGGTAAATTTGTCTTTATTTTAACTAGGTAGTTATTAAATAGTTAATAACTATTTAATAACTATTATACCTAGTTAAAATAAATACAACGTTGCCTGTAAAATAAAAATAAACCCTAAGCTAGATACAATGTAACAATTAAATATATTGTAGCTATCTTAGGGGTTATTTTATAGGTAAGTATTTAGTTTTAAATAGGAATAATTTAGTTAATTGTAGTAATTTTATTTACATTTATTTAAATTATATTTAAATTAGGGGGGGTTAGGGTTAGATTTAGGTTTAGGGGTTAATAACTTTATTATAGTGGTGGTGACGTTGGGGCGGCGGATTAGGGGTTAATAAATGTAGTTAGGTTATGGTGACATAGGGGGTGGCAGATTAGGGGTTAATAAATATAATGTAGGTGTCGACGATGTTGGGGGCAGCAGATTAGGGGTTCATACATATAATGTAGGTGGCGGCGGTGTCCGGAGCGGCAGATTAGGGGTTAATAATATAATGTAGGTGTCGGTGATGTCGGGGGCGGCAGATTAGGGGTTAATAAGTGTAAGATTAGGGGTGTTTAGACTCGGGGTTCATGTTAGGGTGTTAGGTGTAGACATAACTTTTATTTCCCCATAGGAATCAATGAATCAATGGGGCTGCGCTTGGAGCTAAACGCTACTTTTTTGCAGGTGTTTTTTTTCAGCCGGCTCTCCCCCATTGATTCCTATGGGGATATCATGCACGAGCATGTTTTACCAGCTCACCACTGACGTAAGCAGAACTGGTATTGAGGTGAGATGTGGAGCAAAATTTTGCTCTAAGCTCACTTTTTTGAGGTTAACGCCAGGTTTGTAAAAACCTGTAATACCAGCACTGTCTGTAAGTGAGTGGTGAGCATAAACTGCTCATTAGCACTGCACAGCCTCTAACGCAAAACTCGTAATCTAGGTGATTGTCTTTTTATGAGAAACATGATCATTTTTTTTCCTTTACATGTTCTTTTACATCATATTATATATATATTTTTTTTTTTAAAAGAGTCAAAGACAATTTAATAAAGGTAATGATTTATTTATTTATCAACTTAAGACATAAAATGTAATCATCAAAATTTTGATGAAACCATGTTCCTTGTTGCCATACCACGCCTATTAGTTTGTTCTATACATATTTCTTCGGCAAAATCATCAGCATCTATGGTATTTTCTTCCTCTAACGTGCAGCCTCTTTTAATTGCTATATTGTGCAGTATGCAGCAAACCAATATAATTCTTGCGACTTTCTCAGGTGCATACTCCATAGCGCTGCCAGAACGATCAAGACATCGAAACCGCATTTTCAAATGACTGAAAGTCCTCTCAATTATCCCCCTGGTAGATCGATGTGCTTCATTGAAACATACTTGATTTCTGGTGTGTGGGTTGTTATAGGGAGTCAACAGCCATTCTGTACATGAGTACCCTCCATCTCCTTATAGGACATAAAATAAATATAAATATTAATATAAAATTAATTATAAAGATTGAGAACTAATACAATACAAATTAAAAATATACAACACTTTACACTTTAATTACAGTTGACAAATTTGGCGCAATTTATGTACATTGAAATTAAAAACGACAAATTAGACACCAGTTATGCTTAGCTAGAAGCCATCCTTCAGGCATATCTCCATCCTCGAACTTCCGGTATAAGCCAGTCTGCCTTAAGATGTAAGAATCATGACATGAGCCTGGGTAGTTTGAATGGACACTGATTATCCTCATGTTGGGGTCACAGACCATCTGAACATTCAAGGAATGGAAATGCTTTCTATTCCTATAGATCTCATGAGCTTGAAGTGGTCTTACAGCACTTTGGGGGAGTAATCACAATGGCTGCAGTAAAAACTGCAGACAGGTGATTGGTTACAGCTGCACTATCCCAAAGATAGCTAAATGTGTGTAGTATCTATGTTAAATTATATTCCAGTTAATGTAAAAGATAAAATGGACTTTCAATAAAGTGATAAAAAGACAGAGGTTATAAAACAATCACCCAAAAATAGCATATAATTGATCATACAGAAATAAGAAAATTATATAGCATAACAATAAAAACACATTTCATAATAATAAAAGCACATAGCATACAAAAAACAAATAATCACCAATCTACTTTAGATCAGGACAGGAAACAAAAACAAAATAATATTCAATAACTTATTTCATGATATGTTAAAAATATAAAACATAGAGTCTCTGATGAAAGGAAAAAGGGAGCGTCTTTCCAAGTCTATAAATTTCCTGATAAGTCTTTGTTAATAGATTTGTACAGCTCCAAAGTTTGATAAAACTGCAAAATGTGGGCGAGAAAAAAAGGACAAAAAGAATCCTTTTAAACAGAGATAGCATTCAAACGGCAAGGTGCTTACTAGTACTTACACCGGTTGCCGATAATGGATCTCCCCAGGAAACCTGTACCGGACTGTCCTGGGGAGATCTATTATCGGCAACCGAATCGATTAAGCAAATGCCACCACAAGGTCAAGGGGATGGACCTAATCACCTATTGCCATACGCCTATGGAGCAGCCACTCCAGCATTAGCAGCAGGAGCCAAACAAAAAAGGAAGGATTCAAAACTGTGGTAGTGGGTCTCCAGACGGCAAGCTTCCAGCCCAAAACAAACTGACCTGTTTCTAGTCAAACACCCGAGAAGTCATCAAGTGCATGTTAAGGATTAGTGGGATCAATGCAGGTTAGTGTTAGGTTAGTTTTGAGGGACAGTCAGAAAAAAACCCTAGTTATATATTTTTTTCACACAGTCATTGTCTTGAAAATGTCCAAAACTGTAATCTGCAGAAGAGATTAGATAAGCGGAATTTAGCTTTCATTACGTTGTAGTAGCTAAATACCACTCACAGAACAAATTAAAAAGTGAGTGAGCACAAAAACAGTACTCATTTGCCTGACCAGTAGAAAAGCAAATGTGTTAAAATTTAACCATTAATAAAAAACAACAACAACAAAAGAAATCAGGAAAGACGTTGTAATCAAGGTGACTGGACAAAATTGTGTTTATTTGATGCAGTTGTATGTTTTATACCTGTGTCTCTCTATTTCAATATCTGATCTCAAGCATTTGTATATAGTTATAAAAACACCATTTTATTTTTTAGCAGATAAATATATTTGTACATATATTGTGCATATATTTTATTCTTAATTTTCATGCTAAATTGGAATATCTAAGAGATCTAACAGTTCATTTGTACTTCCCAGTGTTTTAAAAGGACAGTGCTTTGAGATTATAATATAAACTGCTTAGGTATGCTTAGTAAAACAACTTTGCAATATACTTTCATTGTTTATTTTGTCCTTTTTTCATGTTATTTATTTTTTGAAAATTTCCATTTTTATAATCCTCAGTATTATAAATGCACAATTCAGACCTTTAAGGCTAACTTTGCTACCTATGTGTCCCCATTTGCCTCAGTAGATAACAACTCAAAAACTATGCAATTTATACTAACATAATGACTATTGTCCGTATTGGCATCTCTGAATAAGGCAAGTGGTGGGTGGAGTTTGGCAATTAACCCCATTCCCGCTCTTAGGAAGGTTTATGCACTGGCCTTTATCACCTTTAGGACGGCATGGAACATCCTAGCCATTTGGCTGTTCTGACACAATGCCATAATTGAAATTACACTATTGCATGAACGATAGCGTGATTTCAATTTTTATTCATTTGTTCTTATGCAGACAAGTAAGTCCGGGCAGGAAGGGGTTAAAAAAAACATTGCAGCAAAACAGATGTTACTTTGTTTTTAAAATGTTTTAACTTGGCTGTTATGTTATTCTATATCAAGACAACAGAAGTATATTTTCAAATATAAATAGTGCGTATAATTAACATGATAGATAGAAAGATCTTTTATAGAATTTTTATTAATTTATTTTTTAACTAATAACAATACCAAGCTTTTAAAATAATCATCCTATTTTGGTTCTACTTTTATAACATTAATTAGTCCAGATATCCAACAGGTAGATTACGAGTTTTGCGTTACGACTTTTAACGCTGACAAAATGGCAATTCCAGTGTAATGGCCAGTAACGCATATTACGAGTCAGGGATGCCCTCTTTCCCCACATACATTATATTTATTAACTCCTAATCTGCCCCCCTACACTGCTGCCACTATATTAAATGTATTAATCCCTAAACCTAAGTCTAACACTAACCCTAACACCCCCTAACTTAAATATAATTTAACTAAATCAAAATAAATTATTCCTATTTAAAAATAAATACTTACCTATAAAATAAACCCTAAGATAGCTACAATATAACTAATAGTTACATTGTAGCTATCTTAGGATTTATTTTTATTTTACAGGCAACTTTGTATTTATTTTAACTAGCTACAATAGTTATTAACTATTTATTAACTATTTAATAACTATTAGTTAAAATAAATACAAAAGTACCTGTAAAATAAAAAATAAGTTACAATTACAGCTAACACTACACTATCATTAAATTAATTATCTACATTAACTACAATTAACTACAATTAAATAAAATTATCTAAAGTAAAAGAACAAAAAATACAGAAAATAATAAAATAATTACAAGTTTTTAAACTAATTACACCTAATCTAATCCCCCTAATAAAATAAAAAAGCCCCCCAAAATGAAAAAGCCCTACCCTATACTAAATTACGAATAGCCCTTAAAAGGGCCTTTTTTTGCGGGGCATTGCCCCAAAGTAATCAGCTCTTTTACCTGTAAAAAAAAGTACAATACCCCCCCAACATTAAAACCCACCACCCACACACCCAACCCTACTCTAAAACCCACCCAATCCCCCCTTAAAAAAAACCTAACACTAACCCCTTGAAAATCACCCTACATTGAGACGTCTTCACCCAACCGGGCCGAAGTCCTCCACGAAGCTGGGCGAAGTGGTCCTACAGACTGGCAGAAGTCTTCATCCAAGCTGGCCAGAAGAGGTTCTCCAGACTGGCAGAAGTCTTCATCCAGGCGGCATCTTCTATCTTCATCCATCCGGCGTGAAGCGGGTCCATCTTCAAGACATCCGACGCGGAGCATCCTCTTCCAACGACATCCGACGACTGAATGAAGATACCGTTAAATGACATCATCCAAGATGGCGTCCCTTGAATTCCAATTGGCTGATAGAATTCTATCAGCCAATCGGAATTAAGGTAGAAAAAAGTTCAATCCTATTGGCTGATCCAATCAGCCAATAGGATTGAGCTCGCATTCTAGTGGCTGTTCTATTGGCACCGGATGGATGAAGATAGAAGATGCCACCTGGATGAAGACTTCTGCCCGTCTGGAGGACCTCTTCTGGCCAGCTTGGATGAAGACTTCTGCCCATCTGGAGGAACACTTTGCCCGGATTCGTGGAGGACTTCAGCCCGGTTGGGTCAAGACATCTCAAGGTAGGGTGATCTTCAAGGGGTTAGTGTTAGGTTTTATTAAGGGGGTATTGGGTGGGTTTTAGAGTAGGGTTGGGTGTGTCGGTGGTGGGTTTTAATGTTGGGGGTATTGTACTTTTTTTTACAGGTAAAAGAGATGATTACTTTTGGGCAATGCCACGCAAAAAGCCCTTTTAAGGGCTATTCATAATTTAGTATAAGGTAGGGCTTTTTATTATTTTGGGGGTCTTTTTTATTTAAAAACTTGTAATTATTTTATTATTTTCTGTAATTTAGTGGGGGGGTTTTGTACTTTAGATAATTTTATTTAATTTTATTTAATTGTAGTTAATGTAGGTAATTAATTTAATGATAGTGTAGTGTTAGGTGTAATTGTAACTTAGGTTAGGTTTTATTTTACAGGTACTTTTGTATTTATTTTAACTAGGTAGTTATTAAATAGTTAATAACTATTTAATAACTATTGTAGCTAGTTAAAATAAATACAAAGTTGCCTGTAAAATAAAAATAAATCCTAAGATAGCTACAATGTAACTATTAGTTATATTGTAGCTATCTTAGGGTTTATTTTATAGGTAAGTAATTATTTTTAAATAAGAATAATTTATTTTAATTTAGTTAAATTATATTTAAGTTAGTGGGTGTTAGGGATAGACAGGTTTAGGGGTTAATAAATTTAATATAGTGGCGGCGGTGTAGGGGGCAGATTAGGGGTTAATAAGTATAATGTAGGTGGCGGTGGGCTCCGGGAGAGGTGGTTTAGGGGTTTAACACTTTATTTAGTTGCGGCGTTGTCCGGGAGCGGCGGTTTAGGAGTTAATAAGTATAATATAGCTGGCGGCGGTGTAGGGGGGGCAGATTATGGGTTTTAGACTCAGGGTACATGTTAGGGTGTTAGGTGTAGACATTACCATAGGAATCAATGGTATATTGGGCAGCAGCGAACATGAGCTTTCGCTGCTTTCCAACTCCCATTGATTCCTATGGTATCCGCGGCCTCCAGGGTGGCGGATTGAAAACCAGGTACCAGGTAGTTATTTGTTAACTAGCAAAAGTAGTCAGATAGTGCCGAACTTGCGTTCGGAACATCTGTAGTGATGTAAGCATCGATCGTATGTTACATCACAAAATTTTACTTTTGCCGGTTTGTAGGGTTTGATAACTAAGACGAATCTGGCTCGCTACAAATACGCTGCGGAATTACAGCATATTTGCGGTTGACAGCTTGATATATAGAGGCCATTGGGTCAGCATAACATGCAGAGGATATTCCAGAACATTCTTTATTGTCACTTGTATGTTGATAGATAGAGAACTCAATTATAAGGAAAGACTTCTAAACCTTTCACTCTAAGTAAACCAATAAAGCATCCCACACTTCAGTTAATTATTCTTAATTAGGGGGCAAGTATACTTGCATAAATGATTGTATTAGTCCACCCTAGTTCATTAACTTTAGAATTTGATTTTGGACAATCTTTATTCTGTAAAAAATATTTCCCATGAACTTGTCAACTTCACTAAACAAATAGCTTTTCTTGCCACATTATGCTTTCACAAATTAAACAACATTTGAAGTAATCTTCAGCAAGTCATTAGATGCAGCAGATAAAAAGCATATATTTATACCATTCACTTTCCTGGCCCTTGTATGAAGGATATGGTCACAGACATTGAGCACTGAGCAACAAGCACTCATTTATCTCAATGTGCCTCAGCACCCAGTCTGATGAGCTTGAGCAGTCCCCATTCTTTAGCCAGATAATAAGATCAGTGATTTTGTCCATCCTTTATAAAAAGAATATGCTTGGCCCTTTAAGTAGATGGTCTTATATAAGATGTCTATAGATCCACATAACGCAGGGAGGCCACTAGTCATCAGCCAGCATATCAAGTTAACAAAACATGTAGTGCAGGGGTGTCCAAACTTTGCTCTCCAGAGGTTTTGGAACTACATTTCCGATGATGCTCAGCCAGCATTTTATCTAGCTGAGCATCATGGGAAATGTAGTTCCAAAACCTCTGGAGAGCAAAGTTTGGACACCCCTGATGTAGTGCAATTTATGATGTATTTAGCTTGTCATAATGTACTCCCCTAGGTCAGGCAGTATGTAAGGTTCTCTTGAGTCAACAGTTAAGTACAACAAACAGCAGACACACATTTGTCTCATTCACTCTCTCCTGGCACTTTGTGAGGAGTGTATAGTTACATACATTGAGCTCTAGACAATAAACATTTGCATGTCTCTGTGTGCTGTAGCTCCCAGTCCAATAACCTTGAATAGCCCCCACCCTTCAGCCAGAATAGAGAGCTCAGTAACTTTATCAATCCTTTGTGAGTAATATATGTCTGGTGTTTTAAATAGATGGTCTGATATAGTGTGCCTATATTAACTCGTCACACAACCAAGGAACCATTAGTCTTCAGCTAGCATATCAAGATAACACAACATGTAGTGCAATTTATGATGTATTTAACTTGTCATACTGTACACACTTAGGTCATGCAGTGTATAAGGTATTATAAAGTGCAGCAAACAAAAGACACACATTTGTCTCAATCCCTCTCTCATGGAACTTTATGTGGAGGGTCTAGCTACATACATTGAGCTCTAAATGATAATTGTACGTCTCTGTGTGCTGTAGTTCCCAGTCCAATAACCTTGAACAACCCCCAATCTTTAGCCAAATTAGAGAACTCAGTAAGTTTTATCAATCGTTTGTAAGTTATATATGTCTGGCACGTTAAGTAGATGGTCTAATATAGTGTGCCTATATTAACTCATCACACAACCAAGGAACCACTAATCTTCAGCCAGAGCAACTGTCAAGCATCTAGTGCGGATTATAAAGTACTTACGGCTAGATTACGAGATTTACAAGTTATTGTCACCGCTCAGCTCCCTATAGCGCTGCTATTATAGGTTTGCAAAAACCCGGCGTTAGCAGGCAATATGTCAGCGTTGCGTTGCATACGTCAGCAAAATTGAGCTCCATACCGCACACAAATACCAGCGCTGCTTTGAGCTGGTTTTACGTGCTCGTGCAAGATTTCCCCATAGGCATCAATGGGGAGAGCCGGCTAAAAAAAAGCCTTACACCTGCAATAAAGGAGTGTAAAGCTCCATAACGCTGCCCCATTGATTCCTATGGGGAAAGAAAAGTTATGTTTACACCTAACACCGTAACATAAACCCTGAGTCTAAACACCCCTAATCTGCTGCCCCCAACATCGCTGACACCTACATTACACTTATTAACCTCTAATCTGCCACCCCCAACATCGCCGCCACCTATCTACACTTATTAACGCCTAATCTGCTGCCCCCAATGTCTCTGCTACCTACCTACATTTATTAACCCCTAATCTGCCGTCCCCAATGTTGCCGCCACCTACATTACACTTATTAACTCCTAATCTGATGCCCCCAATGTAGCCGCCACCTACCTACACTTAATAACCCCTAATCTGCCTCCCCCAACGTCGCCACCACTATACTAAAGTTATTAACATCTAAACCTAACCCTAAGTCTAACCCTAACTAACACCCACTAACTTTAATATAATTAAAATAAATCTAAATAAAACTTACTATCATTACCTAACTAATTCCTAATTAAAACTAAATACTTACCTGTAAAATAAACCCTAAGCTAGCTACAATATAACTAATAGTTACATTGTAGCTATCTTAGGTTTTATTTTTATTTCACAGCTAAGTTTGTATTTATTTTAACTAGGTAGACTAGTTAGTAAATAGTTATTAACTATTTACTAGCTACCTAGTTAAAATAAATACAAATTTACCTTTAAAATAAAACCTAACCTGTCTTACACTAACACCTAACCTTACACTACAATTAAATAAATTACATTAATTAAATACAATTAAATAAATTACAAAAAACACTAACACTAAATTACACAAAATAAAAAATAAATGATAAAATATTTAAACTAATAACACCTAATCTAATAGCCCTATCAAAATAAAAAATCCCCCCCCCCCAAAAAAAAAAACCTAGCCTAAACTAAACTGCCAATAGCCCTTAAAAGGTCCTTTTGCGGGGCATTGCCCCAAATAAATCAGCTCTTTTACCTGTAAAAAAATAATACAAACATCCCCACAACAGTAAAACCCACCACCCACACAACAACCCCCCCAAATAAAAAACCTAAGCTCACCATTACCCTGAAAAGGGCATTTGGATGGGCATTGCCCTTAAAAGGGCATTTAGATATTTTTTAGCCCAAACCTTAAGCTAAAAATAAAACCCACCCAATAAACCCTTAAACAAACCTAACACTAACCCCGAAGATCCACTTAAAGTTTTTGAAGACTGGACATCCATCCTCAATTCTATCACCCAATCGGAATTCAAGGGACTCCATCTTGGATGACGTCAATTAAAGGAGAATTCATTCTTGAAGATCCATCGACAGAAGAGGATGCTCTGCGCCGCATGTCTTGAAGATGGAGCCGCTCCGCGTCGGAAGGATGAAGATAGAAGATGCCGCTTGGATGATGATTTCTCCTGGCTTCGTTGAGGACTTCTTGCCACTTGGATGAAGACTTCTCCTGGCTTCGTTGAGGATGGATATCCGGTCTTCAAAAACTGTAACTGGATCTTCAGGGGTTAGTGTTTTTTTAAGGGTTTATTGGGTGGGTTTTATTTTTAGCTTAGGGTTTGGGCTGAAAAAGCCCAAACAGGTCAGGGTTCACAGACTTATGTAATCACCCTGGGCATAAGCAAATGCAGGTGAAAGGAATGCACATCCAGACTGGACCGGGTACACATCCCATGACTCATAAACAGGCCCAGCTCCTCTATTTACAGAGTCACAGGCAGTTAAACCCCGGCCTGCCATGTTGCAAGTCCTTAGCGGTTAACTGCCTGTGACTCTGTAAATAGAGTATTCGGGTGTATTAGAGTATTAGGGTGATTATATAAGTCTATGAACCCTGACCTGTTCTCCGTTTGTTTGATTATTAGTTTGCATTTGTGTGCAAGGCTGCAGTTGTGTGGCTGCATTAGGGACCCAGGTATGTGGAAGGGACCTTGGCCTGGTACCTGGGCTTGTCCCATTTGGCCAAATGCTGTAACTAACTCTTCCGGTTTTGCTTTTTAATCCTAGCTGAGAGCTTGTGAATGAGTACTGGACTTTATGTGTGTTGTATTGTCTGATTTTGTAATTCTCCCAAAGGACTTGCACCCTGGCAGGCCCGGGGTTAACTGCCTGTTACTCTGTAAATAGAGGAGCTTTATGTGAGTGCGATAGCAACCAAAGCTGGGCCTGTTTATGAGTCATGGGATGTGTACCCGGTCCAGTCTGAATGTGCATTCCTTTCTCCTGATTTTGCTTATGCCAAGGGTGATTACCTAAGTCTGTGAACCCTGTCCTGTTCCCAGTTTGTTTGATTATTAGCTTGCATTTGTGTGCATGGCTGTAGCTGTGTGGCTGTATTAGAGACCCAGGTATGTGGAAGAGACCTTGGTACCTGGGCTTGTCCCATTTGGCCAAATGTGGTAACTAACTCTTCCGGTTTTGCTTTTTAATCCTAGTTGAGAGCTTGTGAGTGAGTACTGGACTTTATGTGTGTTGTATTGTCTGATTTTGTAATTCTCCCTAAGGACTTGCACCCTGGCAGGCCCGGGGTTAACTGCCTGTGACACTGTAAATGGAGGAGCTTTATGTGAGTGCGATAGCCACCAAAGCTGGGCCTGTTAATGAGTCATGGGAGGTGTTCCCGGTCCAGTCTGGATGTGCATTCCTTTCTACTGATTTTGCTTATGCCCAGGGTCATTACATAAGTCTGTGAACCCTGACCTGTTCCCAGTTTGCTTGATTATTAGCTAGCATTTGTGTTCATGGCTGCAGTTTTTTTGCTGTATTAGGGACCCAGGTATGTGGAAGAGACCTTGACGTGGTGCCTGAGCTTGTCACATTTGGCTAAATGCGGTAACTAACTCTTCCGGTTTTGCCTTTTAATCCTAGCTGACGGCTTGTGAGTGAGTACTGGACTTTATGCGTGTTGTATTGTCTGATTTTGTAATTCACCATAAGGACTTGCACCTTGGCAGGACCTGGGTTAACTGTTTGTGACACTGTAAATAGAGGAGCTTTATGTGAGTGCGATAGCAACCAAAGCTTGGCCTGTTTATAAGTCATGGGAGGTGTACCCGGTCCAGTCTGGATGTGCATCCCTTTCTCCTAATTTTGCTTATGTCTAGGGTGATTATATAAGTCTGTGAACCCTGACCTGTTCCCAGTTTGTTTGATTATTATTTTGCATTTGTGTACATGGATGCAGTTGTGTGGCTGTATTAGGGACCCAGGTATGTGGAAGAGACCTTGGCGTGGTACCTGGGCTTGTCCCATTTGGCCAAATGCACTAACTAACTCTTCCGGTTTTGCCTTTTAATCCTAGCTGAGCGCTTGTGAGTGAGTACTGGATTTTATGTGTGTTGTATTGTCTGATTTTGTAATTCTCCCTAAGGACTTGCACCCTGGCAGGCCCGGGGTTAACTGCCTGTTACTCTGTAAATAGAGGAGCTTTATGTGAGTGCGATAGCAACCAAAGCTGAGCCTGTTTATGAGTCATGGGAGGTGTACCCGGTCCAGTCTGAATGTGCATTCCTTTCTTCCGATTTTGCTTATGCTAAGGGTGATTACCTAAGTCTGTGAACCCTGTCCTGTTCCCAGTTTGTTTGATTATTAGCTTGCATTTGTGTGCATGGCTACAGTTGTGTGGCTGTATTAGGGACCCAGGTATGTGGAAGAGACCTTGGCGTGGTACCTGGACTTGTCACATTTGGCTAAATGCGGTAACTAACTCTTCCGGTTTTGCCTTTTAATCCTAGCTGAGCGCTTGTGAGTGAGTACTGGACTTTATGGCTAAATGCGGTAACTAACTCTTCCGGTTTTGCCTTTTAATCCTAGCTGAGCGCTTGTGAGTGAGTACTGGACTTTATGTGTGTTGTATTGTCTGATTTTGTAATTCACCCTAAGGACTTGCACCCTGGCAGGCCCGGGGTTAACTGTCTGTGACACTGTAAATAGAGGAGCTTTATGTGAGTGTGATTGCAACCAAAGCTAGGCCTGTATATGAGTCATGGGATGTGTACCCGGTCCAGTCTGGATGTGCATCCCTTTCTCCTAATTTTGCTTATGAATACATACATATATAGTTATATGTTTATACAGGGAGTGCAGAATTATTAGGCAAGTTGTATTTTTGAGGATTAATTTTATTATTGAACAACAACGATGTTCTCAGTGAACCCAAAAAACTCATTAATATCAAAGCTGAATATTTTTGGAAGTAGTTTTTAGTTTGTTTTTAGTTTTAGCTATTTTAGGGGGATATCTGTGTGTGCATGTGACTATTACTGTGCATAATTATTAGGCAACTTAACAAAAAACAAATATATACCCATTTCAATTATTTATTTTTACCAGTGAAACCAATATAACATCTCAACATTCACAAATATACATTTCTGACATTCAAAAACAAAACAAAAACAAATCAGTGACCAATATAGCCACCTTTCTTTGCAAGGACACTCAAAAGCCTGCCATCCATGGATTCTGTCAGTGTTTTGATCTGTTCACCATCAACATTGCGTGCAGCAGCAACCACAGCCTCCCAGACACTGTTCAGAGAGGTGTACTGTTTTCCCTCCTTGTAAATCTCACATTTGATGATGGACCACAGGTTCTCAATGGGGTTCAGATCAGGTGAACAAGGAGGCCATGTCATTAGATTTTCTTCTTTTATACCCTTTCTTGCCAGCCACGCTCTGGAGTACTTGGACGCATGTGATGGAGCATTGTCCTGCATGAAAATCATGTTTTTCTTGAAGGATGCAGACTTCTTCCTGTACCACTGCTTGAAGAAGGTGTCTTCCAGAAACTGGCAGTAGGACTGGGAGTTGAGCTTGACTCCATCCTCAACCCGAAAAGGCCCCACAAGCTCATCTTTGATGATACCAGCCCAAACCAGTACTCCACCTCCACCTTGCTGGCATCTGAGTCGGACTGGAGCTCTCTGCCCTTTACCAATCCAGCCACGGGCCCATCCATTTGGCCCATCAAGACTCACTCTCATTTCATCAGTCCATAAAACCTTAGAAAAATCAGTCTTGAGATATTTCTTGGCCCAGTCTTGACGTTTCAGCTTGTGTGTCTTGTTCAGTGGTGGTCGTCTTTCAGCCTTTCTTACCTTGGCCATGTCTCTGAGTATTGCACACCTTGTGCTTTTGGGCACTCCAGTGATGTTGCAGCTCTGAAATATGGCCAAACTGGTGGCAAGTGGCATCTTGGCAGCTGCACGCTTGACTTTTCTCAGTTCATGGGCAGTTATTTTGCGCCTTGGTTTTTCCACACGCTTCTTGCGACCCTGTTGACTATTTTGAATGAAACGCTTGATTGTTAGATGATCACGCTTCAGAAGCTTTGCAATTTTAAGAGTGCTGCATCCCTCTGCAAGATATCTCACTATTTTTGACTTTTCTGAGCCTGTCAAGTCCTTCTTTTGAACCATTTTTCCAAAGGAAAGGAAGTTGCCTAATAATTATGCACACCTGATATAGGGTGTTGATGTCATTAGACCACACCCCTTCTCATTACAGAGATGCACATCACCTAATATAATTAATTGGTAGTAGGCTTTCGAGCCTATATAGCTTGGAGTAAGACAACATGCATAAAGAGGATGATGTGGTCAAAATACTCATTTGCCTAATAATTCTGCACTCCCTGTATGTGTATATACACATATTAACACACAAATATATATATATATATATATATATATATATATATATATATATATATTCACAGTAAAAACCCACTCCACTATTCACCTATATGTAAATATGCACTTTCAGGGCCATTTTTGTTGTTTAAACACCCCACATCCCAAGTATAGCAAAAAATATTATTATAATATAATAATAGTATATAATATATTATTGCTTAAGTGCTAACCAATGATGAGCTACATACACACACACACACACACCATATATATATATATATATATATATATATATATATATATATATATATATATATATATATATGCACACATAAACTGTACACATACAAAACATGTACACCTTTGACTCTTTCCCAGTTTTGCCCCTTGACACATTCCATATCCCTTTAATTCTGGTGCAAAACCATAAGATAAACAACATTCAAGATGCATTTCAAGGGGTTCATCTCAGACCAGGTAAGAAATGCATATAACAGCATCAGGATTTTTTTTAATGCTTTTAAGATATCCATTTTGCATGTATTTTTTTTTTACTTCACTCATATATACAGTACCTGATTCTTAAACATTAAATTGACTTTAATGTCCCTTTACATTTATTCCATAAAGTTTTGATTAAAAAAAAGGAACCCTTAATACCAATTTCCTGACTAAATTGGTATTTAGCAATAATGATTATTTTGCTGCCCCCCTTTTACTGTAATTTTTTATTTGTATATCATGCATGTATTAGTTTATGTGGTGCAGCATGCTACAAAATGATTGTTTAATGGAGTGTAAATGTTTATCTATATCTAGCCATAGCAAAGAAATTAAAACCATGTAAACACAGGGATTACAAGGGATTTTCAAGGGATTTACATCCCTGGAGTGTTTGAGAATTGCAAAATAATCCAAATTTATTTTACAAAATAATTTAAAATGCTGTAAAACATTTATTTTCTATGTAGATCTGTTGCTATATATTATAAAAGTGCTGATACATATTATACATATTTAAATGGACATTTTCTTGCAAAAATGAATTGTCTGATTCATTGCGGCATGTAATAACTACTTTAGGAAATGTAAACAACTCCTGCAAATATTTTGCAATGAATTAAATAATTTTTAAATACATATTATACATATATAAGGAACATTCTAATATGAAAATTGCTTGCTCTAATTCATGATATCCTCCCATTCATCAGTAAACCAGGAGGGAAAGTTGCACAAGTGACCAACAGATTCCTGATGAGGAGCTGCAATGCTAGAGGTTCCTGAGCTGTCTTTTACCTATGTGTTTAACCTACTAAAAGGGTTCAAGTTGACTAGGGTCAGTCATGCAAATTATAGCGTGTCATTTTAGCATCAGAATAGTCCTTTAATTTTTTTTGTGTACCCCTAAGCTTGGAAATACATAATTTACTGCTTGAGCACGGAATACCTCATGCCAAACATGTGCAGAGCCCTAAAAATTACAAAGAATTCTACTAACTTTATTTTTTTTTAACAAAATGGTTACTTAAAGGGATTTGAAACCCCAAAAATATATATTTTGTGATTCAGACAGAGAATACCATTAAAAAAAGTTATAAATGTACTTTATTATCAATTTTGCCTTGTTCCCATGCTATTCTGTGTTGAAGAGATACCTAGGTAGGCATCTGAAGCACTACATAGCAGGAAATAGTGCTGCCATAAAGTGTTTCAGAAATGGGCCTGTTCTTAAGCATATGTACCAGATTTTCAACAAAAGATACAAAAGGAAGAAAGAGAAATTATAAAAAGAAGCAAATTAGGAAGTGGTTTAAAATCACATGCTCAATCCAAATCATGAAAGAAAAAAAAATGTGTTTCATATCCCTTTAATGGGACATTAAATGTAATAGAATAACATAAACAAAAAATGAATCATTTAAAATAGACACAATTGCACTTACAAATGAGCAGTAGATTTTTTTCTGACAAACTTAAAAGTTTGCTTTCATGTCCCATGTATCATATGACAGCCATCAGCCAATCACAGACTCATATACATGTATACTGTGAATAGGGTTGCCACCTCGGCCATGTTTCACACTAACGAGTTACACATTCTGCAGGGTAAGTAGGGCGAAACATGTATTATGCTTTTAAACATCACATGATTAGTGCTGATGAACAGCACAATACATATTCCTCCCTGCGTACCCTGCAGCATGTGTAACTCATAAGTTTCCAGGAAAACATGGCTGAGGTGGCAACCCTAACTGTGAACCCTTGTATATTGCTTTTCCTGTGTGTGCCTAGGTATGCTTTTTTTTAAAAAAAAATAACTAAACAGATTAGAAAATGGAAGTAAATTTGAAAGTTGATTACAATTGTATCGTCTACCTGAATCATGGATGTCTAATCTTGACGTTCATGTCTCTTTCAATTTGCTGACAAAGGGTCCCATTAAATATACTGCAGATGGTCAAGGTTCCCAAGCAAGAAAAGAGGCAATTTCTGGTGCTGTAATTTGATATTGAGCAAGCAATTACTTGTTAAGCCCCACCCCGGTTGTCATTTAACCAATTGTGCAGGAGCAGGGCTTGTCAGTCATTCCAGAACAGTCCGGGTTTCTTTAAAGGAACAAGGAACCCAAATTTTTTCTTTTATGATTTAGATACAGCATACGTTTTCAACAACTTTCCAGTGTACTTCTTTTATCTAATTAGCTTCATTGTCTTGAATCCTTTGTTGAAAAAGCATATCTAAATATGCTCAGATGGGAGCTAGCTGCTGATTGGTGTCTGTACATATTTGCCTCTTGTTATTGATATAACGATGTGTTCAGCTAGCTCAGAGTAATGCACTATTGCTCTTTCAAGCAAAATTGATAATAGAGGTTAATTAGTTATTGTCTACAATTGTATTCTTTTTATAAATCATGGAAGAAAAAATGTGGGTTTCATGTCCCTTTAAGTTCTCTGACATTGCTGAGGGGTTATGGGGCAGAAATCTTAGGGTTTATTTTTATTTTACATGCAAGTTTGTATTTATTTTAACTAGGTAGAATATTTACTAAATAGTTATTAACTATTTACTAACTTCCTAGCTAAAATAAATACAAATTGACCTGTAAAATAAAACCTAACCTGAGTTACACTAAATTAAACCCTTAACCTAACCCTACAATTAAATACATTCCATAAATTAAATACAATTAACTAAATTCAAAACGATTAGCTAAATTACAAAAAAACAACAACACTTAATTACAGAAAATAAAAAACAAATTACAAGATCTTTAAACTAATTACACCTAATCTAATAGTCCTATCAAAATAAAAAAAACACACAAAATTAAAAAAAAGTCTAGCCTAACCTAAACTACCAATAGCCCTTTAAAGGGCCTTTTGCGGGGCATTGCCCCAAAGAAATCAGCTCATTTACCTGTAAAAAAAATACAAACAACCCCCCAACAGTAAAACCCACCACCCACACAACCAACCCCCCAAATAATACCCTAACTAAAAAACCTAAGCTGAAAAGGGCATTTTGATGGGCATTGCCCTTAAAAGGGCAGTTAGCTCTATTGCGGCCCAAAGCCCTAACCTAAAAATAAAACCCACCCAATACACCCTTAAAAAATCCTAACACTAACCCCCGAAGATCCATTTACCGGGAGAAGTCTTCATCCAAGCGGCAAAATGTCCTCAACGAAGCCGGCAGAAATCTTACATCTGATACTTCTTAACTTTGTGTCTGCAGCTTCACAAAATAAAGCCCATACTATTTGATACAACAAATAAACAGACATTAGAAAAAAATATAAAAAATAAAAGGCTTCAACAGGGAGCTGTGAACCTCCTTAAGCTGAAACTTAATATTTAAAAGTAAAAAATGGCACATAACAAAATTTTACAATCCGTAACTGGATGTTAAACTCAAACGCTTTCCATGCAATCATTTCTATATTTCAGCTTTATCGTAGATCACCAATTCAAATCTAATCCATAAGGAAGCCTCCAGGTGGCGTAAAAAGAACTACATTTTGTGTAAATTAAAGATAAATTTCATATGGGAAGGATAATTGAAACCTTTTGCTAAGAGATGGTGGGCCCGATCCGATATGCAGCGTCGCCTGCAAAAGCCGGCGATGCCAAATTTTGCGCGGGTTTGGTATCCTATATACGGCGTAACCTAGAAGTTACGCGCGTATATTTCTGCCTTCCCCCGTATTATTTTTACCCATAGACTGACATACAAAGCATGCGCAGTTTGGTATCCAATATACAGCGTAAGGACTTACGCGCGCAGAGTTCAGAAAATCTACTCCATTCTCATCTCGCCACAAATTGCAGGACCAGGAGCCCTTGCACTGACTAAAAAACCAACGTAACTCCCTGGAAGCCTTAAGAAACACATACATTTAAGCAGCATCACAAGGTTAAAGGGACAGTATACTATGATATTGCTTTTTTAAGGTTTATTTTTGTATTTGAAATAGTCAAATGGATTGAGCTTGTAGGTACTTTATCACATTGGGGACATATACTTGCTTATTTACTGTAAATTTTATTACCTTCATCTCTTTAGAACCCACTGGAGTGTCATTTATTCTAATGCTAACACAGCTTGGTACTGATGCCAAAATATATAAAAGGACAGTCAACTCCAAAGAAAACCTTCTTCTTTTAAATAGGGCATGTTATTTCTAACTACTTTCATATTTAATTAGAACACTTGCTTTGTTCTCCTTGGTATTTTTAGTTGAAAGCAAAACCTAGGATGGCTCATATAATCATTTATAACACCTTCTTGAAGGCTGCCTCTTTGCAATTGTGTTAAACCAATCACACACAATCACAACCAAACATTCAGCCTATCACACTGTAAAAGATAAATAAAATGTGTGAGGTGTAAATGTACAGGCTTACCCAAACAAAAATCCGACCTAACTAACTTTTATGAATTGCGCCTCTCTCATTGCTCTTACTAAATAACTGAACTCACTGTAGTGTGCTGTAGCTCCAAGAACCAACCAAACACACTAAAGAAAATGGCGGCTGCACATGGGTTTATGTATGAATTTTGAATCGTGTAATTACGTGGCGCATCTTTTAGAACTGGTGGTTATTTTTTACGATTCGTAGACTAATTTGCATCAAACTACTCTTTATTGAGACTTTACATGAACAAAATACTGGTGTAAGTGCTTGCGACGACTAAAATGTGTATTTGCGCACATTTTAGTTGATCGCTGGTTTTTCATACTTACGCCAGTTTAACATCTGATGGCGCAGTATATTGGATAGCTCGAGTTGCGAGGTGAAATTACAGGCGGCGCGGGTTCCCTCGCTTGCGCTGAAAACTATGCCGTATATTGGATTGCGCCCCGGTATCTCTAGAGAAAAGACTATAATGTTCACTATACTAAAAAAATTATATTTTACACATGGGGGTCGATTTATTAAGCAGCGAATGCTGCATCCATGCCCCATCGTTTCTGGTCCACCAGAAATGGAAGTTAAGAAGCAGCGGTTCCGGACTAAAATCATCCCGATCCGATCAGGATGATTGACGGCCCCTGCTTGCGGCCAATTGGCCACGAGTGATCAGGGGGCGGCATTGCACAAGCATTTTACCAGAAATGCTTGTGCAATGTTAAATGCCGACAGCGTATGCTGTCGACATTTAGCGAGGTCGAGCATACATGATTCACGACAGCGAATTATGTCCGCTCAACCTATAGTAAATCTACCCCTAAGAATGAAAAGGAAAAAAGATAGCATGCCACCTTTCATACTGTAATAAAATAAGTAAAAAAATAAATAATAACTTTCACTTAGATTTATAGCTGCACAGACTTGCCCCTTGAAAATAAAAGATCCAGCTATGATCTTTAAGCCATTTGGTAACTCTTTATTAAGGGCTTTTAGCTAAATGTCATGCATAACTCATAAATACTCTCAGATATAAAATGTGAAAAAAATATCACTGCCTACAAATACCACAGGTTATAAAAAAATAACAAATTCTAATAGCTAAGCATATACATCTACTGCTTTAAGCAGCAATTATCTCAATATAAATTGCTTAACTTGGGCATTACCCAGAATCTACCATTTTTAACCACTACGAGCAAATATGATTATACATCAAATCCAAGACAGAATGTCCTTTGCAAGATTAAGGATAAAGTAAAACTTTTAAAAGAAACATTAATGAGAGAATAAAATAATGTATACTACAAAATTGTTAATTATCGGCTAGATTACGAGTCTTGCGTTATGAGAAAAAAAGCAGCGTTAAGCCTCATAGCGCTGGTTTTTTACTACAGCTGCTATTACGAGTCTTGCAGATTTAGGGGCACCACACACTTTTTTGGCCTTACCGCAAATCAACTTACGCAATTTGCTTATAGTCTTTTTTCTATGGGACTTCCATAGCGCCGGTATTACGAGCTTGTCCTGGGAGGCCAAAAAGTGAGCGGTACACCCTATCCCGCCAAGATTCGTACCGCATTTTAAAGTCAGTAGTTATGAGTTTTACACTACAACGCTGTAGCATAAAACTCATAACTAAAGTGCTAAAAAGTACACTAACACCCATAAACTACCTATTGACCCCTAAACCGAGGCCCTCCCGCATGGCAAACACTAAAATTAAATTATTAACCCCTAATCTGCCGCTCCCAACATAGCCACCACTATATTAAACATATTAACCCCTAAACCGCCACACTCCTACCTCACAAACATTAGTTAAATATTATTAACACCTAATCTGCTGTACTTAACATCGCCGCCGCCTATCTACATTTATTAACCCCTAATCTGCCGCCCTCAGCATCGCTGCCACTATATTAAATTTATTAACCCCTAAATCTAAGTCTAACCCTAACACCCCTTAACTTAAATATAATTAAAATAAATCTAAATAAAACCTTCTATTAATAACTAAATAATTCCTATTTAAAACTAAATACTTACCTGTAAAATAAGTCCTAAGCTAGCTACAATATAACTAATAGTTACATTGTAGCTAGCTTAGGGTTTATTTTTATTTTACATGCAAGTTTGTATTTATTTTAACTAGGTAGAATATTTACTAAATAGTTATTAACTATTTACTAACTTCCTAGCTAAAATAAATACAAATTGACCTGTAAAATAAAACCTAACCTGAGTTACACTAAATTAAACCCTTAACCTAACCCTACAATTAAATACATTCCATAAATTAAATACAATTAACTAAATTCAAAACGATTAGCTAAATTACAAAAAAACAACAACACTTAATTACAGAAAATAAAAAACAAATTACAAGATCTTTAAACTAATTACACCTAATCTAATAGTCCTATCAAAATAAAAAAAACACACAAAATTAAAAAAAAGTCTAGCCTAACCTAAACTACCAATAGCCCTTTAAAGGGCCTTTTGCGGGGCATTGCCCCAAAGAAATCAGCTCATTTACCTGTAAAAAAAATACAAACAACCCCCCAACAGTAAAACCCACCACCCACACAACCAACCCCCCAAATAATACCCTAACTAAAAAACCTAAGCTGAAAAGGGCATTTGGATGGGCATTGCCCTTAAAAGGGCAGTTAGCTCTATTGCGGCCCAAAGCCCTAACCTAAAAATAAAACCCACCCAATACACCCTTAAAAAATCCTAACACTAACCCCCGAAGATCCATTTACCGGGAGAAGTCTTCATCCAAGCGGCAAAATGTCCTCAACGAAGCCGGCAGAAGGCTTCATTTGTATTTATTTTAGCTAGGTAGTTATTAAATAGTTAATAACTATTTAGTAACTATTCTACCTAGTTAAAATAAATACAAACTTACCTGTAAAATAAAAATAAACTCTAAGATAGATACAATGTAACTATTAGTTATATTGTATCTAGCTTTAGGGTTTATTTTATAGGTAAGTATTTAGTTTTAAATAGGAATTATTTAGTTATTAATAGTAGATTTTATTTAGATTTATTTTATTATATTTAAGTTAGGGGGTGTTAGGGTTAGGGTTAGACTTAGGTGTAGGGGTTAATAAATTTAATATAGTGGCGGCGACGTTGAGGACTGCAGATTAGGCGATGCGGGAGTTCGGAGTTTTAGGGGTTAATATGTTTATTATAGTGGCGGCGGCGTTGGGTGCGGCAGATTAGGGGTTAATAAGTGTAGGTAGGTTGCGGCGACATTGGGGGAGGGAGATTAGGGGTTAATAAATATAATGTAGGTGTCGGCGATGTTGGGGCAGCAGATTAGGGGTTAATAAGTATAATGTAGGTGGCGGCAGTGTCCGGAGCGGCAGATTAAGGGTTAATAAGTATAATGTAGGTGTCTGCGATGTCGGCAGCAGCAGATTAGGGGTTAATAAGTGTAAGATTAGGGGTGTTTAGACTCAGGGTTCATGTTAGGGTGTTAGGCATAAACATAAAATTTGTTTCCCCATAGGAATCAATGGGGCTGCGTTACTGAGCTTTACCCTGTTTTTTGCAGATGTTAGACTTTTTCTCAGCCGGCTCTTCCCATTGATGTCTATGGGGAAATCGTGCATGAGCACGTACAACCAGCTTACCGCTGACTTAAGCAGCGCTGATATTGGAGTGCGACATGGAGCACAATTTTGCTCTATGCTCACTTCTTGCCTTTTAACGCTGGGTTTGTAAAAACCTGTTATACCAGCGCTGTAGGTAAGTGAGCGGTGACAATAACATGCAAGTTAGTACCGCACAGCTCATAATGCAAAACCTCTAATCTGTCATTCAACCACTTCACAATAAACCTAATAAATGTATTAACCCCTAATCCGCCATTCACCCACATCGCAATCTACCTAATAAAACTATTAACCACTAATCCGCCATTCACCCACATCGCAATTATCCTAAATATACTATTACCCCTAATCCACCATTCACCTACATCACAATAAACCTAATTAATCTATTAACCCCTAAACCACCAAACCCCCACATCGCAATAAACATAATTTAATTACTAAGCCCCCTAACCTAACAACCCCTAAATTAAAGGGACACTGAACCCAATTTTTTTCTTTCTTGATTCAGATAGAGCATGCAATTGTAAGAAACTTTCTAATTTACTCCTATTATCATTTTTTTCTTTATTCTCTTGTATAAATGTAAATTTAGAAGCCAGATCATTTTTGTTCAAAAGCTGGGTTGTCCTTGCTGATTGGACAGCACCAATAAACAAGTGCTGTCCATGCTGAACCAAAAATTGGTTGGCTCTTTAATTTAGATGTCTTCTTTTTCAAATAAAAATAGCAAGAGAATGAAGAAAAAACGATAATAGTAGTAAATTAGAAAGTTGCTTACAATTGCATGCTGTATCTGAATCATGAAAGAAAAAAATGCGGTTTAGTATCCCTTTAACCCCAAATAGCATAATAGAATAAATACTAAATTACAATTAAAATACAAATCCTAACAGTACTTGAAAAAAACAACCTAAGATTAAATTAAAATCTAATCTAATTATAATCTAAAATTAAAAAAAAAATAAAAAGTCTAACATTACAGAAAATAATAAACCAAATTATCAAAATTTTTAAAAATTAAACCTAATCCCTATAAAAATTAAAAAGCCCCCCAAAATAAAAACACCCCCTAATCTAATATTAAAGTACCAATAGCCCTTAAAAGGACGCGGAGCGGAGATGACCACGAAACTGAAGACCGGCGACCGCGGAGCCATGGAGTGTGGAGGATCCTCGCCGTACACTGAATATTGAATGCAAGTTACGCATTTAAATATGGTGTCACTTGCATTCCAATTGGCTGATTTGAATATTCAAATTAAAATCAGCCAATAGCATGAGAGCTACTGAAATCCTATTGGCTGTTCAAATCAGTGATGTGGGTGAATGGCAGATTAGGGGTTAATAGTTTAATTAGGTTAATTGAGATGTGGGTGAATGGCAGATTAGGGGTTAATTGTTTTATTAGGTAGATTGGGATGTGGGTGAATGGCAGATTAGGGGTTAATACATTTATAAGGTTTATTGCAATGTGGGTTAATGGTGGATTAGGGGGTTAATAGTTTTATTAGTTATTGCGGTGGGCGTTGGCAGTTGACAGGTAGATATTGCGATAGGTGTTTGTTAATATTTTAAAGGAGTTACTGGAGTTATGGTGCTCACATTTTCAGCGTAAGGCTTGCTGCGCCTGCCTATGTGTGGCGAGGTGAAAATGGAGTAAAATTTCTTCATTTTCACTGTTTAAATCCTTGGGCTGAATATGTGATACCGATTTACAACGCGGTTCTATGTTAGCTTATGGGAGTAAAAATTGCGGGCGATGGATGAAATATGCGCACCGCATATGTGATAGGAAAACCACGTAAATACCGGCTTTTGCGGATGACGCTGCATATGTAATCTTGCCCCAGAAGAGTAACCTTACATTTTACTGCCTGAACTTCATTGGAAAATAAAAATCAGAGATATTTTTTTCAGTGAATATTTCTTAGAATTTTTAGTGAATAGTAAATGACCAGTAGCTGAAGATGAAATACTAAACAAAAGAGAAAAGACTGGTCAGACAAACCAAATAAACAAACAAATAATTAGGCAAACAATTAGGGGTATGCAGTATAGTAAAAAAAAACATACAGCCAAGATGACTAGTAGAACAAAGAGATGAGTAAGTGTAAAAAAATAGAAGTACAAAGGGCTTGCACGCTAACTCCGCTCAACTTTTGCTTGCATGTTACAAGATAAAAGTAAATCCTTTTCACTCATGCGCTAACCCAATAAGCACAAAGAAGCAGAAGTTACAATATTGTAACAGTGTTAACACAGTATCCTATTGACTTTAATGGAGAGAGAAAAATGGGAAAAAACTTGTTGGGTACAGTTTTCTTCCTTAGCCCTGGCTGATAGGGGTCCACAACACGATTCTCCAGAGCCCTGAGGACCAGCAAGAAAATCACACAGGCACAGAGTCTGTTTCTCACTAGTTCCATTTATTATCAGTAGTCACAGTAGTTTTATAGTAGCTTACACGTCACATGAGGCCACAGGAAATGGAGGAATGCAGTTAGAAGAAGTAACAGAAAATGTCCATATAAGTATATATGAGAAACATATTTGAGAAACATATGTAAAGGAATGCTGCTTTCTGTAATACAGAGAATCATATGAGTTTCAAACTCCCCTTATGTGTCAGTTTCAAGTTACCCACTAGCATAATATACCCATCATTCCCCTCTTTGATCACAACGCAATCACATAACCTGTAATGTTCCTACAACATGGAGATTGGAACATCACATGGAGTCCATTATACAAATAACAATGGAGTTATAAATAACATTGTAAAGTTCCTTCAATACAAGCTATCTGGGTCTACCTCTAATTAAATTTTGGAGTTGTACCTTTTCTGCATCTTGTATCATACCTGAAATTTTCTTTTGTAGAGTACAGGACATGTAACAGTTAAACAATGTGAGTAATTACAATCAATAGTATAGGGTAAAAAATAAATATAACCAACTTCGTGCCAGTGGAGGACCATCCTGTCAGGAAGTCATACCAGTGGTGGCTTAAATCTTCCTGTATTTTTGAAGAAACAGTAAGTAATTTGTTTTTAACTGTATTTCCCCATGATAGATGGCTTTAGCATGTTTTTGTAGGTGAGTGAAAATTTCTTTTTGACTTTGCATTAATTGAAGGATGGTAGAAACAGGTAATTGATAAGAAGAAATATGTAGGGCATGGGGTGCAAATAAGGTGTGTTTGTGAATAGTAAGTACAGGGTGCAGAAAGTAAATAGTACCATTCCATGTCAAAAAGTTAACATTAAACACACAGCCAGAGAATGGTAGCTGGCTGTCGACTACAGGAATGCCGACTACCACAGAGGTGGAGATACAAACAGTTTGGAGCTATCTCCAGCATAACAGAAAAATTCTCAGGATATATCTGCCACATGCAAGAATTAATCTTGGATGCTAATAAACAGGGTTCAAAGATCGGGGAGGCATGTCTACAAGCAAAACCATGATCAGTTCTATCACAATGCTCAAGTGATGTGGTGGTGTTTTCATCAGGGATTATATATTTACCAATATATGTTGGTTTGCACCACGTCCAATTGGAATGCAAGAGATTATAAACTGGGTGAGGTAAAGCAGAAAATTTGCAAGACTATGGGGATTAAAAACAACTCCAGTTTCTGCGGACACCACCAATATAATAAAAGGTATCTGGTGTCATGAAACTCAGTATCTGGATCTATGCTTAGTAGCCCCAAATCGAGTCTAACTGTGCTTTTAACAGCTTAGATTAAGTAGATGACATATTATCCTTAATATAAACTGATATTATGGCAAGACATAAAAGACTATGGGGTGAAAAACAACTCCAGTTTCAGCGGACACCACCAATATAATAAGAGGTATCAGGTGTCATGAAAACAAATTGTCTGGATCTATGCTTAGCAGCCCCAAAAACGAGTCTTTGTGTCTTTTACAGCTTAGATTAAATAAATTACATATTGACAATATCAGGAAAGAGCAGCTGCACACAAGTGGTTGTTATTATGATGGAGTGTGTAAAGCAAAAGCAAAGAGTCTTAAGTGCTTCCAAGTAACCAGTGCCATATTTCAGGTTAATATTACAAACACACTCAAAAGTCCAGAGATGAAAAGCTTGGAATATAAGAGGTATCAGGTGTCATGAAAACAAATTGTCTGGATCTATGCTTAGCAGCCCCAAAAACGAGTCTTTGTGTCTTTTACAGCTTAGATTAAATAAATTACATATTGACAATATCAGGAAAGAGCAGCTGCACACAAGTGGTTGTTATTATGATGGAGTGTGTAAAGCAAAAGCAAAGAGTCTTAAGTGCTTCCAAGTAACCAGTGCCATATTTCAGGTTAATATTACAAACACACTCAAAAGTCCAGAGATGAAAAGCTTGGAATATTAGAGTTATTGAATCAACTTTTTATACAACCGTCTGTGACAGCAAACATCCTTCTTGGTGCCGTTGTTAGGCAAAATGAATCAGCATCTTAGGTACACCAGTGAACGGCATAGTCAACGAGGACGCCACAGCAGTCTGTCAAACAAACATGTCCACCTCCACTCCGTACATCACTGCCGACGCGCGTTTCACCCCCCACGTGACCGCAGGATCAAAGGGGTTTCCTCAGGGCAAAGCGGTATTGTATGTAACTGTGTAATACTGGGTGTTGTGTATGGATTACAGAATTGTACAAAACCACCATGTACAATTGTATACCCACTCATATACTTTGTAATCTTAAATACAAGGTATGTATTCTAAGGCCATGTAATCACTGCAGTTTGATTTCCATCATGTTGTATGGTTGTTATGTTAGGTGTTAATAGATTGTTATGTTTAAGAAAAGATAGAAAAGATTGTATGTTATTGTATTTTGTTGCATCATCTGAATTTGAATGTTTATTCAGTTTTATTGTAAAATCATACGGCATTCCCACGAAATGGTGGGGGAGGTCTGACAAGAGGTAGCTTGTATAGTTGGTATAAAAAGTAACTTGCATGCTACATGGTTGTGTTTCATTGTGTGGGGTTAATGTTAATATATTTGAAATGTTATTGTAACATAGATCTTTAGATGTAGATTCCAAAATAAATACCTCACATCTTTTTTTGATATTACACCATTTTGTATCCTTACCTTCTAGGTTTAGGCTATAATTATGTGAAGCATCACCGTACCAAGCAAACAAATTATAACATTTTACAGATACACAGGGGGTCTTATGTAACGGTATGGATCTTTTTGGTCTTTCTAAAGGAATAGAGTTATTATTTGTGTTAAATAGTTCACAAACAGGTGTAAAATGTCCAGCGTCCTCAGGTGAGTAATAACATGCCATTATTAGCACTATTGGTACGTATACAAAGATCAATATCCCCATCAGGAAAAGGAAGATCTTGCAGGAATGTCTTGGATCCATGATTGAGATCGTCATCCAGGTCTTTGTGAGGAGTGATCGATACCTTATCACCCAATTCTCCTTTGTGAGGGGTGACCAATACCTTGTCACCCACTTTTCCCCTCTTTGGACAGAGTTTCACTTGTGAAGCATGTATCCAGATGTCCTTGTCGTCAGTTAATACTGCAGTCCTGGTCACAGCGATCACAGTAATGGGCTTGCTGAATGGGAAACCTCCTTTCTTTGCTTTATTCAGCTGGCGGATGCAGACAAGATCTCCAGGCTTGAAAGGATGGGTTGGTTCCTGTGAGGGAAGAGGTAAATGGGAAGAAACATCACCATAGATGCCATTCAAATAATCAATCAATTCCTTTACATATTGTTTCTTAATACAATCTAAATCACCATTTTTAATGATAAGCAGGCCTTTTACCCATGGAGTCAGGAATGGTCTACCCATTAGGACCTTAAATGGAGACAACCTGGTTGTCCGATTTGTGGTCATTCAGATTTCTGCTAAAATTGCAGGTAAATAGTTTTGCCATTTAACCCATGTACCTGCTGTTGCCTTTAAAAGCTTTTCCTTGATAGTGCAATTATTTTTTTCTACAATCCCTGAGCTTTGAGGGTGGTATGGAATCTGAAAGTTCCAATTAATCTGTAACCATTGTATTAACTCATGTGTGATTTTACTAATGAATGCTGGACCATTATCAGAATTAATCTGAAGCGGACAACCAAATCTGGGAATTATTTCAGTGGTTAAAATTTTCCTTCTGGGTAACAAAGGATTCTGGCAACTTGGTCAACTATTACAAGCAGATATAATTGTTTAGTGCCAGTTTTTGGAATATGTGTAAAATCAATTTTTTTTCGGTGTGTGAATGGGGCTGTAGGTGGGGGTAAGTGGTCATGCTGGGCTTTATTAGGAATAGCTGCATTTGTCTGTAAGCAATATACACATCTATTAATATATGCCTTGCAATGATCACCTATGCCTATAATGTAGAAGGATTGTTTCAGCAAGTTAGTTGTTGGTTTTATACCTAGGTGTCCAACACCATGGGCTTGTGCTATAAATAGTGGTGAGCTGTTTTCTGGTATGCCCACCTTCCCCTCTTTGGAAAATAACCCATTTTCATCTAAAGTTAACCCATTAGTTGTCCAGAAAGATATGTCACTAGGAGTGGCATGCCCCTGGAATTCAAGAAGCATATGGTCAGTAGGACATGAAGGTGGGGCTAAAACAGCATACATATGGGCTGGTGTTTTACAGTTACTCTGAGTGTATGCTGCCTCTCTAGTAATTCTGTCTTCTAGTGCATTACCAAGGGAAATAGGTTTCAGATTTGTGTGTGTGTGCACGTCAACGTATGATCGCTATGTCCTTTGGGAGTTGTATGGCCTCCAAAAGGTCAATGATCAGATCAGTATGGGAGATGGTTTTACCATCTGCTGAAACAAAACCATGTTGTTTCCATATCATACCAAAATCATGCACAACCCCAAAGGCATAGCTAGAGTCAGTGTAAATGTTAACAGATTTATCCTTAAACAATTTACATGCTTTTGTGAGTGCTATTGGTTCGGCAGCTTGTGCAGAAGGATAAGAAATGGGGCCTGCATCTAGCACAATGTCTGGTAGTTGCACAACGGCATAACCTGTCTTATAAATACCATCACTTGGTCGGGAACAAGAGCCATCAGCAAACACATTGTCAGCATGGTCAAAAGGTTTGTCCATAAGGTCAGGTCTTGGTGTGGTAATGTGGTGTATTACCTCTATACAGTCATGGTCTGTTGGAAAGTCTGGTGACCCTGTGAGTAAGGCACTAAGTATTGGGGCTGGCCCTGTGGATACACTTCTATATTTAATAGTCAGATTTGTATTATTCAGTAATATACATTCATAACCAGAAAGTCTTTGGGAAGTCATATGTTGGGTAGTGACATTTTTTACAAGATGTAAGACTTGATGACTAGTGTGTAGTACTATCGGGTGGCCTAGTGTGATTGTTTCAACCATCTCTACAGCCATGGCACAAGCCGCCAATACTCGGAGACACGCCGGTATCCCTTGTACCGGTATTGGAACTTCTTTGGAAAAGAAAGCTACAGGACGCATATTGCCTCCACCATGTCCTAATGCAGGGGCACTTATAATGCTAGTCTTTAGACCTATGTAGGATTTAGTCATGTCTGTGGTCCATTGTATACGTTCTGGGCTATCCCCTTTTGTGGCTTGCCTTAGAATGGAATCGTGATGGGAGTACTCAGGAATCCATTGTCTGCAATAGTTAATCATATTTAGAAAGGTGAGCATGTCCTTTCTAGTGGATGGCTTTGGGATCTGTTGAATCGCTAGGATTCATTTGGGACTGATGGACCGGTGGCCTTGGGAAAGCCCAAAACCAAGGTAATCCACTTTTGTCACTCCTACTTGTAGCTTATGTTTTGCTATTTTGTGACCTTCGGCAGTAAGGTGTTTTAGCAGGCTAATAGTATCTGCTGTATTTGCCTCCTGGTTAGGACTACACAACAGTAGGTCATCAATGTACTGAAGGTGGATGGAACATTGGCAGGGTGTCCATGACCGCAAGGTACATTGGAGCACCAGCGAATAGACCGCAGTTGAGTCCACATAGCCTTGAGGGAGGCGGGACCAGGTAAACTGATGCCCATCATAACAAAAAGCCATAAGTAGCTGTGTCTCAGGGTCCAATCGGACCGAAAAGAATGCATTAGCTAAATCAATGACTGTAAATATACGGGCGTCATGTGGAATGGCTGTGAGTAAGATGTAACATCTGGTACAATTGGGGCAATGGGGATGACAATTTCATTAATCACCCTTAGGTCTTGTACTAACCTATATTCATTGTCTTTCTTTGGGACCGGATTTATGGAAGTATTATAGGGAGAAACTACTGGATGGAGAATTCCTTGTTTAAGCAATTCCTCTATCATGGGCCTTATCCCCTCTTTCTTTTCTCTGGACAATGGATATTGTTTAATAAACACTGGAGTGGTGTTAGGTTTTAATCTGGCTTTATACGGGGTACACTGAACTAAACCAATGTCAAGTTTTGAAGATGCCCATACAGAGGATGGGACATCTGTCAATATGTCGTTATAAAAACACAGGTTAGTGAACCCTAGACTCACGTCTAACCCACCCCGTCTAGTGACAGCTACTTTTACTCCAAGGGGACCCATAAGATCACGACCCAAAAGGTTAAGGGGACACCCAGTTATAATACGAAATGGGTGCAAAAGGTGTTGGCCAGTACAGGGTACCCTAACTTCAAGTGGTGGTGTGATGCGAGTCTGAGTCAGCACTCCATTAATTCCTAGAGAAGGTTCAGATTTTCCAGTAGTGCCACCATACATATCCGAGCATAAGGCAGAGCATGTAGCTCTGGTGTATACTAGAATTGGTAGGGGTTCTCCCTCCACCTCCAGGATCAAGTATGGTTGCTCATGATAACTTGTTGACACCACTGGAAAAGTTGGAGTGCTACCTTCTGGGTACCCCATGGCCATTGTATGTTATGTTTGGGTGCCTCCACGGGTGCAGGGGAAAAGTAAGATTGTCAGTTATACTGTCGGGGATTGTAAGGTGGGCCAGAATTATTAGGGGTGTTCCCCGCAGTTAAAACAATGTGTTCTGTTTGTAATATAATTCCCCCTAGCTCTTCCTCTACCTCTCACATAAATTCTATTACTCCCTACATTATCCCTTTCGCTGACCTGGAATGGGTCACAATGTTGTAAACTATGCTTTTGATAAAAAGCAACATTTTTTCCTTCTAATTTCTTGATATCAAAACAACCTGCCCCTTCCTTTTCATGAATTCTTTTCAAGAAATCTGCTGGAGTCAACTCCGGCCATTCAGAGACAAGTTGCTTCACCAACAAGGAAAGCTGAGGTTGCATATTACTAATGCAAGTCTGGACCTTCAGAAAGCCCATTGCCTCTCCTGATTCCATTACAGCCAATTCCTTCCAGCATTTATAAATAAATTCTACTACTGTTTCCTTTTTATTCTGCTTGCATGCTAGTGCAATTGACATACTTTGTTTATTCTTCCATGCATTTCTACGCTTAATTCTCTCTACATTGTGTCAAGTCCCTCACATGTGTTTAGGGCATAGCTAATTGTTGGATCATGACTCAATTTACTAATAGTCTGTACATTGTCCCAGTCCCAACCTGATTCAGGGTCATAGTCTAGAAGTGCATCAATGATAATTCTTATGTCTGTCTGGGTCATATTTTGTCCCTGTAACATTCTTTTTAAATACATAATGCAAGCTGATGGATGTTGATGGGGGTTTGGGGCTCCCTTAGTAATTTCTCTTAATTCACCCGGGGACAAATGTTTTATAATGAATTGGTCTCGCACAGTGAGAAATGGCATACTAGCTTCTGGTTCAGCTGCCTCCTCCCCTTCTACCTTTTCATTCCTACTTCTATATTGTGGGGTCAATGTAGGGGGGCAGGAAGGTGTTACTGGTTCAACCTTAATCGAGGGTTTGGACATAATTGGGGGTTTGCTGACCTGGTATGGGGGAGTTACAGAAGATCCCAGCATGGTCCATCCCTGGGGTACCTGAGTAGAGGCAATAGCAATGGTCTCTAGATTTATATCACTAGGGGGAAGGCTAGGATATAGTTTGTTGTATGATGGCAAAGGTAGGTGAAGGGCGTTATGTGGGGCAGGGGGGGTGAATATGTTGTATCTCTTTGCTTCCTACCTTCACCATTCTTTTTATTCCCGTCCACATCAATATATTGCCAGTGTGGAGCGACTATCAGCCAATTTTCACCACCCTTTTTCATATAATTCATATCCAACCCTGGTTCACCCTTATACCATAGAAATGCTTCTTCATCACCTAGACACAACCCTTTTACCATATCCATGGGAAATTTATCATTATACCATTCTCTGGGGAATGGATTGGAGCTTCTCATGAATTCTGTCCATCCCGCTATATTATCAACCCAGGGGACAACATACACGTATCCCTCGGGTGATACCCTTCCCGCATAATCTTTACATGTCTCTCCCGGTCTAGGTAGTGGAAATTGTTTAGACTGGGATTTGCCCATTCTCAACTCCTAACTTATCCTTTAAAAATTTACAACAAAAAAAATGCAATACTTTACCTTTAAGAGCAATTAATTATTGTATCTTTTGCAAAAACCAAAGTAACTGGAATGGCTGTACTGAACCGAAGGGCTCTGACAATCCACAACCAGTGGTTGTGCTTGAATGCTTAAGTTTGCAAAAAGATAAAATATCCCTATTTTGTTTCTTTCAGTTGTCACTTGCGTTCACCTTTTCTGGTCAAAGGGATTTCCCTAGCCAGACAGATGGGGTGTATTACAACATTCAGAAACCTAACAGCAATACATATTAGCAGCAGTTTACTTTCTTAACACTTTATACAATAAGCAATATTTTACTTTCTTAACACTTTATACAATAAGCAACATTTTGCCATACAGCGTATTTTAAAAACAAGCAGTGTGGGAATCAGTAGTTTTACCCTCAGCCAGACGTTAACCTATGTAACCTGATTTCTACCAAATAAATCTATTATTCCCCTTTTAGTCTACCAAAGACTGAATAAATTAAAATCTACCAAAGATTCACATATATATATTTCCCAACTATTCCTATGTGGATCGGACTTTAGGGATCCCAGGGTAAGAGAAAAGGTCAGAATAAAAAGACTCTGTTCAACTTACCTTACAGGGGCTCCTGTCCCATCCCACCTTCTGACACCAGTTTATTGGGTACACTTTCCCTCCTTAGCCCTGGCTGATAGGGGTCCACAACATGATTCTTCAGAGCCCTGGGGACCAGCAAGAAAATCACAGGCACAGAGAGTGTTTCTCACTAGTTCTGTTTATTATCAGTATTCACAGTAGTTTTATAGTAGCTCACATGTCACAAGAGGCCACAGGAAATGGAGGAATGCAGTTAGAAGAAATAACAGAAAATGTCAATGTAAGTATATATGAGAAACATATATGAGAAACATATGTAAAGGAAGTTGTGAAATGCTGCTTGATGTAATACAGACACTCATATGAATTTCAAACTACCCTAATGTATCAGTTTCAAGTTACCCACTAGCATAATATACTCATCAAAACTAACACCCATAATTGCGCACTAACCTGAATCACCATAAGCCCCCCACTATGAACCCCTCTGCTCCAGCCCCACATAAAAAATATAGCTACAAAACTCTATAAAAAAGCTATCTAAAAATTGCCGTGAAACAGGCATTCGGCTGGGTATTTAGCTCTTTTCTTGCCCATAAAACCCCCCTGTAATCTAACAAAAAAAACTCACCCAAAAAAAACCTAACACTCAACCCCAAAGATAGTACTCACCATGGGGGTGTGGCATTTTAGGGAAAAATAGTGTAGTGGGTTAATTTGCGATAGGGGTGTGGTGATTTAGGGGTTAATAGAGTAGTGGGTTATTTTGCGATGAGGGAGTATGGCGGTTTAATAGTGTAGTGGGTTACTTTGCGATGAGGGTGTGGTGGTTTAGGGGTTAAAAGTATAGTGGGTTACTTTGTGATGAGGGTGTGTGGCAGTTTAAGGGTAAAAGAACAGTTAAGTGCAACTGTTTCCTCTGGCCAAACTATTTACGCACTTATAGAAAAAATATTTTGCATTTTACAGAGAAAAACATAATTTATGTAAGAACTTACCTGATAAATTCATTTCTTTCATATTGGCAAGAGTCCATGAGCTAGTGACGTTTGGGATATACATTCCTACCAGGAGGGGCAAAGTTTCCAAACTTCAAAATGCCTATAAATACACCCCCACCACACCCACAATTCAGTTTAATGAATAGCCAAGAAATGGGGTGATAAGAAAGGAGCGAAAGCATCAACAAGGAATTGGAATAATTGTGCTTTATACAAAAATAAAATCATAACCACCACAAAAAGGGTGGTCCTCATGGACTCTTGCCAATATGAAAGAAATTAATTTATCAGGTAAGTTCTTACATAAATTATGTTTTCTTTCATGTAATTGGCAAGAGTCCATGAACTAGTGATGAATGGGAAAGCAAATACCCAAGATTTGGAACTCCACGCAAGAGTCACTAGAGAGGGAGAGATAAAAATAAATACAGCCAATTCCGCTGAAAAAAGAATCCACAACCCAAATCAAAAAAATTTAATCTTTATAATGAAAAAAAACCCTGAAATTACAAGCAGAAGAATCAAACTGAAACAGCTACCTGAAGAACTTTTCTACCAAAAACTGCTTCTGAAGAAGAGAAAACATAAAAATGGTAGAATTTAGTAAAAGTATGCAAAGAAGACCAAGTTGCTGCTTTGCAAATCTGATCAACAGAAGCTTCATTCTTAAAAGCCCAGGAAGTAGAAACTGACCTAGTAGAATGAGCCGTAATCCTCGGAGGCAGGGATTTACCCGACTCCAAATAAGCATGATGAATCAAAAGCTTTAACCAAGACACCAAAGAAATGGCAGAAGCCTTCTGACCTTTCCTAGAACCAGAAAAGATAACAAATAGACTAGAAGTCTTTCTGAAATCCTTAGTAGCTTCAACATAATATTTCAAAGCTCTAACCACATCCAAAGAATGCAAAGATCTTTCCAAAGAATTCTTAGGATTAGGACATAACGAAGGAACAACAATTTCTCTACTAATGTTGTTGGAATTCACAACCTTAGGTAAAAATTTAAATGAAGTCCGCAAAACCGCCTTATCCTGATGAAAAATCAGAAAAGGAGACTCACAAGAAAGAGCAGATAATTCAGAAACTCTTCTAGCAGAAGAGTTGGCCAAAAGAAACAATACTTTCCAAGAAAGTAATTTAATGTCCAGAGAATGCATAGGCTCAAACGGAGGAGCCTGTAAAGCCCTCAAAACCAAATTAAGACTCCAAGGAGGAGAAATTGGCTTAATAACAGGCTTGATATGAATCAAAGCCTGTACAAAACAATGAATTCAATTTTTCTGTGAAACAGAACAGAAAGAGCAGAGATTTGTCCTTTCAAAGAACTTGCAGACAAACCCTTATCCAAACCATCCTGAAGAAACTGTAAAATTCTAGGAATTCTAAAAGAATGCCAAGAGAATTTATGAGAAGAACACCATGAAATGTAAGTCTTCCAAACTCGGTAATAAATCTTTCTAGACACAGATTTGCGAGCCTGCAACATAGTATTAATCACTGAGTCAGAGAAACCTCTATGACTAAGCACTAAACGTTCAATCTCCATAACTTCAAATTTAATGATTTGAGATCCTGATGGAAAAATGGACCTTGAGATAGAAGGTCTGGCCTTAACGGAAGTGGCCAAGGTTGGCAACTGAACATCCGAACAAGATCCGCATACCAAAACATGTGTGGCCATGCTGGAGCCACCAGCAGTACAAATGAATGCTCCATTATGATTTTGGAAATCACTCTTGGAAGAAGAACTAGAGTCGGAAAGATATAAGCAGGTTGATAATTCCAAGGAAGTGACAACGCATCCACTGCTTCCGCCTGAGGATCCCTGGACCTGGACAGATACCTGGGAAGTTTCCTGTTTAGATGAGAAGCCATCAGATCTATTTCTGGAAGCCCCCACATCTGAACAATCTGAAGAAACACATCTGGGTGAAGAGACCATTCTCCCGGATGTAAAGTCTGGCGACTGAGATAATCCGCTTCTCAATTGTCTATACCTGGGATATGGACCACAGAAATTAGACAAGAGCTGGATTCCACCCATGCAAGTATCCAAGATACTTCTGTCATAGCTTGAGGACTGTGAGTCCCACCTTGATTATTGACATACGCCACAGTTGTGACATTGTCTGTCTGAAAACAAATAAACGGCTCTCTCTTCAGAAGAGGCCAAAACTGAAGAGCTCTTAGAATCACACAGAGTTCCAAAATATTGATTGGTAATCCTGCCTCTTGAGATTTCCAAAACCCCTGCGCTGTCAGAGATCCCCAGACAGCTCCCCAACATGAAAGACTTGCATCTGTTGAAATCACAGTCCAGGTTGGATGAACAAAAGAGGCCCCCTGGACCAAACGGTGGTGATCTAAACACCAAGTCAGATATAGTCAAATATTGGGATTTAAGGATATTAATTGTGATATATTTGTATAATCCCTGCACCATTGGTTCAGCATACAAAGTTGAAGAGGTCTCATGTGAAATGGATTAAAGGGGATCATGTCCGATGCTGCAGTCATGAGACCTAAAACCTCCATGCACATAGCTACTGAAGGGAATGACTAAGACTGAAGGTTCTGATAAGCTGAAACCAATTTCAGACATCTTTTGTCTGTTAGAGACAAAGTCATGGATACTGAATCTATTTGGAATCCTAAAAAGGTTACCCTTGTCTGAGGAATCAAAGAACTTTTTGGTAAATTGATCCTCCAACCATGTCTTTGAAGAAACAACACTAGTTGATTAGTGTGAGATTCTGCAGAATGTAAAGACTGAGCAAGTACCAAGATATCGTCCAAATAAGGAAACAGCGCAATACCCCGCTCTCTAATTACAGAGAGTAGGGCACCGAGAACCTTTGAAAAAATTCTTGGAGCTGTTGCTAGGCCAAAAGGAAGAGCAACACATTGGTAATGCTTGTCTAGAAAAGAGAATCTCAGGAACTGATAATGATCTGGATGAATCGGAATATGAAGATAAGCATCCTGTAAGTATATTGTGGACATATAATGCCCTTGCTGAACAAAAGGCAGAATAGTCCTTATAGTCACCATTTTGAATGTTGGTATTCTTACATAATGATTCAAAATTTTTAGATCCAGAACTGGTCTGAAAGAATTCTCTTTCTTTGGAACAATGAACAGATTTGAATAAAACCCCAGACCCCGTTCCAGATATGGAACTGGCACAATTACCCCGGATAACTCCAGGTCTGAAACACACTTCAGGAAAGCCTGAGCCTTTACTGGGTTCACTGGAATGCGTGAGAGAAAGAAAATTCTCACAGGCGGTCTTACCTTGAAACCTATTCTGTACCCTTGAGAAACAATGTTCTGAATCCAATGATTTTGGATTGAATTGATCCAAACATCCTTGAAAAATCAAAGTCTGCCCCCTACCAGCTGTGCTGGAATGAGGGCCGCACCTTCATGCGGACTTGGGGGCTGGTTTTGATTTTCTAAAAGGCTTGGATTTATTCCAGACTGGAGAAGGCTTCCAATTGGAAACCGTTCCTTTAGGGGAAGGGTCAGGTTTCTGTTCCTTATTCTGACGAAAAGAACGAAAACGGTTAGCAGCCCTAAATTTACCCTTAGATTTTTTATCCTGAGGCAAAAAGGCTCCCTTCCCCCCCAGTGACAGTTGAAATTATAGAATCCAACTGAGAACCAAATAATTTATTACCTTGGAAAGATAGAGATAGCAATGTTGACTTAGAAGTAATATCCGCATTCCAAGATTTAAGCCATAAAGCTCTTCTAGCTAAAATAGCTAAAGACATATACCTGACATCAATTCTAATGATATAAAAAATGGCATCACAAATGAAATTATTAGCATGTTGAATTAGCTTAACAATGCTATACACATTAGGATCTGGTACTTGTTGCGCTAAAGTTTCCAACCAAAAAGTTGAAGCTGCAGCAACATCAGCCAAAGAAATAGCAGGCCAAAGAAGATGACCTGAACATAAATAAGCCTTCCTTAGATAAGATACAAGCTTCCTATCTAAAGGATCTTTAAAAGAAGTACTATCTGCCTAGGAATAGTAGTACGCTTAGCCAGAGTAGAGATAGCCCCATCAACTTTGAGGATCTTTTCCCAAAAATCAAATCTATCAGTCGGCAAAGGGTACAGTCTCTTAAACCTTGAAGGAGTAAATGAAGTACCCAGACTATTCCATTCCATAGAAATTACCTCTGAAATAGCATCAGGAACTGGAAAAACCTCTGGAATAACTACATGAGGTTTAAAAACTGAATTTAAACGTTTACTGGTTTTAATATCAAGAGGACTAGTCTCCTCCATATCTAATGCAATCAACACCTCTTTTAATAAAGAACAAATATACTCCATTTTAAATAAATATGAAGTTTTGTCAGTGTCAATATCTGAAGCAGAATCTTCTGAACCTGATAGATCCTCATCAGAGATAGATAAATCAGAATGCTGTCGGTCATTTAAAAATTCATCAAATTTATGAGAAGTTTTAAAAGACCTTTTACGTTTATTAGAAGGTGGTATAACAGACAGGGCCTTCTGAATAGAATTAGAAACACATTCTCTCACATTAAAAGGAATATCCTGAACATTAGATGTTGAAGGAACAACAACAGGTAATGGATTATTACTAATGGAAATATTGTCTGCGTTTGAAAGTTGATCATGACAACTAACACAAACTACAGCCGGAGGAACAGTTACCACAAGTTTACAACAAATGCACTTAGCTTTGGTAGAACCGACATCAGGCAGCAGCATTCCAGAAGTAGATTCTGATACAGGGTCAGATTGGGACATCTTGCAATATGTAATAGAAAAAAGAACATATAAAGCAAAATTACCAATTTCCTTATATGACAGTTTCAGGAATGGGAAAAAATGCAAACAGAATAAGCCTCTGGAAACCAGAAGCAAAAATAAATGAAGACTGAAATAATGTCAAAAGTCTGGCGCCAAGTATGATGCCCACAACTGACAAAATATTTTTTGGCGCCAAAAACATCTGCAACAAACATGAGCGTCTTAGATGGCGCAACTACGTGAAAATTTTTGGCGCCAAGTAAGACGCCGGAAATGACGAAAATACGTCAACAAACGTAATTCTCGTGCCAAAAAAGTCTTGCGCCAAAAATGACGCAATAAATTATAGCATTTCGTGCACCCGCGAGCCTAACATCCCGCAATTTGAAAAAAAAGTCAATTTTCGAAAAATTTCAGGTAAGAATTTTTTTTTTAATATGTGCATTTCCCAAAATGAAACTGACAGTCTGTAAAAAAGGAAATATACTGATAAACCTGAATAATGGCAAATATAAGTTCAAACATTATATTTAGAACTTTACATTTAAAGTGCCAAACCTAGCTAAGAGTGTCTTAAATAAAGGAAAACATACTAACCAAAAGACACTCATCTCCATAAAGTAGATAGCCAAACCAGTACTGAAACGAGAATCAGCAGAGGTAATGATATTATAAGAGTATTTCGTCGATCTGAAAAGGGAGGTAGGAGATGAATCTCTACGACCGATAACAGAGAACCTATGAAATAGATCCCCGTTAGGATGACCATTGCATTCAATAGGTAATACTCCCTTCACATCTCTCTGTCATTCACTGCACTCTGAGAGGAACCGGGCTTCAGCATGCTGAGAAGGCATATCAACGTAGAAATCTAGCACAAACTTACTTCACCACCTCCATAGGAGGCAAAGTTTGTAAAACTGAATTGTGGGTGTGGTGGGGGGTGTATTTATAGGCATTTTGAGGTTTGGGAAACTTTGCCCCTTCTGGTAGGAATGTATATCCCAAACGTCACTAGCTCATGGACTCTTGCCAATTACATGAAAGAAATATTTGTTATTCATTTTTTCAGTGTAGGTGTGGATGCCACCGGCAAAATTAGCTATTAGCTATTAAAGGGTCAGTCTAGTCAAAACTAAACTTTCTTGATTAAGATAGAGCATGCAATTTATTTTTATTATCAAATTTGCTTTGTTCTCTTGTTATTCTTTTTTGAAAGCTAAACCTAGGTAAGCTCAAACTGATTTCTAAACCATTTTTAAGCCACTTATTGACAGTTTTTAACAATTAGACTGTGATAGTTCATGTGTGTCATATCGATAACACTGTGCTCACTCCTGTGGAGTTATTAAGGAGTAGGCACTGATTTAGCTTTTGCACTCATCGGGTTATGCTCGTAATATGAATTGAAAGTAAACTTTTTGCTCTTGAGCTAAGCCAATGAACACGAACTTCTAATATCACTTGTGCGCTCACGTATTCCCAGAGTCAATGTAGCAAAAAATTGGAGCCCTTTGCAGTTAAAGAGATACAAAACCCAGTTTTTCTCTTTCATGATTCAGATAGAACATGCAATTTTAAGCAACTTTCTAAATTACTACTATTATTAGTTGTTCTTCATTTTCTTGGTATATTTATTTGAAAAGCAGGAATAAAAGCTTAGGAGCCGGCCCATTTTAGGTTTAGCAACTGGATAGTGCTTGCTGATTGGTGGCTACATGTATATTTTGTACTTTAAGTATGAATTTCTAAGTGATTTTTGCACATCTAGTGTACTTAAATTACAATGTACACTGTGCATATTTAATAATGTATTGCTGTGTAATCTACATAAAAATTTTGCATTTTAAATTAAATACGAATTTTGATGAAGAACTTTGGTACAATTTTTTAGGCACCTTAACAAATCACTGCCTGTTCCTGCTTCTCCAGCCCCTTTCAATGGATGTCCCACACTACCTCATCAACATTACTAAACTGGTTTTTTTTTATATCAGCCTCTGTGCATATTATTCTTTATAATAGTGTTGATTACATGCAGTTACATGTAAATTGGTATATACTGTCCCTTTAACGTGCATAGGATTGTAATGTGAAATCTTTTAATTATCTCCATAGTATAGAAAGATTAGGGAGATGATAGAGAATTTGTGACATTAAAGCCAAGTGTAGAATTATACACTAAATTATCAAAAGGATGGTTGTTAAAAGGTTACACTTTATTTAACATATATGCAAATGAGCAAAACAATAGTAAGATGCTAAGATGGATATTCAGAGATGGGGATGCGCACTTCCAAACTCTTTTAAATCAGTTAATCCAAAAGTAAGGCATCTTACTAATTAAAAACATTAAGGAACATGTGGACATAGAGGTAGTGTGATTAACCAATAGATCAGGGTAAAGCTAGAATCAAGGTATATTGCAGTTTCATACATCACACATTACAATCTTATTCACACAGATTGCAAACATACTAAGCACTCAAAGGTGACCTCCTGCCTGCGTACTGCTATGATTGAACAAAGTCAGCCAATTTCTAGCTTAATCCCTATATATAAATGCATGCATATTCTGTACAAACATCAGTGCACACTCATATAAGTTAATAGTGAAACATGTATACGGCTCATATGTTAATCAATAGTCTCCTAGGCAAGGAGTCTTATAAATGTCTATTGGTCTGAGCGTTATATTTCCTCTTACCATGTCTCACTATAGAGGGAAGCGATAATTAGAATTATCAATTTGGTCAAATAAAACATATTGGCTCTATGGCACAGACTAGTTAGATCAAATCTGCATAAAATACCAACGTTTTTAGCCTAAGTTATCGCTCCCTATATTGATAGAAAGTATCCACAGTGGTATCTAACAAACCGCTACTTTGAGTGCTACGTGCTGTCGGACCACACACAGTCCTCTAAAGTCACGACCACCGGTGCGTTTCTGTCACTCAAACATGAGATACCGCTGTGGATACTTTGTATCAATATAGGGAGCGAATACTTAGATCAAATCTGCATAAAATACCAATGTTTTTAGCCTAAGTATTCACTCCCTATATTGATACAAAGTATCCACAGCGGTATCTCACGTTTGAGTGACGGAAACGCGTCGGTGGGCATGGCCTTAGAGGACTGTGTGTGGTCCGACAGCACATAGCACTCAAAGTAGGAGACCATTGATTAACATATGAGCCGTATACATGTGTCACTATTAACTTATATGAGTGTGCACTGATGTTTGTACAGAATATGCATGAATTTATATATAGGGATTAAGCTAGAAATCGGCTGACTTTGTTCAATCAAAGCAGTACGCAGGCAGGAGGTCGCCTTTGAGTGCTTAGTATGTTTGCAATCTGTGTGAATAAGATTGTAATGTGTGATGTATGAAACTGCAATATACATTGATTCTAGCTTTACCCTGATCTATTGGTTAATCACACTACCTCTATGTCCACATGGTCCTTTATGTTTTTAATTAGTAAGATGCCTTACTTTTGGATTAACTGATTTAAAAGAGTTTGGAAGTGCGCATCCCCATCTCTGAATATCCATCTTAGCATCTTACTATTGTTTTGTCCATTTGCATATATGTTAAATAAAGTGTAATCTTTTAACAACCATGCTTTTGAATTATCTCCATAGTTAAACATATCTCTATACAAATAAATACATGTTTCGCTATGTATGTGTATGTATGTCAATGTAAAATCCCTGCGTCTCCTATCTTTGAGCCATTATACCATTTGAGTGCAATATATATTTTTTAAAATATTTTTTTATTAAACAGTGTTAATATGAGTGTAACTGTACTTTGTAATGTATTTTTGAAGTGTTTCGTTAAACTTTTTTGTTGCGGGAATCTGTTAATTACAGCTCATCGAGCATGGAAAGAATTGTTGCGTAAAAGGCGATTGCGCATGTGCAATCTAAAATTTTCAAGACGTGTAATATAAGGGCAATGAAAAATGCTTGTGAAAAGACCATATCGCACGTCGAAAAGACATACTGCATGACTTGTAATCTTGCCTTTAATAAATGCTAGATCGAATGATGCATTAAAAGAAAAAAATAGAATAACGTAGATTTATTTTTAAAGATTCATTAGCTGTTTAAAATTTGACAAAATAAGTGTAAAGTTTTAGTGTCTATAAAGCAATAGGAGCTGCCATGTTGTAACTTAGGTTACCGTCTCTGCTGTGGCCAATTAGTGACGGTTATAAATAGGTCACTAGAGTGTGCAGCCAATGGCTGTGTAGTATATTACAGTGTTCTGCACTTCCACTTCTAAGAGGAACTGAAATGCTCACAATTTCAGAATGGAATTTCAGGAAAAGAGGACAAAATAAATAATGAAAGTATATTGCAGAGTTTGTTTATTTTTTTTATACACAATTTATTATTTTATATTACCATCTCAAAGTTTTTAGTGTCCTTTAAGGTTGATTTGCATCAACAATCATAATAGCAAAAATGTTATTTGCAATAACAGTGGTCTAAATTAGGTAGTTTAGGTGTGAATATAATTTTCTTTATAAATATATATGTATATTTAACAAATAGACTGAGATTAGAAATATATATATATATATGTATCTGTTTAAATATCTGTTTAGTACATAACAATAACTAAGCTTAATCAGTGCTAAACCACTTTAATGTAAGATAACAAGTCAGGGCTACCCCAATCTTAAACAACAATTCATAATTAAATCCTACATTTGTGTATTAGTTTGTGACTGGTTAGCAAGGATACCTTTGTTCTGGGGGACAGGGAGACCATTGACAAAAAAATAAATAATAATTTCACAAAACAAATCTGCATTATTCATTGCAAAATTATTTTCAGATAGGAAGCACTATTAGCAAACTCATAGCACTCTTATTACAAGTGGTGAGTTAAGTGGTGCACTTGAGTGCAATCCAACATACCGCTGTACAATTTAGAGCTTTTAAAACTTGAGGTAAACCATTATTATTAATAGTATAACACAGAACTGCACACGGAAACTATGTTTAGAATGGCAAACAGATTTTTTTTTTTTTCGACTAGGTGAGATAAAGTCCATGAATAATGACTTTTTTGCAGAACAGTGGTAAAATCATGTAACCTGTTTTAACACTGTAGTTTCTTTCTTACAAAACAAGCAACAACTGACATTTCTAAGTGAAAATTGTAACTAGCTTGACCCAAATGACTAATGAGTCATTTGTGTAGGTTGACTATATAACTTTTTGCAGCATTCTATAAATTACATATATTCTTCTGGCTTTAAGGTTTTAAAACGATTTTGAAGGGGCCAATAGGTAATTACTTCAAGCAAGTAGATGCCAACCACATCCTGCATATAATAATAGATAGTTTTCTTCTCTGCAGCTGAAATGAAAATACCTAACTTCAAGCCAGGAACAAACTCTGCTCCAATTACTTAAAATGCAACCAGTATTGTTTGCAATCAATGAAATATGTGCATTTTATATTTATTCTGATCTCCAGTAGTTTTATTGAATGCTTTGTTAAGAAACCATTTAAAGTTTGTAATGCAATTTGATTGGTGTAAATTTCTGCTTGATTTCCCTATTTCAGAATAATTTATCAACACTAAAGATGTTAATATTAAATCCTATATAAAAATGTGTTATATAGAATGGAGTGCATACTGCATTTTTATGAATACTGCAGTTTGTGTGATACTGTAACATGTTAGTACATGTTGTTTAGAGTTTGCTTAGATCTTTGGTTTACAATATTTTTCAGCCTAGTGTTTTCTTCTGAAAATTGTTTGGTGGTTACTGCTCTCTTTAAATATAGTGACCTAGTAATAAAATATTTATTTTTTTATAACAATCAGAAGACTCTTCACTCCTCTAAAAAAAAAAGAGGTGGTATTATCTATTTTAAATGCTTTAAAAGTATTACTATTTTATAATTGTTTCCAATGGAGTGATTAAAGGGACATGGAGGCCAATATTAAACTTTCATAATTCACATTTCAACAAAAAAAGCATAAAAGAACCAATTCAATTCACATTAACTGTAGAATACGATTTAGCTGCAGCAGTTTGTAGTGAGTAAAAATGTGCATTCAGATCCTTCATTAGGATCCAAATGCGGAATAAGGCAGTCACTCGTGGTATTCAGCTCTTTTCAGACAGATATATTATTGTGAAAGTGCAACATACTAAGATCTGTGCTAATATAGATTGTAGTGTGTTGAATTTTCACAAGAATTAAAGGGACAGTCTAGTCCAAAAAAAACTTTCATGATTTAGATAGAGAATGCAATTTTAAACAATTTTCCAATTTACTTTTATCACCAATTTTGCTTGTTCTTTTGGTATTCTTAGTTGAAAACTAAACCTAGGAGGTTCATATGCTAATTTCTAAGCCCTTGTAGGCTGCCTCTTCTCTCAGGGCATTTTGACAGTTTTCACCACTAGAGGGTGTTAGTTCCTGTGTGTTATATAGATAACACTGTGCTCATGCACGTGGAGTTCAGGTGAGCCAGCTCTGATTGGCTAAAATGGATGTCTGTCAAAAGAACTTAAATAAGGGGGCAGTTTGCAGAGGCTTAGATACAAGGTAATCACAGAGGTAAAAAGTGTATTTATATAACTGTGTTGGTTATGCAAAACTAGGGAATGGGTAATAAAGGGATTATCTATCTTTTTAAACAATAAAAATTCTGGTGTAGACTGTCCCTTTAATCCAGCTCCATAAAGAGCCAAATGCAACAAGTGTCCACCTTTGTCCGCACATGTGTAGAACTGAGTGACAACAGGATACATACATCATTATGCCTTTACTTACTAAAATGTTTAATTCTTCAGTCAAAAATTGATACACTCTCAGATTTCGTTATTAAAGAGTGCTTCTAGCTATACAGCTTAGCTTGTCATATAGTTTTATCATAGAGTAGCCAGAGCTTCTACACTCCAACGCTTCCGAATCCTCTATAATTCACTTTTATAATATTGCTATAAACACAGTTACTAAACAGTGCTCAGCATGTGTCCTGGACCAATCTCAATATTCCTTTATGGAAAGTAGATTTATTTTAAGAAAGGATAGCAATAGAGGTAAGTGTGATAATAGAAGTAATTGGAAAGTTTGGTAAAATTGTATGATCTGTCTAAATAATAAAAAAGTCATTTTGATTTCTGTCACTTTAATTGCTAATATATTCTGTGCATTGATCATCATTTCAGTTCGGACAAATAGTTTGTTCACAAATTTTGAACCCTTTTGTTTTGTAAAACTTTTGTTAGACATTTCAATCATTTCATTTTCATTTTTTAACAAATATTGGTTTATTAACAAAATTTGTTAAACAAATTAAATGCTTTACATTAATAAAATTACTACTTACACTTTTTAAAACCCACTCTATTAAACCCTAAAACACAAAAACCCATCAAAAAACCGCTACACTAAAGTGCCACAACCCCCATCACAAAAAACCCTCTACACTATTTACCCCAAGGCCTAAACCACCACAACCCCATCACAAAAAAAACTACACTATTTTACCCCTACATTTTCACAACTCCCATCACAAAAGCTTCCTAAACTACCTAACTCTTAAACTGCCACAACCCCTATCACAATAAACCCCCTACACTATTAACCTCTAAACCACCACAATCCTCATCACAATATGCAGCTGACCTCTTCGATGGTCATGGGTTCCTCTTCCTGATGGCAGTCCTCTCCCTGGCAGCGCTCCTTGGCAGCAGTCCTCCCCCAGGCTATGGTCCTTTGTTACAGTCCTCTTTGGTGGTGTTTGGCTCCTCCTCTTCTTAGTTCCTCTTCATGCTGTCCTCGCTGCACAATGAGCCTTGAATGCCAGTTTCCCTTTTATAGGGATGTCCTGGCAGTTTCATTGCCTGATTTCACATTACATTTCAAATCAGCCAATAAAGAAAAATTGATTTTGAAAATCAGCCAATAGAATGAGTTTTTTTCCTATGGCATATAATTTGCTTTTTTTCCTTTTTAGCTGATTTAAAAAAAATAAGCTCTTTCAATTGGATGATTTGAAATTTAATTTGAATAGAATTGCCAGAAAAACCCTATAAAAGAGGGAACTGACATTTAAGGTTCAGTGTGCTGTGGAGACAGCATGAAGACTGCTGATGACAACAGCCACTGGACCACTGCTGAGGACCACTGCCATGGACCAACCACCACCAAGGAACCACTACCACCCTTGAGGAGCCACCACTGGATCAAGAAAATTAGAGGACCCCTGTTTATTATGAATGGGGAAAAGTAAAACTTGGCATACCTACTGGTCTAAATAACAAAAAAGATGCAGTGTTTGCAGACCCAATGTAAAGAAAAAAGTTCAAATTCATTCATAAACAACACAATACTAATGTTTTAACTTAGCAAGAGTTCAGAAATCAATATTTGGTGGAATAACCCTGATTTTCAATCACAGCTCTCCACCAGTCTATCACATTGTTGTTGGGTGACTTCATGCCACTCCTGGTGCAATAATTCATGCAACTCAACTTTGTTTGATAGCTTGTGGCCATCCATCTTTCTCTTGATACCATTCCAGAAGTTTTTAATGGAGTTCCGGTCTGGAGATCTGGTTGGCCATGACTGGGTCTTGACCTGGTGGTCCACCGTCCACACATTGATTATCCTAGCTGAGTGGCATGGAGCATTGTCCTGCTGATAAAAAAAAATCTGCATTGTTGGGCAAATTTTGTCAGAGCAGATATAAGCAAGTTTTCTTCCAGGATAACTTTGTATGTGGCTTGATTCAAAAATTGTTCTCAAACTCAGATCTACCCAATTCCAGCCTCGATGAAGTACTCCCAGATCATTACTGATCCTCTACCAAATTTCACAGTGGGTGAGAGACACTGTGGCTTCTAGGCCTCTCCAGGTCTCCCTCTAACCATTAGATGACCAAGTATTGGGCAAAGCTGAAAATTGGATTCATCAGAGAAGATGACCTGGAATTGGGCCGATTTATCTTTGTGAAAGACGCATGATTAAAGCAAAGTACAAAGTTATCCTGGAAGAAAACTTGTTTTCTTCTGTTCTGACAATGTTCCCCAACTCTGAGGTTTTGTTTTCCAGCTAGACAATGTTCCATGCCACACAATCAGGTCAATCAAGATGTGGATGGAGGACCACCAGATCAAGACCATGTTATGGCCAACCCAATCTCTAGACCTGGACCTTATTGAAAACCTCTGGAATGTGATCAAGAGGTAGATGGATGGTCACAAAGCATTAAAGCCAAGCAGCATTCATTTTTTCACCAGTAGTGGTATAAATTTACCCAATGAAAATGTGAAAAACTGGTAGCGAGCATGCAAAGTCATATACTGTGATTGAAAATCAGGGTTATTCCACCAAATATTGATTTTTGTACTCTTGCTAAGTTAAAGCACTAGTTCTGTGTTTTTAAAAAAAAAATGAATATGAACTTGTTTTGTTTGCATTATTCAAGGTCTGAAAACACTGCATATTTTGTGTTATTTTGACCAGTTGTCATTTTCTGCAAATAAATGCTCTGAATGACCATATTTTTATTTGGCATTTGGGAGAAATGTTGTAGGAAGTTTATAGAATAAAACAAAAAATGTTAATTTTACTAAAATTCATACCTATAAATAGTAAAACTGATCATTTTGCAGTGGTCTTTTCAACAGCTGTGTGCGCTGTGATATATATATATACAGTATATATATATATATATATATATATATATATATATATATATATATATATATATATATATATAATATATATATATATATATATGTATATATAATATATATATATATATATATATATATATATATATATATATAAATATATATATATATATATATATATATATAAAAATATATATATATATATATATATATATATATATATATATATAAATATAAATATAAATATATATATATATATATATATATATATATATAAAACAAATGAAGAAAGCGGACAATCCAGGGCAAGTTAAAAACGATATCTTTTATTCACCAATGATAAAAGGTTCCAGGAGGGTCCATATACAGGTTAGCAAGGCAACACAGGCAAACTGAAAGCTTACATGTTTCGGCTATACAGCCGTAATCATAGCTAATTCAGTATACCTGTTGTGCCCTTTTAAAAGCAAAACAAGAAAATAATTGGTCAATCAATACAACCAATGCCTGTGAAGCCTAGCCACCACCTTTAGGATTAACCCATAATGCAGAATCAGTCTCATTTAACAAATCTAAATAATAAGATTGGATATAGAGAGTCCAATAGAGATAGTATTAGTGTTAAAGTGTTATGTAACATAATACACTTAAATAAACATATAAAAATACATGATAAAGTATATCAAATATATATAAGCAAAATAGTTCAAACAATCAAATGCTCATCATGTTTATCATAAAACTTTCCACAGTATGTATTGCAAATACCCTAAGAAGGAGAGAAATATACACGGCAATTCAAAGGTACAAAATGTTTTGCAAATACCCTAAGAAGGAAGAGAAATACAAACACCAATTTAAACAGTGCAAAATGTTTAGCTAATACCCTAAGAAGGAGAGAAATATACACACTACTGCAAACAATGCAAAAAATAAGGCAAACAATTGCCGATACAAAAGTTTACAACGTCAACAAAAATAGACCACCTGTTTGCTGTCAAATTGAAATACATATATATCTCTCAAATGGCAGCAAACTTGCTGACACTCGATTCGATATCAAGAAATGTTACCCTATAATATGTGACAATACACACCATATTAAAAATGGCATGAATGAATATAGAATTACATACATATTACTACATACAACAAAGTTTATAAAAAAAATGTTGTGTCACAAATATAGAGAGATCATTCTTGATTGACAGCAATAAGACAAAGTGGTCATATCAATGTGGACTACGTGTACCAAACCAAGTTCCCAATTTAAACTAGGTTCTAGGACCAACAAAACTGACCACCCATCTAATAGGTATCCCAGAGATGTTAGGGTTATATTACATAGGGCAAATGTGCCCTTAAGGTTCCTTTTTTATTTACTTGTATATAGTTCAGATATATATTTCAAGTATATATATTGTTCTCCTCTCAAATGGACAGCTCAACACAGAGAAGTCAAAAATCAACCACTGGAACCCATATACAGGTTGGCAAAGGACGGGGCAAATTTTGCCCCCATAGCGGTCCCACATCTCTGGAGAAAAAACCTGCCTTCAAACCGGAAATAGTTATGGGTCAACAGGAATCTCGTGGCTCTAAGTACAAAGTTGATAAATGTACTCGTATAATCAGAATTTTCCTCCAGAAAAAATGCAATTGCACTTAAACCTTCCTCATGGGGTATAGAGGAATAGAGAGCCACGACATCCACTGTTAACCAAGAATAACTGTCATAATTCCACTGAGTACCCTCCAAGATACCTATAACATCCTTAGTATCCCTAGTATAACTGTGCAGGGACACAACAAAAGGGTGCAAAATAGCGTCCACCCACTCAGAGAGATGTTCAGAGAGTGACCCTATACCACTCACTATGGGCCGTCCCTGAACATTCACGAGGGATTTGTGGACTTTGGGGAGATGGTGGAAAATGGGCACCATAGGGCTACAGACTAGAAGATAGTCATAAGTAGCCCTGTCAAAATGCCCATCCTCCAAACCATCATCCAAGAAAGATCTCAATTCCCTTAAATACATCTTTGTAGGATCATGGTCAAGATGTGTATACTGGGCAGTATCCTCAAGTTGGCAATACAATGTTGGTCTTAGGTTTACATTTGTAAGTCAGTTGCGCTCTGTGAATTTTCTTGATATCACACTGACGGGAAATGCCAATGGACATATTTCCATTGATCTGTACAGAAAACCCATAACTAAAAATACTCTTCTACATGCGAGAAGTTGCCACCCGAGGCATGTCCCTTTTGCAGTTGCAAATTGGCAGCTAATCAGGGTGAAGAGGAATTGCTCTGATGAAATTGCATATACAGAACAGAGCAGGGCAATGAGGGACCGTCTATACCACAGAGGTTACCCTAGACATGTTATTGACAGGGCTCAATCGCAGGTGGATAGGATTGATAGGAGGCACCTGTTAGGAGAACCGGAGAGGGTTAGGACATCATCTGCACAGGTGTCGTCCAAAGTTACATTTGTAACGGATTATAGTGACGAATACCAGGATATTTGTAAAATAGTCAATAAGCATTTTTGCATGTTGGCTGCTGACGACAAATTACAGAGCAGTGTAGAGAAAGGTTTGCGCTGCTCTTACAGGCACAGTAAGACAATTGGCAATTGTGTTGCCCCTTCAGAAATTCCACCAGTGACTAGAGATCGCCCAAGTGCGTGGCTTACACATAGGGGGATGTACAGATGCGGCAGGTCCAGGTGCAGACCGTGTGAGTTTTGTATCTTTTCAGATACGTTCCGGTCATTAGTCACAGGAGAGGAGTTTAAGATCCAGTCCTGCCTCAACTGTACATCCTCCTATGTTATCTACCTCATTACATGTGTCGAGTGTTGCCTGCAATATGTAGGTCTTATGACAACTGAGGTTAATATCAGAATACGGAACCATTTGTCAACCATCAAATTGGGTGAGGCTACTACCCCCCTTGTTAAACATTTCAAGAATGTACATCACAAAAGAAATGACACCTTTAGATGGAAAGCCATTGAATATATCAAATCCCCCCTCAGTGGAGGTGACAGGGATAAAATTCTGGGCAAACGTGAAATGTTTTGGGTTTTTAAATTAAAAACTAGGGTACCCAAGGGGCTAAACTCAGAGTACAATTTAATTAACTATTGGAAATAATTTAACTAAGTTTCTCTATATGGGAAACTTAAATACATCTATATTTAATTGTGTATTTAGTTTCCAGTGGCTGATTTTTGACTTCTCTGTGTTGAGCTGTCCATTTGAGAGGAGAAAAATATATATACTTGAAATATATATCTGAACTATATACAAGTAAATAAAAAAGGCCCTATGTAATATAACCCTAACATCTCTGGGATACCTATTAGATGGGTGGTCAGTTTTGTTGGTCCTAGAACCTAGTTCCAATTGGGAACTTGGTTTGGTACACGTAGTCCACATTGATATGACCACTTTGTCTTATGGCTGTCAATCAAGAATGATCTCTCTATATTTGTGACACAACATTTTTTTTATAAACTTTGTTGTATGTAGTAAAATGTATGTAATTCTATATTCATTTGCGCCATTTTTAATATGGTGTGTATTGTCACATATTATAGGGAAACATTTCTTGATATCGAATCGAGTGTCAGCAAGTTTGCTGCCATTTGAGAGATATATATGTATATGTATTTCAATTTGACAGCAAACAGGTGGTCTATTTTTGTTGACGTTGTAAACTTTTGTATCGGCAAATGTTTGCCTTATTTTTTGCATTGTTTGCATTAGTGTGTATATTTCTCTCCTTCTTAGGGTATTTGCAAAACATTTTGTACCTTTGAATTGGCGTGTATATTTCTCTCCTTCTTAGGGTATTTGCAATACATACTGTGGAAAGTTTTATGATAAACATGATGAGCATTTGATTGTTTGAACTATTTTGCTTATATATATTTGATATACTTTATCATGTATTTTTATATGTTTATTTAAGTGTATTATGTTACATAACACTTTAACACTAATACTATCTCTATTGGACTCTCTATATCCAATCTTATTATTTAGATTTGTTAAATGAGACTGATTCTGCATTATGGGTTAATCCTAAAGGTGGTGGCTAGGCTTCACAGGCATTGGTTGTATTGATTGACCAATTATTTTCTTGTTTTGCTTTTAAAAGGGCACCACAGGTATACTGAATTAGCTATGATTACGGCTGTATAGCCGAAACATGTAAGCTTTCAGTTTGCCTGTGTTGCCTTGCTAACCTGTATATGGACCCTCCTGGAACCTTTTATCGTTGGTGAATAAAAGATATTGTTTTTAACTTGCCCTGGATTGTCTGCTTTCTTCATTTGTTCTACATTGCCTGAAAATCCAGGGGCAGAATGGGAGCTTCGTGACTTTCTCACACACTCACATTTAGAAGCAGTAACAGGTTGGACGCATATCACGGCTGTTTGTTGTCTGCGTCGGGGCTGCCTGGATACGCCCCCATCTCTCCCCTCTCTCCCTTCTCTCTCCCTCCCACTTCAACTGGTGAGTGGAGCACATGACGTGTGCATACAGCGGATACCTGAGCAAGTTTTCAGAGGTATGAGGAAGTTACCCTGCGGCTCGGACACACTACGGAGCTGTAATGAATGCATGGTTGTTGTTGCTGGAGCACCGGGTTGCTCGCATTTTACTTGCAATTCCCACCGAGTGGGTGCACTTTAATGCCTAAGCTGTATGCCTCAGGAACCGTTATATCTGATGCTATTTGATTGTTTGGGAGAGACTGCCATCACTGCTATCTGTGGATACAATTGGGTAGATTTGTTTGTTCATATCTACCATATATAAGTGAGAATTTTATATAATAGTTCCGTACCTTTTGGCTCAGTAAAAAACTCTCTTACATTGGACTATATATTTATATATATATATATATATATATATATATATATACTTTCCTTTATTGGACTAACTATATATTTATAAGTAGAAAAGCTTTAGACTTTCTCAAGTCTGAAGCAATACAGACCAATAATCTGTAAATTCTGTATATATCATTGAATTGGTCAGTTGAAAAATTAGTTCAATGAAAAATAAATCTAGGGAAATAGTCTTTTGCATGTCTGAATTTTGTTAGGACATAGATGTAAACCATCAAAGCAGAAAATAGGAAAAAATCCAAAATATTTTTTTGCATGGATGGATGAATGTCTGTTCTATTTACAACTTCTACATTCATTTGACATTTGTTCTACCATTTATATTTTTTTAACAAAATGTTACTTTTTTACATATTGTTTAAACATTTGGATATTGAACACAGCAGTCAATTAAAAATAGATTCAAATTAATAATCATTTGAAGCTCAGTTGTCATAGACTTGCATTAAAGTTTATTTGAATATTAATTTCACTATTTCAAATGGGTTGTTTTGTTTATTTTATTTTTTTAGATAGGATAAATTTGATTTAGCAAAATGCAACATGTATCAACTAACTATCTATCTATTGTTCTCTGTCTGTCTATCAGATCTCAAGACAAAATTAGGGGTTGATCACATTTGTGCTTTTGTTTTCAGTAGATAAAGATTTCTAATTGTTGTATCTTATTTTCAGTGTGTTTTTCAAGTGATCGCAATCCTAAAATTCTTCTGCCATTTTGTAATCCAAAAACCAAATATGCAGGTTTAATGACAAACAAATTGGAAACTTTCTAGATTTAGTGATAACAATACAGGTTGAAAGGCCTGTATGTCCACTTGTCACTTTAATAGAATGTAGTGATACTAATAGGTTATGTGCAAGATTACTCTGTTGTGCTCCAAAACCATAGCGATACAGGGCTTCATGCATGACGTAGCGTAAGCTGCTCCGGAGCCCTTGTGGGGCAGGTTCTCAAATGCAATCCTGCTTCCCGCAATGTAAGGTGCCAAAGAGAAATCACCCCGAACTGGCTCATTCAGGAGGATTAACAGGCCCTTCACTCGCGCGATTGGTGGCTTTACAGGCTCACTTGAGCATATAATAATACATATGGGCAGCGGAAAAACCATATGGCGTGAAGGTGAGCGGGTAACTTCTCAAGCTGAGAAACTTGTTTGCTCCCCTTATAATACATTGAGCCCACAGAAGCATTATCTGCATAATGGAAATGTGTGTTTGCTGGGATATCAGTTGTGATATTGTTTACTAGTGTAAAAGTACTTTTTTTTTAACTTTAATTGACCTAGCAGAAAAAAAATCTATATTTTGTTTGGTGAAGTTGCTTTCTAAAGTCATTCAACATGGCAGTGGGTAATGTCAATTTATTTTATCCATGCACAAAACCAATATTGAATTTGAAAAGTTTTTTAGGATACCTGGTAATATTTTTAAAAGTGTTGTTTGGAGCTAATTAAGTCCTTTTAGCTGTGGTATTCAATAAGTGAAAAAGGAGTAAGTGTGTCATTAGGTATAAAGAATATGGATTGCAGTCAGAAAAAAAAAAAGGACTGGCACAAATTAAATGCATCACTTTTTTTTTCTCTGAACCGATAATCTAAATAGTATTGCTGATAAATAATGAAAATTATTGATCAGTTCCATTATAGTTAAAGGGCACAAAAGTAAAAATTAAACGTTTTAATATATACCATTTAAAAAAACTTTTCAATTTTCTTCAGTTATCAAAATCAGCCCAAGCTTTCTTTATGCACACTTTTTGAGATATTAGCTCCTATTGAGCACTTGCAAGAGTATAACTGTTTTGTGATTGGCTGATGGATGTCACATTATACAGGGGGAGGGAAAATAGAATTAACTTGCCTGAAAAAAAACCTAATAATTTAAAATACCATCAGATATATGTAGAAATATGTATTTATGAATAAATAGAACATATTCTGCTATGTGAAGAACATTGGAATGGGAAATGCAATTGGGTTTACGCATAAGTAGGGTGTTAGGATTTTTTCCATTTTTTTTGCTCCATTGAAGACTATAGGGTCGATTTTATAAAGCAGGAGGACCTGAAGCAGAAGTTAAGAATCTTCTCCTTAACTCATCCACCATCTCTGAAGCGGCGGACATCAATCAGCTCGATCTGATCCAATCGGGTTGATTGACACCCCCTGCTAGCGGCCGATTGGCCACAAATGTGCAGGGGGCAGTATTGCACAAGCATTTCACACTAAATGTGTATGCAATGATAAATGTTGACACCGTATATTGTCCCCAATTATCGATGCCAACCCGCACAAAAAATAATTCGGCCCCTATGGGGGAATACGTTAACGCAATCCCGATAACCAAAGTTTGGCTTTTTGCGTGCATCAGGTTTGCACGCAAGCAAAAACTTCTTTACTTTCTAATACAATACAAGCGCTACCCAATGCGTGCAAAAAGCTTACTTTTAATGGATTAACGCACAAGCGGAATCGTTACATACTGCTCCACTTGTAATCTGGCACTAAATGAAAGGTATAGTACTTTTAAAATGTGTTATTCCATTAAACTCATTGTCAAAAACAAAGAATATATTAAATCTTTATGATGTTAGAATGGCTAGATGTAGAGGCTGTAATGCATTGTCACGTTTCCATGGCAACCACAGAACTTAAAAATGAAGAATCTACTAATGTTTAATACTCAGAGCAGACAGAAAGCTATCAAAATACTATAAGTTAAATTCTGAAGTTTTTATGGAAAAGGCAGCTGTAATCTGAACCAAATTGAATTGGATACTCTTCATAATTTAAAGATTAATTTCAAACTAATACACGTTTAATCCCCCAGCCACAAATCCATAATATTAAACCAATTTTATTTTCCCTTTTTACCTACACATGAATCCTTGTATAGATAATCCCTCAAGAAAAGCAGATATTTAATCAGTAATATTATTATGCACTTTTCATGTGAATTACTCTAGCAAGCTCTGCTGCTTATTTTTCCCTAGTATTATAAAAAATGTGTAACAAATCATTTGTAATACTATTTAATATGGGAAGTTTACTCAAAACTGGCATGGTTTACCAATCATTCTATTTTACCAGCACTGTGCAATATGTTTTATTATTAACATGATATATCTATGACTATTAAAATACATTTTTTTCATCATGTGAATTCACTTATGTTCCATTCCAGGTTTAGGTGGACAGGTTTCTTTAGCGCTCCATAAGAAATGCATTATTTCATTGTTCAAGAACTATTCTCTAAGTCACTGGCCCCCATTTATGGTTCTGTGCATGATTACCAAGCTATGTTCTTCCTCAATTGAAGATAGTGAGGTGGCATCCAATACCTCTATTTTATTACTGCATATCCCTGTTCTTGGGCAACCAGTTGCACAAGAGCAGGTCTTTCCAATAATTTAAGATTGCCATGGTTGAGGTCACAAATGGCTAAAAAAGCAAACCAATGCCTTTTAACATCTGCACAGGCTCAAAAGCTGCTTTCATAGCAAGACCAGTGACATGTTCTTTCTTTGTAAGCTCTTATGGCAAAGCAAACAAAACCCACTCAGAGTCTATGGGGTCAATATATTGTAAGCGAACATGATACGATGTAGCGTATCATGTCCGCCACACATTGATAAATGCCGACAGCATACGCTGTCTGCATTTATCATTGTACCAGCAGTTCTTGTGAACTGCTGGTGCAATGCTGCCTCCTGCCGCTAGGGGGTGTCAATCAACCGGATCATATTCGATCGGGTTGATTTCTGTCCGCCGCCTCAGAGCAGGTGGACAGGTTATGGAGCAGCGGTCTTTAGACCGCTGCTTCATAACTTCTGTTTCCGGCTAGCCTGAAGGCTCACCGGAAACATGGGGCATCAAACTCCATACAGAGCTTGATAAATTGACACCTATCGATGAATAGAATAATAGAGAAAATGACCTTTAACGGCACAGTGTACTGTAAAATGGCACAGTGTACTGTAAAATTGGTTTCCCCTTCTCTTCACTCACATTTTCCCTTCTCTTCACTCACATTTTCTTCATTTGAAGCACACATGATTCGGTTATTCTCTCCCCTCTCTATACGTGTTTCAGTCATATACCTCCCCGGGCTCCCCAACTCAATTTTTAGATCACTTTGCTGCCTGGCTTACTTATTTCCTTTCCTCATACACCCCTGCCCTCATTCTTGGCGACTTTAACATCCCTCTTGACAATCCCACTGCCTCCTCTGCAAAACAACTTCTTCAACTCACTTCCTCTTTTGGCCTGTCACAATGGACTGACTCTCCCACTCACAAAGATGGTCATTCCTTTGATCTGGCTTTCACCTATCAATGCACTCTTTCAAATTTTGCAAACTCCCCTTTTCCTCTCTCTGACCATCATCTCCTAACTTGCAACATCACTTCCCTACCTACAACTCCCCCTCCCTCTACCCCTCACATCAAACTTCACAGAAGCACTAAGTCCCTATATCTGCATCAGCTGGCTAGCACTCTCAAACCTCTCATCCATCACTTCCTTTTCATGCCCTGACCAATCTATCTGCCAGTATAATTCCACCCTTACATCGGTCATTGACACTCTGGCCCCTCCAACCTTAGCTCAGAAACCACACTCTCATCCTCAGCCCTGGCATACTCCTCTGACACGTTACCTACGCAGATGCTCCCGTACTGCTGAGCGACACTGGAGGAAATCTCGGAGTTCAGCTGACTTTCTTCACTACAAGTTCATTCTGAACTCCTACTATTCTGCCCTTAATCTTTATAAGCAACAATATTTTTCCAAACTCATCTCTACTCTTTCCTCTAACCCTAAACGTCTGTTCTCCATGTTCAACACTCTTCTCCGCCCACCCTCACCTCCTAACACAACCTCTCTCTCAGCTCAAGATTGCCAGCCACTTCAACAACAAAATTGACTCCATCAGAAGGGAAATCAGCTCTCAACATACTTCCAATCTCCAACCCCCTCAAAAGCTCACGATCACCCAAAACCCAAATATCCAAAAATGCAGCTCTTTTGCCCTTGTTAACGAGGATGAAGTTTCTGCCCTTATACTGTCCTCCCACCTCACTACCTGTCCCCTTGACCCCATCCCCTCACAGCTACTCCCCTCCCTCTCTTCTACCCTCACCCCCATACTCACACACATTTTCAACCTCTCCCTCAGCACTGGTATATTTCCCTCATCTCTAAAACATGCACTGGTCACACCTATCTCAATCCAACCTCCCCTTCCAACTACCGCCCTATTTCCCTTCTCCCTCTTGCCTCAAAGCTCCTCGAAAAGCTAGTTTATGCACGTCTATCCCATTTCCTTACACTAAACTCTCTTCTTGACCCACTGCAATCTAGATTTCGTTCCCATCACTCTACAGAGACAGCAATTGTCAAAGTTACCAATGACCTACTTACAGCAAAATCCAAAGGCCACTTCTCTCTGCTTATCCTCCTTGACCTGTCTGCAGCCTTTGACACTGTTGACCACCCACTTCTGCTCCAAACCCTCCAATCCTTCGGCATCTGTGACACAGCTCTCTCGTAGTTCTCTTCCTACCTGAATAACCGTAGATTTAGTGTAACCTTCTCTGGAGCATTATCTTCCCCGTTACCACTTTCTGTTGGGGTACCTCAAGGCTCTGTCCTTGATCCCCTTCTCTTTTCAATCTACACATCATCACTAGGTTTCTTAATAAAGTCCCATTGGTTTCAATACCATTTGTAGGCCGATGACACCCAAATCTACCTCTCTGCACCAGACCTACCTCCTTCCTTACTAACCCGTATCACTAATTGTCTTTCTCACATCTCATCTTGGATGTCCTCTCACTACCTTAAGCTAAATCTCTCCAAACTGAACTCCTTATTTTTCCCCCTTCTTCCAATGTCTCCACCCCCAAAATTTCTATAACTGTTTATAATTCCATCATCACCCCTACCCCGCATGCTTAATGTCTTGGAGTCACACTTGACTCAGATCTTTCCTTCACTCCTCACATTCAGTCCTTGGCTAAAGCCTGCCGCTTCCACCTTAAAAACATCGCTAAAATTAGACATTTCCTTACACAAGATACAACCAAGATTTTAATCCACTCTCTCATCCTTTCTCGCCTCGACTACTGCAACTCCATCCTCTCTGGTCTACCTAGCTGCCGCATAGCTCCTTTACAATCCATTATGAATGCCTCTGCCAGGCTCATCTTCCTTACTCGTCACTCTTCATCTGCTGCACCTCTCTGCCAATCCCTTCACTGGCTTCTTCTTGCCTCTAGGATTAAACATAAAATCCTCACTCTGACATATAAAGCTCTGAACTGCACTGCTCCCCCCTACATCTCAGAACTTGTCTCTAGATACTCTCCCTCCCATCCCCTTCGATCAGCTCAGGATCTCCTCCTCTCCTCCTATCTTGTTACTTCCTCACATTCCCGTTTACAGGACTTCTCCAGACTGGCCCCATCTTGTGGAATTCCCTGCCTCACTCCATAAGACTCTCCCCTAGTTTTAACAGCTTCAAGCACTCACTAAAAACTGTACTATTCAGGGATGCATACAACCAACACTAACCTTTCCTAACTCCATTGCTTTCCCCTTGAACCCCTTAGAATGTAAGCTTATGGGCCCAGCTGTTTACAGATCGCTTCATAAGAGCCGACTACAACAGTGAAACTCTCAGCAGGGCCCTCTACCCACCTGACCCCTACAAAAGCTATCCTGTACACCGACTATGTTTACAGCGCTGCGTAATCTGTTAGCGCTCTACAAATACCTGATAATAAAAAAAATAATAATGTGTTTAAAATGAGTTATACTAGTAGAGAAGGCAATGTTATATCTCCTTTTCACAAATATGCTGTATAATGTTCAACTGATTAAAGGGCCATAAAACCCACAATTTGTCTTTCATGATTCAGACAGAGCAGGCAATATTAAACAATTTACCAATTTACTTCTATTATCTAATTTGGTTAATTCTCTCTTTATTTTTTTTAAATAGCTAAACTCCACCAACCATTTGCCTAATTTGGAGGACCCAATCTTAGTTTGCAGCCATCAAGGCTAGCAATGATCATAATGTTAGTATAAAATACATTGCACTAGATTACAAGTGAGGCACAAACATTTTTTACGCTAGCGATATTGTGTTTCTGTGATCATTTTTCATTGCGCTGATATTATAAGTGGAGCAAAAACATGATTGATTTACATAAGAATACTTACCATTATCTCAGAGCTGTGGTTAACTGGTTTCCGAAAATAAAAAGTTGCACAAAACACTTCAAAAATATAGTACTAAATACTCAATCATTTAAAAAAAAATATTGCACAAAAAAGTTATAAGGGATCAAACATATGAGATCTCGGGTGTTAGAAAAAAAAGGTAGACAAAGGGATTTAATATAGAGATACATACAGCTACATGTCTAATGATGTATTTGTATGTATATAGATATGTTTAACTATGTATATACTGAAAATATTTCACATTCCAATGTTATGCACAAAGCAGAATATGTTCTAACTATTTATAAATAGATATTCTGATATATATATATATCTTTATATATCTATTCATATACATAATCCTATTGATATATAGGTATAATTTTATATTTGTGTAAAATAACATAAAATATATATAGAAATGTTTAGTTATAAATAAATAGCACATATTCTGTTACAAAAATCACACTGGAATATGAAATATTCATATTTTCATCTCGGGTTAGCGAGAATGAGAATACGTCATGGTGTTTGCGCAAGAGTGTTTTTTTTGGCTTTATTGACTTCTATGGGGGAATACGTGAATGCGCATTCGATATGTTTTTTTGCACTAGTTAGGTTACTACTAGTGCAAAAATATTGTTTTTTTCAACCTGTTATACCAGCGCAATCTGATTAGAGCAAAAGGCTTACCACTAGTGCAATTAGTACACTAGTACAAGCGGTAGTGCTCCGCTTGTAATCTAGCCAATTGTTTTGCAGCTCCATGCAGCAGGGTTAGCCTTGATAAGTCAGCAGGGTGCATTTAAAGTTCTGAAAAAATCATAATTTTTATAGCTAAATTGCAATATAAAAAAATGAAAATTTTATGAAAAGTTGTTTTGTTAAGCATGAATGATTTTTTATAAACATATCAAGATGTTTACTGTCCTTTTATCCAAAACATATACTGTTTATTAACTATTTGGACTTAACATACGTAAAAAATGTAACACTAAAAAAAAAGGAAACAGCCATGAAATACTGCTTGCAAAAAGATGTTAATAAAATAATGATATAAAACAAAAACACTCACCTCTTCTTTCTCAAATACTGTTATTTGTATGATAATCTGATAACAAACACAATATCCAAGCAAACTATGTAATGAATTTCAAAATAATGCACACTATTACACACCCATCCATCTTAAATCATTTAGACCTTATTCAAATTGCAGATTTTTATTTTATTTGTTCATAAAATAAAGGTTATATTTTTATAAAATAGTTGATCCTACCATAGTCTCTCTATATGTGGTATTTGAACAAACAGTTGTGTGGTTCTCAAGCTGACAAGGGACACCTTCCTCCATATTATCCTTAGAGGCCAGTCAAGATTTACATTTATCCTCACACGTTAATAAAATAAATAAAATATCAGAAAAATCCTAATAACAATTTCTAATTTTTGGAGGAATAAAAAAAAAATCCCACCTAAAATATATGCCACCAGATTAATCCATTTTGGGAATTAAAACTGAAAAAGCATTTGGTTTGATAACCTGTGACCAATTTGACCATTTTTTACTACTCTAGATTGATCTTTTTTTTTTCTCTTTAAACATCTCTACACTTTTATGGTTGCATTTTAATAGTTAGGGGATATTATATCCATATTTTACTCTAAACAGAGGAACCTGATAGAGAATGTCCCATTCCTTTATTTTTAAATTTAGCCATGCAGTAACTAATAATTTTACTGTGCTCCTATTAGGGGCCTGATGATCTAACACTCACTGGCATTGAGACAAATTACATTGAAAGTTTTAGGTTTTTTTTTTTTTTTTTTTTAAGATTATATGGTAATTTAGGTTTGTCTCCTTCACATCAAGTAATTGTTATATTATAGACATAAAAGAATATCTACAGATTCCTACAGACAGAGCACATAATCTCTTAGCAGCTACATTATTACATATAAAAGCATTATCACAAAGGACAAATAAAAGCATTATTGCATATAAATATATTAGCATTATTACATATTAAATCATTATTACATAGGACAAAGAGAAGCATTATTACATATAAAAGCATTATTATTATAATTATTATCATTTATTTGTATAGTGCTGCCAAATTCCATAGCGCTGGGTACAGTGATGGGGTATACAATGACAAGGATTTGTGATAAAATACAAAACATAACAAAACTAATCAAATCTAGTATAGGAGGAAGAGGGCCCTGCTCCGGAGAGCTCAGTCTACAGGTATAGGGTACAGAGACATAAGGTTGGGGTTAGCTTGTCACATCGGTTGTAGTTGCAGTAGTGAGTTAGGCAGTTCATGTATTAGTTTGGTTCGGATGCGGGATGGAGGAGAGATGGTAAGCCTCTCTGAATAGGTGAGTTTTCAAGGAGCGTCTGAAGCTATACAAGGTTGGAGACAGTCTTATGGAGCGGGGTAGAGAGTTCCAGAGGACAGGATCAGCACGTGCAAAGTCTTGGAGACAGAAGTGGGACATAGAAATAACAGGAGTGGAGAGACGTAGATCAGAGGTTGATCGAAGAGGACAGGATGGGGAATATTTTACGATGAGAGGGGAAATATTCTTGGGAGTTAGACTTTTGAGTGATTTGTAAGTTAGGGTTAATACTTTAAATTGCATTCTGGAGTGTATGGGGAGCAAGTGTAGAGACTGGCAGAGTGGACCACTTAATGTAGATCGGCGACTTAGGTGGACGAGTCTAGCAGAATCATTCATAATAGATTGGAGGGAGGAGAGGCAGTGTTTTGAAAGGCCATTTAGAAGTAGATTGCAATATTCAATGCGTGACAAAATGAGGGAATGAATAAATATTTTTGTAGTCTTTTGAGTAAGGAAGGGACGAATTTCTGGAAATGTTGCGTAGGTGTCAACGATAGGATTTGTTAAGCACTTGTATATGTGGGTTGAATGTGAGTTCTGAGTCAAGTGTAACCCCAAGACAGGGGACCTGGGGTAAGGTGTTGAGAATAGAGTCTACTCTCCAACCATCAGAGAAATGTCAGGTGTTGGATGTCTCGAAGAGGGGGGAATAAGAAGCAGCTCAGTTTTGGACAGATTGAGTTGGAGGTAGTGTGAAGACATCCAAGAGGAAATTGCAGAGAGGCAGTTGGAAATCTGGTTCAGTAAAGAGGGAGAGATATCAGGAGAGGAAAGATAGATTTGGTTATCATCAGCATATAAGCAGTACTGGAATCCAAAGGAGGCTATACGTTTTCCAAGGGAGGATGTATAGAGAGAGAAAAGCAAGGGGACCCAAGACAGAGCCTTGTGGTACTCCAAATGAGAGAGGCATAGGATCAGAAGATATGATGTTAAAGGAAACTGAAAACGAGCATTTTAAACGATATGAGGCAAACCAGGAGAGGGCTGTGTCTTGGATGCCAAATGAATGTAGTACTTTTTGGAGGAGAGGATGGTCATCTGTGTCAAAGGCAGCGGACAGGTCAAAAAGAAATAGTAGGGAGTAGTGGCCTTTTGCTTTAGCTGATAAAAGGTCATTTGTTACTTTAGTAAGAGCGGTTTCTGTTGAGTGTTTAGGGCAGAAACCAAATTGTAGTGTATCAAGTAAGGAGTTAGTTGTGAGAAATTGAGTTAGCCGATTATAGACCAGTCGTTCCAATAATTTTGAAGTAAAGGGAAGTAAGGAGATCGGTCGATAGTTAGAAGGGGTGGAAGGGTCAAGTGAGGGCTTTTTTAGGATTGGTATGATTGACGCATGCTTGAAGGTATCAGGAAATGTGCCAGCGGTGAGAGATTGGTTAAAGAGATGAGTTAGGGTAGGGGATAGTGAATCAGAGAGAGAAGGAAGAAGTAGTGAAGGAATAGGGTCAAGTTGGCAGGTTGTGAGATGAGCCAAGGATAGGAGTACAGAGACGTCTTCCTCTGTTACAGGAGGGAAGTAGCATAGAGTTTAGAGTTTTGTTAATAAAAGGGTTGGGTATGAATGCTGGGTTTGATGGGTATGAGGTGCAGATATATTTTCTAATGGTGTCCATTTTATTTTTGAAGTGATTAGCAATAATCTGAGCAGTGAGGTTGGTAGTGGGCAGGGGTGCAGTCGGACGTAGAAGGAAGTTTAAGGTTGAGAACAGCTTTCTGGGGTTGGAAGGCATGAGATAATAAAAGGGAGGAGAAATAGACTTGTTTGGCCAGGCTGAGCACAGAGTTGTAGGACTTAAGGATGAATTTATAATGACGGAAATCAGCACAGGTGACATTTCTTCTACTGCCATTCAGCATCCCGTGAACATCGCTGAAGATATCTGGTCTGTTTGGTGTGCCACGATTGCGGTCAAGTGATTGATGTACGTCGAAGAGTGGAGGATGCCGCTTTGTCAAGTGTTGACTTTAGTGCCGAATTATACTGTAAATCCATGAGGTTTGGGCAAGAGAGGGATGAAATGGAGAGCAGAGGATTCAGCTGAGTGGAAAAGTCTGTGAGATCCAAGTCATTTAAATTCCTGCAAGGTAGCAGTTTATTTATTTATTACATAGGACAAAGAAAAACAATCTTTTGTATTTAAAAGAAGCATGAAATGTGTTTGTTCTACATAAGAAAACAACTTACTTGCTTTAATATGCAATAAAAAAATAGTTTTGTACCTTATGTAAATATTCATGCTCTCCTAAACTTGAATATAAACAATATTACATATGTATAGTATGTACACATAATAACTTATGAGATGTTTAATAAACTGTGATGTGAATAGCATACTGTTTACTAGTTATGTAAATCTTTAACCTATGCAAGAAGCATTATTATACAGTTCAGAAGTACAAATTGTTATATGACAAATTAAATTGATTCATAACATATTCAATATTTTTTTTCCAACTATGAAATCAGCTTGCTTGGATTAATGAAATAGAAAATATATGTTTGAAAAATCTCTTGTTAATAAAAAAATAAACAAAAAAACAATAAAGTAGTTTCATATATAAATATATATACATATTTATATACAGGTGGCCCTCGTTTTACAATGGTTCAATTTACACCGTTTAAGAATAACAACCTTTTTTTCCAGTCATGTGACTGCTATTGAAAAGCATTGAGAAGCAGTGCATTTATTAAAATAGCCAATAGGTGGAGCTGTCCGCTTGTGTTGCAGCAAAGCCAAGCAAGCTGAAATTAATCAATTTAACCAGACCTGAGCTATCGAGCAGATTTCAAAGGAACAAGATCTTCCTGTCTATAAATCAGTCCAAATTGGAATACATATTAAGAACTGTTTGCAGAAAAATGCAAGTGAAGTCTGTGTTGTGTGATTATTGTATTAGGTTTATAATGCTGTTTAACAAATGTTTTGGTTCCTTTAACTTAGTTTAATTATATATTCTGTGTTGTGTGATTATTTTATTAGGTTTATAATGCTGTTTAGCATTTAAAGTCTTCATTTCAAAGCTTTAAAAATAATGTATTAGGTGTTACTTATGACAATTTTGAGAGGGGCCTGGAACCTATCTCCCTCACTTCCCATTGACTAACATTATAAACTGGGTTTCAATTTACAACAGTTTAAATTTACAACCATTGCTTCTGGAACCTAACCCCGGCGTAAACTGAGGGCTACCTGTATATATATACTGAAAATATCAATTCCACAATATTGGCTGCAGCTATGCATACAAGAGGCAGAAAAAAACTCCCTTCAAGTTGTGTGAGAAAAAGGTAGCCCAACCCATTTAAAAGTGTTTCTGCAGCTGATTTGAATATGATGAACTTTTATAATCTGCTTGCCTGAGTAACAATCAACTATGTTTGGATATTGTGTTTTTATTTATAGTATTAGCATACTATGGGGCCTATTTATTATGGTGCGAGCGGACATGATCCGATTGTATCGGGTTGTTTTCTGTCCGCCGCCTCAGAGCAGGTGGACAGGTTATGGAGCAGCGGTCTTTAGCCCGCTGCTTCATAACTTCTGTTTCCGGTGAGCTTGAAGGCTCGCCAGCAACACGGGACATCAAGCTCCATACGGAGCTTGATAAATATGCCCCTATATCTTAGAAGAACCCAAGAAAGACTGAGATCTTAACTTGGCGACCCCCAATATTTCCCTTACCTTGCAAACAATATGATTCCTCCTTATAGTCCACATTAGGAGAAGCTTTTACCTCAAAGCCATCACACTGGTCCAGATGAAGTAAATAACAATCTTATAACAAAACAAAACAAGCAAGAAATTAGTGAAAAGGACATTAAAGTAAAAATAATACTTGAATGATACTAGTTTACATATATTATCAAATTTGCTGTGTTCTCATGGTATCCCTTGTTGAAGGGTACACCTAGGTAGGTTCAAGAGTATTTGTATGGAAGCAATGTTTGTAATAATGTTATCCATTGTTGCAAACAATGCTGCCATAGAGAGCTGAAGACAGGTGCACTCTCTAACCTTCCTAGGTTTACTTTTAATCAAGAAAGGTTCTAGTATTTCTTACAAACTAGAAATAACAACTTTTTTCAGTTATTCAAAGTAACTCATCAAAACCCTAATGAGCTTAATATTTGTATACTTTGCTGAATAAGCATTGCAAAATCATGCAAACTTGTTCAGTTTTATTGTTGATGAATATAAACATCTAAAGGCTTTTTTTTATATTATATTTCATGCTATAGAAAATAATCATAAAATGCCTCAATTCACCAGAAATGATTTTTTATGGGTTTTAAATCCCTTTCAGCAAATTCTACTTGGCTCAAGGATATACAGAGTGATGCATGTCTGGCAGCCTACGGACTTGCTGACAACAATCAAAGCCATAAGTATTGTAATGAGCTCTTTTATACTAACCTGGAGGAACAGCTACTGGGTTATTACGGCTTCTGGAATACTAATGAGAAAGTCCTATTATTCAGAGAAGTGAGCATTCTTTATACATTTTAGCAATGTGGGTGGCATTGAAAAAAATAATAATACAGTTAAATTGGAGGCCAAAATAATAAAAATAGATAAGAGCAAATAATGATTTACTCTATTTTATTTATAAACGGCCAACAGTTTTTACTGTTTTGTATATTAGGTTACGACACTGCATATAAGTACAAATGAGGTGGGGAGATTAACGTGACACTAAAGGGACACTGTACTGTAAAATTGTTTTTCTCTTAAAGTGTTTTCAATAATTTGTTATACCAGCTGCAGAGTATTAAATGAATGAGAGATTGCTTATTTATGTTTATTTTTGCATATTGAATAGTTAATTGTTTTCTTTGAAACCACAACCCATTCAAATGTGTTGAGCTTACAGGTAATTTCAAAGGTGGTGGGTGGGTGTGTTCGCTATTGAATCCTCAAAAAGCATATGTGACTTGTAGTTATATATGTTAACCCTCCAATGAACCACAACAGGCCAGCAAAGTCTTTGCTAAACGTCGAAATAGGGTACTGCACTTTAGTGAGACTAAACGCTATAGGTGATAGGACCTCCTGCTACATTTGTGGTGCAATAGAGAGCTATGCTCCCTACCTAACTCACCCCTATTCAGCGTGTCTGCAGTGTGAGCCTCTTCGACGGGCGTCCAGCTCCTTGGCATTCTCGAGCGGTTACCGGGTGCTTCTCTGATGACGTCACTCGTGGATCGCCTGAAGCCTGTATGGGATACAGCGGAGGTACTAGCAGCATACCAATCCTGTCCTGGATTGAACTTGGATCTGCTGGGAGGGTAACAAAGGCAACGAAGAAAAGAGTCGATCCAGTTCCAGGGTAAAAACAAACTTTTATTCCAATTTAGGTAGATTTAAAACACAAAAAACCTTGCAAGGTTTGGAGTATGAATCAGTCCCATTGGGACAATATATGAATGTGGGTAGTTCTTTTAAAAACAAATCAAAATTATATCCAGTACAAAGCAGAGGCTCCATATTAGAAACCTTCCATCAGAGGGTAGAGAAAGATTTAGTAAAGTTGGCAAAGGATATGGGTAAACCAACCCAAAATTTAACAAACAAAGAGATAAAAGCACCCATGACTCTGCAAAATAACCACGATTTGGTAATCCGTGCAGCCGACAAAGGCGGATCAATCGTGGTTATGGATAGAAAGGGTTATGTAGCAGAGGCTTTACGCCAACCACAAAATCTGCACGACTATGAGGTTTTAAGGAGAGATCCCATGAATGATTTTGCTAGGGCACTTAGTCAGCTTTTGGATGATGGTGTGGACCAGGGCTTCATGGACAAACAGACTTGTGAATATTTGGATGTAGAACATCCTATGATGCCCTGGCTCCACCATCTTCCAAAGGTGCATAAGTCTCTTGAACAGGTAAAGGGTAGACCCATAGTGAGTGGGATTAGCTCATTATTGGAGCACCTATCACAGTGGGTAGACTCCATCCTTCAGCCACTGGTCACGTCCCTTCCTGCATATTTCAGAGACACTACATATGTGATTAACATTTTGCAAGATATAAGATGGGAGAAGAGTAGTGCATGGCTCACGGTTGATGCCGTAGCGCTCTATTCATCCATACCCCATGACAAGGGAATATCAGAAGTTGCTTTTTTTCTGTACATGTGTACTGATTACTTAAGAGAGTTTCAGGATTATGTAGTAAGAGCTGTATCTTTCTTACTTACGCATAACTACTTCAAATTCGAGGGGGTGTGCTATCTCCAAAGGTGCGGCACCGCCATGGGTGCCAAATTTGCACCTTCATATGCCAACCTATATCTAGGTCATTGGGAGTGGTGTTGCATCTTTGGAGAGGGCAACCCCTTCAGAAACAATATAAAAGTATACCGTAGATTCATAGATGATCTGCTGTTCATCTGGAAGGGAGATTGCAAGTTGATTCCTGAGTTTATCAGTTATCTAAACGACAAGGATGTGGGTTTGCGTTTCACATTTGAAACTAATCCAACTACTATCAATTTTTTGGATTTGACCCTTGTTGGAAGTATAGGGGACAAAATTGAGACGGGTGTGTACCGCAAGCCCATCTCAGGTAACAACTTGCTACATGGTAAAAGCAGCCATCCCAGACAGATAAGGTATGCAATTGCCAAAGGACAGTTCACAAGAATCAAGAGGAATTGCTCAAATGAAAATGAGTATAAGGTGGAAGCTGAAGATCTGAGCAAGAGACTTAGAGAGAGAAAGTATCCAGTACGGGATATTATAAAAGCTAGAAATGCGGTCAGCTCTATCCCGAGAGAAAGTCTACAAAAAAGAAATTTGAAGGTGTTTACTTTGTAACACAATTCAGTGCCCAGTACCACTCAGTCAGCAATATAGTAAAGAAGCACTTTACAATGTTAAAAGCAGACGACAGGTTGGAGAATTTGGTAGATAAGGGTGTTAGGTGTTCCCATAAGAAAAGCACCACACTAGGCAATATTCTATCACCAACACAACTACATAAGCCTACAAATAGTACAAGCTCTTGGCTTACACATCTTGGCACATATAAATGTGGTAGCAGACATTGTAAATCATGTGAGTATGTGAAGATTACACAGAATTTCATGTCGTATGCTAATGGAAAATAATTTAAGATAAAATCATGTGTTAATTGTAAATCCAATTACGTGATTTATCGCATCTCATGTACACAGTGCCACCTACAATATGTAGGGTTAACTTCAAGAGACATGCGCAGTAGGATCAGGGAACACCTTTCCACAATAAAGGTGGGTAAATCAACCACCCCCTTAGTACAGCATTTTTCTATCAAGCATGAGGGTATACTGAACACTTTTGAATGGTGTGTAATAGAGAAAGTGGTATTGCCAACAAGAGGAGGAGACTTGGATCAACTCCTGGCAAAACGGGAAATCTATTGGATTTTCCAGTTGGAGACGAGAGTACCCAGGTGATTGAACTCAAAATATGATATGATTAAGTTGTGGGAGTAAAGATAACATCTATTATATCAGGGTTTCTAAATTTCACAAAATTCTTCAATGAACACTTTCTACTAAATACAATACACCCATTTTTTCATGCATAGTCTAAACGAGTGCCTATTTTCAATTTGATATCATCAAGACAGTTTAATATGTATTGAGGGTCTATTGGGAATAACATTTAGGGGAGTGTATTTATGTTGTGTGTTTTTTCTTTCTCCTTTTGTGACCAAACAATACAGGTCCAGTGATATCAGTAAGATTGACAGGGAATTACAAATGGATCAATGCTAAATACTGCAAACTAAGACCAATACATTCGAGGTATGAAAATGTGCCCCTTAATAATAGACTGATGTCATTAATCAATAACAAAACTGAGCTAGAGAAAAAATAATGTTCTTACCCATATTGATGTTTATAGCATTGCGTCTCACAAAAGGTTTAATTACTATTATTTTTGGTCAAATGACATAAAGGGTATTAAGTTGTTTCAAAATTCAATAAGAGAGTCAAATGTATAATTTTCTAAATTGTATATTACACATGATGGTATTGATCTATTTGTTGGTGTTTTAAACTACTTCTGTAGCTGTTAAGGTGTTAAAGGGTTAATTGTTGCAGCAGACAATTGATTGTTTAATAGATTTTAAAAGTTAGCCAATAGAAATATGTCCTGTGCCTTTATAATGTGAGAAAGGCAATAGCACATTAGGCTATGATTACGGCTCACTAAGCCGAAACGCGTAAGCCAGTGCTCTGCCTGCTGCAACACACATTGCAAAGGTGCTTCCCATTTTTGTGTTTTAAATCTACCTAAATTGGAATAAAAGTTCATTTTTACCCTGGAACTGGATCGACTCTTTTCTTCGTTGCGAGCTTACAGGTAAATCAGAGTTCTTTATGTTATCACTTTCTTTAACTAACAAAAAAGTAATATATACTAAAATATAGACAAAAGCAAGTTAAAGTGAATGTAAATGTTCATGAATTAGTGCCCGGTTTTTAAAAATACTATTAAAAACAGGGGCACTTTCCTTCATGAAAGTATACATTGCAGCATATTTTTACATATTTTATTTTTTCTTGAGCAAAGCCGGATCGCCGATCCCCCAACTGCCTCTCCTGCTGTACTTAGCAAAGCAATGACAAAACTGGCTTCCTCCAATCATGAGATAGATGCTCTGAGGGGAAGCCATGATTGGAGGAAGCCGGTTTCATAATTGGTGATGTAAGTACAGAGGTACTGTGGGCGGGGGATCGGCGATCTGGCTTTGCTCAAGAGAAAGGTAAGTATTTTAAAAAAAATACACTTCAATGTAACTTTCATGAATGAAAGTCCCCCTGTTTTTAATAGTATTTTTAAAAACTGGGCACTAATTAATGAAAGTGTACATTCACTTTCAACTGCAGTGAAAACATGTTAGTTTAATTTGGAATTGATGCAAACAGAGCCTTTATATTAGCCCCAGGGGTTCTCCAGTTACCTTCTCTCTCCCATGTGAAATGTTGTATCCCAGAGAGCTTTATTGATTTCTGGCAGTTTTTCCATTTTAATTTAAATAATAGACATGCAAAGTGCAATTTTAATTTTTAAAAGAAATATATATATATATATATATATATATATATATATATATGCAAAGTATGAGTCTAATTTGTTAAAGTTACACAGAAACTAAATACACTGCTGTATACAAAATAAAAAAACAAAATAGAAAATGCAAAGTTTAAATTTAATACAATTTAATCTGAAGGGTAAATTGATATAACATAGAAACCACAAAGTGTAAATGCATCAGAACTGTCATGTCATGCAGTGCTATATTGTACTAGGCTTGTCTCTCCTTCACTTACAGAAATGCAGGGAGCGCCCCTTGGAGAAGCAAAGCAAAATCATCCTTTTGAATATTTCACTAGGGATCTCGCAGTGCTGGAGGATCATTTTAGAATATCTCACCTGAGCAGAGAGGTTTTGAATATCAGGAGGACCTTAGGCACTGAAGATCTCTCTCATGTATCTTTATGAAGGAAAGACAAGCCCAGTGCAATATAGCACTGCACTGCATGACATGAGAGTTTTGTTAAAGGGACAGTCAAGTCCAAAAAAACTTTCATGATTCAAATACGGCATGTAATTTAAAAAAAACTTTCCAATTTACTTTTATCACCAATTTTGCTTTGTTCTTTTGTTATTCTTAGTTGAATGCTAAACCTAGGAGGTTTATATGCTAATTTCTTAGACCTTGAAGGCTGACTCTAATCTTAAAGCAGTAATACATTCTTATGAATCAGCATGTCACAAAACACTAATAATTTTGATAATCATCACTATAAAGAGGATTAAACACAGAAGAGCCAACAAGGTAGCTATCCTCAAAGCCTTAGTCCTCTGTACCTCATTTTAAATTTAATTGCGTGTAGGTTCCGTTGTGTCTACAATGCCTTCCCGGTCCTCGAATAGGACCTATTTGCTAACGTTCAGTGGTAGACACAGATTGTTTTTTTAACATCTAGACTTATTATTATTTTGTCAGACAAAATTTAGATATTGGTTCACAAAGACAAGTTCAAGGCAATAGAGCACATACCGTATTCCATTTATGACATGTTTCACATACAAACTACCTAGAGAAATCACTGTTCATTGCTGATATATACATAATGACTTTAAGTATAAGTTGATGCTTTTATAGAACCCAAAGAGCAAATTTAAGACTCTTTGGGCAGGGCAGAGACTGCATAACTCTGCCAAAAAGTAGATACCAGTAGTATCTGATATGTGCTATTCCAGGTGGTATTTCATGTTTACATACTATCAGGGATTAGAGGGTTGAATTAGTATACTACTTGAGCTGAGTCTGTATCCTATGTGGGCTTATGGGGTCAGGGATGTATGCCTCTTTGCTTTATAAAGAAAGTAGGGGATATCTCCAGCTAATCATATCGTAGTCAATAGTGGGGCCTTCTATACCAAGTTACAATCGCAGCTAGCAGAGAGCTAGCTCTATATGGGTGAATGCATAGATACCTCATCCTAGTTGCGTGTGTAGTCAGATTAAATACACATTCCATATTATAAGCGCTGAAAACGTATAAGGCTGTGCGGTCAGAGTAACCACCAGCGTATTTATGTAAGATAGTAGACCAAGCGCTCCGTGACAAACAAAACCGCTCATAGGCATAATCCCAGTAAACTCACTACACTCTGGAACTCCTCCCTGACCCCAATATTGTTAACAATAGTATATATCTTAAAAGGTGGTATCAAGTAAGTAGTGCAAATATTAGTACAGATCTAAGTCACACAAGCAAGAGATACTGGTTGCAAGTCACGTAATAACAGATGAAAGAAAGGGGAAGAAAGGTAATACTTAGTTAGGCAACATCGCCAACAGAGCAACTAGGGGACAAGGGCTGGATAAAGTGGAGACCAGCAGGACATCCAATGAAGTGCTCATCCCACACCAATCGGGCAGCGTGATAATGTCCCGCAGATGGACCCCCAGCGCAATGCGAGTCCCCAATCAAGGTGGTGATCAGTAGACTGGAGAGGGTGACCTGGTGCCGCAAAGTGACATTGTTCCAGTGGGGTCACACGCAGATCTAGTTGCGCCAAACTGGGGTAGGTGATTGTTAGTTCTTGTAGAGCGCTCAGTTTTATGGACACCTTACCCTGCAGTCCCATTAAGGGTAGCACTCGGGCTGGAAGTTTAGCCGCTTCTCTGAAGGGGACCACCGGCCAATCGCTATGATCTAGGTGAGAATCAGCCATCCAGTTCGCCGCTGCTTGCAAAGCAACAGGATATCTCTCCAGCCGGTCAGCCCCACATGGCGTTGCCTCGGCCGGTCCGATCAGCTCCAAACTCGGGTCAGCGCCCCCAGGTACAAGCATGTTCTTCTCTGGCACCACTTTCGACCGATGGATGTGCTCATATCCCCCAACCGGGGACTCTAACAATTGTGCAGTTTGCTCTGCTTTATCCAGATGTACTCGGTTGCCGGACACTGTGGAAGATGTCGGGCCCACTGCCCCTGTATATGTGAGTCCAGTCTGTCAAATCTATCACAAATCTGCTGCTCATAATCCTTCAAGAGGGAATATAAAGCACTGCATAGGTTCCCACTTACTGAAATAGCCATGGTGAACTGAATAACCCCCGTTCACAGGGAGGGGGAGTAAGCTGATGAGTATTGTAGGCCGCATACTGTTCAATCTACCGTCTTCCACAGGTCTTGAAAGTCCCAAACGACAAAATTTTCATATGTGCCTGCTTTGCCTGTGGTTAGACAGTCAAATACAATTTCACAAGTGGAGATTTCTGCCAGGATCATAAATTATTTACCCAAAGCTACTTACTGTGCTTCCAGTCGGCATGGCGGTTAGCTCCGCCCCCCCATCTTAAAGCATTTTGACAGTTATGCACCACTAGAGGGCGTTAATCCATGTGTTTCAAATAGATAACATTGAGCTCATGCACGTGAATTTACCGAGAAGTGAGCACTGATTGGCTAAAATGCAAGTCTGTCAAAAGAACTGAAATAAGTCTGCAGAGGCTTAGATACAATGTAATTACAGAGGTAAAACAAGTATAATTATAACTGTGTTGGTGATGCAATCTGGGAAATGGATTATTAAGGGATAATCTATCTTTTAAAACAACAAAAATTCTGGTGTTGACTGTCCCTTTAAACTTATATGTAACTTTAACAAATTAGGAACATACTTTGTATATTTCTGTTTATATATACAAATTACATTGCACCTTGAATTTGCTGCATTGCAAACTAAAACTGACACTATCAGAAAATAGGAGGGACAGGGTAGTCCCTTGGGCTGAACAGGGGAGTTCCTATGGTGTCTGAACCCCTCTCAGAAGTCTTGTGAAATATTCTAAGCATTTTAAATAAGCTGGTGTCACTGATTTGTCTGGTCAGCTGTATGCAGGGGAGGTTTGCTCAAAATTCACAGTACACTTATTTTAACTAACAGAAAAGTAATATATACTAAAATATAGCCAAAAGCAAGTTTAATTGTATTGAAAACATTTCAGTTTAATTTGGAATTTATGCAAATAGAGCCTTTGTGGCCGATTTACCTTTGTTCAGGCGGACATTGATAAATGCTGACAGCATACGCTGTGGGCATTTATCATTACACAAGCAGTTCTAGTGAAATGCTTGTGCAATGCAACTCCCTGCAGATTTGCGGCCCATCAGCTTCTAGCAGGGGTGTCAATCAACCCGATTGTATCCGATCGGGTGGATTGCTGTATGCCGCCTCAGAGGTGGTGGACGAGTAAAGAAACAGCGGTCTTAAGACCGCTGCTTCTTAACTCCTGTTTCCGGTGATCCTGAAGGCTTGCGCGGAAACATCTGCATACGGCTGAATACAGGGCTTGATAAATCAGAAATGCAGGGAACGCCCCTTGGAGAAGTAAAGCAAAATCTGCCCTTTGAAAATTTCCCAAGGGATCTTGCAGTGCTGGAGGATAATTTTAGCAGAGAGGGTTTGAATATCAAGGCCATAGGGCTTTGATTATTGTCAGCAAGTCCGTAGGCTGCCAGACATGCATCACTCCGTAAATCCTTGAGCCAAGTAGAATTTGCTGAAAGGGATTTAAAACCCATAAAAAATCATTTCTGGTGAATTGAGACATTTTATGATTATTTTCTATAGCATGAAATATAATATAAAAAAAAGCCTTTAGATGTTTATATTCATCAACAATAAACTGAACAAGTTTGCATGATTTTGCAATGCTTATTCAGCAAAGTATACAAATATTAAGCTCATTAGGGTTTTGATGAGTTACTTTGAATAGCTGAAAAAAGTTGTTATTTCTAGTTTGTAAGAAATACTAGAACCTTTCTTGATTAAAAGTAAACCTAGGAAGGTTAGAGAGTGCACCTGTCTTCAGCTCTCTATGGCAGCATTGTTTGCAACAATGGATAACATTATTACAAACATTGCTTCCATACAAATACTCTTGAACCTACCTAGGTGTACTCTTCAACAAGGGATACCATGAGAACACATCAAATGTGATAATATATGTAAACTAGTATCATTCAAGTATTATTTTTACTTTAATGTCCTTTTCACTAATTTCTTGCTTGTTTTGTTTTGTTATAAGATTGTTATTTACTTAATCTGGACCAGTGTGATGGCTTTGAGGTAAAAGCTTCTCCTAATGTGGACAATAAGGAGGAATCATATTGTTTGCAAGGTAAAGGAAAATATTGGGGGTCACCAAGTTATAATCTCAGTCTTTCTTGGGTTCTTCTAAGATATAGGGGCATATTTATCAAGCTGTGTCAGCATTTATCAATGTCCGCCCGAACAATGGTAAATCGGCCACAAAGGCTCTATTAGCATAAATTCCAAATTAAACTGAAATGTTTTCAATACAATAAAATTTGCTTGTGTCTATATTTTAGTATATATTACTTTTCTGTTAGTTAAAATAAGTGTAATGTGAATTTTGAGCAAACTTCACTTGCATACAGCTGTCGTCATTTATCATTACACAAGCAGTTCTAGTGAAATGCTTGTGCAATGCCACCCCCTGCAGATTTGAGGCCCATCGGCTGCTAGCAGGGGGTGTCAATCAACCTGATCGTACTCAATCAGGTTGATTTTTGGCGATGTGTGTCTGCCTGCTCAGAGCAGGCGGACAGGGTTATGGAGCAGTGGTCTTTATTAAACACGGGCCCTCAAGCTCCATCCGGAACTTGATAAATGGGCCTAATATTAAAGACCTCCTGATTTTTTTTAAAAAAAAATTGTATTTTGTTCCATATTCCCTAGAGAGGTTTAAAAAGCAAAAGCTACAAATCAAACATCTGGTTTAGACAACGTGGAGCATTTTGAAAACCTACAGATTTTGCTTTTTTTGGTCTCTGTAGGGAGTGTAGGACATTGTACAATTTATACACAAATGCAAAAAGTGTTTAACATCTCTTTAAGTATAACATAACTTGGTTGACACTGCTACATGTTACACAATGACTCCACAGATCAAAGCTCATTTACATCTGGCCTATAATTGTTCTAGCAAGATAATTAAATTCATTTTTATGTATTTACAGAACGAATATTGGTGAGATGCTACTGAACTATTTTCACACCTTATAATTACAGGTAACAAGGTGATGCGTTAGCAACCTGCGTTATCATAGTCTGAAAACTACATTTCCTGTTTCTATTAGGTAGTAGTGTTAAAGCGCCACTAAATACAGTTGAGTTGCATAATCAGCAAATGCATAATAAATAGAGAATGGGGCCTATCTATCAAGCTCCGAACTGAGCTTGACGGCTCCCAAATATAAGACTTTACAATTAGGCAACACTATTATGCCTAGTCATGGACTGGCAACTAGATACGGAACATTTTTATGACAAATTATTAGAGGAATCGGTCACGAAATCTTTAGCCTTGGCCACACTTCCATATTGCCCTTTAGGAGATCTCCCGCAACATATAAAATACAATTTCTTATATAGATATCCCCTTAGGATTTGGGCCCAAACTCATAGGATGTTGGGACGAACACACCCCTCCCCAAAATTCATTACTATTATAGGGAATCCCAGCTTCCCAGCGGGAAATGACAATGCCCCTTTTATGATATGGAAGGAGAAGGGACTTATTAGAGTGGGAGATGCTCCGGATCCATTATTGCATACTGTGAAGGCGTTCCAAGAGCTGAAAACTAAATATGACCTATCTCATAAGCATTGTTATGCCTATCTTCAACTCAGACATTATATAACGTCATTAATAGAGTTGGATAAAGACTTCTGGAACCAACCTCCCTTTGCAATCCCACAAACAGCGTTCAGCTTGGGTAGATTTTCAATTTCAGAATTTTACAAGATATTACTTAAACATCAATCAACTAAGGCCCATACTAACATCTTAGAGAAAATACAGCTAGACACAACCACTGACATTGCTACTGCAGATATTAAAAATAGCATTTTGAAGGTTAAATCAGCCACACTGAATTAGATTAGACACTAACACAGATTAGACTACTACATAGGTACTACATCACACCTAACAGATGGAAAAAAATGGAACCTACAACACCCAAATCAGTGTGTAAAATGTAAATACCCTAATCCTTCCCTGACTCAGTACTTTTTAGAATGTCCAGTGATTCGACGCTTTTGGGGACTCCTACAGTACTGGCTCAAAACAGTTATGTCAATTGACATTGCCTTTACCATTGATAAGATTTACTTGTTCATGTGGGATAATGTAAGCTCTAAATTACACTCCCTACTAACTCTCTGCACACTTATAGCAAGAAAATGCATTCTAACTCTATGGTGTTCTAGGAACCCCCCCACCTTGACACAATTTAAAAAAGCCCTATATAAACAAATATTCATAGAACAACAGAATACTATGATGGACATTAGGGGTAGACTCCCAACATTTCTGAAAAAATGGAAAACCCTTCTTTAAAATTTAACTCCGGGGAAACAAAGACAAATCCTCAGACCTTTCATGCACCATGAGATAATGATAGAGGCAATATTAAGGGGAGAATGGGGGGCACTAAGTAATTCTATTTCATACCAAGATACATTAGGAAATGTGAATGAGATAAAGACTGAATCTTTTTTTGAGGGTTTTTTTTATTTTATTTTTCAGCCCTCCTCCTCTCCTACTTATAAGTTGGAACTAGGTTAGTTAAGTAAAGTGTGATACTGACAACAAGGAAAAACTTTCTGCGCTAAACAACCCTCAGAAATATAGCTCAAATATGAATAAATAGCAGCAATGGAAAACACCTGTAAAAGATCTTAAAACGCAGGCAGTTAAAATAAAGGCAGGTGAGAAAGAGGACTAATAACAAATGTTAACAGCAGTTGTAACAGCGTCCATATGGAAATGTGAGTTCAAATGTAGAATAACGGAGACGTATCACACACAGCACAGTCTCTCACGAATAGTCCAGCCATACAGAGCGGCCAAAAACGGCTGTAAAATTTACCCGGGTCAAACAAGTAGTGGTAGATGCGGTGGATCCGTGCTCACTGTTGGGCTCCACATTCCTTGATACCACACAAGGGAGTTGGGTGATGACGTCACTTTGTGTCGGCTACGGAATCCGAGATGCGGCTCTTCTGAAGCTGTGATACTGGTTCTTTTTGTTTTGTTGTTATTGGCTTTATATATAATAGAAAAAGGAAAGCCACATGACATTAGACAGACAGGTAAATTTGTTACACATCAATCCAAAACTGTCAATATCTCATAAGTCTGATCAAAAGTATCATGTATACCATAAATGTAAAATGTAATACAATGTAATCTGTCATATTTTTAATATAAGCCTGTACTGTCTCAAATGTGCCTTTGTCATGTCTACTACCCCTTTAAGAGACACTCCTCACTCCTTATTCCTATCCCTACTTAAGGAGGGGCCTATTCCCTCACAAACTGCTTGATCAGTGCAAGAGTCTCCTTTTGTAGTTGTGCTCTTCCTGAGCTAAATCTCAAGCTTAACTATTGGGTAAAGGTATTCCCTCACATAGAGAATTGTCACTTACCCACTTGTACTTATTCCGGTACAAAACTCACCTCTAACTACTTAACTAAGCCATTCTGAGTACACCGTCCTAACTTCTCTACTGCTGACTCCCGAGAAGATCCTCTGCTACCTTCTGCCGCCACAGCACGCCGAATCAGCTGTCCGCTGATGTCATCATCTTCAGGCAATCTACTGAGAGAGTCGCACAAGACGCTGCTCCCAAACAAAGGCTACTCTGGATTCCGGATTACCGGATCTTCAACTCCAAACTACGGAAATACCTCCAACCCCCAACAGACTGGATCACGGACCTAAGCACAAGTAAGACAGTAACAAACTAACCGCAACTACTTTTTCTCTGCTGCCTGTTTATTGACTGTTACGGACTAACTGCAAGTACCTTTACTCCGGTGCCTGTTTCTATGTAAAACTGTCTGCTTATGTGTTGCATGCTAAATTCATCATAACTGCTCACAACTGACTGCTTCATGTGACTGTTGTTTTTGATTAACCATCTCCCACAACTGACTCTGTTGAAACTCAATTAATTAATAACTAATCCTTATGTTTCAGTATACCATCTAAAAACAAGCAGCCAAACCAGGGAACATATAAATTTGAGTACTAAGTATTGCTTCTGTTCCCTGTTAAACACCTTGTTTGTCAGTGGGATTCCTGTTGATCTAAAATCTACTAACTGTTATTCCTGGATAATAACACTCCCATTAACCATATTGTGAGTTGTTTCATAGGAAAACCATATTTCCTAGACAAAATAAGCCTATTATAGAAATAGGGATATTGCAGAGTGATCAAAACCTTTAAAAAAGGTTATTAGGGCAAGATGGATCCCACAGAAATGGAAAACCAAATAACTACCCTTAACCAGAAAGTGGATATTCTTGCACAGGGGCTAAATGAGGTGCAAATTGAAAATAACACCCTAAAACGCCTTCTGAATGACTTTTTTGCACAAAAGGCTGCTGAGCATCCAGAACCACACATTAACCCTCCACAACCATTTTCAGGGGTTAGGTCAAAATTTTGTGAGTTTAAAAATTCCTGCCTATTGATGTATAGCATGAAACAAAAAACATATTGTACAGAACGTATTCAAGTCCGTACTACGATCTCCTACCTAAGTGGGGGGCCCAGATCCTGGGCGGATAGATTTTTCGAATCGGGTGATCCAATCATGGATTCCTTACACAGCTTTTTCTCTGCTATGTCAACCCTCTATGAAGATACTAACAAGCAGCATACCGCTGAACATAACCTAGATCCCTAAAACAGGGCAAAAGAGCGGTAGAGGATTACGTTGCAGAGTTCCAGTTGTGGGCAACAGATTCTCAATGGAACTCAGTAAGCCTTAAAAATCAGTTCCGTCTAGGATTGTCAGAGCATCTTAAGGATGAGCTTTCTAGGATAGAATTACCCGAAACCCTAGAAGCTCTTATTAAGACATGCATATCCATGGACCGTCCGTACAGAGAAAGAAGACAAGAAAGACAAAGTCCTGAAACATATACTAAGAAACACTTTGCTCCACAATACGACAAACCTAACACCCCGACAGTTGCCATGGAAATTGGGACCCTCAAAGGACCACTGTCTCAAGAAGAAAAATCAAGACTTTGCCTTGCAAACCTGTGCATGTACTGTGCTAACAAGGACCATACCGTATCTACCTGCCCCTTGCTAAGCCATCAGAAGAAGGGTAAGATATGCCACATTAGCCCACATATTGTTCCAACCACAAAAACTTACTTATCAATTTTTTTGTATTTACAGTGGGATCCGCGCCTCCTCCAGAACAAGGCTATGATTGACTTGGGGGCGTTTGGGATGTTCATAGACCAGAAAGTTGTAACTACTAATAAAATACCCTGTGTGCTTAAAAAAATACCTGTTATGTTATGTTATTGACAAATCTAATTTCTTAAAAGGTCCCATAACTCACCACACAATACCCCTTCAGCACCACTAAAGGTGGTCATAAAGAATACATCACCTTCAATGTTATTCCTGGCTCCATACATCCTTTAATACTTGGTTACCCATGGTTACACAAACACAATCCTAAAATAGATTGGTCCTCTAATAAACTCACATTTGACTCACCATATTGTGCTACAAACCCTTACACCAGAATACAACATATCAAACCTGTATTACCTAGAGCATATGCTGAATTTTCTGATGTATTTAACCTAAAAGATGCAGAAAATTTGCCACCACACAGACCATATGACTGCCCTATAGATACTAAACCTGGTGCAATCATACCTTTTGGCAGAATATTTCATCTATCGCAAAAAGAGCTGAAGTATTTAAGGGATTACTTAAATGAAAACCTAAGAAAGGGTTTTATTTCACCTTCCACCTCCTCTGCAGCAGCAGGCCTATTTTTTGGCACCAACAAAGACGGCACCCTCAGACCCATTATTGACTATAGGGCACTAAACTCTATAACCATAAAAACAGATACCTACTTCCTCTCATCCCCGAACTCCTTGAAAGGTTAAGAGACGCCAGGATTTTTACTAAACTTGACCTAAAGGGTGCTTATAACCTCATTAGGATGAGGAGTGGAGATGAGTGGAAGACAGCCTTCAGGACCCGTTATGGGCTCTTTCAGTATAATGTAATGCTGTTTGGTTTAACAAACGCACCAGCAACATTTCAATTTTTTATTAACGACATTTTTAAGGATCTCATGGATGTGTGTGTGGTAATTTATTTAGATGACATTTTAATTTATTCATGAAATATCAATGAGCATATAAAACATGTAAGGTGGGTTTTAGCTAGACTGAGGGAACATCGCCTCTATGCCAAAATGGAGAAGTGGTGTTTCCATGTAAAGACGATAAAATTCTTAGGCTATATAATCTCACCAGCTGGTATAACTATGGATCCTGAAAAAGTTACTTCCATACTGAATTGGACCACACCCACCACAGTAAAATCGCTACAAAGGTTTCTGGGCTTTTCAAACTTTTATAGAAGGTTTATAAAAAATGTTTCCACTATAGTACAGCCCTTAACCAAGCTAAATGGTAAACAAAGATTCATATGGAACAATGAATCCCAGAAAGCATTCAAATCATTAAAAAAATGTTTCTCTACTGCTCCCATTCTACAACTACCCAATCCTGATTCACAATATACATTAGAGGTTGATGCTTCTAATACAGGAATTGGAGCTGTTCTTTCACAACAGAGCCTAGAGAACCCTACGTTACACCCAATAGCGTATTACTCTAAGTCGCTCACAGCAGCTGAACATAATTATTCAGTTGGGGATAAGGAGCTGTTAGCAATAAAATGTGCTCTGGAAAACTGGAGGCATCTGCTGGAAGGTACCACAAAACCATTTTACATATTCACGGACCATAACAATCTGCAATACTTGAGGGACAACAAGACGCTCTCATCCAGACAGGTATGATGGGCCCTGTTTTTGGACCGTTTTGAATTTCTTATCACTTACAGACCAGGTTCAAAGAATATTAAAGCAGATGCTCTCTCACGTTCACTTGAACCACTTCCAGACGACCATGAGAAAGTGCATATCATCCCACCCCATAAAATTGTGGCAGCAACTACGTCCCTACAAGCTGATATTCTAAAAGCTTTACAGTCCGACAATGAAGTTCCCTCTGTCTGCACAAAGGACACCATTTCTGGGATCTATTATTATAACAACTTGACATATGTTCCTCCATCCCTAAGGAAAGAACTGTTACAACACTTCCACGACACACCACTTAGTGGTCACCCTGGAATGACAAAAACAAAAGAACTCATAAGTAGAGTTTTCTGGTGGCCTCAACTAGGTCAGGATGTCCTCAACTTTGTTAAAAATTGTCACGTTTGTTCTAGAAATAAAAAATCACATCACAAACCTTTTGGTCTCATGTGCCCTCTACCTATACCAGAAGTCCCATGGAGTATGATCGCGATGGACTTCATGGTAGATCTACCACCCTCTAACAACTACACTACTATCTTAATTGTGGTTGATCACCTTACTAAACTAGCCCACTTCATACCACTGAAATCCTTACCAAATGCTGTGACAACAGCTAGAGCATTCTTTTCACACATTGTCAAAATCCATGGACTACCCATAGTGTCAGATTGTGGAATGAAATTGACGTCAAAGTTTTGGAGAGAACTATGCAGGCTACTCAGGATTTCACTGCGATATTCAACCGCTTTCCATCCCCAATCCAGCGGTTTAACTGAACGAACAAACCAAACACTCGAACAATACTTGAGATGCTATATATTTCATCTGCAAGATGATTGGGTAAATTGGCTACCTTTTGCTGAATTTGCGTACAACAATTCCATGAATTCCTCCACCAAAACTTCCCCGTTCTACGCAACCTATGGCTACCATCCTAAGTCATTACCAGTAAAGGACTTGATACCTACTAATCCAGCTATATCCGAATACACACATAACATAAAGACCTCCCTAGCGATACTAAAAAAACATTTGGAAGAAGCAAAGGATTCACAAAAGAAATATTTTGATACAAAACGGTCTGCTCCTCCAGTATACACAGTTGGCGACCATGTGTGGCTTTCCACCAGAAACCTTAGATTAACAGTACCCTGCAAAAAATTGGCGAATCAATTCATTGGCCCCTATACAAATAAGAAAATCATCAATCCAAACGCAGTCATACTTCTTCTATTACTTCTATTACTTCTTCTATTGCCACAACCGACCAAACAGAGTATGAAGTTGAGAAAATACTAGATTTGCGACGTAGATGGAGAAGAGTAGAATATTTGGTCCATTGGAAAGGGTATGGCCCAGAGGAGGATTCATGGGTTCCATCCTATGATTTACATGCTCCTCATTTACTCACCAATTTCCATAACATGTACCCCACCAAACCAAGTGGAATGAAGGGGAAGGGGGCGTCCAGAGTGGGGGGATCTGTCATGTCTTCTACCCCTTTAAGAGACACTCCTCACTCCTTATTCCAATCCCTACTTAAGGAGGGGCCTATTCCCTCACAAACTGCTTGATCAGTGCAAGAGTCTGGGAAATTCATACGTCTCCTTTTGTAGTTGCGCTCTTCCTGAGCTAAATCTCAAGCTTAACTATTGGGTAAAGGTATTCCCTCACATAGAGAATCGTCACTTACCCACTTGTACTTATTCCGGTACAAAACTCACCTCTAACTACTTAACTAAGCCATTCTGAGTACACCGTCCTAACTTCTCTACTGCTGACTCCCGAGAAGATCCTACCTACTGCCGCCACAGCACGCCGAATCAGCTGTCCGCTAATGTCATCATCTTTAGACAGTGTACTGAGAGAGTCACACAAGACGCTGCTCGCAAACAAAGGCTACTCTGGATTCCGGATTACCGGATCTTCAACTCCAAACTACGGAAATACCTCCAACCCCCAGCAGACTGGATCACGGACCTAAGCACAAGTAAGACAGTAACAAACTAACCGCAACTACTTTTTTTCTGCTGCCTGTTTATTGACTGTTACGGACTAACCGCAAGTACCTTTACTCCGGTGCCTGTTTCTATGTAAAACTGTCTTGTGTGTTGCATGCTAAATTCATCATAACTGCTCACAACTTACTCCTTCATGTGACTGTTGTTTTTGATTAACCATCTCCCACAACTGACTCTGTTGAAACTCAGTTAATTAATAACTAATCCTTATGTTTCAGTATACCATCTAAAAACAAGCAGCCAAACCAGGGAACATATAAATTTGAGTACTAAGTATTGCTTCTGTTCCCTGTTAAACACCTTGTTTGTCAGTGGGATTCCTGTTGATCTAAAATCTACTAACTGTTATTCCTGGATAATAACACTCCCATTAACCATATTGTGAGTTGTTTCATAGGAAAACCTACACTCATCATATTTCCGAGACAAAATAAGCCTATTATAGAAATAGGGATATTGCAGCCTTTTACAATAAAATATATATTTTTTTTAAAAAATACTGTTTTTATGATGCACTTGCTGCTGTTTGGCACTTTTTTATGGTGGGGAGTGGATCCTGCTGACGTGGAAATACAGTCTACTGGGTGGCTGAGAGGTCCCAGATTGCTACTACTGCACCTGGAGGTGCGCTACATACTGTAAGTGTAAACATTAAGTATCATATCTGCCTGTTAAAACTGTACTAGGCTATGGTAACTCTGTTCTCTCACTCACAGGAATGAATGCTCCATTTATTCACCTTCTGACCGAGTGCTAGATTCGCTGGCACACAGTGAGCTGGACCACTGCTATAGTTCCAGTCTGCCCCATTAGCACCATTGGGTGCTTCACCTTTGTGAGTATCTATCGTATTCCCACATTGATTATTCTATGTACAGACGTTACTAGGCCATATTGGTGCCTCTGTGTTCTCTTTCCTACTACCAGGGATTTACCATCCATTTGACAGAGTGCTGCCTACCCACTGGATTACAAGGACTTTTTTTGTCTCTGTTTTGTTGTATTGTGTTTTACCATATTTAGATACCACATATTTTTAGAGTTGTTTAACTTATCTGGTTTTGATAGTACAATTGCATTAGGAGTAAGGAAACGCCCCCTATGGGAATTTTGTTGCATCTTTCCGATTTATGACCTTGAAATACTACTGTATACATGGGCTGGGTTTCTTAACGGACTGAAATGACTTAGGAAGTTATTCTAAAAAAGAAAAACCCAAGCTGCATATGATATTTCACATGGGGACGTTCCATTTTTATGGATTGGAGCAGAGGTAATTTTTCCTTTATTGTACATTTTATTTTGCAGTTGCTACGGAAAAACCATATTTAAACACTGCAGTATTTCTACAATATATTTTTTTTAAATAGCCCCTATGTTTTTCCAATTCAGTGTCACACCTTTCTCCAAGGAGGGATGTGATAACCACAACAAAACTAGATAACTTTATTGATATTGATTACTTGTACAACATTTAGCATTTTCCTGTCACTAAATCTCAACCTGTCTGCAGAAATATATATTTTTTTAATAGCTGCCTGCAAACCACAGCTGGCTAAAGATACAATCTGCCAATTCTGAAGCTGTTTCATATGGGAAATGAACATGCTGACATGTAGTTGATTGTTAGCGCATGAGTAAGATCAAAGGCCTTTGTTAAACCATTAGAGATGCTGTGTCCTCTACAGGATTTCCGCAATACTTTAATATGGAAGCCTTCTGGGTAAAAGCCACTATTCATATTTTTCACTGAAGAGGTTTCAAGACTGGATTTAGCCATCTCCCTCTGTGAATACAATCTGCTTGCATGTTCCCTTTTATAAAACAGTGATATCCCTTGGCTATTACCTTTCTAACTTTATTTAAAGCTAGGGGGTCCCTGGAGCTTGGATTACTTGTATTTTCCTTTTGGAGTTTCAGCAATTCCATGGATCTTGTTTTTCTCCAGTTTCTTTATAGAAGCTTAGAAAATCTCCTGACAAAGCAAATCTATACAGACACTATCATGATGAGACCAAAGAAAGAAGCAATGCATATGTAGGTTTTCTACTGAATATAAAACACTTTGTAATTTCAGTTTAGAGACAGAAAATCTTTGCTCTCAGAAAGTTAAACAATAGAAGGCTTTGTAATTTGCTGCAGAGTTTTCTTACAGTGAAATATAATTATGCCAGATAAATACAATTTTGATAACACTCTTATAATCTTACCTTCAAGCATGGTTTGTCTGCACCTGAATTTAAACCTATTGTGTACCATAATTTGGTTTTAATATGTATCTCCATAGTGATGTTGGTTATCTGTGATTACTTGTCTCCCACAGAGTGTAAACAGTACAGCTTAATTTACTGGCCTAGATTTCAATCTTTCCAGTGAAAACAAGCTGATAACCTTATGAAACTCATGAAAAAGCATAAATATTTTAACATAACACTATTAAGGAATCTTTTTAGTTGCTATCCTAAATGGCAGTGATAATTATTGGAGCGTCAGGATTTCTTTTTCCAGATGCTTAAAAAGGATAACAATTGATCCGGAAATGCATTTTCACGCTCTTTGGGTTATTGGTCTCTGAAGAATTTACTAATTTATAAATGCGAAATGAGATATCAATGCTAAATGAAACTCTTTTATTTAATCCTATAGAAGACACAGTGGGCCAGATTATGAGTGGCGAGCTATCGTTAGCGAGAGGAGCATAAACGCGATCGCAAGATTGGGGTGTTCTTTTCCCTCAAATCCATATTACAAGTGGTGTGCTGTTTAAATGGCCGCCGCTTTGTTTGCTCAAACTTGCTGTAATTTATGTTCCCCATATTTTCTATGGGCGGCACTGAGCAATAATGTCCACTCCTATTAAGTTGAAAGTAAATGCGAACAATTGTAAAGAGTTTGGCCAGAGGAAACAGTTGCACTACTCTATTAACCCCTAAACTGCCACACACCCACATCGCAAACTACTCCACTGTTCTATTACCCCTAAACCCCCACATTGCAAAATACCCAACTACACTATTAACCTCTAAAACACCACACCCCCATATCTCAACATACCCACTAGCATTAAGGCTCCTAACCTAACATCCCCTAAGTTACCCCAAAAAATCAGATCCTTACCATAAAAAAAACTGACCTTACCTTTAAAAAAATAACCTTAAAGGGACAGTATACACTCATTTTCATATAACTGCATTTAACCCCTTAACGACTGAGGACGTGCAGGGTACGTCCTCAGAAAAAAGGCAGTTAATGCCTGAGAACGTACCCTGCATGTCCTCAGTGTGGAAAGCAGCTGGAAGCGATCCTGCTCGCTTCCAGCTGCTTTCCGGTTATTGCAGTGATGCCTCGATATGGAGGCATCCTGCAATAACCTTTGTAAGCCATCCGGTTCAGAGAGAGCCACTCTGTGGCCCTCTCTGCACCGGAGATCGGTGGCTTACTGCGTTGGTGGGTGGGAGCCGGACCGGGAGGCGGGTGGCGGCCATCGATGGCCCTGGTTATGTGAATGGGGGGCGGGATCGTGGGCGGGGGTGGCTGGGGGCGCGCACGGGCGCGCGCGGTGCAAGGGAGGGTGGGGGCGGGCGCGTGCACGGGGAGGGAGCGGGTGGGAACCTCTACACTACAGAAAATTTTGAAAATTAAAAATGTTGAAAGTAAAAAACAAAACAAAAAACAAACGATCAGCAAGGTGGTGGGGGTTGTCTGTGTGGGGGTGGGGGAAGCTACACTACAGAAAAGAAAAACAAAACAAAAAAGCACTTTTTATTGCACTTTTTATTGCAAACTGGGTACTGGCAGACAGCTGTCAGTACCCAAGATGGCCCCCAATAAGGCAGAGGGGAGGGTTAGAGAGCGGTTTTGGGGGGGATCAGGGAGGTTGGGGGCTAAGGGGGGGATCCTACACAGTAGCATATGTATATTTTTTTTAAAAAAAACCCTTTTATTTTAGTACTGGCAGACTTTCTGCCAGTACTTAAGATGGCGGGGACAATTGTGGGGGAGGGAAGGGAGCTGTTTGGGATGGATCAGGGGGTGGGATGTGTCAGATGGGAGGCTGATCTCTACACTAAAGCTAAAATTAACCCTGCAAGCTCCCTACAAACTCCCTAATTAACCCCTTCACTGCTAGCCATAATACATGTGTGAGGCGCAGCAGGATTTAGCGGCCTTCTAATTACCAGAAAGCAACGCCAAAGTCATATATGTCTGCTATTTCTGAACAAAGGGGATCCCAGACAAGCATTTACAACCATTTGTGCCATAATTGCACAAGCTGTTTGTAAATTATTTCAGTGAGAAACCTAAAATTGTGAAAAATTTTAAGTTTTTTTTAATTTGATCGCATTTGGCGGTGAAATGGTGGCATGAAATATACCAAAATGTGCCTAGATCAATACTTGGGGTTGTCTACTACACTACACTAAAGCTAAAATTAACCCTACAAGCTCCCTAAAAGCTCCCTAATTAACCCCTTAACTGCTGGGCATAATACAATTGTGGTGCGCAGTGGCATTTAGCGGCCTTCTAATTACCAAAAAGCAACGCCAAAGCCATATATGTCTGCTATTTCTGAACAAAGGGGATGCCAGAGAAGAATTTACAACCATTTATGCCATAATTGCACAAGTTGTTTGTAAATAATTTCAGTGAGAAACCGAAAGTTTGTGAAAAAATTTGTGAAAAAGTGAACGATTTTTTGGATTTGATCGCATTTGGCGGTGAAATGGTGGTATGAAATATACCAAAATTGGCCTAGATCAATACTTTGGGATGTCTACTAAAAAAAAATATATACATGTCAAGGGATATTCAGGGATTCCTGAAAGATATTAGTGTTCTAATGTAACTAGCGCTAATTTTGGAAAAAAATGGTTTGGAAATAGCAAAGTGCTACTTGTATTTATGGCCCTATAACTTGCAAAAAAAGCAAAGAACATGTAAACATTGGGTATTTCTAAACTCAGGACAAAATTTAGAAACTATTTAGCATGGGTGTTTTTTGGTGGTTTTAGATATGTAACAGATTTTGGGGGTCAAAGTTAGAAAAAGTGTGTTTTTTTCCATTTTTCCTCATATTTTATCATTTGTTTTATAGTAAATTATAAGATATGATGAAAATAATGGTATCTTTAGAAAGTCCATTTAATGGCGAGAAAAACGGTATATAATATGTGTGGCTACAGTAAATGAGTAAGAAGAAAATTACAGCTAAACACAAACACTGCAAAAATGTAAAAATAGCCTTGGTCCCAAACGGACAGAAAATGGAAAAGTGCTGTGGTCATTAAGGGGTTAATAGACACTACTATAAAGAATAAGATGCACAGATACTGATATATGAAAAGACCCTTTACACAAACAGGAGTAAGCTGGAGAAGGTAGCTGACGGTATTCACATAAAACTTTGGGGCTTGGTTAGGAGTCTGAAAATCAGAGCAATGTTATTTAAAAATAAGCAAAACTATACATTTATTTTTAAAAAAAACTTTATGGGCTATATAAATAGATCATCTACAAAACATTTATGCAAAGAAAAAATGAGTGTATAATGTCCCTTTAACTGAAAAATAAAAAAACCTTACCTTACCTGAAAAATAAAATAATCTAACATTGCAGAAAAAAGGTACCATTACAGAAAAAAAAAATCCATTACAGAAAAAAAATACCAAAAATAAAAACCTCACTTAACCCCCCCCCAAAAGATATAAAAGATATATAGATACTAAAATTAATCTATAGCAATAGCCTTTAAAGGGGCTTTTTGTAGGGCATTACCCTAAAGTGACAGCTCTTTTTCAAAGAAAAAAACAACACACCATTCTACAAGTAACCTCCCACACCCCCAAAAAGAGGCTGTCTAAAAAAAATTTACTCTAAAAATTGCCCTTAAAGGGCATTTGGCTGGAGGAGTTAAATAATGAGATGCAAGGTTTGAAATTCACTTTGACATATTCAAAAGAAAAAAATGTTTTCTAGATACAAGTATCAGTATATATGACAGTAAACAAATATCAGATCTTTTTGTAAAGAACACTGATTATACAAGCTTTTATACAGACAGAGTGTAAAAATCTGTGTTCAAAATATAGCATCATTTAGCCAGCTCAAAAACACTCATCTGCCCCAGGAGATCAATAGTCATTTGTCAAGCAGCAGACACGGGTTAATGGGTGTTAAGTATAAGTCCCTCTTCTCCACATGCAGCTTTACACCCCAAAAAGCAGCTGAGCCTCTTACCAAATGACCAGTGACTTTCCGCCTTTCCTAGTCGACGTGGAACGCTGTTGTGGTATCCGGTTACTGCTATGCTGTTCTATGAAGACTGGGACTCAAAAAACGCTATCTAGCATCTGTCATCATTCCCTCTGCTATGCTGTGCTTTCATCTCACTATCGGATCCCCATGTGTCACGCACACTTCTCTGTCATGTGACCGGTCACCGGAGGTGCTCCAATCAGCCTTAGCTGAGCCACTTAATGGATTACGGAAAGTGCCAAGTGAATAGGGATAATTCCAAATGTAATATTTCAAAAAGATACTGGCACTTCTTCTTGATTAAATGTTCAAAATAGCAGTCATAATGTTATAATTGGCATAAATCATGCCTGACATGTTTTGGCAATTTTGCCTTAATCATAGGAGTGACGCCATTAAAACACTTAATAGATTATATAACCACTACTGATTGACTATTGGTTCTTACTTAGTCACATGATTCAAAGTCTTAAATTGAACATCTTAAGGAGGACTTGTTGGATACAGGGGAATAAATCTATTAAAATAGTAAAAACGATGGTTTAAGGAAAATTACAATCATGCTATTAAAGCACATATAAATAGTGTACTTAACTAAATCATCCTGAAACAATAAAAATATATATGCAGATATAAAACTGGTTAAAACATGACATCAAGACATGAAAAAATATTAAAGTGACTATATTAAATTCATAATCATTAATGATACAAATCCTTCATGCAACATTCCACCTTTAAGCGATTTTGACTGGATGAACTATGATACAGCTAAATATAAGGTGTAAGAAGACACATTACCTAGGCAGTCGCAATAACAATAATTTAATAATCCCCAATATAATTATAGTTTAAACCATTTCTGCATATTTTGATATAAGGAATTGTACCATATAAACTAGAATTGCTGCTAAATTAGCCATCACTTCAGATAATAGGCATCGTAAGGGGCAATAAAAGCAGACTGCTACTCCCAGAAGTTAATGAGGTCAAAAGCTAAGTTAAACCCTCTAGCGATATGAGTATCCATCATAAAAATCCAGAACGCCTATCTTTTGAATAGAAGTCTGCTAGCATTGCCCCCTCTCTTGGGTTGCTTAACCTTTTTTTGAATGATCATCCATCTAAGGGTTATATTGACATTTCGATGGACTTCTATAAAGTGTGTGGCCAATTCTGAACATTTGTGTGACCTTTGTATGTCTGACAGATGTTCTCTCACTCTTTCCCTGACTTCTCTTGAAGTGCATCCTATGTATTGCCTATTGTTACATGAGCACCATATCAGATAGACAACATTTTTAGATCTACAGTTGACACAGTCTTTTAATGTGTATTGTTTGCCTGTCTCTGTTGATTCAAATGCAGTGGCAACATTTCCAAAACTGCATGGAATACATTGACTATACCCAGATTTGTGCATCGATTTGATTACTAGTCAAGAACTTTTGGGTTTTTCTATTTTATCTCACTAGGTGACAGCTCATTACCAATAGTTGCCCCTCTGCAATATGAAAAGTTGCATCTTTTCACTGTGTTTTGTAGGCCATCGTCTGCTGATAGTATTAGCATTGGAAAGTGTTTCCTAATGATGTTACAAATCTGGTAATAGTCTTCAGAAAATTGTGTGGTGAAAGCATCAGTATTTTCTTGAAAGTTGTCTCCCCTTTTATTGGTACAAGCTCTATCTTTGAGTAGTGTATCTCTGCAAATACCATCAACCTCACATTTAGCTTTCATGACAATTCTTGTGTCATATCCTCTCTTTAATAGACATTTAAGTAAATCATTACTTTGTATCTCATAATCAGTGGTTTTAATGCAGTTACGTTTCAGTCTTATAAATTGTCCCTTAGCTATTGAGTAAGGCACTTGTTTAGGATGATTACTCCTTCCGTGGAGGCTGGTATTACCAGAAATCAGTTTTCTGTAGACAGTGGTCTCTACTCTGTTGGTATCATGATTAAACAGAAGAGTAATATCCAGATAATTAATTCTCATTTTATTGAATTCATAGGTGAAGCTGAGGCCAAGGGAATTACTATTGACATATGAAACTAAGTCAGCAATATCATTGCTGTCTCCATCCCATACAAACAACAGATCATCAATGAATCTGTGGTAAGTATGTAGGTTGTTTGAAAATAGATGTCTTTCATTATAAATGTATAGGGACTCCCACCATCCCATTGTGAGATTTGCAAAAGAGGGGGCAAATTTTGCCCCCATCGCTGTGCCATGTTTTTGTAGGAAAAAGTAATCTTTGAATTTTAAGTAATTATGTGACAACAAAAAGTTTGTAACTTCAACTAGGTATTTGATGAATTGTTTGGTAAAGTCAGTGTAATTAGTTAAAAAATATTCAATGGCTCTCAATCCCACCTGATGAGGAATACTTGAATAGAGTGAGACCACGTCTATATAACCCTAAGATGGATGATCATTGAAAAGTTTAAGCAACCCAAGAGAGGGGGCAATGCTAGCAGACTGCTATTCAAAAGAGAGGCGTTCTGGATTTTTACGATGGATACTTGTATCCCTAGAGGGTTTAACTCAGCTTTTGACCTCATTGACTTCTCGGAGTAGCGGTCTGCTTTTATTGCCCCTTACAATGCCTATTATCTGTAGTGATGGCTACTTTAGCAGCAAGTCTAATTTATATGGTACAATTCCTTATATCAAAATATGCAGAAATGGTTTAATCTATCATATTGGGGATTATTAATTTATTGTAGTGAATTTATATATTATTGTTATTGTGACTGCCTATGTAATGTGTTCTCTTACACCTGATAATTTAGCTGTATCAAAGTTCATTTAGTCAAAAATGCTTAAAGGTGGAATGTTGCATGAAGGATTTGTATCATTAATGATTATGAATTTAATATAGTCACTTTAATATTTTCTCATGTCTTGATTTCATGTTTTAACCAGTTTTATATCTGCATATATATTTTTATTGTTTCAGGATGATTTAGTTATGTGCACTATTTATATGTGCTTTAATAGCATGATTGTAATTTTCCTTAACCCCTTAAGGACCAAGGCCATTTTTCAATTTCTTTCCCTTAAGGACCAGGGTTATTTTTACATTTCTGTGGTGTTTGTGTTTAGCTGTAATTTTCCTCTTACTCATTTACTGTATCCCCACATATTATATACTGTTTTTCTCGCCACTAAATGGACTATCTAAAGATACCACTATTTTTATAATATCTTATAATTTACTATTAAAAATATTATAAAATATGAGGAAAAAATGGAAAAAAACACACTTTTTCTAACTTTGACCCCCAAAATCTGTTACACATCTACAACCACCAAAAAACAACTATGCTAAATAGTTTCTAAATTTTGTCCTGAGTTTAGAAATACCCAATGTTAACATGTTCTTTGCTTTTTTTGCAAGTTATAGGGCAATAGGGCAATAAATACAAGTAGCACTTTTTTTCAAAATGAGCGCTAGTTACACTGGAACCCTGATATCTGTCAGGAATACCTGAATATCCCTTGACATGTATATATATATTTTTAGAAGACATCCCAAAGTATTGATCTAGGCCCATTTTGGTATATTTCATGCCACCATTTCACCGCCAAATGCGATCAAATAAAAAAAAAAGTTCACTTTTTCACAAATTTTTTCACAAACTTTAGGTTTCTCACAGAAATTATTTACAAACAACTTGTGCAATTATGTCATAAATGGTTGTAAATGCTTCTCTGGGATCCCCTTTGTTCAGAAATAGCAGACTTATATGGCTTTGGCATTGCTTTTTGGTAATTAGAAAGCTGCTAAATGCCACTGCGCATCACACGTGTATTATGCCCAGCAGTGAAGGGGTTAATTAGGGAGGGTCTAGGGTTAATTTTAGCTTTAGTGTAGTGTAGTAGACAATCCCAAGTATTGATCTAGGCCCATCTTGGTATATTTCATGCTATCATTTCACCGCTAAATGCGATCAAATAAAAAAAAACATAAAATATTTCACAATTTTAGGTTTCTCACTGAAATTATTTACAAACAACTTATGCAAGTATGGCATAAATGATTGTAAATGCTTCTCTGGGATCCCCTTTGTTTAGAAATAGCAGACATATATGGCTTTGGCATTGCTTTTTGGTAATTATAAGGCCGCTAAATGCCTCTGTGCACCACACATGTATTATGCCCAGCAGTGCAGGGGTTAATTAGGTAGCTTGTAGAGGCTTGCAAGGTTAATTTTAGCTTTAGCATAGAGATCAGCCTCCCACCTGACACATCACACCCCAGGATTCCCCCCAAACAGCTCTCTTCCCTCCCCATCCCACAATTGTCCCCGCCATCTTAAGTACTGGCAGAAAGTCTGCCAGTACTAAAATAAAAGGTATATTTAAAAAAAAAATAATTGTATAACATATTTACATATGCTGCTGTGTAGGATCCCCCCTTAGCCCCCAACCTCCCTGATCCCTCACAAACAGCTCTCTAACCCTCCCCCTCTACCTTACTGGGAGCCATCTTGGGTACGGGCAGCTGTCTGCCAGTACCCAGTTTAGAAAAAAATGCCTTTTTTTATATTTTTTTATTTTTTTTTCTGTAGTGTAGCTTCCCCCCCATAGACAAACCACCACCCCCTCCCAGATCCCTTACAATTAACATTGTCTGCTGTTCCCACCCACCCTGTCTCTCAATTTTTTTCTGTAGAATAGCGGTTCCCACCCGCTCCCTCCCCGTGCACACGCCCGCCCGCCGCTCCCCGTGCACGCTCGCATGCCCGTGCGTGCTCCTGACAACCCTGCCTCCGATCCTGCCCCCCTCTCGCTTCAATCTTCCATCGATGGCTGCCCACCTGCCTCCCACGTCGGCTCCCACCCACCAACGATTGCGGCCATCGATGCCGGTGCAGAGAGGGCCACAGAGTAGCTCTCTCTGCATCGGATGGAGGAAAAATGTTATTGCAGGATGCCTCGATATCAAGGCATCACTGCAATAACTGTAAAGTGGCTGGAGCGATCAGGATCGCTTCCAGCCACTTTAATCCCCAAAGTCGTACAGGGTACATCGCTGGTCTTTAAAGACTAGGTTGTGTGTGACGTACCCTGTACGACTTGTGTTGTTAAGGGGTTAAACCATCGTTTTTACTATTTCAATAGATTTATTCCCCTGTATCCAACAAGTCCTCCTTAAGATGTTCAATTTTAGACTTTGAATCATGTGACTCAGTAAGAACCAATAGTCAATCGGTAGTGGTTAAATAATCTTTTAAGTGTTTTAATAGAATCACGCTTATGATTAAGAAGTGCCGAAACATGTCAGGCGTGATTTATGCCAATTTTAACATGATGTAATAAAGTTTGCACTTTTAATCAAGAAGAAGTGCCAGTATCTTTTTGAAATATTATATTTAAATTTGTGCCAACAACTCAATTGATTATAATTAAAAGAATAGCTAAGGATGACAGACAGATAGAAATCAGACCAAAAGAAACAAGTAATACGTTTTTTAATAGGGGGTACCCTAATGATCTTATTAAAGGAAAATGTGAAGAGGTTTATAAGGGAAATTAGGTGACTAGAAAGAAAGAAGTAATAAAGGAGAAAAGTTTGATCTTTGATCTAAAGTACATGTAGTAATAAAATCTTTGGTGTTATTAAAAAGCATTGGTATTTATTGGCAATTTCTAATCCAGATATTGAGGAGTTTAAACATTCCCTATTTCATGCTACAAAAAAATTGCAAATTTACATGATAATTTGGTTAAGGCAGATGTGGGTACAGATAGGGCAGCAAGTGTAAACTATTTAACAACTCCAAACACACAGGTTTTATTCCTGTTTAAGTTGTTCTCACTGTAACTCACTGTAAATGATTAAGGGTAAATGTCTAGCTCAGACAGATGGTAGAAAAAAAATTCCCATTAAGGGTTATTATACATGTAGAACTGAAAATTTTGTATATCTGTTGTTGTGCCCATGTGGTTTTTGTTACATTGGTGAGTCAACACGCTCTGCAAGAGAACGTATTATAGAACATAAATCTTCAATACAACAAAGAGACTTCAATCAACCAGTTTCACAGCGTGTTGTAGAGGCAGGACATAGATTAACCCAATTATAGTTTGAAGTGATTGATCATGTCCTATTAATGAGTAGGGGTGGCAATAGGGAATTATGTTGATAGAAGAAAGAGGTAAAATAGATTTAGAGATTAAGTACCCTATGTCCTGTAAGTCTGAATAAAGATTATGATTTACATCTATTTTTATAATAACATAATTTATGTAAGAACTTACCTGATAAATTAATTTCTTTCATATTGGCATGAGTCCATGAGCTAGTGACGTATGGGATATACAATCCTGCCAGGAAGGGCAAAGCTTCCCAAACCTCAAAAAGCTTATAAATATACCCCTCACCACACCCACAATTCAGTTTAATGAATAGCCAAGTAGTGGAGTGATAGAAAAAGGAGTAAAAAGCATAAAAAAAGAACTGGAAATATAATTGTGCTTTATACAAAAAAAACATAACCACCATAAAAAGGGTGGGTCTCATGGACTCTTGCCAATATTAAAGAAATGAATTTATCAGGTAAGTTCTTACATAAATTATGTTTTCTTTTATATAATTGGCAAGAGTCCATGAGCTAGTGACATATGGGATAGTAATACCCAAGATGTGGTACTCCACAGAAGAGTCATTAGAGAGAGAGGGATAAAAATAAAAACAGCCATTTTCCGCTAAAAAAATTAAATCCACATCCAAAAAAATAAGTTTCTCATAATTGAAAAGAAAAAACTTAAAACATAAGCAGAGGAATCAAACTGAAACAGCTGACTGAAAAACTTTTCTACCAAAACTGCTTCTGAAGAGGCAAATACATAAAAACTGTAGAATTTAGTAAATGTATGCAAAGAAGACCAAGTTGCTGCTTTGCAAATCTGATCAACTGAAGCTTCATTCTTAAAAGCCCAGGATATGGAAACTGATAGTAGAATGAGCTGTGATTCTCTGAGGCGGGGCCTGACCTGACTTCAAATAAGCCTGATGAATCAAAAGTATAACCAGGATGCCAAGGAAATGGCAGAAGCTTTCTGACCTTTCCTAGGACCAGAAAAGACAACAAATAGACTAGAAGTCTTCCTGAAATATTTAGTAGCTTCAACATAATATTTCAAAGCTCTTACAACATCCAGAGAAAGTAAGGATCTCTCCAAAGAATTCTTACGATTAGGACACAAAGAGGGAACAACTATTTCCCTATTAATGTTGTTAGAATTCACAACTTTAGGTAAAAAAATAAATGTAGTCCGCAAAACTGCCTTATCCTGATGGAAAATCGAAAAGGAGATTCACAAGAAAGAGCAAATAACTCAGAAACTCTTCTAGCAGAAGAGATAGCCAAAAGGAACAACACTTTCCAAGAAATTAGTTTAATATCCAAAGAATGCATAGGCTCAAAAGGAGGAGCCTATAAAGCCTTCAAAACCAAATTAAGACTCCAAGGAAGAGAGATTGATTTAATGACAGGCTTGATATGGACTAAAGCCTGCACAAAACAGTGAATATCAGGAAGCTTAGCAATCTTTCTGTGAAATAAAACAGAAAGAGCAGAGATGTGTCCCTTCAAGGAACTTGCAGACAAACCTTTATCTAAACTATGCTGAAGAAACTGTATAATTCTAGGAATTCTAAAAGAAGGCCAGGAGAATTTATGAGAAGAACACCATGAAATATAAATCTTCCAAACTCAATAATAAATCTTCCTAGAAACAGATTTATGAGCCTGTAACATAGTATCAATCAGTGAGTCAGAGAAACCTCTATGACTAAGCACCAAGCGTTCAATTTCCATACCTTCAAATTTAACGATTTGAGATCCTGATGGAAAAACTGTCCTTGAGACAGAAGGTCAGGGCTTAAAGGAAGTGGCCAAGGTTGGCAACTGGACATCGGCACAAGATCTGCATACCAGAACCTGTGAGGCCATGCTGGTGCTACCAGAAACACAAACAATTATTCCATGATGATCTTAGAGATCACTCTTGGAAGAATAACTAGAGGTGGCAAGATATAAGCAGGTTGGTAAAATCAAGGAACTGCTACCACATCCACCGACTCTGCCTGAGGATCCCTGGCTCTCGATAAGTACCTGGGAAGTTTCTTGTTTGGATGGGAAGCTATCAGATCTATTTCTGGAAGACACCAAATCTGAACAATCTGAAAAAACACATCTGGATGGAGAGACCACTCCCCCGGATGTAAAGTCTGACGGCTAAGATAATCCGCTTCCCAATTGTCTACACCTGGGATATGTACTGCAGAAATTAGACAAGAGCTGGATTCCGCCCAAGAAAGTATCTGAGATACTTCTTTCATAGCTACGGGACTGTGAGTCCCACCCTGATGATTGATATATGCCACAGTTGTGATATTGTCTGTCTGAAAACAAATGAATGGTTCTCTCTTCAACAGAGGCCAAACCTGAAGAGCCCTGAATATAGCACGGAGTTCTAAAATATTGATTGATATCCTTGCCTCTTGAGATTTCCAAACCCCTTGTGCTGTCAGAGATCCCCAGACAGCTCCCCAACCTTAAAGACTTGAATCTGTTGTGATTACAGTCCAGGTTGGACGAACAAAAGAGGCCCCTTGAACTATACAATGGTGATCTAACCACTAAGTCAGAGAGAGTCGAACATTGGGATTTAAGGATATTAATTGTGATATCCTTGTATAATCCCTGCACCATTGCATCAACATGCAAAGCTGAAGAGGTCTCATATGAAAATAAGCAAAGGGGGTCGCGTCCGATGCTGCAGTCATGAGACCTAGAACTTCCATGCACATAGCCACTGAAGGGAATGATTGAGACTAAAGGTTTCAACAAGCTTAAACCAATTTTATTTGTCTCTTGTCTGTTAGAGACAGAGTCATGGACACTGAATCTATCTGGAAACCTAAAAAGGTGACCCTTGTCTGAGGAACCAATGATCTTTTTGGTAAATTGATCCTACAACCATGTCTTTGAAGAAACAACACTAGTTGATTTGTGTGAGATTCGGCAGAATGTAAAGACTGAGCTAGTACCAAGATATCGTCCAAATAAGGAAACACCGCAATACCCTGTTCTCTGATTACAGAGAGTAGGGCACAGAGAACCTTTTAAATAATTATTGGAGCTGTCGCTGGGCCAAATGGAAGAGCGACAAATTGGTAATGCTTGTCTAGAAAAGAGAATCTCAGAAACCGATAGTGGTCTGGATGAATCGGAATATGAAAATATGCATCCTTTAAGTCTATCGTGGACATATAATGACCCTGCTGAACAAAAGGCAGAATAGTCCTTATAATCACCATTTTGAAAGTTGGCACTCTTACAAAATGATTGAAAATTTTCAGTTACAGAACTGGCCTGAATGAATTTTCTTTCTTTGGGACAATGAATAGATTTGAATAAAACCCCAGACCCTGTTCCTGAAACGGAACTAGTAAGATTACCCCTAAACGCTCTAGATCTGAAACACACTTCAGAAAAGCCTGAGCCTTCACTGGATTTGCTGGAACGTGTGAGAGAAAAAAATCTTCTCACAGGAGGTCTTACTCTGAATCCTATTCGATACCCTTGAGAGACAATACTCTGAATCCATTGATTTTGGACAGAATCTGCCCAAATGTTCTGGTAAAATTTTAATCTGCCCCCCACCAGCTGAGCTGGAATGAGGGCCGCACCTTCATGCAGACTTGTGGGCTGGCTTTGGTTTCTTAAAAGGCTTGGATTTATTCCAACTTGAAGAAAGTTTCCAATTGGAACCAGATTCTTTGGGGGAAGGATTGGCTTTCTGTTCCTTATTCTGTCAAAATATCCTGAGGTAAAAAAAACTCCCTTCCCCCCAGTGGCAGTTGAAATAATTAAATCCAACTGAGAACCAAATAAATTCTTACTTTGGAAAGAAAGAGATAGTGATCTAGACTTAGATACCATGTCAGCATTCCAATATTTGAGCCACAAAGCTCTTCTAGCTAAAATAGCTAAAGACATAGATTTACCAATTTTGATGATGTCAAAAATAGCATCACAGATAAAATGATTAGCATGTTGAAGCAAGCGAACAATGCTAGACAAATCAGGATCTGTTTCCTGTTGCTCTAAGCTTTCCAACCAAAAAGTTGATGTGGTTGCAACCTCAGTCATGGATATAGCAGGCCTAAAAATGTAGCCAGAAAATAAATAAGCTTTCCTTAGATAAGATTCAAGTTTCCTATCTAAAGGGTCCTTAAAATAAGTACTATCTTCCATAGGAATAGTAATATGTTTGGCAAGAGTAGAAATAGCCCCATAAACTTAGGGGATTTTTTCCCAAAACTTTAATCTAACTGCTGGCAAAGGATACAACTTTTTAAACCTAGAAGAAGAAATAAAAGAAGTACCATTCCTATTCCACTCCTTTGAAATCATATCAGAAATAGCATCAGGAACTGGAAAACCTTTGGAGTAACCACAGGAGGTTTTAAACAGAATTTTAACGTTTACTAGTTTTAGTAACAAGATGACTAGTTTACTCAATATACAAAGTAATCAACACCTCTATTAACAAGGAAAAAATATACTCCATCTTAAAGAGATAAGTAGATTTGTCAGTGTCAATATATGAATTAGGATCTTCTGAATCAGATAGATCCTCATCAGAGGCAGATAATTCAGTATGTTGTCGATCATTTGAAATTTCATCAACTTATGAGAAGTTTTAAAAGACCTTTTACGTTTATTAGAAGGCGGAATAGCAGACAAAGTCTTCTGAATCGCATCAGCAATAACATTTTTATAATCACAGGGATATCATGTACATTAGATGTTGAAGGAACAACAGGCATTGAACTAGTACTGATGGATACATTCTCTGCATGTAAAAGCTTATCATAAAATAAGTTGGCGCCAAGTATGACGCACAATGCAAAATAAAATATTTTGGCTCTAACAATATCCAGAAATGACGCAACTCACGTCATAGCAGACGCAACTTTGTGCAAGGAAACCTGGCGTCAAATATGACGCTGGAAATGATGATGATGAATTTGTGTAACCGAGCATACCTTCGCGCCCAAGAAATTCTCGCACCAAGAATGACACAATAAATATCAGCATTTTGCGACCCTGCAAGCCTAATTTTACCCGTGAAAATTAATGAAAAAGCAGTCAATTTGGAAGAAAAGACTATACCCCAGGTAAGAAAAAATAACTTCCTAAATATGTTTCCCAATTTTTAAACTGATAGTCTGCAAAAGGAAATATACATAAACCTGACTCATGGCAAATATAACTATAATACATATATTTAAAGCTTTATAAGTGCCAAACCATAGCTGAGAGTGTCTTAAGTAATGAAAACATACTTACCGAAAGACACCCATCCACATATAGCAGATAGCCAAACCAGTACTGAAACAGTATCAGTAGAGGTAATAGAATATGAGAGTATATCATCGATCTGAAAAGGGAGGTAGGAGATGAATATCTACGACCGATAACAGAGAACCTTTGAAAAGATTTCCCGCAAGGAAAACCATAGAATCAATAGGTGATACTCCCTTCACATCCCTCTGACAAACACTGTACACTGAGAGGAATCGGGCTTCAAAATGCTGAGAAATGCATATCACAGAAGAAAATAAAGCACAAACTTACTTCACCACCTCCATAGGAGGCAAAGTTTGTAAAAATGAATTGTGGGTGTGGTGAGGGGTGTATTTAAAGGCATTTTGAGGTTTGGGAAACTTTGCCCCTCCTGGTAGGATTGTATATCCCATACATCACTAGCTCATGGACTCTTGCCAATTACATGAAAGAAATATATTTTTTATTTTTTTAATATGAGATTGAATATTAGTTTGAAGTAATTTGAATGATCACTCTGTAATATCCCAGAAGGGGATACAAAAAGGCGCGCTGTCAGGTTTGAAAACGATAGGGGCGGGAAAAGATTGAAGGAGTAACAGAAAAACAAAACAGAAAAACAAAAGATACAAAGAGACTAAAAGCAATGTATTTTTCACAACAATATAATGGTTATCAAAGATAAAATACCGTGTCCCAAAAGTGTTGATCACAATGTTTTAGTCCATAAAATAAATTGCCGCCGGACGTTTTCTGGCGGGGCAGCTCCTCTTGGTCCCAGAGAGCGGGGGTATCACTGTAGTTGGAAAAAAAGGAAAAAAGAGAGGGCGCTAATAGTGTAATATTGTTTGTTTCAAAGCGGTATTAGACACAGATATTGCGCTTACCAAAAAAAGTTGCACTGAACTCTGACCAGTGCGGTATCGCCTGCTGGCACTTTATTCAGCGGCCAGTACACTGTATATAGGCATATATTCTTCAGATGTCCTTTATCTTTTCGAGGATTCAGCTCAAGGATGTGTGAACCTTAGAAAATAGAGAGGGGACTCCACATAGCGTAATATGTCTTTTCAAAGGGATGGAGAAAACATGTAGTATGCTTACCAAAAGAAATTGCACTGTGCTGTGACCAGTGCAGTCTCGCCTGCTAGCACCTTAACAGCGGCTAGTATACTGTATGTTGGTGTATCCTCTCTGTTCTTTAGAGTATGCAGCTCTCTGTATAGTGTCTTCAGCTGTAGCCGTGCAGGTTAACTTGGTAAAGGAATGTCTGTTAGATTGTTACAGCTGGATATATAGTAGTTGTAACTGTTTGTAAGTTGTTGTAACTGTTTAAAACTTAACGGCACTAAATAAAAAATGGTGAACAACTTCCATATAAGATTTAAAAAGGCTTTAATGACGCGTTTCTCAACCAGCTACGGGTCGTTTCATCAGATATAAAGCAGATAAAATACACTTCAAATTGTAACATTATATACACATTTGACTAATTAAAAACGGAAGTTGTCACTAGAAACTAACCAATAGGTACATCTAAAAGAACTACAGCTGAGATATCGACATCATGTCCCCAGCTGTTACAATTGTAACATTATTAAACGTTATTAAACAATCGAAATTTTGGCAGAAAAAACAGTTACAAAAATGTATTCATGTCAATGTCAAAAAAGGTATATATACACAAAATCCTCGATATATATTATTATTATTATTGTTTCAACCATTTAAGAATATATTAAACTGTGTGATCACATTTGTAGAGTGCAATATTTTTGGATTTCTAATGAACAATAGATATTGTAATATCTTGTTGAGCATGTGTGTTGTGTGTTAGCATGTATATACATAATAGACTGTGTGTTTTTGTTTTATAGCGTGAAATGATTTATATCCCTAATAAGCAAAGGGTGTTAGAAAGTCTTGTATATCATTTGTATATTAATGTATTTGTGTTTCTAAAGTTAGACATATCTATTATATATTAGCGATCTTTCTATATATGTTTTCAAAATATTTGAATATTTCAACATATTTTGTATTAACAATGTTCACTCCGATTTAGAGAGATATGGAAATGTTAGATCCTAATTCAAAATATATATGTTAAGTGGGCAAAACCTTTTTGGAAGAAAAATGACAGTTCGCTATTGTAATATGTTACAGGGGATTTTCTGAATTTTGCCTGTATTGGGTGCAATCTGTGTGGCGCTGTAAACATTAAATCTTTTTCCATATGAATTGGAGAATCAATTATTCCTGTTGTCTTGAATATATATTTTTATTATATTTATATATATTTCATTTTATTATCGATACAAGTATATCAGCATTTTTTAAAACTTAACTACAGATGTTGTAGAGTCCCATAGTAATATCATTGATATGTTGTTTATTATCAATCCAGAAGTGTACAATTTTGTATGCATGTGTGTAATCCTTCCCAAATCGTCTTTTTGTTTTTGTTTTTTTGTGTGTGTTCCTTTTAATTTTTTATATATTTTATATATATTATTTTTTATTTTTTATTCTTTATTACAATCACAGTACGAAAAAATTACAGCAATAAACAAACTTCGAACAACACACACATATACAAACACGTTCAGATCATACACAGTTAACAACACTTATATTTCTTATACATTTCATGGCTCACATATCCAGACATGCAACATCATTAGTACACAAATCTAATTTTTGTTGCAGCTACAAACAAAATCTTTAAGTTCTAGATAACACATAAACTGATGCCGCTGCAACAAACAAATTTTCTCATAAGTTTTAGACAAGATTTGAATAAAGAATAAAAAATAAAAAATAATATATATAAAATATATAAAAAATAAAAAGGAACACACACAAAAAAACAAAAACAAAAAGACGATTTGGGAAGGATTACACACATGCATACAAAATTATACACTTCTGGATTGATAATAAACAACATATCAATGATATTACTATGGGACTCTACAACATCTGTAGTTAAGTTTTAAAAAATGCTGATATACTTGTATCGATAATAAAATGAAATATATATAAATATAATAAAAATATATATTCAAGACAACAGGAATAATTGATTCTCCAATTCATATGGAAAAAGATTTAATGTTTACAGCGCCACACAGATTGCACCCAATACAGGCAAAATTCACAAAATCCCCTGTAACATATCACAATAGTGAACTCTGTCATTTTTCTTCCAAAAAGGTTTTGCCCACTTAACATATATATTTTGAATTAGGATCTAACATTTCCATATCTCTCTAAATCGGAGTGAACATTGTTAATACAAAATATGTTGAAATATTAAAATATATTGAAAACATATATAGAAAGATCGCTAATATATAATAGATATGTCTAACTTTAGAAACACAAATACATTAATATACAAATGATATACAAGACTTTCTAACACCCTTTTCTTATTAGGGATATAAATCATTTCACGCTATAAAACAAAAACACACAGTCTATTATGTATATACATGCTAACACACAACACACATGCTCAACAAGATATTACAATATCTATTGTTCATTAGAAATCCAAAAACATTGCACTCTACAAATGTGATCACACAGTTTAATATATTCTTAAATGGTTGAAACAATAATAATAATAATATATATCGAGGATTTTGTGTATATATACCTTTTTTGACATTGACATGAATACATTTTTGTAACTATTTTTTCTGCCAAAATTTCGATTGTTTAATAACGTTTAATAATGTTACAATTGCAACAGCTGGGGACATGGTGTCGATATCTCAGCTGTAGTTCTTTTAGATGTACCTATTGGTTAGTTTCTAGTGACAACTTCCGTTTTTAATTAGTCAAATGGGGAATATAATGTTACAATTTGAAGTGTATTTTATCTGCTTTATATCTGATGAAACGACCCGTAGCTGGTTGAGAAACGCGTCATTAAAGCCTTTTTAAATCTTATATGGAAGTTGTTCACCATTTTTTATTTAGTGCCGTTAAGTTTTAAACAGTTACAACAACTTACAAACAGTTACAACTACTATATATCCAGCTGTAACAATCTAACAGACATTCCTTTACCAAGTTAACCTGCACGGCTACAGCTGAAGACACTATACAGAGAGCTGCATACTCTAAAGAACAGAGAGGATACACCAACATACAGTATACTAGCCGCTGTTAAGGTGCTAGCAGGCGAGACTGCACTGGTCACAGCACAGTGCAATTTCTTTTGGTAAGCATACTACATGTTTTCTCCATTCCTTTGAAAAGACATATTACGCTATGTGGAGTCCCCTCTCTATTTTCTAAGGTTCACACATCCTTGAGCTGAATCCTCGAAAAGATAAAGGACATCTGAAGAATATATGCCTATATACAGTGTACTGGCCGCTGAATAAAGTGCCAGCAGGCGATACCGCACTGGTCAGAGTTCAGTGCAACTTTTTTTGGTAAGCGCAATATCTGTGTCTAATACCGCTTTGAAACAAACAATATTACACTATTGGCGCCCTCTCTTTTTTCCTTTTTTTCCAACTAATTTGAATGATGTATTTTATAGTCTTCTTGTTGGATACAGTATGTTATATGTCTTTGTTTATTTTGTTCTGTTTGTATTTTTTGACCAACAGAGGGCAATTAAAGAAAAGAATAAGCAATATAATGTGGATTTTTGACTGCTGGATGGCAGTAGAGAGGAATTAAATGTATTAGACAGAATGCCCACATATGGCGTAAGGCTTTATAAGTTGTTGTGTAATATTGTATCCTTAGCAAGATAAAGGGCTTATTTTAGCCTGAAATGTTGCTGCTTTATGGAATTGTCACTGTACTAAAGTAGAAATGTATTCACTATAACAGGAGTGCTGTTGCTTTATTCAATTGTCTTGGATGGGGGAAAGCAGAAATTCCAATACTACTCCACATAAGTATGATATAAGGACACTGTTTAAAAGGAAGTTGCTGGGCTCATATTGGATGTATTACCCTTAGAAGGGTATCTCTTTTTCTGCACAAAAAACAAAATAATCAAAAAACTCTAATCTTAAAAAAAAAAAAATCCTAAAACTAAACCCCAAAGATGGCACTAACCAAAGTTAAATCCAGACAGGCACTCCATCTCCATCTCAGCGGCACTCCATCTTTATCCCAGCAGTGGACCTCTATCTTCATCCCGGCAGTGGTCTTCCATTTTCATCCATCTTCTTGTCTTCGGTCATCGACATCCTCTTCAGGCAGTCACCCGCTGCACACTAAATTTTGAATGTGAGTACCCCTTTTATATAGGGGTACCCTTGCATTCATATTGGATGATTTTCAAATTGCAATCAACCAATAGAAAAATCTTTCATTCTATTGGCTGATTTGAATTTGAATTTGAAAATAGAAAGCCATGCACTGTCTTGCAAGTACACAGAAAGAATAAAAGCACAAATGTTCTATTATCTATAGATTATACAACAGAAGTGAATACACACCTGTGCAAAATCACCTTAAAGGGACACTAAACCCCAAAATTGTATTTCATGATTCAAGTAGAGAATACAATTTAAACAACATTCCAATTTACTTCTATTATCTAATTTGCTTCAATCTTTAGATATCCTTTGTTGAAGAAATAACAATGCACATGGGTGAGACAATCACATGAGGCATCTATGTACAGCAACCAATCAGCAGCTACTGAGCCTATCTAGATATGCTTTTCAGCAAAGTATATCAAGAGAATGAAGCAAATTAGATAATAGAAGTAAATTAGAAAGTTGTTTAAAAGTACATGCTTTTTCTAAATCATGAAAGAAAAAATGTGGGTTTAATGTCCCTTTAATGTCAAATTATTAAAAATCTTATCACCTGGGGGCGTGTCCAAGCTACAGCCACGATGAGCCGCAAAATGGGAGAGCTCCTCATATAATGTGTTGATTCCTGGATTATTTCTTCCCTAATGAGCCACTTTCTTTCCTAACTTCGGATATGAATCAAGCAGTAGCCAAGGAGCACACAGATATGTTTACTACCCTGTTTCCATAAGTGAAAATTTATCTTTGCCTGCCTGAGACCGACAGTGGCGGCCTAATACTCCCATCGCACTATCCACACATCAGTGGGCCTGTTACCGGGTAAAGCTGACTAATCCTACTAAACTCTTCAACCCTGTTTGTCACTCTACACCTAGAGATGGCGGATGATATATATCTGCAGATTAAGCTTTTATTTAAGGATATTGAGCGCCAGATTCTACATAACTTCGACGATCTGAGCCACACCCTGGGGACGACAGGCAGTAAGCAAAATCAAGATATACGCATGATTGCCGAGACCGGTGATATTAATACACAGCCTAACGAACCCAATGCAGACTCACTACACCCTCTTCCTGAACCTACAGATGAGAGCGAGAGCAGGTATAAGCAGAAACTGGAGGTACAGAGAGGGGTCATACTTACGAGAGAGCCCATGTTATACTCCCCTGTGGTTGCATCTTCCATCCCTGACCCTGCTGACAGTTTCCCTGGGTACAGTTTAGATACATATTTGCCAGCGATCAATATGCGCACTAGAAAGCTGTATGGGGGAGACTGTTATGGTGCCATTACCTGCAGGCAGGATTGCGCTGTAGTGATTCCACAGATCGTAGCCCAAGGAGAGGCAGCCGGCACCTGGGAACATGGCACCGCCAAAGAAATAGGGCAGTAAGTCAAATAAGATTTGCGCACAACGCTGAGGCATCAAACTTACCTGCAACATCACGCTGTCAGGGCTGAACAGGAGGTAGTCGCTACATGTGGGCCGCATGTTCCTTTACACATGGACATTATTCGACCAAGCCTGCCTAACTTTCAGCACTCCAGTGTATTTCTTTTGACCCGCATGCCTGCCTTAGATTGCTTACTTAGGAGAGGTATTGGCTAAGTGTGATGCCATTACTATACTTCACGGGGTACCTGGTTACCTATCAGTTAAGAATGACTCTCTGTTACAAATTTCTATAGTTTTTCTCATAGCTGTGATATTTGTCTCCCACCGCATATCTGTATGTCAACATATTACATATGTTAAATGGCTTAATACCTAGCTACTTTCTGTTTTGTACCTCTACATTCCGGTGTTGGGCTTTAAGATAGCTAGAGATATATAGGAAACTATTATCTAAAAGCCAACTATTTATTGTTAAATACATCAGAGCTGAGATACCTGTTCCTTACTGCGTGTTTCTATATTAATATATTACATATCTTAAATGGCCTACTAACTAGCCAATCTCTGTGTGATATATTCTGTTGTTAGGCATTATTTATGATAATTTTAACATATACATGTAACCTTTCTTCCTGTTGTTTTCAGGTTAAATGCTTAAATTCTGTTTTAGAGGTTGCCATCTTTCTTAAAGTTCTACATATAGGTCTATTTTGACTCCTACAGATTAATTCCAGCACAGTCCACGCTGATTGACCTGGTCACTCCATTTGGAGGTTTCCCTCACATTACCCTCCTTGCTAACATCTCTTTACCATTCTATAATGCTAAATCAGCAGGTCCCTATACTATTGCTAATATAATAACTTCCCTCATAATTGAATAGATTTCAGTGAGTAAAGTTTTGCCCCCTGCACTTCTATATAATGCTAATGGTTTGTTCACGTATGTCCTTAAATGTTTTTACTTATTAAATGGGAATATACAGCAAGTGCCAATGGAGACACAAAAGTACATACTGGTGTTAGCTTGGGTATAATTGTGCTACCTTTTACTATGTTTGTGTATAACCTGTTGAAATTCCTATGAGAACTCCATATTATTGTTACTACAAGATCTATATAATCCCTGTTAAGTTGGTTTTGCAGAACATACCACTGTTTTATATTATTAAGTATATTCCTCTTCACACTGATATAGCTAAATCTCCCTTCTCTCTGCATTATGGCGCATGATAAATTTATGTTGGGAGACCTCTAAAGTTATATTCCAAAGATAGGCATATCAGTCTTTTGAATTAGTCCTTTCTATGAGCTCTAATTTGTTTTCTGTGGGCCTTTCCGGGATAATAGATCTAGCATGATTCCACTATATCATTCAAAGACCCATAAGGGTTTGTGCTGTGCTAGAGAACAGCTCTAAGAGACGATACTCCTGTGACTAAGGTGTTAAATAATGTCAGGGATATAATATGATCAAGATGTTAATCAATATGTTGGATTGTTGACTCACTATGATAATATTTTATTCTAATATCTGCTCCCATCTTGAGGCTAAGTGTCTAGCTCTCAGGTAATCTCTTATATTGAATACCCAGCTGCAACCTGTACTCTACAGATTAAATATAAATATAATTGGGCATAACCTAGCATAAGAGTATTAGATAGCAATCAGTGCAGACGGTTCCTGTGACCTCATAATGATGTACCACTTCCTCTGGGGGTCTACTGCAGCAGCAATGGGGTACTTATGAGCATTTCTGTACTTTTAGTTAATCAATTTTAAAACTTGAATATGGGAAATCATTAGCTTAACTGTTTAGTCTTGTTTGATCATCAGTTAACTATTTCACCGCTCATGCATTCAGTCCCTGGCTGTTTAGCTCCATATTCTATGGCTTAAGTATCAAATTACTCACTAGCCTTTCCTGGTTTCAAGAGCGACCACTCTAAATCCTAATCCTCCTCAAATTATAAGATTGGTAAGGCCCAAGGGAACTACTGCCGGATTTAGGAGGACTAAATTACAGATTATATTTGAAGAAGAGGTGCAAGGAGCCATCTGGCTGTTCCTCATTAGCTATACCCTTATACTTAAATGGATACTTATTTCTAACTGGCCACGCCCCCTCCCTCTCCCCTATTCGTATTTCGAGCGGCTTTTGCCCGCTGCTTCCCCCCCCCCATAACCACTACTAAGGCCCAAAAGTGGCCTCACAAATGCCAATTTCCCTTCTCATTCGTCATTAGAATCCTCAGGTCCAAAAGTGACCTCACCTCTGAGTAACGTAGGGAACCTTAACTAATTTATAAAAAAAAAGAGGTTTCATTCTTAAACACTTGTATCTCTCACTCATCACCATTTATTACACGAATCAATATTGTAACATTAACCTGTGAAATGTAATATTTGCCCTTTAAGTTCCAACATGATCATATATGTTCTTTTAGTTCCATCCTCAAAAATGTTTCCCTCATTAGCCTTGTAAGTACCTCAGTGAGTAACTAAAGGGACTCATGACTAGTTTAAAGAGAGACTCAAACTTCTCATTCTTGTTATTGTTTGGACTATTACTCTCTTGCCCAATGGCTACTTATTTGTAACGGGCATATAATGCTTATATGTGTAGTTGGTCTATGTACATTGTTTTGAATGGTGATGTAATATCATATCTGTACATCGATGTCTGTTAAGTTGTTTTTTTTTTCTTGTTATCGTCACTAATAACCTCAATAAAAAAAAAAAAATTAAATTTTTTTTTTTATCACCTTACAGTAAATGCATTACTTCTAAGTTTTACAGTAGGTATCATCCAAAAGTCAGTACACCTTTCATTACTGAGATTCACATCTTTAATCTGTTCAATACTTTATATGCCCATCTTTCATTTTGATGACAGACTCAATCCTCCTCAGCATGGAGGAATCCAATTTTACTCAAATATCTGGAGAGATGTTCTGCCAGTTTTCAAAGACATTTTTTTCAGCTGCTTTTTGCAGGAGGGGTTGTGTTGCTCTACCGTTCCTTTTAAAATACCCTACAGTTGTTCTATTGGATTCAAGTCAGGATACATACTTGGCCAGGCCATAATGTTTCTTCTTTAGAATTACTTTAATGATTTTGGAGATTCTTCAGACTAGGAGGCATCTTGTCAGCCAGTATTTTGGTTTATACACAGGAATTCATGGTTCCATCTATAAATCTCATCTCCCTAACTAATTTTTTACTCATACAATCCCATATCATCATACTACCACCTCCGTGCTTCACTGTTGGGAATATGCATTCACTGTAATATAAACAAATTTATATTGGTTTCATTTGACCAAAAAAATGTGCTCCAAATGTTCATTAGGCTTCTTTTAATGCTGTTTAGCAAAGTTTAATCTTGCAGTTTTGTGCCGCAGAGCAAGCAAGGGTTTTTTCTTGGATGGTGTCCATAGATGTTGACATTATTCAATGTCCTTTACACTGTCTGAGCCATCACAAAAACTCCAATTTCCATTGATAATCTATGAGCCAAGTCGGAAGCATTTGTTTTTTGAGCTAGATTGTGCAAGTAGCGCACTGTCCGTGTTTTTCGTTATTTTAGGAGGATGGCCACTGCGGCTCTGATTAGTGGTATTATGGCTAGTTATATACCTCCTGATTAGTGCTGAAACTGTGTTGCAGCTGATTTTTAGTTTGTCACTGATCTTCCTTTATCCTTTTTCATCTTTGTGAAGTCTCACAGTCAGATTTAAATTCCTCTAGTAATTCTTTTCCATGTGGAGCCATAATGCAGATAGACACAGCCCATACGTCCAAAATTTAAAATGTTCTGGTGTTCACAGGTCATTTTATAACCATGTTCATGCAACTAGGCTAATTAGAAATTACAGGTGTACTCATTTTTTTTCAATGATTTAACTAGTGTGTCAGGGATCAGAGGTGTATTCACAGAACATATGTATATGTATTTTTTAGATTGGCTGGCAACTGTCACATGATGCAGTGGGAAGGAAAATAAAACTAACTTTGAAATTTATCAGAAAAAAAAATCTACTACTTCTGTGAAATTCAAATGAAGTGGTTTTGCATTCTCTTTTTATCAGGCATCTTTTGATAATGATATTCTGCTGTATTTAGTGGTCCTTTAATTTCAACAGAATACAATTTTTACAACATTGTGTCTACTCTAAAAAATGAAGTCAAAGGGGCGTAAAACCCCTTATAGTTAAATCAATTTTTGTAGTCTTAAATTAAATTGACATACAGACTTTGTGTTAAAGAATTCTTAATACATTAACACATTTTGCAATTGCCACACACCTCCCATACCACTTGACATAGAAAAAAATTTACAAAGATTTGCAGTAGCTTTTTAAAAACCTGTTATCTTATCCCCTCTGCTGATTTTAATTAGGAACAGATACAAATGATCAAACAACGGGCTTGTGAAGTCTGGAGTATGATCTTCAAGTTCTCATGGAAATTGAAAACTCCAAAAATAAACAGATATAAATTAGAAGAAAAAAAATAATAAAATATTGCAATATTTTCTTAAGATACATAAGTAAATACTTTATATTAAATTATGAAAGTGTTCATGTCCCTGTAACTAGTCTACAACAATATTAAATGTCAAACGTTTATCATATTGCAGGTAGACAATGTCCCTAAGCTGAAAACCTGTCCCCCTGTGTTGGGATGGGAGATACAGCAAATTGCAGAAGCAATAGTTTGTGTATCTACACCTCCTGCTCTTATGCAACTAATAGTGTGAGAGCAGGGTTTGTCAATCATCCCAGTTAAATGAGTAAGGTATGTTTTAATCTGTCACCTTTGAGGTTAGCAAGCAATGGCTTAAAGACGATTGATTTTTTTATTTAAATTTTTATTGAGGTTTTAAAGTTACAAAAATGACAATTGGGTTATACATTGCAAAATTCACTTAAATAATAACTCACTGCATACAGATATACCAAAATGCCACTTTTAGTACAGTTTTTAAAATGCAAATTTATAAACTAACCTCTTTTTTATTTTAAACCCTCCTAAAATAGACAAACAGGCCACTTTTGGGCCTATAACACAGAAAGATATTATTTACCAGGAGGAATATATAAGAAGGCCTCTCTTGGACCTTCATGGTAAAATATTACTCTACATGTAAATGTTTATGTAGATATTCAATTACCTTACTATAAACCCATTTTTGTACCTTCATAACATAGTGCTTCAGAAAATATAACTTTTAAGTGAAAACTCATAGCTGAATACTATAGTACATGATTTCTAGTCACATATCTGCATTATTGGACAGTCTCTAGCTATACATATAGTTAAATGACTAACTATACTGTAGTGAACTGCTAGCAGGAAGAAGTTATAGTTATAAGATATAACAAATTAACTAGTAAGTTAATGCTTAAAATACATAGCACACGTACACAACATCTAAAAGCTAGCTGAGATGAATGAGATGCTACTTTTAAAGATGTAAATTCTAAGCGCTAGCGTGGAAGCACCTTGTAGCCATCTGATATATAGATCATATATAAGTTAGTTTATGCTCTACTAAGCAAATGCATCTGTTAATTAATAGCTAGTGAATATGTAGTTTCATACGTTCTTGACACATAGGCAGAAATTAAAATGCTTAGGGGGACCACACTGAAATAAATTTAGGATCTGCTATTACCCCTCATTATGAAGTCTCCAGTTAGATAATAAGATTTAATAATGTCTGTAAGACTTCCAGCAAAAAACTAAGAAAATTTAAGCATGGGCTCTCAACTCTATGAGGCTTACTTACCTCCTTTACATAAAGATAATTTATTGTACTTGGAGGAAACATGCAGATCAACATATACCATCAGAGGCCCCTAAACCACGCATATAAACCCTCTATGCAGCTAGCAGTGGATATGTAATAAACAAACTGAAAATTGTCAAAATAGCCTAGGTAGAAAAGAAGGCTACTAGGGTTATAGATTTGCATAGCAATCATCAGCTAAGACCTATGACAAATAATAGTAAGTAGTGAATATATGAAAAAGAAGCCCAATGATTCAGACATAAATGCCTTCATATGAACCTTCAGTATACTTCAATAATAGTAGTGCTCCTCTCAGTAGGAGATTAATTACCATGTCATGTTATATATAAAGAACATGAAAGAAAAAAAAAACAGTTTATTACCAACCACAGTACACTACCCTATTCCAGCTTTCCCAACTGCACAAGAACACAAGCAGTCTTTAATTTGCAGAGTCATCATCTTCAGTACCCTTCTCTCACAAGAGCGCTGCAGACCCGAGTCTGCAATTTTAGTTCTGAAAATCGGACTCAGAGAAAAATATAGTTTGCTATCTGTAAGAGGTGTCTATGGTGACAAAACTTCCTCGTAGAATTGGGAGAGCCTATCCGTCCAACTCTCCATAGTAGGCTGACAATGTAGAGCCTTCAATAGCTTTGACCTTTAACCCATTAAGGTTAGTAGACCGTGGAGCTGTGCCCAACCTCCAGTCTCTAGTCTCTGCATGACTGATGTTGCTGCCTAAGAAGGGTATCCCACTCTAGAGGACCGACCGCATTCCCCCAAGCAGGGTCACCACATGTAGCAAAGGATCCTTCACTTGGTAAGTTATAGTAAGAGTCCAAAGGCAACAGGCTAGCAAGAGAATACAAGTTCATCTTTCTATCTTTCTTGCCCTAGAAGGTGCAGCTCACTTTCGTCCAATCTCCAAGTCATCAACCTGTGTTAGTGTAGGCTTAGCTAGAGAGGAGAGATGATCAAATCTAGAAAGCAAAATAAGTTCAAAATCCTTCAAACAGGCTTGTATAATTGTGCAGACGTCCTCCATAACTGCAGCCATTCTATAGCTGAGCACCCAGACTACCGGGGGGAGTGTGACGTTATAATCTCCTTTTGTAGCAGTCCAGAATAGATTATGAATGTCACAAATCTGGTATCAGCTTCTTTATTATACATTGAAGTGTAGAGTAATACAGTTTGCTATGTTGGCATTACCCAGTTACCTGGGGGGGGCTACCGGGGGGATTGTGTGCAGCAGCCCCAGGCCTACATTGTAGCACTCACATAAAATTAACTTGCAGGGCCTTAACCTTGATATATTTTCCTCAAGTTTCAATTTGACTGCCAGATTTGTGTAGAATCCTGTCACGTAGCTGTCCCAAAGAACAAAGGAAAGATCACAATCAAAGAATCATCTTCTGCCATATGTTGTTGTTCTGCATATTAAACTGGAACTGGAACATGAACCAGAGTAGACCAGCTGTATTTTCCTTCAAAACATAGTGATAAAACACATAATAAGATCAGGAGCTTCATGAAGCAGACTCCGCTCACCCAAAGACCATTGATTTTTAAGTTGCAGTTGCAGCCTGACATGAGCAAGCCTGCACCACAAGGTTTCCCAAGCGTCATGTACAGTTTAAAAATATTGAACCATATGATTGCATCAGCTCCATTCTATATAAGATATTTACAAAACATTTGGTTACATCTGTCAGATCAATGCCTTTGCTATCAATATAATTGTTTGTAAACATCTTGTGGAAGTGGCAAAGTTTATAATAGAAATACATTGGAAAGTGGTTTATAATTGAATACTCTCAATATCTGAATCATGTAGGAAAAAACTTGGGTGTCATGTCCTTTTAAGGGTCTTGTTCTGATATATTTTAGGAAATGGTCTAACACAAGAATGAGCAAGAGGACCCACTTATCTGTTCAGTAGAAAACTATAATGATGGAAGATGATGGCCTAGAAATACTCTTCAAGCACATGATTTAGAAGATGACGACTTATAAAAGCCCAAACCCTGAGATATATATATATATATATATATATATATATATATGTATATATACACAGTATATATATATATATATATATATATATATATATATATATATATATATATATATATCTTTCGTTGGGTTATAGCACTCTTGACTGTGTAACCGGGGTGCTGCAGCAAAAAACAACACAAGCTCCAAGAAAAGCAAGCACTCACCGGAATGTTTGAAATAGGATTCTTTTTTAATCCGTGGTAGTGAAATTTCGGAGTTTCACCTCCGTCTTCAGACTTTACAAAATAAGTGTTACAAATATCAACCTTATATATAAGTAATAAAACAATTACTCACCGAGCACCGTACAAAATTCCTCGGCAGTTACCAGGCGCATTGCAGGGCCATAGTAACCCTCCGCTTAAAGTAAACAACCATATTACATGTTTAATTGTGCAAATATGAACTCATCTAAAACCCTTTTACATATAAATTTAAAAACAGCCTAATAGTCTACAACTAATCTGAGAAATAGGGCAATAAGTAAGTCTATAATGCTAAACTAGCAATAAATCAAAGCAGTCTGATTCTATCTGGTAATGATGCATTGACCGAACCTGTCTTTAATGCTATTACCTAGATCAGACTAACATTAGACAATTATTTAGTTACTTAATTACTTAAACTATTGTACTAGGAGCACAGTAGAGAGGGACATAGGATAACAGATAATACCACATTATATATTATCTATCAAATTAGCTAGCATTTACCGTATTTGCTAGTAATCAATAGAAGGCAGGAACACAAAGAAAAGGAAGAGCTGTCACATTACGTTAAATATACAGTATGCTCTTTACATGAAACTATACCATTCAATTTTGGTGTTCAAACCCTTAGGGCTTAGCATCTCTAGTTCAAACGTCCATCTAGCCTCTCTTTGCATGAGTATTTTATTTCGATCTCCTCCGCTTTGTAAGGGTGAATGTGGTTTATATGTGGTCAATTATGGTGTACCGCAAATCTGCTACATTGTGTCCACTCTGCAGAAAATGTCTGGCAACGGGTTGGTCGGTTTCATTGTTCTTAATGGCTGTGCGTATCACACTCCTGTGATTTGCCATTCTAGTTCTCAGGTCGTCGCTCGTTTTACTGACATAAAACAAACTGCATGGACAGTACATTATATAAAATATGTAATTCGTGATGAATGTCATACTGTGTTTATGAAAGTATCTCTTTTTTTGTTTGGGGTGATGGAAGAAGCATCCTGCTTGTAACCCATTACAGGTGGTACATCCGCTACATTTGTAGCAGCCTGGTTTAACTTCTCCGAGTCATATTTTTGAACTGTAGAAGTGTACAGGATCAGCTTTCTGTAGAATAACTTTTAGTGAGCTGCCCCATTTAAAACCCATCCTAGGGGCATCCATCCCTTTGAACGGTAGTGTGTCGTCTGAGCAGAGTATTTGCCAGCTGTTCTTCAGTATCATCAAAAACTAATAGTGATCATAGTAATTTTTCTTTGTTCTGTTCATTCTTCTTCTACTTATAGTTTATACTCTCTTTGATTGTAGAAATATGTTCTCTAAGTAATTTTTTGTGATATCCCCTTTGTATTAATCGGTTCCTCATTTCTTCGGTTTGCTCGTCTGCTCGCTACGTGTTTGTGTTATTTCGTCTTACCCAGAAGAATTGCTATTTTGGGAGGGCTTTTTTAAGTGCCGGGGGGTGACAACTTGAAGCATCCAACAACTAATTCATGTCTGTTGGCTTTCTATATAGGGTTGTGCCTAATTTATTTCCTTCTTTATATATTTTTAGGTCCAGCAATTCTATTTCTTTTCGGCTAGAACTCATTTTAAACTTCAGGGTAGTGTGTTCAGCATTCAATTCATTGAACCATCTCTGTAGGTTTTCCTTGTTGCCTCTCCAGATCATCAGCAGATCATCTATATATCTTTTAAAATAAATGATCTCTGGTCTTTTGAAACAGTCTGTCCTATTATTCTCAAATTCTGACATAAATAGGTTAGCATATGATGGGGACACACTGGACCTCATCACTGTACCCATAAGCTGTAAATAGAACTGTCGTTCAAATTGAAAGAATTACTTTCGGTTTGAATGACAGTTCTATTTACAGCTTATGGGTACAGCGATGGGGTCCAGTGTGGCCCCATCATACGCTAACCTAACCCGGTGAAAAACATGCGTACAATGATGTTAGCATTAGATTTTTTTTTAAATCTGCTAAATGCAGAAATTTAGCTGACTTGGCCATATTGACAGCTGACGTGGAGAAAACCTTTGACCACATAAGTTGGGACCATCTATTTTTTATTTTAGATTAATTTGGTTTGACAGGCTATCTTAATAATTGTATACACCTAATCTACAGTTCTCCAATATCCTCTATAATTATTAATTCCATCTCCCAGGACGTCGCTCTACAAAGGGGCACCAGACAAGGTTGTCCGCTTTCGCCATTGCTTTTTAATATTTCTTTATAGCCGATGGCGATTCTTCTTTGCCAAAATCTGGAGGGGTTCTATTAGGTGGGCAAAAGTTAGTTCTATCACTCTATGCAGACAACCTATTATTATTTTTTAAGTAACTTAAAGATTAATTTGCCTCGGCTATTAAATGATATTCATTTGTTCGGTGCAATTTCAGGGTATAGGATCAATCTGTCGAAATCAGAACTCCTATGGATACATAAAACAGGTGACAATACTGTCAATCACCCTTTCATTGAGACACTCCAGATCACTCATCTAGGTATAAGATTAAGTGCCAATCCTTATGGTTGGTAGAGGTTAAATTTTCCTAAATGTTTTAATGATTGTAAAAAGAAATTAGACCACTGCTTCAACCTACCTATATCTCTTGCAGCTCATGCCATGCTGATTAAAACTATACTGTTCCCTAAATTGCTATACTTAATACAAAATATTCCAGTATTTTTGCATAAATCTGACATTCAAATGTTTAATAGATCCTGCTCCTGGTTTATCTGGAAAGGTACCGAAGCTAGGTACCTTTCCAGATAATGAACAACTTATGAACAACATGCTTGCGGCAGGATTGGCCTTACCAGATATCAAATATTACAATCTAGCTGCTCTCACTAAAATAGCCATAGATTGGATTACTGTAAAGGATCAGGTCACTTTTTTGACCTGTGACTCCAATATTATTGAGCCTTTTCAGCTGAATGCATTATTGCACTGTCCATTAACATCTCTCCCATCTAATGTTTATAATTTATTAACCTTTAAAAATATTATTGTAGCATGGCAGAAATATTGATTAAAATCCAGTTGTTCTCCATATATTTCAAAATTTCTCCCAATTATGGGGAATCACAATTTTCTGCACTGGTAGATCTATATTCCCTGCGCTGATGAGGTATAAGCTCTTATATCTGATGGAAGCTTCCTCTATGGTTCCTACAGAGGTATTGGGTGAAAGAGTTTGACAAAAGAGCGCTAAAATAGCTAATACCCAATGGAGATAAGAAAATAATTGTCTGTAACAAATAAGTTTCTTATTAAAACAGTAAATTTTATTAGTTGTATAAACTCTTAGTAGTAGTGACGTGTTTTTAACTGTCTTTTGCATACTATATTATATACACACAATGTGTTAAAAGAGTTTTGATGTAAAAAGGGTTATGATGTTACACAAATATGTGTGTGATGTAAAACATATAACATAAAAAAAAAATACAGTAGGTTGGCCAACCTATATGCGCTAATAACAAATACAGTTACAATATAAAATTGGATTTGGGCTTAAGGATAAAAAGATCAACAGCAATCATAAAGAAAGTGTCCTTTCCCAAATAAAAAGTCATAAATTGTTCATATAACATTTATCTGAAGAGCAAAAAATGAAATATATCTGAGGCGATAGCTGTTGTCTTAAGTTATGTCAAGATAGGGAGCCTGCATTAACAGCGAAAAGTTAGTATGATATACCTATCTGACGTTTTTACCCCTTTGGTGGGTCTGTGGTAGTGGAAAACATCCTGGGATCCTATGAGTAATCTTGCGGGTTTGCGGGTTTCAAATCCACCCTTAGCCCGATGTTATCCTTCCGTAAGTTGTAGCCATTTGAGGGATCTGTGCTTAAGGTGGAAATCCACCCTTAGCCTCGATGTTGTCCTTCCGTAAGTTGCATCTCAATTTCACCCTTGTAATCCTTGTAGTTCTGAAGCACAATTGCCCCAACTGGGTGTATGACTATACTAGCATCCTTAGATAGTGATTCAACAGATGCTCTCTCCTCAAAGTTTAGGTTATTCCAAAATCTGGAGTCACCAATGTGTGTTTTTACCCCTTCTTGTACCATCCTCATATAGGTATGTATGCTTGGGTTTGTAGTCACCTTCAGATAGCTTTAAAATAATAGATAAAGCCTGGGTTTTGATGGCTTGGCAAGAGTCCCACATAAGACACATTTTTGCAGTTTACTTAACACCAGAGATTTTATCCAGATGGTATAAGTTAGATATTTTATGCTCAAGATGAAGTGCTAACCACGCAGACATTTTCCATTGTTTTTGGCGTTGCCCCAAAATTACAGTTTTGGGCAAAAATGTCATATTGGATCAATTCAGTTTTAGCTTTAGAGTTCTTTATTCATCCATATGAAGTGTTTTTTCCAGCCAAATTTCAAGGTTTATATAAAATTTTTAGTTTAATAAACACAATTGTGTTTATAGCCCATAACTTAATCTTAAGATCGTGGAAAGCACACTCAGGTCCTAAGTTTTCAGAACTTAAACAAGCCTTGATTACACAATGTACGGTATAGCAATACAATTTCCAAAATTCCACTGATACGCAATTAGCGGTATTTTTTTTAAAAATGGACAGACTTCATACTTACCCTGCCTGAGACAGCACAAATTCAATTAGTTAAACCAATGGTCAAGTCGGCCTATTTACAACTGAATGTACATGCTGGGCATTTACCCAATTCATGGCTGTGCCATCAGATTGATTGAGAGAGGGGGCGTCCTCCCTTCCGTTCCTATCTTCCCCCTTTTTTTCTTCTCCTTTTTGTATTTTCTCCCTTTTTTATTATTATTGGTGTTCTTGTGATGTTCTCTTCTGTTCTTCCTCCTTGAATTACTGTTAGGATCTATTATCCTCTGTCTTGTTAATAATAGATTACATATTGTTAAGGAACAATTGGTACCCTTTGACAAGGGAAAGGTTATAATGTAATTACCATAATAATTTATAGCATATAATTTAAAACTTCAACTTTGGAGACAGATGGGCTATATACACGGTCTGTTCTTGGCCCTCTTATAATTTGTGTAATTTGGTTCTGTTTGGGTCCTGCGTGACGCCATATTATCTTGTTTCTTTGTCTTCACTGTTGACTTTAAATAAAGAAGAAAAAAAATTAGGGGATTTCTTTCAAGAACAAAAAGGTGATGAGAGGTTCTAACCTTTTAAGACATCAAGCACATTTGATCCCATGACTACAAACCCAAGCATACATACCTATATGAGGATGGTACAAGAAGGGGGTAAAAACACATGGTGACTCCAGATTTTGGAATAACCTAAACTTTGAGGAGAGAGCATCTGTTGAATCACTATCTAAGGATGCTAGTATAGTCATACACCCAGCTGGGGCAATTGTGCTTCAGAACTACAAGGATTACAAGGGTTAATTTGAGATGCAACTTATGGAAGGACAACATCGAGGCTAAGGATGGATTTGAAACCTGCAAACGGATGCAAACACCTAACACCTATCAGGCAATCCCACATTGGAGCATAAAACTTACATTGATGGTGTGATACAGGATGCCTGGCAGAGAGAGTGGATTGATAACACCATAAAAGAATGGCTGCTAGTGAGATATCCTGTCAGGCCCATACTATACACACTTCCGAAGATCCATAAGAATGTTGCATCACCACCAGGACGTCCAATAGTATTGTCAAGGGATTCATTGCTACAACCGATTGCAACCTTTGTGGACTCTCTACTTTAGCCTCTAATGGTCAACATGAAATCCTACTTACGTGATTCATGGAAACTTATCAAAGTTCTCACCAAAAAGGTGGAGGTTGAGACTGATGATATACTGGTTAGTATGGATGTCAATAGTCTCTATACTGTTATTGCACAGTACAAGTAACATCAAGATGCCTGAGAAGGGACCCGAATGTGGGTCCAACATTGGAATTTTATCATTGAATTGATTTCTATCTGTCTGAAGTCTAATTACTTCAAATGTGAAACATATATTTTTCTCCAGTTGACAGGGACAGCCATGGGCTCCAACATGGCTCCATCATTCGCCAATCTATACATGGAATTTATTGAGGAAGAGGTATTACATGTGTACAAAAATCATCAGATTATATTCTATCATAGCTATATCGATGATATTTTCCTCAAATGGTGTGGTGATGAAAGTAAGTTGACTGATTATAGTGACAGATTCAATTAATCAAATTGTCCCATCAAATTGAAAGTCTCTTCTAGTAAAGCACAGATGGACTTTTTAGACATTAGGATATTCAAAAATTACCATTTGGGAACTAATTTTTTTTAAGAAATTGACTGATCGCAACTCAGTACTCAGTGCTAAGGGGTAAATTTATCAATGTGCGGGCGGACATCAATAAATGCCAGTTTCTGTTATTCCATGGTTATATTAATCATTTTATGAGCACACAACATTATAGTACTAGGTATAAATCTTCAACTTTATTTTTATCTTGCTATAATCATATGCTGTTTGTACCTAACAGTTAATGACCACTCATATCTAAAATACACATAGGAGGCAATTTATCAAGCTGAGGCAGACAGGGGCGCACATATGTTCCCCTGTCCACCACAGCTCGCCTCTGGCAGGCTGAATTCCCCTGGCAGAACATCTGAATATAAATGCATTTGGATTTACATTTCCTGGATATAAAATAAACTACTTTTTGGACTTTTATTTTTTAGCTATTAAATATAAGAAAACTGAGACTCATACTTTCTTACATGACTTTAACAGTCATTTAAATAAAAGTAGTAATAATTATTACATATGTTATAATGATAAAATATTGTATAGCCAGTATTTGAACAGTAGTTATCTGGGTTCTGGGTGGTGCCTAGGTATCCTCAGTTCTATGTGGCAGCAGTGTGTATAATATATGCAATCTGTAGGCAGAGCGTGCAGATTTTGCACATTATGTGACAAAAACTTTAGTCACTCTATGATAAAACTCTATGGTAAACTAAACTAGTGAGCAGCTGTATAAATAGACGCATTGTTAAATGGTGAACAATGTATGAACACAAACTGAGAGTGTTTACTTGTTTTAGTTTTTGTTACCCTTGTAAAGAAGACCAACAAGTGTGTGCAACCAGCTCTGTCAGATGCATCTAAAGCTCATGTACACTGCTGTTTTCTGTTATAGGCACCTAACAATAATATTCCCAGTAATACTATTATATTGTACTTACTAGCAAACTCTATATAGAAGCCCTTTATTGCAGAACAATAAAGAAAATCATTATCAAGGTTTCCATTTATTTTTTTTATTTTTTTTCATGATTCATGTTCTGTTTTGCTGCCTTGGTTTTGCATTCTTTCTGAATTACTTCACAACCATATCTTTGTAATAGTCTTGAAAGAGGGTTGGATTAAAGGGACACTGTACCCACATTTTTTCTTTTGTAATTCAGATAGAGCATGCAATTTTAAGCAACTTTCTAATTTACTCCTATTATCAATTTTTCTTCGTTCTCTTGCTATCATTATTTGAAAAAGAAGGCATCTAAGCTTTTTTTTGGTTTCAGTACTTGCATTTTTCTTGCATTTCAAATAAAGATACCAAGAGAATGAAGAAAATTTCATAATAGGAGTAAATTAGAAAGTTGCTTAAAATTTCATGCTCAATCTGAATCACAAAAGAATTTTTTTGGGTACAGTAACCCTTTAATATCATAATGCAGTTTTTCTATTTCTATTGAGTAATAGCAGGTTCATGGGGGCATACTGTAGGAGTATGATATACTGTATAAGTTCAAAAACTCTGAGCCATGCAAATTTAAGTGAAGACAATATCAAATAGTAATTAATTTAAAGGGACATACAATTCAAACTTAAAATACACATGAATGCCTTTCAGTATTGAAAAGAAGCAATTTTCCAATAAACTTGTGCTAGAAAAGATGCTTTTAATAAATTGTATGTCTGTTTCAGTAACAGCTTCTTCTATGAGAGAAGCATATGTACATAAATAAAAAATAGAGCATGAGTGCTAGTATTGTGTTGTCAAGTTCTTAGAATCAAACAGTAATCCAGACAATCAGTTAAGCAGAAAGACTTAACAGTTAAGCAAGCAAGTACAGTCAGAGTCAATAGCCATACAATGGGGTCCAAAGCTGTTCATGGAGAAAACTCACCAATATGGAGAAGAAACCATTTAAGTGGGTACACGCTCTGTGTTTGCTTCACTGCTGCAAAGGTCACCGAAAAGCATACCAGGCATTAGGCGGTCAATCATACAGAGTCTACCCATTCAGTCCTTTTTTCCTCCTTCGGCGTTACTTCATTCTCCACATCTGCCCCTGAAAGAAGATTGTGACCACGTGACTGATGTGTGTACTAACAGCTTGCTCGCCGTTCTGTCCCTGGAAAAGTGACGTCACTGAATGCTCTACTGGCTGTAGAGTAATCAAATCAAGAAAAAACAAATGATCCAAGCATCCAAGCGTTATAGAATAAAAACAAAGCTTTATTGTTGCTGTATTAAAAGCATGAAAGACAGAGGCATCCGGTAAGAAACACACGCGTTTCGGCCATGTCGGCCATAATCATAGACATATGCCTTGGGCATCCTATTTCAAACGCTGTTCTGTTTAGAGAGCTTAAAGTGATATGTGTTTGTCAGCAGTTTTCTCAAATAAGTCATTGCTGACACAATACAGGGAGTGCAGAATTATTAGGCAAATTAGTATTTTGACCACATCATCCTCTTTATGCATGTTGTCTTACTCCAAGCTGTATAGGCTGGAAAGCCTACTACCAATTAAGCATATTAGGTGATGTGCATCTCTGTAATGAGAAGGGGTGTGGTCTAATGAGATCAACACCCTATATCAGGTGTGCATAATTATTAGGCAACTTCCTTTCCTTTGGCAAAATGGGTCAAAAGAAGGACTTGACAGGCTCAGAAAAGTCAAAAATAGTGAGATATCTTGCAGAGGGATGCAGCACTCTTAAAATTGCAAAGCTTCTGAAGCGTGATCATCGAACAATCAAGCGTTTCATTCAAAATAGTCAACAGGGTCGCAAGAAGCGTGTGGACAAACCAAGGCGCAAAATAACTGCCCATGAACTGAGAAAAGTCAAGCGTGCAGCTGCCAAGATGCCACTTGCCACCAGTTTGGCCATATTTCAGAGCTGCAACATCACTGGAGTGCCCAAAAGCACAAGGTGTGCAATACTCAGAGACATGGCCAAGGTAAGAAAGGCTGAAAGACGACCACCACTGAACAAGACACACAAGCTGAAACGTCAAGACTGGGCCAAGAAATATCTCAAGACTGATTTTTCTAAGATTTTATGGACTGATGAAATGAGAGTGAGTCTTGATGGGCCAGATGGATGGGCCCGTGGCTGGATTGGTAAAGGGCAGAGAGCTCCAGTCCGACTCAGACGCCAGCAAGGTGGAGGTTGAGTACTGGTTTGGGCTGGTATCATCAAAGATGAACTTGTGGGGCCTTTTCGGGTTGAGGATGGAGTCAAGCTCAACTCCCAGTCCTACTGCCAGTTTCTGGAAGACACCTTCTTCAAGCAGTGGTACAGGAAGAAGTCTGCATCCTTCAAGAAAAACATGATTTTCATGCAGGACAATGCTCCATCACACGCGTCCAAGTACTCCACAGAGTGGCTGGCAAGAAAGGGTATAAAAGAAGAAAATCTAATGACATGGCCTCCTTGTTCACCTGATCTGAACCCCATTGAGAACCTGTGGTCCATCATCAAATGTGAGATTTACAAGGAGGGAAAACAGTACACCTCTCTGAACAGTGTCTGGGAGGCTGTGGTTGCTGCTGCACGCAATGTTGATGGTGAACAGATCAAAACACTGACAGAATCCATGGATGGCAGGCTTTTGAGTGTCCTTGCAAAGAAAGGTGGCTATATTGGTCACTGATTTGTTTTTGTTTTGTTTTTGAATGTCAGAAATGTATATTTGTGAATGTTGAGATGTTATATTGGTTTCACTGGTAAAAATAAATAATTGAAATGGGTATATATTTGTTTTTTGTTAAGTTGCCTAATAATTATGCACAGTAATAGTCACCTGCACACACAGATATCCCCCTAAAATAGCTATAACTAAAAACAAACTAAAAACTACTTCCAAAACTATTCATCTTTGATATTAATGAGTTTTTTGGGTTCATTGAGAAGATGGTTGTTCAATAATAAAATTAATCCTCAAAAATACAACTTGCCTAATAATTCTGCACTCCCTGTATATGCTTTTTTGAGCAGCCATGTTTGAATGCATGGACATAGATTTATGTACACATGCTCTGTGTACAGTAAAAGCTATCACAGAGCATTTAGCTAATATATATTGCCAAAATGCTTCCACTCAAAACTGAAATGCATTAAATTTGAGTTTTATGTACCATTACAGGATTAATTTGACATTGTCCTATAAAATGTCCTATAAAATGTAGACATGTGCATTTAGTTTAGATGAATACAAATAAATTCTAATTTATGCTGATTCAGTGAATCTGCCAGTACACAAACAGTTAAATACATTTTTGAATCAAAAAGAAGAGGAACAATCAACTGAATTCAAACAGATTCATTCGTTTGCCATCCAAAAATGTGCAGTAAGGAGGGGGGGAGAAATATTGTTTTGTTAATCAGATTCTTTGTTTGTAATGATGTACAGAGGGTCCGAGTATTAGGGCCAGGAACTTTATGTTTACTTTCTTTTGGTCATACAGACTTGTTCAATCAAAACTAGGGGAAGCTTGGCCATTTTCAATAACTTGGCTAGAGCTATTGGAACATGAAGTGCCTCTGTGAGACAGTCATTGACTCAAATTCAATCAGCAAATTGTATGTTCTGTTAGCATTGAAATATAGGTTCTTTTTAGACCTGCATTATTTTTAGACATGTGAATTTGGCAGTATTGCTCCTCTTCTTCACAGAGCCCTGTCCATGCTAACAGGTGGCTTAGCATGGTGGCTCCAAGGGCCTGCACTAAGGGAGAAAGTCCTTAAAAGGGATAGGAAAGACAAAATTAAACTTGCATGATTCAGATAGAGCATGTCATTTTAAGGCGCTTTTAAATTAACTTCAAATGTGCTTTGTTCTCTTGATACCCTTTGTTGAAAAAAGAATATGCACATATCCTACAGCACTAGGAGCTAGCTGCTGATTGGAGCCTGCACACATATGCCTCTTGTGATTAGCTAACTAGATGTGTTCAGCTAGCTGCTAGTAGTTAAATACTGTTCCTTCAGCAAAAGATAACAAGTGAATAAAGCAACTTTGATAATAGAAGTAAATTGGAACGTTTTTTAAAATTGTATGTTCTATCCGAATCATAAAAGAAAATGTTGGTGTTTCCTGTTTCTTTAATGCAAACCCTTGGATACGCCGTGCTTAGCCTCCTGTTAGCCCACTGGGGATATGTGAATAAGATGAGCAGGATAATGGGGCTTTCCAGCGAGCTTGGGTAAGTATTTAAGTCGCTATAGGTGAACTCATTGGGGCCTATTTATGATGGTGCGAGTGAATATGATCCGTTATTGCGGATCATGTCCGCTGCACATCGATAAATGCTGACAGCATACGCTATTGGTATTTATCATTGCACCAGCAGTTCTGGTGAACTGCTGGTGCAATGCCGCCCCCTGCAGATTCGTGGACAATTGGCCACTAGCAGGGGGTTTCAATCAACCTGATCATATTCGATCGGGTTGATTTCTGTCCGGCGCCTCAGAGCATGCGGACAGGTTATGGAGCAGCGGTCTTTAGACCACTGCTGCATAACTTCTGTTTCTGGCGAGCCTGAAGGCTCATCCGAAACATGTGGCATTAAGCTCCATACGGAGCTTGATATATATATACCCCTTTGTAATAATAGAATTACATTGTAACTTATTTCCGTGTGCATTCTTTATCTGAATCATGAAGGTTTAATTTTGACTTTACTGTCCCTTTAATGGGAAACCAGTGTTAAAGTACAGTGTCCCTTTAACCCTAATTAAATACTTAACACCACCCCATATTTTACAGCCACACTTTTTCAGTATGATAACTCTGATTAAACTAAAAAGTGTCACTTTAACTATACATCTCTTTCTAGAAATGACATGGAATAGATTGGTAAAGCATACATTTAAATAGCACAAAGTTAGCGGTGCATAATTTCTGTAAGACTGTAAAACACTATTTTCAGGAACAAAATAATGAGAGGTACCTTCAAGTATTTAGATATTTTGCTTTGTAAGTACAGCAGTCCAAAAAATTAAATGTGACATAAAGTATACGTGAGCTCATTAGCGTATTTATACTTTTCCCCATTTCTTTCCATGCTTGAAATGCTTGTTCTGTATGCCTTACATATTAAGTGAAAATTACAATTTATACATCTAGAGTACTGAAAAAAATGCCAAGTATATAGGAAAGTTAAGATTTATTTAACCTTTCTATCACCAAGGTATTTTGAGGTTACCTAAAAAATGGGATATTTATTTGTGTTCTTTAGTAGTTATATCAAATTTAAAATTGTTTCTCGGTTTTAATTCTCATAGGAATAGAAATTATTTTCAGGTAGAGTGATTTAATTTACTATTTTATGAAGCAATATCAAATATTTGAGCATCGTGCAATGCAAATATGCATTAACAATTGACAGGAGAGACATTATTCTAGTATTATTGCATACTTCATATAACTATGGCTGTAAAAAGTTATTTGATGAAAAATAAGAGTGTAGAGTTACTGTGCTATCTCTCTAATACTTAAGATTTAAAAAAATAACTTTATATGAAAAAGCTGCAGAGGAGCGGGCTTCCAAGGTGACCGTGGAGAAGAAAAGCTTTGTGAACAGTTCTCTAATCTTCGCCAGTAACCGCTACCACAAAGCCCTAATCTGTGCTTTCTTCGCTTGCATATCTTAAATTACACCCGGATACCAAGCTGCAAGGAGTGGCATGATTGGCTGAAGCTGTGCTTGCTGTACCTACCTGGTATCCCGTGACAGTCTCACCAACAGTACCCACTGGGTATCCTGTGCCTGCTGAGAAACCTGTATCTACCATACCAGTGATAGTCTTCTTCAAACCAACTGTGCCTGCTGTACCTAATAGGTATTCTGAACCTTTTACTACTCTCATGAAACACCAGTGTAATATGGACTTTGTTTCTGGACTATACTAAGGAATTGTCTCCTTATTGCAAGCAACTACTTGAGAAAGGAAGATCTGGGGCTCTCTTGTATCCAGCCTGTTTAAAGCTGCAAATGTCAGCTTTAAACAGGCTGGATTCCTTGGAAATAGAAGAAAACACAGCAATGCCTGATCAGAGAGCAGGCATAGAGGTGGCACAGATGGGGTCTCATGAAGGATTCTATACAGAGTGGCTTTCAATAGTTTCTTGACTCTCACATAATCTTTGTTTTTCTTGGTACTGAATGTACCCCCCTATAAAATAAAAAAGTATTTTAAAAGCCCTTAAAGATTTAAAACACGGATATAGCGGAACTGGTAGAGACACATTTAAAACCTAAGAAGCACCTGGGGCGGAGCTGCGCCGTGCTGGAACATGGCAGCAGAGTGAGAGAGCTCCGTTGCTGTCAGCCCATCAGAGTGTTTAGGCGAACAAATCTGGGGACAGAAAAGCTGCAAATTGAGAGCAGAGACACTGTGGGACATACCCGGCTACTATTGTGGCAGCAGAATCAGAGAAATCACAGCCTACTAGCAATCAGGAGTGAAGAGGTACGGGACAGCGGGCGCCATCTTACCACAGCGCGCCTTAGTAAGATCGTGACAAGACCCGACGGAGATCCTATGGCTGCCTCTCGGGACTGCTTACCGCTACCTCAGACCCACAGCTGATTTTGAAAGGAGAGGTGCATGAAGGAGGAAGATCTAAGGGGCAGTCAAGTTACAGCGAGAGCGGTGTTGCGAGGCCTACTCACCGTATATGCAAAGGTACCCGGGGACATTGCAAAGGGGGAAACCCCTAATTATATATCAGATATATATAACTGAGACAGTGAGGAGCCCAGTGGGGTATCGGGACTAATACCAAAAATAACCAGATCCACAAATTAACGCAGCTATACTTACAAAAAACAAAAACAAACGATCTCCCACGTGAGTGCTGCCTATACTGTATAATACCCATATCTAATTGCCAATCATACTAGAGGCTAAATCAAAGGCCCTAAAGGCTTAACATATAAGCTTCCATACCTATACTATTACCACCCTCAGGAATAGACCCCATTATAACGGGCAAGGATAGCATTAAAAGACCAGGCCTCTCCATTACCCACGTGGCGCACCTCAAGCTACGATAACACTCACATAGAGGGAGCGGCAACAGCATACAGATACAGGCCATTCTCCTATATGTATTGAAGATCAGGTAAAACTAAGCCTGCTCAAAGAGGCCCTATAATAGACTTGACTCACGGGACATTGCACATCTTATTTCTTTGGTATTAAGCTGTCTCGAGTATAAGGAACAGGAGGATTGGGAGACTGTAAATAAAAATAAGACACAGCCTATGTTTCCTGCTGTTCAACTTGGCCAGTGAACTGAGACTAGATTATTGATAACACAGATCAAAGAAGTAGCCCCCAGTTTATAGAGAAACGTAATTCAGCTTTGCAAGGTCACATATTGAATCACAGCATCATGGCTTCCAGAAAAAATAATAACAAACCAGAAAAACAAAATAAACCTCCTGCCCTGACCCCTTCGGTCTCCACCTTCTTTCAAGCACAAGAAGGCCACATCATAGAATCACAACAAACACAGGAGACTAATTCAACTAGTATCTCCTCAGAGTGTTCTGAAAATCAGAGAGAATCGCTGCTTTCTATTCAATCACAGATTGCAAGCTTACCCTCCAAAACAGATATTGAGTCACTCAAGACTTTTATTAAAGAAGAAATAAGAAATCTTAAGAAATATTTGAACGAGATGGGGGCTAGGCTTGAATACCTAGAAGATGGCCAAGATAATCTAAACAACTTAGTCAGCTCAAACATACAGCATCTGTCGATACAGGACTCCATTATACAGTCCTTGCAAGATAAGCTAGAGGATTTAGACAACAGGGGGAGGAGGAACAATTTAAGAATCAGAGGTATTCCAGAAGAGATCCCCCAAGAACATCTAAAATCGTATGTTAAAGAACTGTTTCAGTTTTTACTACCCAGGTCTAATCCACTCGCCTCAGAAGATATTGAAAGGATCCATAGGGCCTTGAGGCCTCCTCAAAAGCCCCCGGCACCACCCAGAGATGTCATCCTTCGACTGCTTAAGTTCACCTCAAGAGAAGAAATATGGCAGGCGGCCAGAACTAGGCAGACTATATCTTTCCACAACCATTCCTTGCAGATTTTTCAGGACTTATGCCCTCAAACCATCCAGCGGCGGAAAGAGGTCCGCTTCATTACTACAAAACTTCAGGAGAACAATATCAGATACAGGTGGGGCTATCCATTCAGCCTTATTATCCATCACGATGGATCCCAAATAATTTACAAAAGCTACAACGACCTGGACACTCTATCCAAGAAGCTTAACATTACATTTGAGGTTCCATCGGAAAAAGTTCTGGACATTCCATTGCCACAGGAAGACAGACGGGGAGACCGTCCTAAAGAACAACGACCTACTTGGTCGAAAGTCCCAGCAAAAAGACTTAAAACTGGCCCAAACCCCCATAAAGAGGGGATATGAGTAAACCCCTTTTGGACTATGAATGCAAATGTGACATGTCTACTCTAACCCACTTTGTCTAAGGCATTATTTGTTTTGTCTAGAAATACTTGATTGTTCATTTAGGTGTCATAGATTAATGATGCTCCACCTGAGCTCCCCTGGTGATGGGTAAGTTATAATTTTATCCAGATTTACCACTGTTTGAAAATTTAAGCAAACTTTATATCCTGTTTTGATATTCTACCTTACTACTTACATTATACATTCCCACATAGGTTATGCTTTCTAAATCCCCAGTTTTGTATAAAAGTTGAAAATTAGACTTGCTAAACTCTGATGGTAAGCTGACACCATTCGTCCCCCTAGCAAATGGTGTATCAGTTGTCAAACAATTACACTTTAGGAAAAGGTTTTTTTCAGAATTGAAATTGTGTGTTTTCAAAATTACAGTTCTAAATTCTACAGGAATGGTTAAAAGTAATCCTCAAATTATATTTGTACTTGCAGGTTGTTGTTTTTCTTGTCTCGCAGATATTGAAACTCCAAAGAATGGCTTACTCTTTTCTCATGTCAGTTGGTTTAAAATCATATTATCCAGCGGAAGAGGCGGAGCTAGGAGCACGAGCGGCTCACGGAGCTGGAGTGAGCTGCACGGATCAAACAGTCTCTGAGGAAGACCCCGCAGATAAGGCTTGAGACAGGGACACGAGCAAGTACCCTGAACCTGCTACACCTAGGCTAAAGGAGAAGCGGATCTATTGGTAAAGTTGTACGACCGGAAGGATAACAACAGGACAGCTGTTTCCTTGTTTGCTGCCATACGCTACAGGATCACCTAGAGTGTTTAGACGCCAGTACTAGCGTCCACCGCCACAGAGCACCAACAAGGGGAGAAGAGCATCAGAACTTGGGGGGAGAGTAGCAATTAGTGTCGCCGGAAAACGGTAAGCGCATACAACCTTTATGTCTTCTATTATTATTATACTGCGCTGTAAAAATCAACTGCGGCTGTGATAGAGGAAAGGAGTGTGTTTAAGGTGGAACAAGGGGTTTTATACCCTAGCTGCAGGAGAAGAGAAGGGTGAAAATAACATTCACAATACTTCGAATAGAACGAAGTCTGGTCCCTAAGGGGTTAAAAGGCCAGTGGAAGGTAGCACTCCATAATACACACTTGAAAGAGGATACAAAGGAAAATTAAAAGGGAAACTAACATTACAATACTATTGCACCTCCCCCCACATAGACACACTGCTATAACTTAAAGAATTCACTTATGCTGAACTTAAGAAAACATTTTAAGCTGGGAGCAGATGAACTACATTAAACCATTTCCATATAGTGCATCTATGACTGCAGCAACTTATTACTGAGCTTAAAAAAGGTCAATACCAGCAAGACCTAAATTTAATGGAAAAATACTTAAACCCTGCCAAAATGGCTCCAAAAGCAAAAGGGGTGGAAAAAAAACAACAAGCCAAGGGGAATGTTAGTACCCTAAGTAATCTAAGCAATGTTTCTATGCACACAAATGAGGATAATATGTTTTAGCATATGCAAGGCAATAGTAATACGAATGCTTTGTCTGAACAGCTTAATAACCTTATCCAAAAAATAGACAATGTACAAAAAAGCCTAGATAAAGTGGTTCAAGAGATGCAACAAACAACAATTAGACTATCAGCTATAGAACAACGAATATCAGATACTGAGGACACTCAAAATATATTGCAAAATAGAGTAAAAGTTGTTGAACAAGAAAATGTGAAATTAAGAGATAAACTTGACGAAATTGAAAACCACTCAAGGAGGAACAATTTAAGGGTAGTGGGGTTGCCTGAGTCAGTTACATCTGCACAACTGATAGAATTTGCTGAAAAAACCTTACCACGAATTCTGGGCATAGAGAACAACGCTCAATTATTCCAAGTTGAAAGGGCACACCGCATGGGGGCTCACAACCCTAATCCCCAAAATCAATATAAAGCACGAGTGGTCATAATTAAATATCTCTCTTTCCAGGCAAAACTTAAGATTCTGAGAGCATTTAGAAGTACACAGAATGCATTATTTGAAGGAAAAAGAATCTTAATATTCCAAGATTATTCTGGAGATCTATCAAGGCGCAGGAAACAATTCTCAGATGTATGCCAGAGACTGGTAAAGGAAAAAAGATCATTTGCACTATTATACCCAGCAAAATTGAAAATACAGCAAGGAGAGGTGTCGCATTATTTTTTTTCTCCAGAGGAGGCAATACGGTTCATTGATCAAGGGGTACATAATACAGAAGGATGAACTGTCAAGTATTTAACCCCCTATCAATTAAGAACATAAGATGGACTTGCTATCTCTCCTAACAACATTATTATCATATTCCTGACAGGAATAAATAGTCTGATTTACTATATTAATATGGAAGATTTATTTAGAGATTTTGACTTATGTGATTATAGAATGATAATTTTAATAATTGTAACTATGAGAGTATATAAGGCTGTAAAACATGCCATTCACAATAAATAATAGGATGCATAGGCTTAGTAGACACGTAGGAAAAGAGCATTTTCAGAGGAGGGAACACAATGTTGTTATAACCCACTTTAGAAAGTTGATTGTAGACTTAAAAATATACGTAAGGGAAGAATTAAGCAACTACATTAGGATTAAGACACAAGTTACACAAATTAACTTAAAGGGCACTAAGGATTAAAGTAAGGTTTTTTAGAAGTATGAAATATTATCGGAAGGTACTTACATATATAAGACAAAACATTAGACACTGTTTGAGATCCTTACTATTAGGTAGAATGGTGGAAGATCCACAGAGTGATAGAAAGTACACTAAGTTATAAGTCACATAAGTGTTTGGGGTTTTTAGTGTTATGATTATTGAAGAACTTCAAAAATATAAGAAAACTAACTCACATAGATTCACAATGTTTTTATATGTTCCTGAAAAAGGTCTTAAACACTATAAGAAGGACGCAAAAATGTACAATATAGAATGTCTACAAAGAATTGAATGTGAAGAAATGTATTATAAAATAATAGAGATGTATAGATGCACAAAGCAAAAATTTATAAGTATTAGGTATAATCTAGACACTATAAGAAGGGTGAAACATTTTAGAGGAAAATTGTTGATATATAGCATAAGTTGTTGTACCTTACGTTGTTATGTTGGAGTGAATATAGTCTTAGGGATCACCATGAGATTTAGTGGGCTAAATATTGTAGTATATCCTCTAATATCAAGAGGAGCAGGGGGAATAGGAATTAAAGCAAAAAGAGGGTTTAGATCTATCTTACTAGAACTATTTAAGGCCCACATAAAGAAAACCCGAAATAGGCACCCTCCTCAGATAGAGATAGAATGGTAAAAATCATCACTTGGAATGTGGGGGGAATTAACTCCCCCATTAAGAGGAAAGCGATACTAAGTCACCTTAAAAAACTAAAAGCAGACATTGCAGGTATACAAGAAACCCATTTAACAGATAAAGAGCATCTCAAATTAAAAACAGATTGGGTTAAGGAAATAATATTTTCATCATATAATAGCTCATCTTGTAGGGTAGCCATTCTATTCCATAGAAGACTGCAATATCATATTGAGAATGTATATAAAGATAAACTGGGTAGATACATTGTTATTAATTTAACAATTAATGAACAAAAACTCACAATATGTAATATTTACGGCCCGAATAAGCAGGAAAATAAATTCTGGAATAAGATACAGAGGTTAATACAGAATAAAGCTAAATATGAGATAGTGATGATGGGGGATTATAACATCACCCCAAACCCCATAATCGATAGAAGAACAGATAAAACGGTAAAAAAGGATAAAACAAGGTTTAACTATGAAAAAAAGACTATTCAGAGACTGTGCCAGAGCTTGGGATTGGTCGACCTATGGCGGGCCAAAAACCCAGATGAATATGAATACACACATGTGGCACGATCAAATAAAGCAATGTCAAGGATTGACTATTTTCTTATATCCCATAGAATCAAGGCCCATATAGAAGATATCAAAATATTACAATTTGGAATATCTGACCATACACCGGTAATATTAATATTAAAAAACGGGAAAAATTACGGTAATGTTAATAACTTTAGATACCCAAAATATCTGTATCAGTCAGAACAGTGGACAAAATTTTTAGAGGAAAAATGGAGCGACTTTGAAATAAATAATACACAGCATGCAATAAATACACAACTCTTCTGGGAGACCTCTAAAGTGGTTATGAAGGCAGAAATGATAAAGCAACTGAAGTTTATTAAAAATAAAAAACGAAAAGAGGAGGACAGGATTAACAATCAGGTTGCACAGGCTTTTCTACAATATAGAATTAATCCAACAAACCAGAATAAAGATCTATATTTTAACATAAAAAAAGAAAGAGATATAATGAATTTGGAGAAAGCTCAGGAAGAACTAAAAAAGAGAGCAGCAAGATATTATAGATGGGGTAACAGATCAGGAAAGATGCTGGCAAATTTATTAAGGGAGCCAAAACTACAAAATTATATTACGGCAATTAAGGATAAAGATCAAATTTATCAAGATACAGGGAAAATCATTAATTGCTTTAAGAACTATTATCAAAATCTTTATAAATCGCAGGGAGATAACCAATTAAAACGACTAGAACTATGGAACCAGATTAATTTACCCCAAATTAGTGAAGACCAAAAGATGATATTAAATGAAAAAATAACAAAAAAAGAAATTGAGAAAGCTATAAACAATCTATCTTTATCTAAAGCATCTGGCCCAGACGGCTTACCAGCCGAATACTACAAGGTATTAATAGCCAAAATCTTAAATCTGCTTCATCAACTTTATGAAGCAATATTTGAGGGACAAGAGAGTCTTTCACCAAATTTCAAAACAGTCAATATGATAGTTATTCCTAAACCGGGGAAAAATCAATTAGAGACCAAATCATACCGCCCAATATCACTAACAAATGTAGATTATAAGATTATGACGAAAATTCTTGCTGATAGACTTAAGATAGTCTTGCCGTCTATCATATCGGAGGAGCAGGTGGGTTTCATGACTGGGAGAACATCAGTCAAACATGTAAGAAATATCTTACATGTTATCCAGACATACTGGCAGAGAGAGGGGCAGGCAGAACTGTCGGAGGCCTTCTTATTGTCATTAGATGCTGAGAAGGCCTTCGACAGAGTTGAGTGGGACCACTTGTTTAATACCATGGAAAAGGGTAATATTGAGGGAAAATTTGCTGAATTCATCAAAGCTATCTATACGCCAACAGATGCTTATATTTGTATTAACGGTAACACATCATCATCGATCCAATTATATAGAGGTACACGACAGGGATGCCCCCTCTCCCCACATCTTTTCAACATAGCCCTCGAACCTCTCATTCGCCTATTAAAAAAGACATCACCTGGTATACAGATAGGGAAAACCCACCTGCAGATTGCTTTGTTCGCAGATGACCTGTTGCTATATGTATCAAACCCTAAAATATATATAGATCAGATTCTAGAGAAAATCAATCTATTTGGATATAATTCAGAGTATAAAATAAATATACAAAAGTCACAGATATTATGGCTCCGTAAAGGGGGGAAGGAAAAAAAATACATGTTTGATGAAGTCATAGATTCTATGACATATTTAGGAATTAAAATATCTAATGACCCCAATAGAATATATACACTTAATTTTTCAATAGTGATTAGAAATATACTAAAAGATCTTAAACTATGGACTAACCTCAATCTAAACTTAATGGGTAGAATTCATATTATTAAAATGTCCATTATTCCAAAGCTATTATACCCTATACATATGCTCCCATTAAGAATTCCATCTAAAGACCTTAAACTACTAGATAAAGCTATTAGAGACTTTCTATGGAAAGGGAATAAATCAAGAATAAGTATGGCAAAGCTACAAATGCCAACAAAAAAACTGGGTTGGGGTCTCCCAAGTATTAAGTATTATAATTGGGCGGCTTTAGCAAGATACAACCTAGAATGGCTAACGGGAGTAGAGAAATACACCAATATGGAAATTGAACAAGTAATGATTAAACCTATGCAACTGCTTACTTGGTGCATGCAGATACAGATGAAATCCCTAGGGAAATTAAAAACCATATTATATTCCGAGATTCACTGGCAACATGGAAATTGATAAGTAGAACCCTAGGTGTAAATTATAAGTATACCCGGTATCTACCCATTAGCGGCAATCTTAAATTTCAAAGGGGAAATGCTCATCCATTTAGGACTTGGGGCCAACAGGGAATTAAGAAAATTGGGGATATACTATATAGTCAACACAACAAGATCTATTCGAGCCAAGAGCTCTATGATAAATATAAAGTTAAAAGCGATAATTACTTCTATTATCATCAGATAAAATCATATATAAAAAAAGTACAGAGAAATTCAAAAAATAACTGCTGTGAAAATCAAATAACCGATCTTTGTAAGAATTATGAGAAAGGGAACTATAAAATGACCCTCATCTATAATAAATTAATAAATATGTCATCCGAGAGGAACTGTAGTAAAATAAAGGAAAATAACTGGGAGATATGTATAGACAATTTAAAGGAACAACTAAAATATAGTATAAAACTAGCTAAACAAACGACTAAGGCTAGTGAGCTAAGAGAATGCCAGTATAGAATAATACATAAAGACTATATAACAGTGACACAAAGATAAATGGTCCAAGGGAGAATTGCCATCATGCCCAAAATGTTCATTTCCATTTCCAGACTTGACACACTATTTTTGGAACTGCCCAAAGATTATCCAATATTGGAATCAGATAGGATTTTGGATTTCAAAAACAATTGGTATTGACTATAAAATAGATAAACAAACAGTAATTCTTTTATATAACCCTCTCATCGAGAAGAGAGAAATTAAATTATACATAGCTATGGTGATACTATTAGCAAGGAATCTAATCACGAAATTATGGATAGAGAAAAAATCCCCGGGGATTGCCACACTTAAGAACAAAATATGGCAGCAATTAGTAATAGAAAAATATGACGCATTGGGAGATACAAAGAACAGGAAGATGGCATTCCTAAATAAATGGGACTATTATATAAAAACCCACAATAGGGAAATGCAAAATCAAATATATAAAGGACTAGTATAATAAAAAAATAAAAAAAAAATAATAATATGATACTTCCCTCTGAGAGAATAGGATGAAGGTGTAAAATATAAGTAGTGAACTTACTGGACCCCCTACCAATAAATTAGAATCGAGAGTAACCCCTGCTCCATAGGTATTTAATTTGCCCAGTATCTATAGGCTCGTTATATTTCCTAGATAGCGTAACTAACAAGCCTGAAGGAAAATGACTTTATAGAAATATGATAGAACTATACAGACCTAGCAATATTGTGAAAAATATCATTCTATTTATGTTGTAATGTATTTTTTTCTTTCTTTTTTAAATGTATTGTTTGTTAATAATTTAATAAAGGATTTATAAAAAAATAAAAAATAAAAATAAAATCATATTATCCGGTAAGGAAGATACTGGTGTAAGGTATGTCACGCCCTGGGCCTCCTGTAACCTACATTCTGCACTCTCCACCCCTCCACAATCACAATGACAGACGACTCAAAGCAGGTTAAGATAGTCTCCCATAACGTAAAGGGATTGAATTCCCCTCAGAAAAGATCCATGGCGTTCAGGGAATATAGACGACTCCACTGCGACATAGTACTAATACAAGAGACTCATTTTAAAAGAGTAAAGGAACCTATTCTATCTCTCCGTAAATTTGAGCAGGTGTATTTAGCGTCGAACTCCACTAAACATAAAGGGGTGGGTATCATTGTTAAAAAAAATGTTCCTTTTTGCCCCTTGAAGGTACTCAAAGATAGGGATGGGAGGTTCATCATACTGATAGGTAAGCTTTACAATAAAGTTATCACGATTGCTAACATATACGCCCCTAACACTGCCACACCACAATTTTTTCATACCCTTAGAAATTCTGTCTTAGATAACTCCAAGGGAAGTCTAATTTTGGGTGGTGACTTCAATTTAGCTATGGAACCTGACATAGACTGCTTCAGGGGGGTTTCCTCAGTTCCTCAGAAAATATTGAGATCGATTAAATCTCACCTGGCCGACCTAGCAGTACACGATGCATGGAGACTGTCTCACCCCTCTACAAAGGATTACACATTTTACTCCCACCCCCATAGAGTCTATACGAGGATAGACTACATTTTTATAGATGTAACCAGCTTGGCACTAGTTAAACATACAGATATTTCCCCTATAGCATGGTCAGACCATGCCATGATCAGTTGTTCCCTTAAATGGCCTACCTCACAAAGACCCGATAGATCTTGGAAACTTGACAAGACTCTCTTGAAAGACCCAATTATTCACACACAGATCCTTAACTCCTTAATAAACTATTTTAATGTGAACTGCACACCAGACATAGATACTCACTGTCTATGGGAAGCACACAAGTGTGTAATTAGGGGGGAACTCATTGCATTAAAAGCAGCTAGGAATAGACAAAGAACACTTCATCTGAGCTCCTTACTAGAAGAATTGGGAAAACTACAAGACATTCATAAAAAATTCCCGGGTAACCTATCCCTCCTTACTAGCATACAACATAAAAGAGACCAACTTAATCTGCTCCTTGGTCAAGAAACCAAACGAGCAGCACTATTTCTTAAAAAAACATTTTATGAGGGCTATAACAAACAAGGCAAATTACTAGCTAGGTTATTGAGACAACGTACTAATAAACGTCATATTATGACAGTAAAAGATCAGGGAGGGGGGACTTGGTCGACATCGAGAGACATTGCGGACCTATTTAAACAGTACTACGAAAGGTTATATAATCTAGAGGGTGACGGCCTTTCTGCCACCGAACAGGACATAACCACTTACCTGTCCCGATTACACCTTCCCTCTATTACGTTAGAACAACAGACAGAGCTCGACTTGCCCATTACCCTCAAATAAGTTAAGGAAGCCATAACAACTTTCCCAGCAGGAAAGGCTCCGGGTCCGGATGGGTTTGGAAACCTTTATTACACCACATACAGAGATACTCTAGCCCCTCATCTGTTGTCCTATTTTCAGGATATAGATGGTAATAAGCCCTTCCCCCCCTTGGCTTTACAAGCTCACATCACAGTCATCCCGAAACCGGGCAAATCGACAGACCTAATACCCAACTACCGACCAATATCGCTATTAAACTGTGATGTTAAAATTTACGCGAAGATCCTGGCAATTAGATTAAATCGGATTCTTCCTTCCATAATTCACCAAGACCAGGTTGGTTTTATACCAAATAGAGAAGCCAAGGACAACACAGTCCGTAATATGCATTTAATATGGCACGCAAAAGCCGGGGGCCTTCCCGCGGTGTGGCTTTCCACAGATGCGGAGAAGGCCTTCGACCGCGTAAGTTGGCTATTCCTCAAGATGACTCTACGGTCATTTGGAATAGGAGATGTCATGTTACAACGAATTTTTGCCCTATACTCGAAACCTAGTGCTAGGATAACATTAAATGGCATTCTTTCACAACCCCTCCAGATAACCAATGGCACACGCCAGGGATGCCCCCTTTCCCCCTTATTGTTTGTTTGTTTGCTGGAAGCCCTAGCTACAAGTATTAGACTTAATAGAGATATCACAGGGGTAGTTATTGGAGGACGGGAATATAAACTCTCTTTATTTGCCGACGATATCCTGTTTTCCCTCATTAACCCAGACTTATCCCTGCCTCCTCTGATGGAGGAGCTAAATGTATTCAATAAACTTACCAACTTCTTAATCAACTATACTAAATCGGAGATCCTTGGAATCTCCCTCCCAGAACAAATGAAAATCAGACTCTCGCAAAATTGCCCGTTTAGATGGTGTCTGGGTTCTATAAAATACCTAGGTATTCAGCTAGCGGAAGACATGGAGAGGATTTATAAATTAAACTATATCCCGATCCGGGAAGCCCTAATTAGAGACCTTTCCTCGTGGAACTCTAGGCGACTAACTTGGATAGGGAGGATTAATACTATTAAAATGAATGCCTTTCCAAGACTACTATACATCATGCAGACCCTCCCCATACCACTTCCACCCAGATATATTACTCGGATACAGCAACTTTTTCACTCCTTTATCTGGAGGGGAAAGCAACCGAGAATTAACAAAAAGACAATGTTGCTTTCCAGGGACCAGGGAGGGATGGGAGTTCCAGATATAGAACTTTATAGAACTGCTATATTTTTGCAGCGCATACTCGACTGGAGGGTTCATAAAACAGAGAAAAGATGGGTAGAGATAGAACAAAATTTAAACCCAGGAACACCACTTTCGGCCATATGCTGGCATCCCAACCATCATGCTATGGTTAAGAACATTATTAATCCTATAACCAAAGAGACACTGAGACAGTGGAGCATAGCAAATAAACTAAACCCATTTCTCTCATCTTGTCCTTCCCCATTGACTTCACTGATACATAACAATGAGTTCTCACTCACTGACCTAGTGGGAGTACAAGGACTGGATGAGGACGCTAGAGACATAGAAGTGCGTCAGGTGACGGAACATGACCAACTATTGTCCCAAAACCAGCTACAAGAGCAAGGATTTACAATGTTCCAGGGTTGGTTTCATTACAGGCGAACACGCCATTACATACTGACTCATACAAATAGCAATAACATGTTGAGAGCCCTCACGAACCTAGAGAAATTATTCACAGCACAACACCCAAAGAGACACACTCTGTCCAGGATTTATGCAATTTTGACACAGCCCCCACCAGGTAATCTTCCCTCATCAATTGAGTCCTGGGAGAGGGAATTGGGAATTATAATCCTCCCCCACGTGGCAGTTGATATTTTTAGAAACACCAAGTCCTCTTCCTCCTCAGCTTACTTAGTAGAACTTAACTACAAAATACTTCATAACTGGTACCTTACCCCTAGACGCCTACATAGGTTATATCCCTCACTACCAGATAGATGTTGGAGGTGCGGACACACAGGCAGCGGCATGGGGCACATGTGGTGGTGGTGTAATGCAATTAACCAGCTGTGGAGGCTTTGTATTGGGGAAATGGAGAAAGTCCTGAACTGCGTTCTACCCTTAGATCCCCTAATTTTTCTACTCAATAAATTTAGGAAATTGACATCCAAAGCACATCACATATTGTTCCAAATAATGAGAAACGGTGTGAAATCCATTATAGCTAAACAGTGGAAAGCACAATCACCCCCAGATCTCCAGAGGTGGAGAGGCAGAGTTTCGGAGTTAATAGAATTAGAGGAATTCGGCTCCTATAAAAACAACACGAGGGACCCCTATATAGAAGCCCAAGCTCTTTGGGACCACTATTTATCAGAGATAAAGAATTGAGGCCCGGGGCGGACATGCAGCAGTAGAGTTGGCCTTTGGTGAATCATTTCTGGAAAAGAGCTAGATATACTTTATAGATTTTAAGTGAGTTTTCACGCTACCGTTTATAATTGGTTTAATGTTATTCAAGTACCTACAATAATAAGCAATTCCTGAAAAGTTCTGAAGACACAATTTAGTTTACTCCACTACCATAAGCCTTGAGAATAACTTGTGAATTGGCTGAATGCCATTTATTTTATTTATTGCGATACAACATATTGGATTCTGTTATTTTTCTTATTCACTATGTACTTCCCTTGCCTGAACCAGTGTTTTGTGTTTGTAACTTATATGACATATTCTCAATAAAAAAGAATTTGACTAAAACCTAAGAAGCATCTGAAATTGAAGCGGGTTGGGTTCAAAAAGTTATAGCTGCCACTTATGCTCCTAAGAGGTTAAACCTTAATGGAATTAAATTTGTTTTGGTAGGGGTTTATGGTCCATTATAGTAGAAGGTACAATTTTGGCTGAAATTGCAAAAGAAACTCTTAAAATATTCTGCTCTCCCTTTGATACTATGCAGTGATTATAATATTGACCCTCAAGTACCTCTGGATGGAACCCGACAAGTACTTCTAAGGGGATTCAGGCAATTTCAAACTCATGGAGTGGCACCAGGCTTTTAAACAAGTTTAAATGTGCTCTCTATTTGACAGAAATATGGAACCCTGTGGAGAGAGATTTCCCATGTATCTCCCACTCCAAATGTTCCTTGTCTTGTATTGATTTTTTATTATTATAGGAGGACAAGCTGCTAATCAGAATCACGCACTTACACTGTAGCAATATTGTAAATAGTGTAAATAGTTACAAAATGGGAAGTCCCGTAGTTGGTTGAACTCATGCTACAGTGTTAGTTGAAAGAGAACCATAAAAGACAACTGCAAGTGGCTATGCACTATCTAGTAATGTAGTAACATATTCAGTGTGTCAATAATGCTGCTAGCCTAAGTAAAACATCAGTAGGACTGTCTACGCAACAATGAATTGACATGGAAAAACGGTATTAACAAAGTTTTACCTTCATGACTTCTGTGTACCGCTGTGGGTTCTCTATTGAAGACATCAATCCAACAGGTGTGGAGCCACTCCCATAGCTCCGTGGAGAAAAGCAATGAAGCAATAATGAAAAACTGAAGGTTTACCTGTTCCGTTGATGCAATCAGATTAAACCGCAAGCATGATGCAAGTAAAAGGTATATTTTATTGTAATCCTTGTAAAAACAAACAGGGTATGAAATGGCATTAGGGATCCTGAATTACAAACTGTCTGACGCGTTTCCTGCTAGTAGGTACTTCGTCATGTGCTCTCTATTTGGCAGACGCATGGAACCCTGTGGACAGAGATTTCGCATGCATCTCCCACTCCAAATGTTCCTTGTCTTGTATTGATTTTTTCCTACTCTCAGCCTTACTTAGACCAAGAGTTAGTACAGTCAAAATAGAAGTGGTTATTTTATCAGATGACAGTCCTGTTCAACTCTTCCTTCAAACACAAAATAATAACTACAAGAGTAAGTGATGAGTCTTCCCATATTACCTCTGTAGAGGTACCAATTTGCTTAAATACTTAACCAGGGAATGGAAAGCATACAAGATGCTAAACATTTAACACCTAGATAATCCACCTTTGTTTTGGAAAGCTGTAAAGGCTGTTTTACGTGGAGCCGGGGGGAAGCACAAGAGTCACTCACAAATATTCTGTCTCTGGCTGGGAACCGCTCACTCCCGATCATGTAGCTCAAGTCCCCATCTGCGTGCCACACCACATTAAGCTGGGGTAGAAGGCCATAGCTTCCTCTGTATATGACTTCTGCAAATTCTCTCTGGACTTCCAAAGCATTCAAGCTCTGCTCACAAGGATCGGTCGGATCTTCCATGGCACGCACCGGGAGCTGAGATGGCCTCGTTGAAGTTTGAGATGGGGTAGGAGCAGAGTCAGCCCAAGACAGTGACTCAGCAGTAGTAGTATGGTGCTGCTGCTCCAAATGTATCTCTGTCTGCATGGGGCATTGCGGGGGCTCTCTTTCCGGCCCGTCTCTCGGCTGATGTTCCCCTGAGTAGGCTCTGATACTCTGAAGTATCTCTGCTTCAAATTTAGTAAATAAGGCCTGCAATTTTAAGGATATGGTGTCCATAATGTGGTTAGAATGTTCCATGTTAGCCATGCGTAGGTCAAAATAAATTGATCACACAGAAATGAAAGCAGGTGAAAAGAATACAGCTATTATTGCTGTTCCTCCTGTTATTACAGGAAAATGGAGAGGGCACGATGAAGGCTTAGGCTGTTAGTTAGCCTCCGCTACGCACATCATCTATTAAGGTCTTACAGGCAAAATCTTGTCATAAAAAGTATATCAAATTGCTCCACAATTGTTAAACTTCCCAGAATAAAGTTGTTGTAGTTAGAAAACAGATCCAAGAAGCGGAAAATAGCAGATTCCCCAGCTCCTGTCATTAGCCTTGAAGAAAAGCAGCCATCTTAGCCGCTGTTCAGACACGCCCCCAGGTTCTATTGTTTTGGGCGTGAGACTAGTACATATCTAGCTGCTATCACACAGCTCACTAGGGGTTAGATTACAAGTGACATGCTAACTGTTGTGGGTGAGCAATAAGGGGTATTTTACAGTTATTTGCATGCGTCTGAAATAGCTAACTGTTGTGGGTGAGCAATAAGGGGTATTTTTCGGCTCTTTGCACCTGTCTGAAATAGCTAACTGTTGTGGGTGAGCAAAAAGGGGTGTTTTGTGGCTCTTTGCACGCGTCTAAAATAGCCAACTGTTATAGGTTAGCAATAAGGTGTATTTTGCAGCTCTTTGCACGCATCTGAAATAGCTAACTGTTGTGGGTGAGCAATAAGGGGTATTTTGCGGCTCTTTGCACCCGTCTGAAATAGCTAACTGTTGTCAGAGAGCAATAAGGGGTATTTTGCGGCTCTTTGCATGCATCTTAAATAGCATGGGCAGTAGGAGTTGAAAGTAAATGCTTAGGAGCCTTCAGGCTCGCCGAAAACAGGAGTTAAGAAGTTGCACCTTAACTCTTCCACCACCTCTGAGGCAGCAAACAGCAATCCATCTGATCACTTACAATCGGATTGATTGACACCCCCTGCTTGCAGCCGATTGGCCGCAAATCTGCAGGGGGCGGCATTGCACGAGCAGTTCACCAGAACCACCAGAATGCTTGTGCAATAATAAATACCGACAGCATATGATGTTGGCATTTATTGATGCGCGGCGGACATGATCACTACAGCGGATGTCCGTCAGCACTTTCATAAATTGGCCCCTTAGGCTTGAGCGCAATCTAATTTATGGCACAACTTCAGAGCTCTGGTTAATAGTTACGTGAGGCAAAAAAGTGGCACAAAACACATTGAAAATGCATTTAAAAGTACAGTTACACTCATAATAACACTGTCAGATGAAAAAATATTTTTTAAAAAACTCATTAAAAAAGTTATAAGGGCTCAAAGATATGAGGTCTCAGGTGTTTTGAGAAAAAAAAAAGAAATGCAAAGGGCTTTAACATAGAGATACATAAATACACGTCTAAATATGTATATATGTTTATATGTGTGTGTGTGTGTATATATATATATATATATATATATATATATATATATATATATATATATATATATATATATATTTATATATATATATATATATATATGTATGTATTTAAAGACTATTCAAGATATACCCCTTAAGAAGACTGGATGGTCTTCCAAACAAAGAGTTGTCCCTTAGCTTTTCCCTACAAAGAGGTACAAAGCAGGGCAGCCCACTTTCGGCTCTTTTATTCAACCTGGCTACTGTGCCATTAGCGTAAAAAGACTGCTTGTACCTGGAGCAGAAAAATGACATTTGTCAGTGCATGCCGATGACATGATCCTGTTAATTTCAAACCTGCTAACAAATTTGTCTATTCTAATTTCGGTTATTGCTAAGTTTGGTGCCATCTCAGGTTATACAATAAATAAAAACAAATCAGAGTTGATGTGGCTTAGTCCCAGAACTCAGGTTACACTAAAGGGATTCAACTTTTAAAATGGTTCAGAAAAAAATCAAATATTTAGGTATTAATCTATCAGTTAAACCAAACCTATGGTATGACTAATTATAAGCCTTTAATTAGTAAGATTAAATAACAATTACATAATTGGAAACATCTACAAATCTCTTTGTCAGGGAGGGTAAATCTAATTAAAATGATTATATCCCCCAAATTATTACATGTTTTTCAGATTCTTCTAGTTCTCTTGGGGCAAAACAGATGTGCATTTATTCAATTCTAATATTCATATTTTTTTCTGGGCGGGAAAGAAACATTGTGGACATGATTATGATGAGTGGATCGCTGACTGTTATGCATGAGCGATAAGGAATGTGTTACAGGTGTTTGCGCTCGTCTGGTTTACTGCACATATTACAAGTTGAAATATATATATAAATAAATGTACAGTAAATAGACAATGTAACAGAAATATGCCTTTACATGTTTTCATCTACTTAACTGCAAAGGGCTTCAATGCACTTCATTTTATGTCTATATATGTATACATATGTATTTATGTATTTAAATACAGACATAATTACGCATATTAACACATAAATACATATGTACACATATATAGACATACATAGAGGTGCATTGGAGCCTTTTGCCGTTAAGTAGATTAAAAGATGTAAAAACAAATTTAGTCACTATTCATTTATAATAAACTGTTACACTGTGTATTTACTGTACATATGTCACATTCCAATACTCTGCACATAGCAAAATATGTTCTAAGTATTTATAAATAGATGTCCCTATTCATATCTGTGTATATCTATATAAAAACACACACACATATATATATATATATATATATATATATATATATATATAGATATATATATATATATATATAGATATAATGTACTAAAATACTATCAGTTATGTGTAGAAATATGTATTTATGAATACATAGAACATATTCTTCTATGTGAAGAACATTTGAATGTGAAATATTGATATTTTCATGTTGGATTAACACAATTGAGAATATGAATTCAGGTTAGCTCCCCAGTAGAGTGTTAGGTTTATTCCTACTTTTTTCTCCATTGACTTCTATGGGGGAATAGGTTATTGCACGTGATATTCTAATTGTGCTAGAAGTAAGCTTTTAGCCGTGTCAGGTTAGCATGAGAGCGCAAACTTTACACTTTTAACTCATAATACAAGCGCAACCCGACGCGCAGCCCCTGCTAGGGTCAGTGTGAAAAACCATGTCTGATAGGGTGAGCTTTAGATAATCAGCATCATTCATGTGAATTTAAAATGAGTATTAGATTTTTCTCTAACAAATGTCAAAGTTAGTTACATTTTCCTTCCTCCTGCATCATGTGATAACGATCAGCCTATCACAAAATGTAGATACGTATATTCTGTGAGTTATTGCACATGCTCAGTAAAAGCTGGTGCCTCTGTTTGCACATAAAAAGACTGTGCAGAATTAGATAATGGAAGGGAATTGAAAAGTTGTTTAAAATTGTGTTCTCTATCTCAATCATGAAAGTTTAATTTTGACTTTGGTGTCCCTTTAACAAACGATACCAACATATTTTAATTTTGGGAAAATAAACTTTAAAATGTATGATAACATTATTCAAAGTCATTTCACAAATCAGATTCTGTTGCTTTAGATAAAATTAATAATTAGAGAAACATAGACTCTGCTAAGAAATCATTATAAATCCTCTGTTGCATTTTGAGTTGCCCATTTATAATTGAAAGTGACTGAAATAAATGTATTAAAGATGGCCTGTCAAGAGAAAAAAACATTAACAGCTCATTGCTTATTCACTACATGTTTGACCCCATGGGTGAGCTTGTGTCATTCTTGCTTAACATGCTATAAGTGTGGATTCCAATCTATAGAGAATTTGATTAACTTGACTAAAGCATAATATGACCACTGAACAACTACATAAATCACCTGCTCAGTATTTGTGCTTTTCTCCTTCTAGAAGAATGAAGCCTGACTGTTCTTTTTTACCCAGGCAGCTCCTCTTGGTGTCTAAGTCCAAAGCCTAGCTTTTTGTCAGTCTGCTCACAGAGTCTCGATAAAGTCTATAATCCACTAGTGGAGGAATAGGGAGGGAATCCAATTTTCCAGCCGCACAATATTTCTCTACATGTCTCATTCTTTTTACTTTAACAACCTATTACCCATTTGCTGTCAAAAGATTGCACTGGTCTTTGCTCGTTGAACCAGCTTTTCAGTGGAGAAAAGTGAGAGATATTCTCAAAAAAGAAAAAAAAAAAAAAAAAAGAACTGCGTTCACACACTGCACTTTGTCAATGTCAGTAGAAATGTTGAAAATCCATCAGTTTTACATATGGAGATGAGCCAAGGAGCCCATCTCTTGCTGAAGTTATTATTTTTAATGTATTCAATTAATTTTGCTGAAACTAGTTTATGTTTTACACGGGGTACTATAACTTACTGCAGAGGTTGGATAATTTTGGAAGAAATATTGTATAAAGGTATCACAGAAAGGCTCATCAATTTTGTCCAAAATGACACCGGTTAAACAATAAAGGGATAGTGATTTTACGTTTTTTGGAGACAACATTTTAAAATGTTTTGTAGATAAAACGTTTTTTATTTTTGAAAAACATATTTTGTCTTTTAATGCAGAAAGCAGAAGCCCCTTGTATTTGATAATGTAATTAATTAGTTTCATCATAATCATTATTGTATTGCTCACTGTGTGGTTGGTACTGCTGGTGGAGAAGAAATGCAAATATAATCAACTAAGTAAATTAATATTTCTTTGTTGATAACAATATATTAGTTAATTATAGTTAATTATTATTTGGTGTACAGTATTTTTATGGTATTTAAAGTTACTTTTATCTTCAGGTGGGGTTTATTACCAACTAACCTCATCTTAAAATAAATAAATAAATAAATACATAAATAAATAATAAATTACACTGGTAACTATATAAAATAGGTACTAGTATATTCCATATATTAGAGACATCCTCTGTTCTCCCTAATCCCTCTTTGGCACTGAGATTTAATTTACTCCAATTGTATTATATTATCTTTGATTAACAAATCCAACAGTGCTACTAAAAACCATAAAAAATGCATTTATCAAGGTGAATGTGAACAATGTTCCCATACAGGGAACCTGTTCATATGGTAGAAAAAGACAGAGAATGATGGCCCTACTTGTGTTGTGTTCTTCTATTATTAAGGGATACCCCTGTACATATAGTCGGGGTTTATGTGTTAATAGATAAATAGAACTGGGTGCTGTACATAAATAGGAACAAGAACTGGAGCAAATTTCTAATGCAAGGCAGAAGAAAAGTATGTACATAAATAGCACTCCACAACATGTGAAATACTGAACAAAAGGTTCCCACGGGACATAGGAAATCCCCCAGTATTAGGGGTAAAACATAGCTTTTACTGAAAATAATTAAAATAAAATAGGTGTGTGTATTAAAAGCACAAGAAAGTAGCGAAGGTACTTCTAAACTGGAGTAATACTTAGGAGTACAGATGTGGGGTTGGCGGCATACAGTTGGGGGTTACCCCACTGTATGATAAAACTCCATCGCGAGAGTAAAAACTCCTAATGTAATATAGAGGAATAAGCCAAAATATAAAATATGTATGACTATATTGGATTGTGGCACACAAATAGTAGGTAGGGTGGATCACTAATGAGTCAAATAGGTAAGGTACTAAATAAGCAGCTACTCAATGGTTCAAATAGATAAAGGAGAAAATATATTCTACCTATCAGAGGTATAATTTATTGGGATGAATATTCCTTATTATTACAGTAGTATTACCTTACAGTAGATAGTGTAGATGAATTATAAAAAAATCATCAACCGTGTGGCAGTGTAGCACTAGGTTGCAGGGGGGTGTATAGGTATACTGGTGGGCGAATTGATAATTGCCACAAAAGTTCAAAATGATAGGCCAGTGCCGAATATTAATAAACGTTGCTAGTTCATAAAATTCATATATCAATTATATTGTTCAAAAATCAACTTTATGCACTTTAGTTACTTAAAGTAGAATGCTATAGTAGGTGGTTATCCAACTGTAGTTAATAATAGGTATGTCCCACTAAAGTTCAAAATAATGGGTCAGAGTCGAATATTAATCAACATTACTTGTAAATATATCAATTATATTATTCAATAATCCACTTTATGTACTTTTGTTACTTTAAAGGGACATTAAACACTTTGAGATGGTAATATAATATGATAAATTGTATATAATAAAACAACTCTGCATTATACTTTCATTATTTATTTTGTCCTCTTTGCCTGTAATTCCATTCTGAAATTGTGAGCTTTTCAGTTTCTGTTAGAAATGGAAGTGCAGAACACTGTTAAATCCAGCACAAACATTGGCTGCACACTCTAGTGACCTATGTATAACTGGCCCTAATTGGCCACAGTAGAGAAGGTAACACAAGTTACAACATGGCAGCTCCCAGTGTTTTATAGACACTAAAACTTTACACTTATTTTTGCACTTTTTAAACAACTAATGAAACGTTAAAAAATACATCTACATTTTAGTCATGGATTAATATTTTCTTTGAATGCATCATTCTATCTAGCATGTATTTAGTGTTTATTGTCCCTTTAAGTAGATTACTATAGTAGGTGGTTATTATACTCTAGGCTTTATCTAACTTGCTATAGTTAATAATTAGTAGAAGGGTGAACTGATTCCTCCGAAGAATAAACAGGTATTCACTCATTAATGTAAAATATTGTCAGCAGAGTTGTAATAAAGTTCTAGTACATAATATGAGTGGATATAAATTATGGGAATGTTATTAATTGATAGCGATGAGGTAGCTCCAAATGAACAAATATAAACTTTAATCAAAGGTATCAGAGAAGGATATCTAAGTTGTGTGGTGATACAATAATATTACGTGCTTGTGAATATCTCTCTACTAGATACTCATTTTATCAGGCTTGTAAACCCTAGGTGCTACTGTTTAGATCAGAACAAACTCCTATGCTGATTAATGGTATAACAAAGTGACAGTTAAGTTAAATAAATATTGGACACTGAATAATTTGCCTTTAGATCAAATTAAATGCTAATATAATAGTCAGGTTCTAAGTTGTATACCTGGATACAGATAACTATTATGCTTATTTATTGCACGACCTCTCCCTCAGGACTAATAATGTATTTATGACAATGGTATATATTTGCCCTGTATGTCGAGAGGAGATTAATTACGTCCGTGCTTCCACTATTGTCAGAAGCTGCTATCACCTTGCCCCAGTTAGCGCTAATGGAAATAATACTGCTAGCTAGCAATAATGATGATGTATATCTTACACTCGTCTCACAGCTAGACAAGTGTACTGTTTGTGGCCACAATTGTCTCCCGGTTAAGAAATCCACATTGTATTGCCCAACACACTTAAATTTAAGGTGAAATAATTTTTTATAATAGTAAATATCATGGTTAGGTTAGGAGATAACTATGCCAGGAGTAGCCATTTTAATTATCTATAGGCAACTTCGCTTTAAAGTATAAAGGTACACATTCACACTTTCTGCAGTTAAAAATAGAGACAACACGTCCCCAAACACCCTGACATGTTTCGCCTTTCGGCTTTGTCAAAGGTGGGACGGCCGCCATAATACTGGTTATTTATTGGCTAAGGATACTCGTTACGTTAGAGTTTGCAGTTACCTGATAGGTCCCTGCTATCTAAATTTCAATTGGTTCTTGTGGGAGGTGTGTAAGGCCAAGCAAGTGCTGATGTTACTGTTTGTTTACATGGTTGCCTAGCAATCCATCGTACATCAATTGTGTGATACGATGTTAGAGAAAAATACTTCTGTGATTATACTTCTCTTATTTTAAATGCTAGTGTCCGATGTTCTTTATAAACTCAGCAATTGATTAGAAAATTGTCTCCTATTTGACATATTTCATACTTAAAATTGGTATCGCTCTGATGTTAATCTTGAGCGAAAACTGGACATATTTTCTACTTAAAATTGGTCTAGATCTGATATTGATCTTAGGTGAAAGCGCAGAGAAAAGTATCATCATAGCTTCCTAGATACGTGTCTAACTAGTCTCACCATGTTCAACACAAACGCCCAAAATAAAATATGAATAAAAGTGAATATGCATATGAATAATAGTAAATATACATAAAGTGAGAATAAAACATAAGGTATAGTTGTTGGCTCATGTGATACATTAATAGTGTAAGATAATTAGGAAATACAGCTTTTCCTATACCCATTATAGTGAAATGGAACCTATACCATAATTTAAAAGAAAAATTATATGTATATCTATGAAAATGAAAATAAAGGAATCGATTATCCAGTAACCTGGATAGTGCCAGGAACACAATATCCAAAGGTGAAAAACGTGTTTAAATGAAGGGTACATATAATAATAATGGACCTGAACAGTGAAATGTGAAAATGACACATGAGTTGAGGTGAGAAAAAGGGAGTGGAGAGGAGGGAGGGTGTGAAGGGGTTTGTGACAGTGGATTGGGATCTGACAAAACCCAGTGAATATAATAAATATAGAACCAAATTGATTTGGACCTTTTAGCCTAAGGTTACTAATTGCAATAAATGTTGCTCCTATCACGTAGAAGTACTGGGAAATAGTGTATCAATGGTATCTAAATGGACCCCCATTAGGATTTAGTATATTATTATAGAAAGCAGTAATAATTATTCTGTTCATTGAGTCCATTAGGCTGAACACTATTAAGCAGATATATCCATCTGCATTCTGCTCGTAATAGAGCCTGTTCCAGTTTTCCTCCTCTAATGCCCAATGAGACTTTCTCAATCCCCTGACATTTGAGATCTCTGGGTCGGGACTGGTGGTATAGTAAAAAGTGCGATGCAACAGAGGATATCATTTGCCATCCTCTATGTCTTTTGAGGCATTCTTGATATTTCTTATGCGTTCTTGGAGTCTAACACGTAACGTCCTACTGGTCATTCCCACATAGATCTTAGAACAGCTGCAATGTAATGTATATATTACACTCTCAGTAGAGCAGCTGATATAGCTTCTCATTTTATGTATATGACCAAAGCGATCGTGAATCATATTGGATTTTTTGATATGATTACATGTGAAACAAGTGCCACATGGAAAGGATCCAGGTACAACTGCCGTTTTGGTTTTCCCCATCTGGTAGTGGCTGCTACACACCAGATCTTTGATATTTTGAGTCCTCCGGTATCCTATTTGTACTTTGTCACCGATAATTGGTTTTAAATCTTCATCCATCATTAATAAGTGCCAATGTTTACTCATAATTTCACTTATTAGATGGATTTGTGGATTGAAAGTTAGTATTAGTCTGGTATGTTCATCTTTTCTCTTGATGTTTTTTTGTAACAGATCTGTACAGTTTGTGTATAAAGCACATGATTTGGCTTTTTTGATGCTTCTTCTACTGTACCCTCTTTTCTATCAACCTACTTTCCAGTTCTTTGGCTTGGGTTTTGAATAATTGCATTGTACTGCAATTCCTCCTTATTTGGAGAAATTTGCCTACTGGAAGGGATTTAGTAGTGCCCGGTGCATGCACACTGCTTTTATGCAATAAACTGTTGGTGGCGGTTTCTTTCATGTATAGGTTAGTTTGTATTTTACCATTTTCATCTTTAAAAATGGTTAAATCCAGGAAATTGATATCACATTGGCTCATCATGTATGTTAGATTGATATTTAAGTTATTATTATTGAGTTCTTGAAGGAATAACTCCAAGTCGTCTTTGCTATCTTCCCATAGAAATAGAATATCATCTATGTATCGGATCCATAGTGGTATTCGATCTGTCTCTACATTGTGGGTGTCAGAGAATACAATCTGTTTTTCCCACCACCCTAAAAACAAGGTGGCATACGTGGGGGCCAAGCTGTGCCCATTGCAGTTCCCTGGACCTGAAGATAGAACTGATTAGCGAAGGTGAAGAAGTTAAATTTCAAGATAAATTCCAAAAGTTGCAAAATGAACTTATCATGATTAGGATTCTCCTGCGATCCTTCCTCTAAGAAGAATTGTACCGATCTGAGACCATTATTGTGCCCAATGGAGGTATAAAGTGATTCAACATCTGCCGTTACCAGCCAGGTATCTCTTCCAACTGTGATATTATCTAATCTTTGTAATACCTCCATTTTATCTTTTACAAATTACAGTAGAGATTCTACGAATTCCCTCAGTCTGTGATCCACGTATTGACTTGCATGCTCAGATAAACTTTCATTGCCAGACACAATAGGTCTACCTGGTGGGATATTAATGTTTTTGTGGATCTTCGCAATTTTTGGTTCTTTGGTCAAGAGAAATTTGATTTCATTAAAATTTAAAAGCTATGTTTTACCCCTAATACTGGGGGATTTCCTATGTCCCGTGGGAACCCTTTGTTCAGTTTTTCACGTGTTGTGGAGTGCTATTTATGTACATACTTTTCTTCTGCCTTGCATTAGAAATTTGCTCCAACCTGTTCATAAGGGTTTATGGGCTCCAGTGCCAAACACATGTCGGAACAAAAGCTGGTACAGCCCCACCTGAGAGCAGGGATTGTCAATCACCCCAGTCAAATGAGCAGTGGAGGCTGATGAAGTTCATTTTTTTTTATTGTTTTAATACAGGAACCAGACATTTATTAAGTATTTTTTGTCAATTTGTTTTGGAATTTAGCTAAAACATAGTTGACATCATATTAAAGGGATATAAAACCCAATTTTTATCTTTCATGATTCAAATTGAGCATGCAATTTAAACAACGTTTTATTTGTCTTTGTTCTCTTGGTATCTTTTGTTGAAAATAAGGGACGTATGCTTAGGAGCTGGCCCATTTCTGGAACACAATATGGCAATGATTTTGTAAGAATGTTATTCAGATGGCTTTTGAGAATATGAGTTAGGGTTAGCGTAGATGGCAGCACTATTTCCTGCTATGTATTGTTCCAGGTGCCTTCCTAGGTATCTCTTCATCATAGAATATCATGGGAACAAAACAAATTTGGTAATATAAGTAAACTGGAAACTTTTTATTTATGGTATGCCCTGTCTGAATCACAAATTCAATTTTTTGGGTTTCATACCCCTTTAAAGATTCCCTTTGTGATATTTAGGGCTAGATTATGAGTGGCACACTATCGTTAGCACCAGGAGCATAAACGTGATCAGGAGGTTGCAGAGTTTTTATGCTGGAATCCATAGTGGTATTTAAATTACTGCAAATTTGTTTGCACAAACTTGCAGTAGTTAATGTTCCCTATACTTTCTATGGGTGGCGTTGAGTGGCAATGTGCACTCGTATTACAAATTGAAAGTAAATACGATCGCTCAAACTCAATTGCATTTAACTCTCAAACTTTGTACGGAACTTGAAAGTTAAAGAGTTTAGCTGGAGGAAAAAGTTGCACTAAACTATACTATTAACCCCTAAACCAACACACTCAAACATCATAAGCTAACCTGCTACACCAATAACCCCTAAACCCCCACAACCCCACATCGGAAAGTTCCCCGCTACAGTATTAAACCCTAAACTGGCAACCCCCACATTACAAATTACCTCACTACACTATTAACCCCTAAACTGCAACAACTCCATCACAAAGTACCCTGATACACTATTAACCCCTAAACTGCCACACCCAACATTGCAAAGTACCCCATCACACTATTAACCCCTAAACCACCACAACTCCATAGCAAAGTACCAACTAAGTTCTTAGCAGCTATCCCCCCTTCACCCCTAAACTAAAAACACAAAAGTTACAAAAAAAACAAAAAGGGGAAGAGGGATCCCCAATTTTGAAGTATATCACTGTAACAGATCTCACAATTATGTAAAAAATGCCATACTTACAAGTTACTATGTGCTGGATGTGCTAAAGAAGCATAGAGGTATGACTTTTTTGGTCTATTTTTTGTATTTAAACTCAGTCAAGGCATTATTATACACACCTGATAAAACGGTTGTATAACTGAGAAATGTGTTGTGGATATTTTAAATTGTTTTATTAAAGAAATAATCTTGTGCCTTTGACTGAGATATATTGTTGGGGGGCAGCAGTTCTCCTTTCCTTTTCTCTACAGTATCGTGCCATGTTTAATGTGAGAACTTGGCTTGTAATAAATGCACATCAGTTGGAGTCTTGCTAGCGTTATCGTTTGATCGGAGTGAGAGTCAGCTAGTTCAGCCTGCTTCTTTAGCACATTTAGAGCATCTTCACTTGTGTGTACGGCGTTTTTTAAATATTTGTGAGATCTGTTACAGTGATATACTTCACCATTGGGGTGCCCTCTTCTCGTTTCTGCCTTTTCAGGCTACATACTTTCCTCATTTGAAGAGGAAGCACCCGGATATGTCTACTTTTTTATGTACTTTGGACTGTGATTATATATATATATATATATATATATATATATATATATATATATATATATATATATATATATATATATATATTTGTTTTTAGACTGTGTATTTCTTTCTATTTTTTTCTTATTGTTTGACACATCCAGTGTGGGAGTGATTACTCCTATTAGTATTACCAAAAAATTAAAATAAAAACAAGACTACATAAAAATAAAAAACTAACATTACAGAAAAAAATACAAAATTAAGATTACATAAAATAAAAAAAACTAACATTACAGAAAATAAAACACCTACCAGTACAGAAAAAAAAACATTACCAAAAATAAAAAAACACAGTGATGCCTATTCTAAAACTAAAGCCCCCTTATAAAAAAGCACTTAAAAGTTAAAAAAACACCTTATACTAACACCAAAAGTTACTATAGCAATACCCTTAGAGCTTTTTGTAGGACATTGCCCTAAAGGGAGGACTTATCCACTCTACAAGGCTAAAACCAAATCCATGGAGGAGTACATCCAAGAGAACCTAGCTAAAGGGTTCATTCACCCTTCCTCCTCTCCTGCTGGGGCTGGCTTCTTTTTTGTCAGTAAGAAGGATGGTGGGCTCAGACCCTGCATTGACTACAGGGCCTTGAACAACATAAACATCAAGAATCGTTATCCCATACCATTGATCACCGAACTGTATGACTCACTCCAGGATGCTTGCTTTTTCACCAAATTGAACTTACGTCGGGCATACAATCTGATTCGCATCTTTCCAGGCCACGAATGGAAGACCGCCTTTAACACAAGATCTGGGCATGACGAATACCTTGTAATGCCCTTTGGGCCATGTAACGCCCCTGCAGTCTTCCAGGCATTTGTCAACAATGTCTTCAGTGACCTCCTCAACCGCACTGTTATTGTTTATCTGGATTATATCCTTGTTTTCTCTTCCACTTTAGAGGAGCATCATAGGCACGTAAGACAGGTGCTTCTTCGCCTCAGAGAGAATTCCTTGGTAGCCAAGCTAGAATAGTGTGAGTTTGATCAAGAGCAAATCCAATTCCTTGGTTATGTCATCTCGAAGGAGGGTTTTGCCATAGATCCTGCTAAACTCACCACAGTACTAGAATGGCCTCAACCTACCTCTTTAAATGAATTGCAGAGGTTCTTCGGATTCTCCAATTATTACTGCAAGTTTATAAAAAACTTTTCTCAAACAGTAGCTCCTCTCACTGAATTGACAAAACAGAACAAAGACTGTAAACATTGGCCTCCTGAGGCCATAAACGCCTTCTCTTGTCTGAAAAAGGTTTTTGTTCAGCTCCTGTGCCTTCACCATCCTGATCCTGACCTACAGTTCACTCTAGAGGTTGATGCCTCCGAGATAGGGGCTGGAGCTAAACGCTTTACTCCTGCTGAGAGGAACTAAGATGTGGGTAATCGTGAACTCTTAGCCATTAAGATGACCTTGACTGAATGACATCACTGGTTAGAGGGCACCGCAAATCCTATTCAGATTTGCACCGACCACAAGAATTTAACTTACCTAGAGACTGCTCATTGACAGGCCAGGTGGGCCTTATTCTTTCCCCGTTTTAACTTTGTGGTCTCTTATCTTCCTGGGACCAAGAACAAGAAGGCGGATGCCCTTTCCCGTCAGTTCCCTCACTCAAATTATTCCTCAGAAGCTCCTATCGAACACATCATACCCCCTCCTGTGTGGTTGCTCAACTCAATACCACCCTTCTGCAAAGACTGCAACATGCTCAGTCTAGTAAACCTCCTGGTGCCCCCATGGCCTCCGATATCCTCTTTGTACCTCTGAACCTACGCATTCCTGTGCTAGCCTGGACTCATGATAGCAAACTCTCAGGACATCCTGGTTCAACTAAGACTTTCAAGCGTCTTTCCCAACATGTTTGGTGGCCTACTATAAAGTCTAATGCTCAGGATTATGTGAAAGTCTGCACAATTTGTGCAGCCAACAAGACTCCCCGATCCTTGCTTCCTGGCTTGTTCCAACCATTGTCCATTCCCAAACGACCCTGGACACACATAACAATGGACTTCATTGTGGACCTTCCTTCTTCCAACCACCATACAGTTATGTGGGTTGTGGTGGACCGCTTTTCCAGACTGGCTCACTTCGTACCCTTAACCAAACTACTTTCTGCTCAGGAATTGTTGTCCCTTTTTCTCTTGCATGTGGTGGGACTTCATGGCATTCCTGTGAATATTGTTTCTGACAGAGGTCCACAGTTCATCTCTGCCTTCTGGAGAGTCTTTTGTAAGTTGATTGGAACCACTGTTTCCTTGTCGTCTGGCTACCACCATCATAGTGGACTAACTGAGAGAGCAAACCAGGATCTTGAAGCCTACCTTAGAGCCTTTGTCAACGCTCACCATACCAACTGGTCTGAATTGCTACCCCTAGCTGAGCTGTCAAGAAACATTCATTGGCACTCTTCTCTTCGACATTCTCCATTTCAAGCCGCAGCAGGGTATCAATCTTGTGTCTTCCCTCTTTCAGCTCAGTCCACTGGTGTCCCTGCCACAGACCGACATGTCACTGAACTCACCACACATTGGCAAAGTATTCACTCTCTGCTGTGTTCAGCTGTCTCTAGATATAAGAAGCTTGCTGATTGTCATAGGGCTTCTGTACGTGCCATCCCAGTGGGTGAACATGTTTGGATCTCTACTCGACACATTCGTCTACGTCAACCCTGTCACAAATTGGGGCCTAGGTTTATCGGCCCTTACAAGGTCCTGAAAAGACTGTCTCCTGTTGCCTACAAAGTGGCCTTGCCAAAACCATACGCATACATCCAGTCTTCCAAATCTCACTACTTAAACCTTACATCAAGAATAGATATACCCGGCTCTGAGCTCCTCCTCCTCCGCTCTTGGTTGGTGGTGACCCCAAATATGAAGTAGCTAAGATTCTGGACTCCAGATACAGGCGCAGACAACTGCAGTATCTGATACATTGGAAGGGTTACTCCATGGCAGATCGTTCCTGGGTTCCTGCCTGTGATGTGCATGTTCCATCTCTGGTCTCCAGATTCCATGCTGCTCATCCTTTGAGGCCGACTCTGGTTCCCGGAGGGAACCCTTGAGAGGGGGCTATGTCACGCTGTGCCACTCTAGCAATTGCTAGGGGCGTGGCGTCTCCTTCCCTGCTTGTAGTCAGGGACAGTGTCGGCTCCAGATGCGTGTGGCGCTGATGTATGCTCTGTATGCCGGGCGGACCTCAGCGGCGCAAATCTGCTCTTATTTAAATATTTGTAGAACGATCTGTCACTGCCCAATTATAGGTTTTACTTTGTGTGCTCCTAGGTGAGACAGATCATTCATTCTTGTGCCTCATATCGTTACTGAACCTGCCTGCCTGACTACTCTACCTGCCTTAACCCTTAAGTTGCTGGATTGATCACTGTTGCTGAACATGCCTGTCTGACTACTCTACCTGCCTTCACCCTTAAACTGCTGGATTAATTGCTGTTGCTGAACCTGCCTGTCTGACTACTCTACCTGCCTTAACCCTTACGTTGCTGGATTGATCACTGTTGCTGAACATGCCTGTCTGACTACTCTACCTGCCTTAACCTTTAATCTGCTGGACTGTTCTACTGTTGCCAAACCCTGCCTACCTGACCATTCTAGTGGTGTGCCCTTGGACTGCTTTACTGTTGCCAAACCCTGCCTGCCTGACCATTGTAGTGGTGTGTCCTTGGATTGCTTTACTGTTGCCAAACCCTGCCTTCTTGACTATTCTAGTGGTGTGCCCTTGGATTGCTTTACTGTTGCCAAACCCTGCCTGTCTGAGCATTCTAGTGGTTTATCCTTGGACTTCTTTGCTGTTGCCAGACCCTGCCTGCCTGACCAGTCTAGTAGTTCATCCTTGGACTGCTCTGATTTTGCTGCTGGGGACTGTCCTGCCTGTGGTGAGTGCTGCCTTCCTCATCTCATTAACTTTCTCTGCTCTGGGATATTCCCTATCATTCCGGCTCAACACCGGGATAGCGAGACTACTGGCCGAGTTTGGTCTGATAGAGGAGTATCCCACGAGCGTTAGAAAAGCAACTTAGCTCTTTCTCTACAAAATATATATATATATATATATAATCTAAAAAAAATCCTAAACTTAAAAAAAAATATACTAAAAAAAAGATTGCCCTGAAAAAGGCACTTGGTTGGGCATTGCCCTTAGAAGGGCATTTGGTAGGGCAGTGCCCTAAAGTGAACATAGTTCTTTTGCTGCAGAAAAACAACCCCTAACCTAAAAAAAAGATTGCCCTGAAAAGGGCATTTAGTTGGACATCGCCCTGATAAGGGTATTGGTCAAAAAAAAATACAAAACCTAATCTAAAAAAAAATGTATCCTAAAAAAATGCCCTGAAAAGGGCATCAGTTATTACAGATCTTTTGCTCATTAAGTAAAAAAAAAACACCTAAAAAACTGCTATCGCTAAACCCCAAAATTGATACTGACCCAACTTGAATCTGCCTCCGGTGGTGCTCCTCTTCTCCGTTATCCATGGCCGCGCTCCGCTGGGCCAGTCTTCTTCCATCCAGTGCTTCTTCTTCTTTTCTTCTTCTTTTCCACCCAATCCATCTTTATGTGGTTAGCGCCACACACTAATGCTTGAATGCAAGCTTAGGGTGTAAAAGTACTGAAATAACTGATGCCCTTTTCTGGGCATATTATTTTAGGATAGCAGCAGTAGAGTTAAATCAATTTAGGGCACTGGCCTACAGAATGCCTTTATCAGGGGGGGGCTTTAGTTTTAGAATAGGCATAACTGTGTTTTTTTTATTTTTGTTAATGTTTTCTTTATTTTCTGTAAGGGTAGGGTTTTTTCTGTGATGTTCATTTTTATTTTTTTATGTAATGTTAGGTGTTTTATTTTTATGTAATGGTAGTTTTTTTTTGGTAACTTAGGGGATGTTAGGTTAGTGGTGTTAGGGGGGTTAGCTGTTAGGAGGCTAGTGGGTACTTTGCGATGGTAGTTTTGGCGGTTTAGGTGTTAATAGTGTAGCGGGGTACTTTGTGATGTAGGGATGTGGAGGTTTAGGGATTAATAATGTAGCTGGGTATTTTGTGATGTGGTGGTGTGGTGGTTTAGGGGTTAATAGTGTAGTGGCAGTACTTCACAATGGACTATGTTGAGGTTTAGGGGGGTTTAGTAGGGGGCTTATTAAGATGCGGGTTAGTGCGCGAGTATGGGTGTTAGGTTTTTTCTGCTTTTGCTCTCCTTTGAATTTTATGAGGGAGTACGTTAACACTGTCTAGCCAAAGTTGAGCACAGTAATCGTGCGAGTGGGATCGTTAAAAAGCGGTCCACTCGTAATCTAGCCCTTAAAGGGATAAGAAAGTCAAAATTAAACTTGCATGATTCCGATAGAGCATGTCGTTTTAAGACACTTTTAAATTCACTTCTATTTTCAAATGTGCTTTGTTCTCTTGATAACCCTTGTTGAAAAAGAATACGCACATATCCTACACTAGTGGGAGCTGCTGCTAGTTGGTGCCTGCACACATTTGTCTTTTGTGATTGACTGACTAGATGTGTTCATCTTGCTGTCAGTAGTGCAATGCTGTTCCTTCAGCAAAGAATAACAAGAGAACAACGCAAATTTGATAATGGAAGTAAATTGGAATGTTGTTTAAAATTGTATGTTCTATCCAAATCATGAAAGAACATTTTGGGGTTTCCTGTCCCTTTAATCAGAAATATATTACTGAATTAAATAAAACTCTCAAGAAGTTAAAGTGACATTAAATTATTGAGTATTAATTTAAATATAATGTAAGACTACAATTAAATATGTACAGACATAATTTTATTTTATTTTAAAAACACATGTAATTATTTTTAATTTTATTTTGTAAAGCTTACATATTCTTGAGTCCCCCTTGAGAGTCTTTTTTTCCCTTGAGGCCGCTCATCCAATTATAAGGGTTGCCGCATGGCTCATAGAAATAACTGTGTGTATACTTCCTATACTAAGGAAACACAGCACACATGCACGGAGGTACCGGAAGGGAAATAATAATGATGTCGTTGTAAATAGTGAATCAGAACTCATGAGTTCTGATTCACTTTTTACATGGATCTGTGCCAGCAAGCACATTGACTAGAGACAATCGAGAGGCAATGAGTGTGCACTTGTTACAATGAACAGAGCGAGTGGGACAACCCTATATGTCAATAAACTAAACAAAATGTAGGGGGCAGAGTGACTACCAAATGCAGCTATGGTAAAACCTATAAATATTTTAAATTGTACTAGATTATTATTGCACATAAATTAATCAGGCTGACTCTGGACTCCTCTCATTTACCATCACTTTAACTAGGGACACACACACACAGTGAACACAGAAATTCTACTATATGTGTTAGACGGTTACAAAATAATTGCTATTATCAAACATTAGCTTATGTTTCTAGAGAGCCATTTAAAAAGGAAAACTTCACTTTCTCTTGTATAAAAAAAACATTGCAAGTAAAAAAAATATACAGAGAAATACAGCAAGCATAGTAGATTGTTAAGACAATAAGGGCCTTGTGTATTAAACACAGTGCAAACAAGGTTCTCAACTTGAGAACCTGTCCGCAAAGCTTTGCAGTGCAGGGCAACGGACAATGTAAGTCCACTGCCGTATTTAACATTACACACTCAAGTGAGTGTGTAATGTTGCCCCCTCCCCTCGCATGATTGGCCTGTCAATGAGACAGAGTGAGCTTGTTCATGATGATTTCTCTCCGCCAGAGGTCTGATGTCTGCTGTTTTTTACATTGCGGTAAACAGGCTTAAATGTGCGATCCTGCACTGCAAGGGATCCAAAACAGCTTATGCTGCTCAGTACAAAGAACCCTAAATATTTTCACCACATGCAACATATTTAGAATAGGCTGTAACTACCTCTTGTGCAGAATAAGCAAATGTAATGATCCTCACTTTTATATTTTAGAAAATGTTGCTTAAATGTTTGTTTAACTTCTTGTCTGCCATTGACTGCTGCAACACTTTACATAGCAGCACAGTGCCGTCTACTCTGATTTCTAAAGGGTTATTATGTATTCACGTACACATGCAGACTTGAAAGGAAATCAGTACTTGTTTTTTTACTAGATCAGATAAAATCGTATCCTATTTACTTTTTGAGAAGTTAACCCCTTAGTGACCAGAGCACTTTTCCATTTTCTGTCCGTTTGGGACCAAGGCTATTTTTACATTTTTGCGGTGTTTGTGTTTAGCTGTAATTTTCATCTTACTCATTTACTGTACCCACACATATTATATACCGTTTTTCTCGCCATTAAATGGACTTTCTAAAGATACCATTATTTTCATCATATCTTATAATTTACTATAAAAAAATGATAAAATATGAGGAAAAATGGAAAAAAACACACTTTTTCTAACTTTGACCCCCAAAATCTGTTACATATCTAAAACCACCAAAAAACACCCATGCTAAATAGCTTCTAAATTTTGTCCTGAGTTTAGAAATACCCAATGTTTACATGTTCTTTGCTTTTTTTTGCAAGTTATAGGGCCATAAATACAAGTAGCACTTTGCTATTTCCAAACCATTTTTTTCCAAAATTAGCGCTAGTTACATTGGAACACTGATATCTTTCAGGAATCTCTGAATATCCATTGACATGTATATATTTTTTTTTAGTAGACATCCCAAAGTATTGATCTAGGCCAATTTTGGTATATTTCATACCACCATTTCACCGCCAAATGCGATCAAATACAAAAAATTGTTCACTTTTTCACAAATTTTTTCACAAACTTTAGGTTTCTCACTGAAATCATTTACAAACAGCTTGTGCAATTACGGCATAAATGGTTGTAAATTCTTCTCTGGGATCCCCTTTGTTCAGAAATAGCACACATATATGGCTTTGGCGTTGCTTTTTGGTAATTAGAAGGCCGCTAAATGCCACTGCGCACCACAAGTGTATCATGCCCAGCAGTTAAGGGGTTAATTAGGGAGCTTTTAGGGAGCTTGTAGGGTTAATTTTAGCTTTAGTGTAGTGTAGTAGACAACCCCAAGTATTGATCTAGGCACATTTTGGTATATTTCATGCCACCATTTCACCGCCAAATGCGATCAAATTAAAAAAAACTTAAAATTTTTCACAATTTTAGGTTTCTCACTGAAATCATTTACAAACAGCTTGTGCAATTATGGCACAAATGGTTGTAAATGCTTGTCTGGGATCCCCTTTGTTCAGAAATAGCAGACATATATGACTTTGGCGTTGCTTTCTGGTAATTAGAAGGCCACTAAATCCTGTTGCGCCTCACACGTGTATTATGGCTAGCAGTGAAAGGGTTAATTAGGGAGTTTGTAGTGAGCTTGCAGGGTTAATTTTAGCTTTAGTGTAGAGATCAGCCTCCCATCTGACACATCCCACCCCCTGATCCCTCCCAAACAGCTCCCGTCCCTCCCCCACCCCACAATTGTCCCCGCCATCTTAAGTACTGGCAGAAAGTCTGCCAGTACTAAAATAAAAGGGTTTTTAAAAAAAAATGAATTTTTTTTTAGCATATTTACATATGCTACTGTGTAGGATCCCCCCCTTAGCCCCCAACCTCCCTGATCCCCCCTAAAACCGCTCTCTAACCCTCCCCTCTGCCTTATTGGGGGCCATCTTGGGTACTGGCAGCTGTCTGCCAGTACCCAGTTTACAATAAAAAGTGCTTTTTTTTTTGTTTTTTTTGTTTTTTCTGTAGTGTAGCTTCCACCCCCCACAGACAAACCCCCACCACCTTGCTGATTGTTTTAATTTTCATTTATTATATATTTTTTATTTCCCCATTTTCTGCAATGTAGCGGTTCCCACCCGTTCCCTCCCCGTGCACGCGCCCGCCCCCACCCTCCCGTGCACGCGCGCGCACCCGTGCGCGCCCCCAGCCACCCCCGCCCACGATCCCGCCCCCCTTCACATCCACAGGGCCATCGATGGCCGCCACCCGCCTCCCGGTCCGGCTCCCACCCACCAACACATGGAGCAACCGATCTCCGGTGCAGAGAGGGCCACAGAGTGGCTCTCTCTGCACCGGATGACTTAAAACGGTTATTGCAGGATGCCTCCATATCGAGGCATCACTGCAATAACCGGAAAGCAGCTAGAAGCGAGCAGGATCGCTTCCAGCTGCTTTCCACACTGAGGACGTGCAGGGTACGTTCTCAGGCATTAACTGCCTTTTTTCTGAGGACGTACCCTGCACGTCCTCAGTCGTTAAGGGGTTAAATTACAAACAAAACACAAAAATAGCAATGGCTATAATTGTTTATAAAACTTTAAATCTTGTGTAACTTGAATACATTATTAGAAAAATGGAGGGTGAAAATAACACTTAACTACTTGTGTCTCCAAAAGGAATCTCCATTTTACTGTGCACAGATCTGAATGTAATTAGCCAGCTTCTACTATTGCATGCTGGTAGATGTAGTGCTCTACTGTTTTTTATTTTATTGTCTGGGTCTATGAACTTCAGCTGCCCATCTTAAAGAAACAGTAAAGTTAAAATAAAAATGAAATTGATTGGATAGAGCACACCATTTAAACAACTTTCCAGTTTAGTTCTATTAGCAATTTAATGCAAGTTCTCTTTGTATACTAACGGCTAGATTTAGAGTTTTGTCGGTAACAACCCGCGTAGCTAACGCATGCTTTTTTCCCCTGCACCTTTTAAATACTGCTGGTATTTAGAGTTCACAGAATGGCTGCGTTTTCAGTGCGTTAGGCTCCAAAAAGGGAGCGTAGAGCATAATTTACCGCCACTTCAACTCTAAATACCAGAGTTGCTTACGGACGTAGCCAGCTTAAAAAACGTGCTCATGCACGATTCCCCCATAGGAAACAATGGGGCTGTTTGAGCTGAAAAAAAACCTAACAACTGCAAAAAAGCAGCGTTAAGCTCCTAACACAGCCCCATTGTTTCCTATGGGGAAACACTTCCTACGTCTGCACCTAACACCATAACATGTACCCCGAGTCTAAACACCCCTAGCCTTACACTTATTAACCCCTAATCTGCCGCCCCCGCTATCGCTGACCCCTGCATATTATTATTAACCCCTAATCTGCCGCTCCGTACACCGCCGCAACCTACGTTATCCCTATGTACACCTAATCTGCTGCCCCTAACACCGCCGACCCCTATATTATATTTATTAACCCCTAATCTGCCGCCCCCAACGTCGCCTCCACCTACCTACAATAATTAACCCCTAATCTGCCGACCGGACTTCACCGCTACTCTAATAAATGTATTAACCCCTAACGCTAAGTCTAACTCTAACACTAACACCCCCCTAAATTAAATATAATTTAAATCTAACGAAATAAATTAACTCTTATTAAATAAATTATTTGTATTTAAAGCTAAATACTTACCTGTAAAATAAACCCTAATGTAGCTACAATATAAATTATAATTATATTGTAGCTATTTTAGGATTAATATTTATTTTACAGGCAACTTTGTATTTATTTTAACCAGGTACAATAGCTATTAAATAGTTAAAATAATTACAAAATTACCTGTAAAATAAATCCTAACCTAAGTTACAATTAAACCTAACACTACACTATCAATAAATTAATTAAATAAAATACCTACAATTATCTACAATTAAACCTAACACTACACTATCAATAAATTAATTAAATAAAATACCTACAATTATCTACAATTAAACCTAACACTACACTATCAATACATTAATTAAATACAATACCTACAAATAAATACAATGAAATAAACTAACTAAAGTACAAAAAATAAAAAAGAACTAAGTTACAAAAAATAAAAAAATATTTACAAACATTAGAAAAATATTACAACAATGTTAAACTAATTACACCTACTCTAAGCCCCCTAATAAAATAACAAAGACCCCCAAAATAAAACAATGCCCTACCCTATTCTAAAATTAAAATAAAAAAGCTCTTTTACCTTACCAGCCCTGAAAAGGGCCCTTTGCGGGGCATGCCCCAAAGAATTCAGCTCGCATTCTATTGGCTGATTGGAACAGCCAATAGAATGCGAGCTCAATCTGATTGGCTGATTGGATATGCCAATCGGATTGAACTTGAATCTGATTGGCTGATGGAATCAGCCAATCAGAATTTTCCTACCTTAATTCCGATTGGCTGATAGAATCCTATCAGCCAATCGGAATTCGAGGGACGCCATCTTGAATGACGTCCCTTAATGGAACCGTCATTCATCGGGAAGTCGTCGGTGAAGATGGATGTTCCGCGTCGGCGGGATGAACTACATGGATGCGGATTAAAGAAGATTGAAGATGCCGCTTGATAGAAGACTTCAGTCAGATCATGGACCTCTTCAGCTCCCGCTTGGATGAAGACTTCAGCCGGATCATGGACATCTTCAGCCCCCCGCTTGGGCTTGGATCAAGACATCGGAGGCTATTCTGGATCGATCGATGAACCCGGCGTGGTGAAGACAAGGTAGGTAGATCTTCAGGGGCTTAGCGTTAGGTTTATTTAAGGGGGGTTTGGGTTAGATTAGGGGTATGTGGGTGGTGGGTTGTAATGTTGGGGGGGGAATTGTATGTTTTTTTTTACAGGCAAAAGAGCTGAATTCTTTGGGGCATGCCCCGCAAAGGGCCCTTTTCAGGGCTGCTAAGGTAAAATAGCTTTTCTATTTTATTTTTAGAATAGGGTAGGGCATTTTTTTATTTTGGGGGTCTTTGTTATTTTATTAGGGGGCTTAGAGTAGGTGTAATTAGTTTAACATTGTTGCAATATTTTTCTAATGTTTGTAAATATTTTTTTATTTTTTGTACTTTAGTTAGTTTATTTCATTGTATTTATTTGTAGGTATTGTATTTAATTAATGTATTGATAGTGTAGTGTTAGGTTTAATTGTAGATAATTGTAGGTATTCTATTTAATTAATTTATTGATAGTGTAGTGTTAGGTTTAATTGTAGATAATTGTAGGTATTTTATTTAATTAATTTATTGATAGTGTAGTGTTAGGTTTAATTGTAACTTAGGTTAGGATTTATTTTACAGGTAATTTTGTAATTATTTTAACTAGGTAACTATTAAATAGTTATTAACTAATTAATAGCTATTGTACCTGGTTAAAATAAATACAAAGTTGCCTGTAAAATAAAAATTAATCCTAAAATAGCTACAATATAATTATAATGTATATTGTAGCTATATTAGGATTTATTTTACAGGTAAGTATTTAGCTTTAAATAGGAATAATTTATTTAATAAGAGTTAATTTATTTCATTAGATTTAAATTATATTTAACTTAGGGGGGTGTTAGTGTTAGGGTTAGCCTTAGCTTTAGGGGTTAATACATTTATTAGAGTAGCGGTGAAGTCCGGTCGGCAGATTAGGGGTTAATTATTGTAGGTAGGTGGAGGCGACGTTGGGGGCGGCAGATTAGGGGTTAATAAATATAATATAGGGGTCGGCGGTGTTAGGGGCAGCAGATTAGGAGTACATAGGGATAACGTAGGTGGCGGCGGTGTGCGGTCGGCAGATTAGGGGTTAAAATTTTTTAATAGAGTGGCGGCCTCAGTTTAGGGGTACATAGGTAGTTTATGGGTGTTAGTGTACTTTAGAGCACAGTAGTTAAGAGCTATATAAACTGGCGTTAGCCCAGAAAGCTCTTAACTACTGACTTTTTTCTGTGGCTGGAGTTTTGTCGTTAGATTTCTAACACTCACTTCAGCCACGACTCTAAATACTGGCGTTAGAAAGATCCCATTGAAAAGATAGGATACGCAAATGGCGTAGGGGGATCTGCGGTATGAAAAAGTCGCGGCTGCAAAGTGAGCGTTAGACCCTTTCCTGACTGACTCTAAATACCAGCAGTATTCCAAAACCAGCGTTAGGAGCCTCTAACGCTGGTTTTGACGGCTAACGCCAAACTCTAAATCCAGCCATTTGTTAGTAAGAGTAATTCTAGGTGAGTTTATGAGCATGCACATGACTTTAGTTGTTAGTAAGAGTAATTCTAGGTGAGTTCATGAGCGTGCACATGTCTTTAGCTGTCTTTAGCCACATTGCAGTTGTGTTTGAAACAATATTTACAGCACTATTATACATAGTTACAATTACTGCTGCTTTAGAATACTAAAGGCATGTGCACACTCCTATCCCTTTAAGCACTATGGGGCCGATTTATCAAGTTTCGGGCGAACATGATCCGCTGTAGAGTAACATGTCCGCCTGACATCAATAAATACCAACAGCATACTCTGTCTTCATTTATCATTGCACATTTTGTGTGAAATGCTTGAGCAATGCCGCCCCTTCAAATTCACGGCCAATCGTCCGCTAGCAGGGGGTGTCAATTATCCTGATCGTATCCGATCGGGATGATTGCTATCCGCCACCTCAGAGACCACTGCTTCTTAACTTTTGTTTCCGGCGAGCCTGAAGACTCGCGCAGAAACTACTGCATTTGCAGCATGATAATTCAGCCTCTTTATGTCTTAACAGTGTCTGCAACAATGTATAAAATTGTTATAAACATTTTTACAAATATTGTTGACATATAGGGCTCCATTACAAATGCAGTGTCACCCGCTAAATCCTTCGCCACCGGATTTTACGAGATTTTGGTATTACATATACCGCGCGCGTATATTTCACCCTTCGGCCATAATTTTTATCCCCATAGACTAACATAAAACAGCCGCGCAATTTGGTATCCAATATACAGCGTAAGGACTTACACACGCAGAATTCAGACAATCTACTCCATTCTCATCTAGCCACATATTGCAGGAGCAGCAACCCTTGCACTGACTAAAAAAGCAACGTAACTCCCTGGAAGCCTTAACAAACACATACATTTAAGCAGCATCTCAAGGTTAAAGGGACAGTATACTATGATATTGTTTTTTAAGGTTTATTTATGTATTTGAAATAGCCGATTTTGTTGTTTGAAGCCACAACATAATCAAATGGATTGAGCTTGTAGGTAGAATCAGATCTCATCACTTTATCACATTGTGGACATATACTTGCTTATTTACTTTAATTTTGTTCTCAAAACAATCAACAATACTTGGAGGAGAGCACAATGGGAAATCATAATTGTATTACCTTCATCTCTTTAGAACCCACAGGAGTATAATTTATTCTACTGTTAACACAGCTTGGCATTGATGCCAAAATATATAAAGGGGCAGTCAAGTCCAAAGAAAACCTTCTTGTTTCAAAAAGGCATGTTATTTAAAACTACTTTCAGATTTAATCCTAACACTTTCTTTGTTCTCTTGGTATTTTTAGTTGAATGCTAAACCTAGGATGGCTCATATGATAATTTTTAAGACCTTCTTGAAGGCCACATCTTTGCAATTGTGTCAAACTAATCACAGACACCACAACCTCTCACCTGCAGCCTTAAAACACCTGATAATGCACACCCTATCAGTAACATCACTATTATATATACCCATGTGTCAATTTATATTGGATGTGAAATATATTGATTTTTTTAGTGAATATTACTATATTTACCCTTAATAAACAACTATTGTGGATGTGAGTTATAGTACAAGAATATGTCATAAACATGATAATATTACCTGTTTTTATTGCCATTTCAACACAGGTCATATTATATGTTTTAACAATATTAGTGTACTAAAACACACCTCACATGGGTGTGGATGACAATTATATGGTAAATAACAGAGGACAAGATTTATGGTGAACTATAAGAATATTTATTTCTTTTTGGCTTCTTGGATGAGGGAGCTGAGGTGACTGTAGTGGATTTCCTAGTTCTCCTGGTTTGAGAAGATTATGCTGTTTCTGCTGGTGTGCTGGCCACAGATAATAGGCTGGAGGCAGTGTCCTGCTGGTGTGTAAAGTGCTGAAGCAACACACCCAAGAGTTGATTTTGTTCTCTCAATCTATTGTCCATTTGCATCGGCATATCAAACAGAATTTGCATCATCTGTGACTGGTTATGAACACTTGCACTTAACGATGCTGCCATGCCCCTCTGTAGCTCTATGCTAAGATGTTGTATCCTCTCTTGGCTCCTGATGAACCTTTCATGGTTCCTGAAGAACCTCTCTTGGCCTCTTTGTATGCTCTCGGTGCTTGTTATGAGCCTCCTCTGGAGTACAATGTATTCCTCACCCAGGGGAGAATACAATGCATACACAGGCTCTTGAGCAGCAGGGCTTGTAGGTGCTTGTGGGGCAGGGTCACCTGCATCTGCTGTTGCTGGAGGTGCAGGGTCAGCTTCATCTGCTGGTTCATGTGGGGCGGGGCCAGCTTCAACTTCTGGTTCATGTGGGGCAGGGTCTCCTGCATCTGATGGTACTTGAGGTGCAGCTGTAGATTCTGCTATATTTCCATCTGCCGATGTTGGAGCTCGTCCAATTGCTGATGATGGTGGAGCTCGTCCAATTGCTGATGATGTTGGAGCTCTCATGGTTATTTGATAGTCCCAATGACCAGTGTGTGACCACTCAGCCTGTCCAATTGGCACTTCCTGTGTCATTGTCTGTGGGTAAAATCCCTGACTGCCATGAGATTGTGTTGTGTGTGGGGGGGGGGGGTAAATACATGGACCTTTTGTGACTGTCTTGGCTCCCCCTCAAAGCCAAAGGGAGGATATTCCTCTGGCCAGGAATCTTGCCAGGGGTCATATGGCAATGGTAATGGCATCACTCCCAGATCCTCAACTGAAGCCATCCAACCATGCTCATGCCTGGGAGCATACTGTTCTTGTGGTTGCCTGAAGACTGGTGGTGGTGGTGGCATGGATGTTTGTATCCTCGTGACAGGAGGTTCTGTGAAGGAGTCAAAGGATGAGAGGGATTAGTACAGTCAGATACAGGTATATGTGGGCATACAATATACATTGATACATGCTAGGGCCTATACTGATTCTCATGTCAAACTGTTATTCTGAGACATGCTAGTATTGCACTATTCCACCTCATATCATGAATTGCATTGTGTTAAGTAGCAGTAATGTCAAATATAATTGGAGATGTTTTTGTTAGTAGGCCAAATACCATGCTCCTCATTGTGTACATGAATGAGTGATATTAAAGGATGTTATATCTCAAATACATATAATACTGATGTGTGAGATGTTACTCACCAGCATAATGTGCTGTGGTTGCAGCCCCTGAGTCACGAGCCCCTTGAAGTCCACGAACAGCTGTGATACTCAGGGACCTGCGTATCATCTCCTGCCAGGTGTTATACTCAATATCCAGGGATGGACCACCGCCTGTTCCCCTCTGGTGCATAGCTTCCTGCCCTATCTTTTCTTTGACCCACCTCTTGCAGTCATTCCACCGCTTTTTCAGGCCCTCAACAGTCCTCTTCTGCGGGACCACACTGTTGACGGCATCCTCTACCGCCAACCATGCTGTTTTTCTGCTTTTTGGCAATGCCTTTGCCCTTCTCCTGCCCGAAGAGGGTACTGTAATTGTCCACGATGGCCTGGACAAGGGCAACATTTTCATCAAATGAGAAGTTTGGACATCTCAGCCTCTCATCCTCCAATAACACTTGACTTCCTCCCTTTGATGTCCCTGATGTCAAATGTACAAAATCACAGCAACACCACTGTAGTGTTTCCAATCTTTTTCTTTATTCCATGACACAAGTATAGCAAACAGCAATGGAACAGAACAACGTTTCGGGTTATGTACCCTTATTCATGTTCATGTTTGATGTCCCTGGTGTGGGTTCCTCCCTATCTTCTCCCTCCTCCCCCCTTCTGTCCCCATGTGCACCCTCTGCCCCTCTCCTATATGTGCCTGCTCTCTGGGGCTCTCGGGCATCTCCCCTTCCATCATCCCTACTAGCTCTCCCTCTCCCCACTCCACTTATTCCCGACGAGGGGCCCACTGCTCCTCCTGTCATCTCCAATACTCTTCTCCCTGCCACTCCTCTCCCCTCCTCCCCTCCTTCCTACCTCTCCCTGCCATCCTCACACTAACTCACACTACACACACTCACTCCCGTTCAATCACACACAATCACAACCAAACACTCAGCCTATCACACTGTAAAAATCAAATAAAATGTGTGAGGTATTAGAAAAAAAAGTGTGGTGTATTTTGTATATGTATGTATGCAAAATATGTGTGCAATATGTAAAAATATGTGTAAGTGTAAAAGCTTAATCAAACAACAATGCGACCTAACTAACTCCTCTGTTTGCGCCTCTCTCTCTACTCTCACTAATCCTCCACTCCAGTGTAGTGTGTTGTAGCTCAACGAACAATCCAAACACACTGAAGAAAATGGCGGCTGCGCATTGGGTTTATATATGAATTTTGAATAGCATAATTACATGTCGCATTTTTATTTTAAATCTATCCATTTTTACTAGTGTTAGCCTAATAAAACTACTCTTTATTTACACTTTCCATGGACAAAATACTGGTGCAAGTTACTTGCGACGACTAAAATGTGTATTTGCGCACATTTCAGAAGATCGCCAGTTTGTCCTATTTACGCAAGTTTAGTATCTAACGGCGCAGTATATGTAATACCCCAATGTGCAAGGTGAAATTTCGGGTGGCGCGGGTTCCCACGCTTGCGCCAAAACCGAGCCATATATGTAATCGCGCCCAAGACAGGAGCTCACTTATGAACCTATCTAGGTATGCTTTGATGAAAAGCAACTGAGTTTAAATAGATATATAGTTTGTTAAATAGATAGATAGATAGATAGATTATAGACAGACAGACAGCTAGAAAGATAGAGATAGATAGAGATAGATAGATGATAGATAATCCAAATATATGAGAATAATAGTCATTACTGTTGTCTTACCTTTAAATAGGAAATAAGTTTGATAATTGTGTATTCAAAGGTGTTGCATTATTCTAATATACTATGAAAAAGAGAGACAATTCTCACTAAGCCTAAAAGAGTTAATGTAACTAAATTCTCTTATATAACAAACAGTGTTGCCTTTAAAGGTGACAAACGTGAACCTTATCCAAACTTCAGTTAAGTTCAAAATGGATCCTATGCCTCAGAATCAATTATGTTATGAACACTTAGGGCTAGATTACAAGTGGAGCGCTATTTATTTCTCCTTTACATAATAAATAGTATTACTGAAAAAAGATAAAAATGTGGTGTTCTAAAGAGGTAAACATTTTATCTTCAGAGGTATTAACAGCAGAAGCATTTTGGGATTGTGATTACTGACAATACTGAAATCACCTACCAATGTTATTGACTCTAAAATTTTTGAATCATTTACAGAAGTTTTGGAATATACACCTATTGGCTTTTGCAACCAACAACTTATCAAGCAAGAGCCTACCACTAAACCAAAGTAAATGGCACAATTGATTTGGTAAGACTCTTAGCTTGAGTAGCTAGCATTGGACTTGCATAAAGTTACAAAATGCGTAGCTAGCACCGAACTTGCCTAAAGTCACAAAATGCGTAGCTAGCACTGGACTTGCCTAAAGTCACAAAATATGTGGCTAGCACTGAACTTGCCTAAAGTCACAAAATATGTGGCTAGCACCGAACTTGCCTAATGTCACAAAATGTGTGGCTAATGCTGGACTTGCCTAAAGTCACAAAATGTGTGGCTAGCACTGGACTTGCCTAAAGTCACAAAATGCGTATCTAGCTCCTGACTTGCCTAAAGTCATAAAATGCATGGTGGAGACTCTCTTTGCAGTGGATGAACAACAAAACATAACTTCTGTGTCAAAATACGAACTGTACATTCAGGTGTAAATTGGTCCAAGAGGAAAAAGACATGGGCGTAACAAGTAACTTATGTTTAGGAGCAACTGAAATGCAATTTTGACACTATGTAAGGTTAAGATTTTTCAATGACATTAGTTAGTCTATGCCTGTGAGTTTACTTTTTTGGATTATCTAGCAAGTGGTTTTAGTTTTAAAACATGTAAAAAAATAATAATGAAGTATTCATACAAAAACTGTGTATATTCCTGTGTTCCAATAAATTCTGAGAAGTTTTCGTCTTTTGATGTATAATTTGCTGCAATGGTTTGGGTAGAAAAGAAATAATTTTCTCTTTTATCCCAACAGATAGCAATGAAAAGAGTTTCAAGACTTTCATTTAAAGCACTGTTAAAAGCCAATTATTGTGAACAGTGATTGCAGTGTGGCATTTCTTAATTAAATAAATTGTCCCTTTCATCTTTTTTGTAAATGCAGCTGTCAGATGTTTTTAAAAAAAAATGAAGACATTTTGTTTTCGATTCTTTTCTTGACTCTAAAATGAAGTACATTGTCTCAAGTATTATTGAAGGCTTTTTTTTGCAATTAACTTAATTTATTAAATAAATGTACTGTATGAAATCAATTTTTTTTATAGTTGCATGTGTTGACAAAATATCTACTTTTCAAAAATGGTATGGTGCTATGTTTGTTAATATAACTGTGCTGTATTGCAGCCATTGGTTAGATTTTGTTTTTGTATTCTGTGTATTGTCTTATAATTGACGGTTTACCTAAGGTTGGCAATCCTAAAATTTCACTTTAATTGGTTCAGTACTTTTAGAGTTATTAGGACAATTAGGATCTCTAAAAAAAACACTACAAGTGGAGTTTTTGTATCTATCTTATATGAAAGTTTACAGAGAGTCAGATCTCAGGATAGAATATACTTAGCTCTATTTGTTTAAAATATGTGTAGATGTAGAAATATTAAAGGGATACTCAACCTAATTTTTTCTTCTTCTATGATTTGGGTAGAGCGTGCAATTTTAACCCCTTCGTGACCAGAGCACTTTTCCATTTGTTGACCGTCTGGGACCAAGGCTATTTTTGCATTTCCGCAGTGTTTGTGTTTAGCTGTAATTTTTCTCTTACTCATTTACTGTACTCACACATATTATATACTGTTTTTCTCGCAATTAAATGGACTTTCTAAAGATACCATTATTTTCATCATATCTTATAATTTACTATAACAAAATTATAAAATATGAGGAAAAAATGGAAAAAAAACACCCAAAATCTGTTACACATCTACAACCATCAAAAAAACTCCTATGCTAAATAGTTTCTAAATTTTGTCCTGAGTTTTGAAATACCCAATGTTTACATGTTCTTTGCTTTTTTTGTAAGTTATAGGGCAATAAATCCAAGTAGCACTTTGCTATTTCCAAACCATTTTTTTTTTTTCAAAATTAGCGATAGTTACATTGGAACACTGATATCTGTCAGGAATCCCTGAATAACCCTTAACATGTATATATATATATATATATTTTAGGCCCATTTTGGTATATTGCATGCCACCATTTCAACACCGAATGCGACAAATTAAAAAAAATCGTTCACTTTTTCACAAACTTTTTCACAAACTATAGGTTTCTCACTGAAATTATTTACAAACAGCTTGTGCAATTATGGCATAAATGGTTGTAAATGCTTCTCTTGGATCCCCTTTGTTCAGAAAAAGCAGACATATATGGCTTTGGTATTGCTTTATGGTAATTAGAAGGCCACTAAATGCTGCTGTGCACCACACGTCTATTATGCCCAGCAGTGAAGGGGTTAATTAGGGAGCTTGTAGGGAGCGTATAGGGTTAATTTTAGCTTTAGTGTAGTGTTGTAGACACCCCAAGTATTGATCTAGGCCCATTTTGGTATATTCCACCATTTTGGTATATGCCACCATTTCACTGCCAAATGTGATTAAATAAAAAAATCGTTACATTTTTCACAATTTTAGGTTTCTCACTGAAATTATTTACAATCAGCTTGTGCAATTATGGCACAAATGGTTGTAAATGCTTCTCTGGGATCCCCTTTGTTCAGAAATAGCAGACATATATGGCTTTGGCATTGCTTTTTGGCAATTAGAAGGCCTCTAAATGCCGCTGTGCACCACACTTGTATTATGCCCAGCAGTGAAGGGGTTGATTAGGTATCTTGTAGGGAGCTTGCAGGGTTAATTTTAGCTTTAGTGTAGAGATCAGCCTCCCACCTGACACATCCCACCACCTGATCCCTCCCAAACAGCTCTCTTCCCTCCCCCACCCCACAATTGTCCCCGCCATTTTGAGTACTGGCAGAAACTCTGCCAGTACTAAAATAAAAGGATTTTTTTTTAATTAAAATAAATAAATAATAATAATAATAATTATGTAGCTCTGATGGACCCCCCTAAGCTCCCAACCTCCCTGATCTCCCCCAAACAGCTCTCTAACCCTCCCCCACTGCCTGTTTGCCGCCATCTTGGGTACTGGCAGCTGTCTGCCAGTACCCATTTTGCCACCAAAACATACGTTTTTTTTTTTTTTTTTTAATAATTATAATTTTTCCGTAGTATAGCAGCCCCCCTCAAAACACCCTCCCTCTCCCCCTCCCAGATCCTCCACTTTATATTTTCCCCCCCTCCCTCTCCCTCCTTCTTATTCTTTTTCATTGGTGGCAGCACGGGCGCCCCACACAGGCCTCCCCCACACGCTCCCGGCACCCAGTGTGCACATTACACAAACAGGAACCGGATACCAGGTAGCGATGGGCCGCCCACCCGCCAATGCTCCCACCCACCAACGAATATCCGATCGGCACCAGTGACTCTGCATCGGTTTGTAAAAAAATGGTATTGCAGGATGCCTCAATATCGAGGCATCACTGCAATACCATAAAAGCGTCTGGAAGCGATCAGGATCGCTTCTACCGCTTGAAAGACCAGAGGACATGCCAGGAACGTCCTTGGTCGTTAAGGATGTTTTTTGTAGGACGTCCCTAGCACGTCCTTGGTCGTTAAGGGGTTAAGCAACTTTCTTATTTACTCCTATTATCAATTTTTCTTTGTTCTTTTGGTATCTTTATTTTAAAAAAGCAGAAATGAAAGCTTAGGTGCTGGCCAATTTTTAAAATTGTATTCTCTGTCTAAATCATGAAAGAAAAAAATTGGGTTTTATGTCCCTTTAAAAAGACACATATATATATATATATTATATATATATATATACATATATATATATATATATATATTTTTTTTTTTTTTTTTTTTTTTTTTGATCAATCAACATACAGGCCCTTCAACCTGTGCTAAAATCAGTAAAAACACAATATTGTCATTTTGTTTGTCTTTAAGCACGTTTATTTTATTTTTTAATTAAGATATTGAAAAATTAATGGGCAAATAATGATTTTGTGTTGTTTTCAAGATAAAGTCATTTAGAGCTTTAGGGGTATTAATAGCAGAAGTGTGTTGTCAGTGGCATATTTAGGTTTTATGCTGCCCTAGGCACCCCAAAATTCTGTTTCTTCCTAATCCCACAAAGTTTTAAGGCCTTTTTTAGCCATAATATTTTTTTGTTCATGGAGTAACGTGAACTTAAAAAAAAAAAAAAATGCATTTCCAAAGTAAATTTTCACCATGGCTTGAAAAACACTTTCAGTGCATGCATACATACACAGGCACACACACACACACACACATATATATATAAACACAGACACATACATACACAAAGTTATATACATACAGTATACATGGTCACACACCCACACATATCTATCTATTGCTTATATATATATATATATATATATATATATATATACACACACATATATATATATATATATATATATATATATATATATATATACACAAAAATGGTAATAGGTCCAGCACTAGTATGCACATAAGCAATTCATAGCCTGTATGTAGAGTGCACATTCGTCTGAGGGTCCTGCTGCTCTTCAAGTATATATCCAAAAGAACAAAAGATGGTGCCAGCACTGTTTCTTTAGGTTAAGATAATCTTTATTGTGGCAACATAGAAGAACAACAACATTTTGGGACTCACTGACCCTTAGTCATGAACCAAAATTGGCCCGACTCCTATGCTTACATTCTTGCTTTTTCAAATAAAGATACCAAGACAATGAAGAAAAAATAATAATACAAGTAAAATGACAATATTATTATTAGAAATAAAAATGTTTATTTTGGAATGCAGTGCTTAATTGATGATATATATGCTATAAGTTTAAACCCTTAACAACAGCTGATGTACCCTGTACTTCAGTTGTCATTTTCACACTAAGGGGTTAAAAATAGTGTGGATCTTTCTGACAGTGGTGAGAATGCTCTATTAACAAATGCCTCCTAAAGTGAAGCATGTAGTAATTGCATGTCTCGCTGCTGCCAGCAAAATCCTTACTATTGCAGGGTTGAGAACCCTTTAAGGACATGCGATGTATAGGGTACGCCTGTGTCGTTAATAAGTTAATGTCCCTAACAGGTTAGTGGTAAACGTTAGTTCTGAAACTTTAGCTGATATCAGTACATGAAACAACAAGCATTAAACAATACTTTCAAAACTCTCAACCGTCCCAGATCTTGTAGGTAAGTGATAGGTTAAGAGGTGTGCCCTTATTCATATCTCTAGTCCCCTGCCACGCCCATGACATACACAGGCTGTGACCAGTTCTGCTCACATTATAACCCCGCCCCCCACAATAAAACTAGTGACCCCTCCCCTCTCATCTCATCCCCACCCAGGAAAAGCAGACAGCCTAATGCTCACAAGTCCCCTCTCCTCTCATTTCCAGGAAGCCCAGAAACTTAGCATGTTTTAAAAACCAATAAAGCATAACACTATTAAAATATCTAATTTTCCTTGTATGTAAATGTATTTTTAAATAATAGAAGCCAAATTCAATCATAAAATAACTAAAACTTGTATTTCATCTCTATATCTACATTTCGTATTCATCTGTATATCTACATAGCTTTAAACTTTTATATTTTACTTGTTTCTTTCAAAACTGATTTTTGTTACTGTCACAGCTGAATTAAAATTCCTGTTGAGCTAAGTATCAAACCATAAAATTTGACTTTGGTTGGAAAACATTGCTATGTAAAGCGCTGCAGTCCTTTTAGCCAGACAAGGGCTTAAAAAGGGTAAAAAAAACAGAGAAAAGGCAGTTAATCTAGGATATGACATAATTCTTAAATCATAGTTTCTTTGCAAAGATTTTTATAAAATTTTGCATCCATAATTTATTTGATCATACACATTTAATTTGCTAGTATGCATGCAAGACACTGACTTCTGACAAGTGTATGTTGTCATTGATCATTGATTTGCAAAGAAACAGCCACAGTAAGAATTGTTTCATGCGTATTTGCATTCTGCAGATAACAACTCATTTGTCAGGGCACACTGTGTTGGACTGTATGTGAAATCATATATTTTGAAAAAGATTATCAACTCTTTACAGCCGGCATATTAAAGCTACTTTCAAAAAAGATTTTGTGGCCATATTCATAAATCTGGCAGACAATATCTGTCTCCTGCAAGTTGTGCAAAGATATAAGGAATCTTATTTATTTATTTCTGCAGTGCTACAGAGGTAGCCCACATCCTCATGATAACTTTCAAAGTCATCTTATTTTAGGACTAATGTACCAAGAGAAAGACATGCTATATCTAGCTCCTGACATCCCATTCTTTTTCAAATCAATGGTCAACTTTACATAGCTGGTGTGATTCATTTTAAGCTAACTGATAGGCATTAAAACAGGTGCCAACATTTTAACACGATCCAGCAGTTTATAAAACTGTTTTATTTAAATTTTGTTTTAGCCAACATATACAAAAAAATGTTTATTTTCTTGTCCCATTGAAGTAAAAATGATCACTTGTACTGTTCACATTAAAAGGATGTGAACTGCTTGTGCAATGCCACCCCCTGCAGATTCGCGGCCAATCGGCCACTAGCCGGGGGTTTGAATCAACCCGATCGTATCTGATCGGGTTGATTGCTGTCCGCCGCTTTAAAAGCAGTGGACGAGTTAAGGAGCAGCGGTCTTAAGGTCGCTGCTTCTTAACTGCAGTTTCCGGCGAGCCTGAAGACTCGCGTGGAAACAGGGGCATCAGGGTCCATTCGGCCCTTAATAAATTGGCCCTCTAGCTTGTCATTTTGGCTTTTGTTAAACATTTTTAAGACACTAGATGGCTGCATTATTTCCTGTCATGTAGTGTATTCCAGACAACTACCTAGGTATCTCTTTAACACAGATTATTATGGGAATGAAGCAAATTTGATAATAGAAATAAATTGGAAAGCTTTTTTAAAATTTTCTGAATCAAAAAAGAAAATTTTAGGGTTCATATCCATTTAAGAGCTCCATGTACTAAACAGAAAAGGCTGCTTTGGAGCCCTTGCAGTGCAGGCTCACTCATACAACTACTTCTTCTTAAAGGGATGCTCAACCCAAATTTAATCATTCATAATTTAGATAGAGCATGCAATTTTAAGCAACTTTCGAATTTACTCCTATTATCAAATTGTCTTCGGTCTCTTGGTATCTTTATTTGAAAAAGCAGAAATCTAAAGCTTATGATCCAGCCCATCTTTGGTTCAGCACCTGGGTAGCCACCAATCAACAAGCACTACCCAGGTTCTGAACCAAAGATGGGCTGGCTCGTAAGCTTACATTCCTGCTTTTTCAAATAAAGATAGCAAGAGAATGAAGAACAATTGATAATAGGAGTAAAGTAGAAAGTTGCTTAAAATTGCATGCTCTATCTGAATCATGAACGAAAAAAATTGAGTTTAGTATCCCTTTAACCTATCCAACACTTATGCAGAGATAAATCACCCTGAACATGTTTGTTTGAGGTAACTGACAAGTCTTGTGAGACCAAGGGGTGGCACTGCATGAGGGAATTCTTGTGCAATGAAACTCTGGGCAGCGGACTATGGGGCCAAATTATCATTGTCTGGCGGACATGATATGCTGTAGCGCATCATGTCTGACAGACATCGCTGAATGCCGACAGCAAACGCTTAAGACCACTGCTTCATAACTGCTGCTGTTTCCAGCGAGCCTGAAGGCTTATGCGGAAACATGGGCATCAGGGGCCCTTGATAAATCGGTCCCATAGTGTCTGCTGCCCACTTTTCCCTCTGTCATTTACTACATGGGAGCCTAAGACCATTAAAATCTTTCTGTTTGTTGTCACAAGTTTTGGATTCCTCTGCTAGGTGTAAAGGGTTAGGATGTCTTTTACAATAGTATTACTAAGTATGAAACATTTTTCAAATGTAAAATACACATATATTTAATAAAATCATATCCATATTAAATAATTATGTTGACTCTCTCTATAAATATGAAAATAAAATATGTAAAATCTTGGAAATTATGTATTAAAGTAATAAATAATTAAAAATTATATGAATAAGATATTTATTAAAGGACCAGTAAACCTAGGAAATAATGTTATATAATTCTGCACCTAGTGCAGAATTATATAACATTAGCTTAGCTCCAGATTTCTAAAGTGAAGGGTTAAATATATATCACGCAAAGAAAACAGAATGCCGCTCCTGGCTCTACTGAGCGGGTCTGTTTTCTTCTGCTAAGCGCATCACAGGCACGCTGTCTATTCGCAGCGCACCCGATCGCGCTATTAAAATCAATGAAGCTCGCTCCCGCTCTGGTCTGGTAGCGGGAGCGAGCTACATTGATTTTAATAGCGTGATCGGGCAGGCTGTGATTAGACAACGTGCCCAGATGCGCTTAGGAGAAGAAAACAGACCTGCTTAGTACAGGGAGTGCAGAATTATTAGGCAAGTTGTATTTTTGAGGATTAATTTTATTATTGAACAACAACCATGTTCTCAATGAACCCAAAAAACTCATTAATATCAAAGCTGAATAGTTTTGGAAGTAGTTTTTAGTTTGTTTTTAGTTATAGCTATTTTAGGGGGATATCTGTGTATGCAGGTGACTATTACTGTGCATAATTATTAGGCAACTTAACAAAAAACAAATATATACCCATTTCAATAATTTATTTTTACCAGTGAAACCAATATAACATCTCAACATTCACAAATATACATTTCTGACATTCAAAAACAAAACAAAAACAAATCAGTGACCAATATAGCCACCTTTCTTTGCAAGGACAATCAAAAGCCTGCCATCCATGGATTCTGTCAGTATTTTGATCTGTTCACCATCAACATTGCGTGCAGCAGCAACCACAGCCTCCCAGACACTGTTCAGAGAGGTGTACTGTTTTCCCTCCTTGTAAATCTCACATTTGATGATGGACCACAGGTTCTCAATGGGGTTCAGATCAGGTGAACAAGGAGGCCATGTCATTAGATTTTCTTCTTTTATACCCTTTCTTGCCAGCCACGCTGTGGAGTACTTGGACGCGTGTGATGGAGCATTGTCCTGCATGAAAATCATGTTTTTCTTGAAGGATGCAGACTTCTTCCTGTACCACTGCTTGAAGAAGGTGTCTTCCAGAAACTGGCAGTAGGACTGGGAGTTGAGCTTGACTCCATCCTCAACCCGAAAAGGCCCCACAAGCTCATCTTTGATGATACCAGCCCAAACCAGTACTCCACCTCCACCTTGCTGGCGTCTGAGTCGGACTGGAGCTTTCTGCCCTTTACTAATCCAGCCACGGGCCCATCCATCTGGCCCATCAAGACTCACTCTCATTTCATCAGTCCATAAAACCTTAGAAAAATCAGTCTTGAGATATTTCTTGGCCCAGTCTTGACGTTTCAGCTTGTGTGTCTTGTTCAGTGGTGGTCGTCTTTCAGCCTTTCTTACCTTGGCCATGTCTCTGAGTATTGCACACCTTGTGCTTTTGGGCACTCCAGTGATGTTGCAGCTCTGAAATATGGCCAAACTGGTGGCAAGTGGCACCTTGGCAGCTGCACGCTTGACTTTTCTCAGTTCATGGGCAGTTATTTTGCGCCTTGGTTTTTCCACATGCTTCTTGCGACCCTGTTGACTATTTTGAATGAAACGCTTGATTGTTCGATGATCACGCTTCAGAAGCTTTGCAATTTTAAGAGTGCTGCATCCCTCTGCAAGATATCTCACTATTTTTGACTTTTCTGAGCCTGTCAAGTCCTTCTTTTAACCCATTTTGCCAAAGGAAAGGAAGTTGCCTAATAATTATGCACACCTGATATAGGGTGTTGATGTCATTAGACCACACCCCTTCTCATTACAGAGATGCACATCACCTAATATGCTTAATTGGTAGTAGGCTTTCGAGCCTATACAGCTTGGAGTAAGACAACATGCATAAAGAGGATGATGTGGTCAAAATACTCATTTGCCTAATAATTCTGCACTCCCTGTAGAGCCAAGAGCTGTGTTCTGTTTTCTTTGCGTGATATCTTTTTAACTATTCACTTTTGAAATCTGGATCTAAGCTGATGTTATATAATTCTTCACTATGTGCAGAATTATATAACATTATTTCCTAGGTTTACTGGCCCTTTAAAACCACAAAAATAGGAGTAAACATAGGAGACTGATAAATGTAAATTAAATTGTTTTTTTTTGCGTATTTTTAGATAAATTTGCATGCCTATCATGGCTATGAGTCAATCATAGGTGAAGGTAGCACTAGCAAAACATTTATTTTTCAGCCTAATTACAGTTTCTTAGCAACATACTCTGAGAAGCTAATTTTCTTCTAAAGACTAATAAGCTACTAGATATTAAAGTAAACACCTTATTTTAATATAAAATATTTAGTTATGCAGAGTAAAATAACTTTGCACTACACTTTCATCATATATTTTGCCAACTTTGCATCTAGGTCTCAAAATTATTGCTAGCCCTTCTTCTACATATCTTTAATAGATAATAACTGGAATGCAACGCACTTGTTACTGATATTATGAAAAAATCTAATCTTGTCAACTGCAGACTCAAGCCTGGAATGGCTCCTGGGGGGTAGCTGGAGTTTTGCTAATTAAAAAAAAAAAACATTTGCAATTTAGATGTCAATTTGTCTTAAATCAGTGTAATCGGAGACCTTTGCAGTCAAGTAGATGAAAACATGTAGAATCATATTTATGCAATAGTTATGTTCAATAATTTAATAAAGTGTTAAACTGTGTATTTACTGTAAATATTTCACATTCCAATGTTCTGCACATAGGGAAATATGTTCTAAGTATTTTTAAATAAATATTTCTGTATATATCTATACCTATATTTTTATAAGTATATAAATATATTGTACCAAAATACCATCAGATATATGTAGAAATATGTATTAGAACATATTTTGCTATGTGAAGAACAATGGAATGTGAAATATTCATATTTTCATGTTGGGTTAGCGCACTTGAGATGATGCGATCGGTATTGCACACGAGTAGGTTTTTTTCCACTTTTTTTGCTCCATTGACTTCTGTGGGGGAATATGTTAACATGGTTGTGATATTCGGCTTTTCTTTTTTTTTTTAATAAAATTTTTATTGAGACATATGCAAAAATAGTACAATAATAAGACCACTGAACAGAAGTGGTAAACATAAACCATATATATAAAAACAATACGAAAGAGGTACATTCAGATCAATTCCAGGTTAAGAATCTATGTCTATCAATCATCTTGGGGTAGCAACAATGGTCTATATGGTAAGTCAAAAAGGTCTCATTTTCTTATTATAAGGGAAGATTGTATGAAGTGTGGTCGCATTGAGTAGTTATGTCGGTAATATATATGAGTGCGTTTAAATATTAGTAATAGATCCGTATAGTCATCATATAAGTGTGAATGCTGCTGTGGTATATGATCCGGGAAGGGGGGGAAGAAAAAAGGGAGGGGGGTATGAGGAGGAAGGTATGGGGAGCCATATAGGTTGATGGGGGGATATGGGGGAGTTATGCCGGCTAAAGTGTCTAAGTGGGTATGCTAGTAAGGCGGGTTGTTTCCAAGTTCGGGAATTTCGAAAGCCAAGGGGACCAGATTTCGTAGAAGGAGTCAACTTTGCCTAGGACTCTGTATGAGTATTGTTCTATTTGCCCAATATACTGGACTATGGATAATACTTGAGATAGGGGTGGGGGTTTCTCTTTCTTCCAACATCTAGCTATTGCCAACTTTGTGGCCATGAAGATGTAGATCGCGAGGGTTTCATTTGGGGGATTAAGGTTTAACATCTTCATATGTAGTAAGGATATCTCTGGGGTGAACTGTATGGTAATTCCGAGGGTACGGAGAAGAGTATAAACTTTTTCCCAGAGTGGTTGAATAATTGGGCAGGACCACCAGATATGTTGTACAATACCTGTGAGTCCGCATTTCCTCCAGCACTCAGAAGTGTGTGTATTGTAAATCCTGTGAAATGTGGCTGGGACCAGGTGCCAGCGGATTAGAATTTTAAAATGGAACTCCCAAAGGGTAGCACAGTGTAGTAGCTTTTTTTGTTACCATGATCCTAGAGTTCCAGATATCGACGCCAGGGGTGAAACCCAAATCTTTCTCCCAGGCTGCATGCTGTGGAATTCCATGGGAGGTTTGTGCGTTAATGAGTAGGTTGTAGTGTAGGGAGAGGAGGCGTGAGATGTTAGAAGCTCATTGCCATAAAGATTCCCATGGCGATAATTGCCTAAGTGCTTTCTTTGGATATCCCCATGTGCGTAATATTGTGCTCAGATGATATGTCTCAAAGTTAAGACTCAGCGGGATATGAAATTTAGTGCATAAATTGGGGTGAGAAAGCCATGTGTCATTGTCATAAAAGTCTGTCACTAATAGGATCTGTCTATTGCACCATGCTTCAGGGTGGGAATCTGGTAAACAGAAAAGTGCACCCGAAATGGTAAGTGCAGGTGATGGATGAGGAGATATAGCTGGGTTATGTCTAATTTGCTCCCAGAATTGGAAGGCATGTTTGAATATTAAATGCATTTCATTCAAAGATTGTCTATGATGGATAGGAATCCAAAGAAGATCTGAGAGGGAAACTGTGGGGGGTAATAGCACTGACTCTGCAATGTACCATCCCGTGAGTCGTTCTGTGTTATTCCAACCCAGTAAATGTGAGAGTCTGGCAGAATTACAATAGGTGATGAGGTTTGGTAAGGCCAGACCACCCTGTTCAACTCAAGAGTTCGTCTAGATGTTGTGGGTCTCTTATCTTTCCATACATAAGTAGTTACCAGGCTCTGTAGCCTATTTAGGGTAGACCTCGGAACATTGTATGGTATGGATCAAAAAAGAAAAGATATTTTAGGGAGAAATGATATCTTAATCGCAGTAATGCGACCAGTCCAAGAGATTTCTCGGAATTCCCAAGTATCTAAGAGTTTCCCAAACTCTGGGAGTCTATCTGTGTATTTTGAGCCACTGTTGTAGAAGGGTCAGGGCTAAGGTAGATCCCTAGTATCTTAAGGGAAGATGTGTTCCAATGAAACTGTTATTTTCTTTGCAGGAGTGTGAGGTCACTGGGTGATATATGAATAGGCAGAGCTTCTGTCTTTGTAATGTTAAATTTATAGTAGCTTAGTTTGCCAAATTCTTTAATGATCCTGAAGACTGAGGGTAGGGACTCTTTAGGCAAAGTTAGCATAAGGGTGATATCATCTGCATACAGCGAAATTGTATGCACGTGTGCTCCAGCGAGGAGCCCTGTAGTTCGAGAGTCCCTTCTGATACTTTGGGCTAAGGGCTCAATGGCCAAGGCAAACAGGAGAGGCAACAGTGGGCATCCTTGTCTGGTGCCATTGGTTATGGGGAATGGGAGAGACTGGAATCTGGCCATTCGGACTCTGGCCGAGGGGTGTGAATAGAGAGCCTTAACAGCCAGGATAAAAGAATCAGGGATTCGAAGAGTCCCCATTACTTTCCACAAATATTCCCATCTGACCCTGTCAAACGCCTTTTCAGCATCCAGAGACAGGGCCAGAAGGGGGATCCCTCTCTTAAACGCAAAATTTAGAAGAGCTAGTATACGCCTTTTTACATCAGGACCTTCCCTATGAGGGATAAAACCTACCTGGTCGTTTGCTATTAGGGAGGGAATGATTTTAGAGAGCTTATTGGCTAGGAGTTTGGCATAGATTTTGGTGTCAATGTTAAGTAGTGAGATTGGACGATAGCTTGTGCAGTGATCTGGGGGTTTGCCTGGTTTTAGAATTGTGACTATCATGGCTTCTAAAAATTCTGAATTGAAAGAGCCGCTAATCATCGTCTCTTGACATAGTCTACAGAGAATGGGGGCTAGTAGATGGCAAAACGTTTTGTAAAATCTGTCTGTGAAGCCGTTTGGGCCTGCGGATTTCCCTAGTTTCATAGATTGAATGACTTTACATGTTTCTTCTATGGTTACCGGAGATGTCAAAATGTGTGCGTCTTCTGGATTTAACCTGGGGAGAGAAAGGCCCTCGAGAAAGGAAGAGATGTCCTCTGTGGAATGGGGAGGAGATTCAAGGGTATATTATATAGGGTGTGGTAATATTGTCTGAAGGTATTCCCTATATCTGTGGGCGAGTACACAAGTTTTCAGTTCGAAGTATGAATGTACATGATGCGGGATTGAGCAGTTTGATGTTTAAGCTTTGTTACTAGAAGTGTAGAGGCTTTATTACTATGATGGTAATATATTCTCTTAAATTTCTCTAGAATGTTTTGAGTTTTTTTAATTTCTAAGGCCTGAATTTGTTTAATGGTGTCTACTATTTTATCATTTACTGAGGAAGAGTACGCTAGGGTAAGTGTAGCTTTCAGTTCTCTTAATTGAATAGCTAGATCTGATAAAGTTGTTCCACTTTTCAAGCGTGCTGCTGATTCAGCCTGTATAAGTTGTCCTCTCATGACAGCTTTAAATGTGGCCCAAAGGTTTTGGACTGTAGTTTGATTATCATCGTTTAGGTTAATAAAGTCGACAATCTTAGTTTGGAGTTCTATCTTTAGAATGGGGTCCGTAATGGTGCAATCTTGTAAACGCCAGAGCGGAGGTGAGGTGGATGTGAGGCAGGGACCTAATTGTAAGTGTACGGCATCATGGTCAGACCAAGAAACTGGAGTAATTTTAATGTAGGATTTATTGTCCAGAAGTTTAGCATAGGTAAAGAAATAGTCTATGCGTGAGTGCGACTTATGCGGGGCAGAGTAGAATGTAAAATCCTTCTCCTGTGGGTGGAATGATCTGTATGTGTCATATAAATCATGGTGAGCCATGAGAGTCTGAAATGCTTTTGAAAGCGAATTTATGTTTCTGTCATGATGGCAGGTTTTTAGTCCTATTCTGTCAAGGTTGGTATCCCAGATTAGGTTATAGTCCCCTCCCATAATCAGTTTCCCTTGTTTCACCGCTGAGATCAATCTGAGGAGCAACCGAAGAAATTTTATTTGTTTAGAATTAGGTGCATATAGATTAATTAGTGTAACTAATTGTTTGTTTACATACTATGATAATAAATCTGGCATGTGGGTCGCATTCAACATAAATGGCATTGTAAAGAACATTTTTACCAATAAAAACAGCAACACCTCTAGATTTGGAGGAATATGAGGCTTCAATCACTATGGGGAGGGAATCGACGTATAGCATGCGTGACTTCAGAATTAGAGATCCAGTGTGCCTCCTGAATAAAGGCTATATCTATATTGTTTTTATGCAAGTAAGTGGTAAGAAGACTACACTTTGTGGGAGAATTAAGTCCCTATGTATTCAGTGTAAGAAGCCCAAACTAGCCATAATTGTGGAAAGGTGGTTAGGAAAGAAAAAAAAAATAAAAGAAAAAAATAGGGGGGGAGGACAAGCGGGATAGCTTTCCCGATCACTAGTCTGCCAAAAGACTGATCAAGGAAAAGTATTTGGAATAAATGATGTAGCGAGATTTGCTTATAACTACGCTGTAAACAAATAGGGAGAGTTTGGGTGGTCAGCGGTCCAGAGCCGCTTTGGTTAAGAAGGGAAAGAAGGGCAGTAGTTGTGTAATAGGAGTCCCCAAAACTGTAATGAAATGTATAGGAGGGGGAAAAAGGGGAAGGGAGGGGGAAGCTAAGAAGTGGGTGTTAAATCTTTAACAGGTAAGATATTTTTGTAAATGTCTGAGCGGTCTAGCAGGAGGAGTGGTTATGATGGTATGTTTGAGTTTAGATTTATGCAGGGTAAGGTGGGCTGAGTTGTGTGAGTGAGAGATCTAGAGGGAGGGAGAGGTGCCAACGGCAGAGGTACCCCCCAGTTTATAGGCAATAGGGTGGGCATGGGCAGAAATTTATTTTTCTAAAGGTGTGGAGGAGGTTGAGGTTGTGTGATGTGGCTCCTAGTATATATTGGAGGGGAGGTATGTAGGAGTAAAGGCGTGCATTATGGGGGGTACTTGTTGTTTTCTAACCAATTTTATGTTAGTTGTGGTGCATGTTAGAAATTGAATTGTCATGTCAATTGTTCATGTAATCAATTGAATAATCCAATATTTAGAGAAATACAGTAAGTAATTGTGAAATAACGCGTACCATATTTGGTCTGAGTTAAGTAAAGAGACAAAATAGATAAACAACGTATAATATAATATAACATAATATGTATAGGTAAAAGGATATTATCTGGAGTGTTCAATATTCTCAGAGAGTAACATCTTTATAAGGTGTAAGCAATTCTGGTGAGAAGTCTTGATCTTCCCTCTGCCACCCGAAAAGGGTGGAAGGAGAAATATGTGACCCCCCACAAACAAACTTAGTAAACAATGATAACAAGAAAGTACAAAAGGTGAGTATGATGATATAAAACCAAGTGGAATGAAATGAGAAGCCAAGAGCCAAAAGAGGGTAAGGTATGTACGCTATGTAAGTTCTAGGACTACCTGGTTGAAGGTCTTCTCGTGGAGTGGTCTTTATCACCAAGATCTATAGCGACAGAGCAGATTGAGGGTAAGGTATGTACCCGTATGTGTGCTCCACTGTATCCTGGCTTTGGGAGGACAAAGTGGAGGAGTAGTGAGTCTAAATGTAGATTGTGCCTTTGGGTATTAAGACTATAATCTAGCTGCAGAGAAATACAGTAAGTAATTGTGAAATAACAGGTACCATATTTGGTCTGAGTTAAGTAAAGAGACAAAATAGATAAACAACGTATAATATAATATAACATAATATGTATAGGTAAAAGTATATTATCTGGAGTGTTCAATATTCTCAGAGAGTAACATCTTTATAAGGTGTAAGCAATTCTTGTGAGAAGTCTTGATCTTCCCTCTGCCACCCGAAAGGGCGGAAGGAGAAATATGTGACCCCCCACAAACAAACTTAGTAAACAATGATAACAAGAAAGTACAAAAGGTGAGTATGATGATATAAAACCAAGTGGAATGAAATGAGAAGCCAAGAGCCAAAAGAGGGTAAGGTATGTACCCCATGTAAGTTCTAGGACTACCTGGTTGAAGGTCTTCTCGTGGAGTGGTCTTCATCACCAAGATCTATAGCTACAGAGCAGATTGAGGGTAAGGTATGTACCTGTATGTGTGCTCCTCTGTATCCTGACTTTGGGAGGACAAAGTGGAGGACTAGTGAGTCTAAATGTAGATTGTGCCTTTGGGTATTAAGACTATAATCTAGCTGCAGAGAAATAAAGTAAGTAATTGTGAAATAACAGGTACCATATTTGGTCTGAGTTAAGTAAAGAGACAAAATAGATAAACAACGTATAATATAATATAACATAATATGTATAGGTAAAACTATATTATTTGAAGTGTTCAATATCCACAAAGAGTAACATCTTTATAAGGTGTAAGCAATTCTTGTGAGAAGTCTTGATCTTCCCTCCGCCGCCCGAAAAGGGCGGAAAAAGAAAGATGTGACCCCCAACAAACAAACTTAGTAAACAATGATAACAAGAAAGTACAAAAGGTGAGTATGATGATATAAAACCAAGTGGAATGAAATGAGAATCTAAGAGCTAAAAGAGGGTAAGGTATGTACCCGTATGTAAGCTCTAGGACTACCTGGTTGAAGGTCTTCTCGTGGAGTGGTCTTCATCACCAAGATCTATAGCGACAGAGCAGATTGAGGGTAAGGTATGTACCCGTATGTGTGCTCCGCTGTATCCTAACTTTGGGAGGACAAAGTGGAGGAGTAGTGAGTCTAAATGTAGATTGTGCCTTTGGGTATTAAGACTATAATCTAGTTCAATCTTCTTCCTGGTGAGGTGTTTCCTCGTTTGGAGGATGCCAGTCTGGCGCTGTGGTATTAAGTCCTTTGGGGTTATTTTTGCATCTGACATTAGGATCTGCAGGAGTCACAAGTTTCAGGTTATGCAGCAATTTAAGACCTTGTTCCAGAGATGAGATAGCATATGATTGGTCCTCGTGCTTGAAAAATATCTTCACAGGGAACCCCCATCTGTATTTAATGTTATGGTGTCTTAGGGTATGTGTCACCTGTTGGAATGTTCTTCTTTTAGCCAAGGTGTGTGGGGATAGATCTGGAAAAATTTGTAAGTTGTGGTAAGGTTTATTGAGATGTTTATTGTTAAAGGATGCTTTGAGAATCTTCTCTTTTGTTGCGTAGTAATAAAGTCTTAGGATGACATCTCTTGGGGCTTCAGATGGTGAATTATGTGGGCGTAAAGCCCTATGAGCTCTATCCATTAGGAGATCTGAGTCTGTAGTAGTGCCCAGAAGGTCTTTAAAGAGGCCATTCAGGTAATTGTTAAGGTCAGCTGGACTTATTTCTTCCGTGATGCCTCTAATCCGGAGATTATTTCGGTGGGATCTATCCTCTAGATCTGCTAGTTTCATCTCTAGGTCAGAGATTTGTTCAGCAAAATTCTGAGAATATGAGAGTAGATTAGAGTGATCTAAAGCCAGATCTTCATGTTTCCTTTCTAACGTTTCAGTTTGTTCAACAAGTGAGGAGATATCACGTTTAAGCTCACTAACTGATTGGCGGAGGTATAGTGAGTGTCCATTTTATCTGATAAAGTTTTAATAGTGTCTAAAGTGGATTGTGAGAGAGCAGCTCTATCTTTACAAGGATTATCCCCTTTCAGATTTCTATGCATGGAGACTGTAGAACCTCTAGAGTCCTCCTCTGAGAGGTCCGGATCAGACATAGTTTTACTGTTGAAGTGGTCTGTTAGTGTCCTTTTGGGGATCTCCTGATGTTTCAGCTTCTTCTTTCTGGAGTACGCCATGTTCAGCAATATGCTTTCTTGTAGGACCCAGGAGCAGGGGCTATTTTTGTACTGATACTGAAAACTGGGGGGGGGGGGGTCAACCGACACCTCTCCTATTAGGGGCTTAGCCCATCATTGTATACTGCAGTATGCAAAAGGAAATATGCAAGTTGAATAGGGCCTTAAATCAATTATGCCTCCAGGGTAGTAACCTCTTCTCTTAAGAGGTATTGTAATACTAGATGAGGCTGGATATGGACTCTCTGATGGACCAGTTGCCTAAAGGTGGTCCCTCTCCGAGCTAGGAGGAAGGGAAGTGGGTATGACCTGCAGCTTGTGAGGGCTGCGGGAAAGGGAGGAGAGGGGCCCTTGTATAATGAATAGCAAGTATGAAGCTTAGGTCCTCAAATGAGGATGTATTGTGCAGATGAGCCTATTTTGTAGATCAGTTAATGTTCCCAATATTGAACTCCTAATACTAGGAGGGTGGGTAGTGAAAGAGTTTGCTCCTGTGAGGATAGTCTAAAAGGTAAAATATTGAGGCCTGTGAAAGTTGTAATTCCTTGGGGGGGGGGGGGGGGCTGGATGAGATATTATCCCTATAATCTCTCCTATATTCTTTTCTTTTAGGGGGGATATTCAGGATAGGTGTGGGTCGTGTATAGCCATGCAAGTAATTGAAATAAATAGCGTTCTAAGTGTGTTACACCATCTCACAGGTTTCCCCTTTATATGCCTGGTGATTGTTATGCAGGACACTGCTGTTATGTTAGAGTTCTTTGAACTAAAGGGCTGTAATGTGGCTCAATAGTGCTTACCCTGATGTTGTCAGAAGCAAACAGGTTCTCTGCCGCAAAGAGGGTTGTTGCGGTCTCAGGATGCAATGCAGATGCAATGCGGCCAGGAAGATGGCGTCAGTTCGCGCCAAAAGTACACTGCTCCCTCTGAAGGGCTGGGGACTCTCAACAGATGCTGTGGACTCACCGGGTGAGAGCTCTTGCGCTGTCTGTTTCCCTTCCGAGTGTCTGGTCTGAGATAGGTGAATTGGGGGGGTGTCCTTCAGACGTGTGAGTGTCGGCTGGGGCTGTGGGGGAGTCTCCCTGTGTGTAGGTGTCAGAGGAACCGGCATGGGCTGCGCATAGGGCACCACTGTCCCAAAACTCCTCTGGATGGTCTACGGGTGGTGCCGGGCAAGCTCCCGGGTGACACTGCAGATGATGATAGCTCTCTGTTTGTTGGTAATCAGGGTTTAGGCAGGATTTCACTGGATAATGAGGCACCGCGGCTGGGCCGCTATATTAAGTGCAGCAAGAAGCAGTAGAGTTCTCTCGTATCTAATATTGCTCAATATGGGGTGTGAGGAGTATAGGAAATAATAGAGTGAAATGTACTATCAGCGCTAGATTAACTATCTACAGTTCCTCAAAGAGAGGGACCTTAGCTTAACCCTAAATGAAAATCAATATGGAAAAATAGTTTCAAGGAGCGCCAAAATAGGCAGAGATATGTAAAAGTAAATGTGACAATATTTAATTTACAATGAAAATTATACAATGATAAAAATCATGGATCCATGATGTACACAATAACACTGAGGTAAAAAACAGTATTAACGATAGGAATAAAATGGAGCAAGCTGTAATCACGCTACAAGCTAAAAGGCAGTCCAAATATTAATGGCAATGGACATACATATATTAAAATATTAATATATCAATATATCTATCAAATGAGCCTTTAAGGACACAAGGCGACAAATGAGAATGTCGCCTTGTGTCCTTAAAGGCTCATTTGATATATTGATATATTAATATTTTAATATATGTATGTCCATTGCCATTAATATTTGGACTGCCTTTTAGCTTGTAGCGTGATTACAGCTTGCTCCATTTTATTCCTATCCTTAATACTGTTTTTTACCTCAGTGTTATTGTGTACATCATGGATCCATGATTTTTATCATTGTATAATTTTCATTGTAAATTAAATATTGTCACATTTACTTTTACATATCTCTGCCTATTTTGGCGCTCCTTGAAACTATTTTTCCATATTGATTCAGTATAGGAAATAATGTTAGGGGCAATTAATTTCGGGGGAAAGGGGATAAGAATGAGTTAAGGAGTTTTTATAGAGAGAGCTCCTGTTGTATGCAACCGCTCAGTATGGTTGCTTGCTCCGCCCCCTATTATTCAGCTTTTTGAGCGCATCAGGTTAGCATTTGAGTAAAAATTTTTTACTTTCAACTTGTATTTCGAGCTCTGCCCAATGTGCGTCAAAATCTTATTTCTATTGAAGTTAGCGTAGGATCGTGAGTGATAAATAGCACTCCACTTGTAATATGGCCCATTGTGTTTCAAGAAGAAACACTCTAATTTTTTTTCATAGGGTCTTTTCTATTATAAACAAACAAGGAGTACCAGCGAACGTCAAAAAATGCTCCTTAATTATCATAGAAACACCACATATAAGAACAGAAAAGGCATGGGCATGCCTAGCAGGCTTGTCTTACGCGTTTCGGCTACTTTAGCCAAAATCATAGACATAACTAGGTGATCTCATCGCCAACCTACTACTTGTAACGTTGCTATTGGTTAAAACCGGCATGCCCTTTATCAAGACAGACCACACACAGAAGGAAAACCTCTACAAGCTCATAAGATTACAAAGTCTAAATATGGATACATTAGATAAGGCACTCTGAAGGTATTATGTACATGAAGACTATAGACAAATATTATGAACTTGTAAATTATGCAAAATCTACTGGTTCTTATTAGTAAAGATACTTAATACTGTCTCAAATCAGCTTAAGAGTCCCTGTCAAGTGATTAACATTTTTTCTGCTTATATAAACCTTTTATCCTGCTTATTTAAATTAGTACCCATAATCAATTTAGCTCAACGAAGCACTCTGCTCAGCTATGTGCCCATTAAAAAGCACATAGGTAAGTGTAGTCTCGGTGGTGGGAAAAAGGAAAATAATGATGTAATGGAAATATTTCATCTCCAAAAATTAATAATTTAATTTAATTGGGCTACTCTATTTCCCCTTTATGTGGTGCTTGTATCTATTCAATTAGTTGTCATTTTAAGGATGAGGTGACCTGCTTATGTACATGTATAAAATGTCTTGCCAGATCTGAAACTTCAGCATTATTGTTTATGTCATTAAGATGATCCCCCATCCTAGAATGGGCATCTCTAGAGGTACAACCAACATATTGGCCCTCACAAAATGTACATTCAATCAGGTAGACAACAAATGTAGTCCTACAGTACAAGGATTCAGATAAAAAACCCTATTAGTACTTTTAGACTGGAACTGTTTTGTGATGTTGCTGTGTTGACAGGCTATGTATTAACTGTAATGGCATGTATATCGTCCCTTTATGTTCAACCAACTGCTGTTACTTTTACCCTTACTCCTCAGCATACTAGGGGCCACAATATTACCTATACTGCAGCCCTTTCTTGGCACAAAATTACAGCCCCCTGAGACATAGTCCTTAAGAATATCTACAGCAGTTAAAATTGGAAAATGCTTCCTTATAATATTGCATACTTCATCAAAAAGCGGGCTGTAAGTTGTGACAAAAGCGTGCTTAGTATTGTACCCTGTTTACTTAAGGGTTTCTCATTGGACACCATGAGTTGCCTGTCTAGTTTGTCTACCTCATGAAAGGCTCTGTTAATTGTTTTGTGGGAATAGCCCCTGGAATATAAGGATTTTTTTAGAATGTCACTCTCTTTATGGAAATCTGCCATGTTCGTGCAATTTCGCTTTAACCTCATAAATTGTCCTTTCGCTACCCCAATACCAATGTGATTTTCTATCATTATTTTTTTTTCATACATGTTATTCGCTTTATATACAATATGCCCTATTTAATTTTTATTCTTCAATGCAAAATGGAACCTAAAAAATGTAGACAGAGCATATGATTTAGGAAAACAGTTTCCAATTTATTTCTATTATCAAATGTCCTTCATTCCCATGATATACTTTGTTGAAGATATACCTAGGTATGTGTCTGAAGTACTACATGGCAGTAAATAGTGCTGGCATCTAATGCTCCTACTAACGTTTAACATTTCTTGCAGAACTGTTACCATATAGTGCTCTAGACATGTTAACACTGCTGAGCTTACGCCCGTGCTTTTCAACAAGAGATACCAAGAGAACAAAGAAAATTTGAATCATGAAAGAAAAAAATGGTTTTCATGTCCTTTAATCATTAATGGACTTATCTATAGACTTCCTTAAATCAACAAATGCATTTTGAACATTAAAAGTATCCCATTATCTTTAAAATGTAAATATTTCAATTTGTGCTTTGTCATTTTTTTTATCCATACAGGGAGTGCAGAATTATTAGGCAAATGAGTATTTTGACCACATCATCCTCTTTATGCATGTTTTCTTACTCCAAGCTGTATAGGCTCGAAAGCCTACTACCAATTAAGCATATTAGGTGATGTGGATCTCTGTAATGAGAAGGGGTGTGGTCTAATGACATCAACACCCTATATCAGGTGTGCATAATTATTAGGCAACTTCCTTTCCTTTGGCAAAATGGGTCAAAAGAAGGACTTGACAGGCTCAGAAAAGTCAAAAATAGTGAGATATCTTGCAGAGGGATGCAGCACTCTTAAAATTGCAAAGCTTCTGAAGCGTGATCATCGAACAATCAAGTGTTTCACTCAAAATAGTCAACAGGGTCGCAAGAAGTGTGTGGAAAAGCCAAGGCGCAAAATAACTGCCCATGAACTGAGAAAAGTCAAGCATGCAGCTGCCAAGATGACACTTGCCACCAGTTTGGCCATATTTCAGAGCTGCAACATCACTGGAGTGCCCAAAAGCACAAGGTGTGCAATACTCAGAGACATGGCCAAGGTAAGAAAGGCTGAAAGACGACCACCACTGAACAAGACACACAAGCTGAAACGTCAAGACTGGGCCAAGAAATATCTCAAGACTGATTTTTCTAAGGTTTTATGGACTGATGAAATGAGAGTGAGTCTTGATGGGCCAGATGGATGGGCCCGTGGCTGGATTGGTAAAGGGCAGAGAGCTCCAGTCCGACTCAGACGCCAGCAAGGTGGAGGTGGAGTACTGGTTTGGGCTGGTATCATCAAAGATGAGCTTGTGGGGCCTTTTCGGGTTGAGGATGGAGTCAAGCTCAACTCCCAGTCCTACTGCCAGTTTCTGGAAGACACCTTCTTCAAGCAGTGGTACAGGAAGAAGTCTGCATCCTTCAAGAAAAACATGATTTTCATGCAGGACAATGCTCCATCACACGCGTCCAAGTACTCCACAGCGTGGCTGGCAAGAAAGGGTATAAAAGAAGAAAATCTAATGACATGGCCTCCTTGTTCACCTGATCTGAACCCCATTGAGAACCTGTGGTCCATCATCAAATGTGAGATTTACAAGGAGGGAAAACAGTACACCTCTCTGAACAGTGTCTGTGAGGCTGTGGTTGCTGCTGCACGCAATGTTGATGGTGAAGAGATCAAAACACTGACAGAATGCATGGATGGCAGGCTTTTGAGTGTCCTTGCAAAGAAAGGTGGCTATATTGGTCACTGATTTGTTTTTGTTTTGTTTTTGAATGTCAGAAATGTATATTTGTGAATGTTGAGATGTTATATTGGTTTCACTGGTAAAAATAAATAATTGAAATGGGTATATATTTGTTTTTTGTTAAGTTGCCTAATAATTATGCACAGTAATAGTCACCTGCACACACAGATATCCCCCTAAAATAGCTATAACTAAAAACAAACTAAAAATTACTTCTAAAACTATTCAGCTTTGATATTAATGAGTTTTTTGGGTTCATTGAGAACATGGTTGTTGTTCAATAATAAAATTAATCCTCAAAAATACAACTTGCCTAATAATTCTGCACTCCCTGTAATGTATCATGTAATTAACTCAGATGTTCTCGTATTGTTACTGTTAAAGTAATTGTAAAGTTTAATGAATTAAATCCCAGTATCTAAAAATAATCTTAAAAAAGCACTTTAATTCATTAAACTTTACAAAGACGCTTCTTTTTTTAAATACTTAATATTTTGTTATGATAAATATACTTCCACTGCCCGCATCTCCTTCTGTATTGAGCATATCTATGATAAATCCGGCTTCCTCCAATCATTGTGTTCCCCCTTTGGCATCAAGCTTGTAGGGCACACAGCGATTAGAGGAAGCCGGATTCAATTAGATGTGGAAGTCAGTCTCAATTTATAGTATTTTGCTTAAGCAGGATAAGGATATAGCAACAATAAGCAAATTTGCATTTTAATAAGAAAAGAAGAGTTAGCATTATCGTAGGGCAAAAAGATATTCTTTTTTTTGGGGGGGATATTTAGTTTTTTCAGAGACTAGTCCCATAGTTCCACCAAAAATGTAAAAAGGAGAAAAAGGAGGTGAAAAACCCCTTTTTATTTATTTATTTATTTATTTATTTATTTATCATTGCATAGCCCAGCTCTTGGCAGTTGCTGTATTATTTCAAATGGCCTTTTGGTTGTTGTTTTTTTACAAGATCCGTGCTTCAGTCAGTAATCTCCAGGGGGGTTGAGGTGGGCACTAGCCCCCTCAGCATAATCGCCTTGCCCCATATGCCCCCCCAGCAATGGCTTCCAACAACTGCTCCAGCCAGTACAGCCAATGGCACATGCAGCTTCACCTGCAGGGCGCCCAATCCCGCCCATGAGACATCCCAATCCCGCCTATGACACCTATGGCCCAACTGAAATGTGTTGAGTCTCATATTTCCATTGAGGCCCTGCCCACAAATAACCGGTGGGCATTTAAAAGTGCCCCCCCAAGAATACATTTCTGGCGGCATCACTGGCTACAGTTCCCTGCATGTGCTGCTTCAATAATAGAGGGATAGAGCACTGAACAACTCAGCACACCTTGTTGCAAGAATAAAGTGCGAGTTCAGGATCATGTGGCTTTGGATCAGGCTGGTAGTGATGGAATATATAAGCCACTGATATCTATGTGTTTGTAAAACATTGAGGTGGAAGCAAATAAGGTAAATCATGCAGATGATAAGCACCAGCTGTAAAACACCTTTTGAAGATCTGCTTCAGTAATGAATCATTATCTCCTCTCTCTATAACACTGTAACACTGGCATGCACAGACTTACATTACCTAAGATTATATTTTATTATATGTTCCAAAGGATTCTGATACATCAAAACTACTTGGCATTATTATCAAGTATACCAGAGGTGGGACCCTTTAGATCCATTTGTTTAAGCTTCTTCAGTTTGGACAAAAAATATTCTTTAATACTCAAAACTCCAGATGACAAAATAAGATGATATTTTTTATTGCTTAGTTAATGTTTCAAATGACAAAGTAGAGGCAAAGGAGCGATATGTAACCAATTTAATGTATTCTAGCAGGTAAAATGAATAATGAAAACGTGTTAAAAAGGAAACAATTTTACAGTCGCGTCAAAGAGACAATCCTGCAATGTTAGGAGACATCATATTTTGTATCATTAAATGTACTTCTCTAGATATCATTTGTTGAAATCATACCTAGGTAGGCTCAGGAGCAGTAATGTACTTTTGGAAGATAGCTGATGATTAGTGGCTACACACATGTCTCTTGTCATTAGCTCAACAAATGTGTTCACTAATTCCCAGTAGTGAGTTGTTGCACTGGAGTTTTGAGTTTTACCACTCAATTATATGCAAGCAATAGTGCCACAATAAAGGCCTTCATTACAATCTATCAGAAGCAGTTTTTTTTTATCTCTTCTGCATAGAAACTTGTAGTTGCCATTTTGTTTTCAGCTCACACCACAATGGAAACGGTCTTTAAAAAACAATAGCTGTCAATATTTTTTTAAAAAAAAATTACTTGTCAAAGTTAAAACTATGAAACCCGTGACTAAAGGGATAGTAAAGTAATTTAAGATGTAATCAATAATGTATCCTATAGTCAAACCTATAATCAGTAACTCTTCCAATACCTTGTGCTGTCATTTTTCTTGTGTTTCGCCACTGGCTGTCTTAAAAATATGGCATCTTTCCAATACCAACACTGAGGCTTATTTCAATTATCCAATCACGGTGGACAACCTGAGTGATCATCTTGCATAATCTCCTTTGAGCGTGCACAGACCCGCACATGCACCGCAATGTCAGAATCAACTGCGCATGCACAATTTATCAAAGATAGGAGTGCACATATGTAACATGGCATCAAGAATTGTGCAGGCGTCAGGGAGCACCCATAATATGCACATAAAAAGTGGATTGTGGTAGTGATAAACTCCCAATCGGACAGCCCCTAAATGTGGGCTGTCTTGTAATATGTCAGAATGCAAAAAAAGTTATTTATAATGTGATACAGGCTGCATTGTCAAAAAAAATTAAGTTGAAAATGTTTATTATATTAAGAAATGATAATGTTAAATGTTCCTTTTTTGTATTGAAATTATATTTTTAAAACAATATTATAATTTCTTAATATAATAAACATTTTCAACTTACTTTTTGTATCAACAGCTTTCCACTGAGAGGTGTGAGGAAATCCTTCTATACAATCCAGCTACATCTTGATTACATACCCTAGGATTTGTGCCCCAGAAAGATCCTCATCGTAGCATTCTTTTCGTTTGGTTTTGAGGATTGTTTGTAGACAAATACCATCCTACAAGTAACTTTGATTTATCCCGCAGTTCATATGTGCTGATGTATATTACTTAGTTATATTTGCAACTAGGAGTAGTATCCTTTTTTAACTTAGTACATGTAATTTTGTAAAAGCTTTATTAGTAGCACATTTTTATACTAATCCTCTTGTAGCACAGATTTATCTTTTATTTTGTTTGTTTTTTAAATATAAAAGTAAAATTAATTTTCTAATCCTTTAAGTGATCTCCTTTAAAAACACAATTTTAAACGACGATCACAACAGTGCAAGTGTGACTTGCAATCAAATATTAAAAATGAAATATAAAAGTGTGACAATTGTAGATGTTGGCTTCCTGACTATAGAAGTATGTCCATCATTCTAAAAAGCTATGGGATTCATAAGGATGCTGAGTGTTGATGATGTATTGTTATGACAATAGGTTAATGTCACACATGCAAATTAGTATTTTTTGTTACAAAGTGAATAAAGGGGTTAAATGAATAGAACTATCCTCTAACCTTCAGAGGTACGAGTAGGCTATTGTATGTGTCAGTTTTGAGAAATCTCCAAGTTTCGTTTTCGAAAAGAGGTACTTACATACGAAAAGTTCTTGTCAGTAGGTTTTTGGTTGAAAACTTGTTCAATGCAGCTGTGTTTTAATAAACAATATAATATAGCATTGTGATCAATTTGAAAAACTTGGAGTCCCAATACAGTCAAAAAACAAAAGGCTTTTTGGGAGCAAATCACTGATAAATTGTAATTGATGCCATTATCTCTAAAAGAGACATTGAACATCTCTTGTTTTTGTGCAAAAGTTGTGTTTTGTTCCACGCTATATAGAGAGGCCAAAAAGTAAATGATTTAACCTAGGTATTTAAAATTCTGCAATGTGCCTAACCAACTAATAATTTGCAGATTTTGCATATAACAGGATTGGCTTTTTGCCCTTCCTAGGGAGCGTGAGACAAGCACAGTTTTGAGGTCATTAGGTCAGTGCAGGATACAATTTCTTTACAAGGGTATTTACAAAAAATAGAAGAATGGGCAGGTAACTGGGACATTAGATATAATACTGGAAAATGCAAGGTGTTTAATGTTTAGAGCATTTTTTTAATTGCATTTTATGTACCTTTCAGCTATTTCAATTATTTTAGATTCTTAAACATAGAATTTGACAATAGATAAGAACCAAAAGGGTCATCAAGTCTACCCATATTACATGTTACTGTTTTCTTAGGATACCCTCATTCATGCCCCAGGCATTTTCTAATTATTTTACAGTCCCTGTGTTTACCACCTCTATTAGAAGTTTATTCTAATAATCCACCACACTTTCTATATAAAAATGCTTCCTCACATTTCCCCTGAATTTGCTACCCTGTAGCTTAGAGGGACAGTGTACACTATATAACTGTATGGCACTACTATAAAGAAGAATATGCACAGATACTGATCTTAATCCAGTATAAAAGCTTTTAAAAATTTACTTAGAAGCTCCCAGTTTAGCACTTTTTTTTTTTTTTTCAAAAATAATTTTTATTGTAAGATAAACTTGTGAATAACAACAACATGTTATACAGTTTTTTGCATATACATAGGTTTTTCTGAAATCACAGTGAGAATGTCATCATAAGCAAACACAGGTCATATCATATACCCGCAAGGGTTTATCAGTTTACATAAACATAGAAAAAAGGACATTACAGTTTAACCGATCTTATTTATGATGATTGGCAGGACATAATAATCATAGGTATTAACTCACCATTATGGTAATTACAGCAAGTCAGTCTAATGAAAATCATTATCCTGCTTCTCTCAGTGATCCGACAGATCAATTCCAGCGTGCACCTCCAGGCGGGGCAAATTGCCCCATAAGAAGTAGGGACAGCAGAGAATAGGGGCCGGGGTAGGGGAAATAGGTTGCACAGTGTAGGGAAGGGGGGGGGGGGTTAGGGGAATGGAAGAAGAAGGAGTGAAACCATAGGTCAGTGATTGCAGATGGAAGAGAATAGGCGGGGGAGTTTGTTACAAGAGTCAAGGTCTATCCGCCTATCTATAGTTTTCTTGGTAATAGAACCAAGGTTCCCAGATCTGCCAGTAGAGATCTTCTTTATCTATATTGAAGTAGAAACTCTGTTCCATCTTGGCATATGTCTGTATTATGGGAATAATAACTGTTATGTCCGGGGGTTGTGTCTGTTTCCAAGCTCTCGCTATCGCCAATTTAGTGGCAGCGAGAACAAAGATTAACAGTTTAGACAGGGGAGCCTGAATGTGTCTCGGGAATACATGTAGCAAAGCCATATCAGGGGTAAGTGATCTATTCAGCCCAAGGGCAGAGCAGAGGGAGGACACCTGCGTCCACAGATGTTTTAATTTAGGACATTCCCACCATATATGAATATCGGACCCTCTTGATTCGCAGTCTCTCCAACAGAGAGGGGAGGTTGTAGGAAACATCTGTGAGAGTCTAGAGGGGGTATAATACCATTTTAGAAACAGTTTCATATATGATTCTAGAGTGTTCGCACAGTGCACTGTCTTCTTGGTTAGAGTCATAGCCCTGTGCAGATCTTTGTCAGTGATTGGTCTGGACAAGTCTCCCTCCCATGCTCTAAGTTGCCAAGGTCTGTCTTTGTTTGTGGATGAAAGTAGTAAGCTATAGTGGAATGAGATAAGCTTAGGGGTCCTAACAGGTAGTTGCCACAATTTTTCCCACGCGGTCAGGGGTCTATTAGGGCCTTTAGGGAATCCCCAAGAGACCAGGAAGGCGTATAGTCTAGAGTACTCAAATTTAAGCCATATAGGAGGGTTTGGAATGACAGATCCTATATTGTTCGGGCCTACCAGAGTGTCTGAGGAATATAGCTGGGAGATCATTTTCAGATCCCAAACACCCCAGCATTGTACGTGTGTGTCCGGCAGGGCTGCAAGCAAGGCGGGCAAAGACTGGATAGGAGATGGATGTGGGGCAACCTCTGGTAGGTTCCTGAGGTTGTGCCAAATTTTCAAGTTGTCTCTGATAATGACATTCTTTACTCCCAACGTATCTAGTCGGTAGGTAGGAATCCATGGTAAATCAGCCAAACTCAGACCTGTAGGGAGATCGTAGGCCTCTATGGTCTTCCATCCTTGCGGCTCACCCTTATCTGCCCAGGCTAAGATATGAGAGAGCCTAGCGGCTTCATAGTATCCGCGAATACTAGGCATAGCTACGCCTCCCTGTTCATACTTTTTCTGAAGGATCTTTGCTGCTATACGAGGCTTAGATTTATCCCAAATATACTTTTGACCAAGAGATTGGAGCTTATCTATAAGGGCACGAGGAACATTGAGAGGTATGCAGCGAAAGTAATAGAGGATTTTAGGTAGGATCGTCATCTTAAAAGATGCTATGCGGCCCAGCCAAGAGATCTCCTTAAAATTCCATGAGGTGGTGAGCTCGGTAACTTCTTTAATAATGTCTGAGTAGTTTATAGAAAGTACTATTTTCCGATCTGCACCAAGTTGAATCCCCAGGTGTCTGATGGTCAGTTTAGCACTTTTGATGAGGTAGTCTGGGACACCAAGTGAAAGGGGCTTGGAAAGCAGGAAGAACAGACACTCTCTCCTTCCCAGCATACGAATAGACAGAATACACAGATTAAACACTTGTAATGGTTGGTTATTTATCTTGTGCATGTAAACTGGCACATTTACCCATTTTAAAGCGTGCAATAATTTAGTGCTCCACTTGTAACCTAGCCCTTAATCCTTATATTAAAGAAGTCATAATTATATAAATATATTGTTTCGAATTATAAAGAAAACCATGGTGAATAAAATATTACATTTAACTTGTAATAAATAGAAATATAGAATTTGACGGTAGATAAGAACCAAAAAGGCCCATCAAGTCTACCCATATTACACGTTACCATATTTTTAGGATAGCCTAATGCATATCCCACGCAGGTATTTTTTCATTATTTTAAGTCCCTTGATTGTTGTCAAAATACAAAAGCCCCTATTTTACAAATTGCTAAGGGACTTTAGTTTTAAACTGTGCAATTGCAGAACTAAAATCTAATTGACAAGAACGATGCTTGTGAATATTTTGTTTTCTAATGAAATAATTCTTGCACTTAATGCTATCCTTATTTAGAGGAGATTATTATTATTATTATACTTAATTTATGAAGCGCCAACATATTCCGCAGCGCTGTCCATGGATACAATTAATTTAAATAAAACAATACAAGACTTGTAAGAGACAGGACAGAATTTACAAACACATACAGGAGGAATTGAAGGCCCTATTCCCGTGAGAATTTACAATATAGAAGGGTAGGAGGTTGAGAAACAGGAGTTGAGAACTGCAAGATTGAGAAAGATGTTAATACAGAGTTAGATGAGGGAAATGTTAGGTAAGTGAAATTAATTTATTATTGAGTTGGGTGGTAGACTTCCCTGAACAGAAAAGTCTTCAGGGAACATTTAAAGGAAGACAGATTAGGGCAAAGCCTGACAGCACGAGGGAGAGTGTTCCAGAGGGTAGGTGCTGCACGACAGAAATCCTGCAGTCTAGCATGAGAGATCCTTCTTTATTTTTAGATCCTTTGAAGAGCTAATGTTAATGCAAAAAATAATAATAATGCACCATTGATTTAACTCAAGTAGTGTTAGCACACAATAGTGCTAATATTTTTGCACTCCACTTGTAATCTAGGCCTTTCTATAGAAAATTTGCACTCTGTGGTATTTATAACAATGGGTCAAAATGCATTTCACATTTTAACAGCCAGCACATTGCCAGCCCATTTTAGCAGCCCATTTTAGGCTCAGCACCATGGATAGTGCTTGCTTATTGGAGGCTTACATTTACCCACCAATAAGCAAGCATAACCCAGGTTCTCAACCAAAAATGGCCGGCTCCTATGCATCATATTCCTGCTTTTTAAATAAAGATAGCAAGGAAATAAAGAAAAATTGATAATAGGAGTAAATTAGAAAGTTGCTTAAAATTGCATGCTCTATCTGAATCATGAAATTTTTTTTTTTGGGGTTTAGTGTCCTTTTAATTCACCCCACCACACAGTCAAACACATACATATGAATTCTGTATTGACCTAGCACCTGGGAAAATAGAAGTTGTTCTAGGTAGCCAATTTTATATAATCGTCTTTCATGTCTGCAAATCTTATAGTGGTTTCTAGCATAAAAATGTAATTCCAACCTCTACATGATTCACAAATGTTTTCTTTTTAGCACAATGATGATGAAATATGTATTGTACAAGCTTGCATATCTAAGGTTTTTAACCCCTTAACGACAGATAACATGTAAGTCAGCTGTTATTTTTCATTGAAGGAATTACTCTTGGAGGCATTGGGCTATAGTGCGGTCTCGCCAGCGTCCAAGAGTGCAGCATGTTCTAATAGCACATCTCACCAAAACCCGTGCTATTACAGGGACAAAAAATCTTTAAGGACACTTGAGATGCAGGGTACATCCGTGTCATTAAGGGGTTAAGGAGAGATAAGATGGAAATGCTAAAAAAAATCCAACTAAAAAAAGCCAAATTATGAGTAGAGTGGTAGTTTGCACTCCGGCTAGCATGTTGACTCTGCTCAACTTCGGATTTTTGTGCACGTTGGAAGAGTGTGCATTACAAGTTGAAAGTAAAATGTTTTTGCTTGTGAGCTATCCCAAAAAGCACAAAAAAATCAAAGTAAGAATATCGCAACCACATCAACCTATTCCCCCGAGAACTTCAATGAAACACAAAAAGTGGGAAAAAAAACTTTAACACCTAACAAGCGCTAACCTGATGTGAAATATTCATATTTCACATTCCAATGTTCTTCACATAGAAGAATATGTTCTATTTATTCATAAATATACACATATATATATATATATATTTATGATATTTTGATAAAATATATATTTATACCTATATATACAACACACAGAGAAAGTCCAGCACTCATTTACAAGCTCTCAGCTAAGATTAAAAGCAAAAACGGAAGGGTTAGTTACCGCATCTGGCCAAATGAGACAAGCCCAGGTACCTCATCAAGGTCCCTTCCAAACCTGGATCTCTAAAACAGCCACACAATGCAAGCTCTCAATCCAAATAAAATTTAGTGTGTAGTAATACACACAAAATTAAGGCTATGACGCTCAAAGCAGAGCTAAATAAGTGCAGTAACCGGCTTTCTAATATAAAGGATAGTACATTTATTATAACAAGGTTTAAAATTAATAATAATATGTAAAAAACCTATGTATACAGTATATATATATATATAGGTATAAACCTACACATAGAAATAAAAATAAAATTAGTAGTGTATAGCTTTAAGGCTCCTATACATAGAAGTCTAAGACAATACCCAGAAAAAACAACAGATGATAAAAACAACAGATGATAAAACACAGTAAGATTGTAATTATACCCTATTGCACATATTAACTGGCATATCATTAATATATGGGAGGAAAAAAAAATATTTCAGGAACAACGGCAGGCTTCGGATAATGAAGAACAATGGTTGCAGGATGAATACAGGAACTCTGATTGCGGAATAACTACAGGAGGAAAACTTGATCCCGGAAACCTGTAGTTAGACAGGGGGAGCCTTGTCACCAAGTATAAAAGTACACAAATGTAAGGTGCTATTAAGTATTTACACTGGATAGGTACTTTGTGTCTTCATAGATGTTCCATATGGTTATCGCTTGTTGCAAATTAAAAGCCGAGAGTCCATCAGCGTGTATGCAGTCATTCAGGAGGGTGCGCCACAATGTAACGAGTCAGACTGGTTGTATTAGTATCAGGTGCAGTCTTTACTAGAATTAATCGTTATGGCTACAGAAGCCCAAACAGGATAAAAACAGAGCAACGCGTTTCGGCAGCGGTGTCTTTCTCAAGCTCTGTAATTCACAATCTTCTGTTGCGCTATATACCCTGAGGCAGATATAGTTTCCTCCCATATAATTTACATATTTAATTAAAGGATTATATCTAACAGGTAATATAGCGATCTAGTAAAAAATTCTTTAAGAACAATATGCATCTATATAAACATTTATGAAAGCATTTAAAAAACATTAATATACTTATCATTGTTCTTAAAGATATAAACGTACTTATGATATGCTGATGCTTTTATATATATATATATATATATATATATATATATACACACTAAATGCAGATGGTAAAAATTCTTATAATGTCAAAACAAATATATTATTAGAGGTATAGAAACTTTTGGGGAGTTATCTTAACTGGATTCATAACAATTTTTTTTTATAAAGAATCTGCACAAAAAATGTTTTAAAGACTAAAAAATGATAAAAACTTACAAGAATCTTTTGCGTAAATTCAAGATCGAAAAATAGAGAGTTATGTGTAAAAAAGCTGCACACAGCATCTCATAGGCAAAAAAAATGTATAGTTAATTTCAAATATGTAACAAGGAGAAATACTGTAATCTAATTTTAACTGTAATTATAATTATAAGGCCATTGGGAAAAAACGGTATATCGACTGAGAAAAGTGGTAACGATTCCAGAGATGGATCTTTTAAGAGTCTTCTAATATGACCTTAAATATATATAGGATGATGTAAATAGATAAAGAAGGATATAAGTGGAATTGGGTTATAAGTGTAAGTTTAATACCTAGTTAGATGGAATGTATATTAGTCTTTATATATATGTATGTCTAGTGTGAATACACATGTCATTCAGTTAATAAGTACTAAATTGATCTTACAGATAACATCCTATTTCCATTTCTTGATTGATACCTCTAGGGGATAGAGTTTTTAAATAGTATATCCATTTGGTTTCTAGTTTTAATAGATTTTTGTGAATGTCAGCCCCCCTCCAATTTATTCTCACTTTATCAATACCTACAGTATATACGTTAAACAATTTTCATTTGCATTATTACACTCTATAAAGTGTTTTGGTATAGAAAGATCCTTGTTTCTTTCTTTATCATGGTTTTCTATTGACCATATGTGTTCTCTGATCCTATCACGTAAGGGTCTTTCTGATTCTCCTATGCATTGTTTTCCACATGTACACTCTAGAAGGTACACTGTGTTTCTGTCTGTGCATCTTATAGTATTATGTATCTTATAGTTTCCTTCACTTGTTCCCAGTTTGTTGGATTGAGAGCTTGCATTTTTGCTTTTAATCTTAGCTGAGAGCTGGACGTTCTCTGTGTGTTGTATTAATTTGTTTTGTAATTTTCCCTATGGGTCTTGTACCCAGGCCTGTCTGGGGTTAACTGCCTGTGACTTTGGGGACAGCACAGCTTCCTTTGAGTGCCAGTGAGCACCCAGGGCTGAGCATGTTGCAGGGTCATGGGATGTGTACCCAGTCCAGTCTGAGAGTGCAGTCCCCTTCTATGTTTTGTATATACACATATATATATAGGAATATCTATTTAAAAATACTTAGAACATATTCCCTTATGTGAAGAACATTGGACTGTGAAATATTTACATTAAATGCACATTTAAATACATTATTAAATATGAATAGTGCATAAAAATGTTTTTACATGTTTTCATCTACTTGTGACTGCAAAGGGCTCCAATGTACTTAAATATATATATGTCTGCATATGTATTTATGTGTTTATATGTGTATATATGTCTGCATATGTATTTATGTGTTTATATGTGTATATATGTCTGCATATGTATTTATGTGTTTATATGTGTATATATGTCTGCATATGTATTTATGTGTTTATATGTGTATATATGTCTGCATATGTATTTATGTGTTTATATGTGTATATATGTCTGCATATGTATTTATGTGTTTATATGTGTATATATGTCTGCATATGTATTTATGTGTTTATATGTGTATATATGTCTGCATATGTATTTATGTGTTTATATGTGTATATATGTCTGCATATGTATTTATGTGTTTATATGTGTATATATGTCTGCATATGTATTTATGTGTTTATATGTGTATATATGTCTGCATATGTATTTATGTGTTTATATGTGTATATATGTCTGCATATGTATTTATGTGTTTGTATGTGTATATATGTCTCTCAGTACATATTTACACATACAAATACATATGTACACACATTTTAAAGCCCTTTGCCTGCCTTTTTTCTAATTCATGTGACATCTTTGAGCCTTTATAACTTCTTTTTTCAATTTTTTAAATAATTTATAGTAGATGGTGTTATTATGAGTGTAACTCTACTTTTAAATGTAATTTGAATGTGTTTGGTGCAACTTTTTATTCAAGAGTAACAGTTAACCAGAGCTATGAAGTCGCGCTATCCTGATGCGCATTACATTTAATTGCGCTCGTGTAAGCACGTTTACTTTCAACTTGTAATACGTGCGCTACTTCCGACACGCACAGAGAGCCGAGATAAACCCATTATCGCTTACACGCAACAACACGCCGCTCGTAATCTAACCCTAAATATTCCACATGCTAAAAATTTTTTACAATCACATGCATTAAAATGTATTCCGTCTAGTATATGTGTTCTGAACACAGTCTCTGAAATAATCTGCAGATACAGATGCTATGAAAACATTAAAATTGAATAAGAAAAGTAACAATTTAGTTTTAGTTAATTAATATTATTTTTTTATATATTGCAAGTGATGTCTTTATTGGGGTTGAGTGAAATATCGATTGATTATTAATTGTTGGAAAGAAAATCAGACGGCTAGACAGGGAGGTACTTACATGGTCTATTCTCACCTTCATTTAACTCTCATCAAGGGCTGCTGTCAGCTAAACTTCATGGTGAGAAGGGCTAAACAATACACGTGCACTAAATCTAGAGGCTAAAAAGCAAAAAAGGGACAAAAAGCACATTGTAATTATAAGACTTTTCTGTACTCTTGCAAAAAATGTAAATATTGGTAGAGTGTAATTTTTTTTTTATTATTATATTAACATATTAGGCCCCATGTATTAAAGAGCATATGGGCAAGGTTTCCAACTTGGGGACCTGTCCACTCACCTTTGTGGTAATTGGACCGTGAACACTGTAAGTGCAATGTCTGGAAGTACTACTGGCGCAAATAAGACTCCTCTGCTGAAGAATTAAGTGATGAATAAATTAAATATCACCAGCCACTGGGATCAATGTATAAAAACCATATTTTATTTAAGCAAGTTAAAAGTTCATACAAACTCTATGGGAGTGTGGGAGCAACAGAGCTGTGACATCATCTGACACGTTTCACTGTATATTGCTGGATGTACAGTTGCTCAAGGGTTTACATGTGCAACTCATCCCTGTGCTCCTGTACAACCAATCTGTGCTTGTCAATCACCCAGAAAGAACATTTTATGGTGTTTTATGTCTATTGCCTCATAGTAAAAAGGGTAAGAAGCATTGGAAAGCATTATAGCATGTACAAGCCTGCCCTGCATCTGCTGTTTTGTACATTGAACCCATAATTTGTTACAATTGTTTTTCAATGGTCAAAGTGTCAATATACCTTTGTTTGTTATACACTTTACTGCTTTAAATAGTAGAGTTATTATTATTATGATTATTATTATTGGTTATATGTAGAGCGCCAACAGATTCCGCAGTTTTACTGCTTTAAATTTTAGAGTTATTATTATTATTATTATTATCATCGGTTATATGTAGAGCGCCAACAGATTCCGCAGTTTTACTGCTTTACAATTTAGAGTTTAACTGCTTTACACTTTAGAGTTTTACTGCTTTACAATTTAGAGTTTAACTGCTTTACACTTTAGAGTTGTACTGCTTTACAATTTAGAGTTTAACTGCTTTACACTTTAGAGTTGTACTGCTTTACAATTTAGAGTTTAACTGCTTTACACTTTAGAGTTGTACTGCTTTACAATTTAGAGTTTAACTGCTTTACACTTTAGAGTTGTACTGCTTTACAATTTAGAGTTTAACTGCTTTACACTTTAGAGTTGTACTGCTTTACAATTTAGAGTTTAACTGCTTTACACTTTAGAGTTGTACTGCTTTACAATTTAGAGTTTAACTGCTTTACACTTTAGAGTTGTACTGCTTTACAATTTAGAGTTTAACTTCTTTACACTTTAGAGTTGTACTGCTTTACAATTTAGAGTTTAACTGCTTTACACTTTAGACCTAATCAGATCTTACATGTCCGGCTTACAATTTTTATAAAGATATCCCACTCACAAGTGGAGAAAATGCTTTAGAGTGTCTAACAGCCCTGTACAAATTACGCATCGAGATGCATGAAATTCATTATCCATTATTATTTACTATTCAAAATCACTCATAACAGCAGAAATAATGCTTGTGTGTTAAGTAGATTATGCAGGAAACAATACAGGAATGATTTGGAGAGAATTATTCTCTGGAATAGTCTTCAAAACACCACAAAAATGTATGGCAGCCACAAAAAGCTGAACCTAAAAACATGACAAACGTTTTCCTTCTGTGTGATGGAGTCAAAACAGTGACACCGCCAATATGTACCAGAGAGATAAGAGCACAGTCTTAGGTCTACACATAGCTTGCACTGTCCTAGGTACATAAATCTGCAACAGCCTCCTCTGCATTATCACTTCCTGTGTTATTATATGGAGCCTTTAAAGGACCGGTAAATACAGTAAAGATTTGCATAATGTACAAATGCATGATATAAAGACAATGCAATAGCACTGAACCTTAAATGAGTAAATACTCCTCCTGTATCACGTGGCAGCCAATCACAAATGCATATACGTATATATTGTGTGAATTCTTGCACATGCTCACTAGGAGCTGGTGATTTAAAAAGTGTAAATCTAAAAATACTGTGCACATTTTGTTAATGAAAGTAAATTGGAAAGTTGTTTAAAATTTCATGCTCTGGGGCCCATTTATCAAGCTCCGGATGGAGCTTGAGGGCCCGTGTTTCTGGTGAGCCTGGCAGTTATGAAGCAGCGGTCTAAAGATCTGCTCTGAGCAGGCGAACAGACAGCGCTGCAATTCAACCCGATCGAGTATGATCGGGTTGATTGACACCCCCGGGGCAGCTCACAAGAGCTGCTGGTGCAATGCTGAATACGGAGAGCGTATTGCTCTCCGCATTCAGTGAGGTCTGGCGGACCTGATCCGCACTGTCGGATCAGGTCCGCCAGACCTTTGATAAACATCCCCCTCTATCTGAATCATGAAAGTTTTATTTTAACTAGAGTGTCCCTTTAACTAAAGCTCACTCATGTTTACATTCTTTAGTGAATAGGCTGCACAGAATATCATAGAAATCCATATACTTAAGAGACCATCATTCCAGTATAGTTTTTAATCTAGGAAACATAGGAGCAATTTGCATGTTTTATTGTTAAATCATAATGTATTAATACCAATGAGAAATTAATACGGCTCCATTTTTTAAGCAGCAGAAGCTACTTTTTCCGCTTGCCACAAGTTAAAATGCAGTGGTAATTAGAATGCCTCTTCATAAGCTCTCCGCCACCTCATAGATGGAAGAGTGCACACATCGGGACCACGCTCCCTCTGTGTGATTGGCTGTCTCTGCTCGTGACTGATTTGTCACATGCAAGTAGGGGGTTGATACTACATAGGAAAACACTTATGCAATGTTAAATGTGGGCAGCGTATGTACAGAGTTCGCTACCCACTTGCCTCAATCTTGGGCAAACAGGTTCTCAAGTAGGGAGCCCTGTACATTCATGATTTGATAAATGTAGCCCACAGAGTCAACAGTTCACATAACGTTTCTTAGCTTATTTGGTTCATAGTGGGTAGGAGATTATTGTTATCTCTACAATTCGACAAACAAACAACAGTATGGATACTATAATATAGTACTAAATCAGTGGCCAGTTAAAGGAACACTGTACTGTAGAATTGTTTTCCCCCCTTAATGTTTTTTAATCACTTGTTATAACAGTTGCAGAGTATTAAATGCAATTGAAACTGATCATTTGGGTTTATTTGTATATTTCAAATAGCTGTTTTTGTGCATTGAATCCTTCTCAATAATTATTCCTTTTAAACAGGCTGAGTCTGAATGCCGAGCAGACCTCCTCATCTTCTCCCCCCCCCTCTCTCTCTCCCTCTTTAAGGACAGATGTAGGTGAGCTCCTACACTGATCAATTAACCACTATGAAAGATTTTGCAGTGTTAATGCTCTGGATCCTGCAAGAATCAGCAAAGCTTCTTTGGGAACAATGAGAAAAAACAAATTTCAGAGGGAAAACAAAAAAGCAAACAGGTAAAATAACCACGTTTTTTTAAATTACACATTGCAAATATTTTACTGTAGTTTATACTTTGTTTGACGTTCCTTTAACATTCTAGCTTATGTGGTTACTTGTCAGTGAAAGAAGATAGAACATAGCACATGAAAACAATCTTGTGAGATTGTCTATTATTCAATTTTCTTTCTGCATTTCTCCTAGAATGTTTGTCCACATAGATTTTGGCTAAGCTTTGTAACCTTGAAGCTAATAAGATATTGATTCTTTTTCAGAAGCTGTTTTTGAGGAAAATTGTAAGATTTTTCAGATCTAATAATACACTAATTCCTTACTTTAATAGTTTGTATTAGCGCAAATTCCAGCACAGCAACAGCTAGTAGAACATCGATTGACAAAATAAACATTATACAACAAAATAAATAAATAAACACAAGCTATACTATAGTGTAAAGCATTTTACAATTTATTTAGTAGTGTGATACATTTAAAAATAACTAGTTGGTTATATTTATATTCCTATAAAATTCCTTCTCGTAGGTTGGTAAAACAGTTTTTATTGAGAATATAAAAACTTAAATGTTATACATACACACAAATACAAACGCACACACACTAGGCAAGATTACAAGTGGAGCGGTATTTAGCATTTTCGCAATAGTGAAAACTCCCCTAGGATTTTAATGTTTGCGCTAGTCGGGTTGCCCTGGTATTACAAGTTGAAAGAAAACTGCTTTTTTTCTCCAGCAGTAACCTGACTTGCGCAAAAAGTCAAAATTCAAAAATCGCAACAGCGTTCACGCATTCCTCCATAGAAGTCAATGGAGAAAAAAAAAGTTTAAAAAACACCCATTATCTCACACAAACATCATCACATATTCTCAATAGCACTAACCCGACATGAAAGCACGAATATTTCCCATTCCAATGTCCTATGCTCTATTTATTCGTTTCGCTGAACTTGTAATATTAGCGCAATTAAAAAGCATACTATCATGAAAGCCCACACTGTTTAGTACATGAAAGTGAACATTACTTTGACACTAATATCTTTAAAATATATACATTTTTTTAGCATGTTTATTGTGATCCTGGAAAAATATCCCAAGTAACGTTTGTAGTGGTATTGTTTCTTACTATGAGAATATCTTAAAATGATTCAGGTAGGAGTTTCTCTTTAGATAACTTTGAAAAATGTATGGAGTGACTTCCTAGCCAATAACACTTTCGTGGCTGAGCAACTGATACAAATATACAATCCTCAACGATATTCAGTAGTCTACACAGAGTGACCAATCAGAAAGTATACCTGGGAATACACAGGTCCTTGTTATATTTTTCTTTTTAAGTTTTGAACTAGTTATTGCACTTTAAAATAAAATAATTTTGTAAGCAGGAAGGAAAAAGAAACATACTGTAAACTTACATCCAAAATAAGCATCTTACTAAAACTACAACAATTTGCTGTTTTGTTAACAAATGTGCTAAAATATGACAATATTTTTTCCATTTTTTTCTTTATTATTATATACTTTTTGTTTAAATTTGAGTTCTATTATTGAACTACAATATTGTCTTTTCTTTTAATAAGATAGACACAAAACAAGATATTGGTGGAAGCAATTTCTTAAACAAATGTTCTGTTTCTGCATTTTGATACATTTGGAAAACACATATACACACTGCTGATCATTTTCAATCATCTTCTAAATCCACCTGGTTATTTTTGTTACCTTTTAAATTCCCTTTTTACTACCCTCTTATGTAATCCACCTCTACTGTACATATCAACCTTCCGTTTCCTTTTCATCTTTTATACAGTTACGCCATTTTCCCTATTATTTGCAAGAGGAGCAAATCTAAAGAAAGGCATGGTGAGAAAAAAGGGTAAATGCATTAGATGGGAAATTAGAACCAGTAGGCATAAAAAGAACTCATTAAGAACCTGACATGCTTCACAAATCCACTAGAAATACTCTGAAATCTTGCTTTCACAGATAAGTATTTGGAAACCATCCATAGAGATAAAACGGTTACATACAAAGAAAATATTTTCTACAGAAAACAATAAAATCATACAGAATTTAGCTGAAAGTCTAAGTTTTAAAAGAACCAGTAAGGTCAAAACTAGACTTTCATGATTCAGATAGAGCATGCAATTGTAACCCCTTCACGACCATGACGTACCCTGTATATTGACGGTCGTTAAGGGGTTTTCGGCCCATAATAGCATGGGTCTTGCCACAAGCAGCAAGACTGCACTATTATGACCTCCCTCCCTCCTGCAGGTCTCCTGAAATAGTGAGGTCTCTCTGTGCTATCAAAAAACAAGCCCCATTGAAAGTCCAGCAATGTTCAAGGTATGTCGCTGATCATTAAAGGTATACTAAACCCATTTAGAGAAACTTTCTAATTTACTCCTATTATCAATTTTTCTTCGTTCTCTTGGTATCTTTATTTTAAAAAGCAGTAACGTAAGCTTAGCAGCAAGCCAATTTTTGGTTTAGCACCCTAGGTACTACATTTAGCCACCAATCAGCAAGTGCTACCCAGGTGCTGAACCAAAAATGGGCTGCTAAGCTTAGATTTCTGCTTTTCAAATAAAGATACCTTACCAAGATATCACCAGCTAGGCATTGTTGCTCCTGAGCCTACCTAGGTATGATTTTCAACAAAGGAAACCAAGAGAATGAATAAAATTCCATGTTTCTTTAAAGGGACATTTTTTCTTTGTTACATATAAAAGAGAATATTTTAAAATGTATTTCAGTTTTTTTTTTGGAAAACTTTATATTCCTTTCTTTAATTAACCAAAGTTTTCTTGTCACATTATTCGAATTAGCCAATAGAAGAAGAGCTGCTTAAATCCTATTGGCTGATTTGAATAGCCAATAGGATTTTAGTAGCCCTCATTCCTTTTGGCTGATTCAAAATTTTTAGCCAATAGGAATGCAAGGGACGCCATCTTGAATTGCGTCCCTTGCATTGAAGATTCAGTGTACGGCGGCGACCGTATGAAGAGGATGCTCCGCGCCGGATGTCTTCAGGATGGACCCGCTCCACGCCGGCTGGATGAAGATCAAAGAGGCTGCCTGGATGAAGACTTCTTTGCACATGGATGATGACTTCACTGGCTGGATGAAGATAGAAGAGGCCGCCTGGATGAAGACTTCTTGCCTCATGGATGATGACTTTGCCGGCTGGATGAAGATCCTTCAAGCGGGACTTCAACAACCGTAAGTGGATCGTCGGGGGTTAGTGTTAGGTTTTTTTAAGGGTTTTTTGGGTGGGTTTTTTTAGTTTAGGGTCTGGGCAGTAAAAGAGCTAAATTCCCTTTTAAGGGCAATGTCCATACAAATGCCCTTTTCAGGGCAATGGGTATCTTAGGTTATTTTAGATAGTTTTTTTAATTTGGGGGGGTTGGTTGGGTGGTGGGTTTTACTGTTGGTGGTGTTTGTATTTTTATACAGGTAAAAGAGCTGATATCTTTGGGGCAATGTCCTATAAAATAGCCTTTTAAGGGCCATTTGGTAGTTTATTGTAGGCTGGGGGGTTTATTTGGGGGGGCTTTTTTATTTTAATAGGACTAGTAGATTAGGTGTAATTCTTTTTTATTTTTTTGTAATTTTTAGTGTGTTAGCAATTTTTTATTGGTAGTTTAATTTTATTTAATTACTATTTAGTTTAATTGTAGTTTAATAATTATAATAGTTTAATTGTTAGTTTAAAATATATATTTTTTTTAATTTGACAGGTAAATTTTAATTTAATTTAAGATAGGGAAATTGTAATTTTAATATAAAGTTAGGGGGTTACTAGTTTAAATTAGCTTATTTTGTTGTGGGGGACTTTTGGTTTAGGGGTTAATAAGTTTATTATAGTGGCGACAATGGGGGGGAGCGACGGAATAGGGGTTAATATATTGTTTTTAGTGGCAGCGATGTCAGAAACGGCAGATTAGGGGTTAATAAAATAATTTTACTGTTTGCTATGCGGGTGGGCCTCAGTTTAGGGGTTAATAGTTAGTTTATGGGTTTTTAGTGTACTTTGTAACACTTTAGTTATGAGTTTTATGTTACAGCTTTGTAGCGTAACACTCATAACTACTGACTTTAGACAGCGTTACGGATCTTGTCGTTTTAGACTGTAATGCTCACTTTTTAGCCATACTGCAAAACTCGTAATACCGGCACTATGGGAATCCCATAAAAAACATAATTTTTACGTGTGCGGGACTGACTTTGCGTTACAGGCAAAAAGGTGTGCGGTTCAGCTATACCGACAACACTTGTAATAGCTGCAGTGCTGTTTTAAGGCTGAAAATGCCATCTTTTCAGCATTACAAGCAGCAAAAATTTAAAAAAAAAAAAACAACTTAAAATATATTAAAAGTTTAATAAACATCAAATTGCAGTGAGAGGACATTTAAAGGGACATTGTACTCAATTTATATAATTGAGCAGCATTTACACATGACGACAAATATATTTTATTTCACTGAAATTAAAGTTTAAACTGACTCTGCAGGATTAGTTTGTAGGATTGCACTTAATCTAAAATCAAGAAGAATGGTGCAGAATATTCATTTCTATAAGAAGAGGAAAATAAGTGGCCACAACTTATTTATTTCTTTTACCAGTTCTCACATTGTAAATCCTGAAACCACTAATTGACAAGGTTTTAAAGACAAACCAAAGTTGCAGAACTCACTGTACAGACTGCAATTTTAAAAACCCACTGTACAGACCACAATTTAAAAAACCACTGGCACAGAAAGCATTTTCCAAACCTCACACTGTACAGAACAGGGGTTCTCTTTTGTAAGAAGATTGCGCTTTTAAGCAAACAAAACTGAATAACAAATACTTAAAGGGAAATGAAACCCAATATTTTTTTTTCATAAGAACATCTGATTTTAAACAACTTTCCAATTTACTTCTATTATCTAATTTGCTTCATTCTCTTGGTATACTTTGTTGGAGTAGCAATACACTCCTGGGAGCTAGCTGAACAAATTGAGTGAGACAATAATACAAAGCATATATGTGCAGCCACCAATCAGCAGCTCCTAAGCCTAAGAGGCATATTTATCAAATGTCTGTCGGACCTGATCCGACAGTGCAGATCAGGTTTGACAGACATCCCTGAATGCAGAGAGCAATACGCTCTACATATTCAGCATTGCACCAGCAGTTCTTGTGAGCTGCTGGTGCAACACCACCCCTGCAGATTCGCGGCCAATCAGCCGCCAGCAGGGGGGTGTTAATCAACAGAGCAGGCGGACAGGATTATGGAGCAGCGGTCTTTAGACCCCTGCTTCATAACTGCTGCTTCTGGCGACTCGCCAGAAACATGGGCCCTCAAGCTCCATTCGGAGCTTGATAAATGGGCCTCTAAGTATCCTTTTCAACAAAGATAACCAAGAGAATAAAACAAATTAGATACAAGAAGTAAATTGGAAAGTTGTTTAAAGTCCCATCATCATCTATCTGATTCATGAAAAAAAAGAAGGGATCTCATGTCCCTTTAACTCCTGAATATGATGATGCAATTTTCAAGAGAAACCCTGTTCCTAAGAATGAGAATAATGCACTTTACACACCCAAGAAATGTATTAAAAAAAAACAAAAATATTGCTAAACGTCATTTCTTAGTGTTTCAGTCGTGATTTGCATTTGTCTGTGTTTTTACATATCTTGTTACCTGTACGGGATATCATTAATCTTCTCATTAAATACATACACATACAGGGAGTGCATAATTATTAGGCAAATTAGTATTTTGACCACATCATCCTCTTTATGCATGTTGTCTTACTCCAAGCTGTATAGGCTCGAAAGCCTACTGCCAATTAAGCATATTAGGTGATGTGCATCTCTGTAATGAGAAGGGGTGTGGTCTAATGACATCAACACCCTATATCATGTGTGCATAATTATTAGGCAACTTCCTTTCCTTTGGCAAAATGGGTCAAAAGAAGGACTTGACAGGCTCAGAAAAGTCAAAAATAGTGAGATATCTTGCAGAGGGATGCAGCACTCTTAAAATTGCAAAGCTTCTGAAGCGTGATCATCGAACAATCAATCATTTCATTCAAAATAGTCAACAGGGTCGCAAGAAGCGTGTGGAAAAACCAAGGAGCAAAATAACTGCCTATGAACTGAGAAAAGTCAAGCGTGCAGCTGCCAAGATGCCACTTGCACCAGTTTGGCCATATTTCAGAGCTGCAACATCACTGGAGTGCCCAAAAGCACAAGGTGTGCAATACTCAGAGACATGACCAAGGTAAGAAAGGCTGAAAGACGACCACCACTGAACAAGACACACAAGCTGAAACGTCAAGACTGGGCCAAGAAATATCTCAAGACTGATTTTTCTAAGGTTTTATGGACTGATGAAATGAGAGTGAGTCTTGATGGGCCAGATGGATGGGCCCGTGGCTGGATTGGTAAAGGGCAGAGAGCTCCAGTCCGACTCAGACGCCAGCAAGGTGGAGGTGGAGTACTGGTTTGGGCTGGTATCATCAAAGATGAGCTTGTGGGGCCTTTTCGGTTTGAGGATGGAGTCAAGCTCAACTCCCAGTCCTACTGCCAGTTTCTGGAAGACACCTTCTTCAAGCAGTGGTACAGGAAGAAGTCTGCATCCTTCAAGAAAAACATGATTTTCATGCAGGACAATGCTCCATCACACGCGTCCAAGTACTCCACAGCGTGGCTGGCAAGAAAGGGTATAAAAGAAGAAAATCTAATGACATGGCCTCCTTGTTCACCTGATCTGAACCCCATTGAGAACCTCTGGTCCATCATCAAATGTGAGATTTACAAGGAGGGAAAACAGTAAACCTCTCTGAACAGTGTCTGGGAGGCTGTGGTTGCTGCTGTACGCAATGTTGATGGTGAACAGATCAAAACACTGACAGAATCCATGGATGGCAGGCTTTTGAGTGTCCTTGCAAAGAAAGGTGGCTATATTGGTCACTGATTTGTTTTTGTTTTGTTTTTGAATGTCAGAAATGTATATTTGTGAATGTTGAGATGTTATATTGGTTTCACTGGTAAAAATAAATAATTGAAATGGGTATATATTTGTTTTTTGTTAAGTTGCCTAATAATTATGCACAGTAATAGTCATCTGCACACACAGATATCCCCCTAAAATAGCTATAACTAAAAACAAACTAAAAACTACTTCCAAAACTATTCAGCTTTGATATTAATGAGTTTTTTGGGTTCATTGAGAACATGGTTGTTGTTCAATAATAAAATTAATCCTCAAAAATACAACTTGCCTAATAATTATGCACTCCCTGTATGTTAATGTCTGTAATGGCCACTACTGATGGTCTATACCACATTGCTAAATGTAGGTTTAAACTAAACCACATATTTATTTATGTATATATAATGGGATCTGTTGCCATCTCAGAATGTATTGCACATGCACAAAATAATATAATTATTCCAAATCATCTTGGGATAAATGCAAACTTGTAGTAAAGTCCAGTTTTTCACTTTATCAACACCCTTTGTGTGTTGAAATTGATTTGTCCATTTTGATGCCTAAATAAAGTGTAAATGTGCATCAAACCAAATTATAATTTCAACTGTTAGAAGATAACCAATAATTTGGTTCAAAATATCTCTGAAGGCTTTGCTCTTATCATATGATATCAGATATCAGATGTCTTATCCAATTAAGAAGTAAATAAGAAAACACAAAATGGTTCCACCGAGATTTGAACTCGGATCACTGAACCAAATGCATGTGGTCGGAAGGATTGTGATCACCAAATCCATTGCATGAACAATTTTCCCACTATCTGCTCGATTTCAATCTGAACTTTTCCAAAACACAGAAATCTTATTATCACTTGGATTGTGATAACTCAGAACTTGAAAAACTTAGACCTCAAACTGAAAATGATTTTAACAAAATATTAGTTAAATGATTATTTGTTTTGCAGTGCATTGCTTACATCCATTAAAAGCTACTATAATCTGCAACACAAGGTAACTGGTGCAAAGTGCTGTTGTACCTATTGTAAATTGTGTGTTGTTTATTATCTCAGGGAAATAGATTTAATAACAATACATTACTTAGACCAGTGCTTTCCAAACTGTGTGTCGGGACACACTAGTGTGTCGGCAGCAGTGTGTAGGTGTGTCCCTGCTTCAGCATAATTTTTTTTAAATGTAAAAATTTTTAAAAAATTGTTTTTGGGTTTCCGCCTGCCTGCTACGCATATCACATGGTTGACATGTGATTGATACCTAGGGGGTCACAGATCATCTTAACCTATTGGCGCAGCTCAGTGGGAACTGAAACTATTCCCATTGGTGGCTTTGGCGGCACATTGGCTCCTGACTGCACGTGTTGTCTCCTTAATTGGCTCGTGTCTGCATGTGTAGTCAGTGAGTGGGACAGCAGTGCGTTTGCAGCGTGGGCAGTAGTCAATCGCACTCACCGAGCTCTGAGGGCGGCAGCTTAAATGCTGAGCTGAAGTCAGAAGTCAGTGGGGGTTTTTTTGCAACTAGCTCCAAGTAGTGCATTGCTGTTCCTGCTCTTGATATATGGATAGGAATGGGAAGCTTAAAAATGTGAGTGTCTAATATTCCACCAAATATTCATAAACTGTGTTCATCCCATCAACCTCATACATCCCATTAAAATAGTAAGTAGCTATTGGTGTTATTAAACTGTTTTTTTAATTCTTGCACTTACTTACATACTGTTACTTAAATACATTTCATTAATATATCATTGTATGTGTCCGTATCTCTTAAAACAAGTTAGTTTAACCTCTTGTTTGCTAGTACAACTGAATTACTGTGTCGCGAAATGATGTAGGTCTAAAAAGTGTGTCACCGACATGAAAAGTTTGGAAAGCTCTGACTTACGGCTAGATTTAGAGTTTTGTCGGTAAGGATCCGCGTAGCTAACGCCGTTTTTTTTTCTGGCCGCACCATAAAAATAACTCTGGTATTGAGAGTCCACATAAAGGCTGCGTTAGGCTCCAAAAAAGGAGCGTAGAGCATATTTAACGCAGCTTCAACTCTCGATACCAGAGTTGCTTATGCAAGCGGCCAGCCTCAAAAACATGCTCGTGCACGATTCCCCCATAGGAAACAATGGGGCTGTTTGAGCTGAAAAAAAAACCTAACACCTGCAAAAAAGCCGCGTTCAGCTCCTAACGCAGCCCCATTGTTTGCTATGCGTAAACACTTCCTACGTCTGCACCTAACACCCTAACATGTACCCCGAGTCTGAACACCCCTAACCTTACACTTATTAACCCCTATTCTGCCGCCCCTGCTATCGCTGACCCCTGCATATTATTATTAACCCCTAATCTACCGCTCCGGACACCGTCGCTACTTACATTATCCCTATGTACCCCTAATCTGCTGCCCTAACATCGCCGACCCCTATATTATATTTATTAACCCCTAATCTGCCCCCCACAACGTTGCCTCCACCTGCCTACACTTATTAACCCCTAATCTGCCGAGTGGACCTGAGCGCTACTATAATAAAGTTATGAACCCCTAATCCGCCTCACTAACCCTATAATAAATAGTATTAACCCCTAATCTGCCCTCCCTAACATCGCCGACACCTAACTTCAATTATTAACCCCTAATCTGCCGACCGGAGCTCACCGCTATTCTAATAAATGTATTAACCCCTAAAGCTAAGTCTAACCCTAACACTAACACCCCCCTAAATTAAATATAATTTACATCTAACAAAATTAATTAACTCTTATTAAATAAATTATTCCTATTTAAAGCTAAATACTTACCTGTAAAATAAATCCTAATATAGCTACAATATAAATTATAATTACATTGTAGCTATTTTAGGATTAATATTTATTTTACAGGCAACTTTGTAATTATTTTAACCAGGTACAATAGCTATTAAATAGTTAAGAACTATTTAATAGTTACCTAGTTAAAATAATTACAAAATTACCTGTCAAATAAATCCTAACCTAAGTTACAATTAAACCTAACACTATACTATCATTAAATTAATTAAATAAAATACCTACAATTACCTACAATTAAACCTAACACTACACTATCAATTAATTAAATAAAATACCTACAATTACCTACAATTAAACCTAACACTACACTATCAATACATTAATTAAATACAATATCTACAAATAACTACAATGAAATAAACTAACTAAAGTACAAAAAATAAAAAAGAACTAAGTTACAAAAAATAAAAAAATATCTACAAACATAAGAAAAATATTACAACAATTTTAAACTAATTACACCTACTCTAAGCCCCCTAATAAAACAACAAAGCCCCCCAAAATAAAAAATGCCCTACCCTATTCTAAATTGCTAAAGTTAAAAGCTCTTTTACCTTACCAGCCCTGAACAGGGCCCTTTGCGGGGCATGCCCCAAGAAGTTCAGCTCTTTTGCCTGTAAAAAAAAAAATACAATACCCCCCCAACATTACAACCCACCACCCACATACCCGTAATCTAACCCAAACCCCCCTTAAATAAACCTAACACTAAGCCCCTGAAGATCTTCCTACCTTATCTTCACCATACCAGGTTCACCGACCGGTCCTTAAGAGTTCCTCCGATGTCCTGATCCAAGCCCAAGCGGGGGGCTGAAGATGTCCATGATCCGGTAGAAGTCTTCATCCAAGTGGGGCAGAAGAGGTCTTCCATCTGATTGAAGTCTTCATCCAGGCGGCATCTTCTATCGACATCCATCTGGAACGGAGCGGCAGCATCTTGAAGACCTCCGACGCGGAACATCTATCCTGTCCGACGACTGAACGACGAATGACGGTTCCTTTAAATGACATCATCCAAGATGGCGTCCCTCGAATTCCGATTGGCTGATAGGATTCTATCAGCCAATCAGAATTAAGGTAGGAATATTCTGATTGGCTGATGGAATCAGCCAATCAGAATCAAGTTCAATCCGATGGGCTGATCTAATCAGCCAATCAGATTGAGCTCGCATTCTATTGGCTGTTCCGATCAGCCAATAGAATGCGAGCTAAATCTGATTGGCTGATTCCATCAGCCAATCAGAATATTCCTACCTTAATTCCGATTGGCTGATAGAATCCTATCAGCCAATCGGAATTCGAGGGACGCCATCTTGGATGACGTCATTTAAAGGAACCGTCATTCGTCGTTCAGTCGTCGGCCAGGATGGATGTTCCGCGTCCTTGGTCTTCAGGATGCTGCCGCTCTGTTCCAGATGGATGTCGATAGAAGATGTCGCCTGTATGAAGACTTCAATCGGATGGAAGACCTCTTCTGCCCCGCTTGGATGAAGACTTCTACCGGATCATGGACATCTTCAGCCCCCCGCTTGGGCTTGGATCAGGACATCGGAGGATCTCTTCAGGACCGATCGGTGAACCTGGTATGGTGAAGACAAGGTAGGAAGATCTTCAGGGGCTTAGTGTTAGGTTTATTTAAGGGGGGTTTGGGTTAGATTAGGGGTATGTGGGTGGTGGGTTGTAATGTTGGGGGGGGTATTGTATGTTTTTTTTACAGGCAAAAGAGCTGAACTTCTTGGGGCATGCCCCGCAAAGGGCCCTGTTCAGGGCTGGTAAGGTAAAAGAGCTTTTAACTTTAGTAATTTAGAATAGGGTTGGGCATTTTTTATTTTTGGGGGCTTTGTTGTTTTATTAGGGGGCTTAGAGTAGGTGTAATTAGTTTTAAATTGTTGTAATATTTTTCTTATGTTTGTAGATATTTTTTTATTTTTTGTAACTTAGTTCTTTTTTATTTTTTGTACTTTAGTTAGTTTATTTCATTGTAGTTATTTGTAGGTTTTGTATTTAATTAATGTATTGATAGTGTAGTGTTAGGTTTAATTGTAGGTAATTGTAGGTATTTTATTTAATTAATTTAATGATAGTATAGTGTTAGGTTTAATTGTAACTTAGGTTAGGATTTATTTTACAGGTAATTTTGTAATTATTTTAACTAGGTAACTATTAAATAGTTCTTAACTATTTAATAGCTATTGTACCTGGTTAAAATAATTACAAAGTTGCCTGTAAAATAAATATTAATCCTAAAATAGCTACAATGTAATTATAATTTATATTGTAGCTATATTAGGATTTATTTTACAGGTAAGTATTTAGCTTTAAATAGGAATAATTTATTTAATAAGAGTTAATTAATTTCGTTAGATGTAAATTATATTTAACTTAGGGGGGTGTTAGTGTTAGGGTTAGACTTAGCTTTAGGGGTTAATACATTTATTAGAATAGCGGTGAGCTCCGGTCAGCAGATTAGGGGTTAATAATTGAAGTTAGGTGTCGGCGATGTTAGGGAGGGCAGATTAGGGGTTAATACTATTTATTATAGGGTTAGTGAGGCGGATTAGGGGTTAATAACTTTATTATAATAGCGGTGCGGTCCGGTCGGCAGATTAGGGGTTAATAAGTGTACTCAGGTGGAGGCGACGTTGTGGGGGGCAGATTAGGGGTTAATAAATATAATATAGGGGTCGGCGGTGTTAGGGGCAGCAGATTAGGGGTACATAAGGATAACGTAGGTGGCGGCGCTTTGCGGTCGGCAGATTAGGGGTTAATAAGTGTAGGTAGCTGGCGGCGACGTTGTGGGGGGCAGGTTAGGGGTTACTAAATATAATATAGGGGTCGGCGGTGTTAGGGGCAGCAGATTAGGGGTACATAAGGATAACGTAGTTGGCGGTCGGCAGATTAGGGGTTAAAAAAATTTAATCAAGTGTCTGCGATGTGGGGGGACCTCGGTTTAGGGGTACATAGGTAGTTTATGGGTGTTACTGTACTTTAGAGCACAGTAGTTAAGAGCTTTATGAACCGGCGTTAGCCCAGAAAGCTCTTAACTACTGACTTTTTTCCTGCGGCTGGAGTTTTGTCGTTAGAGTTCTAACGCTCACTTCAGCCACAACTCTAAATACCAGAGTTAGAAAAATCCCATTGAAAAGATAGGATACGCAATTTACGTAAGGGGATCTGCGGTATGGAAAAGTCGCGGCTGAAAAGTGAGCGTTAGACCCATTTTTTGAGTGACTCCAAATACCAGAGTTAGCCTAAAACCAGCGCTAGGAGCCTCTAACGCTTGTTTTCACGGCTAACGCCAAACTCCAAATCTAGGCCTTAGACTTTTATTAAGGAAGAGTTTCCAGTCTCCACGGCTTTGATGGCTCCTTAAAAATAAAGGCAGTACAATAAGGAGAAAGTGTGTGCCAAGGGCTCCTTGTATGGGTGGTTATTCAAGAGAGAAGGTAACTGAAGTTACATGAGAACTGCTTACAATGCCTATGGGCTCCATGTACGAAGCAGCGAGAGCTTGCTTCCCGCAAAGTAAGCAACAGCAACTGCTGCGTCTTACACTCTTCACCACCTTTGAGGTGGCAAAGAGAAATCACTGAGAGCTTGCTCACTCTTGGTGATTGACAGTACCTTCACTCACGCGATTGGTCGAGCAAATGAAGGGGCGGGCATTACACACTCATTGGAGTGTGTAATGATACATAAGGGCCAGAGGACGAACAAATCCGACGAAGCCGGGCAGACAGCTTTGCAAGTTGAAATGTTACAATAAAATATTTGTGTCACTGCAATGAGATGCAGTAAAAATATTTGGTACAAATTTCTTAAAATTTCTTAAAGTGAAAGTCAACCATAGTGTTTTTGAAACGCTAGGGTTGACTGTTGAAACAAATAAAGAGCACTTTCATTCATGAAGTATAAGATACTTTATGCAGAAAGTGTCTTTATTCATTTCAACTGTTTGCCATTTTTAGCTGCTACGACAGCCCATGGCCAAAAAATTTTTTGCTAAGAGGTGACGTTTTCACCTCTTAGCTAATAGCCATGTGGTAAATCCAGTTTGGCGCCCATGGGAGTCAGATTTACTGCATGGCTATTTGCTAAGAATCAAAATATTTTATTGCTGTGGGCTACTGTAGCAGCTAAGAGCGGCGAACGGTTGAAACAAATAAAGGCACTTTCTGTATAAAGAATCTTATACTTCATGAATTAAAGTGCCCTTTATTTGTATCAACAGTCAAGCCTAGCATTTCACAACCACTATGGTTGACTTTCACTTTAAGAAATTTTGAGAAAATTGTACCAAATATTTTTACTGCATCTCATTACAGTGACACAAATATTTTATTGCAACATTTCAGGTAAATATATTGATGTGTTTTGCAATTTGTATATATTCAACCACTCTTCATGTAAAGTTGGTTCTATTTATAGGTCAAAATAATGTGAACAAAACAACAAAGTCACATCACAAAATAAAAATAAAAAATCCTGTATCTGATCTAGAAGGATAATCAAAGTCACCAGGGCAGCTCCTCTTCTTAAGGTGCGGTAAAACCAACATGTTCAACCATCTACAAGGTAAAAACAAAAGGGTGCCTCATGGTGTAAACTATCGCCTAGATTACGAATTCTGCATTAGCCTTAAAAAGCAGCGTTAAGGCGTCCTAACGCTGCTTTTTAACGCCCGCTGGTATTACGAGTACGGCAGGTACAGGTGTATGCCTCACTTTTCTTCCGCGACTTTTGGCTTCTGCAAATCCCCTTACGTCAATTGCATATCCTATCTTTTTAATGGGATTTGCCTAACTCCGGTATTATGAGTCTTGGAAGATGCGAGCGGTACAGCCTCTACCTCCAAGACTCCGACCACATTTAAAAGTCAGTAGTTAAGAGTTTTATGGTCTAACGCTGGAACATAAAGCTCTTGACTACAGTGCTACAAAGTACACTAACACCCATAAACTACCTATTAACCCCTAAACTGAGGCCCCCCCCCACATCGCAAACACTATAATAAAATTATTTAACCCCTAATCTGCCGACCGGACACCGCCGCCACCTACATTATAGCTATGAACCCCTAATCTGCTGTCCCTAACATCGCCAACACCTATATTATATTTATTAACCCCTAATCTGCCCCCCCCCAATGTAGCCGCCACCTACCTACAATTATTAACCCCTAATCTGCTGACCAGACATCGCCGCCACTATAATAAATGTATTAACCCCTAAACTGCCGCAATCCCACCTCGCAAAAACACTATAATAAATTTTATTAACCCCTAATCTGCCCCCCCAACATCGCCGCCACCTACCTACAATTATTAACCCCTAATCTGCTGCCCCCAACGTCGCCGCTACTATAATAAAGTTATTAACCCCTAAACTTAAGTCTAACCCTAACACCCCCCTAAGTTAAATATAATTTAAATAAAATGAAATAAATTTACTATAATTAAATAAATTATTCCTATTTAAAAATAAATGCTTACCTATAAAATAAACCATAAGATAGCTACAATATAACTAATAGTTACATTGTAGCTATTTTAGGATTTATATTTATTTTACAGGCAAGTTTGTATTTATTTTAACTAGGTACAATAGCTATTAAATAGTTAATAACTATTTAATAGCTACCTAGCTAAAATAATTACAAAATTACCTGTAAAATAAATCCTAACCTAAGTTACAAACACACCTAACACTACACTATCAATAAATTAATTAAATAAACTACAATTATCTAAACTAAAATACAATTAAATAAACTAAACTATATTACAAAAAAACAAACACTAAATTACAAAAAATAAAAAAATTGTACAATAATTTTAATCTAATTACACCTAATCTAAGCCCCCTAATACAATAAAAAAGCCCCCCAAAATAATTAAATTCCCTACCCTATACTAAATTACAAAAGTAATCAGTTCTTTTACCAGCCCTTAAAAGGGCTTTTTGCGGGGCATTGCCCCAAAGTAATCAGCTCTTTTACCTGTAAAATAAAATACAAGACACCCCCAACAATACAACCCACCACCCACACACCCTTACTCTAAAACCCACCCAATCCCCCCTTTAAAAAACCTTACACTACCCCATTGAAGATCACCCTTCCTTGAGCCGTGTTCACCCAGCTGGGCACCGATGGGCCAGAAGAGGACATCCGGAGCAGCAGAAGTCTTCATCCGAGCGGGGCAGAAGAGGTCCTCCATCCAGCAGAAGTCTTCATCCAAGCGGCATCTTCTATCTTCATCCATCCGGCGCGGAGCGGGTCCATCTTCAAGACATCCGACGCATAGCATCCTCTTCTTCCCGACGACTAACGACGAATGAAGGTTCCTTTAAATGACGTCATCCAAGATGGTGCCCCTCGAATTCCGATTGGCTGATAGGATTCTATCAGCCAGTCGGAATTAAGGTAGGAAAAATCCGATTGGCTGATTTAATCAGCCAATCGGATTGAAGTTCTATCCGATTGGCTGATTGGATCAGACAATAGAATGTTAGGTTAATTCTAATATTGATAGTGTAGTGTTAGGTGTATTTGTAACTTAGGTTAGGATTTATTTTACGGGTAATTTTGTAATTATTTTAACTAGATAGCTATTAAATAGTTATTAACTATTTAATAACTATTGTACCTAGTTAAAATAAATACAAACTTGCCTGTAAAATAAATATAAATCCTAAAATAGCTACATTGTAACTATTAGTTATATTGTAGCTATCTTATGGTTTATTTTATAGGTAAGTATTTATTTTTAAATAGGAATAATTTATTTAATTATAGTAAATTTATTTCGTTTTATTTAAATTATATTTAAGTTAGGGGGGGTGTTAGGGTTAGACTTAGGTTTAGGGGTTAATAACTTTATTATAGTAGCGGTGACTTTGGGGTGGCAGATTAGGGGTTAATAATTGTAGGTAGGTGGCGGCGACATTGGGGGGGCAGATTAGTGGTTAATAAATATAATATAGGTGTCGGCGAAGTTAGGGACAGCAGATTAGGGGTTCATAGCTATAATGTAGGTGGCGGCGGTGTCCGGAGCGGCAGATTAGGGGTTAATAATATAATGTAGGTGTCAGCGATAGCGGGGGCGGCAGATTAGGGGTTAATAAGTGTAAGGTTAGGGGTGTTTAGACTCAGAGTTCATGTTAGGGTGTTAGATGCAGACATAAAATTAATTTCCCCATAGGAAACAATGAGGCTACGTTAGGAGCTGAACGCTGCTTTTTTGCAGGTGTTAGTTTTTTTTTCAGCCAGCTCAGTTCTATTGTATCCTATAGGGAAATCGTGCACAAGCACGTTTTTCCAGCTTATCGCTACCGCAAGCAACGCTGGTATTGAGGGTAGAAGTGGAGCTAAATTTGTCTCAACGCTCACTTTTCTGAGCCTAACGCAGCCATTCAGAAAACTCGTAATACCAGTGTTGGCTCCGCAAGTTTTTACCGACAAAACTCGTAATCTAGGCGTATGTAATTTATGAAACAAATAAAAAATCCCAAATGGGTACATTCACAAGTGAGATGGTACTATAAAGATGAATAGTGCAAATAGGCAGGCTGGATGTCACAGCCACCAGCTAGCTGTTGCTTCTGGTAACAACCTCCAGGGGAATTCCTCCTTAGACACGAGAGTCTCCAAAATCCATCCACAGGCAGAAATTCACTTTCCACAAACAGTACACTGCAAATGTGTCACAATCTCATAGCTGTTTAGCTATGTTTCTTATTTGTTTCATAATTCACATAGTCTACACCATGAGGCGCAATTTTGTTTTTACCTTCAAAATAAAATGTACTAAATTGCAAGTGGAGTGGTATTTAACACTTCCACTCAAGCATAAACTTCGCTAGAAGTAAGCTTTTTGAATTCGTCTTGTAGCACGCATATTGCAAGTTAAAAGTAAAAAGCTTTCAAGCGAGTAATACCCGACACACACTAACCAAAAGACCAAAAGACTGTGACTGTGTAAACTTATTATTCCTATAGACTTTAATAGAGAGCGTAGAAGAAAAAACGTGCTTGTGTGCTAACCCGACAAGAATCAATATTTCACATTCCAATGTTCTTAACATTTAGAAATGTTTTTATTTTTATTGTAAAAAAAAATAAAAAAATAAAAATATATATGTATATATATATATATATATATATATATATATATATATATATATATATATATATATACATATATCTGTATATATACCTATTTATTCCTATAGCTTTATAGGTATAGATATCTATTTTATGTTAACAATATCAGATATTTATAGAAATATGTATTTAATAATACAAATTTAAAACATTTTCTGTTCTAAATAATTCATAGAATATTTATATAATTTTTACAGTATGTAAATATGTTTTAGTAATTATTATTAATATTTTTAATATTTTATAAATTCTTCATGTTTGCTAACCCTCTGAGGTGGCGAAGAGAACTCGCACCAAACTCGCTCACTCATCAGAGTGTGTAATGATGCATACAGGTAAGGAGATTAACAGATCTGCAGCTCATATGCAGCAAAGGTGTGTGGACATCTTTTAAAGTTTAGAATCTTGTCCGCACACCGCTTAATTCATGAGACCCTATATCTGAATGGCTGTAGCAGCATGAGGTTAATACTTCAGAATAGAGCATTTCTATGTAATTGACAAAAACATGTAATGATAAGCTGTGCTTGGTTTTATTTATTTTTCTAGACTTTATGTATCATTCTCATAGTTTTGAAATTGCACATCTTGCTAGAACCCATTATGGACCAAATTATGAGTGGAGCGCAATATATCGCTTATGCAAGCATGATATTTGCGCTTCACTCAGTAATACCAGTGCACACAAATAACCTTGCGTTCCCAATGCATGGAAATGTTGCACTCAACGAGAAGGGATGGTCGAATGTGTAAATTTCTGAATTTGAATGTTAGAAAGAATGTTATTACCAAAATTCGAATTACAAGCCTGAATGTTGATATGAACAAATATTCTTAAAAATTCTATGATCGAATGCTATTTACAGTTTTTGAATGTCACTTTCGAATTCAAATGTTTATAATTAGATAGAATGTCCACATTCGAAATTTCAAACTTAACATTCGATTTAACAAATACTATTCAGAAGTTCAATAGTTCATGTGGTATGGAATTTAGTAAATTGATACATAATTGATACAAATATATCAATTTGAATGTTTCTATTTTGATCAAATATTGCATAATTTGAACAGGGCCGCCATCAGGGGGGGACAGAGGTGACTCCTTTCAGGTGCCCAATGTGCCAGGGGGGCCCCATGAGGCAAGAACAACAGTGGGTACTACAGCAGAATGCTAATTAAGCATGGGAAATGTTATTACAAGGAGTAAAGTATTAGCATTTGAGAGGATTTCTGAGTGTGCACTAAACCACTATGCACAGTGTGAGACAGACTTGGCACTTTGTTTGTACAGTATGTGTCTGAGTCAGACAGCAGATCACTTTCATTTGCAGAGGAGGTAGGACATACTTAATAAATGTTTTTTATTTCTTTGTGCAATTTTGGATTGTAACTTCAGTGTGGTAGTAGTTGTATGGTGGGGCCAGGGGTCCACAAAAACACATTTTTTTAGCAGCAGTGTATTTATGATTATTTGACAATGAAAATCTATATTTAAAGCTATATTTAATCTATATTTAAAGCCATATATATATCATTCCAGTTTACTGCCCTTTTATGCAAGGACTTTCCAGATGCAAGGAGGCATTTTATCTATGATTTTGACATCTGCATAAAATGCTATACTCTCAGAGATTACTCAGTGGTTTAAAATGAGACAGGTTAACTTAAAACTGTTTAGTTTACACTACAGCTGACTTAATTTTGAAATACATACAAACAAGCTTAAATCCTGCATTTAACCAGATCTAATGGTATGATTACCACAACTTATGGTTCCACCAAGACCATATAGAGTACAGCATTTTCAAAATCCATAAGTACAGCTGACATATGGGAACATTTGTACACTATATTTGTAGAGGAAACAAAAACAAACATATGTCAACCTTTTAAAAGTACTTTTCTTAATCTAGCCATCTACCCAGATCATTAATGTACAATTTTGAATTCACAGAATTATTTTTGTATGCACATTTACAAATATGATTCTTTAAAAAATTATCTCTAATTTCTGCAATTTTTTTATCATGCATGTCACACACTGTTGATTTAGGGGATGCAATGTGCAGAAATGTTACCTCCTGTGAGTGTTTCTGTGGGTGTCTGTGTTTATGTCTTTGTGCTTTTGTTTGTGTCTCTATGAGTGTGTATGTATTTTTTTTCTGTGGGTCTCTTTGTGAGGGTGGGTGTGTATGTCTTTGTGCATTTTCTGTGGATGTCTGTGAGGGTGTGTGCATATGTTTTTTTGCTTTTTCTATGGGTGTCTCTGTGAGGGTATGTATAAGTGTATGTCTTTGTGTATTTTCCCTGGATGTCTCTGTGAGGGTGGGTGTGTATGTCTCTGTGTTTTCTGTGGGTGTCTCTGTGAGGGTGGGTGTATGTCTGTGCTTTTTCCGTTGGTGTCTCTGTGAGAGTGTGTGTATGTCATTGTGTGTTTTCTGTGGATGTCTCAGTGAGGGTGTGTGTGTGTATGTATTTGTGTGTTTTATGTGGTTGTCTCTCTGTGTGTGTATGTCTTTGTGTGTTTTCTGTAGGTGTCTCTCTCTGTGTGTGTATGTCTTTGTGTGTTTTCTGAGGCTGTCTCTGTCTGTGTTTCCTTGGGTGTATGTGCAAGTTTGCGTGTGTGTGTGTCCAATGTTTGTTCCTTTTTAGGACATTTTGACCTTACTACTGATTATTCACATCTTTCTACAGACTTTGAAACTAATGAGACCTTTCTGGAAGTCACCAATCCACAATTTAACCTTTAAATTATTGTTTAGGCAGTTCAGGGCCCTTCCTTTCAGCCACTGCATGCTGTTGTCATCATTTAGTTGTCATCTTCCTTGACAAAAAGATAATCAGAACTCCATATTTGGTTTTGTAAATCTCCTTTTTGAACAAAACTGTAGTCTACCTCATTACTTGTCAGGTCAATGTAAACAAGTGCTGAGTGTCTGTTTGGGTGTCTGTGTCTGAGTGTGTTTCTTTCCGTGTCTGCTAGAGTGTCTATATGTGAATCCTTATGTGTGAGTGTGTGTGTGTGTTTCAGTGTATGAGTGTGTCTGTGTGTTTCTGTGTTTGAGTGTTACTACCTTTACAACATTTCCAAGTTTGACTACACTTAAGAATAAAGTGCATATACGTTTTAGTCACTTGGTAAAAAATTGCACATGTCAAAGAGGGGGGTGGGCCCTGATCAATGGTTAAGTCAGGGGCCCCAAAAAAGCATTAGAAATACTATTACAAATATATAAATTCAAATTTTTTCGAATTCAAATATTGCATAATTTGAATATTACATTTAAAGAAAGCAATAGAAATACTATTAAACAATAGTAGTTTCTGTAATTCACCCTTTGGACCTGCACCTAGGCAGGCCCGGGGTTAACTGCCTGTGACTCTGTAAATGGTGTAGCTTTATGTGAGTGCGATAGCAACCAAAGCTGAGCCTGTTTATGGGTCATGGGATGTGTACCCGGTCCAGATGTGCTGTCATCTCTCCTTACTTTGCTTGCGCCCATTGGTGATTACATAAGTCTGTGAACCCTGACTTGTTCCCAGTTTGTTTATTAGCCTGCATTTGTGTGTGTGGCTGCAGTTGTGTGGCTGTATTAGGGACTCAGGTACTAGGAAGAGACCTTGACATGGTAGCTGAGCTTGTGCCATTTGGCCAAATGCGGTAACTAACTTTTCCAGTTTTGCTTTTATTCTTAGCTGAGAGCTTGTGAGCGAGTGCTGGACTTTTTTTTATGTGTGTGTAACATTGTCTGTTTCTGTAATTCAAAGTTTAGAATCTTGTCCGCACACCGCTTAATTCATGAGACCCTATATCTGAATGGCTGTAGCAGCATGAGGTTAATACTTCAGAATAGAGCATTTCTATGTAATTGACAAAAACATGTAATGATAAGCTGTGCTTGGTTTTATTTATTTTTCTAGACTTTATGTATCATTCTCATAGTTTTGAAATTGCACATCTTGCTAGAACCCATTATGGACCAAATTATGAGTGGAGCGCAATATATCGCTTATGCAAGCATGATATTTGCGCTTCACTCAGTAATACCAGTGCACACAAATAACCTTGCGTTCCCAATGCATGGAAATGTTGCACTCAACGAGAAGGGATGGTCGAATGTGTAAATTTCTGAATTTGAATGTTAGAAAGAATGTTATTACCAAAATTCGAATTACAAGCCTGAATGTTGATATGAACAAATATTCTTAAAAATTCTATGATCGAATGCTATTTACAGTTTTTGAATGTCACTTTCGAATTCAAATGTTTATAATTAGATAGAATGTCCACATTCGAAATTTCAAACTTAACATTCGATTTAACAAATACTATTCAGAAGTTCAATAGTTCATGTGGTATGGAATTTAGTAAATTGATACATAATTGATACAAATATATCAATTTGAATGTTTCTATTTTGATCAAATATTGCATAATTTGAACAGGGCCGCCATCAGGGGGGGACAGAGGTGACTCCTTTCAGGTGCCCAATGTGCCAGGGGGGCCCCATGAGGCAAGAACAACAGTGGGTACTACAGCAGAATGCTAATTAAGCATGGGAAATGTTATTACAAGGAGTAAAGTATTAGCATTTGAGAGGATTTCTGAGTGTGCACTAAACCACTATGCACAGTGTGAGACAGACTTGGCACTTTGTTTGTACAGTATGTGTCTGAGTCAGACAGCAGATCACTTTCATTTGCAGAGGAGGTAGGACATACTTAATAAATGTTTTTTATTTCTTTGTGCAATTTTGGATTGTAACTTCAGTGTGGTAGTAGTTGTATGGTGGGGCCAGGGGTCCACAAAAACACATTTTTTTAGCAGCAGTGTATTTATGATTATTTGACAATGAAAATCTATATTTAAAGCTATATTTAATCTATATTTAAAGCCATATATATATCATTCCAGTTTACTGCCCTTTTATGCAAGGACTTTCCAGATGCAAGGAGGCATTTTATCTATGATTTTGACATCTGCATAAAATGCTATACTCTCAGAGATTACTCAGTGGTTTAAAATGAGACAGGTTAACTTAAAACTGTTTAGTTTACACTACAGCTGACTTAATTTTGAAATACATACAAACAAGCTTAAATCCTGCATTTAACCAGATCTAATGGTATGATTACCACAACTTATGGTTCCACCAAGACCATATAGAGTACAGCATTTTCAAAATCCATAAGTACAGCTGACATATGGGAACATTTGTACACTATATTTGTAGAGGAAACAAAAACAAACATATGTCAACCTTTTAAAAGTACTTTTCTTAATCTAGCCATCTACCCAGATCATTAATGTACAATTTTGAATTCACAGAATTATTTTTGTATGCACATTTACAAATATGATTCTTTAAAAAATTATCTCTAATTTCTGCAATTTTTTTATCATGCATGTCACACACTGTTGATTTAGGGGATGCAATGTGCAGAAATGTTACCTCCTGTGAGTGTTTCTGTGGGTGTCTGTGTTTATGTCTTTGTGCTTTTGTTTGTGTCTCTATGAGTGTGTATGTATTTTTTTTCTGTGGGTCTCTTTGTGAGGGTGGGTGTGTATGTCTTTGTGCATTTTCTGTGGATGTCTGTGAGGGTGTGTGCATATGTTTTTTTGCTTTTTCTATGGGTGTCTCTGTGAGGGTATGTATAAGTGTATGTCTTTGTGTATTTTCCCTGGATGTCTCTGTGAGGGTGGGTGTGTATGTCTCTGTGTTTTCTGTGGGTGTCTCTGTGAGGGTGGGTGTATGTCTGTGCTTTTTCCGTTGGTGTCTCTGTGAGAGTGTGTGTATGTCATTGTGTGTTTTCTGTGGATGTCTCAGTGAGGGTGTGTGTGTGTATGTATTTGTGTGTTTTATGTGGTTGTCTCTCTGTGTGTGTATGTCTTTGTGTGTTTTCTGTAGGTGTCTCTCTCTGTGTGTGTATGTCTTTGTGTGTTTTCTGAGGCTGTCTCTGTCTGTGTTTCCTTGGGTGTATGTGCAAGTTTGCGTGTGTGTGTGTCCAATGTTTGTTCCTTTTTAGGACATTTTGACCTTACTACTGATTATTCACATCTTTCTACAGACTTTGAAACTAATGAGACCTTTCTGGAAGTCACCAATCCACAATTTAACCTTTAAATTATTGTTTAGGCAGTTCAGGGCCCTTCCTTTCAGCCACTGCATGCTGTTGTCATCATTTAGTTGTCATCTTCCTTGACAAAAAGATAATCAGAACTCCATATTTGGTTTTGTAAATCTCCTTTTTGAACAAAACTGTAGTCTACCTCATTACTTGTCAGGTCAATGTAAACAAGTGCTGAGTGTCTGTTTGGGTGTCTGTGTCTGAGTGTGTTTCTTTCCGTGTCTGCTAGAGTGTCTATATGTGAATCCTTATGTGTGAGTGTGTGTGTGTGTTTCAGTGTATGAGTGTGTCTGTGTGTTTCTGTGTTTGAGTGTTACTACCTTTACAACATTTCCAAGTTTGACTACACTTAAGAATAAAGTGCATATACGTTTTAGTCACTTGGTAAAAAATTGCACATGTCAAAGAGGGGGGTGGGCCCTGATCAATGGTTAAGTCAGGGGCCCCAAAAAAGCATTAGAAATACTATTACAAATATATAAATTCAAATTTTTTCGAATTCAAATATTGCATAATTTGAATATTACATTTAAAGAAAGCAATAGAAATACTATTAAACAATAGTAGTTTCTGTAATTCACCCTTTGGACCTGCACCTAGGCAGGCCCGGGGTTAACTGCCTGTGACTCTGTAAATGGTGTAGCTTTATGTGAGTGCGATAGCAACCAAAGCTGAGCCTGTTTATGGGTCATGGGATGTGTACCCGGTCCAGATGTGCTGTCATCTCTCCTTACTTTGCTTGCGCCCATTGGTGATTACATAAGTCTGTGAACCCTGACTTGTTCCCAGTTTGTTTATTAGCCTGCATTTGTGTGTGTGGCTGCAGTTGTGTGGCTGTATTAGGGACTCAGGTACTAGGAAGAGACCTTGACATGGTAGCTGAGCTTGTGCCATTTGGCCAAATGCGGTAACTAACTTTTCCAGTTTTGCTTTTATTCTTAGCTGAGAGCTTGTGAGCGAGTGCTGGACTTTTTTTTATGTGTGTGTAACATTGTCTGTTTCTGTAATTCACCCTTTGGACCTGCACCCAGGCAGGCCCGGGGTTAACTGCCTGTGACTCTGTAAATAGTGTAGCTTTATGTGAGTGCGATAGCAACCAAAACTGAGTCTGTTTATGGGTCATGGGATGTGTACCCGTTCCGGTCTGGATGTGCTGCCCTCTTTCCTTACTTTGCTTGCGCCCATTGGTTATTACATAAGTCTGGGAACCCTGACTTGTTCCCAGTTTGTTTATTAGCCTGCATTTGTGTGTGTGGCTGCAGTTGTGTGGCTGTATTAGGGACTCAGGTGCTAGGAAGAGACCTTGACATGATACCTGAGCTTGTCCCATTTGGATAAATGCGGTAACTAACTCTTCCAGTTTTGCTTTTATTCTTAGCTGAGAGCTTGTGAGTGAGTGCTGGTATATATATATATAAAATTCGAAACCGAACATTCGATAATCAAATGTTAGAATGTGTTAAATTTGTTTCATTTTTCGAATGTTACGAAACATTTGCCCATCCCTACTCACGAGAGTGTGCTTCCATAGGCTCCAATCGGAGACTCGTTCTCATGCCGTGAGACAGTTAATCTGTGGTCCACTGAGCCACATGAGATAATGATCAGCTGTTTTACAAATGTATTACATCACCAAAGCTAAATATTGAATTGTTTCTTACTTATCAACAAAACTATTTTTTATTATATCTAAGTGTGCATATAATTTATATTACTTGCCTAATTATTACACAATTGTGTCTATCTACAATAACCAATAATCATTTTATGTATATTCAGTGCTATTCAAAATCAATCAATAAAAGGTAATTCACCCACAAGTGGATCACAGCATCAGGTGCTCTATGTACAGCCTAGGACCACACGGTCTCCAAACTAACTGAGGATCAGCTCAGTGGAAGCTGAGAAATGCTAATTTATTATATTTTTATTATGATTGTTTACAATATTTTCTGAGAACTTTTATCATCATATATGAGGTTTATACAATCCTTATGAACAGTGGCTCCTGTAACATGGACCTGGAGTAATAGTTGGAAGACTATGAGTTCCTGGACTGCACATATAGCTCCTTTTGATCCACTTTTGAGTAACTGTCCTTATAATAATTTATTTATCAAGCTTAAACCACCTATGTCATGTGACACCCTTATGCTATACCACCTTATGGACTTTTCAGACTCATGTTTCAAATTACTAACCCTAATCTATCTCTATGGATCATCCTGGGACATTTATAGTGTTTTGATTTTTATGAACTCTTGTGTTAACAAAGTGGAACTTTGATGGACTAAATTGTGTATTAGATCATTGATTGCGTGAAATTATTTTATATTTTATTCAAGATATAAATAAGGCAGGTAGAACACCCCTATTTTTTTGTGATTATTATCACTATCTAATATTAAAAATCAAGCATGTTTGTAAATCTTACATGAGAAATGCATGAAATACAGGCACCCACTAGTCATATTTAAGAGTTAAAGGGACAGTATACACTCATTTTAATATAACTGCATGTAATAGACACCACTATAAAGAATAAGATGCACAGATACTGATATAAAAATCCAGTATAAAATGGTTTAAAAATGTACTTAGAAGCTTTCAGTTTAGCTCTGTTGAAAAGGTAGCCGGAAAGCCCACTGCAAGTGGGAAATAAGACACTCCCCCCCTCCCCCTTCTTTTGCATATGAAAAAAACCTTTACACAAACAAGAGCAAGCTGGAGAAGGTAGCTGACGGTATTCACATAAAACTTTGGGGCTTGGTTAGGAGTCAGAAAATCAGAGCAATGTTATTTAAAAATAAACAAAACTAAACATTTTAAAAAAAAAAACAAAAAAACTTCAAGGGGTATATAAATAGATCATCTACAAAGCATTTATACAAATAAAAAATGAGTGTATAATGTCCCTTTAAAGCTGAAATAACTCACATATGTTTACTGTCAGCAACAATGTTTTTTGTTGCAAGAAGCACATGAGGTGCAGTTTTTCATACCCCAGGTAGCTGTACTGTTCAAAATTACCATTCAAAACAGCAGCGTAGGTGTTTCCCCAACACAATTCCATGCCAAGGCATACAACAAAAGATCCCCATCTGCTTAGTTGAGAATAAACAAATGCAGCCAAGTTAGTGGCACGCACAAAATAAGGCCTAGATTTAGAGTTCGGCGGTAAAAGGGCTGTTAACGCTCCGCGGGTTTTTTTCTGGCCGCACCATAAATTTAACTCTGGTATCGAGAGTTCAAACAAATGCTGCGTTAGGCTCCAAAAAAGGAGCGTAGAGCATTTTTACCGCAAATGCAACTCTCGATACCAGAGTTGCTTACGGACGCGGCCGGCATCAAAAACGTGCTCGTGCACGATTCTCCCATAGGAAACAATGGGGCTGTTTGAGCTGAAAAAAAACCTAACACCTGCAAAAAAGCAGCGTTCAGCTCCTAACGCAGCCCCATTGTTTCCTATGGGGAAACACTTCCTACGTCTGCACCTAACACCCTAACATGTACCCCGAGTCTAAACACCCCTAACCTTACACTTATTAACTCCTAATCTGCCGCCCCCGCTATCGCTGACCCCTGCATTACACTTTTAACCCCTAATCTGCCGCTCCGTAAACCGCCGCCACCTACGTTATCCCTATGTACCCCTAATCTGCTGCCCTAACATCGCCGACCCCTATGTTATATTTATTAACCCCTAATCTGCCCCCCACAACGTCGCCGACACCTGCCTACACTTATTAACCCCTAATCTGCCGAGCGGACCTGAGCGCTACTATAATAAAGTTATTAACCCCTAATCCGCCTCACTAACCCTATCATAAATAGTATTAACCCCTAATCTGCCCTCCCTAACATCGCCGACACCTACCTTCAATTATTAACCCCTAATCTGCCGACCGGAGCTCACCGCTATTCTAATAAATGTATTAACCCCTAAAGCTAAGTCTAACCCTAACACTAACACCCCCCTAAGTTAAATATAATTTTTATCTAACGAAATAAATTAACTCTTATTAAATAAATGATTCCTATTTAAAGCTAAATACTTACCTGTAAAATACATCCTAATATAGCTACAATATAAATTATAATTATATTATAGCTATTTTAGGATTAATATTTATTTTACAGGCAACTTTGTAATTATTTTAACCAGGTACAATAGCTATTAAATAGTTAAGAACTATTTAATAGTTACCTAGTTAAAATAATAACAAATTTACCTGTAAAATAAATCCTAACCTAAGATATAATTAAACCTAACACTACCCTATCAATAAAATAATTAAATAAACTACCTACAATTACCTACAATTAACCTAACACTACACTATCAATAAATTAATTAAACACAATTGCTACAAATAAATAAAATTAAATAAACTATCTAAAGTACAAAAAATAAAAAAGAACTAAGTTACAGAAAATAATAAAATATTTACAAACATAAGAAAAATATTACAACAATTTTAAACTAATTACACCTACTCTAAGCCCCCTAATAAAATAACAAAGCCCCCCAAAATAAAAAATTCCCTACCCTATTCTAAAATACAAATATTACAAGCTCTTTTACCTTACCAGCCCTGAACAGGGCCCTTTGCGGGGCATGCCCCAAGAATTTCAGCTCTTTTGCCTGTAAAAAAAAACATACAATACCCCCCCCCCAACATTACAACCCACCACCCACATACCCCTAATCTAACCCAAACCCCCCTTAAATAAACCTAACACTACCCCCCTGATGATCTTCCTACCTTGTCTTCACCATGCCAGGTTCACCGATCCGTCCTGGCTCCAAGATCTTCATCCAACCCAAGCGGGGGCTAGACATCCACTGAAGAAGTCCAGAAGAGGGTCCAAAGTCTTCCTCCTATCCGGCAAGAAGAGGACATCCGGACCGGCAAACATCTTCTCCAAGCGGCATCTTCTATCTTCTTCCATCCGATGACGACCGGCTCCATCTTGAAGACCTCCAGCGCGGATCCATCCTCTTCTTCCGACGACTAGACGACGAATGACGGTTCCTTTAAGGGACGTCATCCAAGATGGCGTCCCTCGAATTCCGATTGGCTGATAGGATTCTATCAGCCAATCGGAATTAAGGTAGGAATTTTCTGATTGGCTGATGGAATCAGCCAATCAGAATATAGTTCAATCCGATTGGCTGATCCAATCAGCCAATCAGATTGAGCTCGCATTCTATTGGCTGATCGGAACAGCCAATAGAATGCGAGCTCAATCTGATTGGCTGATTGGATCAGCCAATCGGATTGAACTATATTCTGATTGGCTGATTCCATCAGCCAATCAGAAAATTCCTACCTTAATTCCGATTGGCTGATAGAATCCTATCAGCCAATCGGAATTCGAGGGACGCCATCTTGGATGACGTCCCTTAAAGGAACCGTCATTCGTCGTCTAGTCGTCGGAAGAAGAGGATGGATCCGCGCTGGAGGTCTTCAAGATGGAGCCGGTCGTCATCGGATGGAAGAAGATAGAAGATGCCGCTTGGAGAAGATGTTTGCCGGTCCGGATGTCCTCTTCTTGCCGGATAGGAGGAAGACTTTGGACCCTCTTCTGGACTTCTTCAGTGGATGTCTAGCCCCCGCTTGGGTTGGATGAAGATCTTGGAGCCAGGACGGATCGGTGAACCTGGCATGGTGAAGACAAGGTAGGAAGATCATCAGGGGGGTAGTGTTAGGTTTATTTAAGGGGGGTTTGGGTTAGATTAGGGGTATGTGGGTGGTGGGTTGTAATGTTGGGGGGGGGTATTGTATGTTTTTTTTTACAGGCAAAAGAGCTGAAATTCTTGGGGCATGCCCCGCAAAGGGCCCTGTTCAGGGCTGGTAAGGTAAAAGAGCTTGTAATATTTGTATTTTAGAATAGGGTAGGGAATTTTTTATTTTGGGGGGCTTTGTTATTTTATTAGGGGGCTTAGAGTAGGTGTAATTAGTTTAAAATTGTTGTAATATTTTTCTTATGTTTGTAAATATTTTATTATTTTCTGTAACTTAGTTCTTTTTTATTTTTTGTACTTTAGATAGTTTATTTAATTTTATTTATTTGTAGCAATTGTGTTTAATTAATTTATTGATAGTGTAGTGTTAGGTTAATTGTAGGTAATTGTAGGTAGTTTATTTAATTATTTTATTGATAGGGTAGTGTTAGGTTTAATTATATCTTAGGTTAGGATTTATTTTACAGGTAAATTTGTTATTATTTTAACTAGGTAACTATTAAATAGTTCTTAACTATTTAATAGCTATTGTACCTGGTTAAAATAATTACAAAGTTGCCTGTAAAATAAATATTAATCCTAAAATAGCTATAATATAATTATAATTTATATTGTAGCTATATTAGGATGTATTTTACAGGTAAGTATTTAGCTTTAAATAGGAATTATTTATTTAATAAGAGTTAATTTATTTCGTTAGATAAAAATTATATTTAACTTAGGGGGGTGTTAGTGTTAGGGTTAGACTTAGCTTTAGGGGTTAATACATTTATTAGAATAGCGGTGAGCTCCGGTCGGCAGATTAGGGGTTAATAATTGAAGGTAGGTGTCGGCGATGTTAGGGAGGGCAGATTAGGGGTTAATACTATTTATGATAGGGTTAGTGAGGCGGATTAGGGGTTAATAACTTTATTATAGTAGCGCTCAGGTCCGCTCGGCAGATTAGGGGTTAATAAGTGTAGGTAGGTGTCGGCGACGTTGTGGGGGGCAGATTAGGGGTTAATAAATATAACATAGGGGTCGGCGATGTTAGGGGTAGCAGATTAGGGGTACATAGGGATAACGTAGGTGGCGGCGATTTGCGGTAGGAAGATTAGGGGTTAATTATTTTAAGTAGCTTGCGGCGACGTTGTGGGGGGCAAGTTAGGGGTTAATAGATATAATACAGGGGTCGGCGGTGTTAGGAGCAGCAGATTAGGTGTACATAAGTATAACGTAGGTGGCGGTCGGCAGATTAGGGGTTAAAAATTTTAATCGAGTGGCGGCGATGTGGGGGGACCTCGGTTTAGGGGTACATAGGTAGTTTATGGGTGTTAGTGTACTTTAGGGTACAGTAGTTAAGAGCTTTATAAACCGGCGTTAGCCAGAAAGCTCTTAACTCCTGCTATTTTCAGGCGGCTGGAATCTTGTCGTTAGAGCTCTAACGCTCACTGCAGAAACGACTCTAAATACCGGCGTTAGGAAGATCCCATTGAAAAGATAGGCTACGCAAATGGCGTAGGGGGATCTGCGGTATGGAAAAGTCGCGGCTGTAAAGTGAGCGTTAGACCCTTTAATCACTGACTCCAAATACCAGCGGGCGCCCAAAACCAGCGTTAGGAGCCTCTAACGCTGGTTTTGACGGCTACCGCCGAACTCTAAATCTAGGCCTGGGTATCTGTATGTGTTTTAGGATGTTATTTTTTTTACATAAGAACACCCTTCAGCAACAATAAAGAAGAACTGCTGCATATAAGGAAACAATTTAACCTAATCATGCAACATTCTTTCCCTAAAAAAAAACAATGCACCTAAAATACAAAGTTTTATTTTTCATGTGAAAGATTGTGTAAGCATATGGTTTATACATGCTGATGTAAACTTCATATGATTTTAACGTTAAGCTGGAATCTTGTACATGTGTCAACACAAGCTTTTATATGGCTTGCCTTTCACACTAATGTACATACTTTTATATGGTTTTCATGCAGAAATATAGGACCCCTTTTAATCAAAGTTTCAACTTCTTGACACTCAGTTTCAATACGTCCACTGAACCTTACAAATCTGGCTAGATTACAAGTGGGGCGCTAACGTTACTTGCGCTCAAATTACAAGTTGCACTCATACTACAAGTTGAAAGTAAACACAACGGCACAAGCGCAAACTAAATTTCCATTTGTCTAGTTAGCGTGACTGAAGTCATTGTGTAAATGGTTAGGGCTAAATTAATAGTTGCACCAAACACAACATAAATATGTATAGACATATATTTTACAAAAAAATACATCAGATATAAATGAAATATATGTTTAAAACTAAATAGAACATTTTCTTCTATGTGAAGAACATTGGAATGTAAAATATTCATAACTACCTTCAGGTTAAGCACAGTTGGTCTAACATGGTGTCGGGTTGGCGCACAAGTGATAAATGTAAGGTTTTTCCATTTGTGCACTCCCAAGAAGTCTATGTGGTGAATAAATGAATGCGTCATGATATTCAAAGTTCTCAAGTTAGGATCCACATCTTAACAGAATCTTACCTAACTCTAACAACCAGTGAGCATAAGTACAACAGTTTAAAATTAATTTAAACTTAAACAACTGTTTCAAAGAGACACTAAAGTCAAAATGAAACCTTCATTATTCAGTTACAGCATGCAATTTAAAAAACAAAACAAAACACTTTCCAACTGACTTCTCTTATCACATGTGCTTTGTTCCATCCTTTCTTGAAGAGCATACCTAGGTAGGCTCAGGACCAGCAATGCTGGTAGATTTCTGGTGATTGGTGACTGTACATATATGTCTCTTGTCATTGGCTCACCAGATGTGTTTAGCTAGTTCCGAGTATTGGATTGCTAATCCTTTGCCTACTCTTAAACAATGGATGCCAAGAGAACAGTGCAAATGTATTGGGAAAGTTGTTTAACCTCTTAACAAACAACGTACTAATGCAGCTTCACCAACAGCGACAAAGCTGTGCTAGTACTCTTGTCGACATTGGCAAAACTTGCTCTATTTCTAGGGCATGTATTGGGGCTATGGGAGACTTGTAAGTAAGTGGACATTAAGTGGTTATATTGCATGTTCTATCTCAATTATGAAAGTTTAATTTTGACTTTTTTTGTTTAAAATAAAATCATGTTTGCTACTATTTCCTATATGTGACAGAAAATTATTGACCAAAAAGTCCCCTGCAAGCAGTTACCTAATTGACCTTGGTGGTTTTCTAACTGAAATATCCACCTCTGTAGGTGCTATAGAAGACTGCTGCTCCTTAAAATTTACCAGTTATTTTAAGAAATGATAACAAGTAATTTTGTTACTTCCTTACTCAGTACAAATTCAAATTATACGCCCACTACGAAAGGCTGAAATATTCTGTAAAGCACTACAGACTGGTTCTCTTTCCGCCTATTGGATGGTGGAGCAGTGGAGTTGTGGGGTGGGGGTCCCCCCTTTTTTTTCTTCTTTTTTTTTTTTTTCTTCTCTTCTTCCTCTCCCCATTCGGGTGTTTTCTTTCTTGTTTATATGATAATGTGAAAATGTCACTATACGAAGCCAGGGGTAAGACCTGTCTGCCATTGATTTATAATTAATAATTGCATATATAACAGAATATCTGGGCAAGGTGACTTCCGGCTGTGGGTGGGGCCAACAGGTAGCACGCAGGTAGAGTGCTGGTAGCTACCGACGGCTCTATTCTCCTATACGATAGGAACTCCACTACTCTACAGCCTCCCGTTATGAGCCTTGTCCTAAGGAAAGATATTAGGACTGGCTAGTGATCTGCGGATCTCGGATGGGAAGTCACTAGAAGGCACAACTGCTCTATGGCTAGGAGCACCCGGAGAAGCTGCCCTGTTTCTCGGGCAAACTATGCTGACATACAAAATCATTTATCAGAAACAAACCGCCATTCTTAACAGAAGCCTCAAGGTAAACGAATGATGCACAAACAGCGCCGAAGATAGACTGTGCTGTTCCTCCTAAACTCCTGCAGCAGAATCTGGAAGACAAACAGAGAGACAGCTAACCTTCTCTGCAGGTGCAGCACACTTGGAGTCTAAGAATACATCGCCGCCAAAAAAATGCTACGGAGCTGTGCATCAAAAGCATTATACAGTGTTTGACGGCTCTTCTCATTGATACCCCTCGTAAAGCTCCCGAGTACCCGAGGAGTTTGTTTGGACTGGAGGGCAGGTGTTTCCGTGTTCTGAACAAAGCGACTGCTGCTTACAGGTCTTCTTGTTCGAACTATGAACTTTGGAAACAGCGTATCGCAGTAACCCCACCTAAACCTGCAGGACTACAGGCAACACCTAAGGAGACTGAGGACCCGGTGTTCTCTGGAATCCGGCCGCACCTGGTGGCGGCTTTCACACAAGCAGGGTCGAATAAGAGGCACCTGCGTGATTCAGAGGCCCCAGAGGATTTCAAACAGTCAGAGGTAAACCTTTTTGTGAGCTGAAGGTGCTTAAAGCAAGTCCTATTGTTACCACTATCGCTGAATATTGGCTGGCTTAGAGCCCTGGTTATACCCTTTCGATAAGTCCAGTCGGCAGTATATTCTTGGCCCTTATCTGAGAGCAAGCAGTGGTACGGGAGAAATCCTTCAACAAAGGGTGGACCTGTGCCACAGGACAAAGTGGATCTCATCTCAGGTACTCTTTAACTTCTTTTCTTTGGCGGATATATTGGGTCAGTGGGCCCCCTCTTAAGGAGCGACTATACAGGGATCCCTTGCTGTGGGCCAAAGCATAAAGTAGCGCCATTGGCGGCCCATATAAAGACATAAAGTAAAGAAAAAGAATACTTAATGTGATGTGACATTGCCATTTTTTGCTAGCCCTTTTTTTTTTTTTTTTTTTGTTTGTTTTCTCTCCCCTATTATCAGAAACGCTGGCAACCTTATAGTTAAAAGAAAAAAGGGGAAAAAAGAGACGCTTATCCAGAGTATCAAGAATATTTTATTGCATCTGTAGGATCAGATACTATTTGCAACAGTATACACGCTAGTAATATAAGAATGTATCTTAGCTGACTAAGCCATAAGAAGTACTATAATTGACTTTTTTTTTTTTTTTTTTTTTTTTCTTTTCTTTAGACTTGTATAAAGTGTTAGCCTTAACCAAATTTCTGTAACTGTGAAAATTTAACAGTACAAATTAAGGGTTGTAGGGGGATCTAGAAATGTAAGATAGCCGAATACGACAACTAGAGGCACAGAGTATTTAGTGTTAAATTTGAGTCCTCTTCTTGTTGTTCTTTTTTCTTTTTGTTCTTTTTCTGTCTATCTATTTTTCTGCCTTTCTATCACAGCTTTCACTTCTCTCTTTCTCTCTCTTTCTTTTTTTTCTCTTTTTCTTCCCTCTTTTTCCCTTTTTTTTCTCTCTCGCACACGGTATTTATATTAACACTAGTTATTTACACTCACCACAACACTTTTTTAAAATTGGATGTTCTTTTTATTTTTGTGTTCACAGCTACACTCTAGCACTGATTTAGATTAAGTGGCCACGTAGCCACCTTCTCACAGAATTTTTTTTCTCTTTTTCCTTTCTTCCCCTTTCTTCACTACACACTCACACAATATCACGGTGAATGGACAGATTTATTACACTTCCAAAAGGTTCTTCACCTAAAATGCCACCAAGACAAAAAGATAAGAAGGGCAACACTAAAAATATGGAAAATGTGCTTGAGGTCTCACAAGATCAAGGAGCGGTTAATGTGGGGATTAATGATACGACAGAATTTGCTGCACAAGTAGCAAAGCTGATGACCCCTCATTTAGATCTAATTAAGGCTGAAATTAAAGCAGAGATTCTTAGTTTAAAAGATGACTTCAGACAATTTACGGCAAGGTTAACGGAGGTGGAGACTAGGGTCTCAGAGGCGGAGGACAGAATAAATACCCATAGCTCTGATATCACTGTTCAAGGGAAAACTATTGCACAATTACAAGAACGCCTAGAAGACCTTGAAGATAGGTCGAGGCGCAATAATCTTCGGATCATTGGTCTCCCTGAAACAGTGAAATATCAAGATCTGCTTCATTTCGTTTCTGTCACCCTCCCTCAGGCCCTTATGATTCCTCCTCCCCCTACACCTTTCCTGATCGAGAGAGCACACAGAATAGGCCCCCCTAAGGATAGTAACACTTCACCAAAAGCTAGAACTGTTATTTTCAAGTTTGTGAGTTTCCAGGATAAGGTTTTGTACTTGACGTATTACAGGAAAATGAGAAGAAAGGGGGAAAGAAAGGAAGAGAAAGGAAGGAAGGGAAAAGGAGGAAAAGAAAAAAAAGAAAAAAGAAAGTTCATGTTTTGCTGAATAAAAATGCCATTTCCTCTGCTTACCTGACCCAAAGGCACTCAAACTGATGGTTAAATAAAAAAAGAGCTAAAAAGTTTTAAAACTACAAAATTGTTCAGAACTGAAAGGGATAATGGGGTCAATTCTAATCTTTCCAATTTTTCTTCAGGTGCTGAAAAAAATGTGCAACTGTTATTGTTTATTATTAACATATTGATCACAGTCTTTCCAAGCCGAACAGAGCAAAAATTATTAATTTACATGAGATTTAATCTCAATTTTGTCACAATGGCATTTGGAACTTCTAATAATGGATGCCAATCACTGAAATACCAAAGAGTTTAATAAAGTCCATATAAGGATTAAAAAAAAAAAAAAAAAAAAAACAGAATATCTGGTGTTATAGACAGACATTAAGAATGTATATCTCTTTACGTTAGCTGATACACGTTGCACAAAGTGTATTGTTTACGAAGCTATGACAAATTGGTATTGAGATGATATCTTATTACTGCTATACTGTCTGTTTCTTTTATGTTTTATATTCTGTAACACTGACCACTGGTCACTTTTTCTTTCTCTGATATGTATATTGACGGATAAATAAATATATATAAAAGAAGACTGCTGCTAAAAGGAAAAAAAAACTAATTGTATACAACCATTTTAGTAATTTTACTTTGCAGTTTCAGCTGTGTCATTGGACATAGTTAATTGAATTAATTTCTTATCTCACATGGACTGATGAATTTTATGACATATTACCTCCTCTTTGTTAAAATATATATATACACTTTAACTAAAATATTCTCTTACTTGGAATTTTAACGCACAATTTAGTCTTCTCACAAAAAGAAATAAGAAATAGATAAAAGAGTAGATACAGCACATCATTTAATTAAAATGAATTGTTTTGCAGACTTCTATTTACTGTACAAAAATCAATCAGCTAAAATGTTATGATAAGCAATAAACTGCTCACTGCAAGCTAGACGTGCAGAAATTTAGTTCTGAATAAGCTGCATAAGGAGTCTTTTGGGAACTTTAAGGGAGATGATGAAAGTACACAAGTGATTAAAGTTCCCAGAGTCAAAAGCCCCTTTCTTCTCATTTGATAAGGGATTTGGTAAACAACACATTTCTCTGTGGAAATGCTGAAACTCAAAGTTTCTTCCTGCTTTTAATACTTTGAAATAAAAAGAAAACACAAGGAGTATGTTGGCATCTGAGATTTCAAGGTAACTTTGCAATGACATATTTGTTTTAAATTTTTTTGTGGATAAAATTAAATAAAGTTTTCCATTCAAGACCCCATTCTAATCGATAGAGTCATTGCATAAAAGTTTTTTGTTGTTGTTTCTTCTATTTTTTTATTCATTCTAATCCATTAGAGAAGACACTTTTTGAATTGTAAAAAATTACCAAATAATTTATAAAGTATAACAAAAAAAGTTTTTTTTCTCAGGTATTTTCACAAATATCCAAGCATTTAATTGCTATCCATCCAAAAGGGTATATGTCCAAGTTTCTAGAGTAAAACAAGGGACTGGCCCACTTACCAATAGATAGAATTGTTTATGAATCAGTAAACTAAGAAATATGATTAGAGGGAAATAGTAAAAGTCTTGTTTTGCATGTTTAAATGTGATAGAGGTTATACATTTTTTTTATAATAATATAATAATTTTGCTAAGAAAAATCATGATGTAGCATAATAATAATAATTACCTCTTTATAAAAAAAAATAGTCTCTTTCATCAGTTGTTTTATATGCTACATATATTTGTTTGTTTTTTCACCAGCTACCAATAACGAGTGTCTTCCTGCTTTGCCTAACAGCTGTAAGAGATTTCTGTGCACTTGATTTATTTTGTAGCAGAAATGTTGCTATAGCAACTAAACTCTGTAGTTCTTCTATTGAAGATTAGAATTTAGAATTTGAATAAACAAATATTTTACTGTTAGTGGCTTCACATCACAGTAATATAGCTACTTATTAGTAGATTGCACTGATATGTTAACATGTGAGGAGTAATGTGGAACCTGCACAAACACTGTTTGGCTGTTCTGCAAGCAAATGAAAGGAAGATTAGTAACAGCTTGGATTGCAGCAGTGTAAATGCTACGTGAATACTAGTGGGGCAATGTCTGTGAAAATGCTGTAATTAGCAGCTCTGTGACCTCATAATGCTACACCAAGCAAGGGCTGACACACAGGAAAGGCATGTTATTGACATCAGTTGACAGATTCTTATAGGGCAGAGATGGTGTCCAGGAGATGGAAGGTGCCCTCTCATTTGGTGAGTAAGAGGGCGTGTTCTGCACCTTGATACTGATTTTGGTGGCATACCAGTTGTTGGCTTTTACAATCTGTTCAAGAACAGTGCCTATTGGTAGTTATGCATATGACACCATTGATTGGAAATCAACAGCTAGTTTTGAGGGCAGTGGAAAGCATATTTACTTACAATATAAATGGTTGCAAATTGTTACAAAAAATAGTAGATGTGTTTTTCTAAATCTAAAACAACAACTTGAAAATAGCTTTCATTTTTAAAATCACTAAAAAGTTCCTTTAAATTCATGAATAGAAGGTATAGAAAAGGACAATTAAGTTTTGATTCAATCTAATTCATGCAGCAAAATAAGATACATTGACATTAAACTCATACAAATTGTAACTTGTAGCATATGAAGAGCAATATTAAAACATGTGTAAAAGTAGGTATACAGTACTGATCGGGTCATGTATAGTTTCTTAAGTTCTCAAAATGTCCTCCATCAATGTAGCACCAAATGTTGATATATGCTTGTGAGATGAACTCCTTAAATATGTCCACTGTGTAAAGTTTCCTCTCAAAACCCTTCTCCTTTACTACACCACAAATAAAGAAGTCCATAGGTGGTGTCAGGTGAACATGAAAAAAAAAATAATGAAAAAAAAAAAAACATGACCTAATCGCTATTGTAAACCTACTTTTGGCCCACACATACACATATATATCATATATCATATATATCATATATCATATATATATAGGGTAGCATGAATCTACCCTCCTATAGTCAACTACCTGGTTAATCTGTTTACCATAATATATATCATCACAAAAACAGTAGTACACCAGGATTTTCGTCAAAAACAAAAGTCAAATTTATTGACGTTTCTGGGAATTATCTCCCCTTCTTCAGAACAAGAATAACACAAATTAGAAAAAACTTATCACTCCTGAAGGAGATTAAAGTGGAGGCCAATGACATATTGGTAGTACTAGATGTGAACAGTCTATATACCATTATTCCCCATTAGGCTGGATTGGATAGAGTAAAGGAGTAATTATTAACTTCTACCAAATATGTGGGTCACCCATTGAATTTGTGTTACAACTTGCAGATTTTTGCCTCACTAAAAAATATTTTAAATTTGAAAAATCTTTTTTATCTCCAAATAGCGGGCACGCCGATGGGGTCAAATATGGCCCCATCATATGCCAACTTTTTTATGGCCGGCTTTGAAAACCAATTTCTTTGGTTGAAGGATGTACCTCAGGTAATATTTTACAAGAGGTACATCAACAACATTTTTTTGATTTGGAGAGGGGGCACAGAAAGTCTACTACAGTGGTTTCAAGACTGTAATAACACAAATACAACAGTTAGATTTAAGATGTCCTACAATGAGAGTCAAATTGCATTTCTAGATTTGTTAATTATGAAGGAACAATCTGGATTGGAAACAACATTATACTCCAAGCCCACTGACTGCAATTCTGTTTTGATGGCAAACAGTTGCAATGCCCCATCCCTAGTTAGATGATTATTAAATCACAATATATTAGGGCAATTGGAAATAATTCTAACAGAGAGACAGGGAAGTCACAAGTACAGGAGATGCACAACACATTTTTGAACAGAGGATACAAGCAAGCAATGTTCGAAGCAGTGAGAGAGCAAATTAAAAATGTCACTCGACACAAGCTTCTACAAAAAGTAAAAATAAATCAAACATTGGATAAGAACGTCATCTTCACAACCACATTTAAAGTGGGACAGTCTATCAAGGAATTCTGGCATATCCTACTTTCAGATACCAAACTGAAGTTTGCCAAGGGATCTAGTCCTATAGTAGGATTCAGATGCAATACCAACCTCAGAGATCTTCTGGTCATTTAAGATCTGGTCTGATGTTACACTAGTGAGGATTCAGGGGGACCACAAAAAGGATGCTACAGATTCCCAATTTGCACAACATTTAATGGTTTGATTGCCACCAGAAAATTCAATCATCACCATGGTGGTCACAAATATACCATCAACCACTCTATTATGTGCACTACTACCCAGGTGGTGTATATGTTGATATGCCCATGTGGCCTACATTACATAGGGAAGACCCAGGGGACTATTTACGAATGGATGGCAAACCATCAAATGGCCATCAAGAAAGAGGAATCAGAGCAGCTGGTGGTGCGCCATTGGATGGAAGTGAAACATCCTATATCTTCAGTCAGAGTAATTCCGATTGACCATATTCCCAAGCCATCACAAGGCGGCAACAGAAACAAACTGCTTCTAAAAAGAGAGGCAGAGTGGATGTTCAGGCTGGACACTATACACCCAAAGGTACTCAACTCTATGCCCGATTTTTGCTCTTTAACCTAAGGAGTACTGGGGACGTTGTATAAAGTGGGTATGGAGTAAGCGTGGTTGTGGATGGGGACAGGATTGGGGTTACATTCAGTTTATTGATAATAATTTGACAGAAATAAAATCATACTTTTGCATCAGCAAGGACCCTCTCAAAGGGAAATCAGTAAACAAACTGGATACTCAAGCTGTGGTATTCAAGCTGTTATAAATTTTTTTGAAGAATCATGAGAGGTGAAGGACAAAAAAAAGGACTGGCATGCCAAGAAAATCTGATTAGAAGTTACTCAGATTTTTTTCTTTCAGAGACCAGAAGTACAGCAAGGACTTGGCTCAGCATCTGGCAGCTTCATCGAGAAGCCATGTTGACCCTTCTACAGTCTGAAGAAGCTTTATCAGGAATGATCTTTGTGGAAAGGTAGCAGCCAAGAAAGAACTTTTTGGAAGGGAAACAGGGTAAAAAGGCTAAGACATGCTAAAGCTCACAAAGATTGAAATGAAGATCAGTGGAAAAGAGTATTATGGAGTGACAAATACAAGTTTGAGACTTTTGGGTCCAATCATCGAAAATATGTAAGAAGAAAAGTTGGAGAGAGATGGAAGAATGAGAGCTTGTGGCCTTTAGTAAAAACATGGTGAATGGTTAGTCCTGGTTTGGGATTGCATTTCTGCCAGTGGTGTTGGCAATACTGTCCAAATTGATGGGAACATACAGGTTTTATTTCATTACGCCATTCCTTCTGGAAAGCGGCTGAGTGGGAATGTTTTTACTTTTCAGCATCATTACGATCCCAAGCAAACTGCTAATCATATTTGGAGAGAAAAACAGCTGATTAAACACTGACAGTCATGGACTAGCCTCCACAGTACACATTTTATTAATGGAAGTAAATTGGAAAATTGTTTAAAATTACATGCTCTATCTGAATCATGAAAGTTTAATTTTGACTTGAGTGTCCCATCAACCTTAATGATAAATGTAAATTCTGCCTTAGTTTTAAGTTTAACCCTAACCATAGCCCTTACCCTAAACATAACACTAGCTCTAGCCTTCATTCAGACCTCAACCATAGCTCTAACTCAAGTGTAATTACAGCCTTAACTACAAAGTTAAATGCATAAATGTTTTGTAGATTATCCATTTATACAGCCCATCTGGGAGTGTTTTTGTAACAATGTATAGTTTTGCTTATTTTTAATAACATTTTGCTGATTTTCAGACTCCTAACCAAGCACCACATTATCAGATGTAGACAGACTCCTGCTGCTCCTGTTTGTGTAAAGGTCTATTTTTAAAAGCGGAGAAGGGGGGAGTGTCTGCACTTCTTGGTTCCCCAGTCCCTTTCACTAGGTGTCCCAGCCTAACCTCATTAACAGTGCTAGACTTGAAGCTTCTAAGTAAGTTTTTAAAATGTTTTATAATAGATTATTTTATCAGTATCTGTGCATATTCTTCTTTATAATAGTGTCTTTTACATGCAAGGATATTCACTGAACAGCAACAAACAATGTAGGGTACAATTGCACTCAGATGTGATCGATCACCACTTGTAGTGCTCATGAAGCAGACTGGGGACATGGAGTTTCCCAGCTAAACTCATATCAAGGAGCTGGCAGACCGAAGGTAATGACCATGTACGTTCTCCTGCATCTCTAAACATGGATTTGCAACTGTGGCATGTGATGTCACCAGCTCCCTTCTCTCCAGCAATGGACACAGGAACTCCCCAAATTAAAAACAGCATTAGCTCTAAGTGAGAGATGTTGTCTGTGTAGGATTCAATTGCTATGCTCACACCAGAGAGGTGTAAAGGATAAAACAGCAGGTATCAATAAAAAAGTAAAAAAGCTTAATAAGCTAAAAGCATTACAGCAACGCGTTTCTCAGCAATACATCATGTTGTTTTATCAGGCTGTAGAAATTGCACATTAAATCAACATTTAAATACCCGCTATGTGTAACCATAAAGCCCCACCTATCATCTATTAAAGGGAGCAAGGACATTATATTAGTTGTTTATATTCAAACTGACATACAAACCTACTTACAAATCAGTTATTAAAAAAAATACGGATACAAGATTAATCTATCATAGGTAAGAAGGACACTGTGATAAAGTTATATGTATTCACATATCTATATATACAAGACATAGAAAAAATACACAGTCATAATTGATTGTTTGTAAACATTTTACAAATTGTTATACATACCATTAAATTTGTATAAATATAACGCAAGAAAAGTAATTTGTAAAAGTAGTGAAACTAGGGGAGTTCCTGTGTCCTTTCGAAGGAGGCTGGGGATGCCACAGTTGCGGATCTGTATTTAGAGATAGAGGAGAAAGCAGATGTGTCAGGGTGCCAGGAATCAGACTGAGACAAGAAGTGCAAACATAATCACACCTTAATTAATAACAAAAATTATAAAAAGTCCATAAGTCAACTAACAAGCCAGGAGTCAAAACCAGAGCTGGTAGTCAGGATCAGGAACATGCAGAACAGCGAAGTCAGGAACAAGCCAGGGATCAGGAACCAGAAGAGACGTCAGACTAGCCAGGTAATACACAGGAACTCAGAAACAGGTCTGAGACAACGCAAGGGCAAAGCATAATGAACAGAGGCCCTTTAAATAATAAGTGATGACATCACAATTCTGAGACTGCAACCTGTCTCACATGTTTGATGTACAACAGTCTGACCATAAGAGGGCGTGCAGGAAATGAGCACCATCATACACTCTGAACCAGATTCAGCAAGAAAGGTGAGTAAAATGGCTGCCAGCAGCACATGGCAAACAAAGCAGGGAAAAAACCCTGAAAGTACCCTCCCCTCAACGACCCCTTCTCCACGGAAGGACAAAAGGCTTATTGGGGAAAAGGGCATGGAAGGCGTGGAGGAGCATGAACATCAGAGGAGGAAACCCATGAACGCTCCTCTGGACCGTAACCCCTCCAGTGAACCAAATACTGTACGCAACCCCTGGACATAAGAGAGTCAATAATGCTGCTGACCTCATATTCTTCATGGTTGTAAACAAAGATAGGATGGGCACGAGGCAACACAGTGGTAAACTGATTACAAACCAATGGTCAAGAGCATAGGCTACAGGATTGACCCGTCGGTGTATCCAAAAAAGGACCAACATAACAGGGAGCCAGTTTATTGGAAGGCACATGAAGGTTCAAGTTGCGGGAGGACAGCCAAACCCTCTTACCAACCTGGTAGGATGCCGCGGGCAGACACCTACGATCAGCCTGGAACTTTTGGAGCTGCATAGAACGATGAAGGCAATCCTGAATCTGCACCCACGTGGAACGGAGTTGCTGGAGATGCTCCTTCAAAGCCGGAATTCCCTGAGACATAAATGAATCGGGCAACAAGGATGGTTGAAATGCATAATTCGCCATGAATGGGGATAACTGGGAGGAAGCATTAATAGCACTATTATAAGCGAACTCTGCCCAAGGTAACAGTTCAGACCAATTATTGTGATGATCTGAGACATAGCAACGGAGGAACTGTTCCAGAGCTTGATTAGACCATTCCACAGCCCCATTGGATTGAGGGTGATATGCAGAGGAAAAGGAAAACTGGATCTCCATTTGAGAACAAAAGGAACACCAAAATCTGGAGACAAACTTGCTACCCTGAAAATGTACCAAAATGTGTGCAAAGAGATTTGCAACACGAAAGGAAAGACTGCAGATTACTGGATTATATAATAAATCGGCCCACTAAAGATTAAGGTCAGACAAGTAAAGATAAATAAATATGTGAATAAAGTCATACAAACATACTCATTTATACTAAATAACTTTATTGGAGAAAAATATTGAAAAGTCCGACTGGACTCATACTCATGCACACACACACATACAATTAAAACTAGCTGAAACTCAGGTAATATTGGTAGTATATCAAATAGCACTCTGAAAATCAAAAATTATTTACTGTCAAGGGATCTTGACTGTTATAGTATTTTTAATAATAATCCCTGGCAGTATGCAATTGGCTATAGACAGCGAGAAAGAATATCTGCTAAATTAGTTAGTCCTCCATAGGAGCAAACGTGCACAAAGAGGAATAGACAAAACACTGTGTGATTTAATGTGCTGGTTATTAGTGCATTAATTAGCTGTCCCTGGACAAACTTGAGTATATTAGTATTTTATTCACAAACTAAGTGAAGGTTGCGCTATAATTGTTATTCCCAGTATTGTTACTGGTAATTGTTAGGTTTTAAGTATATGGGGCTCATTGATATTAGGTATAAACCTAGAATTCAAAATACGATGTAGTAAATGCCCTTTATTTAAATAACCAGCGTAGCAATTGCTGTGTGTTACCTGCTACTCGGTGATGAATGTGTTGAATAGAATAGCTTAAATGGATATTATTTGCTACAAGCTAACGTACGTTGCCGCAAATGTATCCAGTGTATCATATGGTCACTAAAAATAATAGGGCTAGAGATATACAAAATTCCCCAGTATCCAGACAAGCCGATCACTGTTAATCATGCAAATGTAAATTAGCAACTTGCATAATAGTGCTATGTCAGCTAGTCTGAATGCTATGTAGTTAAACCACCTAGATATCGTAAGCTTTTAGAATAAAAATATACTCCCTGCTATTAGCAGGAGAAGTACCACAGGAATGCTCTGACTCAATTACAAAAAGTCACTGGTCTAATTTAATCTATAAATGGCATAAATAATTCGTACAGGATTCACCATTGAAACTGTCCCGTTACAAACACCTAACCATAATAAGTAGGAAATAAGCAAGGACTAAACTACAAAAAGGTCTCTTCTATAGCGGAGACCTGATTACTTTTAACTGTATGTAGGTATTCAGCGTATACTAATAGTGCTAAGGCTGAGTCAGCAAATTAAAAATAGAGGTTCAATAACCCCGTGTTCGTGCCCCTGACGCGCGTTTCACATTACGCTTCCTCAGAGGGGTACGCGCCGGCCGGACGGAGCGGGTAATGTTAGAATCTAGAACCCGCCTACGTGCTCTAATTGGTTCACCAAAATGGCGCTATGTAACTTCTCATTGGTCAATATTCACAGTGTGACAAGAAGAGCACATTGCCTTAGTGAGCTGACAGGTTCTCATTTGCGAGCTGGATTGTCAATAGATTTTAAAGGGCAAGAGCCAATGTATCTGTCAAATATTTATAGTCACGCATCGAGAAAAAGGCGTATTGAATGCACTACGAATGGTGCATGATTGCATCATTTTGTCGTTTGCAACAAAATGTGATACTGGTGATACATATCTCTGTTTGTGATATGATTTATCGAATGGAACATGCAAGTCGTTTCACTGATATTACATTTAAGTCATCTGTATCTGCTTGATATTGTACTATAGAACTTTCAATATAAATTATATGGATACTAAAATGAATAAAAATAATAATTCAAAAAAAGGAGATGTTATTTTATCTACTATTGGTTTTCCATGTGTCTAGACAATATGTCACTGCTATATTGATCATAATAAAAAATTCATATTTGAAGAAATTTTCTGTATTTAATAGTACAGCATATGATGAATACACAGTGATTAGATGATTCCTAAATTGTCCTTAATAAAGGATAAATAAATCCACTGTAAAGTTAGGGAACTAAATAGTGCACTAATACCCAGCACATTAAATCACACAGTGTTTTGTCTATTCCTCTTTGTGCAGGTTTGCTCCTATGGAGGACTAACTAATTTAGCAGATATTCTTTCTCGCTGTCTATAGCCAATTGCATACTGCCAGGGATTATTATTAAAAATACTATAACAGTCAAGATCCCTTGACAGTAAACAATTTTTGATTTTTAGAGTGCTATTTGATATACTACCAATATTACCTGAGTTTCAGCTAGTTTTAATTGTATGTGTGTGTGTGCATGAGTATGAGTCCAGTCGGACTTTTCAATATTTTTCTCCAATAAAGTTATTTAGTATAAATGAGTATGTTTGTATGACTTTATTCACATATTTATTTATCTTTACTTGTCTGACCTTAATCTTTAGTGGGCCGATTTATTATATAATCCAGTAACCTGCAGTCTTTCCTTTCGTGTTGCAAATCTCTTTGCACACATTTTGGTACATTTTCATGTATAATATTGCATAAGGTTCTGGAATTCAGGGACTATAAGTATTATACAAGGTGATTTTGCCCCTGAATCTAAGAATTAAAACCCACTTCTTTTCCCTCTCCATCCCTAGTCAAATGATTGTATTTTACTAGGTTATCCTAGTTTTTCTCTGAGGGAATTAATTTATACAAAATGAATTTACAACAAGATTTAGCACTCAGACAACAGAAAAGACTTAAAGAACTCAACCAATTATTTGACAAAACAAACATTGATGACATTTCAATAACCAAAGATGAACTTAATAATACGCTATGTAATTTACATCAGACATTATACAAGCAAACCAAAAGATGGTGGAATTGGCACTTCTTTGAGAAGTATGCAGAGCGAGGTATTATACCAAGAGGTTTAAGGATCAAAATGTTCCCAGCATTTACTTTAAATAATGAAAGATTAGTAAAAGAATGGGAGGGGACACTGACAGAATGTTCACTTAAATTAATCCAAATATTAATAAAACATGACACCTTGGAACTAAACAAATTAGATGCAGAGATCAAAGAACAAAATGAACTCCTCAAAAATTTGAAGAAAAATTTGATTTTGTTGAAACTTATCAGACATATCAAAGAGAATTAGACAAACTTGAGAATGAACTAATTCAAACCAAAAAACAAAAACTACAGAGAGATATAGACGATTTTCAACAACAAAGAATTTATAAGTGGCGATACCAGACATCTAACAGAAATAGGTATAATAGAACTCAAATAAGAGAAAACAACAGTGGTACAGAAACAGAAACTGACATCTCTGATAATGAAAGCAATAGAGATGAAACGGAGCCTATGACAAGAGAGCTCCCAGTGTCAGCAACACAAGTTAACCATTTACCAAGTACATCCAACACCAATAGAGAAGTGTCTTTTTTAGCATTAAGCCACCGACAACAACAGACACTAAATTCGGCAACAGCCAACAAGCCAACAAGGGGAAACAGAAGGAAAAACACAGGCCCCCAAAGACAATCAGAGAGAAAGAAAGAGATGTGTCCATTCACCACAATCAGGACCAACTCATGAGAGTAATAAACCTGAGCAAACACTCTTTGAATACTAACCATGAGAATGTTCTCTCAAAAGGATTAACTTTCTGTCCCACCAATACTCTAAACAATCTAGTACAGTTTATGACTACACCTGCTGTGGAGGCAGGTTAGTCATTAGAAAAAAAAGAATGCTTATGTGCACTGTTATAACATCTATATTGGTAATTGAATTAGGTTACTGTGCCTTGAAAGACTAAAGAGATATTGTATGTTAAAAATTAACTTTTATTAATATCGTTTTAAAAAAGACAGCTTTTGTGGATGATAATACTGCCCTAAAGAGTTAAAAACACTCTCACTGTGCTTTGTGAATAAACAGCATGTTTTAATTATGTTGTTATTATTTAAAAAAACTAGCATGCTAAATACCAAAAAGTAGCATAAGTATTAGTCGTCTCAGCTTGGTGCTAACGCTAACCATAGTTATATGAATTACATGGTGATCTTATTACAAAGCAGGCACGCTCAGTATTTGAATTTCATTACGATATATATGATATCTATTACAATTTAACTTTGATAGGGTATTTGATACTCTGTAATCAGTTTGATAAAGGGTTTATTTAGTGGACACAGTTCACAGCCTTAGGTGTCATTTCTATACTGACAGGATTGAACAGTTAATCAAAAGAACCAGCCTTTTAATTAAGACTTTGAACACATTTGGCTACACAGTGCTTTATATATATTAATATAATCTATATATTACCTAAATACACGTACCAGCTCTTTATTTGTGGGTAATACACAATGCAGTAACTTGCATTTATATCATACAGATGTAAGATAACAAATAACAGTGTGTAGCAATAGGAGATCACTCAATATTTGTCTTTGTAGTAAATTTATTGCATATCCTGCAGTGTTTAGATCATTACTTAAGGTAGTACTCCACTAGCATTATGGTATAAGACTGTGGTATTTAATATCATAACCAGAGATATTGTACGGAATGGCTAGCCTCAATACAATACATTACATCTTGATATAATACTGTTTTAGGACTTATTTCCCACTGTTTGGGGGTGCAAATTAATAACCATAAACAGTAGGATAGTTTTATCCACCATTTGTAAGCTGCCGCCATCGTTAGTACCAATACTTTTAGTACCAATATATATTAGCAGTCTTAGATTGTAAAGTCCAAGTAGAAATTTTATAGCTCCAATATATATCACTCACTATATATAGATCATAAATAACATATATGAGTATAATAATTTAGAAACTATTGTTAGCAACATAGGCCCAAGAGGCTACAGATTTGTATATCAGCTCTTGAGTAAATTTCTCAGTTACAGTCTACTGCTCCAAGTACTACCAAGATTTACTTTTTTAGCATAATTAAAACATGCTGTTTATTCATAAAGCACAGTGAGAGTGTTTTTAACTCTTTAGGGCAGTATTATCATCCACAAAAGCTGTCTTTTTTAAAACGATATTAATAAAAGTTAATTTTTAACATACAATATCTCTTTAGTCTTTCAAGGCACAGTAACCTAATTCAATTACCAATATAGATGTTATAACAGTGCACATAAGCATTCTTTTTTTCTAATGACTAACCTGCCTCCACAGCAGGTGTAGTCATAAACTGTACTAGATTGTATCTTAAATGCTTACGCACTGCTCCTAGAGTGTTTAATAATAATTACTGACATATTCAACAGATTATATTACAAAACACTTCAGGAGTAACTATAAAGCCCTATTATTAAAATAAGGTTCCAATATTCCTTTCTCTGAACGCAATACTCTAAACAAGTTTGAGTTAATTAAAGACATACACCTATTTTCACGTAAACTGTTGTTAAAAAAGATGTACTCAAATAAAAATGATCCCTCTTTATCTAAAGAGGAGTTAGACTCTTTGCAAGATTTGGAAGATCTTTTAAGTGACTCTGATACTGAAACCCAAGCCATTCAATGGAAGAAAGGGTTAAAACCGAAATCTACATATACACCATCTGCATCCATTTCACCCCAAGTTAGTGTCTTTTCGCAGATTGTATGTCAAAAAATAGAAACATTGCCTATTTTTGATGTAAATAATAACCTCAATCTCTCTGAAAAAAGGGCGTTGAATGATATTCAAACATGGACTGATGTAGTCATTAAGCCGTCAGACAAGGGCGGAAACATAGTGTTATGGCCTAAAGATGACTATGTTAATGAAGCCATGAGACAGTTATCTAATTTAGGCCTAGATTTAGAGTTTGGCGTTAGCCGTGAAAACCAGCGTTAGAGGCTCCTAACGCTGGTTTTAGGCTAACTCTGGTATTTGGAGTCACTCAAAAAAGGGTCTAACGCTCACTTTTCAGCCGCGACTTTTCCATACCGCAGATCCCCTTACGTAAATTGCGTATCCTATCTTTTCAATGGGATTTTTCTAACTCCGGTATTTAGAGTCGTGGCTGAAGTGAGCGTTAGAACTCTAACGACAAAACTCCAGCCGCAGGAAAAAAGTCAGTAGTTAAGAGCTTTCTGGGCTAACGCCGGTTCATAAAGCTCTTAACTACTGTATTCTAAAGTACACTAACACCCATAAACTACCTATGTACCCCTAAACCGAGGTCCCCCCACATCGCCGACACTCGATTAAATTTTTTTAACCCCTAATCTGCCGACCGCCAACTACGTTATCCTTATGTACCCCTAATCTGCTGCCCCTAACACCGCCGACCCCTATATTATATTTAGTAACCCCTAACCTTCCCCCCACAACGTCGCCGCCAGCTACCTACACTTATTAACCCCTAATCTGCCGACCGCATAGCGCCGCCACCTACGTTATCCTTATGTTCCCCTAATCTGCTGCCCCTAACACCGCCGACCCCAATATTATATTTATTAACCCCTAATCTGCCCCCCACAACGTCGCCTCCACCTGCCTACACTTATTAACCCCTAATCTGCCGAGCGGACCTGAGCTCTACTATAATAAAGTTATTAACCCCTAATCCGCCTCACTAACCCTATAATAAATAGTATTAACCCCTAATCTGCCCTCCCTAACATCGCCGACACCTATCTTCAATTATTAACCCCTAATCTGCCGACCGGAGCTCACCGCTATTCTAATAAATGCATTAACCCCTAAAGCTAAGTCTAACCCTAACACTAACACCCCCCCTAAGTTAAATATAATTTACATCTAACGAAATTAATTAACTCTTATTAAATAAATTATTCCTATTTAAAGCTAAATACTTACCTGTAAAATAAATCCTAATATAGCTACAATATAAATTATAATTACATTGTAGCTATTTTAGGATTAATATTTATTTTACAGGCAACTTTTTAATTATTTTAACCAGGTACAATAGCTATTAAATAGTTAAGAACTATTTAATAGTTACCTAGTTAAAATAATTACAAAATTACCTGTCAAATAAATCCTAACCTAAGTTACAATTAAACCTAACACTATACTATCATTAAATTAATTAAATAAAATACCTACAATTACCTACAATTAAACCTAACACTACACTATCAATAAATTAATTAAATACAATACCTACAATTACCTACAATTAAACCTAACACTACACTATCAATACATTAATTAAATACAAAACCTACAAATAACTACAATGAAATAAACTAACTAAAGTACAAAAAATAAAAAAGAACTAAGTTACAAAAAATAAAAAAATATCTACAAACATAAGAAAAATATTACAACAATTTTAAACTAATTACACCTACTCTAAGCCCCCTAATAAAACAACAAAGCCCCCCAAAATAAAAAATGCCCTACCCTATTCTAAATTACTAAAGTTAAAAGCTCTTTTACCTTACTAGCCCTGAACAGGGCCCTTTGCGGGGCATGCCCCAAGAAGTTCAGCTCTTTTGCCTGTTAAAAAAACATACAATACCCGCCCCCCCCAACATTACAACCCACCACCCACATACCCCTAATCTAACCCAAACCCCCCTTAAATAAACCTAACACTAAGCCCCTGAAGATCTTCCTACCTTGTCTTCACCATACCAGGTTCACCGATCGGTCCTGAAGAGCTCCTCCGATGTCCTGATCCAAGCCCAAGTGGGGGGCTGAAGATGTCCATGATCCGGTAGAAGTCTTCATCCAAGCGGGGCAGAAGAGGTCTTCCATCCGATTGAAGTCTTCATCCAGGCGGCATCTTCTATCGACATCCATCTGGAACGGAGCGGCAGCATCCTGAAGACCTCCGACACGGAACATCCATCCTGGCCGATGACTGAACGACGAATGATGGTTCCTTTAAATGACGTCATCCAAGATGGCGTCCCTCGAATTCCGATTGGCTGATAGGATTCTATCAGCCAATCGGAATTAAGGTAGGAATATTCTGATTGGCTGATGGAATCAGCCAATCAGATTTAGCTCGCATTCTATTGGCTGATTGGAACAGCCAATAGAATGCGAGCTCAATCTGATTGGCTGATTGGATCAGCCAATCAGATTGAACTTGATTCTGATTGGCTGATTCCATCAGCCAATCAGAATATTCCTACCTTAATTCCGATTGGCTGATAGAAGGTATGTGGGTATGTGGGTGGTGGGTTGTAATGTTGGGGGGGGGTATTGTATGTTTTTTTTACAGGCAAAAGAGCTGAACTTCTTGGGGCATGCCCCGCAAAGGGCCCTGTTCAGGGCTGGTAAGGTAAAAGAGCTTTTAACTTTAGTAATTTAGAATAGGGTAGGGCATTTTTTATTTTGGGGGGCTTTGTTGTTTTATTAGGGGGCTTAGAGTAGGTGTAATTAGTTTAAAATTGTTGTAATATTTTTCTTATGTTTGTAGATATTTTTTTATTTTTTGTAACTTAGTTCTTTTTTATTTTTTGTACTTTAGTTAGTTTATTTCATTGTAGTTATTTGTAGATATTGTATTTAATTAATGCATTGATAGTGTAGTGTTAGGTTTAATTGTAGGTAATTGTAGGTATTTTATTTAATTAATTTAATGATAGTATAGTGTTAGGTTTAATTGTAACTTAGGTTAGGATTTATTTGACAGGTAATTTTGTAATTATTTTAACTAGGTAACTATTAAATAGTTCTCAACTATTTAATAGCTATTGTACCTGGTTAAAATAATTACAAAGTTGCCTGTAAAATAAATATTAATCCTAAAATAGCTACAATGTAATTATAATTTCTATTGTAGCTATATTAGGGTTTATTTTACAGGTAAGTATTTAGCTTTAAATAGGAATAATTTATTTAATAAGAGTTAATTAATTTCGTTAGATTAAAATTATATTTAATTTAGGGGGGTGTTAGTGTTAGGGTAAGACTTAGCTTTAGAGGTTAATACATTTATTAGAATAGCGGTGAGCTCCGGTCGGCAGATTAGGGGTTAATAATTGAAGTTAGGTGTTGGCGATGTTAGGGAGGGCAGATTAGGGGTTAATACTATTTATTATAGGGTTAGTGAGGCGGATTAGGGGTTAATAACTTTATTATAGTAGCGCTCAGGTCCGCTCGGCAGATTAGGGGTTAATAAGTGTAGGCAGGTGGAGGCGACGTTGTGGGGGGCAGATTAGGGGTTAATAAATATAATATAGGGGTCGGCGATGTTAGGGCAGCAGATTAGGGGTACATAGGGATAATGTAAGTAGCGACGGTGTCCAGAGCGGTAGATTAGGGGTTAATAATAATATGCAGGGGTCAGCGATAGCAGGGGCGGCAGAATAGGGGTTAATAAGTGTAAGCTTAGGGGTGTTTAGACTCGGGGTACATGTTAGAGTGTTAGGTGCAGACGTAGGAAGTGTTTACGCATAGCAAACAATGGGGCTGCGTTAGGAGCTGAACGCGGCTTTTTTGCAGGTGTTAGGTTTTTTTTCAGCTCAAACAGCCCCATTGTTTCCTATGGGGGAATCGTGCACGAGCACGTTTTTGAGGCTGGCCACTTGCGTAAGCAACTCTGGTATCGAGAGTTGAAGCTGCGTTAAATATGCTCTACTCTCCTTTTTTGGAGCCTAACGCAGCCTTTATGTGGACTCTCAATACCAGAGTTATTTTTATGGTGCGGCCAGAAAAAAGCCGGCGTTAGCTACGCGGGTCCTTACCGACAAAACTCTAAATCTAGCCGAAAGATTGTTATAAAAATTTACTATTTAACCCTCAATCTTACTATATGGAACAATATAATAAACTCATTGTCAGGACATGGGAGAATGGAACCATCACCAAAACGGAAAAAAACTTTCTGATACAAAAAAACCCTACTCTTGCGACTATATACTTTTTGCCAAAAGTTCATAAAAATCTATTCAAACCACCAGGAAGACCCATAGTATCGGGCAATAATTATCTAACTGAGGCAGCTAGCAGATATATAGATCAGAGATTAAGAGAATATTTAACTGCTATGCCCTCATATGTCCGTGATACTATGGAGGTCTTAAAGATTTTGCAAAACTTACATCTGAACAGTGATACATGGCTTATTACCGCAGATGTAGAGTCTTTATATACCAGTATCAGACATAGTGATGGGATACAGGCAGTAAAATACTTTCTCTCCACCAATGAATCTGATAATAAAGAACACAATGAGTTTATTTTACTTCTTTTGAAGTATGTCCTGACTCATAATATCTTTACATTCAAAGATAGTTTCTACCTACAAACACAAGGAACTGCCATGGGCACTTCTTGTGCCACAACATATGCCAACTTGTTCCTAGGGCACTGGGAACAAAAAGTTGTTTTTTAAGAAGGCATGGAAACATACACAGACATTGTACCCTTATGGTTAAGGTACATTGATGATGTGCTATTCATTTGGGAAGGCACACGTGAACATCTTGATGAGTTCTTCTTAGTTCTCAATCAAAATAATCTTAATATCAAATTAACATACCAAGCTGATCTGTGTAAAATTGATTTTCTAGATCTAACAATTACAAAAAATGCTGATGGTACTATTGCAACCAAAGTGTTTAGGAAAGAAACTGCCACAAATTCACTGCTGCACAGGACAAGTGCGCACCCAGGAAGTACTTTGAAAGCAATTCCATATGGAGAATTTCTACGGCTGAGGAGAAATTGCTCTGATGTCTCAACATATGAAAATGAAAGTAAACTCCTTACAATCAGGCTATCACAAAGAGGCTACAGTAACAGGGCCATCAAACATGCTAAATTCAAAGCTCTAAAAACATCTAGGGACACTTTATTGTGTCCTAAAATCAAAGACAATTCCACCACCATTCCTAGATTGATCACAACATATAATCCACAGATGCAGAGTGTGATTAAGATACTTAATGAGAATTGGCACATTCTTAGAAGTGACCTTGAGCTTAAAGACACAATAGGAGCAAGAGTACAAATAGGTTATAAGAGACCGAGAAACCTAAAGGATCAACTTGTACAGAGTCATTATGTACACACTCCGAAACAAAGTGACACTAACCCTGGCATGTACCCATGTGGTACATGTTCTGTTTGCCCTCATGTCAGAAAAATTAAAGAAATTAAGGACAAATATGGGAAAAGTCAAAAACTCAACCATCACTTCACCTGCAGATCCCTGGGAGTCATTTATATCATCTACTGTGAATGTGAAAAAGCCTATGTAGGCATGACTACTAGAGAGGCAAGGGTCAGGATTCTAGAACATAAAAACAACATTAAGAACGCAGAAAAAGATTTACAAAAAGGAAAAAAGATTACAAGTGTAGCAAAACACTTTTTATTGAAACATCGAGGCCAAAGCAGTCATTTAAAATTCTCTGTTCTGCAGAAAATCTCCCTTGGCATCAGAGGGGGTAATCTAGAAGATTCACTATTGAAAGCAGAATGTCGTTGGATACATCTACTCAATACTGTACATCCACATGGATTAAATGAATTTAACAATTACAATTTATATTTATAATATCTCTTCAAAAAACATTTTCTTCTCTAAATCCACTTCTTTCAGAATATACTAATTAAAACACAATTTAAGCATACACTAGCTCTTCACTAAGTTTTAAGAGCGATTAATTATGTTATCACATTCTTGTATTTACAAGCAATATATTTATTCAACACAATTTTTATTCTTTACCTAACAAGATTTCACATACTCACTTCACAAAAATTATTTCATACATTTCTTAATGATTTATACTATCACTTTGTAGTAATATTCCCTACTTTTAAATGTAATGTATATGTTGTTCAATACACTCTTTGTGGAATTTAATAAATGTTCACTCACACTTTTTTTATTATGGAGAGTATCACACCCCCTTTATTCCCCCCTTTTTTTCTTTGCTCACTTTTTTAGTAGATTCAAAATTTCATACTATATTTGCACTATTTAGTTCCCTAACTTTACAGTGGATTTATTTATCCTTTATTAAGGACAATTTCGGAATCATCTAATCACTGTGTATTCATCATATGATGTACTATTAAATACAGAAAATTTCTTCAAATATGAATTTTTTATTATGATCAATATAGCAGTGACATATTGTCTAGACACATGGAAAACCAATAGTAGATAATAACATCTCCTTTTTTTGAATTATTATTTTTATTCATTTTAGTATCCATATAATTTATATTGAAAGTTCTATAGTACAATATCAAGCAGATACAGATGACTTAAATGTAATATCAGTGAAACGACTTGCATGTTCCGGTCGATAAATCATATCACAAACAGAGATATGTATCACCAGTATCACATTTTGTTGCAAACGACAAAATGATGCAAACATGCACCATTCGTAGTGCATTCAATACTCCTTTTTCTCGATGCGTGACTATAAATATTTGACAGATACATTGGCTCTTGCCCTTTAAAATCTATTGACAATCCAGCTCGCAAATGAGAACCTGTCAGCTCACTAAGGCAATGTGCTCTTCGAAATCCTATTTGTCACACTGTGAATATTGACCAATGAGAAGTTACATAGCGCCATTTTGGTGAACCAATTAGAGCACGTAGGCGGGTTCTAGATTCTAACATTACCCGCTCCGTCCGGCCGGCGCGTACCCCTCTGAGGAAGTGTAATGTGAAACGCGCGTCAGCGGCACGAACACGGGGTTATTGAACCTCTATTTTTAATTTGCTGACTCAGCCTTAGCACTCTTAGTATATGCTTAGTATATGAATACCTACAGACAGTTAAAAGTAATTAGGTCTCCGCTATAGAAGAGACCTTTTTGTAGTTTAGTCCTTCCTTATTTCCTACTTATTATGGTTAGTTGTTTGTAACGGGACAGTTTCAATGGTGATTCCTGTACGACTTATTTATGCCATTTATAGATTAAATTAGACCAGTGACTTTTTGTAATCGAGTCAGAGCATTCCTGTGGTTCTTCTCCTGCTAATAGCAGGGAGGATATTTCTATTCTAAAAGCTTACGATATCTAGGTGGTTTAACTACATAGCATTCAGACTAGCTGACATAGCACTATTATGCAAGTTGCTAATTTATATTTGCATGATTAACAGTGATCGGCTTGTCTGGATACTGGGGAATTTTGTATATTTCTAGCCCTATTATTTTTAGTGACCATATGATACACTGGATACATTTGTGGCAACGTATGTTAGCTTGTAGCAAATAATATCCATTTAAGCTATTCTATTCAACACATTCATCACCGAGTAGCAGGTAACACACAGCAATTGCTACGCTGGTTATTTAAATAAAGGGCATTTACTACATCGTATTTTGAATTCTAGGTTTATACCTAATATCAATGGGCCCCATATACTTAAAACCTAACAATTACCAGTAACAATACTGGGAATAACAATTATAGCGCAACCTTCACTTAGTTTGTGAATAAAATACTAATATACTCAAGTTTGTGCAGGGACAGCTAATTAATGCACTAATACCCAGCACATTAAATCACACAGTGTTTTGTCTATTCCTCTTTGTGCAGGTTTGCTCCTATGGAGGACTAACTAATTTAGCAGATATTCTTTCTCGCTGTCTATAGCCAATTGCATACTGCCAGGGATTATTATTAAAAATACTATAACAGTCAAGATCCCTTGACAGTAAATAATTTTTGATTTTTAGAGTGCTATTTGATATACTACCAATATTACCTGAGTTTCAGCTAGTTTTAATTGTATGTGTGTGTGTGCATGAGTATGAGTCCAGTCGGACTTTTCAATAAAATAAAGTTATTTAGTATAAATGAGTATGTTTGTATGACTTTATTCACATATTTATTTATCTTTACTTGTCTGACCTTAATCTTTAGTGGGCCGATTTATTATATAACCCAGTAACCTGCAGTCTTTCCTTTCGTGTTGCAACTCTCTTTGCACACATTTTGGTACATTTTTATATATAATATTGCATAAGGTTCTGGAATTCAGGGACTATAAGTATTATACAAGGTGATTTTGCCCCTGAATCTAAGAATTAAAACCCCACTTCTTTTCCCTCTCCATCCCCAGTCAAACTTGCTACCCTGGTCTGACACTATCTACTTGGGTAACCCATGTAAATGGAAGACCTTCCGGCAAAAATTGAAGCAAGGTCCTGAGCAGTAGGCAACTTCTTCAAGGGAATGAAATGTGACATTTTAGAAAAACGGTCAACCACCATTAGGATAACAGTATTGCCATTGGAAATGGGGAGCCCGACAATGAAGTCCATGGAAAGATGTGTCCAAGGATGCTCACCATTAGCAATAGGTTGAAGAAGATCCACAGGTAGACGTCAAGGAGTCTTATTCTGTGCACAGACTGATCAGAATGAAGACCTGGCCACCAGCATTGTCGAGTGACAGACCAAATCATTTGATTCTTGCCCGGGTGCCTGAGGCTTTAGGATAGTGGTAAGTGTGCAATAGTTTAGTTTGAAGATTCTCAGGTACATAGCACTTACCACTAGGTTTTTCATGCAGTGCATTGGTTTGTGCAGCCAGGATCTCCTCCCCTAAGGGAGAAGTCAAATTAGTATGTATGGTGGCTAAAATATGGTCAGGAGGAATAACTGGAATAGGTACAGACTCCTCCTTGGACAGAGGCGAAAATTGATGAGAGAGGGCATCAGCCCTAACATTCTTACTACCAGACAGGTAGGAGACCACATAATTAAACGGAGACAAATATAGCACCCATCTTGCCTGTCGGGGCGACAAACGTTTTGCTTCTGATAGATAAGTCAAATTCTTGTGGTTAGTAAGAATGAGCACTGGTATGCTAGTACCCTCGAGAAGGTGCCTCCATTCTATGAGTGCCAAAATTATGGGCAGTAATTCCCTGTCACCAATTTCATAATTGTACTCCGCCGGAGACAATTTCTTAGAGAAGAAACCGCAAGGATGCAAGGAACCGTCAGGCTTAGGACGTTGAGAGAAGAGGGCACCTACTCCAGTCTCAGACGCAACAAGCTCAAGAACAAAAGGCAGGACAGGGTTAGGATGAGCCAGAACTGGAGTGGCAGCAAAGTCAGTCTTAAGACTCTCAAAAGCCTTATTGGCAGTAGGTGACCAATGGAGTGGGTCATTCTCCTTATGGGTCATGTCAGTGATAGGTTTGACCAAGGAAGAAAAGTTTTTAATAAACTTCCTATAGTAATTGGCAAAGCCCAAAAAACATTGAACTGAGCGAAGACCAACTGGGCAAGGGCACTGCAGGACTGCAGACAACTTGTCAGAATCCATGGAGAACCCTGCAATGCAGATTTCATAACTTAGAAAGGTTACTTGAGTCTGATGGAACTCACATTTCTTGAGTTTACAAAACAGGCAGTTCTCACGTAGTCTCTGAAGTACCCGTGTAACATCAGAACGATGAGCCTCAAGAGTGGGTTAGTGTATGAGGATATCATCTAAGTACACCACAGCACACTGTTGCAACATATTGCGTAGAACATCATTAATAAATTCCTGGAAAACAGCTGGAGCATTACATAAGCCAAATGACATTACAAGATACTCATAATGCCCGCTCCTGGTGTAAATGCTATTTTCCATTTGTGGCCCTCCTTAATCCTAACAAGATTGTATGCTCCTCTCATATCAAGTTTAGAAAAGACTGTAGCTCCCTTGAGGCAGTCAAAGAGTTTCCGTAATGAGCGGAATAGGGTAAGCATTCTTAATGGTAAGACGATTAGGACCCCTATAATCGATGCATAGTATTAACTCACCACCCTTTTTCCTCACAAAGAAGCCAGCCCCTGCAGGAGAGCAGGATTTGCAGATAATCCCCCGTGACAGAGCATCGACAACATACTCCTCCATAGCATAATTCTCTGCAACCGAGAGAGGGTAAACACGGCCCCAAGGAGGAATGGCTCCGGGTTGCAGGTCTATGGCACAATCGTAAGACCGGTGATGAGGCAACGTACTGGCATCAAAAACGTCTTGGAACTCTTGGTACTCCTCAGGCATTTGAGATACCGAAAAAAGTGCACAGGACTTCGACTGTTTCCGAAGACAAGTGGAAATACATTGCGGAGACCACGACAAAATTTCAGACCTACGCCAGTCAAGACTGGGATTGTGCTTTTGGAGCCAGGGATAACCCAGAACAACCGGAAAATACGGATTGTTAATCACCTGGAACCGGAGGGTTTCAAAATGGAGAGCCCCAACAGCCATGGATAACAGAGTGGTTTTGTGATTAACGAGTGCAGGCTGAAGAGATCTGCCATCAATTGCCTCAATAGCAAGCGGAATGGAACGAGGCAAAACAGGAATGGAGTGCTTTGATACAAAAGCACTGTCAATTAAATAGCCCGCAGCACCAGAGTCAACAAGACCCTGGGTGACTATGGAGGAGTCCACCCAGGAAAGGACAATCATGACTAATGTTTTCTCCTTTAGCGGTTCCGGGGACGAGTATAAATCACCCAAGGTCTGCCCCTGACAGGACCCTAGGTGCAAGCGTTTAACCAGTCATGTAGGACAAAACTTTAAAAGGTGGCCTTGTAACCCGCAATAGAGACAGAGCCCCTCGTCTTTAATCACATCAGAAAGCCCATGAAAGAAGGTGGCAACAAGGGGTTCATTGTTCCAACCAATCTCTGCATCAAGCGTATGGAACTCAATGGCATACTGAGCAATAGATCTTGTACCTTGCTGAATGGACATGAGTCGTTTGGCAGCAGAGGATGAGCGAGCCAGAACTTCAAATACCCATCAAAAGGAGGCCACAAATTCAGGGTAATTAGAAATCACAGGTTTATTAGTCTCCCACAAGTGATTAGCCCAGGCAAGGGCCGTGTCAGAGAGTAAAGAGATGAGAAATCCTACCTTAGCTCTGTCAGAGGGAAACGCCTGAGGTAACATCTCAAAGTATATGCCCATCTGGTTCAAAAACCCTCTGAACTGATTAGGATCACCTCGATTACGCTGAGGTAGAGGTGCAGAACTGGACATGCTCCTGGTAGGACTAGGTGCAGCAGGGGAAACAGGAGCAGCCATAAATTTTGGGGCACTCTGGTCCAAATGTGCAGTGCGAGTCAGCAGTGTTTGCAGGGCTAGTGCAAATTGATCCAAGCGGTGATCCTGTTCCTCAATCCTGGAAATGATTGTAGGTAAAGGTGGATTATTAGCACCATCAGGATTCATGGCCCTTGCGTAACGTCAGGGTGCCAGGAATCAGACTGAGACAAGAAGTGCAAACATAATCACACCTTTATTAATAACAAAAATAATAAAAAGTCCATAAGTCAAATAACAAGCCAGGAGTCAAAACCAGAGCTGGTAGTCAGACGAGCCGATTCAGGAGCCAAATCGAGTAGTCAGACGAGCCGGAATCAGGAACAAGGAGAACAGCAAAGTCAGGAACAAGCCAGGGATCAGGAACCAGAAGAGACACCAGACTAGTCAGGTAATACACAGGAACTCACAAACAGGTCTGAGACAACGCAAAGGCAAAGCATACTGAACAGAGGCCCTTTAAATAAAAAGTAATGACATCACAATTCTGAGACTGCAACCTGTCTCACATGGATGATGTACAACAGTAGGACCATAAGAGGGTGTGCAGGAAATGAGCAGCATCACACATTTTGAACCAGATTCAGCAAGAAAGGTGAGTAAAATAGCTGCCTGTAGCACATGGCAAACAAAGCAGGGAAAAAACCCTGACAAGCTGGTCATTTCCTTTGGTCTGCAGCACCTTGATACAACTTGAAACTTCATGCCCCCAGCCTTCTTCATAAGCACTACAAGTGGTACTCTATCACATGTGAGTGCAATTGTACCCTACATTGTTTTTTACCCTATGAAGCACCCCTTGTCTCCTATTAATATTGTTCAGCTTCAGATTGACCAGAACCATTTAAGGAGAACTGCCCATGAGATTGATCTACACAAGGATTACTTTATTTGATGACTATCTCTTTTTTCGCTATATACCTACATAACATGATTATTTGATATTATATTTCAATAATTATATTTCAACCTTATCTACTGCTTTTTTATATTATACTATTGTGATTAGACAAATAGATATATTTTATTTGGCTACCCCTTATTTTAGTTAATTTTCAACATTACAGCTCAACGTATTATTATCTATGTTATTATTCTATTACATGCAGTTATATGTAAATGGTGTACACTGTCTCTTTAATTTTAAACCCCAAGACCTTAAACTTCACCCCAATTTGTTCACTAATGATATAACAACATCAATAACAATAAAATTGTTGCAAAAGGTTCTTGTGGCTGGTGAGATTTGAGTTACTGTAAGAAAGACACAGGGATATATCTGCCGCATTGTTTCAGTAAAAATTTGGGGCTGCGAATTTAGAAGCCATGACAGATAATTTGGAAATAACCAATATATACTACCCTTCTTAAAAAGAATGGCAGTAAATCTCTGCTTTTGCATTAACCTAAAATAAAAAGCAGGAGGGTTAGGAAAGAAATATGTTTCATTTTGTATTATATTTGGGCAGCTCTGCTTATTAACAATACATACACTTTAGTTACCTAAAAGGCATTTGCTAAAAAAAAAAAAATTGAGCTAATATAAGTATTTATATGCACCTTTTAAATTCTGAAGTACTCTAGGGATTCAAAATACAGTCTATGAAATGTTACAGTTTCACATTCTAAAATATCAAAAATTCCCCTGGGCCAGTGTGGTTGTGTAACGCGGAAGTAATTCAGCACATAGAATCTACCCTACTTTTCATGAAGTTTGCACATTGTATTTACAAGTATTTATATCCCATATTTTATTAGAGATAACTCTGTAGAAGTGTAGGGTTTTACAAAGCCTTTTACAATATTTCAAGCACTGAGCTGTAAATCTTTGGCACACAGGTACATATTTATCTGCTTGTGCTCAGGAGACAAAATATTGCTCCATCTAATTTGTATTGTGTTCTTGCAAACACCTTGTGGAATATATCATCAAGTTAATCTTGTGTTTGCCTTCTCAGTAGTAGGAAACATTTATTTTTAATATTAGCAATCAGCTTATAGGAAGAAAAAAAAATCCACCTGTACTGGTCAATGAGTTAGTCTGGAAGAAATCCGAAAGCCCTTTATATACATTTTAATTTCTTAGCTAAACTATATCAAGTTCAATTGAAAAAATAAAATGTGACTTTCTTTCTTTCTTTCTTTTTTTTTTTTTTTTTTTTTTAGTAAAATATAATACATAAATAAATGTATTAGTGATGATTATAATAAATATATGGTAAAGGGTATTACAAAAATACACAAACTACACTGTAAAATATGAATTATTTACCCACTCATAGAAATGTGCATGGGATAAAAAAAATATTTAAGAGGAATAATTGATTCTGTATTTAAAAAAATGTATTTATCCTAAAATAGCAGTTATTTTTGCCTTGTATTTTGTTGGAAAAGTAAAGGGATAGGAAAGTCAAAATTAAACTTGCATGATTCAGATAGAGCATGTTATAAATTCACTTCTATATTCAAGTTTGCTTTGTTCTCTTGTTGAAAAAAATATGCATATATCCTACACTAGTGGGAGCTAGATGCTGATTGGTGTATGTGCACATTTGTCTCTTGTGATTGGCTAACTAGGTGTGTTCATCTAGCTGCCAGTGGTCAGTGCTGTTGCTTCTGCAAAGGATAACAAGAGAATGAAGCAAATTTGATATAGAAGTAAATTGGAAAGTTGTTATAAAACTGTATGTTCTATTCAAATCATGAAAGAACATTTTGGGGTTTCCTGTCCCTTAAATGATCAAAATGTGTTAATTAACAACATTTGAAAAAAGAAAAAACAGAGGCGCCAACATTGCCTAGTAATGCAAAGATAAGTGGCTCCAATAAACACAAATAGATATTTTTTAGCCTGAGGAAACAGCAATTAGTAAGCTGAGAAACACGTCGCTTTTTATTAAAGTTTTATACATTTTAATACACTTGCTTGCCCTTTGGTGTATTTTTTGTGAGTACATAATTGGGCTGTGCTGCTATTAGCCACCTGAGGAAGACCAGGATCTGTTGGGAGTTTTCCAGTCTGCTGGCCGACTGTTAGGTCCCAGCCTGCTGTTAATGCACCTGGAGGTGCATTGGATCTTGTAAGTTTATTCTTTACTTACTTGTCTCTCTGTCTTAACAATACTGGGCTATGTGCATATACTTTGTGTCCACATAGGATATCTACTATCAATCCCCTCAGGGGCATCTCCTGGGTATCTACTTCAATCCCACAGTGAGCTGGACCACTGCGAGGTTCCGGCCTACACCAATAGCACCACAGGGTGCGCTGCTCTTGTGAGTATACATCTAGATTTGTGTTTATTGGAGCTACTTATCTTTGCATTACTAGGCCATGTTGGCCGCCTCTGTTTTTTTCTTTTTTTCAGTTATCTAACATCATAGGAAGACCATCCTACAACCGAGAGCTGCCACACTTATTTGGACTATTGTACATTGGAACTTGTTTTTCACATATCTTCTATGGACATTGTTTGGTAGATATAGTGCTTATAGAGTTGTATATCCATTTTTTCTTTTTTCTTTTACACTATTATTTTTTTTTTGTCATTTGTCTTTGGAGGCACCCCCTAAGGGTGTGGTTTATGCTGGGTTATACCACACTCTCAACATCAATAATTAACAACATTGTTTTAGCCTTATTTTTCAAAGGGGAAAATATATCCTTGGTTTCACTTGTTATTCTCATCCTTACTCACAAATGTTTTAATATATTCTTCTATTAGTGAATATTTTGCTGAAAATTTATATTATTTATATTAAACCCACCAGTTTTAGGGAATCTGCTCTCTGAAGACGAGAGGACATTGAAGCTTTAATACACCATCTGGCCCATACTTCTTTTAGTGATTGTGGTGGGTGAGGTGGTGGTATTGGTGTCCATGCCATTACTTAATTGTGGAGTATGCTAATTTTAGAATTCTGTGCTATCCCAGAGCTTTCCCATGGTTGAATTTCTTCCTGCACAGCAAGTTCCTTGTGTCATGCTGTCAAAATGATCCAACACTTTACAATATTACTGTAAGCCATATACTATTCACCTTGACCCTTGATTTAAAGGGACATGATATCAAATATTGAAGCAAATAAGTGATGCAGCATGGCTATAGAAAATATCACCTGAACATATCTATGTAAAAGAATAAGATAATTTACCTCATAATTTCACTGTAAAGAGACTAAGCAGCCAATCAGGATGCTAGTTCCAGGACTTGCAAGGGAGTGAACATCTGGCTTGTGCAGGCACATTCATGTTATTTTCCTATTCAGTTTAAAGAAGTTTATTATGAAATCTCACAAGATTTCAGTGAAATCTCATGAGATCACAGCAAAACAAAGCACTGCTGATGCTGATTTTTTTTGTTTCTGATTTTTTTCTTATAAACTTGCTGCTGGTCAGCAGCTTAAGTATAACTGTTAACAGAACACTTACTCTGGTGTGCTGAATAAATTTGAGGTAAAATATATTCCCTTCTTACATAGAGATGTTTAGATGATATTTTCATGTCAGCTTTTTACAGTTATGCTGCATCCCTTTCAAGTGATTTAGGCATATGAGTATTATGTCCCTATAAGAAGGTACTACTGCTTTGCAGTGTCATTGGTGATCCTGATGATTCTACTTTTTTTTTAACCAGCTTTATTAATTAAGGCCAACAGATAATAACAAAGGAATGCAGAGGCATAAAACACAAAAATGAGTGTAATCATATGCTTAAATGGAAACAAATGAATATAAAAGTTTGGTTGAGTGTGATACTGGTAATTCTAATGATGGTGGTAGTAATACCTGGGGAATGAAACTCTATCTGAGCTGTTAACCTGCTTATTAAGACTTAGCATGACATGTACTTGGGTATGTTGTAGAAAGAGTAGAAGGGTTTATTGCCCCTTTTCCCGTTGATCTTCTAAAGCTCATAATGAAGATTCTCTTCATGTAAGGACTTTAAGGAATTGTGGGAGTAAGGCTGACTTATGCTGCTATTTTTTTAACAGTGAGGACAACAGACTTGCCTTCTTTATTCTAATACAACAACACCGCTGCTGTCTACAGCCTATTTTTAGTGACTCTGGGTAGTTGTGAACAACCAGAGGCTAGAGTGTCAATTCTTGTACTACATGTAAACAGCAATTTATATGAAACACTGAGCATAGCTTTTAGCCCAAGCAATTCTAACTACACTGCCCCTGCTTTGGCTTTTTACACTACTAAGAAAAAATGCTTTTGCATTTCACATGACACATGGTTGATTGTTTACAAAATTACTGCTGTATTTTTCTGAAAGATGAATTTAATGTGTAACTACTCTACTATTATGGGCAAAATTTATCAAGACCCGAAAAATGCGCCTAAAAAGTCGCGATTATTTTCGCAATAGTTCCGCAATGTGTGAATTAAAAAATGTCGCCAGTATTTATCAAAATTCTAGAGACATTTTGGGGCAAAACTTTTTTGCGATGTCAGCGAATGGCTGATCCTAGTTTTCTTGCGAAATTTCATTTTCACTTTATTTGTCAATCTTAATTTTAGACACCAATAAATGGTTTATTGTTTTTATCAAGTGATTGTTTAAAAGAATGCTATTTCTTATATATTAAAGTTAGTTTTATTTTGCCCCTTCTTTGGCTCTCTTTCATTAAGGAAGGTTGCCGTTTTTTTGGAGCTCATCTTCGTTCTTTTTAATACACTTATTTCAATTGCACTTAAATTTATTTTACTTTTTTATAATATATTTATTATTATTCAGGATCTGCGCCTTGTTGTGGGCAATTTCTAACCCTAGATAAAGCAAGTAAAAGACATAATTTCCATTTTCCCCCCAGACAAACAACAATATTGCTCTTTATTTTTTCACTCCTCGCAACCTACAAATGGCGAGGATTAAAAGCAGTGAATATTACATGCACCACTTTTCATAAATATATGAGAACTGCGAATATATACGGGCATTTTAAAATTCCAATAGAGATTAATACAAGAATTAGGCATTTCCAGACAACTTATTCACATATACTTAAGACTTGCGAATGTTATGAGTCAATTTGTTCGCACATATGAAAAGTTGTGACTTTATTGGCGCATAACCTTTCATAAATATGGTGATATCATTTGTGAGGTTTTTTTTGACGACAAATGTGAGAATTTTCTTATTCTCACTTTGATAAATCTTGCCCTATGTGTAAGCAATTATTTTTATATGTAGTATAGATTTCTGTGCACGTATTACTTTAGAAAATTCAGTTTATTATCTGTGTGGGATTAGAAACGTGGAAGGAGTTTGTCGTAGATATACAACACACACACATATAAACATTCTACCATACTACTATCTAGTATCTATTGTATCTAAAAATAGTTTTACTGCAAATAATTTTAACTCTTTTTAAAATAAGTATTTTTAAGAATTAGTAAAATAGAACATTTTGAATTATTGCAATTTAAGTTCTTTCTTTGTGACACTGTGTTCAGACAGGACATTTTGTAAACCTATATATTATTACATTATTAAACTATATTAAACATTCCATATAAAGTGGTTCATACACATACAATGTTTAACAACTCTAGCACTACTACTAGTAAAAACACAAACAAACGCCTAGATTACGAGTCTTGCGTTAGCCTTAAAAAGCAGCATTGAGGGGTCCCAAGGCTGCCTTTTTTAACGCACGCTGGTATTACGAGTCAGGCAGTTTACAGGTATACCGCTTACTTTTTTCCAAGATTTTCGCATACCGCAAATCACCTTACGTCAATTGCGTATTCTATCCCATATTTTATTAGAGATAACAATATTTCAAGCACTGAGCTGTAAATCTTTGGCACACAGGTACATATTTATCTGCTTGTGCTCAGGAGACAAAATATTGCTCCATCTAATTTGTATTGTGCTCTTGCAAACACCTTGTGGAATATATCATCAAGTTAATCTTGTGTTTGCTTCTCAGTGGTAGGAAACATTATTTTTAATATTATCAATCAGCTTATAGGAAAAAAAATCCACCTGTACTGGTCAATGAGTTAGTCTGGAAGAAATCCGAAAGCCTTAATATACATTTTCATTTCTTAGCTAAAATATATCAGGTTCAATTGAAAAAAGAAAATGTGACTTTCTTTTTTTTTTTTTTTTTGTAAAAAAATAATACATAAATAAATGTATTAGTGATGATTATAATAAATATATGGTAAAAGGTATTACAAAAATACACAAACTACACTGTAAAATATTAATTATTTACCCACTCATAGAAATGTGCATGGGATAAAAAATTATTTAAGAGGAATAATTGAATCTGTATTTAAAAAAAATGTATTTAGCCTAAAATATCAGTTATTTTTTGCCTTGTATTTTGTTGGAAAATGAAAGGGATAGGAAAGTCAAAATTAAACTTGCATGATTCAGATAGAGCATGTTATAAATTCACTTCTATATTCAAGTGTGCTTTGTTCTCTTGTTGAAAAAAATATGCATATATCCTACACTAGTGGGAGCTAGATGCTGATTGGTGTATGCAGACATTTGTCTCTTGTGATTGGCTAACTAGATGTGTTCATCTAGCTGCCAGTGGTCCAGTGCTGTTGCTTCTGCAAAGGATAACAAGAGAATGAAGCAAATTTGATAATAGAAGTAAATTGGAAAGTTGTTTAAAACTGTATGTTCTATTCAAATCATGAAAGAACATTTTAGGGTTTCCTGTCCCTTAAATGATCAAAATGTGTTAATTAACAACATTTGAAAAAAGAAAAAACAGAGGCGCCAACATTGCTAGTAATGCAAAGATAAGTGGCTCCACTAAACACAATAGATATTTTTTAGCCTGAGGAAACAGCAATTAGTAAGCTGAGAACGTGTCACTTTTTATTAAAGTTTTATACATTTTAATACACTTGCTTGCCCTTTGGTGTATTTTTTGTGAGTACATAATTGGGCTGTGCTGCTATTAGCCACATGAGGAAGACCAGGATCTGTTGGGAGTTTTCCAGTCTGCTGGCCGACTGTTAGGTCCAGCCTGCTGTTAATACACCCTGGAGGTGCATTGGATCTTGTAAGTTTATTCTTTACTTACTTGTCTCTCTGTCTTAACAATACTGGGCTATGTGCATAACTTTGTGTCCACATAGGATATCTACTATCAATCCCCTCAGGGACATCTCCTGGGTATCTACTTCAATCCCACAGTGAGCTGGACCACTGCGAGGTTCCGGCCTACACAATAGCACCACAGGGTGCGCTGCTCTTGTGAGTATACATCTAGATTTGTGATTATTGGGAGCTACTTATCTTTGCCATTACTAGGCCATGTTGGCGCCTCTGTTTTTTCTTTTTTTCAGTTATCTAACATCATAGGAAGACCATCCTACAACCGAGAGCTGCACACTTATTTGGACTATTGTACATTGGAACTTGTTTTTCACATATCTTCTATGGACATTGTTTGGTAGATATAGTGCTTATAGAGTTGTATATCCATTTTTTTCTTTTTTCTTTTACACTATTATTTTTTTTTTGTCATTTGTCTTTGGAGGCGCCCCTAAGGGTGTGGTTTATGCCTGGGTTATACCACACTCTCAACATCAATAATTAACAACATTGTTTAGCCTTATTTTTCAATGGGGAAATATATCCTTGGTTTCACTTGTTATTCTCATCCTTACTCACAATGTTTTAATATATTCTTCCTATTAGTGAATATTTTGCTGAAAATTTATATTATTTATATTAAACCCACCAGTTTTAGGGAATCTGCTCTCTGAAGACGAGAGGACATTGAAGCTTTAATACACCATCTGGCCATACTTCTTTTAGTGATTGTGGTGGGTGAGGTGGTGGTATTGGTGTCCATGCCATTACTTAATTGTGGAGTATGCTAATTTAGAATTCTGTGCAATCCCAGAGCTTTTCCCATGGTTGAATTTCTTCCTGCACAGCAAGTTCCTTGTGTCATGCTGTCAAAATGATCCAACACTTTACAATATTACTGTAAGCCATATACTATTCACCTTGACCACTTGAATTTAAAGGGACATGATATCAAATATTGAAGCAAATAAGTGATGCAGCTGGCTATAGAAAATATCACCTGAACATATCTATGTAAAAGAATAAGATAATTTACCTCATAATTTCACTGTAAAGAGACTAAGCAGCCAATCAGGATGCTAGTTCCAGGACTTGCAAGGGAGTGAACATCTGGCTTGTGCAGGCACATTCATGTTATTTTCCTATTCAGTTTAAAGAAGTTTAATATGAAATCTCACAAGATTTCAGTGAAATCTCATGAGATCACAGCAAAACAAAGCACTGCTGATGCTGATTTTTTTGTTCTGATTTTTTTCTTATAACTTGCTGCTGGTCAGCAGCTTAAGTATAACTGTTAACAGAACACTTACTCTGGTGTGCTGAATAAATTTTGAGGTAAAATATATTCCCTTTTTACATAGAGATGTTTAGATGATATTTTCATGTCAGCTTTTTACAGTTATGCTGCATCCCTTTCAAGTGATTTAGCATATGAGTATTATGTCCCTATAAGAAGGTACTACTGCTTTGCAGTGTCATTGGTGATCCTGATGATTCTACTTTTTTTTTAACCAGCTTTATTAATTAAGGCCAACAGATAATAACAAAGGAATGCAGAGGCATAAACACAAAAATGAGTGTAATCATATGCTTAAATGGAAACAAATGAATATAAAAGTTTGGTTGAGTGTGATACTGGTAATTCTAATGATGGTGGTAGTAATACCTGGGGAATGAAACTCTATCTGAGCTGTTAACCTGCTTATTAAGACTTAGCATGACATGTACTTGGGTATGTTGTAGAAAGAGTAGAAGGGTTTATTGCCCCTTTCCGTTGATCTTCTAAAGCTCATAATGAGATTCTCTTCATGTAAGGACTTTAAGGAATTGTGGGAGTAAGGCTGACTTATGCTGCTATTTTTTAACAGTGAGGACAACAGACTTGCCTCCTTTATTCTAATACAACAACACCACTGCTGTCTACAGCCTATTTTTTAGTGACTCTGGGTAGGTTGTGAACACCAGAGGCTAGAGTGTCAATTCTTGTACTACATTTAAAACAGCAATTTATATGAATACTGAGCATAGCTTTTAGCCCAAGCAATTCTAACTACACTGCCCTGCTTTGGCTTTTTACACTGCTAAGAAAAAATGTTTTTGCATTTCACATGACCACATGGTTTATTTGTTTATAAAATTATTGCTGTAATTTTTCTGAAAGATGAAATTAATGTGTCACTACTCTACTAATATGTTGTAAGCATTTAATTTGTATTTGTAGTATAGATTTCTGTGCACGTATTACTTTAAAAAAATTCAGTTTATTATCTGTGTGGGATTAGAAATGTGGAAGGAGTTTGTGGTAGATATACACACACACACATATACAAACATTCTACCATACTACTATCTAGTATCTATTGTATCCAAAAATAGTTTTGCTGCAAATAAATTAACTCTTTTTAAAATAAGTATTTTTAAGAATTAGTAAATTAGAACATATTGAATTAATGCAATTTCAGTTCTTTTCTTTGTGCACTGTGATTCAGAACAGGACATTTTGTAAACCTACTATATTTATTACATTATTAAACTATATTAAACAGTCCATGTAAGTGGTTCATACACATACAATGTTTAACAACACTAGCACTACTACTAGTAAAAACACAAACGCCTAGATTACGAGTATTGCGTTAGCCTTAAAAAGCAGCTTTGAGGGGGGTCCCAATGCTGCTTTTAACGCCCGCTGGTATTACGAGTCAGGCAGGTACAGGGTGTACTGCTTGCTTTTTTCCAAGATTTTCGCATACCCGCAAATCCCCCTACGTCAATTGCGTATTCTATCTTTTTAATGGGATTTGCCTAACGCCGGTATACGATTGCAGGAAAAAGGTGAGCGGTACAGCCTCTCCTGTCCAGACTCCTACCGCATTTAAAAGTCAGTAGTTAGAGTTTTATGGGCTAATGCCGTAACATAAAACTCTTAACTAAAGTGCTAAAAGTACACTAACACCCATAAACTACCTATTAACCCACCCCCCTAAACCGAGGCCCCCCTGCACATCTCAAACACTTAAATAAATGTTTTAACCCCTAATCTGCCGACCGGACATCGCCGCCACTTTAATAAATATATTAACCCCTAAACTGCCGCACTCCCACCTCGCAAACACTAGTTAAATTTTTATTAACCCCTAATCTGTCGGCCTTAACATCACCACCACCTATCTACATCTTATTAACCCCTAGTCTGCCACCCCCAACGTTGCCGCTACAATTTTAAATTTATTAACCCCTAAATCTAACCCTAAGTCTAACACCCCCCCTAACTTAATTTAATTTAAATACATCTAAATAAATTTACTATAATTAATTAAATTATTCCTATCTTAAAATTAAAGACTTACCTGTAAAATAAACCTAAGCTAGCTACAATATAACTAATAGTTACATTGTACCCATTTTAGGATTTATATTTATTTTACAGGCAACTTTGTATTTATTTTAACTAGGTACAATATATTAAATAGTTATTAACTATTTAATAGCTACCAAGTTAAAATAAATACAAATTTACCTATACAATAAATCCTAACCTAAAATTACAATTACACTAACACTACACTATCATTAAATTAATTACCTAAACTACCTACAATTAAATACAATTAAATAAATAAACTAAAGTACAAAAACAACAAACACTAAATTACAGAAAATAAAAAAATAATTACAAGTTTATTAAGCTAATTACTCCTACTCTAATCCCTCTAATAAAATTAAAAAGTCCCCCAAAAATTATAAAATTCCCTACCCTATACTAAATTACAAATAGCCTTAAAAGGGCCTTTTGCGGGGCATTGCCCTAAGTAATCAGCTCTTTTACCTGTAAAAAACAATACCCCCCTCGAACATTAAAACCACTACCCACCACCCAACCCTACTCTAAAAACCCACCCAATTCCCCTTTAATAAAACCTACATACTCCCCTTTGAAGATCTCCCTACCTTGAAACCGTCTTCACCCAGTCCGGGCACAAGTGGACATCCAGAAGGGGCAGAAGTCTTCATCAGATCCGGCCAGAAGAGGACATCCCAGACCGGCCAGAAGTCTTCATCCAGGCGACATCTTCTATCTTCTTCCATCCGGAGCGAGCAGGTCCATCTTGAAGACATCCGACGCGGAGCCTCCTCTTCCATCCGACGGCGACTGAAGAATGAAGGTCCTTTAAGTGACGTCATCCAAGATGGCATCCCCTTCACTTCCGATTGGCTGATAGAATCCAATCAACCAATCGGAATTAAGGTAGGAAAAATCCTATTGGCTGATGCAATCAGCCAATAGAATTGAGCTTGCATTCTACTAGCTGATAGGAACGGCCAATAGAATGCAAGCTCAATCCTATTGGCTGATTGGATCAGCCAATAGGATTTGAACTTCAATTCTATTGGGAGATTAAATCAGCCAATAGGATTTTTCCTACCTTAATTCTTAATACTGCAGTTCATTTTCTGAGCTATAAATTAAATTAAAGAAATAAACCTAAACAAAAATGGAAAAGACTAAAAATATAGAAGCAGATAACCAAGTGTTAGTTCACTGAATTGATATCACAGTGAATGTAGTAAAGCAAGAATGACTGTTTGCAGAAATTCCCTTTGGCAATCAGGATTGGCCAGAAGTCATAGCCTATCTTGGCATTGACAGGCTGTTGTCACAATCAATCAAGTCCATAAACAATCAACATTTTTGATAATTTGATAAATAGATATTTAATATATTTTATAATTAATGCAACAAATAACCAAATGTTTGTTACATTTTGCATTCATAGGAAAATAAATTCACAAGTCAACCCATTTATTTACATTTCTGGGATTTCCATGTTTTTTTGTAACACAAAATAATAAGGGGCATATTATCAAGCTCCGTATGGAGCTTGATGACCCGTGTTTCTGGCGAGCCGTCAGGCTCGCCGGAAACACAAATTATGAGGTGGCGGATAAATATCAACAGGAATCAACCCGATCGAATGTCGATCGGGTTGATTGACACCCTGCTAGTAGCCAATTGGCCGTGAATTTGCAGAGGGGGCATTGCACCAGCAGTTCACAAGAACTGTTGGTGCAATGATAAATGCCGAGAGCGTATGCTGTCGGCATTTACCGATGTGCAGCGGACATTGATAATTCGGCCCTAAAATCTTTATCATGATTTAAAATAAAAAAGAAAGAAAATTTACCATGCATTATTATTGTTCGTGACTCTGTATCAAGTGATGTATATTTGAAAATAAACACAATGGAAGCAGATAAATGCAAATAATGCTGCAAAAAGTTTTCATTGTTCTCTGCACTTGCAAAAAAAGCAATATTAAAAATTGTTATTGTCTTATAAATGCATTGTATGGTTGAAAATGTGATCTGAATAAAAAAAACAACTAAATAATTGAAGTCAAGAAATCAATTTAAATTAAAGTTATTTATTACTACATTAACATTTGCTTATTTGTATTAGTACAATTGTCACAGATTAAGGTGACTAACTCAGTTCACTAGATTCATTAAAAGGTAGGGTTTTAAATGGTTGCTATGGTTACAACATTTAATTGGATAATTTAGTGAAAAAAAATAGCAGAGGCTAGTTTCATTTATTCAAGTACATTAGTTAGCTTTATCTATGCCCCAAATGCAAATGATATAATGATGTTTTTTTTCACTAAATAATAAATATTGACACTGTTTTTCGTCAATACAGTGTTACAGTGTTTAAATGCTTATTGTAAAATTATTATTACTAAAAAAAATTTGGAAGTGAAAATCAGTTTTAAAATCATGATCTTTTTATCTTCTACTAGATGAATATGTATCTGTCCTCTGTGAGGCCAACATCCCTTTACCGCACCCTATACTTTTAATGGAAAGTGAGACTATGCTAAAAATCGCTCAAATCACAGATTGAGAGTGCTAAAAAAGTTAGCCCTACTTGAAACCTCAAGTGAAGTGTTAGGCCTTGAATAAAGTATAACAAAAACAAATGTAAACCACTAAATACCACAGTTTAATACTTTATTTTAAAAATGAATATGCATACATATGATTGTTCTTGTTTTTATCTACTTGACTACAAAGGGCTGCAATGCACACACACACTATATGTATACATCTCGGTAAATACATAAATACACATATAAATATATATGTACATATACACACATATATATATATATATATATATATATATATATACACACACACAGTTGTAATAAAAATTAGTCAACCCCAATTGCAAATCAGGTTTATTGTAAAAATGTTTAGACTTTCAGCTGTTTGTAATGAACAAATCAAACAAAAGCAATTGAAATAGTTCAACACAATGAATGCTTCAAATGGTTTCTCCAAATTCAACTGAAAATGCAACATTTAATGAATTTTGCAGTCTCAAAATTATTCAACCCCATAAATAGAATCCCTCTCAACAGCATGAATATGCAAATCAGGTGTTGTCTCAAGCACACCTGATGCAACTAATCAAGGGCTTAATTAGTTGCACCAGGTGTGCTTGAGCTAGAACGAATGAAATACCTGAACTGGCTAGGGGTTTGTTTAGTGTCACATTTGACTGCATGTTAGAAATATGGCTAAGTCAAAAGAATGGTCCAAAAAGTTAAGAGACAAGATCATCGCCCTTCACAAGCAAGCCCTACAGGGACTCCCTACCATATCTGAAAAACTTTTCTTGATAACCATCACTTCCTGATATTTGTTTTTTTCTTTTCATTTATTTATTTATCATTCTTTTTTTTTTCTTTTTAATATTAAAAGGAAATTAAACACCAAATAAATGCTAGATAAAATGATGCATTCAAAGAAAAGATTAGTCTGAGAATAGCATATAGATATATGTTTTAGTTTCATTAGCTGTTAAAATATTGACAAAATAAGTGTGACGTTTTAGTTTCTATAAAACAATGGGAGGTGCCATGTTGTAACTTAGGTTACCTTCTCTGCTGTGGCCAATTAGAGACAGTTATAATAGGTCACTAGAGTGTGCAGTTAATGGTTGTGTGGAATATAACAGTGTTCTGCACTTCCATTTCTAACAGGAACTAAAAAGCTCACAATTTCAGAATGAATTTACAGGAAAAGTGGACAAAATAAATAATGGAAGTATATTGGAAAGTTTTTTTCTATTTATTACAGTTTATCATTTTATATTACCACCTTAACGTGTTTAATGCCCCTTCAAGAAGTTTACTTCTTAGCTGGTGATTTTAATCTTGTTTTAAATATAATATAGTTAAAACATGAAACAATCTGTGTCATTTTTTGAAAGTTACCGATATATGGCATGTTTTAACCCAAATTTAAAGGCATATACAGGTGAAACTCGAAAATTAGTATATTGTGCAAAAGTTAATTTATTTCACTAATGCAACTTTAAAAGGTGAAACTAATATATGAGATAGACTCATTACATACATTCAGAGCAAGATAGTTCAAACCGTGATTTGTCATAATTGTGATGATTATGGCTTACAGCTCATGAAAACCCCAAATCCACAATCTCAGAAAATTAGAATATTACATGCAATCAATAAAGAAGGATTATACACAGAACAATATCGGACATCTGAAAAGTATAAGCATGCATACTGTAATATATACTCAGTAGCTTGGTTTGGGGCCCCCTTTTGCATCAATTACTTCCTAAATGTGGTGTGGCATGGAAGCTATCAGCCTGTGGCACTGCTGAGGTGTTATGGAAGACCAGGATGCTTCAATAGTGGCCTTCAGCTCCTTCTGCATTGTTCAGTCTCATGTCTCTCATCTTTCACTTGGCAATGCCCCATATTCTCTATGGGGTTCAGGTCAGGTGAGTTTGCTGGCCAATCAAGTACAGTAATCTCACGGTCAATGAACATGGTTTTGGTGCTTTTGGCAGTGTGGGGGGCAGGTGCCAAGTCCTGCTGGAAAATGAAGTCAGCATCCCCATAGAGCTCGTCTGCAGAAGGAAGCATGAAGTGCTCCAAATCTCCTGGTAGACGGCTGCATTGACCCTGGACTTAATGAAGCACAGTGGACCAACACCAGCAGATGACATGGCTCCCCAAATCAACACAGACTGTGGAAACTTCACACAGGACTTCAAGCATCTTGCAGTGTGTTGCTCTCCATTCTTCCTCCATACTCTGCGTCTTTGGTTTCCAAATGAGATGCAAAATTTGCTCTCATCAGAAAAGAGGACTTTGGACCACTGAGCAACAGACCAGATCTGTTTTTCTTTAGCCCAGGTAAGACTCTTCTGATGTTGTTTGTTGTTCAGGAGTGGGCTTGACAAGAGGAATACGACATTTGAAGCCCATGTCCAGGATCCGTATGTGTGTGGTGGCTCTTGATGCACTGACTCCAGCCTCAGTCCACTCCTTGTGAAAGTCCCCAACACTTTTGAATGGCCTTTTCCTGACAATCCTCTCCAGGCTGCGATCATCCTGCTGCTTGTACACCTTTCTCTTTCACACTTTTCCCTTCCACATAACTTTCTATTAATGTGCTTTGATACAGCACTTTGGGAACATCCAACTTCTTTTGCAATTACCTTTTGAGGCTTTCCCTCCTTATGGAGGGTGTCAATGATGGTTTTCTGCACAACTGTCAGGTCAGCAGTCTTTCCCATGATTGTGATTCCTACTGAACCAGACTGAGAGACCATTTAAAGGCTCAGGAACCCTTTGCAGGTGTTATGGCTTAATTAGTTGATTAGAGTGGGACACTTTGAGCCTAGAATATTGCACCTTTTCACATATTCTAATTTTCTGAGATTGTGGATTTGGGGTTTTCATGAGCTGTAAGCCATAATCATCACAATTATGACAAATCACGGCTTGAACTATCTTGCTTGCATGTAATGAGTCTATCTCATATATTAGTTTCACCATTTAAGTTGCATTAGTGAAATAAATTAATTTTTGCACGGTATTCTAATTTTTTGAGATTCACCTGTATATGTGAATCCAAAAAATATCACTCATTATCAGAAATCAATTTCTTTTTAATACTGTATCAGACCATCAATTAATGTTAAAACTGAATCAAAAATTGGTGAAATCATTATCTCTGATCATGCATTAATATCTTTAGTCATAAATTGGGATAGAAAAAGAGCTGAACTTTTAAAGATATTTGCTTTCCCATGTCATCTATATATTAATATAACATTTAAGAACTGGTTAGTTGCAAAATAGAAAGAATATAAGAAGTTTTATTTACTTGTATTATCATAAGACAAAAATATTTTGGGAGTCAGCGAAAGCTGTTGTAAGAGGAGAAATAAGGGCTTATACTAGAATTTGGATGGAAAACTTAAATAGTAGGGAAATTTAACTTTCCAGTTGTGTTACAAAATAAATATAACGTATATATAGGTTCCCCCAGTAAAGAAAACTGGTATAACTATTTAAAAGCTAAGAAATAATAGGATATTTTTAATGATCAGAAAATGGTGATCCATGATCTTCGGACAAGAGCTAGATTTTATAGCATTGTAGATAACATAGGGAAATGTCTGACAAGATGTGTTAAACTTAGGAGAAAACATAATTATATTAGAGCAATTAATAAAGATGGCAAGCAATTAATAAATGCAGAAAACATAATGCTGGTATTTCTGAACTATTTTTTTTTCAAATCAAAGTTTTTTATTGAGGTATTTAGTATGACAGCAAACACCCCATGCCATAATAAAAACAGCTAATACAACATATATGTACAAAGTTTGTGGGTACTGCCATGATGCCAATAACAAATTAATAGAAAACTGAAATACCCAGATATCACCCTGTCCAAGGAAGAAAAAAATTCTAATACCAGCAAACACAAATTCTTAGAGAAGGGAGTCTAGTCGACTATAGCAACTTTGCAGATCTTAAGTCATAGATAATAGCGTGATACCTCTTTTTCTGACCTTTTTTAATCAGAATATACTCCCTGATGAATAAAATCATCTTATAGAGTGATATCTAACTGAATATTATGAGGAATGAGATGCAAGCTTTATTTAAAAAAAGAGGGGAAATGGAAACAAGTTGTATCTATAACATTGCAATTAGAGAGTCGTTTAAAATGTGGAGAAGTTACACGGAATAATTATACTAGGTTCAAGTCATCATTACCTTAACTGCTACTAAGTAGTCACATTAGATAGTTGCGAAGAAATGATTGTAAGGGAGGAGTTAGCAAGATTTAGCTTTAAGGTGGGATGGTGAATTTATCTGTGAAATGATTCTAACAAAATCATATGGACAAGCAAATAAGGTGTTTAGAGTATATCTGAAGGAGTTAATTGACTCAATTAAATATGTTTTAAGTATAGTAACTTGTAACAGTGAAAACAAGCAGCGGGTTAATACCGCTAAATAATTTACCAAGTCGGGTGAATTTAGAAATACAGGGCCAAGTAACTTGAGTAACTTTAATTGATAGGAGGATATATATATAATATATATATATATATATATTATATATATATATATATATATATAATTTAACTTGAACTATAATATGATTGCAAAATTAATGGATGGGAAGAGTGATCAGTATCATCTAAGGGTAAGTATGGTTAACTGCAAGCAGTCATATTAACCTTCTTGCTTTGTGTGGGAAAACCTATGAGGCATATACTTCTTAGCAGAGGTATGTGAGAAGTCTGCCTGGGATATCTTAGTAGAATTGCAACTCAAAAAGCTCTATAAGGGAGGGCTTATACCTTGTCTTATTGATACAATAGCAGATAGGGTGTTAAGTAATGTTTCTAATTTTAAATATTGTGAAATGATGACGGGGAAAGATGCCTCTGACGAAGTGGGGAGTAGCCCCCCACAAAACGTGTTAGGCCACGCCCACATTCATATACACTTGGAGCAATTCGGACACACAGCGTTCTAGCCGGCTTGTGAACGTCTGTAGGAGTCTGTTTTAGCAACCAGCGTCTTATGTTTTTATTCTATATGTTTTAAAGAGGACATTGGAAGCAGCAAGAGACATTGGACTTTATGTTAGAGCCCTAGGGATCTAAAATAGATTGCTGAAATTGGATCCTGGCCTGGACCACCACAGATTGCTGCCTTGTATTCTACTATCAAGATTCACATAAAGGACAATATATAGTTATTTAACATCACCTAATATATATTCTCCTCTGAGTGATATATAATTGTCCTGATTAACATTGGGCTGATTCTACAATTTATTGTAATTTAATATTTGTACTTAATACAACTATATACACTTATCAGTTATTATATCTATCATCTATATTTATATATTTGTATCTATAGGTGCATTATATGTTAATATACCACTCATTCTTCCATATATTTCACACCATTATATAGATATTATTGTCCATATAGCAAACTATATCCTTATAGCAAACTATAACCATCTAGTGTGCTCTCAATGGCGCCTCCTATCATCATTTTTTGTAGAGCCCTAGGGAGTCATCACGGACATACAAATGCGAAGGTAGCACCACAGCTGTTCCTGTAGACACGCTATTGACAGAAACGATCCAGAAAAAAGAGACTGTCACTCTGGGTTCGTACATAGCTGCATTGGTCCTCTAACTACTGTGCCTTTTCAATACCTCATATGTTTGAGGGTATAAAAGTGTGAGTGAATCTTATTATGTGCAATTAAATTTGTCTTTTAAACCAGCGGTCACCAACCAGTGGTCCATAGACCACTGGTGGTCCACGAGAAGGAGTTGGTGGTCTTGACACCATCAAGCAGGAATTAATCTCCTCTGATGGTGTCACCCCCAGTCGCGCCACAACTCCTACAGTGCCTGGCTGGACATTAGTGAAAACTGACGGAGGAGTTAAATTACATATCCCTACCCACGTTGCGTAGTACTGCGCAACTTGCGTAGCTAGATTTTTAACTCCTCCGCCCCGGGCAGCAGAGGTTGGTATAAAGCCAGCAGAGGTTGGTATAGTCTTGGCTTGAAATCGTGGAATTAAAGTATATCAAAAAAGAAAATCTTAAAAAATAAATTAAAAAAATTCTCATATTTCATTTATTTTCTTCCCTTTACCTATCTCTGTAGTAGTTTTCCTAATCCTTCAGATGGACTTACATCACCATTTGTCTTCCTCCCCTCAATCTTCTTTTTTTTTTTAATTAAATATAAATTATTTTTCATTCTAATAATTTACTCGCGCACCAGAGCTATTCCACCTGAATTCCAGTAATGCCATCCAGTAGATCAGCCATATCCCACCAGTCTTACAGTAATTGCCAGTAACATCAGTCATGGTTAGCTCACATCCATATTGTGAGCTTTCTGATATAAACTTAATTTTATGACTCCAATGTCTGTCCATGATCATAAGTACTTTTGAATAATTCCTAACTGGGGAGGTAACTTGGAATTCTTGTGGTCCTTTTAAACATAATAATTTTTTTCCCAAATTTTTGCCTCTCTGTTTCCAACTCAAAAGTTGGCACTCACCCTTCATCTGTCATTTGGAAGTATTCTCTCAGTTCTGTCATTCAGTTAGGTTAATTCCCAAAAAATTATTCTTAAAAATGTGTAAATATATAGATAATGTAAACTTAGTTATGGTTATACTAGTTATGTACAGTATGTGTGTGTACATGAATATATACACATTATAGAGGTTAGTACCTTTTTTTTAAAAAAAAAATCATGTCCACAGAATTCAAAATTGTTAGTTTAGTGGTCCCTGAGGGTCTTGAAAGGTTGGCGACCCCGTGTTTTAAAACAATATTATTCTTAGATCAGTCCCTTGCGCTCCTGTCTTTCTTGTGTTTTTTTGTTTGTTATCCAGCACCACCCTATCCTGCCGGTGTGTCCTTAAAGGAGCTGCAATGTGGACTGAAACACATTAATCAGAATCTGTAAATAACGCATATCCTTTTTAATAAATATGTAACATTTGTTGTTGCCAGTTGTATAATTGTGTAATTGTTTTATACAAGTATATACTATCCGAGGGGAGAGGTACTATATGCTGGCTATTAGTTGATAAAGGATACCATCACCACTTTTTCCTTATACAGATTGTGCATATGAGAGAAGTTTACATTCTTTGCAACATTGAATATTGGGGATTTATTTGTTTTTTTAATTTGATTTATCTAATTGTACACATTTACATTTTTATTATTTTTTATTTTTCACATATAACTACCTATTTCATTTATGAAATGAATTTCCCATAAGTGGCGCTTTTCATAGCAGACTTTAGGGTCGTGCTTTTTTCTTAGTGGATGATAAGAAGTTATCAGACTCTATATAAAAAATACAAATAGAAAAAAGTGGGCCACATGTAGAGGCAATTATGAGCTTGCCAGGACTGCACAGTAGTTAAGAGCTATGTGAAAGAATTTGAAATGTATGGGAGTATATACAGGGAGTGCAGAATTATTAGGCAAATGAGTATTTTGACCACATCATCCTCTTTATGCATGTTGTCTTACTCCAAGCTGTATAGGCTCGAAAGCCTACTATCAATTAAGCATATTAGGTGATGTGCATCTCTGTAATGAGAAGGGGTGTGGTCTAATGACATCAACACCCTATATCAGGTGTGCATAATTATTAGGACTCTTCCTTTCCTTTGGCAAAAATGGGTCAAAAGAAGGACATGACAGGCTCAGAAAAGTCAAAAATAGTGAGATATCTTGCAGAGGGATGCAGCACTCTTAAAATTGCAAAGCTTCTGAGCGTGATCATCGAACAATCAAGCGTTTCATTCAAAATAGTCAACAGGGTCGCAAGAAACGTGTGGAAAAACCAAAGCGCAAAAATAACTGCCCATGAACTGAGAAAAGTCAAGCGTGCAGCTGCCAAGATGCCACTTGCCACGAGTTTGGTCATATTTCAGAGCTGCAACATCACTGGAGTGCCCAAAAGCACAAGGTGTGCAATACTCAGAGACATGGCCAAGGTAAGAAAGGCTGAAAGACGACCACCACTGGACAAGACACACAAGCTGAAACGTCAAGACTGGGCCAAGAAATATCTCAAGACTGATTTTTCTAAGTTTTATGGACTGATGAAATGAGAGTGAGTCTTGATGGGCCAGATGGATGGGCCCGTGGCTGGATTGGTAAAAGGGCAGAGAGCTCCAGTCCGACTCAGACGCCAGCAAGGTGGAAGTGGAGTACTGGTCTGGGCTGGTATCATCAAAGATGAGCTTATGGGGCCTTTACGGGTTAGGATGGAGTCAAGCTCAACTCCCAGTCCTACTGCCATTTCTGGAAGACACCTCTTCAAGCAGTGGTACAGGAAGAAGTCTGCATCCTTCAAGAAAAACATGATTTTCATGCAGGACAATGCTCCATCACACGCGTCCAAGTACTCCACAGCGTGGCTGGCAAGAAAGGGTATAAAATAAGAAAATCTAATGACATGGCCTCCTTGTTCACCTGATCTGAACCCCAAAGAGAACCTCTGGTCCATCATCAAATGTGAGATTTACAAGGAGGGAAAACAGTACACCTCTCTGAACAGTGTCTGGGAGGCTGTGGTTGCTGCTGAACGCAATGTTGATGGTGAACAGATCAAAACACTGACAGAATCCATGGATGGCAGGCTTTTGAGTGTCCTTGCAAAGAAAGGTGGCTATATTGGTCACTCATTTGTTTTTGTTTTGTTTTTGAATGTCAGAAATGTATATTTGTGAATGTTGAGATGTTATATTGGTTTCACTGGTAAAAATAAATAATTGAAATGGGTATATATTTGTTTTTTGTTAAGTTGCCTAATAATTATGCACAGTAATAGTCACCTGCACACACAGATATCCCCCTAAAATAGCTATAACTAAAAACAAACTAAAAACTACTTCCAAAACTATTCAGCTTTGATATTAATGAGTTTTTGGGTTCATTGAGAACATGGTTGTTGTTCAATAATAAAATTAATCCTCAAAAATACAACTTGCCTAATATTCTGCACTCCCTGTATGTGTGAACAATCTAGCTTTAGGTATTTCTGGCTCTATTCACCTGGAGACCTTCTAATTATGGAACATAGATTATGTATACCTAATTGACATATACATTATACTTCATTAAGGTTATATTATGCAATAGGTATAAGTAGAGAACTCTACTTTATGAACAAGTAACCATAAAAAGCATTGTTTAACATATTTAACTCAAGTTTGTCCTCTGAAGTGGCTCAGACGCTTATGGAGCGATCAAAAATATAAAAATGTGTACTATTATTCAAGAATTATTTGACAAGTACTATTTTTACCTAGTATACCAGGTGTCTCATTCTAGCCATCTTAAATCAGTTTGAAGGAAGTTAAACACTCCTTTGTAATAACACTATATAACATTGTAGATGTCCATTACTGTTAAAGTATATTCTAATGGTAGTTTAAGAAGGCTATACAGATTACAAATTCATGTGGGAACTGAGAAACAGGTAGAAGCAACATTTCCAAAGCAATTAGCAAGTCAAATACTAAAATGAATGAACTGTAAAACAATCTGTAGCAAAGCCAACTGGTTGTAAACAAAACATAAGCCTTTGGGGAACACAGGGAAAGTTCATCAACATGTGTGCTACTTCTTGGTGAGAAGATCCATCTCTCAGATTGAAAAGGTATGTTCTTTGACTTAGCCTACTCTAGAGTGATCAGACTTTAGTGCTGTATAGGAACATGGAGTGAGAGAAGCTGAATGCTGCAGATTTTGCAAGTGTGTGATCAGCAAAGATCTCTTGTCCCATATAAAGGTGGTGATCACCCAGTTAGGCTTCCGCATATGCTCAATGAGGGAAGGTGGGATGTCGGCAGAGTATAGCTTGGATCCGCTCTCTGTCAGCATTGTTAACTGTGGTATAGCCTGGAGCACCATACAGACCTCTCTATCTTTGGAACTGAAAGCTGTTTTATGATGGGTGGGTCCTCTGTCAATGCCTCAACCTCTGCCGCCCTTGGTGTTGTTTGTCTGGCACCATCTTGCCTGAATGTACCTCTGATAGTGGTGAGGAGATCACTAAACCTTCTGTCTAGTTTGCTGTTTAGTTCTTCTAGCAGAACAGATATGCTTGCATAATATTCCTACATATTGGTATAGCAGTTAGATGATCTTGCGTAACCCGGTTTCCCGGGGGGGGGGGGGTTGTTACAGTTGATAGTATAAGGCCTCTTCACAAACAAACCGGTCCTAGCATTCCAAAACTATGCAAACTTTTCCAGATTAACATAAATCGGATCAGTGGGCTTTATAGAGGTAGCTGGAACGATCAGTAGATACAGATGTTTGTCTGGTCTATAGATAATTGGCGGATTATCTTTGTAAAGTTAGGAGATACTATCTTTGCGACTAATCATGGCTGCTGCCCGGACATGCCCCCATTTCTGAACTATTTTAAAAAACAATATTCTCCAGATAATATTAATCAAATTAACAAAAAGTAACTATAGCAAGAAATTAAATTACCAATGATGTCAGCTCAGAATCTGAAAATATTAAAAGCCCACATCACTAAGGAAGACGTAAAGCAAGCCATTGTGAAAACAGCTCTGTATAAAGTTTCAGGCCCTGATCACATACCAGGGGAATTTTACAAAATTTTAAACACTGAAATTATTCCCACATTAACTAAGCTATTTGACAGCTATTACATAAATGGTAAACAACCCTCATGTTTTTTTGCAGACTTAATGATTACATTAATAATGAAGACAGGGAAGAGTCCAGTATATTAGATTCATATAGGCCTATATCATTACTAAATAATAATTACAAACTACTGATAAGTATTTAGGCAAGGAGACTTAAGACAAATCTTAGGGATCTCATTCATTTGGATCAGTCCGGTTTTATGGCTAGAAGGAACCCATCATTCAATATTAGAAAAAGTGTTTTCTGCATTTAGATTATTGTTGGCATAGACAACAAATCTCTAATAAGGATCTTGCGGTTCTCTCAATTTATGCCAAAAAAGGCATTTGATTCTAATACATGGGACCTGATTTGGATTTAAAAATAAATTTAATAGTTTTATTAAGTTAATGTATACAAAAGCATCATCATCATTATTAATTAAATTAACTTTATCAGACATATTTAATCTTGTAGAGTTATGAGGCAAGGTTGTCCACTTGTGTCTCTATTATTCTATCTGGCAATAGAGCCACTAGCAATTCTACTAAGAAAAAGGTTACATGGTATCTTACTTGGAGGAGAGAAAATTAAACTACTGTATGAGGATTAGGTTGTTTTGTTAAGGACCGAAAAGTGTATGTATTTAATTTAACTTTTTTGTTTATTTATGTGGATACTGTACCTTGCATTGCATTTTATTTTGCAACTCTTTATACAACAATCATATTCTATAAAAAAAAATCTTATTTAATGTAGTATTTTGTAATAATACACTCTATTACTTAGTCTTTTTTTAAAGCTCTACAGAATGTGTATCATATTTGTCAAGATCTGTACAGTGTTTCTCCTGATACCATTCTTCAGATTGGGGGATGTCAAGAATTAGCTCTGAAAATAGTATTGCCATTTATATATTTTCTGTACATTTGTACCTTAACGATAACTATGTAAATTGCCATTCAAAAGAACATCCAGAAACTTAATCTGGGGTTCTTGAAAATCATAAGTAAATTTCAAATTATAATTGTTATCAATGAGAAAATGCACAATAGATTTTCACCTTGTGAAACCACCAGAAGATCGCCTGTAAAAAGGACATACAATATTAATATTTTTCTAAAAAAAGAAGTTATCATCTCCAAAGATTTAGAATTTCTCAAACCAACCCAAAAACAGGTTGGCATAAAATGTAACCTTCATCACAGTCTCCCATCTTTGGAGAAAAAAATTCCCATTAAGGGCTAGATTATGAGTGGAGCGCTATTTTGCTAGATGGAGACATTTTGTACACTTTGGACTGCTCTTCTATTACAAGTAAAAAGTTATTGAGCGAGAACCAAACGCACGTGAAAGTTGAACTTCAAATATTGCTACTGCAGTAACATATTTTCCCATAGACTTCAATGGAGTGTGCAAACTGCAAAAATAAACTCCCCATAAATTCGTTCTAACCCTACCGCGTTTATTAAAGGGCACTAAAATTTATATGATTTATGAATATTTCATATTCTAGTGATCCTCACATAGAAGAATATGTTCTATATATTGTTAAATAATATATATATATATATATAATAATTTTTTTGTAAAATATTTATCTATAAGTATATATATATATATATATATATATATATATATATAATACTCCAAGAGAAAGGCACTCTCCGTTGTTAAATGATAGATAATTTTACTTCAGTTAATGTTTTCGGGGTTGCCCCCATCCTCAGACTTACATAAAATACCAAACAAACAAACAAACAAACTTATATGTATTACCTGAACCAATTGTGCCCCAGACTGAGTAGCGTACCCTCCGCACAACTGCGCATGTGCGGAAGTCCATACGGCAGTCACAGAGGATCAAAAACACCAAAAACAAATGCACAAAAGTTATTAAAAGACACAGCAATTTGACAGATTTATGTCATATCAGTAAAACATATTATGTCCTGTCAGTAAAACATATCCAGTGAGGGATCTATAAAGTTAATTGGCCTTAGCGTTAGCCTTTTTGATCATCATGTCATTTAACCATATCATAATGTGTTGTATTGCAGGGCTAAAACCACAACGTCCGCTACTCTAACTCAAGCCACTGTAACGTCCGATTCATAAGTGCACTAAAGGGACCCGTAGTTGAGTAGGAGATCAAGACTCATATGTATTGGCAAACACTTCTTACTAAATCAATGGACATACCCCCTGTCCCTGCATACTGTGATGTAACACTACATTGCACATAAGAACTCCTGTCATCCAGTCCTCAACTGTGTGACCTAAGGATTGATCGAAAACTGTTTCCAGCTACAATATCCTTATCATACCAAACACAGTAACAGCATATTTAAATCCATACTAGATTACATGCAAAGGGGGCATAATATATAAGATTACATGCGAGGGAGGCAGAATAAATAAGACAAACCCTGCATCTACACCCAATGTTATTCTATAAAAAGAATATCAGTTAGATCATCCATAAACCCTTAAGACATGCATACAAGTGAGGGGCAGTCACCTGGTACACCCCTAAATAGAGATAATGCTGATATCACATATCTATAGCTGATGTCTGTTAGCTCAGAACTTATACGCCCATTTACCTAGGCTACCAAATAGGGAAGGGATGCAGCTGTGTGCTAAGCAGATCAGATAATTCATTGGGACAGTTAAACACTATCCACCATCATAATAACCATATGAATCACAAAAGATATTAATAAACTGTGAATACTAGCACTGGTCTATACCATCCTGAGCATTGGCCTGTTAAATTTCAAACACCCCCTTTAACTGTATGTAGGAGTACAACTATCTTGTATTATGTGGGCTCAATCCACTCTAACAGTAGAGGTATAATAATTAATACAACAAACTACACACAAAAGAGCAAAACAAGGTTAAAAAACCTTAGGCATTGTTTGTTACTTTATAGAAAACCACTGGTAGGTCAAGATGTACATTGAGTCCCTTTGGGACCAGTGTTTCCAGTAGAAAGATCCACCGGCTCTCTCTCTCTGTAATAATAGTCTGCCCCTGTCACCCCCCCTGGATAATGGAGGGGACATGGTCGATGATAATGAATCTAAGGACAGTCACAGTGTGTTTTCCCTGGACAAAAATGCCTGGCAACAGGCTGATTGGACTTGCCACTATTGATCGCTGCTCTTATGGCTGACCTATGGTTAGCCATCCTAGTTCTTACATCATCTTGGGTCTTCCCCACATAAAACTTCCCACAGGGACAGTGGAGCATATAGACCACATACTTATTCGTACAAGTGACCCTATATCTGATTTCAAACTTTTAATTTGTCCACAAGTGTGTGAAAAAATTACTCTGGGTCATCCCACTGCATGTGGTGCATCCACTGCACCGGAAGCACCCATTTTTGGTGGTTTTTAACCATGTCCTAGCAGTATTGCTAGGTTTGTTATCGGGTTGCATCAGAAAGTCACGTAAGGAGGCCGCCCTCCTGTATCCAACCATGGTAAGTCCATTCTCTCACAACGTAAGGCACCATCTGTGGAAATGATGTTCCAAGTGTTCTCTCAAGGCTTTCGGTAAATCCACTTTCTCTGGGGTAAAGGTTGTTGTAAACACCAATCTCTCCTTATAATCTTCAGCCTCATCCCTCTTCGCAGTGCTTGTGCTTGTGTTAACTCGACTGCTTCACTGTATGCTCCTTGCATTTGTTGGTCACTGTATCCACGTTCGAAAACGTATTCCTCATTTCTTCAAGTTGAGTCATTTTTATATCTTCATCACTGTTGTTACGGACTACCCTCTTAAATTGGGATTTTGGGTAAGGCCCATTTTTGATATGGAGGATGGCATCTAGTCCCCTGCAGAATGGAATTCCTATCTGTATCCTTTTGGAATAATGTAGTTTGTAATCTTCCACCAGATCTATAGATACGTAGATCTAAAAAGTACACCACCCATGCATCAGAGGTGATCTTGAATTTCAAGTTGTTATTGGCACTGTTTAGTTCTTTAAACCACTGGTCCAGCTCCTCCTGTTTACCTCTCCAGATCAAAAACAGATCACCAATGTATTTGCAAAACAAAAGTACATAAAGATCCCTTAAAAACACCTGGTCGGCCTATTGTGTTTGCACGGGGTTCTATCCTACAGACACTGGCCACTTTTTTGGATGATATACTCCAACCCTTGGTAAGGCAGATGGATTCCTTCCTCCTTGATTCCATTGAATTGGTGAAATTGTTACAGAATATGGATGAGCTTGTTGGTAATGAGTTGCTGGTTACATTGGATGTAACCAGCTTGTGTACCGTCATACCACATTCTGAGGGGATGGCGGCTATATGAGAAAATCTACACTTATACCCATATATTGGACCACCAATCGATGTGATTCTTCAATTGTTGGAATACTGCCTGAAGTATAACTATTTTAGTTTTGAAAACAACTACTATCTTCAGGTATTGGGCACAGCGATGGGGTCTAACATGGCCCCATCCTATGCCAATCTGTATATGGCACAGTTTGAGACCCAGGGCACTGATGCATTGATGATCTGTTTTTATTCTGGAGAGGTAAACAGGAGGAGCTGGACCAGTGGTTTAAAGAACTAAACAGTGCCAATAACAATTTTAAATTCAAGATCACCTCTGATACATGGGTGATGGACTTTTTAGATCTACGTATCTATAGATCTGGTGGAAGATTACAAACTACATTATTCCAAAAGGATACGGATAGGAATTCCATTCTGCAGGGGACTAGTTGCCATCCTCCATATCTAAAAAGGGCCTTACCAAAATCACAATTTAAGAGGGTAGTCCGTAACAACAGTGATGAAGATATAAAAAAAACTCAACTTGAAGAAATGAGGAATACGTTTTCGAAACGTGGATACAGTGACCAACAAATGCTAGGAGCATACAGGGAAGTAGTCGAGTTAACACAAGCACTTGAGAAGAGGGATGAGGCTGAAGATTATAAGGAGAGATTGGTGTTTACAACAACCTTTACCCCAGAGAAGGTGGATTTACCTAAAGCTTTGAGAGAACATTAGAACATAATTTCCACAAATGGTGCCTTACCTTGTGAGAGAATGGACTTACCCATGGTTGGATACAGGAGGGCGGCCTCCTTACGTGACTTTCTGATGCGACCCCGGATAACAAACCTAGCTTATACTGCTAGACATGGTTAAAAACCACCTAAAATAGGTGCTTCCGGTGCAGTGGGATGACCCAGAGTAAATTTTCACACACCCGTGGACAAATAAAAAGTTTGAAATCAGATATAGGGTCATTTGTACGACTAAGTATGTGGTCTATATGCTTCCACTGTCCCTGTGGGAAGTTTTATGTGGGGAAGACCCAAGATGATGTAAGAACTTAGGATGGCTAGCCATAGGTCAGCCATCAGAGCAGCGATCAATAGTGGCAAGTCCGATCAGCCTGTTGCCAGGAATTTTGTCAGGGAAAACACACTGTGACTGACCTTAGATTCATTATCATTGACCATGTCCCTCCATTATCCAGGGGGGGTGACAGGGGCAGACTATTATTACAGAGAGAGAGCTGGTGGATCTTTCTACTGGAGACATTGGTCCCAAAGGAACTCAATATACATCTTGACCTACAGTGTTTTCTATAAAGTAACAAACGATGCCTAAGGTTTTTTAACCTTTTTTTTGCTCTTTTTTTTTTGCGTAGTTTGTTATTAATTATTATACCTCTACTATTAGAGTGTATTGAGCCCACATAATACAGGATAGTTGTACTCCTACATACAGTTAAAGGGGGTTGTTTGAAATTGGAACAGGGCCTATGCTCAGGATGGTATAGACCAGTGCTAGTATTTGCAGTTTATTAAGATCTTTTGTGATTCATATGGTTATTATGATGGTGGATAGTGTTTAACTGTCCCAATGAATTATCTGATCTGCTTAGCACACAGCTGCATCCCTTCCCTATTTGGTAGCCTAGGTACACCTCATACCAACTGTCAAGCACAGTGTGGAGGGATGATGATTTGGGCTTGTTTTCCAGCCACAGGACCTGGGCACTGGCAGTCATTCATTCAATCATGAACTCCACTGTATAACAAAGTATTCTAGAGTCAAATGTGAGGCTATCTGTCCGATCTGGGCACCTTGCAGTCATCTCATTCAATCATGAACTCCTCTGTATAACAAAAGTATTCTAGAGTCAAATGTGAGGCTATCTGTCCGACAGCTAAAGCTTGGCCGGAATTAGGTCATGCAACAGGACAATGATCCCAAGCACACCAAAAAATATACAACATAATGGCTGAAAAAGAAAAGAATCAAGTAGTTGCAAAGGCCCAGTCAAAGTCCAGACCCCAAACCTATTGAAATGCTGGGGTGGGACCTTAAGAGTGCTGTACATAAACAAATGCTCACAAACCTCAATGAAATTAAGCAACATTGTTAAGAAGAGTGAGCCAAAATGATGTGAGAGATTGATAAAGTCATACAGAAAACAATTACTATAACTATAAGCTATTGAATCATAAGGTTTTCCACACATGGCTTCTCCATTTTTGGCTTTGTTTTTGTTAAATAAATCATGTCATGTGTTTTTGTGAACCTGAGGTTGTATTTACCTAATTTTAAGACCTGCTAAGGACCAGATGATTCTTATTGTGTCCTGATATGTAAAACCATATATATATATATATATATAAAAATTCCAAAAAGAAGCAGGCACTCTCCGTTTGAATTTCAAATAATTTTACTAAGTGACGTTTCGGGGGTTTCACCCCCGTCCTCAGACTTACCCCGAAACGTCACTTAGTAAAATTATTTGAAATTCAAACGGAGAGTGCCTGCTTCTTTTTTGAATTGTGTACTGTTTGCTGAGCACCCCGGATTATAATTGAGAGTGCTTTTACCTCCGGATTTGTTTTATATATATATATATATATATATATATATATATATATATATATATATATATATATATATATTCCTCATATCTTTGAGCCCTTATAACTTTTTAATGCAATATTTTTTTTCTAAATATTTTTGATCAGAAAGTGTTAAAATGTGTGTAACTGTACTGTTAAATACATTTTTGATGGGTTTTTTTTTTGTAACGTTTTTGTCTCTCGTAACAGTTAACCAGAGCTCTGAAGTCACGCTAACCCGCTGCTTGTTAAATTCAATTGTGTTCATCGCGAATGTGTTTACTTTCAACTCATAATACACATGCTATTTCTGTTGTGTGCAAAGAGACGAGAAATACGCCACATCGCTCACTTGCTACAGTTAGAGCGCCACTCGTAATTTTTGGCCCTAAACTGGAAATAATTGTGAGGAAATGAAAAATGTAATACCTCTAGTACATATTCAATCAAATCATCAATAAAAAGTCACTATGAGCTCTAAAAAAATACCTCACAAGTTTCTATAGCGTATAGATAGCTGACACCAATAATAAACCATGGTAAGTCAGGAACAGTGATGTAGTTTACAAGAAGAGGAGCATTAAATCAAGTGGGGGTAGTAAGACATATGGCCATTTGAAGTGATGAGATATATGGACCAATGATTCCAAGTTGGTCCCAGGTCCCAAAACCAAGAATAATCAAAGACTTGCAGGTAAGTGTTAATTATTAGTGCAATAGAATTGAGGATCCATTTCCTGACAAGATATTTATGTCAGCAGTCATGCACCTGTAAGAATTGCTGCAGCCCAGACAGAACCAGCCTTAAAGCTCAGGACAGTTTTTTTGATACAGACATCAAGGTTGTGTCCCCTTCAAGTATACAGTTGTGGGCCACACTCCACGTGTTAATAAGATTAAAGTACATTGTGAGAATTTTGATAAATATTTATTGTTTGTTGATGAATAGCTGATCGTTTTATAGTTTATGGGTAATGTAAACTTTAGTTTCCTAGAGAAGTAGACTCAGGCTAGAATAAACATGCAGCTGACTATACATAAGCATATGTATTATCTTTGACTGCTAGTTAAGTTTTTTACAGTTTAAGGTGAAAGAAGGAGGACTGAATTTTGATGCCTGGACAGTCATGTTCTGCTTGCAAAGGAGACCGTAAGTGAAAGGCAGGCTGGTAAGTTGCTATTCCAGGCAAGGGTCATGAGAGAATAATGGATAGGATAAGATGTGTCATCTACTTACAGGAGTCAGTAAGGAGAAAGAAGCAATGAATTGCAGTAGGAGTGAATGACTGGAGTCATCCAGTGATGGATGCAACATCAGCTGACATATCAAGTAGGTGCACAAGATGGGGGGAGAGTAAGTCTGTTTGAAAGGTGTGATACTGCAAAGCTTGTAGCTGGTTAGGTCACATTAGAATTGGTAGAATTATTTCTTTATGTATTGTTGTAATTTTTCAAGCTTCTTTTTAATACATCTTCTGGGTTATGACTCACAGTGATGGTCGGTATCAGTTTATGTGGCTTTTTGTTATGTGTATGGGTCTTATAAGCTTGGTCTGATGACAAAATATTTTAACTTTCATTCTTTACACATTTGTGATTTGTGCTGCTGCAAGCCTATTGGTTATGGTTGCAGGTGGTGCAGAGAACTGGGAGGTGAGGGTTTCAAGTTTATAAGTTGACAGATGCTCCTTTATTAATGTGCCTTGTTAGAATTCTGCAGTTAGATATGATGCCCTTCAGATGGGGTTTGAAATCTGTTGTGAAGTTGATGTAATTCAGGATTTATAACTTTTATTAGGATTAGGTATGTGTTTTCAGGAATTGACAGATTTTTTAACATTGTATTTTTTTAGCCACTATAATTTCACAATGTACTGTACGTGTTTGTTTACAATGTCATGACCACACTTTATATTAATAACATGTTTGTTATAGTGTGGCTACAATATTAGAAGCAAACCTGTTCAGTATTGTGTAAACTTGCTTTGATACATTTCTATTACGCATTTTATCAAAGGTGTTATTTAAAAAGAATACTTTTGGTATAGTGCGATGACAATATTAGAAATGTATCAAGGCATTTCTTACAGTGTGGCCGCAATAAACACGATCATTACTATGTAAACTTACATACATTTCTAATATTGCAATCACACTATACTAACAGTTATGTTCTCTTTTCTCATCCAAGGTAATCCTGAAAATCTGGCCTGTTTGGGGAGGCTTGAGGATAGGTTTGAAAACCAGTGTGATAGGAATTACAGACCCAGGTCTTATAATATTGTAAGGAAACAAGCCAGGGAAACTGAAGCAAATGCAGGCAGCAAGAGTACTCACAATCCTCCAAGCAAATGTCATTAAAGGGACACTGTACCCAAATTTTTTATTTTGTGGTTCAGATAGAGCATGACATTTTAAGCAACTTTCTAATTTACTCCTATTACCACATTTTCTTCATTCTCTTGGTATCTTTATTTGAAATGCAAGAATGTAAATTTAGATGCCGGACCATTTTTGGTGAACAACCTGGGTTGTTCTTGCTGATTGGTGGATAAATTCATCCACCAATAAAAAAGTGCTGTCCAGAGTACTGAACAAACAAAAAAAACAGCCTAGATGCCTTCTTTTCAAATAAAGATATCAAGAGAACAAAGAAAAAATGATATTAGGAGTAAATAAGAAAGTTGCTTAAAATTGCATGCTCTATCTGAATCACAAAAGAAAAAATGTGGGTTCAGTGTCCCTTTAAGAAAGCCATAGTAGACCTCAGGTAGGCAGATAATTAAAAGAAGTATAGTTTAAATGATGGCAGCCGGTCTAGGGATTCTCTGCTGGGTTGTGTCAAACAAGATATTAAAACCTTCTTCACTGAAGACAGGAAACACATTATGGGGTCTATTTAACAAGGGCCGAATGGCCCCTGTTCCCCTTGTTTCTGCGTGAGCCTTTGGGCTTGCTGGAAACAGGAATTAAGAAGCAACGGTCTTAGGATCGCTGCTCCTTAACTCATACGCCGCCTCTGACACGGCATATAGCAATCCGCCCAATCATGAACAATCGGGCTGATTGACACCCTCTGCTAGCGGACGATTGGCTGCGAATCTGCAGGGGGTGGCATTGCACCAGCAGTTCACAAGAACTGCTGGTGCAATGATGAATGCCAACAGCATATGCTGTCATCATTTATTGATGTGTGGCGGACATGGTTCGTTATAGCGGATCATGTCGGTCCGCACAATGATAAATGGACTCCTGAGAGTGCACTGATTACTTAGCTTCTAGCTGTTGAGGGGGCATTGTACACTGGATGTTTTTTGCATAAATGTTTTATAAATGAAACATTTTCATAGCCAATCTAGGAGTGTTTTTGTAACAATGATGTATAGTTTTGTTTATTTTTTTAATAAAATTGTGCTGATTTTCAGACACCTTACCAAGCCCCAACATATCAGATGTAGACTAAAGTCTACAGACTCCTTCTCACTCCTGTTTTTGCAATCTGTCTTTTCATATACAGGGGAGGGGGAGTGTCTGCTTTTCCTGCTGGGTTTCCCAGCCTAACCTCATCAACAGAGCTAAAGTGGGAGCTTCTAAGTAGGTTTTTAAAAGGTTTTATACTGGATTTTTGGATCAGTATCTGTGCATATTCTTCTTTATAGTAGTGTCTATTACATGCAATTATATGACTATTGGTGTAAACTGTCCTTTTAAATAGGCAGAGCTGCACAGGTCCTGATTTTTTAAAGGCACATGACTAAAAAACAGAGGAAAAATTGAAAAAGAGAAAAAAATGTATATACAGCTTACAATTACACCTTATGAATTTTTTATGTATTTGCAAATCTCTCCTGTAAAGGTTTCTGTCCAGGTAGGTTTAATTTCCTTGTTATAGTTATTGACATTTTAAAAATGGATAATTTAAATACAAGCCTACAAAAACCCTGGACAGGATAAAAAAAATGAGTATGGTATTAAAATATATATATGTGTCAAAAGAGAACCTGTTTCTTCAGGTTTCTTCCAACAGTGAATATCTATTATAGACATGAAAATCTCAATCAACACAGAATAGGGTTAAGATTACCTTTTGATAAAGTAGAGCATGGGCACATTCTGATTTAAATAAAAATTAAACACTTCTAGCATTCATTTAAAAAAGCAGCAGTTAATCGTGTTAAAAATATTTTTTATGAATTACATGGCGTGATAACAATAACATTCTCTTTGAAACCTGCAATAGAAATCCAAATCGTGTTCAATTGATTTATAGAGAATAATAGATTCTCTTTATGTTTAGTCAAGGAATACCTATGTTTAAATACCCTAATCTTTATTAGAAGGAGCTGATTTATGAAAGTGCGAATGGACATGATATGATGTAACGCATCATGTCCGCCGTATATCATTTGTGGTGTTTTACCTATGGTTCCTTTCAACACTGCATCTCCCAACAAAATTTTCCACTGTTTCTTTAAAATGTATTTAGCTGTTTTAGCCCCCTCGTTGTAAGTAGTTATAAACTTTACTCAATTATCCTTGAACCTATTACCTCCCTGTTTTTTTATGAGATTTATTTAATATGTCATATCTGGGGATGCTCAATCATTTTTCTTTTGCTTCAAATATTTTATGATATTAGCTTCTATAAGGTAGTCCTTATAATGGGTACAATTTCTATGTATTCTTTGAAACTGTCCATGTGGAGTATTTTAATTCCAACTTTTTAGATGGCAACTGTTGGCATTCCAGAATCCATTCCTATCTGTTGGCTTTCTACAGTTCTTTACGACTACCTTCCCTGTATTAATAAAATAATCCATATTTTAAACTTTTAAAATAGCATCCCAGGAGTCTTGTATTATATCCGATATTGACTCTTGAGAAAGTCCGTCTGTGAGCAGATGAAGCACATAGGGTTTGAGGATCATGAGGGACTTCGAGAACGTGGACACCACTGAGAGTGCAATATCCAGACAAAAGCCTTTGGTATAAGGAGCGCCACAAATTTTATACGGTTGCCGTGGGTCAGCAGGAGAGGAGGACATTTTGAAGGGAGCACATTCAAAAGGTATTTTTAGATGATAAGGTGACTGTATTTATTAATCCTGTAAGTGTATAGTGTATTGTCTCTATGTGATTGAAATAAATACTCCTGTGAGTTGCAGATGCTCTCTTTTGTTTTTTATGTTTTATTATTATATACATAGATTCAAGGAAAAAATCATTATGTTCGGTTCTAATATACATATATTTGTTAACATGTGTATATACACTTATTAAAACATAAATATACTGTATATGTATATTAGCATATACATACAGTATATATTTATATTTGCTGCCATCACTGCGCAACTTACCCCCTTCATTAAGCTACCAATCAGCAAGTGCTACCCAGGTGCTGAACCAAAAATGGGTCGGAAAGAAGAAATGTAGCTTCATATCCCTTTAAAAAGCTATATATATATATATATATATATATATATATATATATATATATATATATATATATATATATATATATATATAAATGTTATTGTCTTTTTTTCTGCAGTACTATAATTTTTGTTCAAAAAAATGTTTATTCCAAAAATCTGCAGAGCAGTGATTTTTTTGTTTTGTTTTAACATTGTATAAAAAAATACTAATATTTGAGCATCAGGTGTTTCATTTGAAGTACAGTAACCTCAATCATGTTTAAAGGGACATGCCACCTTCATTTTTTCTTTTCTGATTTAGAAAGAGAATGCCATTTTAAACATCTTTCAAATTTACTTATATTATCTAATTTGTTTTATTCTCTTGATATTCTTTGATGAAAAGCATATCTAGATATGCTCACTAGCTGCTGATTGGTTGCTGCACATAGAAGCCTTGTGTGATTGGCTCACCATGTACATTGCTTTTTCTTCAACTAAGGATATTTAAAAAATGAAGCAAAATAAATAATGGAAGTAAATTGTAATGTTGTTTAAGTTTCTATTCTCTATCTGAATCATAAAAGAAAGATTTTGGGTTTAGTGGCCCTTTAATAACAAAATAAAATGCTGGTAACCAAATAGCTTCTGTATTGGATGAAGGAGTGCTGATTATGCATGTCTTTTTTGCTGGAGACCTTTTATAGCTGTAACAAAATTATAATCAACTATAATGCTAAGCTGATAACTAACCTTGTTTTGTCTCTCAATAATAGGATGAGAAAATGTAAATTTCACTTGATATTTCAGCGTGGGCTCTGTTAATCAACCATGGCTGGAAAACAGAAATACTAATAAATGAGAAAGTAATGAACCTTATGAACAGGCAAAATTGCTCTTGATACCTCCAGTGACAGAGGCATTAATAGAGATAGGAAGAGTATGATGAGAATTTATGGCGTGTAGTTTAATTTTGTGTACTGCAAAACATTTTGGTTTCATTCTCTCATGCATGAGACATGGGAGGACAGTAAGGAAATCTTCATAGTAACGCATAATTTAAATATGCTGAGTTGCTGTGCTTGTCGGACCATGAAAAAACAGATCATTTGGCAGTGATTCTGGATTCATACTATTTTAAACAGATATGAGACCATATTTACTTGTTTGGAAATTACTGATACTGTGAGAAACAATCTATTTAAATCAAGTAAATAACTTTTTTTGCTGTAAACAAATAAGTCAATATTTCTGGGAAATCCATATGGGTTGTTTTTTTTTTTTGCAGATGAGAACATATGGAAATTATTCTGTAATAAAAATATGTTTTCTTGGTCTTTTTATTCTAAACTTGTGAGATGGAATAAACATTGTACAATTAGTAACAGTTGGTTCAGTTGATGGAATATTGTATTTAACACTTTCTATAACACTTCTTCATATACCAGCGTTGTTACTTCATTTATTTTTTAGGCTATCTCACTATGGTATCTGGAAAAAACTGCAGAAATGCTTTGCAAGGACTTTCATTGAGTTTTTAGATTAAATACAAAATGAATGTTCAACCGGGTCAAAACACATCAATTCACTACTTTCCTTGGTAGCATGTTCAATTGCCTTATGACTCTCCTTGCCATTGCAAATTAATTTACACTCTTTGTCTTCTGGATCCTCCAAGGAAGTTTCACAGTGGTATCAAGAATATTGTGTATCTTTATTGCACTTCATATGAGAAAAAAAAAATCTAATCTAACATAAGGTTTACTAGACTTCATTCAAAAACAGTTGTATATGTCCCCCTCTTATTCTGGCACATTTTACCTCACTCTGTCATGCTTCATTCCAGAGTCTTTAATGTAAAAGTCAAACATTAGGGGCTAGATTTTAAGAGGAGTGTAACTGATTGCTCATGTTGCATTATTTTGTGCTCAGGCTTGTGCAATCCGTAAGCGCATAATTTGGCAGAGAAAGTCATTGTGTTGCTAACAGTAAAATTAACGTTTATTGCACTTTTATCTTGATAGTTTTGTTTGAGTGGTGAGTGACCAATGCATGCAAAAATCAATGTGAAAAAGTAGCTTTTTAAAGGCTTTTGTAAATTGTTACTATGAATGGTAAGAGTCCAAACCAGCACTAACCAGGTTGAAGGAAAGTACTGAGGAAGTAATCACATCCTCCTGTTGAAGTGTGGTGTACCTGGGATCTGAATTCAGAGTTTTATTCAGAATATCCTGTGTGCTGATACACATTATCTGCAGGACAGTTGGAGAATAACCCACTTCGAATCTGTGAATACTGGCGAGTAGAGATTTCCAGAATCAGGTGTGTAACTGTCAGCTGTGATTTGATATATCCGGAACACATGACTGGGTATAGCCGAATGAGTAGACGGAGCAAGGTCATCAAACTGTAAGTACCAAAGACCAGACCAAGTGACTGATGGTAACCAAGTACAGCTGTATGCACAAAACACCACAAAGCTTTGTGAGTAATTCAGAAGCACGGAGGCTCTGTTTTTAAGAGATAGCACTATAATCAGGAGGAAATCTTTCTGAAGTGAACTGTTACCTACAGGTATGCCTGGTGCATATTGATTAGCTGATGGGTGAGAGCAGGTAAGTAACCATGGTGTTACTGATCAACTGATTATTTCACCTGTGCACTGGCTCAGCTATAATAAAAACCTTGACTGTTGGGGGTATTTGAGGGCTGCTGTTATGTAAAAGCACCATAATCCCCAAAGTAAAACAAAACATTCTGTAATTAACCTTCAAGCCTCCACAACCCCCAACTCTCTCTCCTTTATTAACTTAATAACAGCTACTATCTCTGATACAAATAATATATATATATATATACAGTATATATATATATATATATATATATATATATATATATATATATATATATATATATATATATGTATAAATATATTAATCCTGTGAAAACCAATAACTCCCACAGAGTGAGACCTCTAACATAAACTAAACCACCATGGACCACCCCAGTACATTTAAATCAGCTAATAGAATGAGATTATAAAAATAATGGCTTTAAGAGCCATATAAATGCAGAAGTATATGGAGAAGACTCAGACTGCACACAATTAATGAAAACCCTGCACAGCTCTGAAGCGTAGAATACTGCAGAACAAATTAAATTTGTTTAATTTTTTTTTTTACAAAGACTTTTTTAATTGTAGTTTTGTTTGTTTGTTTGTTTGTTTTTACTTTAAGGGGATATTTTCTTTAAGAGGGACTTTTTCCTGGGAGGGGATTTTGGCTTTTTTTCTGTAAAGAGCTTAGCCTAGTAGTGAGCTTTGGGTGGTCTTAGGTTAGTTTAGGTGGTCTTGTACTGGTGGGCTCTGTGGGAGGGGTGGTTGCTTTATTGAGGTATTGTCAAGAAAGGGTTATTACCTATTAGGGGGTTAATATGTGTTTTTTCACCTTGGGGATAGTAATATAAGTTTTCGTGCAATGGTATTACAAGATAGGTGCAATGTAAACGCGACCTCACGTTCACATTGCATGGAAGTGTTGCACTCACAAGAGCACGTTTCCAAAGGCCTCGTTGTAATGCCATCATACATGGCACAGCACATAAGTGCAGCAAAGGTGTTAAGTCGCACAGCCATGGACAGCAAATATATAAAAAAAATATATAAATATATATGTATATGCTTATGTACATATATATTTATACATATTTACACATACATACACATATATATAAGCATATACATAAATATTTACAGGGATCACACAGTTCCCATAGACCACAATGTAAAGGCAATTTTCAGTGCCTTTTTTTTTCTAATGCTCCACACAAGCCACTTTTAACACCTAAAAACTGCCTAGTACAGTAGTTGTTTTATGAAAAAATGCTTAATTTTTTTATAATAAAAAACTAAAAGACCATTTATTTTTGGGGGCATTTTGGGACAGTTTTAGAAAACTAATTCATTCATTAATTTTCAGAGCACTAATTGCTACCGTGAGATCGTGGTAGCAATAACCAGCCACTTGTAATTAGAGAGCGCTCAACTTGTAATTTAACGCTTAATAAACAAGCAACATTATGCTGCAAACAGAGAACTTACAAAGTTTGTGTGAGGGTATTGCTGATAAGTTAAAAGCAGAGGGAGATTACATTGTAGGTTGTGGCTGTTAAGGTTAAGGTTATATTAGGGGTTGATACAGTGAATAACGGAGTTAAGGTTGAGGTTATATTAGGGGTTGATACAGTGAATAACGGAGTTAAGGTTGAGGATATATTAGGGGTTGATACAGTGAATAACGGAGTTAAGGTTGAGGTTATATTAGGGGTTGATACAATGAATAACTGAGGTTTTTTTTTACATTGGGTTTATGGCAGCCAGGGGGTTAACAGTGGAAAAGTTTCCCACTGGGGGTTGTGAAAGGGTGTTAATAGAGGCAACTGATTTGTGTTGGGGTAGTGGTGGTTGAAGAGTTAAAAATTTAAGGGATTAATTGTTGTGTTAGTAAAGTTGTGGTAGTTGGGGGGGTTTAATAGTTTGTTAGTGCAAAAATGTCTATTTGATTACTTTTTGTGCCTTTGCTAGACTTTGTACAGTGCAATAAATAGCACTCAAAAAATGATAGTGAGGCTCAAATAAATAAATAGATAATTAAACCAACTACTTATAATTTAAATGCAGTGTTAGTGCTCCATACTGCTTTTTTTTTTGCTCTCCTTCTAGATCGATAGATGATAAATTGATAGATGCTACATAGATAGATAATATATACAATATATATATATATATATATATATATATATATATATATATAATTAGACATGTGCATGGCGAAAAAATTTGGTTCGGATCGATTCAGAATTTTTCGAAGTTCGGTTCGGATCGAATCGAATTCGGAAAATTTTGAATCGATTAGTTTCGGATTCGTTTCGGATTCGAAGAAATTCGGCTGGATTCGGTTCGATTCGGTTCGTAAATTCGGCAATTCGGTAAGTGTTAGGTGTGATTAGACTAGTATTATACTGTATATTAGGTGTTAACTTAACATACTGTATAATACTAGTGTAATCCAATGGCCATCCGAATTTACGAATCGATTCGATTCGGTTCGATTCGGAAAATTCGGCAAAATTTTAATTCGGAAAATCGGTTAGATCCGAATCGCCGAATTTGCAGAATTTTCCGAATTTCCGAATCGAACCGAACCGAATCGCACATGTCTAATATATTTTTAAGACCTGTGGTTAACTGTTTTGCGAAATTAAAAAGTTGCACAAAACACTTCAATAATACATTACAAATTACAGTTACACTCTAATAAATATTTTTCTCAAAAAAATATTGCACACAAAATTTATAAGGGCTCAAAGATATGAGATCTCGGGTGTTAGAAAGAAAAAAAAAAATCCGCCAAAGGACTTGAACATTGAGATACATAAATATACATTGATATATATATATATATATATATATATATATATATATATATATATATATATATGTTTAACTTTGTATTTACTGTAAATTTTCACATTCCAATGTTCTGCACATGTATTTATTAATAGATATTCCTATATATATATATCTTATAATCTGATAGATAAATAAATATAAATATATATATAAATATATATATATATATATATATATATATATATATATATATACAAAGCTATAAATATATATTTGTTTAAAAAACAGATATGTGTAGAAATATTTATTTATGAATATATAAAACATATTTCTTACATAAAGAACATTGGAAAATTAAATATTCATAATTTCATGTCGGGTTAGTGCTATTGCAGATATTTTATGGTGTTTGTGCGAGAGAGTGGAGTGTTAGGTTCATTTTAAAAAAAAATAAAAAATCTCCTTTGAATTCTATGGGGAATGCGTGAACGCAATCACAATTTATGAATTTTGACTTTTTGCGCAAGCCGGGTTACCGCTAGAAAAAGAAAAAAAGTTTTCTTTAAACTTGTAATATTAGTGCATCCTGACTAGCACAAAAATCAATATCCTAGTGGAGTTTTTGCTATAGCGAAAACGCAACATACTGCTCCACTTGTAATCTAGCCCACAGTGTATAGTAAGTATTCTTTACCCAACACAGATATTCTTTTCTATCAAAGGGATACCAAGCCCAAAACTTTCCTTCATTATTTAGATAGAGAATACAATTTTAAACAACTTTCAAAATTAATTATTTTATCAAATTTGCTTCATTATCTTTGTATCATTTGTTGAAGTAACAGCAATGCACTACTGGGAGCTAGCTGAACACAAATAGTGAACCAATGAGAATAGGTATATATGTGCAGCCACAAATCTGCAGCTAGTACCCAATAATGCATTGCGACTCCTGAGTCAACCAAGTTATTATTTTCAACAAATCATACCAAGAGAATGAAGCAAATTAGATAACACAACTAAATTGGAAAGTTGTTTAAAATTGTATGCTCTATCTGAATTATGGAAGAAATATTTGGGGTTTCATGCCAGTTAAAAGGACAGTCTACACCTTAGCCATATTAAAGTCTTACTTTAGATAAAGCTGCAAATATCCTCCTGCACCCCTTTCTATATCATGCAGCAGGAACAGTAAAAGCATTATTTTAAAATGAATATAGTGTATACTATAGAGTATAGTGGTCACTTTGAAATGGCTGAAAAGATCCTCCCACTGATGACATCACAATCTGGGCTACATTAAAGGCTTCACCAGTTACAAAAGACTCACTTATTGGATTCAACAGACTGTCAATGCTATTCAGCAGAGTACATAGATGCAGCCCAGATTGTGATGTCATCAGTGGGTGGAGCTTGGCATCCAATGCAAAGTGACTAGAAAAATATTAATTTTAAAATAACTGTTTTACTGTTACTGCTGCATGATATAGAAAGGGTGCAGGAGGATATTTGCAGCTTAATCTAAGGTAAGAATTTAAGATGACTAAGGTGTAGACTGTCCCATTAATATAAAGAACTGTTATCTCAGGGAGAAAAAAACAACTTACAGTGTTTTGCACATTCATTCACTTACAGAACCATATCATAACAGGTATCTATGAGCATCTGAGCACCTAACAAATATACCAAATGTAACTGTCTTCACAAAAATCAAATTATGTACTAAATTGAACATGAAATAATAAATTAGGTTTTGTGCTGTGTAGGCAATCAAAATTCTGCTGCCCCACACCCACATACCCCACCATCCAAGATTTTAGGCCTTGGCATTAATATGTTTTGGTCAGTGTGTAACCTTACATTTTTTATTTTTCCTAAGTACATGTTAACCACAGCTTGCAAAACAGTCACTCACACTCATGTTGGTTAAATTAAGCCTGCATGCATCTCATACCTTTTCCTCCCTCAGAAGGGAGGGAGAGAGAGAATAAAGTTTGAAAGAAAAGAAAAAAAGGGAGGGAGAGAGAGAGAATAAAGTTTGAAAGAATGAAAGAAAATAAAAAAAAGGAGGGAGGAAGAGAGAGAGAGAGAGAATAAAGTTTGAAAGAAAAGAAAAAAGGGAGGGAGAGAAAGAAAGAAAGAAAGAAAGAAGAAAAGAAAGAAAGGAGTGAGAGGAGAGAAAGAAGGGAGGGAGAGAAGAAGGGACGGGGATAAAGGAGAAAACAGAGGGAGAGGAAGGAGAGGAGAGTCTCTCTTAGACTCTCTTACTCTCAAAAACATACTCTCTCACACAAATGTACACTCACATACTTTCTCTTTTACACACACACACACACACACAGACTCTCTCTGACACACATTTTCTTTCACTCACACAATCTTTCACTCACAAAGTGTTACACTCTCACTATATATATAAAACTGATTATGGGTGGGTGACCCATAAAACATACAAAAAACAATTAAATTAACAAATAAAATCAGCAGGAGGAGGAGGGTGTCTAATCTGGTCAGACTAGGATCAGAGAAGGCAGGCAGCACAACTTTATTTTACTGCACTGACAAGTCCTCCCCTGTTACCTCATTTCTCTGTGTTGTATTTTTTAGGTGATGGGCTGTAAATACCACACATGGGGGAATGGCAAGGGGGAGAGTTCCCATAAAGCCAGCTTCCTTTTATTACACAACAGTGGTAGTGTACCAATGCAGTAATGACTGATGAGCAGTCTCAGAACACCAGCAGGACACAGACCCCCATTCTAAAAATAATTGCCAGTTAAGACGTGGTTTTCCATGCCAACACTCGCTGGGGCAGTCCTCATAGAATTCTATAAAAAAAGGGGCTGTCCCTTGGTGTGGTGAGACTTCTACCATATAAATAATGAGAGTTCTCTGCTAGGTAAAAGTTGGCAATGGCTAGCGAAATACAGAGGGGGAAACCGGCTTGTTTTAATACATGAATATTATGCTTAATACAAATCAAATTATACTGTTTTCAATGCAATGTAGCTTAAAATTGCTGTAATTTTTATATGCATAGGTTTTCATTTAAGAATAATTAGTGTTTTGAGTATTTTGTTGAAAATTGGACCCTTTTTAACTTAAAAAATAATGAGAATTGTAGTGCAAACTTTTTTTATAATTACTCTGGGATTTGAGAGAAAATGTCATATACGCCCATAGAATGCCCATGTTCAGCCCATTTTATTTAAAAAAAAAAAAAAATTATACTTGGTATTTTGTACTTTTAAGTACAAATTTATTGCTTTTTTTGCACATCCAGTGCACTTAAATTACTATTTACGCTGTGCATAGTTAATTCGATTTATTCCTGTGTAATTTACCTATAAATTGTATGTTTTTTATGATACAATTATTGGTGACCAATTTTGTTATGTATTTTGCTGCACCTTAACATTACCATTTTTTCCCTGCATATTTTTGTGTGAATTATTTGTTTTATAGGATTTTAAAATTAAGAATTATTGTAACTTTTGTAATGTATGCATCTCCTTCCCATATGAAAATTATATAGCTTATTATAATTCCCCAAGGAAATAGAAGGGTTTGTGAGCATTCTCGTAGAAAGTACCATGAAACCGGAACTAATGCTAATACTCACACTGGTGTCAGTCACTGAGGTGCTCTGTGCTGGAAGAGCAGAGCATGAAGTGTAAAACTGGTTAATGAAGAAAGGTGTAACAGGTGTTTGCTTTCTAAAGAAAAAGGCTACTACCATACCACTATGAACTCCAAGGTGTAGATTTATCAAATGGTGGGTGGACATGATTTGTTGTAGCAAAACATATCCGCCTGAAATCGCTAAATGCCGACAGCATACAATTTTAGCATTTATCATTGCACAAGCATTTCTTGTGAAATGCTTATGCACTGCTGCCCTCTGCACATTCACAGCCAATCAGTCACTAGCAGGGGGTGTCAATTATCCTGATCGGATCTGGGTGATTGCATTCCGCCACTTAAAAGGTGGCGGACAAGTTAACGGCAAGGAGTCTTATGACCTCTGCTTCTTAACTTAGGTTTCCGGTGAGCCGGAAACCTTGGGCGTAGAAATCAGCATCCACTGCTTAATAAATCTCCCCCCAACTCTGTCCCTCTGCATTCTTCTCGGTGACCATCCACATACTGATATGTAAGTGAAATATTTCCAGCCTCCTGTCTCTAATTCCCACACTAAATAACTACTTCAGCTCCCTCCATCAAACTGATCCCATTTCAAATTAAAAATAAATAAATTCTAAATTAAAAAAAATGTTCCTATTCGTTTAAAAAAGCATGTGCACTCTCTTAGTTCCCCTATGAGCAACATGAATATAATAAGCTTGGTTTGCTGCCCCCCCCCCACAAATCTGTCGCCCTAGGCATATGCCTTGTTTGCCTAGGCCATGATATGCCCTTGGAATCTTATGGCATTCCCATACTTGACAACTGTCTTAACACTGCTAACCTTCAATACAACAGAAGATCACAAGTGATATATAAAAAGACATAAATATAAGTGCATTGGAGCCTTTTGCCATTAAGTAGGTGAAAACATATAAAACCATATTTATGCAATATTAATTTTTAATAAAATATTTAACTATCACCTAGATTACGAGTTTTGTCGGTAAAGGTGTGCGTGGCTAATGAGCAGTTTTCCCTCACCGCTCACCTACAGTAATGCTGGTATTACGTTTTTTTTTTTTAAACCCGGCGTTAGCAGCAGAAAAGTGAGAGAAGAGCAACATTTTTCTCCACATCTCACCTCAATACAAGCGCTACGTACGGTAGCAGTGAGCTGGCTAAACGTGCTCATGCACGATTTTCCCATTGGAATCAATGGGGCAGAGCCGGCTGAAAAAAAACACCTGCAAAAAAACAGCGTTCAGCTCTTAACGCAGCCCCATTGATTCCTATGGGGAAATAAAATTTATGTCTACACCTAACACCCTAACATGAACCAAACAAACATAACAAAAACACCCCTAATTTTACACTTATTAACCCCTAATCCGCCGCCCCCGACATCGCCGACACCTGCATTATAATTATTAACCCCTAATCTTCCGCTCCGGACACCGCCGCCACCTACATTATACTTATGAACCCCTAATCTGCTGCCCCCAACATTGCCGACACCTACATTATATTTATTAACCCCTAATCTGCCACTCCCAATGTCGCCACAACCTACCTAAACTTCTTAACCCCTAATCTGCCACCCACAACATCGCCTCCACTAAAATTAAGTTATTAACCCCTAAACCGCCGTACTTCTGCATCGCAAACACTATTTACATTTTATTAACCCCTACTCTGCCATCCCTAACATCGCCGCCACCTACCTACATTTATTAACCCCTAATCTGTCGCCCCCAACGTTGCCGCCACTATATTAAATGTATTAACCCCTAAATCTAACTCTAACCCTAACACCCCCCTACCTTATATAATAATTAATATAACTTAATTAATATAATTTAAATAAATCTAAATAAAATTATAAATAATTCCTATTTAAAACTAAATAATTACCTATAAAATAAACCCTAAGCTAGCTACAATATAATTAATAGTTACATTGTATCTAGCTTAAGGTTTATTTTTATTTTACAGGCAACTTTGTATTTATTTTAACTAGGTACAATAGTTATTAAATAGTTATTAACTATTATAATTATTAAAAATCCTATTGGCTGATGCAATCCTATTGGCTGATCCAATCATCCAATAGGATTGAGCTCGCATTCTGTTGGCTGATTGGATCAGCCAATAGAATGCAAGCTCAATCCTATTGACTGATTGCATCAGATAATAGGATTTTTTCTACCTTAATTCCGATTGGCTGATAGAATTCTATCAGCCAATCAGAATTTAAGGGACGCCATCTTGGATGATGTCACTTAAAGGTACCGTCATTTAGTGTTAGTCATCAGAAGGAAGAGGATGCTGCGCGTCAGATGTCTTGAAGATGGACCTGCTCCGCGCCCGATGGATGAAGATAGAAGATGCCGTCTGGATGAAGACTTCTGCCCGTCTGGAGGACCTCTTTGTCCGGATAGGATGAAGACTTCTGGCTGTCTGGAGGACCACATCTGCCCGGTTGGGTGAAGATGTCTCAAAGTAAGGGGTTAGTGTTAGGTTTTATTAAGGGGGTATTGGGTGGGTTTTAGAGTAGGGTTGGGTGTGTGGGTGGTGGGTTTTAATGTTGGGGGGGTATTGTATTTTTTTTTACAGGTAAAAGAGCTGATTACTTTGGGGCAATGCCCCGCAAAAAGCCCTTTTAAGGGCTATTTGTAATTTAGTATAGGGTAGGGATTTTTATTATTTTGGGGGGATTTTTATTTTATTAAGGAGATTAGATTAGGTCGGTGTAATTATTTAAAAAAAATTGTAATTATTTTATTATTTTCTGTAATTTAGTGTTTTTTTCATAATTTAGATAATTGTATTTAATTGTATTTCATTGTAGTTAGTTTAGGGAATTAATTTAATTATAGTGTAGTGTTAGGTGTAATTGTAATTTAGGTTTATTTTTATTTTACAGGTAAATTTGTCTTTATTTTAGCTAGGTATCTATTAAATAGTTAATAACTATTTAATAACTATTGTACCTAGTTAAAATAAATACAAAGTTGCCTGTAAAATAAAAATAAACCCTAAGCTAGATACAATGTAACTATTAGTTATATTGTAGCTAGCTTAGGGTTTATTTTATTGGTACGTATTTGGTTTTAAATAGGAATGATGTAGTTAATTATAATAATTTTATTTAGATTATTTTAAATTATATTTAAGTTAGGGGGTGTTAGGGTTAGGGTTAGACTTAGGTTTAGGGGTTAATACATTTAATATAGTTGCGGCGACATTGGGGGCGGCAAATTAGGGGTTAATAAATGTAGGTAGGTGTCGGCAATGTTAAGGATGGCAGATTAGGGGTTTATAAAATTTAACTAATGTTTGTGAGGCGGGAGTGTGGTGGTTTAGGGGCTAATATATTTATTAAAGTGGCAGCGATGTCCGGTCGACATATTTGGGGTTAAAATTTTTATTTAAGTGTTTGCGATGTGGGGGGGGGGCTCGGTTTAGGGGTTAATAGGTAGTTTATGGGTGTTAGTGTACTTTTTAGCACTTTAGTTAAGAGCTTTATGCTACGGCGTTAGCCCCTAAAACTCTTAGCTACTGACTTTTAAATGTGGTAGGAGTCTTGACAGGAGAGGCTGTACCGCTCACTCTTTCCAAGACTCGTTATATCGGCGTTAGGAAAATCCCATTGAAAAGATAGGATACGCAATTGATGTAAGTGGATTTGCAGCGTTGGGACCTCTCAATGCTGCTTTTTAAGGCTAATGCAAAACTCGTAATCTAGGTGTATATTTTTACTGTAAATATTTCACATTCCAATGTTCTGTACATAGCAGAATATGTTCTTTGTATGGCTAAATAGATATTCCTATAAATATCTGTATATATCTATAACTATATATAATCCATCTATATATATATATATATATATATATATATATAGAAATATTTAATTATGTAGAGAACATTAGTATATTAAATAGTGATATTTTCATGTTGGGTTAGCACTAAAGAGAATATGTGACGGGGTTTGGGAAAGAGTGGGGTGTTTGTTTTTTTCCCAACTTTTATTTCTCTATTGACTTCTATGACGGAGTACATAAACGCGTACACAATATTATTAGTTCAGATTTTTGTGCTAGTCGGTTACCACAAGAGCAAAAACCTTTTACTTTCAACTTGTAATACTAACACAACCTGACTAGCGCAAAAATCTTAATTCTAGCAGAGTGATCACTATAGCGGAAATGCAAAACACTGCTCAATTTCTAATCTAGCCCTTTATTTTGTATTTAATTTCGAGTTTAATATCTGTTTAAGAATATCAGAAAAATAAAGTGTACATAATATAAAGTGCTTTAGACTACTTTTCAGGCTGATAAACATAAAAACTTAACTTCTAGAGATATTTTTATAATACTGAAATATTTTGTATTAATTACTCAAATCAAGTAAATTTCAACTATACAAATTATTTTTTTAGGGAAATATGTGACTTAAATTAATATTGAATGATGACAATATTAATATTGTAACACATTAATTAAAAATATCTTTGAGGATTTATATTTATTGGTTGGTAAATTTGTTATGTGCTAGACTAACATTTATTCCAAGGTATTTTGTATTCTGAGTGAATTTGAATTTGCGGAGATCTGATGCAGTGCTATGTAATTATCACAGGAGGTAAGATAAATGGAAAACAGGTTACAAGTACCTATATTGCTGTCTCATTTCTCAGTCTGACATTCTAAATGATGTTTCAGCTTCAGTGGTCCTTGAGATAACCACTCACCTTTTACACTTTTGTTCAAGAGAAATAATGAAGGCGGAGGTGGAAATGAAACCTCCAAAAAATTTAAACCTGCATTCCTATTTAACATTGATTTGTCAATGTGTGTTCCTTTTTAAAAAGAGATGGGCTTCTCTTCTGCACATTCTTTGTTCCAAAGATACATTAACTAGGAGCTTTGTCTTTAGACCACATAGCAGGAAGACAGATGTGAAAACAGTAAGGCAAACTTTGGTTTCAGCAAAACAAATGAGATTTAAATTTCTAAACATCTGCAGATTACTGACTGATTACCATATTTTATTTATTTATTTTCCCATTCTTTCTACGATATGATTTGCAGCCACATCTAATAGGACTATTGAGGTGCCCAAGTCAATGCTGGAAATAACATGCATATCAGTACACTCATTAAGGTAGAGTTAATTACAAGATATGCTACAGTAAATAGAATACCAAGGGACAATGGAACTATCTATGTTGGATATCATAATTCTGAATACAGAAAAATAAATAATTTAGTGACATAGTTTTCCCTTAATGTTTGGGGAGTTTTGACAGTGCTGAAAGGCAGATTACTTGTTATATATGAGTTTGTTTTCAACTAGGCGTATAATAGTAGCAACAACTGCAGAACAAGTAAAGATAACTGCATTTCAGTTTCAATAAATGCTAAACTGTACAGTAAATAATTAGGGTTCGATTTATGAAGCAGTGGATCCTGCTTCCGATGTTAAGAAGCAGCGGTCGTAAGACCTCTGCTCCTTAACTCGCCCTCCCCCTCTGAGGAGGCGGACACCAATCAGCCTGATCGGATACGATTGGGTTGATTGACACCCCCTGCTAGTGGCCGATTTGCTATGAATGTGCAGGGGGCGGCATTGCACAGGCATTTCGCTAGAGATGCTCGTGTAATGGTAAATTCCGACAGTGTATGCTGTTAGCATTTATCGATGTGCGACAGACATGATCCGCTGCTTGCCCATTAGTAAATTGGCCCCTTATTCTTTTAGTGGAATTAAGAGGCAGTGCAATCATACACATTTTTAAATAAATTACAATATATTTTAAACTAAATTTACTATTATCGAAAAAAACACTATGGGCCAGATTACAAGTGGTGTGCTAAATATCACTTTCATTTACAAGTTGACAGTAATGTGAATGCGACCTCACGTTTGCATTGCTGGGAAGCATTGCACTCATGAGAGGTTGCTTCCATAGGCACCTATGGGAGGCCCATTCTCATGTTGAGACATGGCATGAGAACCCTGAACAGTGAAGGGGGTAAGTAGCGCAGTGATAGCAGCAAATTGTAAATATATATGTATATGATTATAAACATTTATATATTTATATTTGAATATAACACATATTAACACATAAAAATATATTTATTTAAGCATAAATATATTTACAGGGAACAATCAGATCCCATAGACCAAAATGTAAAGGCACTTTTATGTGCCGTTTCTTTTCCCCAAACACCCCACACCCACCAACTTTAACCCCTAAAAAGTTCCTTGTGCAGTTATTTTAATAAAATCTGATCTCTGGTTAATTTTATAAGTGCTAATTGCTATCGCAAGCTTGCGGTAGCAATAACCAGCCACTTGTAATAGCTAAATATTTATCGCACGCCCGCAAGCGCGCCACTTGTAATCTAGCCCTAAAATGTGCCTGCAAAGATTTAATGTAACACAAAAGATGAAGAGACATCTAAAACAGTATGATAATTATGTAATGTGTGTAATACACTGACAATAATGTAACATGTGTTTATGTATATGTTTATTTATTTACCTTGTCCTTCCGCAGATTAGTACATGGGGTCTTATTAGTTCTCTATTTCTCAAAGAAATTGACACAAGCTCAAATATATCAATTCAGCTTATATTTCATGTTAAAATGTGCACTTAAATGTGTTCTACAATATTTATAGATTGATTCTTATAGATATTAAACCATCATTTTTTTTACCCAAGACTGACCTGATCATGATCATTATTTATGACTTCACAACGCTTGAGAAATTCCAAATATACTTCAGCCCATGATTCAGGATCCTGTTTTATAGGTTTATCAGTTTGCCCATGCTATCAAAATAACAGTCTAGAAAACAATTTTCTTTTGCATTGGAAAGAATGGAAATATTTTCTTAAAAAACACGGAGTAAATAACTAATTAAGCTCACATATATGCCATATACACTTACTATACAAATATAGTATCATGGTTTGTAACTAGATGCTTCCAACATATTGGTCCTTTTTCTTGGTCATTATCTAGTCTTTCACACAACTAGAAAACAACTCCACAACACATTTCACCACACACCAGCAGATTCAAAATTCTTGTTGTTGTGTTCTATATTTTTCTACTCATGTAAGAGACTGGATGTTTGCATTTTGTTTGGAATGAAAGAAAAACAAGAACTTGAAGCTGTAAGTCAAATGTAAAGCAATTTTTGCAATTGTAGTTTCAAAACATAATACTGTGTTTGTCTAGAACATGTACATTTGGCATGAAAGTGTGCTTAAAGGGACAGTCTAGTCAAAATTAAATAGTAATAATTCAGATAGGGCATGCAATTTTCAACAACTTTCCAATTTATTTTTATCATCGAATTTCCTTTGTTCTCTTGGTATTCCTTGTTAAAAGCTAAACCTAGGTAGGCTCATATGCTAATTTCTAAGCCCTTGAAGGTTGCCTCTTATCTCAGTGTTTTTTGACAGATTTTCACAGTTGGACAGCACTAGTTCATGTGTGTCATATATATATAACATTTTGCTCACTTCAGTGAAGTTATTTTTTAGTCTGCCAAAATAACTGAGATAAGGGGCAGTCTGCAGAGTCTTAGGGGTCCATTTATCATTGTGCGGATGGACATGATCCGCTATAGTGAACCATGTCCATCGCACATCGATAAATGCCAACAGCATACGCTTTCGACATTTATCATTGCACCAGCAGTTCACAAGAACTTCTGGATTCAAGGCCAATCGACCGCCAGCAAGGGGTGTCAATCAACCCGATCGTATTGGATCGGGTTGATTTCAGCGATGTCTAACCACCGTCTCAGAGCAGGCGGACAGGTTATGAAGCAGCGGTCATTAGACCGCTGCTTCATAACTTGTGTTTCTGGGGAGCCTGAAGGCTCACCAGAAACACGGGCATCAAGCTCCATTCGAAGCTTGATAAATAGACCCCTTAGAAACAAGATAATCACAGAGTTAAAAAGTATATTAATATAACTGTGTTTGGTATGCAACACTGGGGAATGGGTAATAAAGGGATTATCTATATTTTTAAACAATAAAAATCCTGGTGTAGACTGTCCCTTTAACAAATTATTTATGTTATTTTACATCAAAGTTGTACTCTCAATAATTTTTTCAGACTATGAGGTTGATTCCAGTTTATTGTCTGTTTTATTTTCAGCAGGATTTTTGGCAAGGAAGGGACTCTTTTTCTTTAAAGGGACAGTCAACACCAGAATTGTTGTTGTTTAAAAAGAAAGATAATCCCTTATTACCTATTCCTCAGTTTTGCATAACCAACACAGTTATAATAATACACGTTTTACCTCTGAAATTACCTTCTACCTAAGCTTCTGCTGACTGCCCCCTTATTTCAGTTCTTTTGACAGACTTGCATTTTAGCCAATCAGTGCTCACTCCTAGGTCACTTCACGTGCATGAGCTCAATGTTATCCATATGAATCACATGAATTAATGCCCTCTAGTGGTCAAAATGCATTCAGATTAGAGGCAGTCTTCAAGGTCTAATACATTTGCATATGAACCTCCTAGGTTTAGCTTTTAACTAAGAATACCAAGAGAACAAAGCAAAATTGGTGATGAAAATAAATTGGGACGTTGTTTAAATTGTATGCCCTATTTAAATCAGGAAAGTGTTTTTTTTAACTTGACTGTTCCTTTCAGCAATCACAATGGATATTTTTGACTGTTTTTCTGAGAAAAAAGCTTGCAGAGAAAAAAAGCATATTTTTAACAAGAAGCCAAAAAGTTCTTTGTGATTACAATCCCTTATCTCAATCAATTTCAACAGATTTTTAGACTTTTTTATAGTTATAAAATTTGACACTGAAAGGCACTTGATAAAGCCCCAAACTGGCATTTTTGCAAGTATTCCAAGACAATTTGGAATAATTCTATTATGCTGCATATTTGCAAGACACTCTGAAATGGCCACTGACAACATTTTAAAGGTGTTTTTGTATCCATGGTCCAGATTCATTAAAGCTCTATTCATTGCTATTGCATAGTCCGTCTGCAGATGGCAGGGCACAAATTTACATATGTATATTTATTTAATACCTGATATCCCGTATAGCTAAGGGAATCTTCAGGAAAAGTGAGAAAATGAAAACCGGACTTCAACAGCTAGAAATTGTGTGTAGCAATCACTTTCTGTAAATGTCTGTTTCTAAATCTTACATTTACATTGTTGTTATGATTGTCACTTTCAGTAAAGGTGTCTTCATAAACAGGATTTGAAAAGTAACTGTGTCTTCATGACCAGGCTTTCAATTGGAATTACGCCTACGTGACTGCAAAGACAAAACCCGTTCACTGCAGTGCAGGGTCCAGTATTTGTGGCTGCATTATTGAAATCCTGGTCACAAAGATATGATCATTCATTTTTGAAAGCTCAGTCACAAATGTGCAATCCCATTTGAAAGCACAAGCTAGAGATTTGCAGCATCAAAACATTTGGTTTGTCCAAATCTTTCGTAATGAATATTCGGGGCAATTTGTTTCCCCGAATATTCGTTGGCTGCCCAATTCATTTTTCTTTTTGTTTAATGGGTAACGAATACTAAATATTCATTAAACCTTAATACATAAACATATTTAGACATGTATATGTATGTATCTCAATCTTAAACCCAAAATGTTATTTTGTGATTCAGATAGATAGAATAGATACTTCTATTATATAATTTGCTAAATTCTCTTACACCTAAATTATGAGTTATGCGCGCTATAGGGAATTTAATGAATGCAACAAAAGTTGCATTATTTATCCCTCTATAGCGCAGCCATTACAAGTTTTGAAACAGCCGCCTTATGCATGTGATATGGTTGCGTTAAGCTCCATACCGCACGAAATATAAGCGCTGTTATGAGGTGCTTGTGCACACTTTGCCCATAGACATCAATGGGGAGAGCGGTTTTAAAAAAACCTAACACCTACGATCGCGGAATGAAAAGCTCTGTAACGCAGCCCCATTGATGGGGAAAAAAAGTTATGTTTACACGTAACACCCTAACATAAACCCCACGTCTAAACACCCCTAATCTGCTGCCCCCGACATAGCCGGCACCTACTTAATGTTATTAACCCCTAATCTGCCGCTCCCAATATCGCCGCCACCTAAATAAGTCTATTAACCCCTAATCTGCTGCTCCCGATATCGCTGCCACTATACTAAAGTTATTAACCCCTATTTCCCTGCACTCCAACATTTCCCACACTATAATAAATCTATTAACCTCTATTCTGCCGCTCAATAAAGTTATTAACCCCTAAACCTCTGTCCTCCCACATCACAACCACTAAATAAACCTATTAAACCCTAAACCACCAGCCCCCCCACATTGCAACAACCTAAATTAAACTATATTAACCCCTAAACCTAACCCTAAGGTAACCCTAACCCTAATACCCCCTAACTTTAACATAATTATAATAGAGCTAAATTAAAGTTACAAATATTAACTAAATAATACATATTTAAAACTAAATACATACTTACCTGTGAAATAAAACCTAAGCTAGCTACAATATAACTAATAGTTATATCGCAACTATCTTAGGTTTTATTTTTATTTGACAGGTAAGTTTGTATTTATTTTAACTAGGTAGACTAGTTAGTAAATAGTTATTAACTATTTACTAACTACCTAGTTAAAATAAATATAAACTTACCTGTGAAATAAAACCTAAGCTGCCTTACACTAAAACCTAACATTATAAAAAATAAAAAACAAGAAAATTACAAAAAATAAAAAAAACTACCATTAGCAAAAATTAACAAACAAAATTATCAAAAACAATAAAAATGATTCCTATTCTATTCTTAATTTCGAATGCACTTATTCTTAGGATTGCTGGAAGTAAAATACATAAAATAATAGTCTCAAATCATGCTCCGGTAGAATTATCTTTTCAAGATAAAGAAGCACGTAAAAAAAGGAATACATTTAGATTTCCCTATTATTTATATTCCTCAAAACACTTTCAAAACTATGTGATACAGTCATGGAATGATTATGTAACAGACAATCAAGAACATTTAGGCAACCCAGAGTTTTTTTGGGAAACTGCTAAGGTGGTGATAGCAGGTAATATAATCTCTTTTGATTCAAATATGCATAGGAAAGCATGATTGAAAGTGCAAAAACTGCAAGAGAAATTAGCTAGGGTATATCATGATTATTGCAATAAACCGTCGGTAATGACACACAAGATATATTGGTTGTGCAAAGAGGAGCTAGATGCTCACTTAGCAGAACAATCTGTTCAGGCACAATTAAAAAGCAATAGTAGATATTATAGATGGGGAAATAGATCTGGCAAGTTTTTGGCTGCTGTAATTAAGCCGAGATCAGTGTGTAAAAATATTGCAGCGATTAAATATAAAGGCATTATATATAAGACCCCGGAGGATATTGTGAAAGCTTTTGCTAGGTATTTTTCAGAATTGTATACTAAACAAAATACGGTTACACTGCCTCTAATGGAGAAGTTCAGGGAAAATATTAAACTCCCTAAGATTTTGGAAGAGCAGCTAGAAAACATAAATGCTCCAATTACAGTACAAGAAATTGATAAAACGGTCTCCTCATTAGCAAATCAAAAAGCGCCGGGTCCAGATGGACTACCTATAGAGCTATATAAAATATTAAAGGTACAAATAACTCCCTTGTTGAGTAGACTCTTTAATTAATATTTTCAAGAAAGTAAGATTTCTTCAGTTTTTTTCTAGTGCTTAATTCTAAAGCCAGAGCAGACAGGGTTTATGTTTGGAAGCACTTCAGTGAAGAACTTAAGGAGAGTACTTCATGCAATTTCTACCCTACCCTGGAGGATACAAGGGTCCTGCCAGAGGCCTTCCTACTGTCTCTGGACGCAGAGAAGGCCTTCAACAGGATAGAATGGGAGCATTTGTTCTTGACTCTAGAATGTTTTGGTTTCAAGGGCCCATTTGTAACTTTGGTTCAGAGTATATATTCAACACCAATAACCTACATTTTAATAAATGGGATTTTTTTCAGCGGGAGTTAAATTGCAGAGGGGAACAAGACAAGGTTGTCCCTTGTCACCACTCCTCTTTAACTTAAGTTTAGAACCCTTGGAAATAAAATTAAGGATGTCTTACCCAGGAATAGGCATTGGAGGAATAAGACTACAATTAGCTTTATATGCAGATGATTTGTTATTGTTTGTAGAAGACCCAGTGAGATATGTGCCGATAATTTTGCAGGTATTAGAGAACTTTGGCAAACTAGCAGGGTATAAGGTGAACATGGCTAAGTCTGAGATTCTTTGTTTAAATAAAAACAAAAATAATAAGGATAATTATAAATTTCCATTCAAAGAGGTAGATAAAACTTTAACTTATCTGGGTATTCATTTATCTAAAAATCCATACGCGATATATAAATTAAATATATCTTAGCAATGTGTAGAAATAACAGCTTTATTAGAAAGCTGGCTCCATCTTCCTTTATCGTTAGCAGGGAAAGTTGATCTTATTAAGATGGTAATATTACCTAAATTACTATATCCTTTGCTGATGCTCCCATTTCTTCTTACTAAAAGAGAGTTGCAAATTAATTTCTCCTTCATACCATATAGTCAGCGCAGAGATTTTCCAGTACATATTCAATCCCATATTCTATATAAGGATGCTTTAACTGCTTGGAAACTAGCGCATAAATACTTGAGGTGTACATATCCGTGTCTGAGATATATCCCATTAGTGAGGAACATTGAATTACCTCCTGGGATGGACACAAGCCCTTTCCAATTTTGGAAATGGAAGGGACTAAGAACCATTGGAGATTGTTTAGATCCTTTAAATAAAACAATATGGACCTTTCAAGACTTACAAATCAAGTTTGAGATACCTAGAACTCATTTTTTTGCTTATTTGCAAGTACGGCATTATATTATGAACTTAATAATAACAGATGCTCAATTTTGGGATATATCAGTTTTTAGTCTATCACAAATCGAGTTTGAAAAGGGATCTTTCTCTATAACAGGCTTTTATAAAGATCTGAGTTATAGAAATATCAGGGAAGGGATGGAGGCATTAGTAGATAAATGGAGCTCTGATGTTGCGGGGAGTCTAACACCTCTAAAAATTGGAGACAGGGGGGCGGAGCCTAGGCAAGCTAAATGGCGGACGCATGATTTCAGTGCTCCGGGAGCAGTTAGCAAAGAAAGTGGAGTGAAGGTTCATTATATACCACTCAGTGACCTTAAATACCCACCGGACTGAAGCTGAAGCGGCTTTGCACTAAGGTATTAACAAATCTACGCTAGAGACAGGGGCAGAGACAGTGTCAGCGCGCCTAACATTCACCTTACAATGGCGATATAAGCAGCGCATAACGGCGCCTCAAGCAGAAGATTCCCTGACCTGGGGTTCCCTATACGGAGCTGACTAACATCAAGCCAGGGTTTCGGTAAGCAGCACAGGGGGATGGCTGACTCACAAGAGCTTTATAATAAAGAGATGGAGGGACTATATTAAGGCGACGCCATATTAGTTGTACAGCCACGTGGGAGACCAGGCGGGTGTAAAAACCGAACATAAATAATAAGATTCAGGAACGCTATTTTACAGAAAACTGGCATTCAAGACAGTAAATAAGCTGAAATAATGTTGAGAGGGTGATGTAAACCTAAAGGAAGAAATAAAGGGTATGCTACAAGAGCTATTTTATTAACGGGTCATACATAAAAAGTTGAGAGGAGCAACAAATAAATAAGTGTTCTGTTTTGCTTTACACCCTCTCTTTAAATTCCGGATCTTCCTAAAGGCATAATATGAAGAAGGGAAAAAACAGATCTTTGAAACTAGAAATGTGTTAAAGCCTTTTTCACACTATATATCCAATATCCAGCTGACAAGTCTCTCACATCTGAAACAAACTCCAGGCAATCTTGCTATAATTCTTACTATACAGACACAGTCTGTACACATTACCAGTAAGCACAAAGCTGATATTATAATCCAGATACCAATATACACAATGTCAGTTAGAAGGCAGAGCAAGATAGGGGCTACTATCAAACCTGCAGTGGCTGACATTTTTCTTAAAGCCCAGAAAGGAGACAAATCTACAGAGAAAAGTGGTAATATCACAGAGGAAGAGATGGAGGAAGATACTGAATATATCCCCCCAGGAAGCGGTGAGGTGCCAGTAACTCTAAAAGACATAAGAAATCTTGTCTCCAAACAAGATATAACGAATATCTTTGATAAAATGTGGGCAAAAATGGATGCACTTCAGAACACTGTCACAAACAGCCTTACTGAAATCAAACAAGACATAACGGAATTGGGCACCAGATTGGAAACCCTACAAGAAAAGGAAGAAACAATGGAAGAAGATATTATATCTATCACTCAACACCTTGCTGACCATCAACAGGAAATAGCAGATATCAACGACAAACTTGAGGACCTGGAGAACAGGAGTCGGAGGTGTAATATTCGTTTAAAAGGGGTCCCAGAAACGATAACGTCATCAGAACTATCTAACTACCTTCTACACTTGTTTCAAACTATTACAAGCTCAACAGAGGAGGGGAAATTCCAAATTGAAAGGGCTCATAGAGCTCTAAGGGCAAAACCCAAAGACACGGAACCCCCAAGAGATGTGATAATCAAACTCCTTCGATTCCAAGAAAAAGAAGAGATCATGTCGGCGGCAAGGACAAATCCAACATTTAAGTTTCAGGGGTCAATTATACAATTCTACCAAGATCTATGCATCAAGACCCTTCAGAAGAGATATGCTCTCCGCCCACTGACACAACTTTTGAAGAAAAACCATATCATATACAGATGGGGATTTCCCTTTGCCCTGATCATACATCATGAGGGCAGCACAATTTCCATTAGAGAGAAACAAGACATTCCATCTATTTGTCAACAACTTAAATTAGAGTGCCCAGAGATTCCAGACAACTCTCAAGATATCATCAAAGGCCGGCCACAAACTCCACGCGGAACAAGTCAACAAAGGCGCTGGACTAAAGTCTCCAAAAAGAAACAAAAGACATGAGAAACTTCCTGGACTCTGACTAAGGACCAACACTTTTTGGTGGTGATTATACCTTTGCCTGCTCCTGTGTGGGAGAAATGTACACAAGACTTAAGACTTGGGCTGATATTTTCAAGAAGCTACACCAACAGCTCACTGAGAGGAGGATGAAGGTTGAAGTAAAGTATATTCAATAAAAGCTAGTGGTGACAATGTTTAGCACCCCAGCAGTACAATGAACAATTGTATGTTAGTTAATTGCTAGATAGGGGCTATTACTAACTTATCATATTACCCTCGGAGCATTAAAAATTCCACCTTTCCATTCTCCAGTCCGGGCTAACATATGTTTATCATAAACACTTAATAATAGGTCACTATATGATCAAAGTTATATCTACCACAATTGCTAAATTCTAGCTGTAAATTTGCTATGCTCCATAGCGCACGTAGTTAGAAAGCAATGAAAATGCAATTCCATAATAATTGTATTGATATGTTTTTTTGTTTAACAATTTGACTTCGTTTAATGTTTGGTTTTGTTTTCTCATTCCAAGTACCGTCGAGCAGAGATCAAGAAAGTTTCTCTATACTAAAGAAGGCCAAAAGGCAAAGTCAGACAACCTACCACGCCAAAATAACTGGGTTGACCAGGTACGAGGGGGGAAGGGAGAAGACACTTATTAATGGTCTCTAACTTACAAATAATCTCACACAATGTTAGGGGTCTGAACACCAATGTAAAGAGAAAAATAGCAATCACCCAGTATAGTAACATGAATGCTAAAATTATCTTTCTACAAGAAACTCATTTCGCCCACAATCAAATCCCTAAATACTGAAGCAAACACTAGACGCAACATTACCACTCCACAAATGATACAAAGAAGAGAGGTGTGTCAATTCTCCTCCATAACTCCATTCCATTCACAAAAGAAGAGGTTATTAGAGATAAAGAAGGTAGATACCTCATATTGAGAGGTAAAATCCAGGGTACGCAAATTACACTATGCAACATTTACGCACCTAATGAGCAACAACACACCTTCTTCAATAGTCTCTCACACTTATTAACACAATGGTCGCAGACCTTAATGATAGTGGCAGGAGACTTTAATGTGAATTTAAAGATATTGCGGGACACCAAAAACATCAAACTGACGAACAAACAATGTAGGCTCAACTCTATCACTAAAACTATCAGGGAAACCCTAGAATCACACAATGTAATTGACTCCTGGATGACACTATATGGCCAGACAAATGACCACACACATTACTCCCCAGCTCATAAAATCTTTACTAAACTTGACTATATAAATTAGTCAAATATTGATACCTAACCTGCTCTCCTCATCCATCCACGCATCAGCTTGGTCAGATCATTCAGTAATACAGATACAGTTGAAGGGACTTATTGACGCAAACAGACAAAAATCATGGACATACGATCCTACCCTTCTGAAACAACCAGACATCCATAATAGAATTCTAAATAGTCTCAGAGAATAATGGAGATTGAATGTGAACCCCTCAATCAAACCAGTATTGGTATGGGCTGCCCACAAACCCTACATTAGAGGGTTGCTTATACAAGAAAAACATTTATTCATGAAGAAAATTAGTTCAGTGATTACAACACTATAACAGGAAATTGAGGAATTAGAAAAATCACACCGGACCACTCTATCCCACACGACCTTAACCACTCTGACCAATAAAAAAAAAGAACTTACCAAGATTTTAACTGACAACTCCATGAGAGCCATTAGCAGATTAAAATCATACTACTTCTTGCATGGCAACAAACCAGATAGATATTTAACTAATAGATTAAGAGAAAAAACTAAATCCTTCACAATTACACAGTTACAAAAACCAGATGGTACATTGACATCCCATCCGCAGGAAATTGTGGAATGTTTTGCACAATACTACGAGTCCCTGTATGATGGGAAGAAAGTCTTGCACTCACCTCAGTCAACACAAATCAGACAAACACTTTTAATGACAGCAGACCTACCTAGACTGGATGAACAAGACGCAGACTTAGTCACACATCTTCACAAATTTTGTAATGACATCCTGAACGGCTCTCAAATCCCCCCGGAACTTCTTCAGGCTAAAATAATTGTAATCCCTAAACCGGGAAAGAATCCCAAAGTAACACAAAATTATAGGCCCATCTCTTTGATTAACCAGGATGTAAAGATCTTCACCAAAATTCTAGCAAACAGGCTTAAACATCTTTTACCCTCATTAATCCATCCCGACCAGGTGGGCTTTATTAAAGATCGAGAAGCACCGGATAATGTTCGGCGCACGGTGGCCTTGGTCGAATATTTGAAGAACACGAAAACGCCTTCTCTGCTCCTATCTTTGGACGCGGAGAAGGCGTTTGACAGAGTGGATTGGATTTATATGGTGGCGGTCTTGGAACATTTGGGTTTTGGTAACAAATTTATTGCGGTGGTTAAAAACATATACTCTAATCCATATGCAACAATTAGAGCGTCGGGATATCAATCTAGACCTATCCAAATTCTAAACGGTACGAGACAGGGTTGCCCGCTATTGCCACTTTTATTCGCTATGTGCGTAGAGCCTTTAGCAGCGTGCATAAGAAATTCTAAGGACATATATGGGGTCAAGTTAAAGAGAGGGGATTATAAATTAACTTTATTTGCAGATGACATCTTGCTGTCACTTACTAAACCCATGATATCTCTGCCCAATCTCTACCAGTTATTAAACGACTTCTCCAAGATTTCTGGTTTTAAAATAAATTTTGATAAATGCGAGGTACTCCCCTTATGGTTACCAGACCATACTCGGAAATTGATAGAAGCTAATTTTGATTTTAAATGGGCCAACCATTCTATCAGATATTTGGGAATCAATATCACTGACACGCTGGACACTTTATATAAAGCAAACTATGCCCTGATCTTCAAAACTATAAGAGCAGATTTGAATAAATGGAAAAAGGGGGGTTTCTCTTGGTTGGGGAGGCAAGCAGCAATAAAGATGACTGTTTTACCAAGACTGCTGTATCTGTTTAGAGCCCTCCCTATTAAGATCCCGCTAAAAGACTTCGAGGAATTACAAACTGAATTCCTCACATTTATTCGTGGACACAAATCGACTAGAATGCCCGCTCACCTATTAAAACTACATAAACAATTAGGAGGATTAGGGGTCCCTAATTTACGAGATTATTATCAAGCTGCAAGAATGGTGCAATGTGCATTATTAGGGAAAGACTGTCGGAAAATGACATGGCCAAACATGGAGGCGGATATTGGGGGTCTAGACAACCCAGGGGATATTCTATGGGCTCCGGCTACCACTGAATCTCAACCATTGGCTAAACTTAAAATTACAGAAAACTCTAAAATAATGTGGAGGTTATTGACAACTACATGGAAACTAATCCCACCACATACAACCATTTTACCACTGGGGAGTTTAATCCCACTAGAATTTAGACATCGGATAACTAAATGGGAAAACAAAGGTCTATATCGGGTGGCAGACTTCATGGACAAAGGGAAATTGCTGACGTATACACAACTAAGAGATAAAATTAGCCCTAACACATTACACTGGTTCCTATACCACCAAATCTCACATGCGATACATAAATACAGACAGGGTGTTTCCCCCTCTCCAAACACTACCCTGGAGCAAATTATACTGACTCCGGGTAGAAACAAAAAAATGATTACAAGACTATACCTAGCTATCCAAGAGGCGAAAAATGTAAATAAGCAGAGGTTACACAATAGATGGGAGCAAGATCTAGACATAACTTATACTGAGGAAGAATGGAGACAAATATTCTTATCGGTAGGTAAAAGCCTAGTAGGAGCTGACCTTATTGAAAATGCGACCAAAACAGCATACCGATGGCACCTTACACCACTAATGACATCACATTTTACACCGCAGAATAGCAGATTATGTTATCGAGGCTGCACAGGGTTAGGTACTTACTTACACATGTGGTGGGAATGCCCGGTGATACGTCCTATATGGGATAAACTAACACAGCTGCTTAAGAATTCATTAGATGACTCATTCACACTTTCAGCTGCAAAGGCCCTACTTCACATTCCTCTAGACTCCCTAAATTCGGCCACTAATAAATGGGTTAATATAGTATGTACAGCCACCAGAATATGCATAGCTAGGAAATGGAGGGTGGGAGCACCGGAATGGAGCGAAATACTCGACAAGATTGAAAATATCTACATAATGTCTGAGTCGGCTGCATGGTTGCAAGGTACATCAGACAGCTTCCAAAATATCTAGATCCCTTGGATCCTGAGAATACACGAATAGAGCGGACTGCCTGGTCTAAACCTATAGAAACCTATATAAACATAGAGGAAACCTAAACAAAGATCTCTACAAATTGAGGAACTGCTCGACGGGAAAGGTTCATAGTTAAAAGTTTGACCAAGTTAAATGGTCTCTTGTTATTAGGGGGGGGGGGGGAGAGGGGGGAGAGATTTAAATGTTGGGAGAGAATTAAAATGATAAATACTGGGAAAAAAATAAAAAATGTACAGTGAGCGGAGTATAACTTAATTCTCAATTGTATAGATTCATGTATTACTGTACTGATGCGCGTTGTAATGATGTAATATACCTGTTGTGAATCATCAATAAAAAAAAATATTTCAACTAAAAATTGGAGACAGTTTAAAGTTAGTTAAAAAAGCAACTCTCTCTATTCCTCTTAGGGAATCTCAGCTGAGGCTGCTACACCGAGATTATCTAATACCGCGTAGAATGGCAAAATGGAATCAGGACTGTATTAACAGATACAGTAATAAGTGTCAAAGGGAAAATGCAGATTTTATTCATCATTTCTATACATGCCCAAAGATGAAATATTTCTGGTGTAAAGTACAATATTGGATTAAGCAAAAGCTTAAGATAGACATTCATTTGGGGGTATGGCAGATATGTTTATTTGGGATAATAAGTATTTCAAAGGGCAAAAAATGGCTATGGTGGTCATTCTTTTGGCTAGGAAGTGTATATTAGAACTATGGATCACTAAGAAAGCGCCAATAATCTCTCAATTAAAAATTAAAATTATGAGACAACTGTGGATTGAGCAATGGGACACTAAAACAGATCAATCTAATAGGCTAAAGGGATTCCTTAATAAGTGGCAGACGTATAATAAGGTACTGGATCATGAGGTGCAGAAACAAATTCTAAAACCTTTTGCCCATTCAGAATTAGTACTGGAGGATAGGCTCCGAGGAGAATGGACCCGTCTGGGTGATAGCATGTAATGAGCATTTAAAATTTGGAGAGTTAGGAGGGAGAGGGGAGGGAGCGGTGGAGAGGAGTGGGTTTTTTTTTTTTTTTTTTTTTGTAACCCAACCCCAGGATTAGGCAAAGATAAACAAAAAAATAGAGAGAATGTCTTCCATAGAATCAACAAGTGTGACCTTTTTTCTTTTTTGCATAGAATATACTGAGTTTTGTAATATTGTGATACTGGAAAATGCAGAGAAAGGGTAACAGAAATAAGTTTTTCGAATTAATAGAAGAAAAAGTAAAAGTCGTATGTTTGCATTATATAACTGCATGAATAACAAGTGTATTATTTATAGTAATAGTAATGAATATTTATTTTTATTTATAATCGTAAGTATCTGATTAAGAAGGCGTCAGATGTTATGATGCAAACTTTTTGTCATGTGTAAGATACTCTTTTATCCTTCTCTGTGAAATAAATATAAATAAAAAAAAATAAAAAATATTCCTATTCTAATACCTTGTTTAAAAAAAAATACCCCAAAATAAAAAAGCATAATCTATAATAAACTTCCAAGGGCCCTTAAAAGGGCCTTTTTTGGGCCCTTAAAATTGCCTTTTTAGGGCATTGCCCTAAAGGTAACAGCTCTTTTGCTACAAAACAAAACAAACACCCCCTAACAGTATACAAACCCCCACCCCCCCAAACCCACAAAATAAAAATAAAGTAAAAACCTAATCTACCCATTGCCCTGAATAGGGCATTTGTAAGGGCATTCAGTTCTTTTTCCTGCCCTTAAAATGGCATTCAGCTCTTTTATGAAATGCCCAACCCCTAATCTAAAAATAAAAACCCACCCCAAAACGAAATAAAAACATTACAGAAAATAAAAAATAAATGATCAAAAATAATAAAAATTATTCCTATTATAATACCCATTTTAAAAAAAGGGCACCCCAAAATAAAAAAAACCTCATTTAGTATAAACTACCAATAGCAGCAGCACATGGCAAACAAAACAGGGAAAAAACCCTGACACACCTAAAATAAAAAATAAAAACTAGCCTACAATAAACTACCAATAGGGCATTTTGTAGGGCATTGCCCTAAGTTACACAGCCCTTTTATCTAAAAAAAAAAAAAAAATTACAAAGACCCACTAACATTACAACCCCCCCCAAACACCACAAAATAAAAAAAATATCTAAAAAAACCTAATCTACCCATTGCCTTGAAAAGGGAATTTGTATGGGCATTGTGCTTAAAAGGGCATTTAGCCCTTTTGCATTGCACTGAAAAAGGGCATTTAGCTCTTTTACAAAAAGCCCAAACCCTAAACTAAAAAAAAACACCCAAAAAGGTTTCAAAAATCCTAACACTAACCCCCGAAGATCCGCTCACAGTTGCTGAAGTCCCGCTCCATCTTCATCCAGGCGGCAGGCGACTCGATCTTCATCAGGCGGCATCTTCTATCTTCATCCAGGTAGATTGGGTAGATTCATCCCACGATTCAGGATCCTGTTTTATAGGTTTATCAGTTTGCCCATGCTATCAAAATAACAGTCTAGAGAATAATTTTCTTTTGCATTGGAAAGATTAGATTTTTGTTAGAGTTAGTTTTTTTTTTGGGGGGGGGGGTTTGGTTGGGTGGTGGGTTTTACTGTTGAGGGGGTCTTTGTATTTTTTTTCCAAGGTAAAAGAGCTGTTTAGTTTAGGGCAATGCCATACAAAAGGCCCTTTTAAGGGCTATTGGTAGTTTATTGTAGGCTAGGTTTTTTTTTTTTTTTGTGGGTGTGTCAGGGTTTTTTCCCTGTTTTGTTTGCCATGTGCTGCTGGCAGCCATTTTACTCACCTCTCTTGCTGACTCTGGTGCATACTGTGTGATGCTGCTCATTTTCTGCACTTCCTTTTATGGCCAGACGGGTGTACATCATCAGTGTGAGACAGGATGCAGTCTCAGAATTGTGATGTAATCACTTATTATTTTAAGGGCCTCTGTTCAGTATGCTTTGCCCTTGGGTTGTCTCAGACCTGTTTGTGAGAGCTCCTACGTATTACCTGGCTTTCTGACGTCCCTCCTGGTTCCTGTTCCCTGGCTTGTTCCTGGCTCTTCTGTTCCCCTTGTTCCTGATTCCGGCTCATCTGACTTCTCGCTTTGGTTCCTGACTCGGCTCGTCTGACTACCAGCTCTGGTTTTGAATCCTGGCTTTTTATTTGACTTGTGGACTTTTTATTATTTTTTGCTATTAATAAAGATGTGATTATTTTTGCACTTCTCGTCTCAGTCTGTTCCTGGCACCCTGACAGGGTGGGCTTTTTTATTTTTATAGGGCTATTAGATTAGGTGTAATTCTTTTTTATTTTTTTATTTAGTTTGTTTTTTCATAATTTTGTCTTTTTTAGTTTTTGTAATTAGTTTGTAATTTTTTAGTGTTAGTGGATTTTTTAATGTGTAATATAGTTTATTTAATTGGTAGTTTAATTTTAGTTTAATAGTTATATTAGTTTAATCTTAGTTTTTTTTTAATTTGACAGGTAAGTTTTAATTTAATTTAAAATAGTGAAATTGTAATTTTAATATAAAGTTAGGGGGAGTTAGGTTTAGGGGTTACTAGTTTAAATTAGTTTATTGCAATGTGGGGGGCTTTCGGTTTAGGGGTTAATAGTTTAATTTAGTATATTTTGTTATGGGGGCTTGCGGTTTAGGGGTTAATAGGTTTATTATAGTGGCGGCATTGTAGGGCTTAATAACTTTAGTATAGTGGGGGCGATGTGGGCGGACGGCAGATTAGGGGTTAATAATATTTAAATAGTGTTTTCTATGTGGGAGGTCGGCGGTTTAGCGGTAATAACTTCGTTAAATTCCCTATAGCGCGGATAACTCGTAATCTAGGTGGTCATTTTTATGTGTGCTGGACTGACGTTGCGTTACAGGCTAAAAGGCTTGTGGTACAGCTATAACGACAAGACTTGTAATGGCTGCAGTGCTGTTTTAATGCTGAAATTACCATTTCTCCAGCGTTAAAACACGAACACACAAGTTGTAATCTAGGTGTTAATATTCTTTGTTGAAGATGCAGAAATGCATTATTGAGAGGTAGTTAACACACTGGATGAGCCAATAACAAGAAGCATATATGTGCAGACACCAATCAGCAGCTTCTGAGCATACCTAGGTATCCATTACAAGAAAAGAATACTGAAAGAACAAAGTAAATTAGATAATAGAAGTAAAATGAAAAGTTACTTAAAATGACATACTCTATCTGAATCTTGAAAGAAAAAAATTGGGTTTCATGTCCCTTTAAAGACCTTTTAGCTGCCATTTTATGCTAACACCTGAGACCTCATATCTTTGAGCCCTTATAACTTTTGTGTGCAATCATTTTTTATTATTATTATTAGATGGTGTTATGAGTATAACTGTACTTTGTAATGTATTTTTGATGTGTTTTGTGCAACTTTTTTGTTCCGCAAAACAGTTAACCAGAGCTCTGAGGACGCGGTAATCATTCTAGCATAAATTACAGTTGCGCTCATGCATTCACATTTACTTTCAACTTGTTATACAAGCGTTACACCTGACAAACACACTTGCAATAAACCCAGTTTTGCATGCACGTAACTGTTAGCACGCCACTCATAATCTGGCACTTAATGAGGTTTTTTATTGTGAGTGTTATTTATTTGATCATTAAAACTGGTGTGTTTATTTACTACACTCATTCTTCTGTGCTATTGTCAATTTTGGATGAATTATTCATTTTTATTGCTGCTTGAATTTACATGGATAGCTGGTCTTTTGGCCTACTTTACAAAACTGAGTTTACCCAACCTAATTTGGCTTTTTAAACTCACAAATATGTTGGTAAGTAGCAACAGAGCTGGCAACTATGGGGGACATTTAACTTAACTGAACCATGTCATATATTTAGTGCTCTGTAAATGTTAGGGACAAATGTTAGAGACAAAGAGGACATTCTTGGGTTTCCTATAGAGATGGTATAATAAAGCAGAAGTCTTTATTCAGTAATGATCGTAATGGCCGGTTAGGTGAAACTTTAGACCGTCAGGGCTTAGATGATTGATTTTAACAAAATATATATTGCTAATGTTTTCTATACATATAGTTTTTTTTTTGCTGTTGATTTTATTTGATCATTAAGGCTGATGTGTTTGTTTACTTTATTCAGTCTAATGCACCGCCGTCCATTTTGGATGCTTTATTATTATTATTTTAATTTTATTTATTTTTTTGCAGCTTTAATTTATATGGATAGTCTACCATATTTTAACATATAACAGATATAACCATCTGGCTTTTTTACAACCACAAAAGTAATTTGGACAAATAGCAGCTTTGCAACTAGACTTCCATGGCCCCTATTTATCAAAGGTCTTGCGGACCTGATCCGACAGTGCGGATCAGCTCCGCAAGACCTCGCTAAATGCGGAGAGCAATACGCTCTCCGCATTTAACATTGCACCAGCAGCTCTCAAGAGCTGCTGGTGCAACGCCACCCCCTGCTGACTCGCGGCCAATCGTCCGCCAGCAGGGAGGTGTCAATCAACCTGATCGTACTCCATCGGGTTGATTTCCGGTGATTCCTGTCCGTCTGCTCAGAGCAGGCAGACAGGGTTATGGAGCAGCGGTCTTTAGACCGTTGCTTCATAACTTGTGTTTCTGGTGAGTCTGAAGACTTGCCAGAAACATGGCCCTTCAAGCTCCGTACGGAGCTTGATAAATATGGGCCCATGTCTCTGATATATCTCTTTAACTGCACACAACTTGTTGTCTTATATCTGTGCAATTAGTGACTTGGATCTACTATAGTTATTTTAATAATACTTTAATCTACCAACTCACATGAATGTCAAAAGTGTATGTACAAAAAAAGATATAAAAAAACTAACTAGCAAAAAGCATATATTCAAATGTTTTTTTATTGCACAGCATGTTAAGTAATTGATAATTAATGGAATTCATCTTGTTTTCTAAGGAACTCCTTGGGATGAGTAACTTGTATATTTATTTACATTTAAAACTCATAAATATACGTATAGCTCTTTTGACTTGGTTCAATACTTCTAAAACATGGACGCATCACTGATCCCATCTGCAGTTCATGTTATTTCACTCTTGTTTTAGTGTTATACAATACCACTTTCTAATATTTATTTTCATTGCTTTGTTAATGTTTTTCCATCATTCATGATTTTGTTCTCATCATTTGTTCCTGGGATAAGAGTCGTACACCTGCTACATTATAGTCTGACTGTATAACTGCTTTCCTTCTGTTGTGGGTAACATCATTTTTTTTTTTCAATATATTTAGCCATCGGTCTGCCAGACACAGATGCAATACTCCATAGCAAAGCAGATTAGTATCACTGGCAGCTAAGTGTTTAAATTAATGTTATAACAATAATCTTATAATCTTGGCAATTGAATATAAATTCTATAAAGACATGCCAGATTTGCAATACTGCATATTTGGATTTTAATATTTTGCTAAATGATTTTTTTTTTTTTTTTCCTTTCATGCAGTGTTAAGGGCTAGAATAGCACAGATTGCAAATGAAATAATGATGCCAGTGGTTGTTGGACAGAAAAGGCTATGTTGCCAATATACCTGGCAGAAAAAGAAGACCCTTTACTTTTACATTTTATTGATGCCGGCATTACAAAATCTAATTATTCATCTGTCACACCCCAGAAAGCATAGTACAATCAGCATGCTATTCTTTGCTAAAATTGAAATTACGGTCTTCTCAATCTGTTCCTGTTTCTAAGGTTCCAGGCACTTTATTTCGCATTCACTCATCCATTGAGTGCTACCTATACATGATGCTTGTTTTTTGTCTGTTGATATAATCATTGAGCATTTATGGCTTTTATGTAGTTAACAGAACAACACTTCACAAATGCACAAGCAATGAAACAATTATAATGAGCCCAAATTTCAGAATGTAAGTCACTAGGTATAATTGTAAGCCTATTGTTATTTAGCAATTCAAGTTTCTTTTTAAGCTAATATAACAAAAAGTTTTTTTTTTTCTGGTGTAGCATCAGCGCAGCCAAGACTTTTTACCACCTGCCCCATTCGAAAATACAGCTACCTGCTCCTGACATCTACTCAACATTATTATAAATGTAAGGATGAGTTCTGCATGCACTGTAGCACAGTCTGAGCTGCACCAAAACAGTAGTCTGAACATTTGCAATAAATCTTGAGTAGAGGGCCCTTATTGAGGTGTTGCTTCCCGATATGTAGAGACGACAACATAGGAAAGCAGTATAAATCAATTCAGAAAACAAAAAAATAAATATTCAACAAGAATTTTCCAGTTAGAGAATAATCAATTAATTCTCTTGTGGATTTATGAAACTGTGAATTTAATTATTGTGAGAAGAATATACCTGTCAGGCCTTAGAAAATAAACAAATGGCAATGCACATTTATTTAGTTACAAATTTAAATGAAAAATGAAACACAGATATTTGTGTTGTTTTCAATAAACAAATATCCAAAGGAATGCACCACAAAATGTAAAGAAAAGAATGAAATACTGTTACAATGGGCTCCATGTACGAAGCAGCGAAAGCTGCTCCAGAGCCTTTGCGGGGCAGGTTCGCATATGCGAGCCTGCTTCCCGCAATGTAAGAAGCAGCGGTCATTAGACCGCTGCTTCCTACACCCTACGCCACCTCTTAGGTGGCGAAGCAAAATCACTGAGAGCACGCTCGCTCTCGGTGATTGACAGCCCCTTCAGTCGCGTGATTGGTCGCGCGACTGAAGGGGCGGGCATTACACACTCCGCTGAGTGTGTAATGATACATACTGGCAAGCGGATCAATAGATCCGCTGCCTGTGTGTAGCGGAGGCGGGCGGACAGCTTCGCGAGTTAAGAAGCTGTCCGCCCGCCTCTTAGTACATGGAGCCCTATGTGTCAGTATAAATTTGTTTCCTTTAAATTACCTTAGGAGTTAAAAATACTTACATCTAGCACATTGGGGAACCATACTAATCCCAACCATTCTTCACAAAGCCCTGGGGTTGCGCTAATGGAGTTATAGCATGGAAGATCCCAGGGCCTACATTGCCAGTTTGTTTTTCTTAAAGGGTCAGTCAACACAAAAATTGTTATTAAATTATAGATAATGCCTTTACTACCTATTCCCCAGCTTTGCACAACCAATTGGCTTAAATGCAAGTCAATAGAAAATAAATAAAAAGTAATGTAATCGCAGGGCTGTCAAAAGAGAATTAGATACAAGGTAATCACAGAGGTAAAAAGTGTATTAATATAACCATGTTTTCTGTGCAAAACTTGGGAATGGGTAATAAAGAGATTATCTATCTATTTAACATAGTAACATAGTAGATGAGGTTGAAAAAAGACAGAAGTACATCAAGTTCAACCTTTACAAATCTAAAATACTTACAAAAAGCTCCAGTTGAGTTTAAATAATCCCACTAAAAGGTGACCCATTTAATACTAGCAATCATATCCATTATATTTTTTTCCAGACAGAAATGTATCCAAACAATTTTTAAATGTATCTAGGGTATTGGCATGCAATACCTCCTTTGGTAATGAGATCCACAATTTTATTGCTCTGACTGATTAAATCTCCTTTCCTCCAACCTTAAATTGTGACCTCACAAACAATTTTCTTGGAATAAACAGAGCTTCTGCCATATCTGTATATGGGCCTTGAATATATTTATACAAAGTAATCATGTCACCTCTCAAGTGCCTTTTTTCTAAAGAAAACTGACCCAGTTTGGCTAGCCTCTCCTCATAGCTTAAATTCTCCATTCCCCTTATTAGCTTTGTGACCCTTCTCTAAACTTTTTCTAGTTCTGTAATATCTTTTTTTACGATCGGTCCCCAGAACTGTACTCCATACTCAAGGTGAGGTCTTACCGGGGATTTATATAGTGACAGAATTATGTTTTCCTCCCTTGAATCAATACCTTTTTAATACATGCTAGTATCTTATTAGCCTTTGTAGCCGCTGCCCTGTATTGTGCACCCATCTTTATCTTGTTATCTATTACTACTCCCAAATCCCTTTCCTCCTCTGTTTGGCTAAGTCTTGTCCCATTTAAAAAATACATTGCCTGCTTATTTTTACTTCCAAAATGTAGAACCTTGAATTTTCCCGTATTAAATCTCATTTTCCATTTACCTGCCCACACTTCTAATTTTTGCAGATCCCTTTTTAACAAAGTTCATCCTGCTCTGACCTAATGACCTTACTTAACTTAGTATAATCTTAAAAAATAGAGATGTCGCTATTTAATCCTTGCTCTAAATCATTTATGAAAATATTAAAAAGAACAGGGCCCAGTACTGATCCCTGGGGGACTCCACTGATTACCTTTGTCCAATCTGAGTATGATCATTTCACTTCTACTCATTGCTCCCTATCTTTTATCCAGTTATTTATCCATGAGCTAACATTTTCAGCTACTCCCAGTCCCTTAATTTTGTGCATTAATCTCTCATGTGGCACTGTATCAAATGCCTTTGCAAAATCTAAGTATATCACATCAACTGATTCCGCTTTATCTATACTTTTACTCAATTCCTCATATAATCTAATTAGATTAGTTTGACATGATCTATTTCTCATAAAACCATGCTGATTTAAACTCATAATCTTGTTTACATGAAGGTGCTTATCAATTTAATCCCTTATAATCCCTTCAAATATCTTCTGCACTATTGATGTCAGACTAACTGGTCTATAGCTTCCTGAATCATTCCTGCTTCCCTTTTTGAAGAGTGGCACCACATCAGTTTTACGCCAATCCTGGGGTACCATGCCTGAGGATATTGAGTCCTGAAAAATTAAGAGTAGAGGTTTGTCTATAACAGTGCTAACTTCCCTCAACACCCTTGGGTGTATTCCATCTGGGTCTGGAGTTTTATTTACCTTAATATTATCCAGTTTTTTCCTGATATCCTCTCTACATAACCCAGTAAATGGTATGGGCTAAAATGTTCTAGTTTGTTCCAAAGTATCGTCCATTGGTTCCTTTCTTGTGTATACTGAAGAAAAAAAAACTGGTTTAGTACCTCAGACTTCTCCCTGTCACTGTTAACCATGTTAGCCTCCACACATTTTAATGTACCTATATTGTCCTTCTTACATTTTTTGCTATTTATGTACTTAAAGAACCTTTTAGGGTTAGACTTAGAATCATTTGCAAATAATGTTTCATTTTCAATTTTGGCTAATTTGATTGCTTTTTGAGTTAACTTTAATTTTCATTACTTTCTTGATGACTCCTCAATCATCTATGTTTCATTAGGACAGCTTTAAAAGTTATACCTAATATTATGGTTTGAGCGAGCTAATACTCATACTAATTTTCCAATTTGGTGAGATATAGATCTAAAATCATGAATAACACTGCTGGCTTCTATTAGAAGGAAGTGGCCATAACTTATTTCAGCTTCAAAAATGGGACTTTAATTATTCTCACTCTGTAAACCGTAAAAGCCCCTCCATTTTAAAAATGTAGCTGCAAAAATTTCAAATGAATGGTCGATTTGTTTCTGACACTTTCCCTATTCCCTGTATCATGTGACAGCCATTGGCCAATCACAAAATACATATATGTATATACTGTAAACTCTTGCACAAGTTCAGAGTGAGCTAGTGCTTCAGAAAGCATCCATATAAAACAAATTTGCGCATTTTGATAATGGGAGTAAATTAGTATTTTCTTTTTAATTGCACGCTCTATATGAATCATTAAAGTTTAATTCTAACTTTACAGTCCCTTTAAAAGTGAAATTTTTTAAATGTAATTGTACCTTAAGCTCAAGTTTTAGTTTCTCGGTAGAAGTAAACCTATATATGGCAGTAGAAACATTTCCTAAATTTTATTTGCAAACATCTGGTGCAGCATTATTAATGATTCATTTGAAAATATTTATGATCATATCAATCATCACTGCAACTCATGAACTATTACATAGCTAGTGATATATGCATGACATTAAACTGTCATATTTATTTTGTTAGTAGTCACATTTTTTGTTAGTAGTCGCAAATAAATCACATATGGCAGATCTAGGGAATTTGAAGTTTTTATTTAATTATAGTCTAATTAATACATTTTATTTTCATAAAATAATATCATTACTGTATTACATTTTTTCCAGTTATCAAAATGTGTTAATAATGATCTCATTATTATATTGTCACAGTTGATAGAACTTAAAGACCAAAAGTAGGCAGGCAAATAACTTTGGATATGATTTCAAAGGTTTTATCACTTCATGATTAACTAAATCATGAAAAGCCAGAGGACAGTCTTGCATAGTATGGTCAGTAAACACATTTTTAGATGAAAGGCTAGTAGACTGGGATGCATATGGGTGCCTAGTTATCAGGCTTGCTATATAAAGGCCAAGGATCACTATCTTATTGCTGAGAGGCCAAGAAATACAGACTTGTTAAAAAGAAGACAGAAGACACAATCTTGCTCTAGAATATGGATGGGTGAATGTTTCTAAACAATCGAAACTTAAAACAAATTTTTATACATTTGTTCGTTCAAATCAATTTTGAATGTTTACACAACATTCTAACATTCGATTTTCAAATGTTCGTTTACAAATTTTTCGATTACATTCGAAAATGTTCGATCTAATAATAGAATGGTTGGCTTTGTATTATATTCAATATTCAAATTCGATATCTATATTTCACATTCAATTTCAAAATGTAATATTCAAATTCAATTCCAATATATCAAATTTGATTTTGTTATGTAATATTCAAATTCTATTTTAATTTCGAAATAGTATTTCTAAGCTACAATTGTCTTTTGGAATGTAATATTCAAATTTGAATTAGTTTTTATAATTCAGTTATCTTATAAATATTAGAATTATTTAATATTCAAATTTAAATATTCAAATCAACTTATTCCCTCCCATATGTAAATGTTATAGTTGCAGTTGTTAATGTTGTAGTTGTTAAAATTTCATTTGACAGGTTTAGTTTTGGAGAAAAGGGACATACTAGTTTGGTGGTCGTATTGGAATATTTTGATACTGATTTTTTTCTATATACTGCTATTATCTATCTATTTGCTCCTGTGGTATCTTTTATTTTTTATTTTTGTTTGGACACAACTGTGGAGGGTGGACTGCACACCATGAGAAGATGCATTTTTTATCTTCATCTTCAATCAATTTCATATATTTTTGGAGAAGTAATATGTGTCTATTATTTTTTATAGGCAAAAATTCAGGTGATAGTGATAGGTGGCTACCTGCTTTTACTTTGTGCATTTATTTAGTTGTTGTTTTTTCTTAGAATTTAATTTGAAAAATGCTTCATCTTTATATTCATTGTAATTTTGTAAGTCTATTCTACATTAGTGTTTCTTAACCAGAAGTGGCCCTAACAGGCCATATTTTCATGATGTCTTAACTAGAGCACTGGTAAAATAATCAGTATCTATGGTGAAAGCCAGGTTAGTTACCATGGTTACTGATTATTTTACCTGTGCTTCAGTTAAGACGTTCTGAAAATATTGCCTACTAGCCTAGCTTTACTTGAGGACTGTGTTTGAGAAGTACTGATGTTCATCATAGAGATGTTGTACTTGTAATGTAGTATGGGTTGTGTTTGACTGTGCTAGTCCTGCCTTGTATCTGGGTACTATTGAATGGGCATTGGCAGCCAGTGATGCTGACTGACTAGGGTCTAATTTATATTTGTAGACTAGATTTTCTTTTAGATTTGTGAAGTATGATATGTTAAAAAGATACATTTTGATACATTTCGAATATTCGATTTCAATCAAATGTTTTAGAATGTTATATTCGATTTTCAGAGTTATATTCAAAATAATGCAATCCATTTTGATTTTGAATGTTCATAAAAATCGAATATATACATTTCGAAAGTGACATTCAAAATCGAAAGTGACATTCGAAATCGAATATCCACATTCAAAATCGAAAGTGACATTCAAAAACTGTAATTAACATTCGAAAATAGAATTTTTAAGAATATTAGCTTTGTGACCCTTCTCTGAACTTTTTCTAGTTCTGCAATATCTTTTTTTGTGATCGGTCCCCAAAACTGTACTCCATACTCAAGGTGAGGTCTTACCAGGGATTTATATAGTGACAGAATTATGTTTTCCTCCCTTGAGTCAATGCCTTTTTAATACATGCTAGTATCTTATTTGCCTTTGTAGCTGCTGCCCTGTATTGTGCACCCATCTTTATCTTGTAATCTGTTACTACTCCCAAATCCCTTTCCTCCTCTGTTTGGCTAAGTCATGTCCCATTTAAATAATACATTGCCTGCTTATTTTTACTTCCAAAATGTAGAACCTTGAATTTTCCCGTAGTAAATCTCATTTTCCATTTACCTGCCCACAATTCTAATTTTTGCAGATCCCTTTTTAACAAAGTTCATCCTGCTCTGACCTAATGACCTTACTTAACTTAGTATCATCTGAAATAATAGAGATGTATTTAATCCTTGCTCTAAGTCATTTATAAAAATATTAAAAAGAACAGGGCCCAGTACTGATCCCTGGGGGACTCCCCTGATTACCTTTGTCCAATCTGAGTATGATCAATTCACTACTACTTGTTGTTAAAAAGATACATTTTAATACATTTCGAATATTCAATTTCAATCGAATGTTTTCGAATGTTATATTCGATTTTCAGAGTCATATTCGAAATAATGCAATCCATTTTGATTTCGAATGTTCATAAAAAATCGAATATATACATTCGAATTTCGAAAAGTGACATTCAAAATCGAATATACACATTCAAAATCGAAAGTGACATTCGAAATCGAATATACACATTCAAAATCGAAAGTGACATTCAAACACTGTAATTAACATTCGAAAATAGAATTTAACAATATTCGTTCTTATCAACATTCGGATTTGTAATTTGAATTTCGGTAATAAACATTTGTTCTAACATTTGAATTTGAAAATTTACACATTCGCCAATCCTTACTCTAGAACACTGGTTTTCAAACCTGTCCCCATGCCTCCCTAACAGGCCACATTTTGAGGATATCTGAACTATAGCACAGGTGAAACAATCTGCTGATTAGTAAACATGGTTATTTTACCTGCTCCCATCCAAGGTAATCCAGAAAACTTGGACTGTTAGAAAGGCCTGAGGGAAGGTTTGAAACCTAGTGCTCTGGAACGACTAGGAAGCACTAGTTTGTTGCTGATCAGGCAAGAATCACACTGCTGAAAGGAGGCCAGGAGACAAAGGCTTTCTGTAGATAATTTTATATTTTTAGGAATCCAAATACACATACTTGCTGTGGAGAGCCCACAAGACACAGGCTAGCTTGAAGAGATAAAAAGAACAGTGCACTAGACACTGGATAGTTGCAGAGAAGAGAGAAGACATAGGCCTGCTGCTGAGAGGGGAGAAGGCATTGGTACCATTATTACAATGGCTGGAGACAGAAACTGCTTAGATGGCCTAATATCCAGCAACAAGAAAACTCTACATTTTCATGAGCCTCACATGATATACTGTTTCTAAAACTATATATACACTATGATAGAGCTATACATCTGGTTTCCTATTTTTTTTGTAGTGGTTTAATTTATGTGACACAACTGAGATATGGGGCCCTATTTATGAAGCTGTGGATGCATTAAGATTGCAGCTACTTAGCCTCTCTGCCACCTCAAGGGTATCATAGCTAAATCAGATTGGACTGTAGTGAATGACAAGCCCTACTCTTGTACTATTGGTTGTGAGATAGCAGGGGGCGTGGCTGGGTGGACAGGTTCTCAGGAGTGAACCTTATCTGCCCAGTATTTAATAAACAGAGCCCATAGCCCAGAGATTTGTGAATAAGTAGATCGTTATAAAACATAGCAAAATAAATGAACAAGGATTTTGATCAGGATTAATGTTGTTGCTTTCAGTTTGAAGGGACACTGAACCCATTTTTTTTATTTTGTGATTCAGATAGAGCATGCAATTTTAAGCAACTTTCTAATTTACTATTATCAAATTTTCTTCATTCTCTTGTTATGTGTATTTGAAAAGCAACAACCTGGGTTGTCCTTGCTGATTGGACAGCACCAATAAACAAGTGCTGTCCATGGTACTGAATAAAAAATTTGCTGACTCCTTAGCTTAGATGCCTTCTTTTTCAAATAAAGATAGCAAGAAAACAAAGAAAAATTGATAATAGGAGTAAATTAGAAAGTTTCTTAAAATTGCATGCTCTATCTGAATCATGAAAGAAAAAAATTGGGTTCAGTGTCCCTTTAAGCATTCTATTTAAGCACCAGGATAAAAAGGGGCTTATTTTGGCTATTTGAGTGTGTAGGTATAGTGCTCGTATTACGAGTTGAAAGTAAACACGATCACTTTAGCGCAATTGAAGTTAACTTGCATCTGAATAACGTGTCCTCAGAGCACCGGCTAACAGTTTCACAAAACAAAAAAGTGTCACAAAACACATCAAAACAGTACAGTTGCACTCATAATAACACTATCTAATAAAAATATATAAAAAAAATATTGCACAAAAAAGTTATAAGGGCTCAAAGATATGAGGTCTCAGGTGTTAGAAAAAAAAAGGCAGGCAAAGGACTTTAACATTAAGACACGAAAAAATAAGTCTAAAGATGTATATATATATTTCTCTTATTGCTATAACTGATCGCAGATTCATACCTTTCATGTAAAAAACTTTTTATTGATTTAGATCAGTATATACTAGCTGTTTAACCTGCGCTATCCTGCATTCTTTGATATATATATATATATATATATATATATGAAAATAACAAGAGTATTGCATTGAGCAATGATACTTTTTTATTGAACTAACTATACATTTATAAGTTGACAAGCTTTCTGAAGAGTTCCTTCCTTTATCAAGTCTGAAGCAATACTTCAGTATTGCTTCAGACTTGATAAAGGAAGGTACTCTTCTGAAAGCTTGTCAACTTATAAATGTATAGTTAGTCCAATAAAAAAGTATCATTGCTCAATGCAATAATCTTGTTATTTTGATATCTAAATCTCTGGACTAACACGGCTACTCCAATCAACGTATATATATATATATATATATGTATATGTGTGTACAGATATATTTATATGTGTATATATGTATTTACAGACATATATATATTATACACATATATAAATATGAAAACATATGTATACATATATAGACATGTATGTAAGTACATTGGAGCCCTTTGCAGTCAAGTAATATTCATATTTAATAAACTGTTTTACCATGTATTTACTGTAAATATTTCACATTTCAATGTTCTGCACATAAAATATGTTCTATGTATTTTTAAATAGATATATATGTACCAAAACACTATTATATATATATATATATATATATATATATATATATATATATATATATATATATATGTATTTATGAATAAATAAAACATATTTTGCTATGTAAAGAACATTCAAAATTTGAAAGTTCATACTTTCATGTCAGGTTAGCGCACTTAAGAATATGTGATCAGGTTTGCGTACGAGTAGGCTCTTTCACTTTTTTGCTCCACTGACTTCTATGGGAGGATACGTTAACATGTGCGATATCCTAACTTCGGGAATTTATACGCATCAGGTTAGTGTTCAAGCAAAAACTTTTTGCTTTCAACTTGTAATACGAATGCCACCCGACATGATCAAAAAGCTTAGTTCTAGTGAAGTTAGTTAAATACCGGGAGTGTTCAAAAACAAAACACTTGTAATCTGGCCATTAATCAGTGGCATTTATAGGGAGTTCAACTAACAGTCTGTTGTGCATACACTAGGTGCTGTGTACTTTGCACAATTTACAGAAAAGCAGTACAAGACTGCAAAGGAATGTACACATTGGGGCCTATTTAACAAATGTTTGTCCGACATGATCCGATCAGTGGATCATTTCCGACAGACATTGCTGAATGTGAAGAGCAATACGAGAGAGAGAGACAGAGAGACAGAGAGAGAAAAAAAAGAGAGAGAGAGAGATATACACTCACCTGCCACTTTATTTGGCATACCTGTTCAATTGCTTGGTAACACAAATTGCTAATCAGCCAATCACATGGCAGCAACTCAATGAATTTAGGCATTTAGATATGGTGAAGATGACTTGCGTTCAAACCGAGCATCAGAATAGGGAAGAAAGGGGATTTAAGTGACTTTGAACGTGGCATGGCTGTTGGTGCCAGACAGCTGGTCTAAGTATTTCAAAAACTGCTGATCTACTGGGATTTTCAAGGACAACCATCTCTAGGGTTTACAGAGAATTGTCCAAAAAAAGAGAAAATATCCAGTGAGTGGCAGGTGTGTGGATGAAAATGTCTTGTTGATGTCAGAGGTCAGAGGAGAATGGACAGGCTGGTACTAGATGATAGAAAAGGCAACAGTAACTCAAATAACCACTCATTAAAACCAAGGCATGCAGAATACCATCTTTGAATGCACAACGCGTCGAACCTTGAAGCAGATGGGCTACAGCAGCAGAAGACCACACCGGGTGCCACTCCTGTCAGCTAAGAACAGGAAACTGAGACTACAATTTGACCAGGCTCACCAAAATTGGAAAATAGAACATTGGAAAATGTTGCCTGGTCGGAAGAGTCTCGATTTCAGCTCATTCAGATGGTGGAGTCAGAATTTGGCGTAAACAACATGAAAGCATGGATCCACTCTGCTTTGTATCAACAGTTCAGGCTGATGGTTGTGGTGTAATGGTGTGGGGGATATTTTCTTAGCACACTTTGGGCCCCTTTGTACCAATTGAGCATTGTTTAAATGCCAAGGCCTACTTAAATATTGTTGCTGACAATGTCCATCCCTTTATGACTACAGTGTATCCATCTTCTGATGGCTACTTCCAGCAGAATAATGCCCCATGCCACAAAGCTCAAATCTTCTCAAGCTGGTTTCTTAGAGGGACAGTCAAGTCCAAAAAAAAACTTTCATGATTTAAATAGGGAATGTCATTTTAAAAAACTTTCAAATTTACTTTTATCACCAATGTTGCATTGTTCTCTCTGTATTATTTGTTGAAAGCTAAACCTAGGAGGTTCATATGCTAATTTATTAGGCCTTGAAGGCTGCCTCTAATCTGAAATCATTTTGACAGTTTTTCACCACTAGAGGGCATTAGTTCATGTGTTTCATATAGAAAACATTGTGCTTACGCACGTGAAGCTCCTAGGAGTGAGCACTGATTGGATACAATGCAAGTCTGTCAAAAGAACTGAAATAAGGGGGCAGTTTGCAGAGGCATAGAAAAAAGGTAATTTCAGATGTAAAAATGTGTATTTTTATAAATGTGTTGGTTATGCAAAAATGGGGAATGTGTAATAAAGGGATTATCTACCTTTTTTAAACAACAACAATTCTGGTGTTGACTGTCCCTTTAACCATGATAATGAGTTCACTGTACTCCAATGGCCTCCAAAGTCAACAGATCTCAATCCAATAGCGCACCTTTGGGATGTGGTGGAACGGGAGATTCGCATCATGAATGTGCAGCCAACAAATCTGCAGCAACTGCGATATGCTATCATGTATATATGGACCGAAATGTCTGAGGAATTTTTCCAACACCTTGTTGAATCTATGCCACAAAGAATTAAGGCAGTTCTGAAGGCAAAAGGGGGTCCAACCCAGTACTAGCAAGGTGTACCTAATAAAATGCCCGGTGAATGTATACACAGATACATATATTTAGACATCTAGTTATATTTTATATCAATTCCCAGTCAAGTACCATATCCCTTAACCCTTATAAAACATTTTATTAATATTTTTATAAAATATGTTTTATCAGAAAGTTTATATATGTATGTGATACTTTATTTTAATTTATTTATGTTGTGTTTGGAGAACTTTTTTTAACTTGATCACTTTATACTTTATTAAAAGTCAAGCGGACATGATTCGCTGTAGCGAATCATGTCCGCTTACCTCGCTAAATGCTGATAGCATATGCTGTCTGCATTTAACATTGCACAAGCATTTCTAGTGAAATGCTTGTGCAATGCCGCCCCCTGCTCACTGGTGGCCAATTGGCCGCTAGCAGGGGCTGTCAATCATCCAGATCGAATCGGGATGATTTCAATCCGTCACCTAAAAGGTGGTGGACAAGTTAAGCAGCAGCTATCTTATGACAGCTGCTTCTTAACTTCCGTTTCAGGCGAGCCTAAAACGATGGGGCTTCGAAGCAGCATTGGCTGCTTAATAAATGGAGCCCATAGTCTTCAGTTGCACTAATGTGTTTAGTGCGAATTTTGTTTGCACTCGAGCGCAACCATTTATCTTCAATTTGTAATATGCTTCCTAACTATAGCACACCACTTGTTATCTGGAACATATTGTGTAACTTGTTAAAATACATTAGGTATGATATTCTATTTTTATGCAATATGCCAGTAAAGTTAAAGTAAAAAAGTAATATAAAATTACAATGAGTATTTTAATGCAAGAATTTCTGTGAAGTCTTATATTTGTATGTAAAATGATTGTTAATGCTACATTTTCACATCTCTAAATGAAAGCATGGTGATGTAGATCAGATGCAGTATTGTGTCAAAGAGAAGGGAGTCCTTGCATTTTGGTAATAGAAAAATAATTGGTTGAACATCGGAGAAAGTGTTGCGGGAAGCGGTAATGGCATAGAAAAATGTGGCTAGGAAAGAAAAAATGCATTTGAAGGATATATGAAGGTTATGCTTTGTAATTTTAGTGGATAAAAAGAAAAGATATATGTGATATTAGATGTGAGAGGAATACAAAATGTTAAAAACAAATAATACCCAAACAAGTCAAATATAACTACACTTCAATCTTACATTTATATTGAGCTGTGTCTATAGCATGTGCATTTGTGCACTTAGTGCCGCATTCATTTCTTTTCGGAGCTGGATTTATTTTTTGAAAGTGCCACACACAAACATCTGGCTCCGAAAAGAGCCGAATGTGGCTTGTGGCAAACTTCTTCCTGATTTTTGTTATGGCACAACTGCACAAATGTGCATACCTAATAGCAAGTAAACTGTGATAATGAGATTCAATATTTTATTATTATGCAAAGATACTTTATGCAAAAAAGCTTCCTTTTATGTGACTATTTAAAAACAAACAAAAAAAAAATCTATCATGAACATTAAGGGCTCCATGTACTAAGCAGTCAGTGAGCTACCAGCAACAAATCTCGCATCAAAACTCGCAAACTGATATGTACAAAGCCGTCAATTATGTTAAAACTTGCATCTTTAAAATTGCGAGCGTACTTATCCGCCAAACCTCGCTACCTCTCCATTTTTTACTGTAATTAGACACATTTGACCACCAACTCGCCAAAAACGAATGTACTAAAAAATCTATTTGTCCGCTCGCGTCAATCTCCGTCCCCACCTCGTTATTTTTGCCTCGCCACCTTTTAGGTGGCGGGCAGGGTACAAAACAATAGGAAAGTCACTCTAGACGCCAGTCTAGACATATATAAAAGGCAGTAATATCAGCATTGTACTTACATTGTTCATTTCAGCAGCTATGGAGAGAATTCTGTTTTTGTTTATTCTCCGTGTGATGCAAATCCGGGCTAGAAGACAGAATACTGGAAATGTAGCTAATCGTATCGTTAGAAGAAGGAGAGTTCGTGTCCCCCGTGTATTCCTTCCACGGGTTGGTTTGCACGGCCTTTCTGACTGAGAGATCATACAAAGATTCCGGCTTGATCGTGAATCGGTATTACACCTGTATCGAGAGATTGAAGATCATTTGGAGCCGATGACTGCTCGTTCACAAGCTATTCCAGGACTTCTGAAACTATTAGCTGCATTGCATTTTTTTGCAACAGGCTCCTTTCAGGCAGTTTCTAGCGTCATTATTGGAATGAGTCAATCTGCTTTTTCACGCCACTTATCCAAAGTAATAGTGGCTATGATGGTTATTTTTCATCGATATGTTTGTTTGCCATCCACTCCTGAAGAATGGCAATCTATCAAGTCAAATTTCTATAGGATGGCTGGGATGCCCAATGTCCTAGGTGCCATAGACTGTACCCATGTTGCTGTAAGACCACTTCAAGCTCGTGAGGAGATCTATAGGAATAGAAAGCATTTCCATTCCTTGAATGTCCAGATGGTCTGTGACCCCAACATGAGGATTATCAGTGTCCGTTCTAACTTTCCTGGCTCCTGTCATGATTCTTATATCTTAAGGCAGACTGGGTTATACCGGAAGTTCGAGGACGGAAATATGCCTGAAGGATGGTTTCTAGGTAAGCATAACTGGCGTCTAATTTGTCTCTAATTTCAATGTACAAAAATTGCGCCCAATTTGTCGACTGTAATCTGTATAGTTTAAATTTGTATTGTATAGTTCTGAATCTTTATAATTATTCTTATATTAATATTTATATTTATTATATCTTCTACTAGTACTAAAGCCCGTGTACACGGGCCATTTTTTGCAGTATAGCGGTCCCACCCCTTGCTCTCTCCCCCCTCTCTTTTGCTCTCTCTTCCCCCTCTCTTTTGCTTTCTCTCCCCCCTCTCCTTTGTTCTCTGTCTCCCCTCTTTTGCTCTCTCTCTCCCCTCTTTTGCTCTCTCTCTCCCCTCTTTGGCTCTCTCCCTCCTTTCTTTTGCTTTCTCTCCCCCCTCTTTGGCTCTCCCCCCCTCTTTGGCTCTCCCCCCACTCTTTGGCTCTCTCCCCTCTTTTGCTCTCTCTCCTCTTTGGCTCTCTCTCTCCCCCCCTTTGGCTCTCCCCCCCTTTGGCTCTCTCTCCCCCCCTTTGGCTCTCTCTCTCCCCTCTTTTGCTCTCTCTCCTCTTTGGCTCTCTCTCTCCCCCCTCTTTGGCTCTCCCCTCCCCTTTGGCTCCCCCCCCTCTTTGGCTCTCCCCCCACCCTCTTTTGCTCTCTCCCCTCTTTGGCTCTCTCCCCCCTCTTTTGTTCTCTCCCCCCTCTTTTGTTCTCTCCCCCCTCTTTTGTTCTCTCCCCCCTCTTTGGCGCTCTCCCCCCCTCTTTGGCTCTGCCCCCCCCTCTTTTGTTCTCTCCCCCCTCTTTTGTTCTCTCCCCCCTCTTTGGCGCTCTCCCCCCCTCTTTGGCTCTGCCCCCCCTCTTTGGCTCTGTCCCCCACCTCTTTGGCTCTCTCTCCCCCCCTCTTTGGCTCTCTCCCCTCTTTTGCTCTCCTCTTTGGCTCTCTCTCTCCCCCCTCTTTGGCTCTCCCCCCCCCCCTTTGGCTCTCTCTCCCCCCTCTTTGGCTCTCTCTCCCCCCTCTTTGGCTCTTTTTCCTTTTTGGCATTCTCTCTCCCCCCTCTTTGGCTCTCCCCCCTTCTCTTTAACTCTCCCCCCCTTCTCTTTGGCTCTCCCCCCCCTTTGGCTCTCTCCCCCCCCTTTGGCTCTCCCCCCCTTTGGCTCCCCCCCCCCTTTGGCTCTCTCCCCCCTCTTTGGCTCTCTCCTTTTTGGCTCTTTTTCCTCTTTGGCTCTCTCTCTCCCCCCTCTTTGGCTCTCCCCCCCCTTCTCTTTGGTTCTCCCCCCCCCTTCTCTTTGGCTCCCCCCCCCTTCTCTTTGGCTCTCCCCCCCCTTCTCTTTGGCTCTCCCCCCCATTCTCTTTGGCTCTCCCCCCCTTCTCTTTGGCTCTCCCCCCCTTCTCTTTGGCTCTCCCCCCCCCTTCTCTTTGGCTCCCCCCCCCCTTCTCTTTGTCTCTCTCTCTCCCCCCCCCCTTCTCTTTGGCTCTCTCTCCCCCCCTTCTCTTTGGCTCTCTCTCCCCCCCTTTGGCTCTCTATCCCCCCTCTTTGGCTCTCTCCCCCCCTCTTTGGCCCTTCTCCCCCCCTCTCCTGCTCCCTCTCTGGCTCTGTCTTCCCATTGCGGGACCCCGCCCGGCCATGCCCCATCGCGGCAACACCCGCCTGGCCACGCCCCTTGCGACAGACGTCCATGCCCCTCGTGACGCCCGGCCACGCCCCTCGTGATGCCCGGCCACGCCCCCATCGCAACGCTCCCGTCGGCCACAAACAGCTGTGAGGTCTGGGGAGCGCGCTCCATATCTCTTACCACAGGCTGTTTCAATCAGCTTACCTCGCGCTCCCCAGACTTCACAGCTGTTTGTGTACCTCGCGCTCCCTATCTCAAGGCCAAGTGTTTGTCTCTACTGCGCATGACGGCTTCAGACAAACACTTGGCCTTTTATAATATAGGATTAGGAGATGGAGGGTACTCATGTACAGAATGGCTGTTGACTCCCTATAACAACCCACAGACCAGAAGTCAAGTACGTTTCAATGAAGCTCACTGATCTACCAGGGGGATTATTGAGAGGACTTTCGGTCTTTTGAAAATGCGGTTTCGATGTCTTGATCATTCTGGTGGTGCTATGCAGTATGCACCAGAGAAAGTTGCAAAAATTATATTGGTTTGCTGCATACTATATAGCAATTAAAAGAGGCTGTCCATTAGAAGATGAAGATCCAATAGATGCTGATGATTTACCAGAAGAAATATGTGTAGAACAAGCTAATAGGCGTGGAAATGCAACAAGGGACATGGTTTCAGAACAATATTTTGAAGATTAAAGTTTCAGATGATCAATAAAAAACTTTCTTTATTAACTTGTCTCCATTTTTTTTTTAAGAATTAAGGTTATTAAAAATCACTCATGATAAACAGTTAAATACATAATTTATTACAAAGTTATTACAGACAATATGTTATAGGTAATACATTGTCTTTGTGACATCACACTAGTGTCTACAGCTGCTCTCACTCTTTTACATAATGTGATTAGTGTAATGTAATCCCTCCATAGCTGATGCTAATTCATTGTATTGTGTCATTGAATTGTAGCTGTAACAAGCGACAGTATATTCAACAGTGCTTTATGTTATCAGATAGGATTTTTGAGTTAAAAAAGACTTGCTAATTTGATTTGTTTTATTCTAACCTCAATTTTTAACAGCTACTAGGTTTTCCCATATTCAAATAAACCTTAAGGGCTTACTCTTAACACTTATTTTCTTATCCTTAATAATATATTTTTCCATTCAAGATTTGTTAAAAGAATAGTGGCATATAGAAAATAATGGCAAATAAATTATTTTATTACAAAATTACAATCTTTAAACATTAAATATTTACAATTGTAAACCAAAGTAACTTTTAATACATATAGACACATATGAAAAAAAAGAAAATGTGTAGAAACAAAATAACAATTGTAAACCAAAATAAATTTTAATACATATAAACACATATGAAACAAAGAAAATGTTTAGAAAAAAAATAACAATTGTAAACCAAAGTACATTTTAATACATATAAACACATCTTAAAAAAATAAAATTTTTAGAAACAAAATAAAAATTGTAAACCAAAATAAATTTTAATACATATAAACACATCTGAAACAAAGAAAATGTTTAGAAACAAAATAACAATTGTAAACAAAAGTAAATTTTAATACATATCAACACATCGGAAACAAAGAAAATGTATAGAAACCAAATATCATTTGTAATAACTATAAACATCGATATTTACAAACCTTCATAAAATACATTAATCTACATATACATTATATTTTTTTCTATTTTTCGGGGATACATATCTATATCAATGCGCTAATGATTGACATAACGATTAATCACGTCATCTTCAAACATGTCGCGTCCTGAACCTTTTGGTGCTGGAGAATTGGTGATATTAGTTTATGCCATGGATAAATATTTCCCTAAACGGATTGGTGGTGTGAGGGGAGTGAGACAGGAATGCAGAGACAAAATTATATACGAGATGCTGAGAAGAATGCATCGTATTTCAAAAATTAAAAGAACAAGACGACAGTGTCTTAGAAAATATAGTGATTTGAAAAGAAGAGAACCGAAGTACTATAAATCGATTCGAAGATTGATAAGGACATGTAAGTTCCAAAATTATATATGAAATAATTTTTTATAACATAAAAAAAGGGTTTATTTTTGAACTGCGTCATCATTGACGAATCCAGGACAATATTATTTTCTGAGTGTTACTTTGACTATATTAGTATATACAATTGCAAAAAGTTACAAAAGTAAGCATGCAGAAATGAGTTAGTAGATTAAAATTTAACTATATTACTGTATACACTGAAAAGGTTAGAAAAGTTAGCATACAAAAATGAGTTAGTAGAGTAAAATATAACTATATTAGTATATACCATTGAAACATGCAGAACTGAGTTAGTAGAATAAAATATAAATATATTACTATATACCATTGAAACATGTTAGAAAAGTAAGCATGCAGAACTGAATGTTTTGAAAACAAAAAATTACTTGGAATAATTAAATTAATTTTTTTTATTCCAAATTTTTTTTTTATATATATGTTTATAGATATGAGAAGTAGGAGAATGAAGTGTGAACACCCACCACGCTACCTAAGGTCAATGTTGGTGCAAACACCCAGAAGTGAAGCTCTTTCTCCACCTTTGCCAATAACACTATTGGATATTGAATTATCTCCAAATCCATATGAAATTTTTCATAAAAAGACACAGACAGGTAATGACTTATTATTTAACTTTTAAATCATATATTTTAGGTTTTGGCTTAAAAAGTTTTAGCATGCAATATTAATCAAGTTGCTAATTTTCTTCTATTATCATTTTTTTCCTCATTATCTTTCTATCTTTATTTGAAAAAGAAGGCATCTAAGCTAAGGAGCCAGCCAATTTTTTGTTGAGCACCATGGACAGCACTTTTTGATTGGTTCTGTCCAAGTACAACACAGTTGGTTCACCAAAAATGGGCTGGCATCTAAACTTACATTCCTGCTTTTTAAATAAAGATACAAAAAGAATGAAGTAAAATAGAAAGTTTATTTAAATTGCATGCACTATCTGAATCATGAAACTTAGAAATTGGGTTCAATGTCCCTTTTAATGATTATTATTATAGTTTTAAATAATATATCCTAGGTTTTTGATTTAATAGTTTTCTATCTTTATCTTTGTAATTACGTTCATAGATATTACCATGGAAGACATGGAAAATAGTATGGAAATGGAAGAATTTCAAAATCCTGATAGTGTGCCAATATTTGAAGCCTTGAGTTCAGATGATACTCAACCAAGGATAGAAGTTTTACCAACAATGATAGTAGATAAAGGTATGTTTCATACTCAGTAATCTTAAATCTAAGAAAATCAAAGTTTTAACTAATACATATTGTATTTTTCCAATAGGAGTTGGCTCAGATGAAAGCTTTAAAGGAGTGGACATAAGTGTAGAAGCTAATATAGTAGATAATGTAGATAACAGCACATCAGGAGGTAATATTTGTGATGAAAAACCCTATCATACATTGCATATGTATATGAAAATTGAATTAAAATTTGCTTTGCATTTATTTTTCTACAGATTTATCTTCAACATCAACTATTGAAACTGCAGACAAAAGTACTCAGAGTTGTCTTGAAGATCATGTTAAACAAAAAATTTCTAAAATTAGGGCAACTTTGGGAATGTTAATGGAGCAAGTAGATTTTTTTATACCGTAAATATGTTATTTGATTTCATTTTTTGTTTTGTCATGATGATTGTCAGAAGAATGACAATTAATAACTGAGAAAAACTTTTGTGTTGAAGAATCAAAAGTCATTTTGAATTTATGTAAATAAACTTTTTTTTTGGCATAAAAAATTTTGTCTTTATTAAATAATAACATTTTAAACTTAAAGAACACAAAAACTAATTTATTAAACAATATATCGATGAAAAAAAAATTAACAGTGACTAATATAGTGTTATAAATAATAAATTAAATGTTCACTCCAGACGTGGCCTCTTTGGGTCTGTTGTACCCTCCCTTTCACTGACAATACCCAACAGAGATTGTAATGTCCTTTCACTGATGGTTAAAGCTCTGTTAATTTGCTGGTTTTTCTCTTCATCCATCCGCCTCTGCCACTGGAACATTTCTCTTTGCAGCTGTAATTTCTGCATTTCAATCTCATTTCTTTGCATTTCTAGTTCAACATTTTTTTCTGACAGAGCAGCCCAGCGGTCAATATTAGTGTTAATAATATTTTTCATTTCTCTGTGGTCCTCTCTGTATTGCCTTGCAAGTGTCAACATTTCCCTCAATCCAACATCGGCCAATAGTCCTTCTGCCGGTGTATTGTCAATATTTAGACCACCTGTTTGCAGTGCAATTGGTGGTGCCTGTGTTTCAACAGGTTCCTCAAGTTTTTCCGGTGTGTGAATTTCATCTGGTTGCGCATCTCCAAAATCTTCAAGAATATCTGGAGTCTCGCTTCCATCATGCCCTCCTGGTGGATCATCTTGAATGGGATTTTCCACTATCGGCATGAGATTGATAGTGATCTCCCTTGATGAGTTTTCTTCTTCTAGATCAAGTCATAACAAATTGTTAGTAAATAAAAATAAAATGTTCTAAAAACACTTGCAGAAATAGAATAGAAGGAGAGAGCAGATACAACTGTCATACACCAATTTAAGTTATATTATATATATATACATATGTGATACATACCATCAAATAATGGAGATGAATGTCCAGTCAATCGCTGGAAAAGACGTCCCAAATCACCTATAAAAAAATAAATAAAATAAAAATAAATAAATAAAATAAAAAGGTTTTTTAGTCAATGTAACCATATATTCAAACGCTATTACATTCAGTGAAATTTCTATTTGGAAAATTATTAATGGAAATGTACTTTGCAATTAACTGGACACTGAAGCAAAAATAATATTTTTGAGAATAAGATATATAGCATGGAATTTCAATCAACTTTCTAATGTAATACTATGATCAATTCTCAAAAAGAAAATAATGATAACATTTAAACCCATTAGAAAGTTGCTTACAATTGCATGCATGCTCTACACGAATCCTCATTTAAAAAAAAATTGTACAGTGTCCCTTTCATGAAAATCTATGATCATTGCTATTTGTCCTTCAAATTACATTCCATCTGTAAAAGATCTCGAACTAGAATATGTCAATAATGACAATTGACATTTAAAAAAAAAAAATAAAAAAAAAAATTGATAGATAAAAGAGATAAAACACACAACATTGAAATTATTCATTTGTAAAGTACTTACCAGTTGCTCTACCAACACCAGTTTCTGGAGTGCTGATCCTTACATCAGGAAGTGTGTCCACCGAGGAAGTTGTGTGTGTAACATTAGATGTGGAGCGTATTAATTGTCCATGTGTAAAACTGGCCGAAGGTCTGGAAACAGCTGAACTGGGTGGTCTGTAAACCGCAGAAGATGAAGTAGAACAAGTGGGCACTTCGTTACTCCTCACAGGCTCTGCTTGTGTTGTTGGCGTTGCTTTAAAAAAAAAAATACGTTAGGTTTATTTTTATTTCTAGTTGAAACTGAAAGCTAAAAGTGTTAATAATAATAATCACAGCAGTGAATGAAGGCTCAATCATTAAAGGGACATGCCACCCACCTTTTTTATTTTATGATTTAGAAAGAGAATGCAGTTATAAACATCTTTATAATTTACTTATATTATCTAATTTGTTTTATTCTCTTGATATTCTTTGTTGAAAAGCATTTGATTGCTGCACAAAGAAGCCTCGTGTGATTGGCTCAACATGTGTATTTATTTTTCTTCAACTAAGAATATCTAGAAAATGAAGCCAAAGAAATAATGGAAGTAATTTGTAATGTTGTTTAAATTTCTATTCTCTATCTGAATCATTAAACAAAGATTTTGGGTTTAGTGGCCCTTTAAAGGGACATGAACAAATAAAATTTAATTTACAAATCGCATAAGAAAATGCTTTTTCAAAAATATTTAATTGTATTATGTTTTTGCCTTCATTGGATTTTTATACTTTGATGAAAAGCAAATCTATACAGGCACAGTAAATGATCATTGGTTGATGCACATAGATGGTTCATGTGACTGCGTAAACTATGTGCATAGCAATATCTGAAAAAAGTATATGTTTATAAAGCGGAGAACAATTTTGAAAGATGTTAAAAATAATATTCTATAGTCAAATACGCAACATGGAAGTCAATAGATCAGAAATTTAAGAAGGCATGTGATCTGGGGTTAGTCTCATGATTAATGTCGGACATACAACAATATTATTTTAATAGTTTCAAATTACATTATTTCTATTGTCATTATCTCTTTAAGGTTTCTATGCAATACTGGTTTGAAAATAAACACATGGGTGTTATCTTTAGGGATCACTATATTAATAATCAACAAATCTTTAGTTCCGTTAGACCTTTAAAAAAAGGCAGTATAACAACCATATTATTGTACAATCCCTTATACATATATGCGACATAAATGATTACAGTATTTGGGGACTAAATGGCTTGTACAATCCCTTATACATATATGCGACTTAAATTATTACAGTATTTGGGGCCTAAATGGCCTATATAGATTCAGACACTGAAGCGTAAGAAGTCAGATAATGTTATTTTAAAGAAATACATATTGGAGACAATGACCTATCATAATTTAAAAAAAAAAAACATTTGCGTCAATTATGTTGTACATTTACCTCTTAAATCACTGTCACAATCATCCGTTATGCCAGTGATGATCTCTGGTCCCAGACGCTGAACAAGCTTCTGCTCATAATCATTGAGGTCTGCCACATATGCTGGTCCACCTCCGGTAGCACGTGCCGAATTTTTTTCTCTGGCCAATTTAGCTTTGGCGAAATGTTTAATGTCGTTGTAACGCTTCTTCAGCTGATCGACATCCTTTTTTCCTGGACCCTGGGCACTAACAGCATCGCTGATCCTTTGCCAGATCTGCTTCCTCCTAGAAAAATTTGTCTGTTTGACACGACATCCAAACAAATAATCATAAGAGTCAATAATCATGTCAATCAAAACGACGTTTTGCTGATGAGAAAAGTGAGGATTCTTGGATTTTGAAGCGGTTTCAGATCCAGATGAAGCCATATCGAATTTGTAAATAAAGATCACAAAAAAGAGCGCTCTGTAATCACTCTCCAAAAATTTTGGAACAATAATAAAGTTGTTTAGAAAAGTTGTACATTTATAGGAGCAAAATTCTATTCCCGCGACTACTATGACGTTCATGACACCTTACATGTCACGTGTTAACAATTGGCCAGACAATTCAACTGAAAGTTAAGTACATCAGCTTAGTCGCGGCGAGCGAGGCGTCAAATTTATCAATATTCCGCCACTGCTCGCGGCGGGCTAGACGTGTCTATTTATTGTGGGATTATTAGTACATAGCAACAGCGGACACCATTTCGCCCGCGGCGAGTAATGGCGAGTTTAGCCGCGTCTAAAATGACGGATGAATTGACGGCTTAGTACATGGAGCCCTAAGAGGTGATGATATTGAACTTTAAATGGGAACTATTCCCTAAATTAATGTTAAATATATTGATATATTTGAATCAAGGAATAATATCCAGATGCATTTTAAAAATATATACTATTTGTTTAAATATTAAGGGCTAGATTATGAATGGAGCGCTAACAGCTATGTGCGAGCGATAAGGGTTTATTGCAGGTGTTTGCGCTTGTCTGGTTTTCTGCTCGAATTACAAGTTTAAAGTAAATGCAATCGCTTGATCGCAATTCAAGTTAACGCTTGTCAGGTTAGCTCTGCTTAACTGTTTTGCAAAACAAAAAAGTGTTGCAAAACACATTAAAATACATTAAAAAGTACAGTCACACTCATGGCAACACCATCTAATATATAAAAAAAAATATTGTAAGAAAAAGTTATAAGGGCTCAAAAATATGAGGTCTCAGGTGTTAAAAAAAAAGACAGGCAAATGGCTTTAACATAGAGATACATACATGTCTAAATATGTATATATATATATATATATATATATATATATATATATATATATATATATGTGTGTGTACATATATATTTATGTATTTATATGTGCATATATTTATTTACAGACATGCTGTATATATACCCATATAAACACATAAATTCATATGTACACACACACACATATATAAAAAATATATATATATATATATATATATCATCCAAAAGAGACATGCACTCACTCCCCTTTCATCAATGAATTGCCCAGGTGACTCCTCAAATCAGGATATGCAGTGGAAGAAGTGGGGGGGCACTCACAGGTCTTATACAAAATTATTTTTGTTTATGTATTTAACAACATAGCAAAGTCGACGTTTTGGCTGTTCTAGCAGCTTTTTTCAAGACAATCTATAATCAGACATATATTAAAGGTAAAAAAAAATGCATACGGTCAATATACATACTACCATATACATTTCACAGTGTGCAAAACATGCAATCTAAAAACTAGCAAAAAAGCGGTTTATATTATGAGACAAAAAGTGAAAGCTCACTCAGTATATACACTGTTACAGACCAATGTAAGTGAAGCACTCAAAATACAACACAGTTGCTAACTTTAAATGAGATATTATTCCCAATCAGTTTAGCATTGTTACCCCTGTATACCAATTAAACCGGCATACATATAATACATTTCTCACAAGCAAGCCTTAGTATCAAAGCACATCAATCATTACACAGTTGTAACTAGGCATTCAAACATACGCCTAGATTTAGAGTTTGGCGTTAGCCGTCAAAACCAGCGTTAGGGGCTCCTAACGCTGGTTTTGGCCGCCCGCTGGTATTTAGAGTCAGTCAAGAAAGGGTCTAACGCTCACTTTGCAGCCGCGACTTTTCCATACCGCAGATCCCCCTACGCCATTTGCGTATTCTATCTTTTCAATGGGATCTTCCTAACGCCGGTATTTAGAGTCTTGGCTGAAGTGAGCGTTAGAAATCTAATGAAAAGACTCCAGCCGCAGAGAAAAGCCAGGAGTTAAGAGCTTTCTGGGCTAACGCTGGTTCATAAAGCTCTTAACTACTGTGCTCTAAAGTACACTAACACCCATAAACTACCTATGTACCCCTAAACCGAGGTCCCCCCACATCACCGTCACTATAATAATTTTTTTTTACCCCTAATCTGCCGACCGCACACCGCCGCAACCTACGTTATCCCTATGTACCCCTAATCTGCTGCCCCTAACACTGCCAACCCCCTATATTATATTTATTAACCCCTAATCTGCCGTCCCCAACTTCGCCGCCACCTACCTACACTTATTAACCCCTAATCTGCCGACCGGACCTCACCGCTACTATAATAAAGTTATTAACCCCTAATCCGCCTCACTCCCGCCTCAATAACCCTATAATAAATAGTATTAACCCCTAATATTCCCTCCCTAACATCGCCGACACCTAACTTCAAGTATTAACCCCTAATCTGCCGACCGGACCTCACCACTACTCTATTAAATTTATTAACCGCTAAAGCTAAGTCTAACCCTAACACTAACACCTCCCTAAGTTAAATATAATTTTTATCTAACAAAATAAATTAACTCTTATTAAATAAATTATTCCTATTTAAAGCTAAATACTTACCTGTAAAATAAACTCTAATATAGCTACAATATAAATAATAATTATATTGCAGCTATTTTAGGATTAATATTTATTTTACAGGCAACTTTGTATTTATTTTAGCCAGGTACAATAGCTATTAAATAGTTAATAACTATTTAATAGCTACCTAGTTAAAATAATTACAAAATTACCTGTAAAATAAATCCTAACCTAAGTTACAATTAAACCTAACACTACACTATTAATAAATTAATTAAATAAAATACCTACAATTATCTACAATTAAACCTAACACTACACTATCAATACATTAATTAAATAAAATACCTACAAATAAATACAATGAAATAAACTAACTAAAGTACAAAAATAAAAAAGAACTAAGTTACAAAAAATAAAAAAATATTTACAAACATTATAAAAATATTACAACAATTTTAAGCTAATTACACCTACTCTAAGCCCCCTAATAAAATAATAAAGCCCCCCAAAATAAAAAAATGCCCTACCCTATTCTAAAATACAAAAAGCAAAGCTCTTTTACCTTACCAGCCCTTAAAAGGGCCTTTTGCGGGGCATGCCCCAAAGAATTCAGCTCTTTTGCCTGTAAAAAAAAACATACAATACCCCCCCAACATTACAACCCACCACCCACATACCCCTAATCTAACCCAAACCCCCCTTAAATAAACCTAACACTAAGCCCCTGAAAATCTCCCTACCTTATCTTCTCCACGCCGGGTATCAACGATCCGTCCAGAGGAGCCTCCAAAATCTTCATCCAAGCCCAAGCGGGGGCAGCAGAAGTCCATCATCGGGCTGAAGTCTTGATCCAAGCAGGCGCTGAAGAGGTTCATCATCGGGCTGAAGTCTTCTATCAAGCGGCATCTTCAATCTTCATCCATCCGGAGCGGAGCCATCTTCTTCCAGCCGACGCTTATCCATCCTCTTCTACCGACGACTACTCGCCGAATGACGGTTCCTTTAAATGACATCATCCAAGATGGCATCCCTCGAATTCCGATTGGTTGATTCTATCAGCCAATCGGAATTAAGGTAGGAAAATTCTGATTAGCTGATGGAATCAGCCAATCAGATTCAAGTTCAATCCAATTGGCTGATCCAATCAGCCAATCAGATTGAGCTCACATTCTATTGGCTGATCGGAACAGCCAATAGAATGTGAGCTCAATCTGATTGGCTGATTGGATCAGCCAATCGGATTGAACTTGAATCTGATTGGCTGATTCCATCAGCCAATCAGAATTTTCCTACCTTAATTCCGATTGGCTGATAGAATCCTATCAGCCAATCGGAAATCGAGGGAAGCCATCTTGGATGACGTCATTTAAAGGAACTGTCATTCGGCGAGTAGCCATCGGTAGAAGAGGATGGATCCGCGACGGCTGGAAGAAGATGGCTCCACTCTGCTCCGGATGGATGAAGATTGAAGATGCCGCTTGATAGAAGACTTCAGCCCGATGATGGACCTCTTCAGCGCCCGTTTGGATCAAGACTTCAGCCCGATGATGGACCTCTTCAGCGCCCGCTTGGATCAAGACTTCAGCTGGATGATGGACCTCTTCAGCCCGATGATGGACTTCTTCAGCCACTGCTTGGGCTTGGATAAGAAGATAAGGTAGGGAGATTTTCAGGGGCTTAGTGTTAGGTTTATTTAAGGGGGGTTTGGGTTAGATTAGGGGTATGTGGGTGGTGGGTTGTAATGTTGGGGGGGTATTGTATGTTTTTTTTTTACAGGCAAAAGAGCTGAATTCTTTGGGTCATGCCCTGCAAAAGGCCCTTTTAAGGGCTGGTAAGGTAAAAGAGCTTTGCTATTTGTATTTTAGAATAGGGTAGGGCATTTTTTTATTTTGGGCGGCTTTGTTGTTTTATTAGGGGGCTTAGAGTAGGTGTAATTAGCTTAAAATTGTTGTAATCTTTTTCAAATGTTTGTAAATTATTTTTTTTTATTTTTTGTAACTTAGTTCTTTTTTATTTTTTGTACTTTAGTTAGTTTATTTAATTGTATTTATTTGTAGGTATTTTATGTAATTAATTTATTGATAATGTAGTGTAAGGTTTAATTGTAGATAATTGTAGGTATTTTATGTAATTAATTTATTGATAGTGTAGTGTTAGGTTTAATTGTAGATAATTGTAGGTATTTTATTTAATTAATTTATTGATAGTGTAGTGTTAGGTTTAATTGTAGATAATTGTAGGTATTTTATTTAATTAATTTATTGATAGTGTAGTGTTAGGTTTAATTGTAACTTAGGTTAGGATTTATTTTACAGGTAATTTTGTAATTATTTTAACTAGGTAGCTATTAAATAGTTATTAACTATTTAATAGCTATTGTACCTGGTTAAAATAAATACAAAGTTGCCTGTAAAATAAATATTAATCCTAAAATAGCTACAATATAATTATTATTTATATTGTAGCTATATTAGGGTTTATTTTACAGGTAAGTATTTAGCTTTAATTAGGATTAATTTATTTAATAAGAGTTAATTTATTTCGTTAGATAAAAATTATATTTAACTTAGGGGGGTGTTAGTGTTAGGGTTAGACTTAGCTTTAGGGGTTAATACATTTAATAGAGTAGCGGTGAGGTCCGGTCAGCAGATTAGGGGTTAATACTTGAATTTAGGTGTCGGTGATGTTAGGGAGGGCAGATTAGGGGTTAATACTATTTATTATAGGGTTAGTGAGGCGGATTAGGGGTTAATAACTTTATTATAGTAGCGGTGAGGTCCGGTCGGCAGATTAGGGGTTAATAAGTGTAGGTAGGTGGCGGCGACGTTGGGGGCGGCAGATTAGGAGTTAATAAATATAATATAGGGGTCGGCGGTGTTAGGGGCAGCAGATTAGGGGTACATAGGGATAACGTAGGTGGCGGCGGTGTACGGAGCGGCAGATTAGGGGTTAAAAAAAATATGCAGGGGTCAGCGATAGCGGGGGCGGAAGATTAGGGGTTAATAAGTGTAAGGTTAGGGGTGTTTAAACTCAGGGTACATGTTAGGGTGTTAGGTGCAGACATAGGAAGTGTTTCCCTATAGGAAACAATGGGGCTGCGTTAGGAGCTGAACAGGTGCAGGTGTTAGGTTTTTATTCAGCTCAAACGGCCCCATTGTTTCCTAGGGGGAATCGTGCACGAGCACGTTTTTGAAGCTGGCCGCGTCCCTAAGCACCGCTGGTATTGAGAGTTGCAGTGGCGGTAAATTATGCTATACGCTCCCTTTTTGGAGCCTAACGCAGCCCTTCTGTGAACTCTAAATACTAGCGGTATTTAAAAGGTGCGGGAAAAAAAAAGCATGCATAGCTAACGCACCCCTTTGGCCGCAGAACTCTAAATCTAGTGGATAGTTTTATCTATATCTGTATCATAACTTAATACAAAGAGACCACACATTATACTATGCATAACAACATCATGTAAAGAGACCAGATATTTACCTTATTGTTTAGAACATAATGGCTGAAAACACCATGATTCAGGATACAAGTGTGCTAATACAGGTGCCAGACTGATTTTTAAATAGACCTCACAAGAAGGTGTCGTAGCAAAACATCTGTGTGATTGGACTATAAGGATTCAATGTTTGTTGATATCACACCTCAAAGACCGCCCACAAAGTGGACAAACCTAGTCAGAGCACTCCTAATTGTGTAGCCACTGGGAAAGCTCATTTGCATAAGACCAAGCATGAATGGAAAAAAAGTATTTGAAGATTTTTAAAGGGGCAGGCACCAAACCAAACTCTCACATATAAAGTGTGATAGCAAATGTTGAGACATTGCCATAACGGTCAAAGAACATCTATACTACCATAACAAGACATTCTATAGATTAAATTGAGAATTGTCAAAATATATTGCTTTGTGATGATGATCCAATTGTGAAAAGATCTGCCGATAAGGGCGGGGCCATAGTTGTGCTAGATCATGTATACTACAGAACAGAATTACTCTCTCAACTTCATGATTCTGCCACTTATAGATATCTTTCAAAAAATCCTACTAGGGAATTCAAACTATCATTGGACAAAACATTAACCGTGGCTTTGCAGGCCATGTATATAGATGAACCAACCTTTAGATTCATGATGACCACTGACCATCCCAGGTTCCCTTTTATTTATAACATTCCTAAAATTCACAAAAATGCAGTCTCCCCTCCCGGGCGCCATATTGTGTTTGCTATCGGGTCTTTATATTAAAGTGTGGCCCAATATGTGGATTATTTTTTAACAAGATACGGTTAAAAAAACACCAGCTTTTTTATTAGATTCAATTGAATTGATTAAACTTGTACAGAATAAATCTTTTCCTAAAGAGGTGTTACTGGTCACACTTGACGTGGCCAGCTTGTAATTCCACATGATTTAGGTGTACAGGCTGTTAGAAGTAAACTAACATCTGATCATGCATATTTAGGACCCCCTATTGAGTTTATTATAGAATTATTAGAAATTTGTTTAACACACAATTACTTTCGATTTGAAAACACATATTACTTACAGTTGGTGGGCACTGTCATGGGGTCTCCAACGGCCCCGGCATATGCCAACTTATTTATGTTGTGGTATGAGGATACATTTGTTTTCAATACAAACAATCCACATATTCTTTTATACTGTCGCTACATTGATGACGTGTTTTTGATTTGGGATGGCAGTGAGTCTGAATTAAATTGTTGGCTTGAACAATTGAATAATAACATGCCAAATATCCAGTTTAAAATGGAGTTTGATTTCCATTAGATAACATTTTTAGATTTTTGTATTTTCAAAGAAGACCATTTTCATTATTGTACTTTAAAACTAAATTGTTTTCAAAACCCACTGATATAAATACTCTATTAAAAGTTTTCACACACCTCAGTTAAAAATGGGAATACTCAAATCCCAATTACTGAGAGTGATCTGGAATAATACTGACACTCAAGATAAATTGTCGCAGTTTTGCATTATGTGGGATAAATTTGTAGCAAGGGGCTATAAGTCTAAGGATATTATGAACGTTTGGAATGAAATTGAACATTTAGATCAACAAAGTGTCATCAATCGTTGTAAAATCATTAAACCAACAAATAATAGCCTCAATTATATTACTACATATACCCCAGTCAGCAACATAGTGAGAGAAATTGTGTTTAAAAACTGGCATATTCTGACCCAAGACCCATCATTACCGTTCAAAGATTTCAAACCGCCCAGGATGGTATATAAGAAGAGCAAAAGCCTTCAGTCTTTAATTGTTAAACATGATGTGCACATTAGTACCCAAATTTGGCTATCCAAGAAAAAACTTGGTTGTTTCAAATGCGGCAGTTGTGTCATTTGCAATACTATGATCACTGGTGATAAATTCAGACATCCTTATAAATCGCAAAATTTTTCAATACGACATAGATTAACGTGTTCTTCTGACTTTGTAGTTTATTCCATAATTTGTCCGTGTGGAAAATACTAGATTGGTAAGACCTTTACCACCTTCAGGGAACGCCTAGCTAACAACAAAAGTGCCATTAGGGTGGCTTATAACAAAAATATCAGTGATTAGCATGTACCACGCCACTTTTTGCAACAAGGCCACATGGTCACCATGTTGAGAACAATCTTGATAGACAGGGTTCCCCCTCCCCCTCAAAAAAGAAGGTAATAGAGATGAAGAGCTCTTAAAAAAGGAAGCTTGTTGGATACACCGTTTGGGGACTATGTACCCTAAAGGGTTAAACACCCAACTAGATTTATCATTATTCTACTAGGTTAATACACATTTTGTCTAGGTCTTTATCTTAGGGCTGGAATTGATTAGTTTTAAGGTTTGAAATACTAGGTTAATGTAGGAAGGGTCGGTCCCTAGGGACTGCAATATATTTTGACAATTTTCAATTTAATCTATAAAATATTGCTATGGTAGTGTAGATATTCTCTGACCGTTATGGCAATGTCTCAACATTTGCTATCACACTTTATATGTGAGAGTTTGGTTTGGTGCCTGCCCCTTTAAAAATCTTTAAATACTTTTTTTCCATTCATGCTTGGTCTTATGCAAATTATATTTCCCAGTGGCTACACAGTTATGAGTGCTCTGACTAGGTTTGTCCACTTTGTGGTGTGATATGAACAAACATTGATTCCTTATAGTCCAATCACACAGATGTTTTGCTATGACACCTTCCTGTGAGGTCTATTTAGAAAACAGTCTGGCACCTGTGTTAGCACACTTGTATCCTGAATCATGGTGTTTTCAGCCATTATGTTCTAAACAGTAGTGATGTTGCAGCGAACATAGCTTGTTCGCGTTCGCAGGGCGAACATATGCGATGTTCAATCCGCCCCCTATTCATCATTATTGAGTAAACTTTGACCCTGCATCTCACAGTCTGCAGACACATTCCAGCCAATCAGCAGCAGACACTCCCCCCAGAACCTCCCAGCTCCTGGACAGCAGCCATTTTAGATTCATTCGGAAACTGCATTCTTAGTGAGAGGAGGGACAGTATAGCTGCTGCTGATGTAATAGGGAAATTGATAGCTAGGCTAGTGTATTCAGTGTCCACTACAGTCCTGAAGGACTCATCTGATCTCTGCTGTAAGGACAGCACCCCAAAAAGCCCTTTTTAGGGCTGTTTTTTTTTCCCTGTGTAATCTAATTTCAGTTGCCTGTCTGCCAGCGTGTTTGTCAGGCTCACAGAGTATATTGTGCCCACTTGTCCAGTGCACAAACTCATATCTGGTGTAACAGTAGTGTAAATAATTAAAAAAAACAAAAAACTTTTTTGACTGTGAAACATCAGTCTGCTAGTGTAATCTAATTGCAGTTGCCTGCCTGCTAGCGTGTGTGCCAGACAGGCCCACTTGCCCAGTGCCACCACTCATATCTGGTGTAAAAGTAGTGTAAATAATTTAAAAAAACAAACTTTTTTGACTGTGAAACATCAGTCTGCTAGTGTAATCTAATTGCAGTTGCCTGCCTGCCAGCGTGTGTGCCACGCCTACTTGCCCAGTGCCACCACTCATATCTGGTGTAACAGTAGTGTAAATAATTTAAAAAAAAAAACTTTTTTGACTGTGAAACATCAGTCTGCTAGTGTAATCTAATTGCAGTTGCCTGCGTGCTAGCGTGTGTGCCAGCCAGGCCCACTTGCCCAGTGCCACCACTCATATCTTGTGTAACAGTAGTGTAAATCATTTAAAAAAAAAACTTTCACTGTGAAACATCAGTCTGCTAGTGTAATCTAATTGCAGTTGCCTGCCTGCCAGCGTGTGTGCCAGGCCCACTTGTCCAGTGCCACCACTCATATCTGGTGTTACAGTAGTGTAAATAATTAAAAAAACAAAAACTTTTTTGACTGTGAAACATCAGTCTGCTAGTGTAATCTAATTGCAGTTGCCTGCCTGCTAGCGTGTGTGCCAGGCCCACTTGCCCAGTGCCACCACTCATATCTGGTGTAACAGTAGTGTAAATAATAAAAAAAAATTGACTGTGAAACATCAGTCTGCTAGTGTAATATAATTGCAGTTGCCTGCCTGCCAGCATGTGTGCCAGGCCTACTTGCCCAGTGCCACCACTCATATCTGGTGTAACAGTAGTGTAAATAATTAAAAAAAAAAAAAACTTTTTTAATGTGAAATATCAGTCTGCTAGTGTAATCTAATTGCAGTTGCTTGCCTGCCAGCGTGTGTGCCAGGCCCACTTGCCCAGTGCCACCACTGATATCTGGTGTAACAGTAGTGTAAATAATAAAAAAAAAAAACTTTTTTGACTGTGAAACATCAGTCTGCTAGTGTAATCTAATTGCAGTTGCCTGCCTGCTAGCGTGTGTGCCAGGCCCACTTGCCCAGTGCCACCACTCATATCTGGTGTAACAGTAGTGTAAATAATTAAAAAAAATTGACTGTGAAACATCAGTCTGCTAGTGTAATATAATTGCAGTTGCCTGCCTGCCAGCATGTGTGCCAGGCCTTCTTGCCCAGTGCCACCACTCATATCTGGTGTAACAGTAGTGTAAATAATTTAAAAAAAAATAAACTTTTGGGGGGCAGAGCCAACTATGGAGACAGCAAGACGTGCTTTTATGGAGCTCTGGGCTCTTATACTATACATATACTATACTATACATGAAGGGCTTGAATTGCTATTACCCTGCATTAGAGATCTAACATTATCTATCTAACTTCTAGTGAAGCCAGAGATTTGTTATTCTGGGAATGCATAGCTGATTTGTCCTTCTGGGCTACGCCACGTGGAAGCACCAGAAGCTGCCTACCTTCAGACGGCACTGCCGGCATGGAGGCTCTAGATTCATGAGAACGACGCACTCAGCAACTACTGGAGAGGCACCAACTATGGAGACAGCAAGACGTGCTTTTATGGAGCTCTGGGCTCTTATACTTAATTTTCTGGCTTAATCTATACATGAAGGGCTTGAATTGCTATTACCCTGCATTAGAAATCTAACATTATCTATCTAACTTCTAGTGAAGCCAGAGATTTGTTATTCTGGGAATGCATAGCTGATTTGTCCTTCTGGGCTACGCCACGTGGAAGCACCAGAAGCTGCCTACCTTCAGACGGCACTGCTGGCATGGAGGCTCTAGATTCATGGGAACGACGCACTCAGCAACTACTGGAGAGGCACTATCAGGGCCTGAAAGAGGACATAATATCATTGCTGACCCCCTTCATGCAGCCGCTGGACTGTCTCTATAAGCATACAGACCTAGTACAACATAACAGGTCCTACCCTACATTTGTAGCCAAGCCTCAGAAAATTGTAGGAGCCCCCTCTGGCAGTCTTACTTTGAGCTCTGGACGGAGCAAGTTGGGGAGAACATCGGACCTCTGCCTTGAGCTGACCAAATCGGCAAGAGTAGGACCTAAAGAGACAGCACGCCCTGACATCTCTTGTGCATGGGATAACTTGCCTCTAATAACTCTCTACGATATCTTAGCCCAGATTCAGGTTAATGTTCCGGCTCATGGGACTCATTCCAGAAAGGCTGCACTGTACAATCACATGCCTGGAGATGCAGCCTATGCCATAGGAGACAGCGGCTCTAGGGGAGGAAATCAGATCTCGGCGGATACAAAACCAGTATCTATTGCAGATGGATCAGCTCTGACTCAGCAGCCTACCTCTGATGACAGCTCGGGCAAAACGACTGGAGCCCTCAAATTGAGATATGTTCTGGATCGGGAGGTAGAGGATCCGGCTTACCCGCCAACGGCAGCACTGTTCATTCTTTCCGTGACCCTCCACCTCGGCACTAAGTTGTTGAGACAATGTAGATTTGGTCAGCTTGCGCTCTCTCCCCTCGGCTTGAGAACAGGTGTGGGCTAGTGGTCACACGGATCAACTGTTCTGTAAGCCATATTCTTGGTATGTATGGCTACAATCATTCATAATGACACAATCTGATTATTACAGAGATGGCCTATATCACTGGCCCCAATGCCCCCGTTATTGCCTGTGTGCATAGTTGACTTTTCCTTTTCAATATGTTTGTAACAGATTTAGATTAAACGTTTAGAGACTTCCTCAATATAGTCGTGAGAAGTGATTACCAATATCTAACATTCACAGAACTGTTTCCTTCCGGCTACTTCATCAACTCCATAAGAATGTTTTATTAGACATTATGGGCCCTAGGACCACTCGGCGCTATTACTGAACAATTTAGAATTACCCTGTTCACTCCATATGTCTGCTTATTTTTCCACAGCTTTCATGGCATTTTCCAGATGTGTTAATTGTTGTATTTGTATGCTTTATATCTATTATGTCCACACATTTCTATGTTAGGTCAGCTCTTCCTCTTTACTGGGTTCAACTCACCACTCGAGCTGTATGTTATACCTCATTTCATAATAAGGGCAGTAAGTTTATTAATTGGAGTAAGTTTGTATCTACAGATTCTTTAAGCTCACGCCTAGTAGATCGTGTGGGTTCAGCTCTATATGCTTATATTTCCTCATTATACTTAGGCCCCTCAGAATTATTTACGCCTACCAGGAGTGTTCATGGGTTAACCCATGTATCTGTATATACACTTGATATACTAGCCTCATGCTCTACTAACTCAGATATTCTGCCCTCCCACAATGCTCCTAAAAGGTATGGAGTGCACCGCTAATTATTACTCCTATGAACCACTGCAATATAATACAACTTAAGTATTTTAGTTTATAGAGTGGTTCGCAAATACATAACTAATGCTTCTGTATGCTAAAGGAGATTTTGTCATATAAGATTTCAGCTTTAATTATGCATATGCATAGAGTGACACACATGTTTTGTTTTCAGCTAACAACTGTTACCGAGCATCAGGAAGGTTTGTGATACATTACCATGTTCTGACCATATTTCTTGATATTATGTATGTCATTCTTAATTTCTAGTTAACTTTAAGATATAGGTTTGCCTCCTAATGCTATCACCTTCTTATATTGTTTTACTATTCAGCCACTCCATATAGAATAATATACAATGAAGGTAGTTCATTATTGTAAAGTCCTCATACTGCTCCCTGGAGATATCATATTAGCTAGTCTGTAGTTGAAATATTGCTCCTCCTTATAAATACCTAGAAGCCCCAACCACTTGACTTCAAGCTGAAAATAATGGTTAGGAGCTCAAGCATCACCTCAAGTTCTAGTTAAACTAGTTTGTTATTTCACCCATCTGGCCTGGGTCCTAGCTTAAAAATATATATGCTCCTAGAATACTTTAGCTACAAATGTTTAAATAGTGTCCTCTTTTGAATATCCTGCTGGAACCCCTTCTTTGTCCATCTGTGGCTTAATAGAAGCAATGTCCAGCTAAATACTAGCCATATGGTTGAACGCATCTGTTTGATTAGAGGTGGTCCTTTTATCCTACTATGATGCTCCATTATAGATATTCATCTGTCTTGTGTGCAGGTACTGTCACGATATGTGATTTATTCACTCAGTTTTCTTGCTCCCCACAGTTATTACGTATGTAGAAGTCTCCTTATGCTAGAACAGATTACATTAAGTAACTAGGAAATTCTTATATATGCTCTGGCTGAGTTATGTATATATTATAGCGTAATAGTGCAATTCTACACTACCATTTATATCTATGTTTGCCTGTAAGACTGTATTCATGCGAGAATGTTTGGTACCACGGTGATTGTTACACACCTTCTTGTTACAGAAGCAGTAGGATAATTGTAAATTTAATTAATTACACTCCCGGCATAGAAATTATTGGCCAAATTACTAGTCCTTGTTGAGTCCCTCTTCTCCCTTTCCCGCCGGTACTTGTTGCCTGCGGGTCATATCCATTTCCCCTTTACCTACATCGCCTAGAGGTGGCATTTCCCCAGGAGAGGGACTCATACAGTAACCCCCCTGCATTATATTATATATATCTTTTGTAAAAAAAGTCTACTACTGTAACCGCACAATTTTTTTTTCTTTTCTTTTATTATACAGTCTTCACTGCTACCTTTCATATGGCTGTAAGCAACCTATACCCTATTATGTAGTATATTCAAATTGCTTCATATTTACATTTTATAAGTGACACTCCTGACCCTCAGGACTAGTTTAATGCTGCAAAATGATACCTCTTCATGATAGTTTGCCCAGGGGTGCGTCTCCCCGTTTTCCGTTTGTACTGACCCCAACACTCTTCACAATTAACCGCCATCTTGGAGCTCTGTACTTTATAAAATTAAATAGCCCTGTAGTCCGTTCCTTCCTAACATCTTACCTGGCTCCGCCCCCCTCTCCCCTCCATTACGAGCGGCTCTTGCACGCTGCATCCCCCCCCCATACACTCAGGCCTACGGGAGGCCTGACAAAAGCCAACCCCCCACCTCTCACTATTTTCAGTTCATAGAGTATTTCTTATCTCGGGGTAGGGACCATTAGCTATTTATCTAAAAAATCGAGGTATCATTCCTTTATGTTCCAGTCACATAAGTTTTGTGCATACAGTTTTACATTTCATATTCATGGTTTCAAAGGCGATATTATAGCATATGTCAACTGTCTTTTTTTTTTTTTTTTGCTGTTCTGATCTAGCCGTATCTCTTGACACTGACTCTTATTTTTGCATAAATACTACACTACTATGGATTAGATATTGAGATAACAAATGCTCTGTTAGAGCACCAATGTTCCAACCCATGTATATTTTTCATATGTGACATGTATCAATATCTTTGTTCCTCATGTTCTGTGTCTGGACACATCCTCTGTTGTATTGTTTTTTACTCAATGCCTCAATAAAAAATGTATTTAAAAAAATAAAATAAATAAATAAACTTTTTTAATGTGAAATATCAGTCTGCTAGTGTAATCTAATTGCAGTTGCTTGCCTGCCAGCGTGTGTGCCAGGCCCACTTGCCCAGTGCCACCACTGATATCTGGTGTAACAGTAGTGTAAATAATAATTAAAAAAAAAAACTTTTTTGACTGTGAAACATCAGTCTGCTAGTGTAATCTAATTGCAGTTGCCTGCCTGCCTGCCAGCATGTGTGCCAGGCCCACTTGCCCAGTGCCACCACTCATATCTGGTGTAACAGTAGTGTAAATAATTAAAAAAAATTGACTGTGAAACATCAGTCTGCTAGTGTAATATAATTGCAGTTGCCTGCCTGCCAGCATGTGTGCCAGGCCTACTTGCCCAGTGCCACCACTCATATCTGGTGTAACAGTAGTGTAAATAATTTAAAAAAAAATAAACTTTTTTTAATGTGAAATATCAGTCTGCTAGTGTAATCTAATTGCAGTTGCTTGTCTGCCAGCGTGTGTGCCAGGCCCACTTGCCCAGTGCCACCACTGATATCTGGTGTAACAGTAGTTTAAATAATAAAAAAAAAAAAAACTTTTTTGACTGTGAAACATCAGTCTGCTAGTGTAATCTAATTGCAGTTGCTTGCCTGCCAGCGTGTGTGCCAGGCCCACTTGCCCAGTGCCACCACTGATATCTGGTGTAACAGTAGTGTAAATAATAAAAAAAACAACTTTTTTGACTGTGAAACATCAGTCTGCTAGTGTAATCTAATTGCAGTTGCCTGCCTGCCAGCGTGTGTGCCAGACCCACTTGCCCAGTGCCACCACTCATATCTGGTGTAACAGTAGTGTAAATAATTTTTTAAAAAAAACTTTTTTGACTGTGAAATATCAGTCTGCTAGTGTAATCTAATTGCAGTGTCCTGCCTGCCAGAGTGTGTGCCAAGCCCACTTGCCCAGTGCCACCATTCCTGTCTGGTGTAACAGTAGTGTAAATAATTAAAAAAAAAAATTTGACTGTGAAACATCAGTCTGCTAGTGTAATCTAATTGCAGTTGCCTGCCTGCCAGCGTGTGTGCCTGGCCCACTTTCCCAGTGCCACCACTCATATCTGGTGTAACAGTAGTGTAAATAATTTTTAAAAAAAAAACTTTTTTGACTGTGAAACATCAGTCTGCTAGTGTAATCTAATTGCAGTTGCCTGCCTGCTAGCGTGTGTGCCAGGCCCACTTGCCCAGTGCCACCACTCATATCTGGTGTAACAGTAGTGTAAATAATTTAAAAAAAAAACTTTTTTGACTGTGAAACATCAGTCTGCTAGTGTATTTCTAATTGCAGTTGCCTGCCTGCCTGCCAACGTGTGTGCCAGGCCCACTTGCCCAGTGCCACCACTCATATCTGGTGTAACAGTAGTGTAAATAATTTGAAAAAAAAAACTTTTTTGACTGTGAAACATCAGTCTGCTAGTGTAATCTAATTGCAGTTGCCTGCCTGCTGGCGTGTGTGCCAGGCCCACTTGCCCAGTGCCACCACTCATATCTGGTGTAACAGTAGTGTAAATAATTAAAAAAAAAAAAACTTTTTTGACTGTGAAACATCAGTCTGCTAGTGTAATCTAATTGCAGTTGCCTGCCTGCCTGCCAGCGTGTGTGCCAGGCCCACTTGCCCAGTGCCACCACTCATATGTGGTGTAACAGTAGTGTAAATTTAAAAAAAAAAAAACTTTTTTGACTGTGAAACATCAGTCTGCTAGTGTAATCTAATTGCAGTTGCCTGCCTGCCAGCGTGTGTGCCAGGCCCACTTGCCCAGTGCCACCACTCATATCTGGTGTAACAGTAGTGTAAATTTAAAAAAAAAAAAAAACTTTTTTGACTGTGAAACATCATTCTGCTAGTGTAATCTAATTGCAGTTGCTTGCCTGCCAACGTGTGTGCCCGGCCCACTTGCCCAGTGCCACCACTCATATCTGGTGTAACAGTAGTGTAAATTTAAAAAAACAAACAAACTTTTTTGACTGTGAAACATCAGTCTGCTAGTGTAATCTAATTGCAGTTGCCTGCCTGCTAGCGTGTGTGCCAGGCCCACTTGCCCAGTGCCACCACTCATATCTGGTGTAACAGTAGTGTAAATAATAATACAAAATTGACTGTGAAACATCAGTCTGCTAGTGTAATATAATTGCAGTTGCCTGCCTGCCAGCATGTGTGCCAGGCCAACTTGCCCAGTTCCACCACTCATATCTGGTGTAACAGTAGTGTAAATAATTTAAAAAAAATAAACTTTTTTTAATGTGAAATATCAGTCTGCTAGTGTAATCTAATTGCAGTTGCCTGCCTGCCAGCGTGTGTGCCTGGCCCACTTTCCCAGTGCCACCACTCATATCTGGTGTAACAGTAGTGTAAATAATTTTTAAAAAAAAAACTTTTTTGACTGTGAAACATCAGTCTGCTAGTGTAATCTAATTGCAGTTGCCTGCCTGCTAGCGTGTGTGCCAGGCCCACTTGCCCAGTGCCACCACTCATATCTGGTGTAACAGTAGTGTAAATAATTTAAAAAAAAACTTTTTTGACTGTGAAACATCAGTCTGCTAGTGTATTTCTAATTGCAGTTGCCTGCCTGCCTGCCAATGTGTGTGCCAGGCCCACTTGCCCAGTGCCACCACTCATATCTGGTGTAACAGTAGTGTAAATAATTTGAAAAAAAAAACTTTTTTGACTGTGAAACATCAGTCTGCTAGTGTAATCTAATTGCAGTTGCCTGCCTGCTGGCGTGTGTGCCAGGCCCACTTGCCCAGTGCCACCACTCATATCTGGTGTAACAGTAGTGTAAATAATTAAAAAAAAAAAAACTTTTTTGACTGTGAAACATCAGTCTGCTAGTGTAATCTAATTGCAGTTGCCTGCCTGCCTGCCAGCGTGTGTGCCAGGCCCACTTGCCCAGTGCCACCACTCATATGTGGTGTAACAGTAGTGTAAATTTAAAAAAAAAAAAACTTTTTTGACTGTGAAACATCAGTCTGCTAGTGTAATCTAATTGCAGTTGCCTGCCTGCCAGCGTGTGTGCCAGGCCCACTTGCCCAGTGCCACCACTCATATCTGGTGTAACAGTAGTGTAAATTTAAAAAAAAAAAAAAACTTTTTTGACTGTGAAACATCATTCTGCTAGTGTAATCTAATTGCAGTTGCTTGCCTGCCAACGTGTGTGCCCGGCCCACTTGCCCAGTGCCACCACTCATATCTGGTGTAACAGTAGTGTAAATTTAAAAAAACAAACAAACTTTTTTGACTGTGAAACATCAGTCTGCTAGTGTAATCTAATTGCAGTTGCCTGCCTGCTAGCGTGTGTGCCAGGCCCACTTGCCCAGTGCCACCACTCATATCTGGTGTAACAGTAGTGTAAATAATAATACAAAATTGACTGTGAAACATCAGTCTGCTAGTGTAATATAATTGCAGTTGCCTGCCTGCCAGCATGTGTGCCAGGCCTACTTGCCCAGTTCCACCACTCATATCTGGTGTAACAGTAGTGTAAATAATTTAAAAAAAATAAACTTTTTTTAATGTGAAATATCAGTCTGCTAGTGTAATCTAATTGCAGTTGCTTGCCTGCCAGCGTAAGTGCCAGGCCCACTTGCCCAGTGCCACCACTGATATCTGGTGTAACAGTAGTGTAAATAATAAAAAAAAAAAAACTTTTTTGACTGTGAAACATCAGTCTGCTAGTGTAATCTAATTGCAGTTGCCTGGCTGTCTGCTAGCATGTGTGCCAGGCCCACTTGCCCAGTGCCACCACTCATATCTGGTGTAACAGTAGTGTAAATAATTAAAAAAAAAAAATTACTGTGAAACATCAGTCTGCTAGTGTAATCTAATTGCAGTTGCCTGCCTGCCAGTGTGTGTGCCAGACCCACTTGCCCAGTGCCACCACTCATATCTGGTGTAACAGTAGTGTAAATAATTTAAAAAAAACTTTTTTGACTGTGAAACATCAGTCTGCTAATGTAATCTAATTGCAGTTGCCTGCCTGCTAGCGTGTGTGCCAGGCCCACTTGCCCAGTGCCACCACTCATATCTGGTGTAACAGTAGTGTAAATAATTTTAAAAAAAAACTTTTTTGACTGTGAAATATCAGTCTGCTAGTGTAACCTAATTGCAGTGTCCTGCCTGCCAGAGTGTGTGCCAGGCCCACTTGCCCAGTGCCACCATTCCTATCTGGTGTAACAGTAGTGTAAATAATTAAAAAAAAACTTTTTTGACTGTGAAACATCAGTCTGCTAATGTAATCTAATTGCAGTTGCCTGCCTGCTAGCGTGTGTGCCAGGCCCACTTGCCCAGTGCCACCACTCATATCTGGTGTAACAGTAGTGTAAATAATTTTAAAAAAATAAACTTTTTTTAATGTGAAATATCAGTCTGCTAGTGTAATCTAATTGCAGTTGCCTGCCTGCCAGCGTGTGTGCCTGGCCCACTTTCCCAGTGCCACCACTCATATCTGGTGTAACAGTAGTGTAAATAATTTTTAAAAAAAAAACTTTTTTGACTGTGAAACATCAGTCTGCTAGTGTAATCTAATTGCAGTTGCCTGCCTGCTAGCGTGTGTGCCAGGCCCACTTGCCCAGTGCCACCACTCATATCTGGTGTAACAGTAGTGTAAATAATTTAAAAAAAAAACTTTTTTGACTGTGAAACATCAGTCTGCTAGTGTATTTATAATTGCAGTTGCCTGCCTGCCTGCCAACGTGTGTGCCAGGCCCACTTGCCCAGTGCCACCACTCATATCTGGTGTAACAGTAGTGTAAATAATTTGAAAAAAAAAACTTGTTTGACTGTGAAACATCAGTCTGCTAGTGTAATCTAATTGCAGTTGCCTGCCTGCTGGCGTGTGTGCCAGGCCCACTTGCCCAGTGCCACCACTCATATCTGGTGTAACAGTAGTGTAAATAATTAAAAAAAAAAAAACTTTTTTGACTGTGAAACATCAGTCTGCTAGTGTAATCTAATTGCAGTTGCCTGCCTGCCTGCCAGCGTGTGTGCCAGGCCCACTTGCCCAGTGCCACCACTCATATGTGGTGTAACAGTAGTGTAAATTTAAAAAAAAAAAAACTTTTTTGACTGTGAAACATCAGTCTGCTAGTGTAATCTAATTGCAGTTGCCTGCCTGCCAGCGTGTGTGCCAGGCCCACTTGCCCAGTGCCACCACTCATATCTGGTGTAACAGTAGTGTAAATTTAAAAAAAAAAAAAAAATTTTTTGACTGTGAAACATCATTCTGCTAGTGTAATCTAATTGCAGTTGCTTGCCTGCCAACGTGTGTGCCCGGCCCACTTGCCCAGTGCCACCACTCATATCTGGTGTAACAGTAGTGTAAATTTAAAAAAACAAACAAACTTTTTTGACTGTGAAACATCAGTCTGCTAGTGTAATCTAATTGCAGTTGCCTGCCTGCTAGCGTGTGTGCCAGGCCCACTTGCCCAGTGCCACCACTCATATCTGGTGTAACAGTAGTGTAAATAATAATACAAAATTGACTGTGAAACATCAGTCTGCTAGTGTAATATAATTGCAGTTGCCTGCCTGCCAGCATGTGTGCCAGGCCTACTTGCCCAGTTCCACCACTCATATCTGGTGTAACAGTAGTGTAAATAATTTAAAAAAAATAAACTTTTTTTAATGTGAAATATCAGTCTGCTAGTGTAATCTAATTGCAGTTGCTTGCCTGCCAGCGTAAGTGCCAGGCCCACTTGCCCAGTGCCACCACTGATATCTGGTGTAACAGTAGTGTAAATAATAAAAAAAAAAAAACTTTTTTGACTGTGAAACATCAGTCTGCTAGTGTAATCTAATTGCAGTTGCCTGGCTGTCTGCTAGCATGTGTGCCAGGCCCACTTGCCCAGTGCCACCACTCATATCTGGTGTAACAGTAGTGTAAATAATTAAAAAAAAAAAATTACTGTGAAACATCAGTCTGCTAGTGTAATCTAATTGCAGTTGCCTGCCTGCCAGTGTGTGTGCCAGACCCACTTGCCCAGTGCCACCACTCATATCTGGTGTAACAGTAGTGTAAATAATTTTTTAAAAAAAACTTTTTTGACTGTGAAATATCAGTCTGCTAGTGTAATCTAATTGCAGTGTCCTGCCTGCCAGAGTGTGTGCCAAGCCCACTTGCCCAGTGCCACCATTCCTGTCTGGTGTAACAGTAGTGTAAATAATTAAAAAAAAAAATTTGACTGTGAAACATCAGTCTGCTAGTGTAATCTAATTGCAGTTGCCTGCCTGCCAGCGTGTGTGCCTGGCCCACTTTCCCAGTGCCACCACTCATATCTGGTGTAACAGTAGTGTAAATAATTTTTAAAAAAAAAACTTTTTTGACTGTGAAACATCAGTCTGCTAGTGTAATCTAATTGCAGTTGCCTGCCTGCTAGCGTGTGTGCCAGGCCCACTTGCCCAGTGCCACCACTCATATCTGGTGTAACAGTAGTGTAAATAATTAAAAAAAAAAACTTTTTTGACTGTGAAACATCAGTCTGCTAGTGTATTTCTAATTGCAGTTGCCTGCCTGCCTGCCAACGTGTGTGCCAGGCCCACTTGCCCAGTGCCACCACTCATATCTGGTGTAACAGTAGTGTAAATAATTTGAAAAAAAAAACTTTTTTGACTGTGAAACATCAGTCTGCTACTGTAATCTAATTGCAGTTGCCTGCCTGCTGGCGTGTGTGCCAGGCCCACTTGCCCAGTGCCACCACTCATATCTGGTGTAACAGTAGTGTAAATAATTAAAAAAAAAAAAACTTTTTTGACTGTGAAACATCAGTCTGCTAGTGTAATCTAATTGCAGTTGCCTGCCTGCCTGCCAGCGTGTGTGCCAGGCCCACTTGCCCAGTGCCACCACTCATATGTGGTGTAACAGTAGTGTAAATTTAAAAAAAAAAAAACTTTTTTGACTGTGAAACATCAGTCTGCTAGTGTAATCTAATTGCAGTTGCCTGCCTGCCAGCGTGTGTGCCAGGCCCACTTGCCCAGTGCCACCACTCATATCTGGTGTAACAGTAGTGTAAATTTAAAAAAAAAAAAAAAATTTTTTGACTGTGAAACATCATTCTGCTAGTGTAATCTAATTGCAGTTGCTTGCCTGCCAACGTGTGTGCCCGGCCCACTTGCCCAGTGCCACCACTCATATCTGGTGTAACAGTAGTGTAAATTTAAAAAAACAAACAAACTTTTTTGACTGTGAAACATCAGTCTGCTAGTGTAATCTAATTGCAGTTGCCTGCCTGCTAGCGTGTGTGCCAGGCCCACTTGCCCAGTGCCACCACTCATATCTGGTGTAACAGTAGTGTAAATAATAATACAAAATTGACTGTGAAACATCAGTCTGCTAGTGTAATATAATTGCAGTTGCCTGCCTGCCAGCATGTGTGCCAGGCCTACTTGCCCAGTTCCACCACTCATATCTGGTGTAACAGTAGTGTAAATAATTTAAAAAAAATAAACTTTTTTTAATGTGAAATATCAGTCTGCTAGTGTAATCTAATTGCAGTTGCCTGCCTGCCAGCGTGTGTGCCTGGCCCACTTTCCCAGTGCCACCACTCATATCTGGTGTAACAGTAGTGTAAATAATTTTTAAAAAAAAAACTTTTTTGACTGTGAAACATCAGTCTGCTAGTGTAATCTAATTGCAGTTGCCTGCCTGCTAGCGTGTGTGCCAGGCCCACTTGCCCAGTGCCACCACTCATATCTGGTGTAACAGTAGTGTAAATAATTTTAAAAAAAAACTTTTTTGACTGTGAAACATCAGTCTGCTAGTGTATTTCTAATTGCAGTTGCCTGCCTGCCTGCCAACGTGTGTGCCAGGCCCACTTGCCCAGTGCCACCACTCATATCTGGTGTAACAGTAGTGTAAATAATTTGAAAAAAAAAACTTTTTTGACTGTGAAACATCAGTCTGCTAGTGTAATCTAATTGCAGTTGCCTGCCTGCTGGCGTGTGTGCCAGGCCCACTTGCCCAGTGCCACCACTCATATCTGGTGTAACAGTAGTGTAAATAATTAAAAAAAAAAAAACTTTTTTGACTGTGAAACATCAGTCTGCTAGTGTAATCTAATTGCAGTTGCCTGCCTGCCTGCCAGCGTGTGTGCCAGGCCCACTTGCCCAGTGCCACCACTCATATGTGGTGTAACAGTAGTGTAAATTTAAAAAAAAAAAAACTTTTTTGACTGTGAAACATCAGTCTGCTAGTGTAATCTAATTGCAGTTGCCTGCCTGCCAGCGTGTGTGCCAGGCCCACTTGCCCAGTGCCACCACTCATATCTGGTGTAACAGTAGTGTAAATTTAAAAAAAAAAAAAAACTTTTTTGACTGTGAAACATCATTCTGCTAGTGTAATCTAATTGCAGTTGCTTGCCTGCCAACGTGTGTGCCCGGCCCACTTGCCCAGTGCCACCACTCATATCTGGTGTAACAGTAGTGTAAATTTAAAAAAACAAACAAACATTTTTGACTGTGAAACATCAGTCTGCTAGTGTAATCTAATTGCAGTTGCCTGCCTGCTAGCGTGTGTGCCAGGCCCACTTGCCCAGTGCCACCACTCATATCTGGTGTAACAGTAGTGTAAATAATAATACAAAATTGACTGTGAAACATCAGTCTGCTAGTGTAATATAATTGCAGTTGCCTGCCTGCCAGCATGTGTGCCAGGCCTACTTGCCCAGTTCCACCACTCATATCTGGTGTAACAGTAGTGTAAATAATTTAAAAAAAATAAACTTTTTTTAATGTGAAATATCAGTCTGCTAGTGTAATCTAATTGCAGTTGCTTGCCTGCCAGCGTAAGTGCCAGGCCCACTTGCCCAGTGCCACCACTGATATCTGGTGTAACAGTAGTGTAAATAATAAAAAAAAAAAAACTTTTTTGACTGTGAAACATCAGTCTGCTAGTGTAATCTAATTGCAGTTGCCTGGCTGTCTGCTAGCATGTGTGCCAGGCCCACTTGCCCAGTGCCACCACTCATATCTGGTGTAACAGTAGTGTAAATAATTAAAAAAAAAAAATTACTGTGAAACATCAGTCTGCTAGTGTAATCTAATTGCAGTTGCCTGCCTGCCAGTGTGTGTGCCAGACCCACTTGCCCAGTGCCACCACTCATATCTGGTGTAACAGTAGTGTAAATAATTTAAAAAAAACTTTTTTGACTGTGAAACATCAGTCTGCTAATGTAATCTAATTGCAGTTGCCTGCCTGCTAGCGTGTGTGCCAGGCCCACTTGCCCAGTGCCACCACTCATATCTGGTGTAACAGTAGTGTAAATAATTTTAAAAAAAAACTTTTTTGACTGTGAAATATCAGTCTGCTAGTGTAACCTAATTGCAGTGTCCTGCCTGCCAGAGTGTGTGCCAGGCCCACTTGCCCAGTGCCACCATTCCTATCTGGTGTAACAGTAGTGTAAATAATTAAAAAAAAACTTTTTTGACTGTGAAACATCAGTCTGCTAATGTAATCTAATTGCAGTTGCCTGCCTGCTAGCGTGTGTGCCAGGCCCACTTGCCCAGTGCCACCACTCATATCTGGTGTAACAGTAGTGTAAATAATTTTAAAAAAATAAACTTTTTTTAATGTGAAATATCAGTCTGCTAGTGTAATCTAATTGCAGTTGCCTGCCTGCCAGCGTGTGTGCCTGGCCCACTTTCCCAGTGCCACCACTCATATCTGGTGTAACAGTAGTGTAAATAATTTTTAAAAAAAAAACTTTTTTGACTGTGAAACATCAGTCTGCTAGTGTAATCTAATTGCAGTTGCCTGCCTGCTAGCGTGTGTGCCAGGCCCACTTGCCCAGTGCCACCACTCATATCTGGTGTAACAGTAGTGTAAATAATTTAAAAAAAAAACTTTTTTGACTGTGAAACATCAGTCTGCTAGTGTATTTCTAATTGCAGTTGCCTGCCTGCCTGCCAACGTGTGTGCCAGGCCCACTTGCCCAGTGCCACCACTCATATCTGGTGTAACAGTAGTGTAAATAATTTGAAAAAAAAAACTTGTTTGACTGTGAAACATCAGTCTGCTAGTGTAATCTAATTGCAGTTGCCTGCCTGCTGGCGTGTGTGCCAGGCCCACTTGCCCAGTGCCACCACTCATATCTGGTGTAACAGTAGTGTAAATAATTAAAAAAAAAAAATCTTTTTTGACTGTGAAACATCAGTCTGCTAGTGTAATCTAATTGCAGTTGCCTGCCTGCCTGCCAGCGTGTGTGCCAGGCCCACTTGCCCAGTGCCACCACTCATATGTGGTGTAACAGTAGTGTAAATTTAAAAAAAAAAAAACTTTTTTGACTGTGAAACATCAGTCTGCTAGTGTAATCTAATTGCAGTTGCCTGCCTGCCAGCGTGTGTGCCAGGCCCACTTGCCCAGTGCCACCACTCATATCTGGTGTAACAGTAGTGTAAATTTAAAAAAAAAAAAAAACTTTTTTGACTGTGAAACATCATTCTGCTAGTGTAATCTAATTGCAGTTGCTTGCCTGCCAACGTGTGTGCCCGGCCCACTTGCCCAGTTCCACCACTCATATCTGGTGTAACAGTAGTGTAAATTTAAAAAAACAAACAAACTTTTTTGACTGTGAAACATCAGTCTGCTAGTGTAATCTAATTGCAGTTGCCTGCCTGCTAGCGTGTGTGCCAGGCCCACTTGCCCAGTGCCACCACTCATATCTGGTGTAACAGTAGTGTAAATAATAATACAAAATTGACTGTGAAACATCAGTCTGCTAGTGTAATATAATTGCAGTTGCCTGCCTGCCAGCATGTGTGCCAGGCCTACTTGCCCAGTTCCACCACTCATATCTGGTGTAACAGTAGTGTAAATAATTTAAAAAAAATAAACTTTTTTTAATGTGAAATATCAGTCTGCTAGTGTAATCTAATTGCAGTTGCTTGCCTGCCAGCGTAAGTGCCAGGCCCACTTGCCCAGTGCCACCACTGATATCTGGTGTAACAGTAGTGTAAATAATAAAAAAAAAAAAACTTTTTTGACTGTGAAACATCAGTCTGCTAGTGTAATCTAATTGCAGTTGCCTGGCTGTCTGCTAGCATGTGTGCCAGGCCCACTTGCCCAGTGCCACCACTCATATCTGGTGTAACAGTAGTGTAAATAATTAAAAAAAAAAATTACTGTGAAACATCAGTCTGCTAGTGTAATCTAATTGCAGTTGCCTGCCTGCCAGTGTGTGTGCCAGACCCACTTGCCCAGTGCCACCACTCATATCTGGTGTAACAGTAGTGTAAATAATTTAAAAAAAACTTTTTTGACTGTGAAACATCAGTCTGCTAATGTAATCTAATTGCAGTTGCCTGCCTGCTAGCGTGTGTGCCAGGCCCACTTGCCCAGTGCCACCACTCATATCTGGTGTAACAGTAGTGTAAATAATTTTAAAAAAAAACTTTTTTGACTGTGAAATATCAGTCTGCTAGTGTAACCTAATTGCAGTGTCCTGCCTGCCAGAGTGTGTGCCAGGCCCACTTGCCCAGTGCCACCATTCCTATCTGGTGTAACAGTAGTGTAAATAATTAAAAAAAAAAAATGACTGTGAAACATCAGTCTGCTAGTGTAATCTAATTGCAGTTGCCTGCCTCCCAGCGTGTGTGCCTGGCCCACTTGCCCAGTGCCACCACTCATATCTGGTGTTACAGTAGTGTAAATAATTTAAAAAAAAAAAACTTTTTTGACTGTGAAATATCAGTCTGCTAGTGTAATCTAATTGCAGTGTCCTGCCTGCCAGCGTGTGTGCCAGGCCCACTTGCCCAGTGCCACCATTCCTATCTGGTATAACAGTAGTGTAAATAATTAAAAAAAAAAAATTGACTGTGAAACATCAGTCTGCTAGTGTAATCTAATTGCAGTTGCCAGCCTGCCAGTGTGTGTGCCAGGCCCACTTGCCCAGTGCCACCACACATATCTGGTGTAACAGTAGTGTAAATAATTTAAAAAAAAAAACTTTGACTGTGAAACATCAGTCTGCTTGTGTAATCTAAATGCAGTTGCATGCCTGCCAGCATGTGTGCCAGGCTCACAGCATATACTGTGCCCACATGCCCAGTGGCACCACTCATATCTTGTTTAATAGTAGTGTAAGTGTACATTTAAAAAAATAAAAACTTTTTGGACTGTGAAACATCAGTCTGCTTTTTTGTGTCAGGCTCACAGCGTATACTGTGCCCACTTGCCCAGTGCCACCACTCATATCTTGTTTAATAGTAGTGTAAGTGTACATTTAAAAAAAAATGACTGGCAGAGGCAGGCCACCCCGCAGGTGCCATTGTGGTTGTGGTGCTGTGATTCCCTTTGGCCATAGAATAATGCCCAGTGTTCAGAGGCCACGTACCATGTACTCGAAAAGTTCCGAGGAGGACATAGTTGACTTTTTAACACAGGACACCCAATCTTCTATAGCTTCTGCTCCGAACCTTGACGCACCATCCTCCTCCAGCTTATCTTCGGGCACCTCTCAAGTTACCACCACTCGCCTGCCTGCCACCACCACCAACACTAGCACCACAGCCGCTTCTCTTGATCTGTCAGAGGAGTTTTTTACACATCAGTTGGAAGAAATGAGTGATGCACAACCATCATTGACAGAGGATGTAGATAACAGTGATATGTCTCAGTCAGGCAGCATTACAGACATGGACGTACGGTGTGATGATGATGATGTTGTACCCGCTGCTGCTTCCTTTGTTGATTTGTCAGATACAAGTGAAGCGGTTGATGATGACGATGCATCCGTGGATGTCACGTGGGTGCCCGCTAGAAGAGAAGAAGAACAAGGGGAAAGTTCAGATGGGGAGACAGAGAGGAGGAGGAGGAGGAGGAGACAAGTTGGAAGCAGGGGGAGGGCATCACAAGGAGCTAGTTTCACAGTCAGACAGCATGCATCGGCACCCAGGGTCAGCCAGACAGCATGCAAATCAACGCATTCTGTTGCCACCACCAGAATGCCGTCATCACAGAGCTCAGCAGTGTGGCATTTTTTTGTGTGTCTGCCTCTGACAACAGCGATGCCATTTGCAACCTGTGCCAAAAGAAACTGAGTCATGGGAAGTGCAACACCCACCTAGGTACAACTGCTTTGCAAAGGCGCATGATCGCACATCACAAACACCTATGGGATCAACACATGAGTAGAAGCAGCACACAAACTCAAAGCTGCCCTCCTCTTCCTGGTCCAGCATCTTCAGCCACGTCAACCACTGCTGTCCTCCTTGCCCCCTCTCAACCATCCGCCACTCCGTCTCTCTTCCAGAGCAGTTCCTGCTCATCTGCCCACAGTCAGGTGTCTTTCAAGGACATGTTTGAGCGTAAGAAGCCAATGTCACATAGACACCCCTTTGCCCAGCGTCTGACAGCTGGCTTGTCTGAACTCTTAGTCCACTAGCTTTTACGATACAAGCTGGTGGAGTCTGAGGCGTTCAAAAAATTTGTAGCTATTGGGACACCGCAGTGGAAGGTACCCGGCCGAAAATTCTTTGCACAAAAGGTAATCCTAAACCTGTACTCGATTGTGTGAAAGGTAATAATGGCATGTCTGGCACACAGTGTTGGGGCAAGGGTCCATATGACCACTGAGAGCTGGTCTGCAAAGCATGGTCAGGGCAGGTATATCACCTACACTGCACATTGGGTAAACCTGCTGATGGCTGCCAAGCATGGAATGTGTGGCTCTGCACAGGAGGAGTTGGTGACACCGCCACGACTTGCAGGCAGGCCTGCTGCCACCTCCTCTACTCCTCCTACTCCATCCTCTTCCATAACCTCCTCGGCTGAGTCCTCTTCTGCTGCTGCATCTTGCTCCACATAAACGGCACCCCCCCAGCTCCGCAGGTACTATTCCACATCCTGGATACGGCAGTGTCACGCCGTCTTGGGGTTGACTTGCCTGAAAGCAGAGAGTCACACTGGACCAGCACTCCTGTCCACCCTGAATGCACAGGTGGGTCAGTGGCTGATTCTGCACCACCTGTAGATCGGCAAAGTGGTTTCTGACAACGGAAGTAATTTGGTGGCGGCATTGAAATTGGGCAAGTTGACACATGTGCCGTGCATGGCACATGTGTGTGATCTGATCGTACAATGCTTTGTGCATAAGTACCCAGGCTTACAGGACATCCTGAAGCAGGCCAGGAAGGTGTGTGGCCATTTGAGGCATTTCTACACGGCCATGGCGCACTTTTCCGATATCCAGCGGCAAAACAACATGCCAGTGAGGCGCTTGATTTGCGACAGCCCGACACGTTGGAATTCAACACTCCTAATGTTCAACCGCCTGCTTCAACATGAAAAAGACGTTAACGAGTATTTGTATGACCGGGGTGCTAGGACAGCCTCTGCGGAGCTGGGATTTTTTTTGCCACGTTACTGGGTGCTCATGTGCAATGCCTGTAGGCTCATGCGTCCTTTTGAGGAGGTGACAAACCTAGTCAGTCGCACCGAAGGCACCATCAGCGACATCATACCATTTGTTTTCTTCCTGGAGCGTGCCCTTCGAAGAGTGCTGGATCAAGCCATAGATGAGCGTGAAGAGGAAGAGTTGTGGTCACCATCACCACCAGAAACAGCCTTATCAGCATCACTTGCTGGACCTGCGGCAATGCTGGAAGAGGATTGTGAAGAAGAGGAGTCAGAGGACAAATGTGGCTTTGAGGAGGAGGAAGACCAACCACAACAGGCATCCCAGGGTGCTCATTTTCACCTATCTGGTACCCGTGGTGTTGTACGTGGCTGGGGGGAAGAAGATACCTTCAGTGACATCACTGAGGATGAGGAACGGGACATGAGTAGCATCCAACCTTGTGCAAATGGGGTCTTTCATGCTGTTGTGCCTGTTGAGGGACCCTCATATAAAAAAGCTGAAGGAGAATGACCTGAACTGGGTGTCCACACTACTAGACCCCCGGTATAAGCATAAAGTGCCAGAAATGTTACCGAATTACAACAAGTCGGAAAGGATGCAGCATTTCCAAAATAAATTAAAAAGTATGCTTTACACAGCGTATAAGGGTGATGTCACAGCACAACGTGAATCTAACAGGGAAAGAGCTGAAAGTAATCCTCCGACTCCCACGACCACGCCGGCAAGGACAGGACGCTTTACAGACTTGTTGTCGATGGAGGACATGCAGAGCTTTTTAACTCCTATTCATCGCCACAGCCCTTCGGGGTACACCCTCAGAGAATGACTTGACCGACAAGTAGCAGACTACCTCGCCTTAACTGCAGATCTCGACACTCTGAGGAGCGATGAACCCCTTGACTACTGGGTGTGCAGGCTTGACCTGTGGCCTGAGCTATCCCAATTTGCAATAGAACTTCTGGCCTGCCCCGCTTCAAGTGTCCTGTCAGAAAGGACCTTCAGTGCAGCAGGAGGTATTGTCACTGAGAAGAGAAGACGCCTAGGTCAAAAAAGTCTAGATTACCTCACCTTTATTAAGATGAATGAGGGATGGATCATGAAGGGACTGACATTGGGCGATACATTCGAGTAAAAAAGGCCTGATGAGATGAGCTGCCTTGAGCTAAAAATGGTCAACATGCTGCAGTATTTTATCTTCAAATGTCGGATGACTTGTGTGACTTATCCGCCACCAACTAGGGTTCAAGCCGTAATGTCTTAGGGCACTTTCTGCCTGGGAAACAAACATCAATTTTTCTGGCCGCTGCTACAGCAGTGGCTGCAACAATACCTAATTTTTCAGGCATGTGTACATGCCAATTTTTTCTGGCCTCTGGTGCTGCACTGTGGCTTAAAAAAAAAAAAAAAAAAAAGACACTTAACAGGATTAAACTGATAGGAATAATACTACTTAACACATCACTCCTATCTGGTGGCACATTAGATTGCACGCGCAGTGCCCAAATTTGAAGTAGGGGGACCGGACAAGCATCTTTTTCTATCTCCCGGTTCCTAAAATCCATGCCATATACACATCCCCTGATAGGGGACAATGCAGTGGAAGGTACCCGGCCGAAATTTCTTTGCACAAAAGGCAATCCCAAACCTGTACTCGATTGTTCAAAAGGAAGTAACCTTACCATGGGTCCCAGACCGCACGTCTTGTAATTCTCTGTCTGGGAAATTATCTATCTATCAAATCTATCTATTTATCTATCAAATCTATCTATCTGTCTATCGTATCTATCAAATGTATATTGCATCTATTGATCTATCTATGTAATCTATGTATCTATCTATCAAATCTATCTCGTGGCCGGACTGTTTTGTGACAACCACTTGTGTTTCGGCCAAATGTCCGTCAGACAAATGTCCGTTGACCAAATGGCCGTCGGCTAAAAGTCCGGCCACGATTGCAAGCGCAGTGCCGCAAATTTGAAGTAGGAGGACCGACCAAGCATCTTTTTCCATCTCCCGGTTCCTAAAATACATGCCATATACACCTCCCTCAATAGGGGGAGTAACAGGTATTAAACTGATCAGAATAGTACTACTTAACACACCACTCATATCTGGGGGCACAGTAGATTGCACGCGCAGTGCCCCAAATTTGAAGTAGGAGGACCAACCAAGCATCTTTTTCCATCTCCCGGTTCCTAAAATCCATGCCATATACACGTCCCCTGGCGCCGCAACTGCCTCTGGGAACCTTACCATGGGTCCCAGAGGCACGTCTTGTAATTCTCTGTATAGAAAATTATATATCTATCAAATCTATCTATTTATCTATCAAATCTATCTAACTATCTATCGTATCTATCAAATGTATATTGCATCTATTGATCTATCTAATCTATGTATCTATCTATCAAATGTATCTATCTCGTGGCCGGAATGTTTTGTGACAGCCACTTGTGTTTCGGCCAAATTTCCATCGGACAAATGTTCGTCAAACAAATGTCCATTGGCTAAAAGTCCGGCCATGATTGCATGCGCAGTGCCCCAAATTTGAAGTAGGAGGACCGACCAAGCATCTTTTTCTATTTCCCGTTCCTAAAATCCATGCCATATACACCTCACCCGATAGGGGGAGTAACAGGTATTAAACTGATCAGAATAGTACTGCTTAACACACCACTCATATCTGGTGGCACAGTAGATTGCACACGCAGTGCCCCAAATTTGAAGTAGGAGGACAGACCAAGCATCTTTTTCCATCTCCCGGTTCCTAAAATCCATGCCATATACACGTCCCCTGGAACCGCAACTGCCTCTGGGAACCTTACCATGGGTCACAGACCGCACGTCTTGTAATTCTCTGTCTGGGAAATTATATATCTATCAAATCTATACATTTATCTATCAAATCTATCTAACTATCTATCGTATCTATCAAATGTATATTGCATCTATTGATCTATCTAATCTATGTATCTATCTATCAAATCTATCTATCTCGTGGCCGGAATGTTTTGTGACAGCCACTTGTGTTTCGGCCAAATTTCCATCGGACAAATGTTCGTCGAACAAATGTCCATTGGCTAAAAGTCCGGCCACGATTGCATGTGCAGTGCCCCAAATTTGAAGTAGGAGGACCGACCAAGCATCTTTTTCTATCTCCCGTTCCTAAAATCCATGCCATATACACCTCCCCCGATAGGGGGAGTAACAGGTATTAAACTGATCAGAATAGTACTGCTTAACTGTCATATCACAGTAATTCTCAATCTCTATACTTCATGTTTTCCACGTTTCACTGTCCCTTTAAACATAATATCACATGACCGTTATGCCTTTATAAGCCCTCCTCTCTAATTCAACGATGCTTGGTAATTTGATTCGCATGAGGAGTGATCACAACTTTCAAGAAGCTCTCTCTATTTTCGTCAAGTTGTTTACTATCTTTATATCTGCAAAGTTCTTTTCAATCACAGGACAGCATACTTCATTCTGAAACGCTAACTGACATACAGCGTGTCTGCAGTAGTTCGGCGTCTGATGTCATCAGCACTCCGGGAGTCAGTGTCGCAGCTCCTCTCTGTTGCCGGATTCTACACTGCTTCTCAGGACAACTTATTGCTAGCTAGCAAGTCTTCACAAGTACACGCTGGTCATGAAGTGTTGGGTATCGTACTAAACATAAAGTTATTGTTGAAGTTACGCTAATTTCATATGTTCCAAAGACTGTATATATTAACAATTCAAGCTGATACATATACGTTACTAATGGAAAGTTTGCATGTTTAACATCTTCTGCATATATCCTGGTTATTTCTGCATACAATACATTGCCATAACAATCCTTCTGCATTCATAAATAAGTTTGCATATGAACTTTACTAACCTGAACATTCAAGCATTGTACCTGAGTGATAAGCTACATTCTATTTAAAGAGATACTAACAGAGCTTCAATTACATAAAGTTATAATTTATTCTATATCCAAAGGGATTATTTATTGTTTAGCAAATGCTATTATATTATTTAGGAGAGTATTAGCACATTCACATTGTTGTGCATATCTCCAGCAACTAAAGTTAGTTGTAATTTACTTTTGACCTAAACAGGTCACCCTCAGTCAATGAGCAGAATAAGGTTCCTAGTTTATCAAGGTACCTAGGTTTGGTGTGAGACTGAGTGGAGTAGATACAACTGGGTTCACATTAATCATATAATAAATCCTCACATATTACCAAGCCACCCTTAACCCACTTGTATCTATAATGGATGTTACTGAATTATCCAACCGTGTTGGAACCCTTTCTCAAAATATGGATATAATGATCCAGGGTCTTAGGGACCTCCAAGTTGAAAATCAGGAATTACGAAAATATATTAGGGATCATGTACCTGCTCAAACTTTACCATCACCTCTTGTTTCCCCTGAGCCACAAATATGTCCACCTGAGAGATTTTCTGGAGACAGAACTCAATTTAGAGACTTCAAAAATTCATGTACTTTATTATTTTCATTGAAACCAAGAACCTATCCTACCGAAAGGGTTAAAGTTCTAACGGTAATTTCTTATCTCACTGGTGAAGCCAAGGCATGGGCTAATGCATACTATGAGAAAGAAGATCCTATCTTAAACTCATTAGAATCATTTTTTAATGCCATGTCCTTACTATATGAAGATCATGACAAACAAGCTTCAGCAGAAAATTCTATCAGACATTTGCGACAAGGTAGACGCCCGGTAGAAGAATATATAACTGATTTCAAAAGATGGGCACCTGACACACAGTGGAATAACCCAGCTTTGACAAATCAATTCCGTATTGGATTAGCGGATGCTCTAAAAGATGAATTGGCACGTGTGGTTATTCCTAAGGACTTAGAAAATCTTATGACCTTGTCTATATCTATTGATCGTCGTTTGAGGGAAAGGAAGATTGAAAGAGGGTCATCAGAATTATCTACCAAGAAAGCCTATAGCTCTCATTCAGTTTCCACTGTCCGTTCAACAGATGAGCCTATGGAGATAGGTTTTGTCAAAGGTCCTCTTAAACCTGAAGAAAAGGCTAGACGAAGACAACATAATCTTTGTTTATATTGTGCTGCTAAGGACCACGGAGTAAAGGAGTGTCCAATACTGTTAAAATCAAAAAAGGGTAAGCAAGAGATAGCTCATTTAAATGAGACTATTATAAAAAACTCATCTCACTTTACTCTTTCTGTTTGTCTACATTGGGATCAACATCAACTTAAAGCCCAGGTGGTAATCGATTCAGGAGCAACTAATAATTTCATTCATTCATCTTTTGTTGAAAATCACAAGATTCCTATAAGTAAAAAATTAATTGCATTACCTATTCGAGTCGTTGATGGTTCTTTTATCAATTCAGGTCCTGTTACCCATCATACAGATCCATTATCATTAACATTTTCATCAGGTCACTCTGAATTGTGTACCTTCGAGGTTATTCATTCTCCTTTGTACCCCATAATTCTAGGACTTTCATGGCTAAAGAAACATCAACCAACCATCTCATGGAATAGTGGTACTATTTCCTTCGACTCACCATATTGTAAAACACACTGTACACAATCACAAACTATATTACAGGTTGATATGACAAATATACCAACAGAGTACTCAGATTTTTATGATGTTTTTGATAAGGTTGAGGCTCAATCTCTACCTCCCCACAGACCTTACGACTGTCCTATCGATTTAAAACCAAACAGTAAAATTCCTTATGGTCGTATATATCCACTCTCTGAACCAGAACTGCTTCATCTCAAAGGATATCTTGAGGAAAATCTAAAGAAAGGTTTTATTCGGCCTTCTACATCTTCAGCTGGTGCCGGGATCTTTTTCGTGAAGAATAAAGATGACAGTCTCAGGCCTATAATTGACTATAGACAACTGAACAACTGTACAATAAAAAATAGATATCCTTTACCTCTTATTCCAGAACTCATAGAGAGGTTACAGGGTGCTACCATTTTCACCAAACTGGATTTAAGAGGTGCATATAATTTAATTAGAATTCGCAAAGGTGATGAATGGTTAACTGCCTTTCGTACTAGGTATGGTCTCTATGAGTATTGTGTCATGCCTTTTGGTTTGTGCAATGCACCTGCAACTTTTCAGTTTTTCATTAATGATGTTTTCAAAGATTTACTTGACACATACATTGTCATTTATTTGGACGATATTCTCATTTATTCAAATTCCAAAGAGGATCACATACAACATGTCAGAACAGTTCTTTCAAGATTAAGACAGAACAACTTATATGTTAAGGCAGAAAAATGTATATTCAATTCTGATACTATTTCTTTCCTGGGGTATCATATTTCACCAAAAGGAATATCCATGGAGGACAACAAAGTACAAGCTATCACTAACTGGCCTATTCCAAAAAATAAGAAAGAGCTCCAGAGATTCTTAGGATTCTCAAATTTTTATAGAAAATTTATTAAAGGTTTCTCTACTATCGCAAAACCTCTCACACTACTCACCCGAAAGAACAACAAATACCACTGGAACCAACAGGCAGATGATTCTTTTAACGCTCTGAAACATAGTTTCATTACCGCTCCAATCCTACAATTCCCAGATCCATCGAAACAATATACATTAGAAGTAGATGCATCCGAATTTGCAATAGGAGCCATTCTGTCTCAAAGAGATTCTTCTACCAACATGCTTCATCCTGTCGCATATTATTCTCGGGTTATGAATTCGGCCGAAATTAATTACCCAATTGGGGAAAAAGAACTTCTAGCCATCAAGGCTGCATTCGAATTTTGGAGACATCTATTAGAAGGGGCAAGATTTCCAATCATCATATTTACAGATCATCGTAATCTACAATATCTAAAAACTAACAAAAGTCTTTCTTCCAGACAAGTCAGATGGAGTTTATTCTTTACTAGATTTGATTTTATAATCACTTATCGTCCAGGAGTAAGAAATACAAAGGCAGATGCTCTATCTAGATATTCAACTCCATTAACTGAGAGTTCTGAACTAAACTCAATAATACCACCAGAAAAATTCATTGGCCTCTTAGTGGGGAAAACATCTATTCTCAAAGAACAACAACAGAATGATCCATTGATTAATGATTCTAGGATTCATAAAGGTAATGATGGATTTTTCTACCATGGTCATGCACTGTATGTTCCAGAATCTCTTAGGAATGACATTTTAGCTATGGCACATGATATTCCACTTTCAGGACATCCTGGTTTCAAGAAAACTCTTCATTTAATTCAAAGGGATTTCTGGTGGCCACATATGATTCAGTCTGTAAAACAGTACATACAAGGGTGTGCTGTATGTACCAAATGTAAATCTCAAAGAATTCACCCTTATGGTTTACTTTTATCTCTTCCAATCGCTGACAGACCTTGGCAAGATATTGCCCTAGACTTCATTGTCGATCTACCTCCCTCTTCTAACAACACAGTCATCCTGGTTGTTGTGGATCTCTTTTCAAAAATGGCACATTTTATACCTATTCACACTTTGCCAACAGCTTCAGAAACAGCAGATTTGTTCATCAAACATATTGTCAGATTGCATGGGTTACCTAAGTCTATTACGACTGACAGGGGTACACAATTTACCTCTCGATTTTGGACACAACTCTGTTCTAGTTTGCATATTGATCGCCGTTTGAGTTCAGCTTACCATCCTCAAACAAACGGTCAGACCGAAAGGACTAATCAGAGTTTAGAGCAATATCTAAGATGCTACTGTACATTTCAGCAAGACAACTGGTCTTCTCTTCTACCTACTGCTGAATTCTCCTATAATAACACCATTAATTCATCTACCAATACAACTCCATTTTTCATTAACTATGGGTTTCATCCCTCTTATCATCTTCTTCAAAGATCAGAAAGTTCTTGTCCCTTGGTAAATGACACTGTGAATACAATTGCTGAAGGATTCATTCAACTAAAACAGATTTTACTACAATCTCAAGAAAGGCAAAAACGTTATTATGACTTAAGGAGAACGAAACCTCCTGATTATAAGGTGGGAGATCTAGTTTGGTTGTCTTCTAAACACTTGAAGCTTCACATTCCCAGTAAAAAGCTTGGTTCTCTGTTTATTGGTCCTTACAAAATTATTAGGATTGTTAATGCTAATGCTGTCACTTTACAACTACCAAATTCTTTTAAGATACATACAACATTTCATGTATCCCTTTTGAAACCTTATGTTCCAGTCAGAGATCAAGTCTTGACAACTCAAGTTCCGACACTCATTGAGGATGAAGTATCATATGAAGTTGATTCCATTTTGGATTCTAGATTCTATAGGAATTCTCTACAGTATTTAGTTCGGTGGAAAAATTATTCATCAGAAGAGGATTCTTGGGAACCATCCACTAACTTATCAGCCCCTAGATTGGTATCTCTGTTTCATCGCAGACATCCAGACCGTCCCAAACCCTGATCTGCGGAGCAGATCGTTAAGGGGGGTGTCCTGTCATATCACAGTAATTCTCAATCTCTATACTTCATGTTTTCCACGTTTCACTGTCCCTTTAAACATAATATCACATGACCGTTATGCCTTTATAAGCCCTCCTCTCTAATTCAACGATGCTTGGTAATTTGATTCGCATGAGGAGTGATCACAACTTTCAAGAAGCTCTCTCTATTTTCGTCAAGTTGTTTACTATCTTTATATCTGCAAAGTTCTTTTCAATCACAGGACAGCATACTTCATTCTGAAACGCTAACTGACATACAGCGTGTCTGCAGTAGTTCGGCGTCTGACGTCATCAGCACTCCGGGAGTCAGTGTCGCAGCTCCTCTCTGTTGCCGGATTCTACACTGCTTCTCAGGACAACTTATTGCTAGCTAGCAAGTCTTCACAAGTACACGCTGGTCATGAAGTGTTGGGTATCGTACTAAACATAAAGTTATTGTTGAAGTTACGCTAATTTCATATGTTCCAAAGACTGTATATATTAACAATTCAAGCTGATACATATACGTTACTAATGGAAAGTTTGCATGTTTAACATCTTCTGCATATATCCTGGTTATTTCTGCATACAATACATTGCCATAACAATCCTGCTGCATTCATAAATAAGGTTGCATATGAACTTTACTAACCTGAACATTCAAGCATTGTACCTGAGTGATAAGCTACATTCTATTTAAAGAGATACTAACAGAGCTTCAATTACATAAAGTTATAATTTATTCTATATCCAAAGGGATTATTTATTGTTTAGCAAATGCTATTATATTATTTAGGAGAGTATTAGCACATTCACATTGTTGTGCATATCTCCAGCAACTAAAGTTAGTTGTAATTTACTTTTGACCTAAACAGGTCACCCTCAGTCAATGAGCAGAATAAGGTTCCTAGTTTATCAAGGTACCTAGGTTTGGTGTGAGACTGAGTGGAGTAGATACAACTGGGTTCACATTAATCATATAATAAATCCTCACATTAACACACCACTCATATCTGGTGGCACAGTAGATTGCACACGCAGTGCCCCAAATTTGAAGTAGGAGGACCGACCAATCATCTTTTTCCATCTCCCGGTTCCTAAAATCCATGCCATATACACGTCCCCTGGAACCGCAACTGCCTCTGGGAACCTTATCATGGGTCCCAGACCGCACGTCTTGTAATTCTCTGTCTGGGAAATTATATATCTATCAAATCTATCTATTTATCTATCAAATCTATCTAACTATCTATCGTATCTATCAAATGTATATTGCATCTATTGATCTATCTAATCTATGTATCTATCTATCTATCAAATCTATCTATCTTGTGGCCGGAATGTTTTGTGACAGCCACTTGTGTTTCGGCCAAATTTCCATCGGACAAATTTTCGTCGAACAAATGTCCATTGGCTAAAAGTCCGGCCACGATTGCATGCGCAGTGCCCCAAATTTGAAGTAGGAGGACCGACCAAGCATCTTTTTCTATCTCCCGTTCCTAAAATCCATGCCATATACACCTCCCCCGATAGGGGGAGTAACAGGTATTAAACTGATCAGAATAGTACTTCTTAACACACCACTCATATCTGGTGGCATAGTAGATTGCACACGCAGTGCCCCAAATTTGAAGTAGGAGGACCGACCAAGCATCTTTTTCCATCTCCCGGTTCCTAAAATCCATGCCATATAAACGTTCCCTGGAACCGCAACTGCCTCTGGGAACCTTACCATGGGTCCCAGACCGCACGTCTTGTAATTCTCTGTCTGGGAAATTATATATCTATCCAATCTATCTATTTATTTATCAAATCTATCTATCTGTCTATCGTATCTATCAAATGTATATTGCATCTATTGATCTATCTATGTAATCTATGTATCTACCTATCAAATCTATCTCGTGGCCGGACTGTTTTGTGACAACCACATGTGTTTCGGCCAAATGTCCGTCAGACAAATTTCCGTTGACCAAATGGCCGTCGGCTAAAAGTCAGGCCACGATTGCAAGCGCAGTGCCCCAAATTTGAAGTAGGAGGACCGACCAAGCATCTTTTTCCATCTCCCGGTTCCTAAAATACATGCCATATACACCTCCCTCGATAGGGGGAGTAACAGGTATTAAACTGATCAGAATAGTACTACTTAACACACCACTCATATCTGGGGGCACAGTAGATTGCACGCACAGTGCCCCAAATTTGAAGTAGGAGGACCAACCAAGCATCTTTTTCCATCTCCCGGTTCCTAAAATCCATTCCATATACACGTCCCCTGGCGCCGCAACTGCCTATGGGAACCTTACCATGGGTCCCAGAGGCACGTCTTGTAATTCTCTGTATGGAAAATTATATATCTATCAAATCTATCTATTTATCTATCAAATCTATCTATCTAACTATCTATCGTATCTATCAAATGTATATTGCATCTATTGATCTATCTAATCTATGTATCTATCTATCAAATCTATCTATCTCGTGGCCGGAATGTTTTGTGACAGCCACTTGTGTTTCGTCCAAATTTCCATCGGACAAATGTTCGTCGAACAAATGTCCATTGGCTAAAAGTCCGGCCATGATTGCATGCGCAGTGCCCCAAATTTGAAGTAGGAGGACCGACCAAGCATCTTTTTCTATCTCCCGTTCCTAAAATCCATGCCATATACACCTCCCCTGATAGGGGGAGTAACAGGTATTAAACTGATCAGAATAGTACTGCTTAACACACCACTCATATCTGATGGCACAGTAGATTGCACACGCAGTGCCCCAAATTTGAAGTAGGAGGACAGACCAAGCATCTTTTTCCATCTCCCGGTTCCTAAAATCCATGCCATATACACGTCCCCTGGAACCGCAACTGCCTCTGGGAACCTTACCATGGGTCCCAGACTGCACGTCTTGTAATTCTCTGTCTGGGAAATTATATATCTATCAAATCTATCTATTTATCTATCAAATCTATCTAACTATCTATCGTATCTATCAAATGTATATTGCATCTATTGATCTATCTAATCTATGTATCTATCTATCAAATCTATCTATCTCGTGGCCGGAATGTTTTGTGACAGCCACTTGTGTTTCGTCCAAATTTCCATCGGACAAATGTTCGTCGAACAAATGTCATTGGCTAAAAGTCCGGCCATGATTGCATGCGCAGTGCCCCAAATTTGAAGTAGGAGGACCGACCAAGCATCTTTTTCTATCTCCCGTTCCTAAAATCCATGCCATATACACCTCCCCTGATAGGGGGAGTAACAGGTATTAAACTGATCAGAATAGTACTGCTTAACACACCACTCATATCTGGTGGCAGAGTAGATTGCACACGCAGTGCCCCAAATTTGAAGTAGGAGGACAGACCAAGCATCTTTTTCCATCTCCCGGTTCCTAAAATCCATGCCATATACACGTCCCCTGGAACCGCAACTGCCTCTGGGAACCTTACCATGGGTCCCAGACCGCACGTCTTGTAATTCTCTGTCTGGGAAATTATATATCTATCAAATCTATCTATTTATCTATCAAATCTATCTAACTATCTATCGTATCTATCAAATGTATATTGCATCTATTGATCTATCTAATCTATGTATCTATCTATCAAATCTATCTATCTCGTGGCCGGAATGTTTTGTGACAGCCACTTGTGTTTCGGCCAAATTTCCATCGGACAAATGTTCGTCGAACAAATGTCCATTGGCTAAAAGTCCGGCCATGATTGCATGCGCAGTGCCCCAAATTTGAAGTAGGAGGACCGACCAAGCATCTTTTTCTATCTCCCGTTCCTAAAATCCATGCCATATACACCTCCCCTGATAGGGGGAGTAACAGGTATTAAACTGATCAGAATAGTACTGCTTAACACACCACTCATATCTGGTGGCACAGTAGATTGCACACGCAGTGCCCCAAATTTGAAGTAGGAGGACAGACCAAGCATCTTTTTCCATCTCCCGGTTCCTAAAATCCATGCCATATACACGTCCCCTGGAACCGCAACTGCCTCTGGGAACCTTACCATGGGTCCCAGACCGCACGTCTTGTAATTCTCTGTCTGGAAAATTATATATCTATCAAATCTATCTATTTATCTATCAAATCTATCTAACTATCTATCGTATCTATCAAATGTATATTGCATCTATTGATCTATCTAATCTATGTATCTATCTATCAAATCTATCTATCTCGTGGCCGGAATGTTTTGTGACAGCCACTTGTGTTTCGTCCAAATTTCCATCGGACAAATGTTCGTCGAACAAATGTCCATTGGCTAAAAGTCCGGCCATGATTGCATGCGCAGTGCCCCAAATTTGAAGTAGGAGGACCGACCAAGCATCTTTTTCTATCTCCCGTTCCTAAAATCCATGCCATATACACCTCCCCTGATAGGGGGAGTAACAGGTATTAAACTGATCAGAATAGTACTGCTTAACACACCACTCATATCTGATGGCACAGTAGATTGCACACGCAGTGCCCCAAATTTGAAGTAGGAGGACAGACCAAGCATCTTTTTCCATCTCCCGGTTCCTAAAATCCATGCCATATACACGTCCCCTGGAACCGCAACTGCCTCTGGGAACCTTACCATGGGTCCCAGACTGCACGTCTTGTAATTCTCTGTCTGGGAAATTATATATCTATCAAATCTATCTATTTATCTATCAAATCTATCTAACTATCTATCGTATCTATCAAATGTATATTGCATCTATTGATCTATCTAATCTATGTATCTATCTATCAAATCTATCTATCTCGTGGCCGGAATGTTTTGTGACAGCCACTTGTGTTTCGTCCAAATTTCCATCGGACAAATGTTCGTCGAACAAATGTCATTGGCTAAAAGTCCGGCCATGATTGCATGCGCAGTGCCCCAAATTTGAAGTAGGAGGACCGACCAAGCATCTTTTTCTATCTCCCGTTCCTAAAATCCATGCCATATACACCTCCCCTGATAGGGGGAGTAACAGGTATTAAACTGATCAGAATAGTACTGCTTAACACACCACTCATATCTGGTGGCAGAGTAGATTGCACACGCAGTGCCCCAAATTTGAAGTAGGAGGACAGACCAAGCATCTTTTTCCATCTCCAGGTTCCTAAAATCCATGCCATATACACGTCCCCTGGAACCGCAACTGCCTCTGGGAACCTTACCATGGGTCCCAGACCGCACGTCTTGTAATTCTCTGTCTGGGAAATTATATATCTATCAAATCTATCTATTTATCTATCAAATCTATCTAACTATCTATCGTATCTATCAAATGTATATTGCATCTATTGATCTATCTAATCTATGTATCTATCTATCAAATCTATCTATCTCGTGGCCGGAATGTTTTGTGACAGCCACTTGTGTTTCGGCCAAATTTCCATCGGACAAATGTTCGTCGAACAAATGTCCATTGGCTAAAAGTCCGGCCATGATTGCATGCGCAGTGCCCCAAATTTGAAGTAGGAGGACCGACCAAGCATCTTTTTCTATCTCCCGTTCCTAAAATCCATGCCATATACACCTCCCCTGATAGGGGGAGTAACAGGTATTAAACTGATCAGAATAGTACTGCTTAACACACCACTCATATCTGGTGGCACAGTAGATTGCACACGCAGTGCCCCAAATTTGAAGTAGGAGGACAGACCAAGCATCTTTTTCCATCTCCCGGTTCCTAAAATCCATGCCATATACACGTCCCCTGGAACCGCAACTGCCTCTGGGAACCTTACCATGGGTCCCAGACCGCACGTCTTGTAATTCTCTGTCTGGAAAATTATATATCTATCAAATCTATCTATTTATCTATCAAATCTATCTAACTATCTATCGTATCTATCAAATGTATATTGCATCTATTGATCTATCTAATCTATGTATCTATCTATCAAATCTATCTATCTCGTGGCCGGAATGTTTTGTGACAGCCACTTGTGTTTCGGCCAAATTTCCATCGGACAAATGTTCGTCGAACAAATGTCCATTGGCTAAATATCCGGCCACGATTGCATGCGCAGTGCCCCAAATTTGAAGTAGGAGGACCGACCAAGCATCTTTTTCTATCTCCCGTTCCTAAAATCCATGCCATATACACCTCCCCCGATAGGGGGAGTAACAGGTATTAAACTGATCAGAATAGTACTGCTTAACACACCACTCATAACTGGTGGTACAGTAGATTGCACACGCAGTGCCCCAAATATGAAGTAGGAGGACCGACCAAGCATCTTTTTCCATCTCCCGGTTCCTAAAATCCATGCCATATAAACGTCCCCTGGAACCGCAACTGCCTCTGGGAACCTTAACATGGGTCCCAGACCGCACGTCTTGTAATTCTCTGTCTGGGAAATTATATATCTATCAAATCTATCTATTTATCTATCAAATCTATCTAACTGACTTATCTGCCACCAACTAGGGTTCAAGCCGTAATGTCTTAGGGCACTTTCTGCCTGGGAAACAAACATCAATTTTTCTGGCCGCTGCTACAGCAGTGGCTGCAACAATACCTAATTTTTCAGGCATGTGTACATGCCAATTTTTTCTGGCCTCTGGTGCTGCACTGTGGCTTAAAAAAAAAAAAAAAAAAAAAAAGACACTTAACAGGATTAAACTGATAGGAATAATCCTACTTAACACATCACTCCTATCTGGTGGCACATTAGATTGCATGCGCAGTGCCCCAAATTTGAAGTAGGGGTACCGGACAAGCATCTTTTTCTATCTCCCGGTTCCTAAAATCCATGCCATATACACATCCCCTGATAGGGGACAATGCAGTGGAAGGTACCCGGCCGAAATTTCTTTGCACAAAAGGCAATCCCAAACCTGTACTCGATTGTTCAAAAGGAAGTAACCTTACCATGGGTCCCAGACCGCACGTCTTGTAATTCTCTGTCTGGGAAATTATCTATCTATCTATCAAATCTATCTATTTATCTATCAAATCTATCTATCTGTCTATCGTATCTATCAAATGTATATTGCATCTATTGATCTGTCTATGTAATCTATGTATCTATCTATCAAATCTATCTCGTGGCCGGACTGTTTTGTGACAACCACTTGTGTTTCGGCCAAATGTCCGTCAGACAAATGTCCGTTGACCAAATGGCTGTCGGCTAAAAGTCCGGCCACGATTGCAAGCGCAGTGTCCCAAATTTGAAGTAGGAGGACCGACCAAGCATCTTTTTCCATCTCCCGGTTCCTAAAATACATGCCATATACACCTCCCTCGATAGGGGGAGTAACAGGTATTAAACTGATCAGAATAGTACTACTTAACACACCACTCATATCTGGGGGCACAGTAGATTGCAAGCGCAGTGCCCCAAATTTGAAGTAGGAGGACCGACCAAGCATCTTTTTCCATCTCCCGGTTCCTAAAATCCATGCCATATACACGTCCCCTGGCGCCGCAACTGCCTCTGGGAACCTTACCATCGGTCCCAGAGGCACGTCTTGTAATTCTCTGTATGGAAAATTATATATCTATCAAATCTATCTATTTATCTATCAAATCTATCTAACTATCTATCGTATCTATCAAATGTATATTGCATCTATTGATCTATCTAATCTATGTATCTATCTATCAAATCTATCTATCTCGTGGCCGGAATGTTTTGTGACAGCCACTTGTGTTTCGGCCAAATTTCCATCGGACAAATGTTCGTCGAAAAAATGTCCATTGGCTAAAAGTCCGGCCACGATTGCATGCGCAGTGCCCCAAATTTGAAGTAGGAGGACCGACCAAGCATCTTTTTCTATCTCCCGTTCCTAAAATCCATGCCATATACACCTCCCCCGATAGGGGGAGTAACAGGTATTAAACTGATCAGAATAGTACTGCTTAACACACCACTCATATCTGGTGGTACAGTAGATTGCACACGCAGTGCCCCAAATTTGAAGTAGGAGGACCGACCAAGCATCTTTTTCCATCTCCCGGTTCCTAAAATCCATGCCATATAAACGTCCCCTGGAACCGCAACTGCCTCTGGGAACCTTAACATGGGTCCCAGACCGCACGTCTTGTAATTCTCTGTCTGGGAAATTATATATCTATCAAATCTATCTATTTATCTATCAAATCTATCTAACTGACTTATCCGCCACCAACTAGGGTTCAAGCCGTAATGTCTTAGGGCACTTTCTGCCTGGGAAACAAACATCAATTTTTCTGGCCGCTGCTACAGCAGTGGCTGCAACAATACCTAATTTTTCAGGCATGTGTACATGCCAATTTTTTCTGGCCTCTGGTGCTGCACTGTGGATTAAAAAAAAAAAAAAAAAAAAAGACACTTAACAGGATTAAACTGATAGGAATAATCCTACTTAACACATCACTCCTATCTGGTGGCACATTAGATTGCATGCGCAGTGCCCCAAATTTGAAGTAGGGGGACCGGACAAGCATCTTTTTCTATCTCCCGGTTCCTAAAATCCATGCCATATACACATCCCCTGATAGGGGACAATGCAGTGGAAGGTACCCGGCCGAAATTTCTTTGCACAAAAGGCAATCCCAAACCTGTACTCGATTGTTCAAAAGGAAGTAACCTTACCATGGGTCCCAGACCGCACGTCTTGTAATTCTCTGTCTGGGAAATTATCTATCTATCAAATCTATCTATTTATCTATCAAATCTATCTATCTGTCTATCGTATCTATCAAATGTATATTGCATCTATTGATCTATCTATGTAATCTATGTATCTATCTATCAAATCTATCTCGTGGCCGGACTGTTTTGTGACAACCACTTGTGTTTTGGCCAAATGTCCGTCAGACAAATGTCCGTTGACCAAATGGCCGTCGGCTAAAAGTCCGGCCACGATTGCAAGCGCAGTGTCCCAAATTTGAAGTAGGAGGACCGACCAAGCATCTTTTTCCATCTCCCGGTTCCTAAAATACATGCCATATACACCTCCCTCGATAGGGGGAGTAACAGGTATTAAACTGATCAGAATAATACTACTTAACACACCACTCATATCTGGGGGCACAGTAGATTGCACGCGCAGTGCCCCAAATTTGAAGTAGGAGGACCAACCAAGCATCTTTTTCCATATCCCGGTTCCTAAACACCATGCCATATACACGTCCCCTGGCGCCGCAACTGCCTCTGGGAACCTTACCATGGGTCCCAGAGGCACGTCTTGTAATTCTCTGTATGGAAAATTATATATCTATCAAATCTATCTATTTATCTATCAAATCTATCTAAATATCTATCGTATCTATCAAATGTATATTGCATCTATTGATCTATCTAATCTATGTATCTATCTATCAAATCTATCTATCTCGTGGCCGGAATTTTTTGTGACAGCCACTTGTGTTTCGGCCAAATTTCCATCGGACAAATGTTCGTCGAACAAATGGCCATTGGCTAAAAGTCCGGCCACGATTGCATGCGCAGTGCCCCAAATTTGAAGTAGGAGGACCGACCAAGCATCTTTTTCTATCTCCCGTTCCTAAAATCCATGCCATATACACCTCCCCCGATAGGGGGAGTAACAGGTATTAAACTGATCAGAATAGTACTGCTTAACACACCACTCATATCTGGTGGCACAGTAGATTGCACACGCAGTGCCCCAAATTTGAAGTAGGAGGACGACCAAGCATCTTTTTCCATCTCCCGGTTCCTAAAATCCATGCCATATACACGTCCCCTGGAACCACAACTGCCTCTGGGAACCTTACCATGGGTCCCAGACCGCACGTCTTGTAATTCTCTGTATGGAAAATTATATATCTATCAAATCTATCTATTTATCTATCAAATCTATCTATCTAACTATCTATCGTATCTATCAAATGTATATTGCATCTATTGATCTATCTAATCTATGTATCTATCTATCAAATCTATCTATCTCGTGGCCGGAATGTTTTGTGACAGCCACTTGTGTTTCGGCCAAATTTCCATCGGACAAATGTTCGTCGAACAAATGTCCATTGGCTAAAAGTCCGGCCATGATTGCATGCGCAGTGCCCCAAATTTGAAGTAGGAGGACCGACCAAGCATCTTTTTCTATCTCCCGTTCCTAAAATCCATGCCATATACACCTCCCCCGATAGGGGGAGTAACAGGTATTAAACTGATCAGAATAGTACTGCTTAACACACCACTCATATCTGGTGGCACAGCAGATTGCACACGCAGTGCCCCAAATTTGAAGTAGGAGGACAGACCAAGCATCTTTTTCCATCTCCCGGTTCCTAAAATCCATGCCATATACACGTCCCCTGGAACCGCAACTGCCTCTGGGAACCTTACCATGGGTCCCAGACCGCACGTCTTGTAATTCTCTGTCTGGGAAATTATATATCTATCAAATCTATCTATTTATCTATCAAATCTATCTAACTATCTATCGTATCTATCAAATGTATATTGCATCTATTGATCTATCTAATCTATGTATCTATCTATCAAATCTATCTATCTCGTGGCCGGAATGTTTTGTGACAGCCACTTGTGTTTCGGCCAAATTTCCATCGGACAAATGTTCGTCGAACAAATGTCCATTGGCTAAAAGTCCGGCCACGATTGCATGCGCAGTGCCCCAAATTTGAAGTAGGAGGACCGACCAAGCATCTTTTTCTATCTCCCGTTCCTAAAATCCATGCCATATACACCTCCCCCGATAGGGGGAGTAACAGGTATTAAACTGATCAGAATAGTACTTCTTAACACACCACTCATATCTGGTGGCATAGTAGATTGCACACGCAGTGCCCCAAATTTGAAGTAGGAGGACCGACCAAGCATCTTTTTCCATCTCCCGGTTCCTAAAATCCATGCCATATAAACGTTCCCTGGAACCGCAACTGCCTCTGGGAACCTTACCATGGGTCCCAGACCGCACGTCTTGTAATTCTCTGTCTGGGAAATTATATATCTATCCAATCTATCTATTTATTTATCAAATCTATCTATCTGTCTATCGTATCTATCAAATGTATATTGCATCTATTGATCTATCTATGTAATCTATGTATCTACCTATCAAATCTATCTCGTGGCCGGACTGTTTTGTGACAACCACATGTGTTTCGGCCAAATGTCCGTCAGACAAATTTCCGTTGACCAAATGGCCGTCGGCTAAAAGTCAGGCCACGATTGCAAGCGCAGTGCCCCAAATTTGAAGTAGGAGGACCGACCAAGCATCTTTTTCCATCTCCCGGTTCCTAAAATACATGCCATATACACCTCCCTCGATAGGGGGAGTAACAGGTATTAAACTGATCAGAATAGTACTACTTAACACACCACTCATATCTGGGGGCACAGTAGATTGCACGCACAGTGCCCCAAATTTGAAGTAGGAGGACCAACCAAGCATCTTTTTCCATCTCCCGGTTCCTAAAATCCATTCCATATACACGTCCCCTGGCGCCGCAACTGCCTATGGGAACCTTACCATGGGTCCCAGAGGCACGTCTTGTAATTCTCTGTATGGAAAATTATATATCTATCAAATCTATCTATTTATCTATCAAATCTATCTATCTAACTATCTATCGTATCTATCAAATGTATATTGCATCTATTGATCTATCTAATCTATGTATCTATCTATCAAATCTATCTATCTCGTGGCCGGAATGTTTTGTGACAGCCACTTGTGTTTCGTCCAAATTTCCATCGGACAAATGTTCGTCGAACAAATGTCCATTGGCTAAAAGTCCGGCCATGATTGCATGCGCAGTGCCCCAAATTTGAAGTAGGAGGACCGACCAAGCATCTTTTTCTATCTCCCGTTCCTAAAATCCATGCCATATACACCTCCCCTGATAGGGGGAGTAACAGGTATTAAACTGATCAGAATAGTACTGCTTAACACACCACTCATATCTGATGGCACAGTAGATTGCACACGCAGTGCCCCAAATTTGAAGTAGGAGGACAGACCAAGCATCTTTTTCCATCTCCCGGTTCCTAAAATCCATGCCATATACACGTCCCCTGGAACCGCAACTGCCTCTGGGAACCTTAACATGGGTCCCAGACCGCACGTCTTGTAATTCTCTGTCTGGGAAATTATATATCTATCAAATCTATCTATTTATCTATCAAATCTATCTAACTGACTTATCCGCCACCAACTAGGGTTCAAGCCGTAATGTCTTAGGGCACTTTCTGCCTGGGAAACAAACATCAATTTTTCTGGCCGCTGCTACAGCAGTGGCTGCAACAATACCTAATTTTTCAGGCATGTGTACATGCCAATTTTTTCTGGCCTCTGGTGCTGCACTGTGGCTTAAAAAAAAAAAAAAAAAAAAAAGACACTTAACAGGATTAAACTGATAGGAATAATCCTACTTAACACATCACTCCTATCTGGTGGCACATTAGATTGCATGTGCAGTGCCCCAAATTTGAAGTAGGGGTACCGGACAAGCATCTTTTTCTATCTCCCGGTTCCTAAAATCCATGCCATATACACATCCCCTGATAGGGGACAATGCAGTGGAAGGTACCCGGCCGAAATTTCTTTGCACAAAAGGCAATCCCAAACCTGTACTCGATTGTTCAAAAGGAAGTAACCTTACCATGGGTCCCAGACCGCACGTCTTGTAATTCTCTGTCTGGGAAATTATCTATCTATCTATCAAATCTATCTATTTATCTATCAAATCTATCTATCTGTCTATCGTATCTATCAAATGTATATTGCATCTATTGATCTGTCTATGTAATCTATGTATCTAATCTATCAAATCTATCTCGTGGCCGGACTGTTTTGTGACAACCACTTGTGTTTCGGCCAAATGTCCGTCAGACAAATGTCCGTTGACCAAATGGCTGTCGGCTAAAAGTCCGGCCACGATTGCAAGCGCAGTGCCCCAAATTTGAAGTAGGAGGACCGACCAAGCATCTTTTTCCATCTCCCGGTTCCTAAAATACATGCCATATACACCTCCCTCGATAGGGGGAGTAACAGGTATTAAACTGATCAGAATAGTACTACTTAACACACCACTCATATCTGGTGGCACAGCAGATTGCACACGCAGTGCCCCAAATTTGAAGTAGGAGGACAGACCAAGCATCTTTTTCCATCTCCCGGTTCCTAAAATCCATGCCATATACACGTCCCCTGGAACCGCAACTGCCTCTGGGAACCTTACCATGGGTCCCAGACCGCACGTCTTGTAATTCTCTGTCTGGGAAATTATATATCTATCAAATCTATCTATTTATCTATCAAATCTATCTAACTATCTATCGTATCTATCAAATGTATATTGCATCTATTGATCTATCTAATCTATGTATCTATCTATCAAATCTATCTATCTCGTGGCCGGAATGTTTTGTGACAGCCACTTGTGTTTCGGCCAAATTTCCATCGGACAAATGTTCGTCGAACAAATGTCCATTGGCTAAAAGTCCGGCCACGATTGCATGCGCAGTGCCCCAAATTTGAAGTAGGAGGACCGACCAAGCATCTTTTTCTATCTCCCGTTCCTAAAATCCATGCCATATACACCTCCCCCGATAGGGGGAGTAACAGGTATTAAACTGATCAGAATAGTACTGCTTAACACACCACTCATATCTGGTGGTACAGTAGATTGCACACGCAGTGCCCCAAATTTGAAGTAGGAGGACCGACCAAGCATCTTTTTCCATCTCCCGGTTCCTAAAATCCATGCCATATAAACGTCCCCTGGAACCGCAACTGCCTCTGGGAACCTTACCATGGGTCCCAGACCGCACGTCTTGTAATTCTCTGTCTGGGAAATTATATATCTATCAAATCTATCTATTTATCTATCAAATCTATCTAACTATCTATCGTATCTATCAAATGTATATTGCATCTATTGATCAATCTAATCTATGTATCTATCTATCAAATCTATCCATCTCGTGGCAGGACTGTTTTATGACAGCCACTTGTGTTTCGGCCAAATGTCCATCGGACAAATGTCCATTGGCCAAATGTCCGTCGGCTAAAAGTCCGGCCACGATTGCACGCGCAGTGCCCCAAATTTGAAGTAGGAGGACCGACCAAGCATCTTTTTCCATCTCCCGGTTCCTAAAATCAATGCCATATACACATCCCCTGGCACCGCAACTGCCTCTGGGAACCTAACCATGGGTCCCAGACCGCACGTCTTGTAATTCTCTGTCTGGGAAATTATATATCTATCAAATCTATCTATTTATTTATCAAATCTATCTAACTATCTATCATATCTATCAAATGTATATTGCATCTATTGATCTATCTAATCTATGTATCTATCTATCAAATCTATCTCGTGGCCGGACTGTTTTGTGACAGCCACTTGTGTTTCAGCCAAATGTCCGTCGGACAAATGTCCATCGGCCAAATGTCCATCGGCTAAAAGTCCGGCCACGATTGCACGTGCAGTGCCCCAAATTTGAAGTAGGAGGACCGACCAAGCATGTTTTTCCATCTCCCGGTTCCTAAAATCCATGCCATATACACCTCCCCTGATAGGGGGAGTAACAGGTATTAAACTGATCAGAATAGTACTACTTAACACACCACTCATATCTGGTGGCACAGTAGATTGCACGCGCAGTGCCCCAAATTTGAAGTAGGAGGACCGACCAAGCATCTTTTTCCATCTCCCGGTTCCTAAAATCCATGCCATATACACGTCCCCTGGTGCCGCAACTGCCTCTGGGAACCTTACCATGGGTCCCAGACCGCAAGTCTTGTAATTCTCTGTCTGGGAAACTATATATCTATCAAATCTATCTATTTATCTATCAAATCTATCTATCGTATCTATCAAATGTATATTGCATCTATTGATCTATCTATCTAATCTATGTATCTCTGTATCTATCAAATCTATCTATCTCGTTGTTGTGCAAATGGACTGTTTGCGGTTGTTTGTGGTGCGTTAAACAGGAAGTTTGGTCTGTCACTGTGAAGCGGGCGTAACCCTTACACTACCTGATCGATACAACATCATACCTGATATTTTAAAATTTGCCTGCCTATTAAAGTCAATGGCGGTTCGCCCGGTTCGCCCGTTCGTGAACAGTTGCGGAAGTTCGAGTCCGTTCGCGAATGGAAAATTTTCAGTTTGCGACATCACTACTAAACAGTAAGGTTAATATCTGGTCTTTACATCATGTTGTTATGCAGAGTATAATTTGTGGTCTCTTTGTATTACGTTATGATGCACATATAGATAAAACTATGTTTGAATGCATAGTTATAACTGTGTAAAGATTGATATGCTTTGATACTAAGGTTTGCTTGTGAGAAATGTATTATATGTATGCCAGTTTAATTGTTATACAGGGGTAACAATGCTAAACTGATCAGGAATATGTCATTTAAAGTTGCAATAGTGTTGTATTTTGAGTGCTTCACTTACACTCAACTAGATTATGAGTTTTGAGCGCTATAGGGAAATTAACAACCGCCACAAAAGCAGCGGTATTTCACCTCCCTATAGCGCTGCTATTACAGGTTTTGAAAAAGCAGGCTTGTGTGTGCGATATGGTGGCGTTGAGCTCCATACCTCACCCAAATACAAGCGTTGCTTTGACGTGTTCGTGCACAATTTCCCCATAGACTCAATGGGGAGAGCCGGCAAAAAAAAGCCTAACACCTGCAATCGCGGAAACAAAAGCTCTGTACCACAGCCCCATTGATGTCTAAGGGGAAAGAAAAAGTTACGTTTAAACGTAACACACTAGCAAAAAACCCATGTCTAAACACCCCTAATCTGCTGCTCCCAATATCGCCGCCACCTACATAAAGTTATTAACCCCTAATCTGCCGCCCTTAACATCACCGCAACCTAAATAAAACTATTAATCCCTAATCTCCTGCTTCCGATATCGCCGCCACCTACATACAGTTATTAACCTCTAATCTGCCGCCCTTAACATCGCCGCCACCTACATTACAGTTATTAACCCCTAACCTGTCGCCCCCAATGTCGCCGCCATTATACTAAAGTTATTAACCCCTAAACCTCTGGCCTCCCACATCACTAACACTAAATAAATATATTACCCCTAAACCTAACTCTAACGTAACCCTAACCCTAAGCATAAACCTAATGTAACCCTAACACCCCCTAACTTAAAAATAATTAAAATAAATCTAAATAAAAATTACAATTATTACCTAAATAATACCTATTTAAAACTAGATACAAACTTACCTGTAAAAAAAAAACCTAAGCTAGATACAAAATAACTAATAGTTATATTGTAGCTATCTTATGTTTTATTTTTATTTCACAGGTAAGTTTGTATTTATTTTAACTAGGTAGACTAGTTAGTAAATAGTTATTAACTATTTACTAACTACCTAATTAAAATAAATACAGTTACCTGTAAAATAAAACCTAACCTGCCTTACACTAAAACCTAACATTACAATAAAATAAAATAAATTAAATTATTAAAATACAATTATCTAAATTACAAAAACCTCCCACTAAATTACGCAAAATAAAAAAATGAAATAATCAAAAATAAAAACGAATTACTCCTAATCTAATAGTCCTATCAAAATAAAAATGTCCCCCAAAATAAAAAAAAACCCTAGCCTACATTATACTTTTTGCTGGGCATTGCCCCAAAGAAATCAACTCTTTTACCTGTAAATAAAATACAAACAACCCCCAACAGTAATATATATATATATATATATATATATATATATATATATATATATAAAAATATATATAAAATGGAAGAAGTGGGAGGGCACTCACAGGTCTTATCCAAAATTATTTTTATTTATGTATTTCACAACATAGCAAAGTCGATAGACCCGGTAGCAGACACAATAGGGCACCCCCGGGAGGGGAGACAGCATTTTTGTGAATTTTAGGAATGGTATAAATAAAAGGGAACCTGGGATGGTCAGTGGTCATGAATCTAAAGGTTGGTTCATCTATATACATTGTCTGCAAAGCCATGGTTAATGTTTTGTCCAATTATAGTTTGAATTCTTTAGTAGGATTTTTTGATAGAACTCTATAAGTGGCAGAATCATGAAGTTGAGACAGTAATTCTGTTCTGTAGTATACATGATCTAGCACAACTATGGCCCCGCCCTTATCGGCAGATCTTATCACAATGGAATTATCATCACAAAGGCTAGCCACTGCTTGCCATTCCTGAGAGCCCATGTTATCATGTTGTTGACCCAAACCTTGACATTTTTTATTGATTTCAACAGAACACAAAGTGGTGAAGGTCTTAATAGAGGGATGTATACTAGGTGGATCAAATCTTGATTTACTTTTAAATTTAGGTTTGTGTCCTACCAAAGCAGAGCTGTTGGTGGATTTCTGAAAAAAAATCTTTTAATTTAAGTTGACGCTGGAATCTAGCTAAATCAATTTGATTGTCAAATTCTTCAATTTAGGAGTCGGTACACAATTTAACCCTTTATTGAGCAACCGTATCTCTGATTCACTGAGATGATAACTACTAATATTGATGACAGGACCATCTGCATCTACATTTTGAGTTTTGGTTTTGTACTCACCTCGTCTGACATGGTTTCTGGCCCTCTTCCTACCTCCTTTTTTGAATGGGTGGGGGGCAGTTTTCTGTTGAGATCTAGTTTGTACCCTATGTGCATCTCTAGCTGCATGTGTATTATTAACCACCACTTGTGTCTATGGTGTGCATATTATGTTTGGTACACTTGTCTCTAAATCTCCTGCAATAAAATAAGGCTTGCCAGTTAACCAGGGGTAGACTAGCTTTTCTTTGCAATCAGTTTCTACAATATGCAGTTTTTTTATTTTTAAAACTGATTGACTCCTGTTTATATTTTTCCAACTGTGTTTTTATTTTACCCAACCAGTCTTCACTAGTATCATTTGACAAACAAACCATTTTATCTGACATCAACAAATCAATTTCAACTTTTGTTATTTTCTAGTAACTTCCTCTATAACCAAAAGGACCCAATCAAGAGAGAATTTGCTATGTAACACCATTTTTTTAAAGAAATTAGATTTTATGAAAGGCGCTATTACAGCCGAGGGCAATTGGTTATTTAATATTAAAAATATATAAAGAGGTGTTAATTACCATGTATCGCATATAGAAACCTTTATGGATTATGCTGAGTACTCTATATGTATAATAAAACACAATTTGCAAATTAAAACATTTAAATGAATATTTAATCAATATATGGTATTTATGGAAAAACAATAAAAAAATAAAATAAAAAAATGAATAGCAAGTTGTGGCCACAACTGTATTGTGCTTATATATAAACAGTAACCATTCTCGGATAAAGAGACAATGCTGAATCTAAATGCTGAATCTATATGCTGTATCTATTAGTAACTAACGTGCAATTTCAAAAGTGCAATGTGTAATAAAGAATTTATACAATTAAATTTCCCTCTGTTGTACAGAAAAATAAGAAGCGTTTAGAACAAAAAATTATATGATTCCAGACTGAATCAATAAATTCCAAAAATGTCCGTGTGTATATTCAATTCTAGTTTATATCAATAATTGAGATATATCCATGCATATTTTCAATCATCAATGTTGATATAAATATAAATAGTCAATAATAACAATAATAATAATAACAATCAGCATACAAATCAATAACACCCATGAGAACAGTAAGTAACACCTATACTTAGGCAGCGATAGGTAGGACTGAAGTTACATACATAGGCGTAGGATTCGCACCACAGGAGATCCAGACAGGCTTCTGCAGGAGGAAACATGCGGCAATGACGTCGACGCCGCACGCAGAGAGGAGTCGACTCCCCCCAGGCAACAAGCAGCAGGCGCCGCGTCCCTATCAACATCTAGAGCGGCACGGCGCTACAAGAACATTCAGGATGCACAGGCATCACAGAAGAAGTACTATGACCTTCGGAGGCGGACACCCCCACCATATTCGGTCTGAGATTTGGTTTGGTTGTCCACAAAAAACCTAAAACTCCAGATCCCCAGCAAAAACGTAGCTGGCTTATTTATTGGTCCATTCCCTATTCAGAAGTGCATGAACCCCAATGCCGTCACTCTACAACTGCTGTCAGGGTTTTGTTACTATTCATTTAAGATTCACTTACAGCCTTGTTTCTGGTTGGTTGCTCCTCCTTTAACCCCTTAATTACCACAGCACTTTTCCATTTTCTGTCCGTTTGGGACCAAGGCTATTTTTACATTTTTGCGGTGTTTGTGTTTAGCTGTAATTTTCCTCTTACTCATTTACTGTACCCACACATATTATATACCATTTTTCTCCCCATTAAATGGACATTCTAAAGATACCATTATTTTCATCATAGCTTATAATTTACTATAAAAAAAAATTATAAAATATGAGGAAAAATGGAAAAAAACACACTTTTTCTAACTTTGACCCCCAAAATCTGTTACACATCTACAACCACCAAAAAACACCTATGCTAAATAGTTTCTAAATTTTGTCCTGAGTTTAGAAATACAAAATGTTTACATGTTCTTTGCTTTTTTTGCAAGTTATAATTTTTTCAAAATTAGCGCTAATTACATTAGAACACTAATATCTTTCAGGAATCCCTGAATATCCATTGACATGTATATATTTTGTTAGTAGACATCCCAAAGTATTGATCTAGGCCAATTTTGGTATATTTCATGCCACCATTTCACCGCCAAATGCGATCAAATACAAAAAATCGTTCACTTTTCACAAATTTTTTCACAAACTTTCGGTTTCTCACTGAAATTATTTACAAACAGCTTGTGCAATTATGGCACAAATGGTTGTAAATGCTTCTCTGGGATCCCCTTTGTTCAGAAATAGCAGACATATATGGCTTTGGCATTGCTTTTTGGTAATTAGAAGGCCGCTAAATGCTGCTGCGCACCACACGTGTATTATGCCCAGCAGTGCAGGGGTTAATTAGGGAGCTTGTAGGGAGCTTGTAGGGTTAATTTTAGCTTTAGTGTAGTGTAGTAGACAACCCAAAGTATTGATCTAGGCCCATTTTGGTATATTTCATGCCACTACTTTACCGCCAAATCAAGGCATCACTGCAATAACCGGAAAGCAGCTGGAAGCGAGCAGGATCGCTTCCAGCTGCTTTCCACACTGAGGACGTCGTGCAGGATACGTCCTCAGGCATTAACTGCCTTTTTTTTTTGAGGACGTACCCTGCACGTCCTTGGTCGTTAATGGGTTAAAGCAGGTGAACAAACAAGGCACCTTGCTCAGTATTTTGGATTCATGCTAGAGTCTAAATGTATAGCTAACTTCAGATTACTTCATTTCAAGTTTGTTAGATATTTGATACCTTAATCATCGCTCCCCTGCTTTAGGGAGATTGAACATTATATTCGAATTCATCAGTGGTTTACAACGAAGCAGCACTTCTGCAAAAGACTTCCTTCTCTCAAACAACAGTGCGATAACCTTTAACTTATAAATATCAGAGACTGTTAAATTTCAACCTACTTCGTTTTTCTCCAACGCTGAACTAGGAGCTCCGGTGTTATCATTCACTGAACGGCCGTTACGTCACTTCCTGTTTGTTCATGGAACACAGCCAGTTCAGCCGAGACTCACCGCTGCAGGACGCCTCTCTCACAGCCCTGATTAATTTCAGCCAGAGACTAACCACTTCAGTACTCCACACAGCTTTGAGTAAGATTGCAGGTATGTGCTGAATCGCACTAAGAGACTATATTTCTTAACAAACACCAGCAACAGTGTATCAAGAGTAAATTAACTTGTTTGAAAAGGAACACTGTTTATTAGATACATTTGGTTGAAATACATGTTATTGAACTTCAGCCTACAACTTTAATCAACATACAGAGTGGGACTTGTACATTTAAATTAACTGCTTGCTTTAACCCAAAAGTTATAGTACTTATCTGTGTAGCCATTTTATGCAGGTAGAAAGTACTAACTTTTGACTAACTTACACTAATCTACAGAATCCTCTCTTGCCATAGAGAATTAATTTGATTCAGTGCAAACAAACAATAGATTTTGTTAATTCTGCAGTTGTGTTCCACAACAATCATACACCTAATTCTTACAACTGCCTACCTCTCTGAAGATACATCCCACATTTCATGTATCGCTATTGAAACCTTCCAGACACATGTGAACTCCAGGACCTGTCTTAACCCCCGTGAATATATTGATATCTACAGCGCCAAAAATGCTACCACACAAGCTCCTCCCAATAGCAAGATCTCTCAACCAGATCTCAAAGAAGGAAACAGAAAAGTAGGCAATGGAGGAGCGCTAATATAGCCCCTTAAAGGGGATAGATAGCTAAAGGTGGGATCTATAGAGGTGTGACAAAATATGAATACAAATAGTTTAATTTAAAATACAATAAAATACAAAGACCGATATAAATGATGATCAAATACACATTAAAATACAGTAATCAAACAATATCTATACATTAGAATGTAATCATATTTCTGAGGTACTTATATAGAGTATTGCTTCAAATACCTATATAATCCTAGAGGTGGATCAAATAGAATGTGGTATTATAATAATATGTCAAAAAAATGTACAAAGAGTGTTACCCCGTGTTTCACAAATTCTCGACTCGGAAGAATATGAAGTACAGACCCTACTGGATTCGAGATATTACAGGGGACAGCTACAATATTTAGTTTGATGGAAGGGTTTCCCCCTGAAGATGATACCTGGGAACCCTCTTCCAATATCAGGGCTCCGAGATTGGTTTCCCTTTTTCATTGATGGTTTCCGGACTGTCCAAGTCCTCAAGCTGTGGGTCAGCTTGTGTGAAGGGGAGGTCATGTCAGAATCTCTCTCTCACCTTCTCAAGCCCTTCCCACACTGACTTTAAATCCTAGACGTACCCACTTTCCTTTAAATCCTAGATGTACCCACTTTCAGGTGCTTAGTAATTTGTGTTAGTTGAGCATTTCACTAGCAGTTACACTGAGCTCTCTCCTTTCTGGATTACCTGCTTTTCACAGCATTTCCTAACCGTGGAATTGTATAACTTCTAATGTACCATCAATCAGAACTGAACTCACAATGGAGTTTATATTTCCCAGGACTCTATTTCAACAATTGGAGCTGCATGGAAGAATCCCCATTATATACAAACCACGCACTTTTAGGAACTGTAACTATCCGCTGAGCCTCTCTGATTTCTTTGGCAGTTATCCACTTCAGCCTGTCAGCTGTTCCACTCTCTCACAGGCATCATACATAAAGTTATTAACCCCTATCCTGCCGATCCCAGACCCCGCCGCAACTAAATAAATTATTTAACCCCTAAACCGCTGCACCCTACACCGCTGCCACCTACATTACATTTATTAACCCCTATCCTTCCCCCCCTACACCACCGCCACCTACATTACATTTATTAACCCCTAATCTGCCCCCCTACACCGCCGCAACTATATTAAATGAATTAACCCCTAAACCTAATTCTAACCCTAACACCCCCCTAACTTAAATATAATTTAAATACATCAAAATAAATTTACTATTATTAACAAAAATATTCCTATTTAAAACTAAATACTTAGCTATAAAATAAACCTTAAGATAGCTACAATATAACTAGTAGTTACATTTGTATCAATCTTAGGGTTTATTTTTATTTTACAGGCAACTTTGTATTTATTTTAACTAGGTACAATAGTTATTAAATAGTTATTACCTATTTAATAGCTACCTAGCTAAAATAAATACAAAATTACCTTTAAAATAAATCCTAACCTAAGTTACAATTACACCTAACACTATACTACAATTAAATAAATTACATTAATTAAATACAATTACCTACAATTAAATAAAATTAACTAAAGTACAAAACCCCCCCACTAAATTACAGAAAATAAAAAATACAAGAATTTTAAACTAATTACACCTAATCTAAGCCCCCTAATAAAATAAAAATCCCCCAAAAATATTAAAATTCCCTACCCTATACTAAATTACAAATAGCCCTTAAAAGGGCCTTTTGTGGGGCATTGCCCCAAAGTAATCAGCTCTTTTACCTGAAAAAAAAAAAGAAATACAACCCCCCCAACATTAAAACCCACCACCCATACACCCAACCTTACTCTAAAACCCACCCAATCCCCCCTTAAAAAAAACTAACACTACCCCCTTGAAGATCACCCTACCATGAGCCGTCTTCACCCAGCCAGGCAGAAGTCTTCATCCAATCTGGCCAGAAGTCTTCATCGAATCCGGGCAGAAGAGGTCCTCCAAGTGGCAGAAGTCTTCATCCAAGCGGCATCTTCTATCTTCTTCCATCCGATGAGGAGCGGCACCATCTTGAAGACATGCAACGTGGATCATCCATTGATCCCGTCGGCTAAATGACGAATGACGGTTCCTTTAAATGACGTCATCCAAGATGGCGTCCCTTGAATTCTGATTGGTTGATAGGATTCTATCAGCCAATCGGAATTAAGGTAGGAAAAATCCGATTGGCTGATGTAATCAACCAATAGGATTGAAGTTCAATCCGATTGGCTGATCCAATCAGCCAATAGGATTGACCTTGCATTCTATTGGCTGATCGGAATGTTTTGTTGTTAAACTTTGTCAGGGTAATCATGCAGGCCATATAGACCTCCCCAGATAGGGGGAGTAACAGGTATTAACCTGCTAAGAACAGTACTACTTAACACAACCTAGTTACCATGGGTCCCAGACCGCATGTTTGGTTGTTATACTTTGTCAGGGTAACCATGCAGGCCATATAGACCTCCCCCGATAGGGGGAGTTACAGGGATGAAAGTGCTAAGAATAGTACTACTTAACACAACCTAGTTACCATGGGTCCCAGACCGCATATTTTGTTGTTATACTTTGTCAGGGTAATCATGCAGGCCATATAGACCTCCTTTGATAGGGGGAGTAACAGGGATTAAAGTGCTAAGAATAGTTCATATTAAAACAACCTAGTTAACAGTGGTTCCCAGACCACATGTCTTGTTGTTGTATTTTGTCAGGATAATCAGGCAGGCCATATAGACCTCCCCTGATAGGGGGCGTTACAGGGATTAAAGTGCTAAGAATAGTACTACTTAACACAACCTAGTTACCATGGGTCTCTGACCGCATGTCGTCTTATTATATTTTGGCAGGTTAATCATACAGGCCATATAGACCTCCCCCGATAGGGGGAGTAACATGGATGAAAGTGCTAAGAATTGTACTACTTAACACAACCTAGTTACCATTTGTCCCAGACCGCATGTTTTGTTGTTATACTTTGTCAGGGTAATCATGCAGGCCATATAGACCTCCCTTGATAGGGGGAGTAACAGGGATTAAAGTGCTAAGAATAGTACAACTTAAAACAACCTAGTTAACAGTGGTTCCCAGACCGCATCTCTTGTTGTTATATTTTGTCAGGATAATCAGGCAGGCCATATAGACCTCCCCCGATAGGGGGAGTTACAGGGATTAAAGTGCTAAGAATAGTACTACTTAACACAAGCTAGTTACCATGGGTCTCTGACCGCATGTCTTATTATTATATTTTGTCAGGTTAATCATACAGGCCATATAGACCTCCCCCGATAGGGGGAGTAACATGGATGAAAGTGCTAAGTATAGTACTACTTAACACAACCTAGTTACCATGGGTCCCAGACCACATGTCTTATTATTATATTTTGTTAGGGTAATCATGCAGGCCATACAGACCTCCCCCGATAGGGGGAGTAACAGGGATTAAAGTGCTAAGAATAGTACAACTTAACACAACCTAGTTACCATGGGTCACAGACCACATGTTTTGTTATTATACTTTGTCAGGGTAATCATGCAGGCCATATAGACCTCCCCCGATAGAGGGAGTAACAGGGATTAAAGTGCTAACAATAGTACTACTTAACACAACCTAGTTGCCATGGGTCCCAGACCGCATGTTTTGTTGTTATACTTTGTCAGGGTAATCATGCAGGCCATATAGACCTCCACCGAAAGGGCGAGTAAGAGGGATTAAACTGCTAAGAAAAGTACTACTTAACACAACCTAGTTACCATGGGTTCCAGACCGCGGGTCTTGTTGTTATACTTTGTCATGGTAATCATGCAGGCCATATAGACCTCCCCCGATACGGGGAGTTACAGGGATGAAAGTGCTAAGAATAGTACTACTTAACACAATCTAGTAACCATGGGTCCCAGACCACATGTTTAATTATTATACTTTGTCAGGGTAATTATATATCTATCAAATCTATCTATTTATCTTCTATCTAACTATCAATCTATGTATATCTATCTATCTAACTATCAAATCTATCTATCTCATGGCCGGACTGTTTTGAGACAGCCACTTGTGTTTAGGACAAATTTGAAGTAGGAGGACATACCAATCATCTTCTTCCATCTCCCTGTTCCAAAAATGCAGGCCATATAGACCTCCCCCGATAGGGGGAGTAACAGGTAGTAGTAAACTGCTAGGAATAGTACTACTTAACACACCACGGGTCCCAGACCGCATGTCTTATTGTTATACTCTGTCAGGGAAATTATATATCTTTCAAATCTATTTATCTATCAAATCTATCTAACTATCAATTGTATCTATCAAATGTATATTGCATCTATTGATCTATGTAATTTGTATCTATCAAATGTATATTGCATATTTTGATCTATGTAATTCGTATATATCAAATTTATATTGCATCTATTGATCTATGTAATTCGTATCTATCAAATGTATATTGCATCTATTGATCTATGTAATTTGTATCTATAATATGTATATTGCATCTATTGATCTATGTAATCTATGTATCTATCTATCTATCAAATCTATCTATCTCATGGTTGTGCAAATGGACTGTTTGCGGTTGTTTGCGGTGCGTTACACGGAGAGTTTGGTCTGTCACTGTCAAGTGGGCGTAACCCTTACACTACCTGATCGATACAACATCATACCTGATGTTTTAAAGCATGTTATTCCAAACAATTTAGGAATGTTAGGTGATTTAGACCCTTTATGGCTTAAAACCAGACTCTGCATCAACTATGTAATTTTCCATGGGAGTTTTGCCATGGATCCCCCTCCAGCATGCCATAGTCCAGGTGTTAGTACCCTTGAAACAACTTTTCCATCACTAATGTGGCCAGAAAGAGTTCTTGTGGGTTTTAAAGTTTGCCTGCCTATTGAAGTCAATGGCGGTTTGCCGGTTCGCGAACAATAGCGGAAGTTCGAGTCCGCCGTTCGCAAACCAAAATTTTTAAGTTTGCGACATCACTACTGTCCAAGCCAGCTGTAGCTTTTAAGTCAGTTGCTGTGGCAAGCAGCATGTTACTGCCTCAAAGTACTTCCTGAGTGAGCTCTGGACGGGTCTGTGGTTGTGGTAGCTGCGCTGTGGCTATGTAGCTGGGGAGCTAAGAGAACTATTACCCCCAAGGATTGCACAGTTACCGGGCCTCAGCGTTTAGATGGACAAACACTTTTGTTGTCACCGGCTCACATCAAGTTCCCGCCTCCACAAGATAGTCTCCTTCTACAATATGTTTCATTTTCATATTGGTTACTTTAGGTTTAACAAGCTATTATTTTGCCACGTTCATAAGTGTAACCAGATTAGGTAAGTGATTTTAGCTTCTTTGCTTTTTGTTTAAAAGCTTTCTTGAAATCTAAAAAGCTTAATTGATTTGTAAAAGATAGAAAATGAATATCAATTCATATTTTAATATGTGCTCATTTGTAAAATAATTTGTTACATTCCATCATTATTCTAAAAATTGTATACAATTTTTTTCTAGACAAAGATTTTCATGGCTATGAATTTTAGATTCCTTTAGTTTTCTGTGGCACATTTTTATTATTTGATGATAGTAAAAGGACTTGAAAAATGGTGAAACATGAGAAATTGAATTTATGGTGGTTAACAATGTTGCAATAGAAAAATATAAAGAATAGAAAAAACATGATTGTAGGAAGGCTGTAATAATAATATCTAAGAGGTAAAATAAAAACAAATAAAATAAATATAATTAAATAATAATTAATTAAATTCCAACGGCTAGATTTAGAGTTGGGCGGTAGCCGTCAAAACCAGCGTTAGAGGCTCCTAACGCTGGTTTTTACCGCCCTCTGGTATTTGGAGTCAGTCAGGAAAGGGTCTAACGCTCACTTTGCAGCCGCGACTTTTCCATACCGCAGATCCCCCTACGCCATTTGCGTATCCTATCTTTTCAATGGGATCTTTCTAACGCCGGTATTTAGAGTCGTGGCTGAAGTGAGCGTTAGAAATCTAAAAAACAAAACTCCAGCCGCAAAAAAAAAGTCAGTAGTTAAGAGCTTTCTGGGCTAACGCTGGTTCATAAAGCTCTTAACTACTGTGCTCTAAAGTACACTAACACCCATAAACTACCTATGTACCCCTAAACCGAGGTCCCCCCACATCGCCGCCACTCTATTAAATTTTTTAACCCCTAATCTGCCGCTCCGTACACCGCCGCCAGCTAAGTTATCCCTATGTACCCCTAATCTGCTGCCCCTAATACCGCCGACCCCTATATTATATTTATTAACCCCTAATCTGCCTCCCCCAACGTCGCCGCTACCTGCCTACACTTATTAACCCCTAATCTGCCGAGCGGACAGCACCGCTACTATAATAAAGTTATTAACCCCTAATCCGCCTCACTCCCGCCTCAATAACCATATAATAAATAGTATTAACCCCTAATCTGCCCTCCCTAACATCGCCGACACCTAACTTCAAACATTAACCCCTAATTGACCGGAGCTCACCGCTATTCTAATAAATTTTTTAACCCCTAAAGCTAAGTCTAACCCTAACACTAACACCCCCCTAAGTTAAATATAATTTAAATCTAACAAAATAAATTAACTCTTATTATATAAATTAATCCTATTTAAAGCTAAATACTTACCTGTAAAATAAACCCTAATATAGCTACAATATAAATTATAATGATATTGTAGCTATTTTAGGATTAATATTTATTTTACAGGCAACTTTGTATTTATTTTAACCAGGTACAATAGCTATTAAAAAGTTAATAACTATTTAATAGCTACCTAGTTAAAATAATTGCAAAATTACCTGTAAAATAAATCCTAACCTAAGTTACAATTAAACCTAACACTACACTATCAATAAATAAATTAAATAAACTACCTACAATTACCTACAATTAAACCTAACACTACACTATCAATACATTAATTAAATAAAATACCTACAAATAACTACAATTAAATAAACTAAAGTACAAAAAATAAAAAAACTAAGTTACAAAAAATAAAAAAATATTTACAAACATTAGAAAAATATTACAACAATTTTAAACTAATTACACCTACTCTAAGCCCCCTAATAAAATAACAAAGCCCCCCAAAATAAAAAAAATGCCCTACCCTATTCTAAATTAAAAAAGTTCAAAGCTCTTTTACCTTACCAGCCCTGAAAAGGGCCATTTGCGGGGCATGCCCCAAAGAATTCAGCTCTTTTGCCTACCTTATCTTCACCATGCCAGGTTCACCGATCCGTCCTCGGAAGTCTTGATCCAAGCCTCGGAAGTGTTTATCCAAGCCCAAGCGGGGGCTGAAGAGTGACGTCCATCCTCCGGCTGAAGTCTTGATCCAAGTGGGCAGAATAGGACATTGTGACCGGCAAACATCTTCTTCCAAGCCGCATCTTCTATGTTCTTCAATCCGATGACGACCGGCTGATCTTCAAGACCTCCAGCGCGGATCCATCCATCTTCACCGACGACTTCCCGATGAATGACGGTTCCTTTAAGGGACGTCATCCAAGATGGCGTACCTCGAATTCCGATTGGCTGATAGGATTCTATCAGCCAATCAGAATTAAGGTAGGAAGTCGTCGGTGAAGATGGATGGATCCGCGCTGGAGGTCTTGAAGATCAGCCGGTCGTCATCGGATTGAAGAACATAGAAGATGCGGCTTGGAAGAAGATGTTTACCGGTCCGGATGTCCTCTTCTGCCCACTTGGATCAAGACTTCAGCCGGAGGATGGACGTCACTCCTCAGCCCCCGCTTGGGCTTGGATCAACACTTCCGAGGCTTGGATCATGACTTCCGAGGACGGATCGGTGAACCTGGCATGGTGAAGATAAGGTAGGAAGATCTTCAGGGGCTTAGTGTTAGGTTTATTTAAGGGGGGTTTGGGTTAGATTAGGGGTATGTGGGTGGTGGGTTGTAATGTTGGGGGGGTATTGAATGTTTTTTTTTACAGGCAAAAGAGCTGAATTCTTTTGGGCATGCCCCGCAAATGGCCCTTTTCAGGGCTGGTAAGGTAAAAGAGCTTTGAACTTTTTTAATTTAGAATAGGGTAGGGCATTTTTTTATTTTGGGGGTCTTTGTTATTTTATTAGGGGGCTTAGAGTAGGTGTAATTAGTTTAAAATTGTTGTAATATTTTTCTAATGTTTGTAAATATTTTTTTATTTTTTTGTAACTTAGCTTTTTTATTTTTTGTACTTTAGTTAGTTTATTTAATTGTAGTTATTTGTATGTATTTTATTTAATTAATTTATTGATAGTGTAGTGTTAGGTTTAATTGTAGGTAATTGTAGTTAGTTTATTTAATTTATTTATTGATAGTGTAGTGTTAGGTTTAATTGTAACTTAGGTTAGGATTTATTTTACAGGTAATTTTGTAATTATTTTAACTAGGTAGCTATTAAATAGTTATTAACTATTTAATAGCTATTGTACCTGGTTAAAATAAATACAAAGTTGCCTGTAAAATAAATATTAATCCTAAAATAGCTACAATATAATTATAATTTATATTGTAGCTATATTAGGGTTTATTTTACAGGTAAGTATTTAGCTTTAAATAGGAATAATTTATTTAATAAGAGTTAATTTATTTTGTTAGATAAAAATTATATTTAACTTAGGGGGGTGTTAGTGTTAGTGTTAGACTTAGCTTTAGGGGTTAATACATTTATTATAGTAGCGGTGAGCTCCGATCGGCAGATTAGGGGTTAATTATTGTAGGTAGCTGGCGGCGACGTTGTGGGGGACAGATTAGGGGTTAATAAATATAATATAGGGGTCGGCGTTGTTAGGGGCAGCAGATTAGGGGTACATAGCTATAATGTATCTTGCGGTGGTGTATGGAGCAGCAGATTAGGGGTTAATAATAATATGCAGGGGTCAGCGACAGTGGGGGCGGCAGATTAGGGGTTAATAAGTGTAAGGTTAGGGGTGTTTAGACTCGGGGTTCATGTTAGAGTGTTAGGTGCAGACGTAGGAAGTGTTTCCCCATAGAAAACAATGGGGCTGCGTTAGGAGCTGAACGCTGCTTTTTTGCAGGTTTTTTTTCAGCTCAAACTGACCCATTGTTTTCTATGGGGGAATCGTGCACGAGCACGTTTTTGAAGCTGGCCGCATCCGTAAGCACCGCTGGTATCGAGAGTTGCAGTGGCGTTAAATTATGCTCTACGCTCCCTTTTTGGAGCCTAACGCACTGAAAACCCAGCCATTCTGTGAACTCTAAATACCAGCGGTATTTAAAAGGTGCGGGGGAAAAAAAGCATGCGTAGCTAACGCACCCCTTTGGCCGCAGAACTCTAAATCTAGCCGCAAGAAAGGTAAAACTTCAAATTGAGTTATTGGGGCCGATTTATCATATGTCTGTCCGACATGATCCGCTCAGCAGATCATGTCCAACAGACATCACTGAATGCTGACAGCATACTCTGTCGGCATTTAACATTGCACAAGCAGTTCTGGAGAACTGCTTTTGCAATGCCGCCCCCTGCAGATTTGCAGCCACTAGCAGGGGGTGTCAATCAACCCGATCGTATCTGAACTGGTTGATTGATGTACGATGCTCAGAGGCATCGGACCAGTTATGGAGCAGCAGTCTTAAGACAGCTGCTTCTTAACTGCTGTCTCCGGAGAGCCTGAAGCATAATAATTCGGTCCCATAGTCTTTAGCATGTTTTAAAATGTATGTAAATTGTGGGCGTGACAAAACACCTAATATTTTAAATATCTGTATTATGCACATAAGATTTTGGTAATTTATTTTTATTAAGGTTTTAGGTTTGCTTTGACTTTTTGGAATTCAGTTACTTAAATCATACGAAAAGAATAAAATTCTAGGTCTTCTGATCTAGAATTAAATATTTTTTTTTCATTTCAGTTAACTAAGCTTCCATGTTGTCACCTTTTCATTCGTAGCAACATGCGGCAAATGATTTTAGCTCTTTTACTATTTGTTTAAAAGCTTTCTTTTAAATTCTAGACAGCATTAAGGTTGATATATATATATAATTGTTTTGCAAATTCATATGTCTGTATTATCTGTATGATTTTGATGTTTAGATTTGTGGTCTATTTTGGAACAAATTAAAACAATATACAACAGTATTATAATTTTTCTAACAATTGTATTTTTTTATTTTTTTATATATTTATTTGTAATCCAATTCAAGGTACAATTCAAAGTCTGAGACATACATGGCAAAAATTCAAAACAAAATACATTGCACAGTTTGAAAGAAACAATCAAAGTAACAATACTAAAAAATAATAAAGAGTAGAAATGAAAACTTGCCATTTAAACAAAATCCCAGTTAAACAGGATCATACTCCGTATCATGGGTATGGTAGTTTTATTTTGACCAGGAATTAGATGATTTTTGAACCACAAAGTACATACACAAAATAATACAAGACAGAAGGAGATATGTAACATAACTTTTAACAGGGAGCCGGGGTCGTCAGTTTGCAAGCAAACTACAGGGTCTCAAGGGAATATGTATCCCATTGGGTTGGGAAGTGGCCTGCAATAGCAAATTCTAGATAGGTTTTGGAATTTAATAGAGAACCTAGCACCTGTTTTTGGACTGAAAGAGGATATATTTTAATTGTAGGTAGCCATTTATCAAAGAGTTCCCAAACCTTACTCTCAGAAGCGAAATTAATATTGTGGATCTCAAAAACAATTTTCTGTTGCTGAGTATTTTGAAAACGAGTAAAACTGGGAAGAGAAGGGTCCTTCCAGTTTCTCAGAATCAAATACCTCACCACCATAATTATAGTATTTATATGATTTCTAGGTCTAATCGATTCCTCATTAACATGTAGGGAAAAAAATTATATGCTCAGGATGGAATCTAAATTTATCATGGAAAAGTTTATTATACAAAAAATTGACTTTGTGCAAGAATTGAAATAGTTTTGGTAAAATACCAGAATAAGTGTAATAGATCAGCTTTTTTAAGAGCATTTAGGACAACAAAAGTTTATATTGGTATTATGAATTAATTTAGTGTGTGATTCTTTCCATCCTATGGAAATACCTTACCTATCTAGTAATATAAAACTGTATTTAATATTTAATAATTCCAAAGAGGGAAAGTGCGAGGACCAGAAGGCGAATATTATGTTTAAATGAATTTGCCCATGTTTAGCCAACATGATAATGTATAAAAAAGAGGTAGAATATTTGTCAGAAGTGTAATTTTGGGTACACATATTAATTTCAGACCACCAATATGGTAGATCCAAATTCCAATTGTGTTAATTGACAAAATGTATCAATTAAAAATATACGAATAAATTGGATCTGGTTACCTCCAAATTTTGGATCAGACTATTACATTTAATTTGACCATCTGGCAATAGCATTTGATGGAAAAATGTGAGCCCTTTAATCAACTGAAGGTCAAAGATCTGAGTAGGAAATTCAAGTTAAAAACTCTGGGTTTCCCTGGATGGGTTAGAAAACACAAAACTTAAAACCTAGGTCTAAACAAATACATAATTTCTGCCAGGCAATAATAAAAATTTTAATAGTCATTAAATTGATCCCATTTACTGGGAGGTTTTTTGAGGGACAATGAAGGATTGCTTTTAAGACAAATGGAGACATTAATGAGCTCTCTGTCTCAATAGAAGAGACAATGTTCAATTCAGTAATCCAGTCCAAAGCAATTTTGGCTAAAGTAGTAATATCCCTTATTTGAGATAGTTTGGAAATTGAAATGCATGCTTTACACCCAGTCCATAGAAATTTGGAGCAAGCAGAATAAAAATTACAAATCTCTTGATTACAAATAAAGAGAGGGAGATCTTGAAGTAGATATAGTATTTGAGGAAATATAATCGTCTTTATTAGGTTCACTCTAGCGGAAAGGGGGAGATGAAAAGCTGACCAGTTCATAAGGTCCAAAATCGCTTTCTGGAAAACCTGTGGCTAGTTTAGTTTATCCCAGAGTTTAGGGTTCTTGTGTAAGAAAATTCTAAGGTATTTAATACAATCAGCAACTTTAAAGGGGTGATTTGGAGAACTACCATTAGATTTTATAATCCACAAGGTTCACTTTTTTAAGTTGATCTTGTATCCTGAAAAATAACTAAAAATGGAATAATGTGAAGTATTTTAGGGAAAGTATTATTTGTATCTTCTAAATAAAATTAACAGCTCATCTAAATATAATAGAATTTTCAAAAACTGTGATCCAAACTTATTTCCTTAAATTCTTGCCTCAACCATATGGCTAAAGGTTCAATGGAAATATTAAAAAGGTCAGAGAGAGGAGAGCCTTAACGGGTGCCTCTACCAAAAGGGATTATAGGTGATAAGCTAACATAATCAAGTTCAAATTAAATGCACATGTACATATACTGATAATACCCAAAATCGGTTAGAGGTAATAAGACATTTGGATGTAATATACCATAACATATACCACAGATAATGAACAGGCGGTAACATAAACGCTTAAACCGCAATTAAATAAAAGAGTCTCACTAAGAGCTTGTTACACTCACAGAACACAACATGTAGCCCTGATTGTATTCACTCTATTACTGAGATATTTGAAACAGTTTCCCCACATCTATTAAAGTTCATTAAAAGCATATGTCTAAATATTGATACTTTATTAACATATAGTCAGGTTAATGTGGTTAGGCTGAATCATATTGACCCCTATCTCATATATTATTGAATACAAGAACGCTCTCTTTTTCTCTATATATAGATACAATTTAGCAACAAAGTTGCAATACTATTTGATAAATATAGGTTTGCATGATATATCCAAGCGTTTGGGAAGTAATAACATATCACTAGCCATCAATGTACCTTGACCAATTTAGATTGTACACAAATACTTACCAAGATTGTAGTAATTATTTTGCATAATATATGTATATGATTCAGTCCCAATAGTAGCAATCATATCACAGATATAAATATTAAGGTCTGTAAATCATATACAACATTAAACATTTAAAGCAGTATACAATCATTTAGATAGGTATAACTGTCTCATTTTTATTCCCGTTTCTCTCTCTCTCTCTCTCTCTCTCTCTCTCTCTCTCTCTCATATATATACATATATCTATATCTATCATCTATCTAATGATCTATCTATCTATCTATCTATCTATCTATCTATCTATCTATCTTCTATCTATCTAATGATCTATCTATCTAATGATCTATCTATTTAATGATCTATCTATATCTATCTAATGATCTATCTAGATAGATTGATAGATATTGATATTTGAATATGTGGTATTTGTACATTGTAGTTTTGTTTTATTTTCTTGCAGAAGTCCTCTAATGAGCATGGACAAGATACTGACTAGAGAAAGTATACGTCTCCCAGCAACCACTTCCAAAGGGAAAGATCCGTCTTTGCCTTCAGATTCTTTGTGGGACTGAGGCAGTAAGTAATTGACCCTGCACAAATGAAGTAATAAAATAAAAGATAACATTATTTTAAAATGATGAATAATATACATTGCAAGGTCTTAGAGCTTTTTTATTACAACAATGAAAAATACCAAAAAGACGTCTATATATTTGTCCAAGATACTTTTTGCTGATAGTATTCACTTTCACTGTTTTCTTTCTAAAGGCTGAAATTGCAGCTGAAATGTCTACATCTTGTTCTTTTAAAGAATGATAAATAAAGATTTTTCAGAAAATCCCGTGAGTGTGTTTCTATGGACAAAGCGGTGAATACTCAATGCTTTTTGAAATAGCACCCCAGTATGTATTACAATTTACAATTAGATATGGAATATATATATATATATTCCCTATTCCATTCCAATCCTTGCACTCAATCTTAATACATATTGAGGTGCTATTTCAAAAATCATTTACTATTTACCGCTTTGTCCAGATATATAGATATAAATCCGTTATAGCCCTATTTATTCAAATACCTTGTCATATATCATACTTTTTAACCCTTATATACATTTTTGTATTAACATTTTTATAAATATTTGTTATCATATAGTGTATATATGAATGTTACACTTTATTTTAATGTATTTATATTGTATTTGGTGCACATTAATTAATTTTGTAAGGGCACCTTAACAATGATTGGGGTGTCTAGAAACCCATCACCGACAAAGAACCACCATTGGTAATGGTCCCTTTAAAAAATGCTATATACTGTAACTTATATGGATACTTAAATTACAGAAATCCAGATCAGCATTATCTATATTGGAAATGCACACTCCCTCCTATTTGCTGTTGCTAAATAATTTTCAAGTTGATAGTAAAAGCTGGCTTTTTAAGTCCTGATACAGCAAGATTTGTGTAAAATATGTCTATAGGCTTCATTTGTTATAGACAGTAAGCTGACATTACACATTAAAAATAAATGGCCAACACTAAAGTTAAAGCACATAACATACTTGGTTTAATTTAAGGCTTGGCTGATGTTAATTTTTAAATCACAACTTAAAACTCTATTAGAATATGGTGTAAAATAATCTATTGTATGTCACAAATACAACTGCTTAAAAAGTAGTATAATTAAAGGGACATTCTAGTACAAAAATGAAATGCTCTAATTTGTTAGAACATGTCATTTTTACAATACTAACCCTGGGTAACTAAATGTCTAAAACCTAAAAAAAAACATATAAAGGCCTCTAGTTATCAAGCCGTCAACCGAAAATACGCTGGAATTCCGCAGCGTAGTTGTAGTGTGGCTGATTCGCCTTAGTTATCAAGCCCTACAGCCCGGCAAAAGTAGAATATAGTGACGTAACCTACGATCCGCCGGACTCAGTCCGACACAGATCGATGGTTACGTCACTACAGATCTTCTGAACGCAATTTCGGCACAATCTGACTACTTTTCGTAGTTATCAAACTACTACCAGGTACGCTCACCACTATTCTGGGCCAGCGTACCTGGATTTCAATCCGCCGCCCTGGAGGCAGCAGATCTCATAGGAATCAATGGGAGTCAGACAGCAGCAAGAGCTCATGTTCACTGCTGCCCGATATCCCATTGATTCCTATGGGAGATGTCTGCACCTAACACCCTAATATGTACCCAGAGTCTAAACATCCCTAATCTGTCCCCCCTACACCGCCGCCACCTACTTAATACATATTAATCCCTAAGCCGCCGCTCCCGGACCCCGCCACAACTATAATAAATATATTAACCCCTAAACCGCCGCTCCCGGACCCCGCCACAACTAAATAAACTTACTAACCCCTAACCGCCGCACCCGGACCCTGCCGCAACTATAATAAATATATTAACCCCCTAAACCGCCGCTCCCGGACCCCGCCGCAACTAAATAAACTTACTAACCCCTAAACCGCCGCTCCCGGACCCCGCCGCCAACTACATAATACCTATTAACCCCTAATCTGCCGCCCCCTATAATGCCGCCACCTATATTAAATTTATTAACCCCTATTCTGCCCCCCCATACCGCCGCCACTATATTAAACTTATTAACCCCTAAACCTAAGTCTAATCCTAACACCCCGCTAACTTAAATATTTTTTAAATAAATTTAAATAAAACTTACTATTATTAACTAAATTATTCCTATTTAAAAATAAATACTTACCTGTAAAATAAACCCTAAGATAGCTACAATATATGATCGGAACAGCCAATAGAATGCGAGGTCAATCCGATTGGCTGATTGGATCAGCCAATCATGTTGAGCTTCAATCCGATTGGCTGATTGAATCAGCCAATTGTATTTTTCCTACCTTAATTCCGATTGGCTGATAGAATCCTATCAGCCAATCGGAATTCAAGGGACGCCATCTTGGATGACGTCCCTTAAAGGAACCTTCATTCGTCATTAGTCCGTTGGGCCAGAAGGATGTTTCGCGTCGGAGGTCTGCAGGATGGAGCCGCAGTTGGATGAAGATAGAAGACCCCGCTTGGATGAAGACTTCTACCGGACGGAGGACCTCTTCTGCCCCGCTTGGATGAAGACTTCTACCGGATGGAGGACCTCTTCTTGCCCCGCTTGGATGAAGACTTCTACCGGATGGAGGACCTCTTCTTGCCCCGCTTGGATGAAGAATTCGGCTCGGCTGAGTGAAGACGACTCAAGGTAGGGAGATCTTCAGGGGGTTAGTGTTAGTTTTTTTTAAGGGGGGTTTGGGTGGGTTAGAGTAGGGGTATGTGGGTGGTGGGTTTTAATGTTGGGGGGGTTGTATTTTTTTTTACAGGTAAAAGAGCTGATTACTTTGGGGCGATGCCCCGCAAAAAGCCCTTTTAAGGGCTGGTAAAAGAGCTGATAACTTTGTAATTTAGAATAGGGTAGGGCATTTTTTTATTTTGGGGGGCTTTATTATTTTATTAGGGGGCTTAGATTAGGTGTAATTAGTTTAAACTTCTTGTAATTCTTTTTTTATTTTCTGTAATATAGTGTAGGTTTTTTTTGTACTATAGTTTAGTTTATTTAATTGTATTTAATTTTAGGTAATTGTAGTTAATTTATTTAATTAATTTAAAGGGACAGTCAAGTCCAAAAAAACTTTCATTATTTAAATAGGGCATGCAATTTTAAACAACTTCCCAATTTACTTTTATCACCAATTTTGCTTTGTTCTCTTTGTATTCTTAGTTGAAAGCTAAACCTAGGAGGTTCATATGCTATTTTCTTAGACCTTGAAGACTGCCTCTAATCTGAATACATTTTGGCCACTAGAGGGCATTAGTTCACATGTTTCATATAGATAACATTGATCTCATGCACGTAAAGTGACCTACGAGTGAGCACTGATTGGCTAAACTGCATGTCTGTCAAAAGAACTGAAATAAGGGGGCAGTCAGCAGAGGCTTAGATACAAGATAATTACAGAGGTAAAATGTGTTTTATTATAACTGTGTTGGATATGCAAAACTGGGGAATGGGTAATAAAGGGATTATCTTTCTTTTTAAACAACAAAAATTCTGGTGTTGACTGTCCCTTTAATGATAGTGTAGTGTTAGGTTTAATTGTAACTTAGGTTAGGATTTATTTTACAGGTAATTTTGTAAGTATTTTAGCTAGGTAGCTATTAAATAGTTAATAACTTTTTAATAACTATTCTACCTAGTTAAAATAAATACAAAGTTGCCTGTAAAATAAATATAAACCCTAAAATAGCTGCAATATAATTATTAATTATATTGTAGCTATCTTAGGGTTCATTTTACAGGTAAGTATTTCTTTTTAAATAGGAATAATTTAGTTAATAATAGTAAGTTTTATTTAGATTTATTAAAATAATATTTAAGTTAGGGGGGTGTTAGTGTTAGACTTAGGTTTAGGAATTAATAAGTTTAATATAGGTGGCGGCGGTATAGGGGGGCGGTTTAGGGGTTAATACATTTATTATTGTTGCGGCGGGGTCCAGGAGCGATGGTTTAGGGGGTAATAACTTTATTTAGATGCGGGGGGGGTCCGGGAGCGGCAATTTAGGGGGTAAAACAGTGTAGTTTAGTGTGGATGCTTAGTGACAGGGTAGCAAGAAAGCTGCGAAGTAGCCGATGAGCAGCGAGATAGATGACTGTTAGTTAACAACAGTCCGCTGCTCATCGCTCCGTACTTGGTGCACGGCTTCTTGACAGCTTTCTTGATAACTTTGGCGAACGTATTCAGGTCCGCGGCAGCGATGGTAGGCAAGCTTAGTCGAGCGTATTGGGGCGGCGAATGCAGGAAAGTAGACGGCTTCATACATGGAGGCCAAAGTCTCCATAGCAGATTCATGCATTGTAGCTCACAAGCACTGAACCAATCGTGAGCAGCAGTTGCATTATCCATCAATTACAGGCTAGTTTATGCCATGCAATATGACATTCTAACAAGTGATTCATCCCATTTTGTATTAGTATATCCCTTTCAGTGATGTACTGGGCCAAGGGGAAGGGTGGCAATTGCCTCCTTGGCCAATATTGGTGATGGAACCAGGGCCAGTGCAGAAGGTGCAGTGCCCAGCAGTTTTATTTTTTTCATTATCAGTATGCTGTTTATCAACATGTGAATATATAAATATGTCTTTGTGGCCTCCATTTGAAAAAGGCTCACATTGGAGCCCGAAAAGTTATGGCTTAGGGCCATTTGTTTGTATTGAATTTTGCAATATAAAAGGCTTCATGTCTACAATCCTGTGTTGTGCCTGCTTTTTTGTATTCCCCACATACACTTGCCGAGTAGGAGGTCTACATTGTGAGGCCTATTTATCAAAGGTCTGTCGGACCTGAGCCAACAGTGCGTATCAGGTCCGACAGACATTGCTGAATGCGGAGAGCAATATGCTCTCCATATTCAGCATTGCACCAACAGCTCTCGGGTTGAATTGTGGTGATCTCTGTCCGCATCATCAGAGCAGGGGGACAGGTTATGGAGAAGCGGTCTGAAGACTCGCCAGAATCACGGACCCTCAAGCTCCATTCGGAGCTTGATAAATGGGCCTCTATGTCTGGATTAAAGTAACAGCAGTGCACCAGGAGGTTGCATTTATTGGTGTGTGCCGTTCCCCTAGTGGTGAGCTAAATAAATATAAATATATATAGATAGATAATGCACCACTTCGCCCAGAAAATTGTTGCAATTACAAATGTTTAGGCATTCTCATGTTTATTTCTTTTGTTTGTATTGGTATGACACAAAAAAAGTAGGGGGGAAAAAAGCCAAATCTGACACATTAGACGCAAAAATAGACAGAACATTTAAATTTAAGGCACATCATAATAGCAAGAGATCAGAGCTCTGGTTAACTGTTACGTGAGAATAAAAAGTTTAAAAAAAATAAAAAATACTTTTAAGAGTACGGTCACAATCAAAATAACTGTCTGATTTTTTTGTTTTTAAATATTGCATAAAAAAGATATAAGGGTTCAAAGATGTTAGGGAAAAAAAGGACTAGCTTTAACAGAGAGATACATACATATACATGTCTAAATATGTATATACAGTATATTTATATGTGTCTACATATGTATTTATGTATTTATATGTGTATATATGTATTTACGCATTCCACACCAACAAGGTAAAGGAGCACCGCCACAAGGATAATGATTTAAAACGTAGACTTTTATTTCCAACGTAGGTAAAACTTGTAACAGATCAAGTTGCCACTCTGAGACCAGGAGGTGGGGGTATCATTAATGCAATTACATTAATAGTACATTGGAGAATTATTGTAAAGCAGGTGCCATTCTGCCCTGTATGACTTATTATGGCTTATTATATGTATTTACAGACATACATATTTATAAATACATAAAAACCTATGTACACACATAAAAAACATTGGAGCGCTTTGCACTCAAGTAAATGCAAACATGCAAAATCATATTTATGCAATATTCATATTTTATAAAGTGTTTTAATATGTGTTTATTGTAAATATTTAACATTCAATGTTCTTCACATAAGGGAATATGTTTTAAGTATTTATACATAGATTTTCCTAAATATATCTGTATTTATTTATTTATTTATTTATTTATATATATATATATATATATATATATATATATATATATATATATATATATATATATATATATATATTTTTATATATATATATATATATATATATATATATATGTATATATATATATATATATATATATATATATATATATATATGTATATATATATATATATACATATATATATATATATATATATATATATATAAATATATATATAACACACAGAGAAAATCTAGCACTCACTTACAAGCTCTAAGATTAAAAGCAAAAATGGAAAGGTTAGTTACCACATCTGGCCAAATGGGACAAGCCCAGGTACCACGTCAAAGTCCCTTCCAAAACATAGTCCCTAAACAGCCAAACAATGCAAGCTCTCAATCCAACAAATTGGGAACAAGTGAAGGGTGTACAGGCTTATGTAATCACTCTTATACAAAACACGGAAGGGGACTGCACTCTCAAACTCGACTGGGTAGACCATCCAATGACCCTGCAACATACTCAGCCCTGGGTGCTCAATGGCACTCACAGAAAGCTGTGCTGTCCCCAGATTCCCAGGCAGTTATCCCCAGACAGGTCTGGGTGCAAGGCCCATAGGGAAGATTATTAAACGAATTAATACAAAACACAGAGAAAGTCCAGCACTCAGTTACAAACTCTCAGCTAAGGCTCGCGCGGAGCCACTGCTCCTTAACTCATCTGCCACCTCTGATTGACACCCCTGGTAGCGGCCACGATTGTGCAGGCTACAGCAGATCCTGTCCACTTGCAAATTGATAATTCAGCCCCTAAGAAGCACTATTGAGCTCACATAACAAGACAAGTGGGTCAGCCAACAAACTAAGCTATGTAGCGTAGCATGGTGTGGTGTGTGCAGCTGGCAACTAACTGGGCACAATACTCTTATAGGCATATATAATCCTTCTCGGTGTCCATTCTACTTCTGCCTTATAACAACCAAATAGACTGATCACTGAGGATGTAATTAAGCTGTTATGCTCACCACCTTTGTGCGCAGCTGCCACCAAACACTCAAGGGGAGTCAGCTGTCACCGTCCTGTAGACCGCCAGGTAGGGTACTCAGAGGGTCCTAGAGAATTCCAAGTAGCTGCATTTTCTGCCCGCACTTACAAGCTGCTCCAGCATGCAAACTGATATGGTTCCTGCTCTGTCTACCACTTTTACCTTCAAGCACCAATTGTACTGATGCAAGCACGATCCTTATTTTACAATGAAGGTGCCAGGCTTGTAGGGATTACTTGCAGGTAAAAAGGAAAAGATGCCGGCACTTGCCTCACTAAAATGAAGTCTTTTTATTGCACAAATTTAAAAACATCTGTGCTGATGCTGTTTTTAAACTTCTGCAAATAAATACTTAGTTTTAGTGAAGCATGTGCCGGCATCTTTTCCTTTTTACACACACATATATATATATATATAAAGAACTCTGAAATGCAAATTATTATTATTTCATGTCAGGTTAGAGCACTTGAGAAAATGCAATCGGGTTTGTGCGCTAGTAGGTTGTTAGGTTTATTCCACTTTTCACACTCTATTGAAGGCTATGAGGGGCTTTTTGCGTGCATAGGGTCAGCGCTTGTGCAAAAACTTTTTACATTCAACTTGTAATACAAGCGCTACCCGACGTGCAAAAAGCTAACTTACTTCTAGCAGAGTTAACGAATGAGCAGGTGCAATAAATAGCGCTCCACTCGTAATCTAGCTTTATGTTTTTATAAACATTTTGACAAATTTCAAACCAAATTAAATACAGTTCATGTTTGTGTAATAATACAGGGCTAGATTACAAGTGAGGCACTGATTACGTGCTTGAATCCTTGCCGCGATCTCAGAGCTGTGGTTAACTGATTTCTTAAAATAAAAATTTGCGTAAAACACTTCAAAAATTCATTAAAAAGTACACTTACACTCATAAATAAATTGTTAACCCATAAACCGCTATCCCTCCACATTGCAAAGTAACTTAATAAACTATTAACCCTAAACCGCTATCCCCCCGCATCGCAAACACTAAATAGAACTATTAACCCCTAAACCACAGTGCCCCCCACATCACAAACTATCGCCTAGATTACAAGTTTTTGTCGGTAAGGCTTACGGTGTTAACAAGCATTTTTTCTCACCGCTCACTTAAGACAACACTGGTATTACAGATATTACGGTAGGGGTGAGCTGGCAAAACGTGCTTGTGCACGATTTCCCCATAGGAATCAATGGGGCAGATTCGGCTGAAAAAAACCTAACACCTGCAAAAAAGCAGCATTCAGCTCCTAACGAAGCCCCATTGATTCCTATGGGGAAACACTTTTTATGTCTACACCTAACACCCTAACATGAACCCCGAGTCTAAACACCCCTAATATTACACTTAGGGGGATTGGGTGGGTTTTAGAGAAGGGTTGGGTGTGTGGGTTATAATGTTGGGGGGGTATTGTGTTTTTTTTTACAGGTAAAAGAGCTGATTACTTTGGGGCAATGCCCAGCAAAAGGCCCTTTTAAGGGCTATTTTGTAATTTAGTATAGGGTAGGGCTTTATTTATTTGGGGGGGATTAGATTAGGTGTAATTAGTTTAAAATTCTTGTAATTATTTTATTATTTTCTGTAATTTAGTGGGGTTTTTTTCGTACTTAAATAAACCCTGAGATAGCTACAATGTAATTATTAGGTAAGTATTTAGTTTTAAATAGGAATGATTTATTTAATTGTAGTAATTTTATTAAGATTATTTTAAATTATATTTAAGTTAGGGGGGTGTTAGGGTTAGACTTAGGTTTAGGGGTTAATACATTTAATATAGTAGCAGCGACTTTGGGTTTAGGGGTTAATATATTTATTATAGTGGTGGCGATGTCCGGTCGGCAGATTAGGGGTTAAGAAATGTATTTAAGTGTTTGCGATGTGGGGGATGGGGGCTCGGTTTAGGGGTTAACAGGTAGTTTATGGGTGTTAGTGTACTTTTTAGCACTTTAGTTTAAGAGTTTTATGTTACGGCGTTAGCCCATAAAACTCTTAACTACTGACTTTTAAATGCGGTAGGAGTCTTGACAGGAGAAGCTGTACCGCTCACTTTTTCCTAGACTCCTAACACCGGCGTTATGCAAGTCCCATTGTAAAGATAGGATACGCAATTTACGTAAGCAGATTTGCGGTATGCTCGAGTCACAGAAAAAAAGTGAGCGGTACACCTGTACCTGCCAGTAATATCAGCGGGTGTTAAAAAGCAGCGTTGGGACCTCTCAACGCTGCTTTTTAAGGCTAACACAAGACTCGTAATCTAGGCGTATCTAAATAAACTATTAACCCCTAAATTGCCACCCCCCACATTGCAAAGTAACTAAATAATCTATTGACACATAAACCTCAAGCAGTGTTTTTGCTTACACAAAAAAATACTCTGCCACTTGTAATCTAGCCCAAAATCTTTATGCTGCACATGTGTCATTTATTACTCGTAAATAAGTAACTACTTTCACATAGAAAAAAAAAAGAACAATTATAAAACTTACTTTTCTCCAGCTAGCCCTTTATAAGCACTCTCATGGTTTCTTGTCTCCTGTACAGGTCTGAATATCTTTTCAGGCACTGCTTTCGGTCCTTTTTTGGCTTGAAACGCAACGCATCCTGCGAACCATTTCTCCAAATACAGGCAGTCCCTGGGTTACGTACAAGATAGGGACTTTAGGTTTGTTCTTAAGTTGAATTTGTATGTAAATTGGAACAGGCACTTTTTTTAGGTGAAACTCTAGCCAAACATTTTTTTTTTTTGTTTTGGATAGCATAGGATAAAGTTTGTTTTGCTATCTGTGCCCCTGTTCCGAAAATTTCACATCACTTTCTGTCCTTGTGACAATTGGATTTTCAGTATTTTGGATTATCCTGGAAAGAAGGATTGTCGATAAAGCTCTATTTTCTCTGTATGTAAGTACAAGTTGTACTTAAGTCGGATGTCTGTAACCCGAGGACTTCCTGTATTTTGTTCCTCCAATCTCCTTCAAGTTAATATACTCCCCTTTTTTTTCTGGGAAAGTGTTTATCCAGGGTGTAAGTAGTTATTATGTACTCTCTAAGTGAAAATTTATTTTATTTTGGCATCCTAATAAGATATCATTCTAATATAATTGCAAAATATGGACCTCACTTTGTAATACCAGCGCATGTATGTGCACTGGTATTAAAAGTGAGGTGCAATACGGACACAACCTCACGTTTACATTGCACAGAAGTGTTGCATTTACAAGATCGGGCTTCCATAGGCTCCAATGGGAGCCTCGTTCTGATGCCGTGTAAGGAGTGCAGCGATGGAAAGCAATTTTAAATATATATGTATATGCTTATATACATATATAATTATGTTTTAATATGTGTATATGCACATGTTAACACACAAACACACACATATATATATATATATATATATATATATATATATATATATATATATATATATATATATATATATATATATATAAGCATATACATATATTAACTATGAACACGCAGTTCCCATAGACCACAATGTAAAGGCAATTTTCAGTGCCTTTTTTTTTTCTAATATCCCACACCTTCCACTTTTAACGCCTTAAAACAGCCTAAGGCAGTATTTCTATGAAAATAAACACTATTATCGCCTAGATTTAGAGTTCTGTGGTAGCCGTCAAAAGCAGCGTTAAGGGCTCCTAACGCGGCTTTTTACCGCCCGCTGGTATTTAGAGTCAGCCAGGAAAGGGTCTAACGCTCACTTCCAAGCCGCAACTTTTCCATACCGCAGATCCCCTTACGTCAATTGCGTATCCTATCTTTTCAATGGGATCTTCCTAATGCCGGTATTTAGAGTCTTGGCTGAAGTGAGCAGTAGACCCTCTACCGACAAGACTCCAGCTGCAGAAAAAAGTCAGTAGTTAAGAGCTTTCTGGGCTAACGCCGGTTCATAAAGCTCTTAACTACTGTGCTCTAAAGTACACTAACACCCATAAACTACCTATGTACCCCTAAACCGAGGTCCCCCCACATCGCCGCCACTATAATAATTTTTTTTAACCCCTAATCTGCCGCCACCTACATTATACCTATGTACCCCTAATATGCTGCCCCTAACATCGCCGACACCTACATAATATTTATTAACCCCTAATCTGCCCCCCCAAACGTCGCCGCTACCTTACTTACACCTAATCTAACACTACACTATCAATAAATTAATTAAATAAATTAACTACAATTACATACAATTAAATAAACTAAACTAAATTACAAAAAATAAAAAAAGAATACAAGAATTTTAAGCTAATTACACCTACTCTAAGCCCCCTAATAAAATAACAAAGCCCCCAAAATAAAAAAATTCCCTACCCTAATTTAAATTACAAAAGTTAACAGCTCTATTACCTTACCAGCCCTTAAAAGGGCTTTTTGCGGGGCATGCCCCAAATAAATCAGCTCTTTTGCCTGTAAAAAAAACACAATACCACCCCCCAACATTACAACCCACCACCCACATACCCCTACTCTAACCCAAACCCCCCTTAAATAAACCTAACACTACCCCCCTGAAGATCTCCCTACCTTGAGCCGTGTTCACCTAGCCGGGCACCGATAGACCAAAAGAAGACATCCGGAGCGGCAGAAGTCTTCATCCTATATGGCCAGAAGAGGACATCCGGACCGGCAGACATCTTCATCCAAGCGGCATCTTCTATCTTCATCCATCCGACGAGGAGCGGCTCCATCTTCAAGACCTCCGGCGTGGAACATTCTTCTTCAACGACGACTACCCGACGAATGAAGGTTCCTTTAAGTGACGTCATCCAAGATGGCGTCCCTCGAATTCCGATTGGCTGATTCTATCAGCCAATCGGAATTAAGGTAGGAAAAATCTGATTGGCTGATTGAATTTACCAATCAGATTCAAGTTCAATCGGATTGGCTGATCCAATCAGCCAATCAGATTGAGCTCGCATTCTATTGGCTGATCGGAACAGCCAATAGAATGCAAGCTCAATCTGATTGGCTGATTGGATCAGCCAATCCGATTGAACTTGAATCGGATTGGCTGATTCAATCAGCCAATCAGATTTTTCCTACCTTAATTCCGATTGGCTGATAGAATCAGCCAATCGGAATTCGAGGGACGCCATCTTGGATGACGTCACTTAAAGGAACCTTCATTTGTCGGGTAGTCGTCGTTGAAGAAGGATGTTCCACGCTGGAGGTCTTGAAGATGGAGTCGCTCCTCGTCGGATGGATGAGGATAGAAGATGACGCTTGGATGAGGATATCTGCCGGTCTGGATGGCTTCTTTTGGCCGGATAGGATGAAGACTTCTGCTGCTCCGGATGTCTTCTTTTGGTCCATCGGTGCCCAGCTGGGTGAACACGGCTCAATGCCCAGCAAAAGGCCCTTTTAAGGGCTATTTTGTAATTTAGTATAGGGTAGGGCTTTTTTTTATTTGGGGGGCTTTTTTATTTTATTAGGGGGATTAGATTAGGTGTAATTAGTTTAAAATTCTTGTAATTATTTTATTATTTTCTGTAATTTAGTGGGGGGTTTTTCGTACTTAAATAAACCCTGAGATAGCTACAATGTAATTATTAGGTAAGTATTTAGTTTTAAATAGGAATGATTTATTTAATTGTAGTAATTTTATTAAGATTATTTTAAATTATATTTAAGTTAGGGGGGTGTTAGGGTTAGGGTTAGACTTAGGTTTAGGGGTTAATACATTTAATATAGTAGCAGCGACTTTGGGTTTAGGGGTTAATATATTTATTATAGTGGCAGCGATGTCCGGTCGGCAGATTAGGGGTTAACATTTGTATTTAAGTGTTTGCGATGTGGGGGGTGGGGGCTCGGTTTAGGAGTTAACAGGTAGTTTGTGGGTGTTAGTGTACTTTTTAGCACTTTAGTTAAGAGTTTTATGTTACGGCGTTAGCCCATAAAACTCTTAACTACTGACTTTTAAATGTGGTAGGAGTCTTGACAGGAGAAGCTGTACCGCTCACTTTTTCCTAGACTCGTAACACCGGTGTTATGCAAGTCCCATTGTAAAGATAGGATACGCAATTTACGTAAGCGGATTTGCGGTATGCTCGAGTCACAGAAAAAAAGTGAGCGGTACACCTGTACCTGCCAGACTCGTAATATCAGCGGGTGTTAAAAAGCAGCGTTGGGACCTCTCAACGCTGCTTTTTAAGGCTAACACAAGACTCGTAATCTAGGCGTATCTAAATAAACTATTAACACCTAAATTGCCACCCCCCACATTGCAAAGTAACTAAATAATCTATTGACACATAAACCTCAAGCAGTGTTTTTGCTTACACAAAAAAAATACTCTGCCACTTGTAATCTAGCCCAAAATCTTTATGCTGCACATGTGTCATTTATTACTCGTAAATAAGTAACTACTTTCACATAGAAAAAAAAAAGAACAATTATAAAACTTACTTTTCTCCAGCTAACCCTTTATAAGCACTCTCATGGTTTCTTGTCTCCTGTACAGGTCTGAATATCTTTTCAGGCACTGCTTTCGGTCCTTTTTGGCTTGAAACGCAACGCATGCTGCAAATCATTTCTCCAAATATTTTGTTCCTCCAATCTCCTTCAAGTTAATATACTCCCCTTTTTTTCTGGTAAAGTGTTTATCCAGGGTGCAAGTAGTTATTATGTACTCTCTAAGTGAAAATGTATTTTATTTTGGCATCCTAATAAGATATCATTCTAATATAATTGCACAATATTAACCTCACTTTGTAATACCAGCGCATGTATGTGCACTGGTATTACAAGTGAGGTGCAATACGGACACAACCTCACGTTTGCATTGCACAGAAGTGTTGCATTTACAAGATCGGGCTTCCATAGGCTCCAATGGGAGCCTCATTCTGATGCCGTCATACACGGCACATAACCTAAGAGCAGCGAATGGGGTAAGGAGTGCAGCGATCGGAAGCAATTTTAAATATATATGTATATGCTTATATACATATATAATTATGTTTTAATATGTGTATATACACATATTAACACACAAACACACACACACACACACATATATATATATATATATATATATATATATATATTATAAGCATATACATATATTAACTATGAACACGCAGTTCCCATAGACCACAATGTAAAGGCAATTTTCAGTGCCTTTTTTTTTCTAATATCTCACACCTGCCACTTTTAACGCCTTAAAACAGCCTAAGGCAGTATTTCTATGAAAATAAACACTATTATCGCCTAGATTTAGAGTTCTGTGGTAGCCGTCAAAAGCAGCGTTAAGGGCTCCTAACGCGGCTTTTTACCGCCCGCTGGTATTTAGAGTCAGCCAGGAAAGGGTCTAACGCTCACTTCCAAGCCGCGACTTTTCCATACCGCAGATCCCCTTACGTCAATTGCGTATCCTATCTTTTCAATGGGATCTTCCTAATGCCGGTATTTAGAGTCTTGGCTGAAGTGAGCAGTAGACCCTCTACCGACAAGACTCCAGCTGCAGAAAAAAGTCAGTAGTTAAGAGCTTTCTGGGCTAACGCCGGTTCATAAAGCTCTTAACTACTGTGCTCTAAAGTACACTAACACCCATAAACTACCTATGTACCCCTAAACCGAGGTCCCCCCACATCGCCGCCACTATAATAAATTTTTTTAACCCCTAATCTGCCGCCACCTACATTATACCTATGTACCCCTAATATGCTGCCCCTAACATCGCCGACACCTACATAATATTTATTAACCCCTAATCTGCCCCCCCAACGTCTCCGCTACCTTACTTACACCTAACCTAACACTACACTATCAATAAATTAATTAAATAAATTAACTACAATTACATACAATTAAATAAACTAAACTAAATTACAAAAAATAAAAAAAGAATACAAGAATTTTAAGCTAATTACACCTACTCTAAGCCCCCTAATAAAATAACAAAGCCCCCCAAAATAAAAAAATTCCCTAACCTAATTTAAATTACAAAAGTTAACAGCTCTATTACCTTACCAGCCCTTAAAAGGGCTTTTTGCGGGGCATGCCCCAAAGAAATCAGCTCTTTTGCCTGTAAAAAAAACCACAATACCACCCCCCAACATTACAACCCACCACCCACATACCCCTACTCTAACCCAAACCCCCCTTAAATAAACCTAACACTACCCCCCTGAAGATCTCCCTACCTTGAGCCGTGTTCACCCAGCCGGGCACCGATGGACCAAAAGAAGACATCCGGAGCGGCAGAAGTCTTTATCCTATCCGGCCAGAAGAGGACATCCGGACCGGCAGACATCTTCATCCAGGCGGCATCTTCTATCTTCATCCATCCGACGAGGAGCGGCTCCATCTTTAAGACCTCCGGCGCAGAACATCCTTCTTCAACGACGACTACCCGACGAATGAAGGTTCCTTTAAGTGACGTCATCCAAGATGGCGTCCCTCGTATTCCGATTGGCTGATAGGATTCTATCAGCCAATCGGAATTAAGGTAGGAAAAATCTGATTGGCTGATTGAATTTACCAATCAGATTCAAGTTCAATCGGATTGGCTGATCCAATCAGCCAATCAGATTGAGCTTGCATTCTATTGGCTGATCGGAACAGCCAATAGAATGCAAGCTCAATCTGATTGGCTGATTGGATCAGCCAATCCGATTGAATTTGAATCTGATTGGCTGATTCAATCAGCCAATCAGATTTTTCCTACCTTAATTCCGATTGGCTGATAGAATCAGCCAATCGGAATTCGAGGGATGCCATCTTGGATGACGTCACTTAAAGGAACCTTCATTTGTCGGGTAGTCGTCGTTGAAGAAGGATGTTCCACGCCGGAGGTATTGAAGATGGAGTCGCTCCTCGTCGGATGGATGAGGATAGAAGATGACGCTTGGATGAGGATATCTGCCGGTCTGGATGGCTTCTTTTGGCCGGATAGGATGAAGACTTCTGCCGCTCCGGATGTCTTCTTTTGGTCCATCGGTGCCCAGCTGGGTGAACACGGCTCAAGGTAGGGAGATCTTCAGGGGGGTAGTGTTAGGTTTATTTAAGGGGGTTTGGGTTAGATTAGGGGTATGTGGGTGGTGGGTTGTAATGTTGGGGGGGGTATTGTATGTGTTTTTTTGCAGGCAAAAGAGCTGATTTCTTTGGGGCAAGCCCCGCAAAAAAGCCCTTTTAAGGGCTGGTAAGGTAATAGAGCTGTTAACTTTTGTAATTTAGATTAGGGTAGGGATTTTTTTTTATTTTGGAGGGCTTTTGTTATTTTATTAGGGGGCTTAGAGTAGGTGTAATTAGCTTAAAATTATTGTATTCTTTTTTTATTTTTTGTAATTTAGTGTTTGTTTGTTTTTGTAATTTAGTTTAGTTTATTTAATTGTATGTAATTGTAGTTAATTTATTTAATTAATTTATTGATAGTGTAGTGTTAGGTTTAATTGTAACTTAGGTTAGGATTTATTTTACAGGTAATTTTGTAATTATTTTAACCAGGTAGCTATTAAATAGTAAATAACTATTTAATAGCTATTGTACCTAGTTAAAATAAATACAAGTTGCCTGTAAAATAAATATAAATCCTAAAATAGCTACAATATAAGTATTTGTTATATTGTAGCTATATTAGGGTTTATTTTACAGGTAAGTATTTAGCTTTAAATAGGAATACTTTAATAAGAGTTAATTTATTTTGTTAGAATAAAATTATATTTAACTTAGGGGGGGTGTTAGGGTTAGGGTTATACTTAGCTTTAGGGGTTAATACATTTATTAGAGTAGCAGCGAGGTCCAGTCGGATTAGGGGTTAATACTTGAAGTTAGGGAGGGCAGATTAGGGGTTAATACTATTTATTATAGGGTTTGCGAGGTGGGAGTGCGGCGGTTTAGGGGTTAATCCATTTATTAGAGTGGCAGCGAGGTCCGGTCGGCAGATTAGGGGTTAATAAGTGTAGGTAAGGTAGCGGCGACATTGGGGGGGGCAGATTAGGGGTTAATAAATATAATATAGGGGTCGGCGATGTTAGGGGCAGCAGATTAGGGGTACATAGGTATAATGTAGGTTGCGGCGGTGTCCGGAGCGGCAGATTAGGGGTTAATAGTGTACTGCAGGGGTCAGTGATAGCGGGAGCGGCAGATAAGGGGTTAATAAGTGTAAAGTTATGGGTGTTTAGACTCGGGGTTCATGTTAGGGTGTTAGGTGCAGACTTAGAAACAGTTTCCCCATAGGAAACAATGGGGCTGCGTTAGGATCTTAACGCTGCTTTTTTGCAGGTGTTAGGTTTTTTTGCAGCCCAAACTGCCCCATTGTTTCCTATGGGGGAATTGTGCACGAGTACGTTTTTCCAGCTAGCCGCTACCGTAAGCAACGCTGGTATTGAGAGTTGAAGTGGCTGTAAATATGCCTGTACGCTCCCTTTTTGGAGCCTAACGCAGCCCTTCAGAGAACTCTAAATACCAGCGTTGTTTAGAAGCAGCGCTAGAAAAAAAACACGCGAAGCTAACACACCCCTTTGGCCGCAAAACTCTAAATCTAGGTGTATTTATTTTGGGGGTATTTTTGGGGGTATTTGGAGCACTTTTAGGAAAATAATCAGAGATCTGATCTCTGATTAATTTTCTGAGTGCTAATTGCTACCGCAAGCTTGCGGTAGCAATAAGTAGTCACTTATAATGGCTGGTTATTTTTCACGACCCTGCAAACGGGCAAAATTGCTTATTTGCAGGTTCACGATAAAATAGCAACCCACTTGTAATCTAGCCCTATATCTGGACTAATTCTTGTATTTTTTTCTTTTGTATGATGATGATAGTTCATAGGGTCCATAACATGTGGGTTATTATTCCCGCCACTAGGAGGAGGCAAAGAACCCATGCAAGATCTTAAATCCCTCTCACCTCCCAAACTACTTGCTTAAGGATTTATATACAGTATGTGAGCTCAGATCAATGTGAGACCCTTTATCCCTGGGAATATTTTTCATAAAGAAGACAGAAGAGATTTCCAGAAAGCTGAATGATACAGGGGCATGGGAACACTCTGTTATGTGCAGAGTATCTCCCTAGGAATGTCATCCTTAACTACCCTCAGGCATTGTGGGGACATGCCCCTTAGCCTCCTCTTGTGGGACAATGATATTTCCTCAAAAATCCTCTGATGTTCTTGTACGAGCACTGGATTGGGTTTTTACTGGATACTGCTTCAGTTTGAAACCTGGTAAGCCGGTGGAGGGGTGCAACTTCAAGGTTAGTCACTTACCACAGCACAGACATAGCGCACAGGCTAATAGAAGGTACTCTCACACAGGTTCAGCATAGCCAGTGGACTGATCCTGCTCTCCTACTGACACAAAATTTTCCTGAATTAAGGTATGACTGTTCTACATCAATCAGGGGGCATACACAGATTCCTGACCCGCCTTTGCACCCTTTAGCATCCCTGGGACTCTCCTTTTTAATCTTTAAAAAAAAAAAATAGCGGTATGGCTTTGTGCAGTCAGCTGTTCTCTCACAGACCATACAGTTTAACTCTACAATACAGGGATTTTTTTGGAGGTATGTTTTGATGTTTTTTATTAAACTTTATTTCACTGCATTTTCTGATGATTTAAGCCTATCTGAGGCACTGGCAGCATTCCAGATGGTAGCCCCTCCCCCTTATCTTAGCACTCTTTTCATCTTTACCTGCGGTGGATAGCAGCTGAGGAGGAAAGGATTTTCAATCATCTGCCTGTTTTTTCTCATAATATACCGGAATACTGTGTCCTGTCTCTGGAGGAGAGTGAGTAACCATGCAGGTGCTGTCAGGGGGTCAATTGGGAAACTTTCTAGGGCCTAGGTATTTCCTTACCCTTCACATAAAGTGCAAGTGACAGAGGTGTTAATTGGCTAGTGTAGATGGCTTTCTATCATTATTTCACAGTATATGTGTCTTTGTTCAGACTCTGTTATACCGTAAGTTTTGCATACAATTGAACCCAGTGAAACTGTTCCCTCTGAAACTATGTTAAACCCTTTGGCAGAGTGTTCTAATTTCTCCCTGCAGATTTATGTGGGTTGAAAAACTGTTCCAGTGTTCTAGGTTAATCAACTTTGTAATAGTTGTGTGCCTCAATTTTTGCATGCAAATTAGCTGCATTCTACTACTTCCTTTTAAGGAATTATGTCCTGTTGCTGTATATGTTATTCAGGAAGCTACTACTGACTATAACCCTGAGATTAAGAATAATTTATACTGGGCTATGGCAGAATATTTAGCAGCTATTCCCTAGCCAAGTAAGCATAAACACAAGTCTGGGGATTTACCTCAATCTTTTGATGTGAATATGCAAGCTCCTTCCCCTTAACCTCAAATTCCTGTCCTGCTTCCAACACTGATAACTCAAATTCTTCAAGTTTAGATAGGGAAGTGTCATCTGGTGAACAGGACCCTGCTCCTGACTCTGAATTTGACAAAGTTGTGCAGTGGAGCAAATCCGCATATTTTTTCATGAGGTGCTGAGAACTCGGTGTATATATGTGGAAAATCCTGCAGAAAACAAACCTGTAAATAAGTTAAATGTTGTTTTCAAAGCTCCTCTAAAGATTCCAGAAGTATTTCAGGTTCCCAATTTTTTCCCTGACTATATAGACATGGAATAGAAAAAAATAAAAAACTGGTATTACATTTGCTCCCTATCTACAGGTTTAAGAGGATGTACACAATTCCAGAACAGTTGGTGGAATTATGGGAAACCGTACCTAAGGTTGATGGAGCTCTTTCCACTCTTTCCAAACACACTACTATCCCAATGGATGATAGCACATCTTTCATGGCCCTATAGACTATAAAATGCAGTCTTTCCTGAGAAAGCTCTTTTTACAGACAAGTCTTCTGCTTAAACCAGCAGTGTCCATAAGGTGGCTGCGGCAGGGGTAAACTGGTGCCTTTATATGTGACTCAGTAATGTACATCATCAAGATTGATGTAAAAAAATATGTCTATAGCAGTTATTTCAAGAAGGGCCTTATGGTTAAAATCATGGGTAGCTGACATTGTTAAAAAAAATAGATGATTGTCTCTTTCCTTCACAGGAAATATTCTACTTGGTTCTGATTTGGACTCAATTATTAAGAACGTTACTAATGGCAAAAGAGCTTCTGTTCCTCAGGACAAGAAATCTAAGAGAAATAAAAGACCTAGTAATCGGTTTTGTTCCTTAGGAGATCAGTCCCTTGTCTCAATAGTCCAAGCCCTCCAAGCCTGGGAAGACTGGTTCTTCCTGGGCAAAGAACAAACAGTCCAAGAAGTCCAACATCAATTCCAAATCGGCATGAAGATGCAACCCATTGAACATTATCTGTTCTGGTAGACTGATTCTTTCCCATTAGGCCAGGTTTTAGTCAGTGAAGGACCCCTGGGTTCAAAACATCATATCCCAGGGTTACAGAATAGGCTTTCGCTCCAGTCCTCCTCCAGGACGATTCCATCTCTCTCATGTCCCCAAAAATACTGTAAAAGAAGCTGCCTTTATGCAATGCGTTCATGATTTAGTGGATATAAGAGTAATTTTCCCAGTACCTGTTTCTCAACAGGGTCAGGGGTTTAACTCCAATCTGCTTACTGTTTCAAAGACCATTTTAGACTTGAAAACCCTGAACAAGTTTCTTAGGGTTCCCACTTTGGAGATTGAAACAATTTGCACAATTTTACTTTTAATCCAACAAGGTCAATACATGTCTACTATAGACCTCAAGGATGCATAGCTGCACATTCTTATATACAAAGATCACCATCAATCCCTAAGGATTGCATTCCTAGACAAACACTATCAGTTTGTCATCTTTCCATTTGGTCTGGCTACAGCTCCACACATTTTTACAAAGATGGTATCTTGGACTAAATCTTCAGAAGGCATATTTGTCTCTGCAATGTGCTTCATTTCCATCAATAGCGCAATGCATGGAGGTAGTGGTTCTTAAGGTTGCGGTTTTGGGTGCAGTTTTCTTTGCCTGCCTCCATTTGCAACTCCTTAATCAGTGGTCAAAAAAGTATCTGCAATCGAACAGGATTGCTCTGGATTTGTCCATCAGACAATCTCTCCCTTGGTAGATACAAGGCCCTTCTTTGACCCTTGTGGCATCTTTTCTTTGCCCATCATGGGCTATTGTGACAATGGACACCAGTATTTCAGGTTAAGGAGCAGTCTGGAATTCTCAAAGGGCGTAAGAAGTTTGGTCCCCTCTAAAGGCAATTCTTGAACTCCAAGTGATTCTTCAGGCACTTCAGTCATGGCCCCTCTTAAAAGAGGAAAGGTTTGTCCATTTCCAGTCAGACAATATCACGGTGGTGGCCTACATAAATCATCAACGGAGAACTTGCAGTCCACTGGCTATGACAAGGCTTACTTGGTGGCTGGAAAGTTGCCACCTAAAGGTCACAGCTCATTCCACAAGATCTATTGCTATTTCTTGGGCTTTCAAAAATAAAGGCATCTTTGGTTTATATTTGTAAAGCTGCAACATGGTCTTCTCTGCATACCTTTTTAAAATTTTACTGATTTGATGCTTTTGCTTCTTCGCAAGCAGCTTTTGGCAGTAAAATCATTCAGTTCGCAGTGTTCAACAAATAGGAACTGCCATAAAATTGTCCCACCCATTCTGTAACATGGACTATCTGCTTGAGTAATAATCACACTGTCATGGACCCTATGGACTATCATCATACTTGACCCAGGACATACTTGACCCAGGACATACTTGAAAACGAGAGAAATCTCAATGTATCCTTCCTGGTAAAATATTTTATAAATAAATAAATAAATAAAATCATAAGAAAGAAAACAAAATGTATTCTTACCTGATAAATTATTTTCTTTTAGGATGATGTTTATCCATAGGCCCTGCCCATTTCAATTTTTTTGCGACAGTATTAATCTGTACCTTTATAGACCCTGCTTTTGTCTTACCTACCTATCTGTTTCCCTTTCTCTGCTCGGCTATATGCTAAACTGAAGAGAGATGGGAGGCAGGAGGGATTTTAACTATTTTCTGGGTTCTTGGCCTCCTCGTAGTGGCGAATCATCATCCTGAAAAAAAAAAGAATTTCAGGTAAGCATACATTTTGTTTTCATAAATGTGCATAATATAATCTTGAAATTTTTTTTTTTTTCTTTCAAACAAGCTTTATTAAATCAAAATAAAATTGAGTTTCATACATACAGTGGTAAGCTTTAAATAATCTTTACATAGCAGACAATAAGAGAAATGTATAGTACACATAAAACATTGTATGCTACTCCAAGCTATACAGACTCCCATCTTTGGGTCGCCACTGTACATCATGATAGACTTTATGCTTGTGATATTTTTGAATTTTTCTTTCTTTACTCCTCTCCTTCACAATCAAAATAGAACATGAATATTGAAGTATTGTGTGTCAATAAACAAAACAAAAAAAAAAACAAAAAAGAGGACGGGGAGCAGAGAGGGGGGAAAGGTAAGGGGGGTAGGGTGGGAGGAGCCGTGGCTATTCCTGCGGGTTAGTCTCATTTTGTTAAATTTCTTGACCTCTCCAAACTGCCAGCATCATTTCATGTGTGCCTATCTTGTTAATTTTGTAGTAGTGAGATCTTCCTAGTGCAAGCAACTCTTCTACCGTATGCACCCACTCCTCTAGCGTCGGTACTACCCCTGATTTCCACCTCCTAGGTATCAGTTTTTTGGCTCCCGTGAGCATTAAGAGCAGTAGTGCCTGTATGTGTGCTATTTTGACCTTGGGCAAGTGAAAAAGAAGGATAGCCTCTGGAGTGTGTGGGATCGTAATTTGCAGCTTGTCTGATATGTTACTGATAACAACACGCCAAAAGTCTTTTATTTTTGGGCAAGTCCACCAAATGTGCAAGAGTGTGCCAGGCTCGCCACAGTCCCTCCAGCACATAGGGCTGACTGCGCGGAAGCATCTATGCAACCTGGTAGGTGTCAAATACCATCTACTTGTCAGTTTTATGTGAATTTCCTGCACGTTGGCAGATATAGAAGAACGTTTAGTGAGGGAAAAGGATCTGAGCCAAGTATCATCATCTATGTCCCTACCTAATTCCCTGTTCCAGGCCAAGGTATAGGAGGGGAGGGTTGCGTCGGGAGGGGTGGCAAGAAGCCTATATATCAGGGATATTAGGCGCCTGGATGGATTATGAGTTGTGCATAGACTTTCAAAGGTCGTGAGTTCTCGCATAAAGTGTGCTCTGCTCTTGTGGTGTGTAAGATAGTGTTGCAGTTGGTTATATCTCATCCAAGATTGGAATAGGTTTCCAAATTTCTCTACCATCTCGTGTGGGGGTAGTAATTTACCATTCTCTACTGCGGAGTATAGAGTGCCTTCTCTCAAAGGGTAAGGTTTGCTCATCTGAGTGCCCAAGTACGAATATGGGAGGTCCGGATTTTCAATTATAGGTAAAAGGGGTGATTGCCCCGGGGATATATGTGTACAGGTATTAACTGTATTGTCCCACACCCTGAGTGTTTCTGCAATGAAGCTAAATTTGCCTAGAATTTTTGGTCATTGCGATGGAGACATAAATGCCAGTGTAATCCGAATTTGGCCTACTATTATCACCTCCCGAAGATCCACAAAAATTTGGTGGATCCTCCTGGGAGGCCTATTATTTCGGGTATTGGCAATCTCACATGTAATCTATCCGAATATGTGGATCAATTCCTAAAAAAATCAGTAGTCACTTTAACTTCATATATTCAAGATACTCCGGATCTTATTTATAAGATATCTAAAATTAAGAAGGAAAATAGGAAACTTTTATGGCTTACTTGTGATGTCTCGGCTTTGTATTCAAATATAGCCCATGATTTAGGCACAAATGCCATTGAATACTATTTAAAACAAGACATGTATATGCCAGACAAGCAAAGGAAATTCCTTTTGGAGTGTATCTTATTTGTCCTTAAGAACAATTATTTTGTCTATCAAGAAAAATTCTTTTTGCAGATCAAGGGAACGGCCATGGGGACCAGATTCGCCCCGAGTTTTGCCAATTTATTTATGGGCATGTTCGAGGACAGATACATCTATTCCTCCGACTCGGTGGTGAATCTGGTCTTCTATGGCCGTTTCATTGATGACCTCCTGTTTATTTGGGAAGGCAGCCCTATAGAAGCCCAAAATTTTGTTGATAAATTAAATGATAATGATATGGGTCTGCAGTTTTCATCCAAAATGGATGAAACAAGTATAGACTTTCTGGATTTAATACTAGAATGGGATAATTTAGGCAATATCTCCACCAAAACTTTTTTCAAACCAGTGGATGCTAATAGCTATCTTAATTTTAAAAGCAACCACCACTTACCCTGGAAAAAGAATATACCATACAATCAGTTCTGTAGGTTGCGCAGAAACTGCACTGATTTGAAAACTTTTGATATACAGGCTAACCTTTTAAAAGAAAGGTTTTTGGAAAAGAATTTTCCTAGTAGTTTAATTGAGACCAGCTTTCTTGAGGCCAGAAAGAAATGTAGAGAAGATTTTTTCTTTAAATACACAGGGGCCAACATTGTGACCGACAAAGAAGATAAGCCAAAAAATCCCAGTGAGTCTAATAATACTGGGGTCAGATTTGTAACACAATTTAATAATAACCACAAAAAGATCAAAGGCATTTTAGAAAAATATTGGTATATCCTAGAGAACGATCCATTTCTCACCAACACTTTGAGTAAGCAACCAATATGTACTTTCAGAAGAGCTCCCACCTTAAAAAATAAGCTGGCACCCAGCAAGGTAGTCATGAAAGTACATCAGCCCACAAACAAAGCAAATGGTTATATCCTTAAAAATAGGGACTCCACATTACTAGGCAAACCAGGCTTTTATAAATGCAATCGTGCACACTGTGGCCTATGTGCTTTCACAAATCCAAATAGAATTGAATTTAGTTCATTTACCACAAAAGAAAAATTCAACATCAATTCACATTTTACGTGCGATTCTCCCTTTGTTGTCTACCTCTTAGAGTGTGTATGTGGGCTCCAATACGTGGGGAGGACCTCCAGACCCCTAAAAAAGAGGTGGGGGGAACATAAAAGAAACATAGAAAACAAAATCAAAAACCATAGTATCCCCAAACATGCTAGTCTTTGCCACTCCACACCATCTGATTGTTTTTCTATATTCCCATTAGAACAGATCCTACCCAAGTGGGGCAGAAACAGGTTTTTACATTTGAGACAAAGGGAGACCTTTTGGATTTGGAAACTCAAAAGTCTGTCCCCTGGTGGTCTCAATGCCAATATTGATATGGCAGCTTTTAACTAATTATTTCAAAATTTTCTACAATATTCTGATTATTATATTCATCCCTTTTTAATATTTTTTAAAATTTGATATATTTTACTATATATTATGTTGATTACATAGCTGGAATCTTTATGGATACTTCCACCACTATTGCTTTATGGGAAATTTATTATACCTAATGCCAACAAATACAGATATTACATGACTGGCATTTGACAGATATATCGTATTTCATGTGTGATGCCTTTTGGGTTGTGGTTTCAGCCATACTCATGAGATATGAGACGTGTATGTGTGCATATATGCTTGTATAGTTAGATATTCAACACGCGATACAGACGTGTACTTGCATATGTGTATCTATGCTTTTTTATATATATAATTTATTTTGTAAATATGTTATATAAGTAGGTTTTATCTGCACTCATTTATTTATTTATATAGTTTTACAACTGATTGTGTTAGATTTGCGTGTATACTTTCAATTTTATCTATGTTTTAGAAATATAAACATAGGCTTCCTACATGAGGCTGCTGTATACAGTTTTATGTTGTATTATCAAGTGAATAATACATCATTTGTATCTAGACTGACAGATATTCTAGCTTTACCTGCTTAATGTTTGGTTTTAAGTTTGTGCGATTGGTGTCACCACTAAGAGCTTCCCATTGGAAATATATATATAAACTATTTATTTTCATATATCGTATTTATACTTATATATAGACATATACTTACTGGATCTATATATACTTTATATACGTTCCATAAATATGCTCGGTTAATATAACCCGGCACGGTTTGATTTTGTATGTCTGACACTATTGGCAGTTTTCTACTTACGCTGTCTATATCATACAGAGGCCTGAACATTTTCCCCTCTAACATTGGACAATGATAACCAATGGTAGCTCTAGTAGTGGTCACACCTCCACGCATGCGCTGTTCATTCTAGAAGACGCCGAAAACTCGGCAATAAAAGTTCGTGGTTTTAATTATTTTGTATATTGCACCTGAGGAAACGGTCAGGAGAGACCGAGAAACGTTGTGCTGCTATACTCCAAATAAAGTCTGTTTGCTTTTACAAGACTTTTGCCACGAATCATCATCTTTTATTTATTTATTCATTCATATACTTCACATCTTTATTCAACATTTGGATCCATTTGATACACTGTATCCACTAGTGTATCTACCATTACTAGTGTATCTACTATTATTAGTGGACTAGTATTAGATGATCCGGCTCTGTGAAAAGCCTGTGGCTGGATACTGCATGCTGTTTGCCTATCGCCGCTCCTACACTCCAGAGCTACTCCGACATCCACCAGTGTGAGTTAGCTGGATGACTCCTAACAGTCCAGAAGGCATTTGTGACACTTTTCAAGTGTCATACAGCTTGTAAGTACGGTCTTACTTGTACACTTGGCGTGTTTTAATCATCTGATTGTGCACTATGGTGGCGCCTTCTTTTTTTATCTTTTATAAATGCCAGTGTGCCTACATTGTTAAGACTAAGTATTTGTCCGTCAAGACGTACCCAAGCTTTATGGGAGGTGTTTTGAGCCCATTCTACAATCCTTTGGAGAAAAATAGCTCGTCTGTATGATGCTAAGTCTGGGAAACCCAAACCCCCCTTGTCTCTTGACATGTATAGAGTTTTTCTGGATATGCGTGATTTGATGTTGTTCCAGATAAATTGCTCGAGTAGCTTTTGAAGCTGGTGGAGGTAGTCCTTTGGGATGGGGATTGGGAGTGTTTGTAGGATATATAAAATGTGAGGGAGGATATTCATTTTTATAACCCCAATTTTACCCAGCCAAGATAAAGGCTTGTTCCTCCAGGAGGAGAGGTCCTTAACTATTTCATCTTTCAGGGTGACATAGTTTAGTCTGAATAGTTCACGAGGGTCTTTAGTAAGTGAAACCCCTAAGTATCGTAGTTTTTTTTGCGCACAAGGTATTGAGAGAGCCTCGCATAGTGCTTGCAAATGGTCTTCTGGGGCATTAAAATTTAGTACCTCCGATTTTGTGATATTGAGGTGGAAGTTTGACAGGGAGCCGTATGTTTTTAATTCCTGCAGGAGCGCTGAAATAGAGGTGTCTATGTTGGTCAGTGTTTATAAAATATCGTCCGCGTACAAGGCTTGCTTGTATTCAGACTCTTTAATTTTTATGCCTGAGACTCTATGGTTGTTTCGGATTTTTTGAGCCAGCGCCTCTATAGAGAGGGCAAATAGTAATGGGGAAAGGGGGCACCCCTGTCTCATCCCATTTGATATATAAAAAGTATCAGAGAGTGTGCCGTTAATTCTGACTTTCGCGTTTGGTTCAGAGTATAGGGAAAACACTAGATTCGTAAATGCGCTACCGAAGTTCATGGCCCTCAGAACCCGATGCAAAAAAAGCCAATCGACCCTGTCGAAGGCCTTCTCCGCATCGGTCGAGAAGAGCACCATAGGTATCCCTTCATTACGGGCATATTGAGTCAATTGCAAAATTTTACAGGTATTGTCCCTTGCCTCCCTACCCGGGACAAATCCCACCTGGTCAGTGGAGACAAGGGCTGGGAGATGCTTGCTGAGGCGCTGGGACAGCACTTTGGCCAATATTTTTACATCAGCATTTAACAGCGATATCGGTCTGAAGTGTTCTGGTATAGAATGGGACTTGCCCGGTTTGGGTATTACAGTGATGTGAGCTTCTAATATTGAACGAGACAATTGGGGAGATTCAATCAAGCTATTAAAGAGTTGGATCAAGTTTGGGGCGAGTATGCTGAGGAAGGTTTTATAGTATTTAATGGTAAGCCCGTCTGGGCCCGGGCTCTTTCCGTTGGGGAGTTCTTTGATAGCGTGTGAAAGTTCTTCTAAAGTTATAGGCTGGTCTAGTCTGTCTGAGTCCTCGTTTGTTAAACATGGTAAGTTTAAAGGGGCCAGGTAGTCGTCTATTTCCCTCTCCCTCTCTGAAACTTGAGCAGAGGTGTCATCTTTTTTATTAATGTTATATAGGGCTGTATAGTAGGTGTGAAATGCACTAGCTATCTGCTTACTGCTTTTTAGTTTGGTGCCGTTTCTACTCGTTAAGCTGTGGATGTGGGAGCGGAGTTGTTGTCGTCTTATAGAGCGGGCCAGGAGCTTCCCTGGTTTGTTGCAATTTTCATGGTAGTGTTGCTTAATGGATAGCATCTTACTCTGATAGGCTCCGACAAGGAGCTGTTTAAGGTCTGCCCTGACCCTATTAAGTCTCTGTAACGTCTCGCCTTGCATAGTGTTTTGTTTATGTCGGGATTCCAATTCTGATATCTCTTTCAGGAGAGCTGTGTGTTTGGTTCTGTACTGCTTACGCAGTCTAGCAGAGTGTTTTAGGAATTCTCCTCGTATTACGCACTTATGTGCATCCCATGTAGTGTTTGCTGATGTGAGATCAGGAGTATTATGTAAGAAGTACTCAGTTAGCGATTTATGCAGTTCTGCCTTAACTATGGGGTTTTCTAGGAGAGCGTCATCTAATCTCCAGATAAATGATGTGGGTGGGATGTCTGGCCAGAGTACCTCACATGTGACCGGGGCGTGGTCCGACCAAGTGATGTGTCCTATTTTGCAGTTACCTATCATGTCTAAAACCCACTGAGTCTGTGAATATGTAGTCTAAGCGCGAGTACTTAGCAAAAGGGTGGGAATAATAGGTAAAGTCTTTTGATGTGGGATTCATTACACGCCACGTGTCATGGAGGAGTAAGTCCATAAGTGTTTTTCTGATTGATTTAAGTGTTTTGCCGCCAATGCTTGTAGTGCCATTAGAAGTGTCAAGTAGTGGTTCCAAAGGAACATTGATGTCGTCTGACATAAAGATAGGGCCTTTTGCATTGTCTAGTAGGGACTTTGACAGTCGCTTAAAAAATAAATGCTGATTAGTGTTTGGCGCGTACACCGATGCGAGAGTGATCGGGTGTTCATAGAGAGTGCCTGTTAGTATTAGAAAGCGCCCATCCGGGTCCCTTTCTATGTGTGTAGGTTTAAAAGGGATAGTGTGATGTAGAAATATGCCTACCCCGTTTCTCTTTGTTGTGCCAGATGCCAGAAAGGCAGTGGGATATTGTCTGTTATACCACTTAGGTTCCCTACCTCTCCGGAAGTGCATTTCCTGCAAGAACAAAACATAGCTGTGCAAGTTTTGGAGGTCCCTAAAGGCGATAGAGCGCTTACCCGGGCTATTGAGCCCCTTAGCGTTAATTGTGGTAAAGATGAGGCTATGGGTGTGGAATCTGCTAGCTCATCCACTCATCTTGCTGGTGGTAGAGGGAGGGTATAGGGATGGGTATGGGTCAGGGAAAGGTGGGGTTTTAGGGGGAAAGAGGAGAAGAAAAAAAAAAAAAAAAAAAAAAAGGGAAGTAAGAGTGTGTAAGTTCTAAAAGACTTAGACTATAGAAAAAAAAAAAAAAATTAACTGTAGCCTGACACACTAAGCAAATAAAATACTTTGTATAAACAAATTGAATGATACACAAGATTCAACAATAATTCTGCAAAGATGAAAAATAAAAAAGACAATATATTAAACAAAAAAGGAACGAAAAACGGTACAAAAAGTACTAGAAGGTAACTCTGAGGGTAGTAACCCTGAAAGTGGAGCAACGATAAGAGATATGACTGAACCTGTAAATCCTCATATGGAGGGTCCAGGTGATGGAGTGGCCCCAGGGACCGGCATATATAGTGGTGGGGGGGTTTGGGGATATAGATGTTCAGTAATTAAGGGAGTGTTCACTAAGGTGGTTAGATAGGGTCTTACTCAGCCAGGATCCATTTCTAGTGGTAATCGGGAGTTTTTAAGTGAGTGCCCAGGTGAAAGTATCAGGAGGGGGTTAAGTGTATGTACCACAAATATCAGGCTATGAAAGGGGGGACCGCCAGCATCAAGGCAGCGGAGGATTTTAATTAAAATCTGACCGACTAGATGGTATGCCTCTTAGAAAAGTTGGGCGGAAGACGGCAGAACCCCTGCAGGGGGAGATTATCATTATTGGGCTTTGGTCTACGGGCTGGTACCTCAGGTTGGTTGATGCCAAACTTAGTGGTAAAGCATAAAGATTATAGTAAACAATAGGGTTATAATCAGTAAACTGGAACACAAAGAAAACAGTAATTTCAGAGAACATAAACCTCTAAACAGAAAACTGTAACAATATCATCACCTGACATGCATCTACTCTATTGTAGCAGGCTGGTTTTTACTGTGAACATGAGCTTCAAGGGGCACAAGAATCTGGGGAAAGCTGTGCAGCCAAATGTTCTGTTCAGAAGGGACAACAGAGTAAGCCAAACCTTATGCCTGGAATTGCATTAATAAGCAACAATCTTGGCTATCTTGTCCTCTCATTCTTGCATATAGGAGGACGTGAACTCTAGGTAAAGGGGGCCCAGCTCCCGCCGAGCAGGAAAGGTCAAATTTCCTGGAGCATTTTTAGCTTGTAGAGCTATTCCTTAGAGTGTCCTGAGTATTCACATGGTTAGCAGAACCCGCAGTATTGCCCCTATGTGGGGAGGCCTGTATCTCGTCAAGGTCTGTCAGGAACGCCTGCAGGTCTGCCCCTGGTCTATAGATCAGCGACCTGTTGCCATGGTTGACTATCAAGGATACCGGGAAGCCCCACCGGTAAGGGATCTTGCGATTTCTTAACTGCATTGTGATGGGGGCCAAGTCGCGCCTCTTCTGCAGCGTAGTTGGAGATAAATCTGAGAACAGCTGTATTTCATTATCTGCGTGATGTATAAGGCCCTTAGTTCTAGCACAGCGTAAGAGTTCTTCTTTATCTTTAAAGTTGAGAAATTTTATTATGACATCTCATGGGGGCGCCTTAAGAGGGGGTCTAGGCCTCAAAGCTCTGTGTGCACATTCCATTACAACCTTGGCAGATGTTGGTGTGCCTTTGACCGTGCGGAATAGGCTTTGTAAAAAGCCCTCTATGGCAGGGGGATGCACAGATTCAGGGACCCCTCTGACTCTCAGATTGTTTCGGCATCCCCGATTGTCCAAATCTTCCAGTTTGTCTGACAGAGCTTGTATCATCACCCTGTGTTCTTGTAGTTCAGTGGTGTTGGATTGTAGGTTAACGTCTGTGGAGGCCTGTTTTTCTTCTACCACTGACACTCTTCCCTCTAGGGAGCTAATGTCCTTGCGAAGATCTTGAAACAAGCTGCGCATTTCCAGCAGTACATTTTGTATGTCTTCTTTGGAAGAGAGATGCTGGAGATCCCCTTTGGTGACATTTGCTCCCAGATGAGTTTCGTCAAGGGGATTCTGGGTGATAGGTGCTGATGGATGTGCTTCCATGCTCCTTTTATCTTGGGTGGAATGCTGTTCTATGGGTCTTAGGAATTTGTTCAGAGGTTTTTGGGCAGATCCTTTTTCTGATCTTAGCTGCTTTTTATTAGGCATTCCCTGCAATGATAGGTAATTTATTTAGCATCTGATGTATGTTCAAATCTGCCCTTAGGAAGCGGGTGCCACTACCACAAGTCAGTAATTCACAGAATATGTATAGTTTGTGCAGCCAACTGCCCAGTCTGGATTTACTGGCCTTTACCCCTAATTTGTATTAATGCTGTGTCTGCTATTAGGCTCTTTATGAAGAGCACCTTGGGGTCTGTGTCTTTTACTGTATAGATTATTTGCTGAGGTGCTGCAGCAACTGCTGCCAAGAAAGTGAAGGTGGGGGGAACACTGTACCCACAGTCTATGTGTAAATTGAGCAGCCAGCTGCCAAATCAGGAGTCACAGGCCCCTAACTTAATTGAGTGCCGTGCTTGTTATACAGTGCTGTATATAGTGCGCTCTGAGGTCTGTGCTTTTTAGTATGTGATTTGTTTGCTGCGGTGCTGCAGCGTCTGCTGCCAGGATAGTAGTGGGAGAGGAGACACTGTGCTCACGTGTCTATGGCGGACATCCGCCGGAATGCCAGAAGGGCTCTGAGGGAGAGCGGTGACCAGCTCTGGAGTACGCTGCAGGATCTTGCAGTTTGAGAAGAGCAGGCAAGGTATGTAACGCTTTGGGTTGAAGCCGCTCGGCCCCTCTGCAGTTTCCCCAGAAAGTTGTGCGCTGCAAATGGCGCCCGGTGCAGCGACGAACAGGGCCCTCTTGCTGGCGTGTCTGCTGTGTTCAGTATTCCCTGCAGTTCGCACCAGGAAAGTTAGCAGAAGGATGCTAGGTAGATTCAAACCCCTTATACTTCGATTTAGTTAGTGTTTGGGGTCCCTGGGGCCATCTATAATCATTGCTACAAATCCAGGGTTTGGAGCCTTACTAGTTTGCGGCCATTCACTTGCGTGGCCAAGCTCCGCCCCCGAAATTTATTTTTTTATTTAAAAAGGTGCTGTAATTTTGTTATAGAACATGTTTTAAATTGATATAGTATTTTTTTAACAATGTAACAATTTAAAATATTTTAATGAATTCTATAAAATTGATTTATGTGAAAGTGTTATTTTTCTTTGGTTTATTCATACCTTAATACAGTGTTACTTCTACTGAATTTAACCACTCTCAAAATACAAAGTTTTATTAGTTTGTGACTTTTGAGTCTGTTGATAAATTTGTATTTTAATTATAAAAATGTTATTTGAAAAAAAGTTTCTAGCACCTTGAAACACACTTTGCAAATCACGTCAAGTTTATTTTAAACCAATAAAAATATTTCTACAGCCCCACAAGGAGCTTTGTTAATGGCCCTTTTTAACAAACCGCTTTCCTGTATAAAAGAACAAGGATTCTCATGGGAGAAATAAAATTATATTTGCATTTCTTTATATTGTATTTTCCCTTTGTTAAGCACTTTTTTTAACATGGCTTGTGCAACTGGCAGTGGTAAAACAAAGAGCGGCAAAAATGTGCAGTTTGCTCAGCATCCGAATTATATTCCGGTGGAAAGAGTGCTACAGCACTATGGTGAATTGATTGGCATCAGAGCAAAACAAGTTCAGCCAGCTCAATCCCAAATGACATAAGTTGTAGGCACACAGGATCCTTTGCCTTTGCTTCATCAGAAATGCCTTCTACTATTGGAACCCATTCAATCAGTATTGATAAGTATTGATAAGTATTGATAAGAATTGATAAGAATTGATAAGTATTGATAAGGATGTGTATATGTTTTGACTATAGAAATATAGTGCAAATTTATTAGCTTTTCCCATACAGACAGTGCTAGTTTGTGTGTGCTATATAGATAAATGTTGGATCACTCCAGTGGTTATCTATATTTTAAAACAAATAACAATTTCAAGTGAAATTTCCCTTTATTGTAAAATGAAAACATTCTTGTTATGGTATCCTTCATGGAAATTCACATAATCAACAAAGTATAGATCTATGGTGTGGTTTTTTTTTGTGGTTTTTTTTTTTTTTTTACATTAGAAATAGTTTAGATCTTTATTTATAGTTTGTAACTACATAACAACAAAACTGTATTATTATTTTTTTTATCCAATGTGTTAGGTACACTCATACATGTATTTCTTTATAAACACTTGAGTACATACATTTTAGAAATTGATTAATGTATAATGAACTATTTATTACAAGACTGTGACAAGACTTGTATATATTTGATAGTAATAAGTGATTCAATTTTTTCATTTATAGGTGTGTGTGCTTTGCTGCAGATTATACAAGAAAATCTTGCTCTATACTCATTTTTTTATGTGTACACCAATTTTTGTTACTTTGTAAATGTAACTATTTATGAGATGGATTCAAGTGTATATATTGTTATAAAAAAATAAAATAAAGTGAGTTTGTTTTCTTTAATGTTTTTGCAGATAGTCCAGGTAGTAAAGCCAAAACTATGAACCTAGACTTGGTACCTCTGGCAGAGGATACTTACTTGGAGGAGGTTGATGAAATGATAATTGGTATAGATGTTGCCGTTAATGTCCCCCCAAACTTACCCATTATTATTTCTCCACCACATTTGGTGCAGAGAGAGGAAAATATAAAAGATAGAGAAGCAACAGCACCTTTGCAACAAGTTGAAGAAAGACCAAAAACAGAATTTCATTCCCTGACAGAAATGGCCTCCTCATTCAGAGATGAACAGAGACAGTATTTTGAAAAAAAGTATAGGGATAGAGGAAGAAAAAAAAAGAATTAAAAAGGGAACATAACAATCTACTGAAGGAACAGATTTGGTTACAGCAGGAGTATTACAAGAAAAAACCCCAAAATCAAATAGAACTCCATAATGTGCACACAACACAAGCTCAAAGATAAATGATTTCTACTGCTATTCTGCACAGTAGTTATGGAGAACTTTTATGCATGCATTTGAAGGAGATTTTTAAGTACGCTCTAGGCGAGAAAAAAACCGGATAAATTAGCAATTAGTCGATTTAACGAGGCATTTAATAGAAAACGCAACTGTAGCAATCTAATTATTCCCTTTTTAAAAAGTACCTAGGCCAATGCAATGTGACTACTGGCATTTTACAGTCAATCTCTACTATTTTTGTGCGCATTTAAAATGGATAAATAGGAGCATTTTATTGTGTGTGCATTTTTAAGGTACACAAATAGGAGAACATGAATGATACATTGAGGCCTAAGAATTCCTAATAGTTCATAATGCAATTTAATAATCATCCAGAATATGTAAGCAAGACACAACACTGATCCCTTTAAAATGTCTTCTTTCTTTGAAAAAGCCTCTGACACTGCCTATGACAAGCTCCCCTGAATATTCCTGTAGTGTTTAATAAAAGTTCTAAAAGTTTTTAAAATGTGCAAATTAAAAAAAAACACCTTGCATGAAAAAGTACCAGATCAGTATCTGTGCATATTCTTCTTGATAGTAGTGTCTATTACATGCAGTTATATGAAAAATGGTGTATACTGTCTCTTTAAGGAAAAAAAACATTTTGATGTTATAACCAGAATGGGCATCTTCATAATATTTTTTAAATATTTTATTTACCATCTATATATTTAGATGGCAAGTCTTGCAAAAGATTTTATCACCTGTTGTTTTCAAAACTGAATATGTTTTACATTTAGTTGAAATGCACTTTAGACAGATTCTACAAATATATTTATAAGGCTAAGTGCTGGATTGCTGATGTCCTATATTTTAGTGCACATAATGCAAGTTATGGTTACAAACCTATGCTCAGTGATGCAATAAAATAGCAGTTTGCATATAGTTGGACCTTGTGAACTCTCGCTACACCATCTTTTGTTTGAGCTTAATCTTATATTAAAAAAAAAAACTGTTTTTCATATTGCATCATAAAAAAGTATTTATCTCTTCCTTGAAAGATGGGGGTCTGGCTGCTCTTGGGATCTGGTATCAGTCAGATAACCGTAATAAAGGAAAGTTTAAAATATCAAAATATGTTAGAAAAACTTTGAACAAATATGACTATAAATCTCCTGCAGTGCCTGAGCTATGTTTCTTATCCTTTTCTGAATATGCCTTCATATAAATCTGTACATATGCAAAATAAATGCTAAGGCTAATCAAAGAATTTTTACTTGAGCTGTCAACAAGATAAAAAAGGGAAAGAAAGTTCAAATTAAATGCATTGTCAGGGAACTAGAAAATAAATTCCTAACTCGCCAAGCAAAAGAGAACCCTTCTGATGTTTGTACATCATTCTGAAATCATACATCAAAATCACTTGAATGGCTCTTTCCAATTTAAATATTGCTATGTTATGAGTCATATCCTAAAGTGCCTCTGTCCTTTCTATCTGCATTTTTCAGAGCTCGACCTTCAGTCACATGAATGCACTGGTTATTCAAATGTACTCATAGAAGATAAAGCTAGTTGTAAGGTCCAGCACAAATGCATTAGTAATATTTTTATTTATAAAAAAAAATGCAGCAATTGATTGCCTTTTGAATGAGCAATTTGGTATTTCCACGGCTGGTTCAATTTAAAGAGACGTTAAAGTATTTCATTTTTTATTTTTGTTGCATGTAAAAAATAAATTTTTATTTTTTTATTTTATGTATTTATTTTTAAATGGATGTTGTGGGAATGTTCCTTCCCCTTGTAATGCTTTCTCTGCTCAATTATAGAACTATGAGAACTGTGAGATGTATCCTTAAAGGGATAGAAAAGTCAAATTTAAACTTGAATGATTAAGTTAGAGCATGTCATTTTAAGACACATATCCTACACTAGTTGGAGGTAGTTACTGATTGGTGCCTGCACACATTTGTCTCTTGTGATTGGCTAACTAGGGCCTAGATTTAGAGTTTGGCGGTAGCCGTGAAAACCAGCGTTAGAGGCTCCTAACGCTGGTTTTAGGCTACCGCCGGTATTTGGAGTCAGTCAGGAAAGGGTCTAACGCTCACTTTTCAGCCGCGACTTTTCCATACCGCAGATCCCCTTACGTCAATTGCGTATCCTATCTTTTCAATGGGATCTTTCTAACTCCGGTATTTAGAGTCGAGGCTGAAGTGAGCGTTAGAATTCTAACGACAAAACTCCAGCCGCAGAAAAAAGTCAGTAGTTAAGAGCTTTCTGGGCTAACGCCGGTTTATAAAGCTCTTAACTACTGCGCTCTAAAGTAAACTAACACCCATAAACTACCTATGTACCCCTAAACCGAGGTCCCCCCACATCGCCGCCACTCGATTAATTTTTTTTAACCCCTAATCTGCCGACCGCCACCTACGTTATACTTATGTACCCCTAATCTGCTGCCCCTAACACCGCCGACCCCTATATTATATTTATTAACCCCTAACCTGCCCCCCACAATGTCGCCGCCAGCTACCTACAATAATTAACCCCTAATCTTCCGACCGCAAAGAGCCGCCACCTACATTATAGCTATGTACCCCTAATCTGCTGCCCCTAACACCGCCGACCCCTATATTATATTTATTAACCCCTAATCTGCCCCCCTCAACGTCGCCTCCACCTGCCTACACTTATTAACCCCTAATCTGCCGAGCGGACCGCACCGCTACTATAATAAAGTTATTAACCCCTAATCCGCCTCACTCCCGCCTCAAAAACCCTATAATAAATAGTATTAACCCCTAATCTGCCCTCCCTAACATCGCCGACACCTAACTTCAATTATTAACCCCTAATCTGCCGACCAAATCTCGCCGCTACTGTAATAAATGAATTAACCCCTAAAGCTAAGTCTAACCCTAACACTAACACCCCCCTAAGGTAAATATAATTTAAATCTAACGAAATAAATTAAGTCTTATTAAATAAATTATTCCTATTTAAAGCTAAATACTTACCTGTAAAATAAACCCTAATATAGCTACAATATAAATTATAATTATATTATAGCTATTTTAGGATTTATATTTATTTTACAGGTAACTTTGTATTTATTTTAACCAGGTACAATAGCTATTAAATAGTTAAGAACTATTTAATAGCTAAAATAGTTAAAATAATTACAAAATTACCTGTAAAATAAATCCTAACCTAAGTTACAATTAAACCTAATACTACACTATCAATAAATAAATTAAATAAAATACCTACAATTACCTACAATTAAACCTAATACTACACTATCAATAAATAAAATAAATACAATTCCTACAAATAAATACAATTAAATAAACTAACTAAAGTACAAAAAATAAAAAAGAACTAAGTTACAAAAAATAAAAAAATATTTACAAACATTAGAAAAATATTACAACAATTTTAAACTAATTACACCTACTCTAAGCCCCCTAATAAAATAACAAAGCCCCCCAAAATAAAAAAATGCCCTACCCTATTCTAAATTACAAAAGTTCAAAGCTCTTTTACCTTACCAGCCCTGAACAGGGCCCTTTGCGGGGCATGCCCCAAGAAATTCAGCTCTTTTGCCTGTAAAAAAAAACATACAATACCCCGCCCAACATTACAACCCACCACCCACATACCCCTAATCTAACCCAAACCCCCCTTAAATAAACCTAACACTAAGCCCCTGAAGATCTTCCTACCTTGTCTTCACCTCACCGGGTATCACACCGATCTGTCCTGGCTCTGATATCTTCATCCAACCCAAGAGGGGGCTAGACATCCATCATCCGATGGCTGAAGAAGTCCAGAAGAGGGTCCAAAGTCTTCATCCTATCCGGGAAGAAGAGTAGATCCGGACCGGCAACCATCTTCTTCCAAGCGGCATCTTCTATCTTCATCCGATGAGGACCGGCTCCATCTTGAAGACCTCCATCGCGGATCCATCCTTCTTCTCCGACGACTTCCCGACGAATGACGGTTCCTTTAAGGGACATCATCCAAGATGGGGTCCCTCGAATTCCTATTGGCTGATAGGATTCTATCAGCCAATCGGAATTAAGGTAGGAAAATTCTGATTGGCTGATGGAATCAGCCAATCAGAATCAAGTTCAATCCGATTGGCTGATTCAATCAGCCAATCAGATTGAGCTCGCATTCTATTGACTGATCGGAACAGCCAATAGAATGCGAGCTCAATCTGATTGGCTGATCGGATCAGCCAATCGGATTGAACTTGATTCTGATTGGCTGATTCCATCAGCCAATCAGAATTTTCCTACCTTAATTCCGATTGGCTGATAGAATCCTATCAGCCAATCGGAATTCGAGGGACGCCATCTTGGATGACGTCCCTTAAAGGAACCGTCATTCGTCGGGAAGTCGTCGGAGAAGAAGGATGGATCCGCGATGGAGGTCTTCAAGATGGAGCCGGTCCTCATCGGATGAAGATAGAAGATGCCGCTTGGAAGAAGATGGTTGCCGGTCCGGATCTACTCTTCTTCCCGGATAGGATGAAGACTTTGGACCCTCTTCTGGACTTCTTCAGCCGTCGGATGATGGATGTCTAGCCCCCTCTTGGGTTGGATGAAGATATCGGAGCAAGGACGGATCGGTGTGATACCCGGTGAGGTGAAGACAAGGTAGGAAGATCTTCAGGGGCTTAGTGTTAGGTTTATTTAAGGGGGGTTTGGGTTAGATTAGGGGTATGTGGGTGGTGGGTTGTAATTTTGGGGGGGGTATTGTATGTGTTTTTTTACAGGCAAAAGAGCTGAATTTCTTGGGGCATGCCCCGCAAAGGGCCCTGTTCAGGGCTGGTAAGGTAAAAGAGCTTTGAACTTTTGTAATTTAGAATAGGGTAGGGCATTTTTTTTATTTTGGGGGGCTTTGTTATTTTATTAGGGGGCTTAGAGTAGGTGTAATTAGTTTAAAATTGTTGTAATATTTTTCTAATGTTTGTAAATATTTTTTTATTTTTTGTAACTTAGTTCTTTTTTATTTTTTGTACTTTAGTTAGTTTATTTAATTGTATTTATTTGTAGATATTGTATTTAATTCATTTATTGATAGTGTAATGTTAGGTTTAATTGTAGGTAATTGTAGGTATTTTATTTAATTTATTTATTGATAGTGTAGTGTTAGGTTTAATTGTAACTTAGGTTAGGATTTATTTTACAGGTAAATTTGTAATTATTTTAACTATTTTAGCTATTAAATAGTTCTTAACTATTTAATAGCTATTGTACCTGGTTAAAATAAATACAAAGTTACCTGTAAAATAAATATAAATCCTAAAATAGCTATAATATAATTATAATTTATATTGTAGCTATATTAGGATTTATTTTACAGGTAAGTATTTAGCTTTAAATAGGAATAATTTATTTAATAAGAGTTAATTAATTTCGTTAGATTTAAATTATATTTAATTTAGGGGGGTGTTAGTGTTAGGGTTAGACTTAGCTTTAGGGGTTAATACATTTATTAGCATAGCGGTGAGCTCCAGTCGGCAGATTAGGGGTTAATGTTTGAAGTTAGGTGTCGGCGATGTTAGGGAGGGCAGATTAGGGGTTAATACTATATATTATAGGGTTAGTGAGGCGGATTAGGGGTTAATAACTTTATTATAATAGCGGTGCGGTCCGCTCGGCAGATTAGGGGTTAATAAGTGTAGGCAGGTGGAGGCGACGTTGTGGGGGGCAGATTAGGGGTTAATAAATATAATATAGGGGTCGGCAATGTTAGGGCAGCAGATTAGGGGTACATAGGGATAATGTAAGTAGCGGCGGTTTACGGAGCGGCAGATTAGGGGTTAATAATAATATGCAGGGGTCAGCGATAGCGGGGGCGGCAGATTAGGGGTTAATAAGTGTAAGGTTAGGGGTGTTTAGACTCGGGGTACATGTTAGAGTGTTAGGTGCAGACGTAGGAAGTGTTTCCCCATAGCAAACAATGGGGCTGCGTTAGGAGCTGAACGCAGCTTTTTTGCAGGTGTTAGGTTTTTTTTCAGCTCAAACAGCCCCATTGTTTTCTATGGGGGAATCGTGCACGAGCACGTTTTTGAAGCTGGCCGCTTCCGTAAGCAACTCTGGTATCGAGAGTTGAAGTTGCGTTAAATATGCTCTACGCTCCTTTTTTGGAGCCTAACGCAGCCATTCTGTGGACTCTCAATACCAGAGTTATTTAAAAGGTGCGGCCAGAAAAAAGCCAGCGGTAGCTACGCGGGTCGTTACCGACAAAACTCTAAATCTAGCCGTAGATGTATTCAGCAAGCTGACAATGTTCATTTAACAATCGATAACAAGAGAATGAAGCAAATTTGATAATAAAAGTAAATTAGAAAGTTGATAAAAATTGTATGTTTTTTTTCCAAATCATGAATAAAAATGTTGGGGTTTCCTGTCACTTTAATTAGAATGGTGCAAATAATTCTGCACATATGTTAAAAAGGAGGGCCAGATTACGAGTGGAGCTCTTTTACCCGCGAGCGATAAGGACTTTTTTACGGGTGTTTGTGCAAGTCGGAATTAGTATATACTATTTAGAATATTTTACATTATGTTTCTTAATTTTCAGTAATTTATATACATTTTTTAAAATATTTTATATGTAATTTTTCAATAATGCGCCTTAAAAATCCAAAATTTTCATATGCGCTAACAGACTGTGAAGATCTAAATTGAGAAATGCAAAGCACGAAATGCACATTTTTACGTTCTTATGTTCTTCTCATGGAAAATAATGTACTGGTTTACTGTATATCTGATACTGTTAATGTAAAATACATATTTTTAGGAATAGATATGCAGGTATAGGTATATACACATATATATATATATATAGAAATATGTATTTAAGAATAAAAGGGACATTATCCTGTTAGCGAATAACATTGGGATGTGAATTATGTACTGTAAATATAAAGTAAAACACATATATACATATGTACACACATATATAAGTGCTTTTGAGTCCTTTGCAGTTAAGTAGCTGAAAACATGTAAAATCATTTGTATGCAATATTTATATTTAATAAAGTGCTTAACTATGTATTTATTGAACACATTTTACATTTCAGTGTTCTTCACATAGGGAATATGTTCTTTGTATATATTTATACCTATATAAAATTTTATATATATATATATATATATATATACTGTACATATTTATATATATATATATATATATATATATATATATATATACTGTATATATATATATATATATATATATATATATATATATACTGTACATATATATATATATATATATATATATATATATACAGGTATAGATATATATTTTACCAAAAAAATGATATATTATACTTGGTTAAACCCGATCGGATTTACGCATGAGTTGAGTGTTAATGCGATTGCAATATTCGTAGTTTGGTGAAAACTTTTTACTTTTAACTTGTAATAGACACGGTATCCGACACATGCAAAAAGCTTACTTCTAGCGCAGGTAAATAGTGCTCCACTCATAACCTGGCCCTGAATGTTCTAACCAAGTGCTAAATGTTTGTAAAAAAAAGTAATTTTAAACATTCTGCAATCACAGGGACAGTAAACACATTGAGACATTTATATAACATGCTTAGTTATACATAATGAAAAAGCATTGCAATACATTTATTGTGCCTCTTTTTCTACTCCTCAGAACTTGAAATGTACCCTGCTGACTTATCAAGGCTAATCCTGCTAGATAACTGATAACAACTGAAAGACAATGCATTTTATACAAACTTTATGACAGTGATTAGCTTTCTTGGCTGTGGTTGTATGTGTGTTGTGAGCGTTATTGCACTGATGGTTAGACTTTTTAGTGGGATTCTTCAGTGTAGGATTTTGAATTTCTATGAGTAGAGTGTCTTAGACTGGGTGCCGCAGGTGTGGGCATTGGATGTTTCTATAGGTTGGCTCCATTCATCAGTATTTATTCATTATATTTAAAATTTATTTTAAAAGTTTAATACTTACCTTAACATACTCTGGAGAGTGCGCTAACTCGATCCTCTATTTGCCAGGTCCCTGGCCACCCTAACAGGAGGCTTAGCTTGTTCGGCACTCAGGACCTGCATTAACTTTAGTGCAGGTCCTGGGAGCCAAACGGCTAAGCTTCCTGTTTGCGCGGCTGGGACTCTTGCAAGAAGAGTATTGGGGTTAGCATGCCTGTTACGGTAAGCATGTAGCTATAGGTGAACTTTTCACCTGCAGCTTTTAAACATTTACACTTGTTTAACGAAAATTTGTTTTTAAATAAAATAAAAAATAAATAGTGCAGTCAACAAATATTTGGGGGAAACCAATTTCCTTGAATATTAGGAATACAAATTCTGTACAAAATGACATTTTCTTTCCTGCACATCTCTAAAATTAGTTTTAGGCTTTTAATTAAATACTAGAGATGTGCATATGTTTTGCTACAAATGCACATGTGCAACATAAATTGGACATTTGTTTCATTTTAACAAAACAAATATCTTAAAGGGACAGTCTAGTCAAAATTAAACTTTCATGATTCAGATAGGGCATTTAATTTTAAACAACTTTCCAATTGACTTTTATCATCACATTTGCTTTGTTCCCTTGGTGGTATTTTTAAAACACTAAACCTAGGTAGACTCAAACTGATTTCCAAACCGTTGAACACCGCCTCTTAGCTCAGAGCATTTTGAAAGTTTTTTTTACAGTTAGACAGTATTAGTAGATGTGTATCATATAGATAACATTGTGCTCACTCCTGTGGAGTTATTTAAGTCTGCACTGATAGGCTAAACTGCATGTCTGTCAAAAGCACTGAGATAAGGGGGCAGTCTACAGAGGCTTAGATACAAGGTAATCACAGAGGTAAAACCAGGGCCGATGCTAGGATTTTTGGCCACACAGACGAGGATACATTTTGACGCCCCCCCAAGATTACATACCATTCTATTGCTAGTTAAAGGGATATGAGACCCACATTTTTTAGAGCATGATATTGTAAGCAACTTTCTAATCAACTCCTATTATCAATTTTTCTTTGTTCTTGTGGTATCTGTATTTAAAAAGCAGGAATGTAAGCTTAGAAGCTGGCCCATTTTTTTGTTCAGCACCTGGGTAGCGCTTGCTTATTGGTGGCTAAATTGGTGGTAGTGCTGCATAGCAAATCAGACAGTGGTTGTGCTGCATAACACACATATATATATATATATATATATATTTTTGTATATATATATATGTATATAGTCAGTGGTCTGAGGACGGGGGTAACCCCGAAAACGTTAATAAGGAAATAAAGTGATATATACTTTTTATGGTGAGTGCCTTCCCTTTGCCTGTTTTATATATATATATATATATATATATATATATATTCCTCGTTTGCAAGAAGGCACTCACTGGTCTTAGTAAAAAACAACTTTTAATTCATATATTTAAAAAGCAAATACATCCATAACGTTTCAATGTCGTTGTGACATCTTTGTCAAATGTTCTGCTAACATCACCAATATAGGACAATCATGTTGCCAAAGTAGAAAATCGCTAACAACATACATCTATATACAACCTTATATACACATTCATATTCACATTTTCCCGCTCCGCAGTTCCTCCATCTCCCCCCTGACGTCATCACGCTCAAACGTGGGCGTGAGCGTGAAACGTCATTCGGTTCTGATTGGCTATGTGTCTCCATGGCAACCGCTTGTATACACACTACGGTATGTCTTTCTTAGCCGCTCCTACTGTTGTCATCACGCAACAGCGTGATTATAGCCTTATCGTGTAGGCTGATCAGCAGGCGGTTGTCATGGGAACCCCCAGCCAGGAGAAACATAAACACCAACAGACTGTGTTAGTCCTAGTATAAGGCGTATGTGTTCAGATAGGCATCGAACGATATGACAGCTTGAGGATGAAGATAAACTTCATGTGAAGCACAACAGTGCTCTTCAATTGAAAATCCACAAGTGGTTTAACCGCGATCGATACCATTCCCACACATAACAGCCCAAAAATAAAAGGACACTTTAAATATAGATAAAATTAAAAACAATATAACAGTTTAGCAGATATCCCCTATGCTAATAGTTTGCAATCCCTGCATGACATAGTTAACACTATATTTCTTTATTAATCATAAACTCTAATATGTACACTTGGCTCTATTCTTGTATATACTTTTGATACATTAATAACCATCTCCTTCATGCCTGATTGGAATAGATAGAAACCAGTGTGTACCCACTAGAATGAAGATTCATGTAGGTTCCTGGAATATATTCCTACACATTGGGGTGGTAAATCAAAGTATATGTCCATGTTCAGTTTATGGGTTATTTTGTGTAGAGTGGTCCAAAGTCCAGATTAGTATTTAATCCCTTTGGTATGACCGTGTCCAGCATGTGAATCCATTTAGTTTCTCTCTGGAGCAATCGATTTGCTCTGTTGCCACCTCTTGGTAATGGTGGAATGTGGTCTATGACCATCGTTTTCATACTCGAGACACTATGCCTGTGTTGTGCGAAATGGCGTGCTACAGGCTGATCTGAATCACCCGATTTTAAGGCTTCGCGGATGGCACATCGATGGTTTGCCATCCTATCTCTGAAGCTCGTGACAGTTTTCCCGATGTACACCAGGGAACATGGGCAAATCAGCATGTAAATGACATGCATGCTGGTGCAGGTCAGTCGATGACGAATAGTGTAACGTTTGTTCGTATGTGGATGTTGAAAAGTCTTCCCTCTTATCATGCCATTGCACGTCGTACAGCCACCACAAGTGTAACAGCCTTTACTTGAGGGCTTCAACCATGTATCTTTCTGGTAACAGCTGACTGGATAAGTCTTCACTAACAGATCACGTAAATTATCAGCCCGTCTATGCACCATACGTGGTGGCCTGGTACCATAGGAAGGGAGCGTCATATCCGTTTCCAGGATTGACCAGTGTTGACGTACAGATCTGGTCAATTTCATACTCATAGGAGTATAAGTGCTGATAAAGTTCTGTTGAGTTGTGGTAATGTTTTTTGGTTTATTCGCATTGGTGGCCGTCCCATCCAATAACTCCACTCTTATGTTATGGACCAATCTACTATCATAACCCCTCTTTACTAGCTTGTCTTCCATCTCATCCAGTTGTTTTAACATTGTGGGTACATCACTGTTGTTACGGATGACCCTAGTGAGTTGTGATTTTATAAGCCCTGTTTTTTGGTGCCTAGGGTGAAAGCTGTTAGCTTCCAACAAAGAATTATGGTCAGTTTCCTTAGTATATAAATATGTACCAAATATACACTGTTCATCATCTAATACCTTAATTATATTAAGGTCCAAAAAATGTACCTCAGTATCACTGTACTCAAGTTTAAATCTGATGGGACAGTCCATGGAGTTCAAACCTGACACCCATTGCTCCAATTCAATCGCATCCCCTCTCCACACCAGGAACACGTCATCAATGTAACGTACGTAGTACCTGATGTGGGGATGGGCATAGGGTTTCATGGCCTGCTGTTCGTACCATGCCATGTACAAATTTGCATATGAGGGTGCCATGTTTGAACCCATGGCTGTCCCAGAGATTTGTAAGTAGTAGTCACGTTCAAACCTGAAATAATTCTTGTCCAAACATAACATGACTAATTCGCACAAAAATTCCACAGGTGGCCCTTCATACAGAGGATTGCCAGTCACCATGGATCTGACAGCCCCCACTCCCCCCTCATGAGGGATGGAAGTGTATAGACTGTCAACATCCATGGTGACCAACAAATCATCTGCATTTAAATCAGTGTAACTCCTAAGAGTTTGTATCAAATTTGCTGAATCCTGTAGATATGCAGGGATGCCTTTACCTACAGGTTGTAGATGGAAATCAATAAACATAGATAGACTGGATAATAGAGAATCCCTGGCAGACACAATCGGTCTGCCAGGGGGATTTTCAAGAGTCTTGTGCACTTTTGGCAACAAGTATAGCACTGGAATCTTTGGATGATCAATAATTAAAAAATCAGTTTCCTGTTCAGAGAGTATCCCTGATTCCAGACCCATACGTATCTGTTGGTCTATAACTCTTTTATAAATGGCTGTAGGATTACCTTTAAGTTTCAAATATACCCCTGTGTCTGAAAGTTGACGTAGAGCTTCTGCCCTGTAGTTAGTATAATCCTGTATGACTATAGAGCCACCTTTATCCGCTGAGTGGATAATAATTGAATTATCATCTCTCAACAATTTAATTGCTAATCTTTCCTCAGCATTTAAATTAGGATACACAGTATCTGTCTTAGAGCTATTGATGTCATGGCATATCATTCTTGTGAATCCCCTGATAGAATGATGTGTTCCAGGGGGTTCAAAAGATGATGGTTTCCTGAATGTAGGCATAGGTCCCATGGTCTCATTCTTAAATAACTCTTTTAGTTTTAGTTGTCTCTGGAACTTATGAATATCTACCATAGTGTTGAAAGTGTCACAATTAGGGGTAGGTATAAAAGAGAGACCTCGATTAAGGACAGAGATTTCACTTTTACTCAATTCTCTTGAGCTAAGGTTAAAGATGATATTTACTTTTTCTTTATTACTTTTTTGCGTGTGTCTCCCTCGCCTATTATGTGGTCTTCTCTTTCTTTTATATCCCTCTGACCGGGTAACGGCGGCTTTGCCGTGGATCTCGTGGCCACCCCAGAAAAAGACTGCTGTTGTGAAGTCCCTTTTGCATTGGCCCCTGAACTCTCATTGCCAGATGAGTCCCCCCCACTGCTGTCAACAATAATGAGTGTGTTCCTACCACGTGTGTTTCTACGTTTGTGTCTGGGCAATTCATCTTTACCATATAACCAACGATAAACATGTTATATCTCTGTAATCATTTTCCACCGTGTTTAGTTTCTTATTCTTAAACATTATTAACTAATTTCTGTATTTAGTTACCATGTTGTCTAGTTTGGTAACCCAATCTTGTGAGTTGTCATCCACCATAATCTGATAGTTCTGCAGCTTGGTGGCTTCAATTTATATTTTAATTTTTGCTTCCAGTCTACTGACCTCCTCTATGACTAAAAGTAATAAGTCATAGGAGCACTTATTCAATATTGCACACCACTTTCTGCAGAACTCCATATTCTGGCGGCCTAATGTAGGTAAATTTTTTATTCTGAAGCCCCTTGGTATATATTTTTTACGGTGATACCCTGAGAGGTACACCGCATGTAAGTGGTAGTCTATCTCTTTCTTTCTTAGATTTAACAATTTATGGTATATATTTATAGGGGTATCTCCCCTTAACTCACTCAGGTCATCCACAACTCTTATTCTTTCGGCGTCTTCATCTGTGAATCCTAGAGCCTCTGTATTAAAGTCCTCATCCATATAAAGATTCTCCATATCCGGTATACTAGTTGCCATGTTGAAGTCAATGTCTGTCAGGGTTTGCAAACAAGCACAGGTAAAATGAGCCAAACAGTGTTAGTGATTTCTTCTCTCTGATAACACTTTCAATCATATCATAAACATCTTATTCAAAAAGTGGAGTGCCTCATATCATAAATCAAAATACAAATATCCTCCAAAAAGAGATAAGCACAGTCTTACATTACCACAACTGCCAGGGTGCACTTCACATAAATTGTATCCATTCCTCGTTTGCAAGAAGGCACTCACTGGTCTTAGTAAAAAACAACTTTTAATTCATATATTTAAAAAGCAAATACATCCATAAAGTTTCGATGTCGTTGTGACATCTTTGTCAAATGTTCTGCTAACATCACCAATATAGGACAATCATGTTGCCAAAGTAGAAAATCGCTAACAACATACATCTATATACAACCTTATATACACATTCATATTCACATTTTCCCGCTCCGCAGTTCCTCCATCTCCCCCCTGACGTCATCACGCTCAAACGTGGGCGTGAGCGTGAAACGTCATTCGGTTCCGATTGGCTATGTGTCTCCATGGCAACCGCTTGTATACACATTACGGTATGTCTTTCTTAGCTGCTCCTACTGTTGTCATCACGCAACAGCGTGATTATAGCCTTATCGTGTAGGCTGATCAGCAGGCGTTTGTCATGGGAACCCCCAGCCAGGAGAAACATAAACACTAACAGACTGTGTTAGTCCCGTATGTGTTCAGATAGGCATTGAACGATATGACAGCTTGAGGATGAAGATAAACTTCATGTGAAGCACAACAGTGCTCTTCAATTGAAAATCCACAAGTGGTTTAACCACGATCGATACCATCCCCACACATAACAGCCCAAAAATAAAAGGACACTTTAAATATAGATAAAATTAAAAACAATATAACAGTTTAGCAGATATCCCCTATGCTAATAGTTTGCAATCCCTGCATGACATAGTTAACACTATATTTCATCCAACCATGGATGTTGACAGTCTATACACTTCCATCCCTCATGAGGGGGGAGTGGGGGCTGTCAGATCCATGGTGACTGGCAATCCTCTGTATGAAGGGCCACCTGTGGAATTTTTGTGCGAATTAGTCATGTTATGTTTGGACAAGAATTATTTCAGGTTTGAACGTGACTACTACTTACAAATCTCTGGGACAGCCATGGGTTCAAACATGGCACCCTCATATGCAAATTTGTACATGGCATGGTACGAACAGCAGGCCATGAAACCCTATGCCCATCCCCACATCAGGTACTACGTACGTTACATTGATGACGTGTTCCTGGTGTGGAGAGGGGATGCGATTGAATTGGAGCAATGGGTGTCAGGTTTGAACTCCATGGACTGTCCCATCAGATTTAAACTTGAGTACAGTGATACTGAGGTACATTTTTTGGACCTTAATATAATTAAGGTATTAGATGATGAACATTGTATATTTGGTACATCTTTATATACTAAGGAAACTGACCGTAATTCTTTGTTGGAAGCTAACAGCTTTCACCCTAGGCACCAAAAAACAGGGCTTATAAAATCACAACTCACTAGGATCATCCGTAACAACAGTGATGTACCCACGATGTTAAAACAACTGGATGAGATGGAAGACAAGCTAGTAAAGAGGGGTTATGATAGTAGATTGGTCCATAACATAAGAGTGGAGTTATTGGATGGCACGGCCACCAATGCGAATATACCAAAACACATTACCACAGCTCAACAGAACTTTATCAGCACTTATACTCCTATGAGTATGAAATTGACCAGATCTGTACGTCAACACTGGTAATCCTGGAAACGGATATGACGCTCCCTTTCTATGGTACCAGGCCACCACGTATGGTGCATAGACAGGCTGATAATTTACGTGATCTGTTAGTGAAGACTGATCCAGTCAGCTGTTACCAGAAAGATACATGGTTGAAGCCCTCAAGTAAAGGCTGTTACACTTGTGGTGGCTGTACGACGTGCAATGGCATTATAAGAGGGAAGACTTTTCAACATCCACATACGAACAAACGTTACACTATTCGTCATCGACTGACCTGCACCAGCACGCATGTCATTTACATGCTGATTTGCCCATGTTCCCTGGTGTACATCGGGAAAACTGTCATGAGCTTCAGAGATAGGATGGCAAACCATCAATGTGCCATCCGCGAAGCCTTAAAATCGGGTGATTCAGATCAGCCTGTAGCACGCCATTTCGCACAACACAGGCATAGTGTCTCGAGTATGAAAATGATGGTCATAGACCACATTCCACCATTACCAAGAGGTGGCAACAGAGCAAATCGATTGCTCCAGAGAGAAACTAAATGGATTCACATGCTGGACACGGTCATACCAAAGGGATTAAATACTAATCTGGACTTTGGACCATTCTACACAAAATAACCCATAAACTGAACATGGACATATACTTTGATTTACCACCCCAATGTGTAGGAATATATTCCAGGAACCTACATGAATCTTCATTCTAGTGGGTACACACTGGTTTCTATCTATTCCAATCAGGCATGAAGGAGATGGTTATTAATGTATCAAAAGTATATACAAGAATAGAGCCAAGTGTACATATTAGAGTTTATGATTAATAAAGAAATATAGTGTTAACTATGTCATGCAGGGATTGCAAACTATTAGCATAGGGGATATCTGCTAAACTGTTATATTGTTTTTAATTTTATCTATATTTAAAGTATTTAAAGTGTCCTTTTATTTTTGGGCTGTTATGTGTGGGTATGGTATCGATCGCGGTTAAACCACTTGTGGATTTTCAATTGAAGAGCACTGTTGTGCTTCACATGAAGTTTATCTTCATCCTCAAGCTGTCATATCGTTCGATGCCTATCTGAACACATACGCCTTATACTAGGACTAACACAGTCTGTTGGTGTTTATGTTTCTCCTGGCTGGGGGTTCCCATGACAACCGCCTGCTGATCAGCCTAAACGATAAGGCTATAATCACGCTGTTGCGTGATGACAACAGTAGGAGCGGCTAAGAAAGACATACCGTAGTGTGTATACAAGCAGTTGCCATGGAGACACATAACCAATCGGAACCGAATGACGTTTCACGCTCACGCCCACGTTTGAGCGTGATGACGTCAGGGGGGAGATGGAGGAACTGCGGAGCGGGAAAATGTGAATATGAATGTGTATATAAGGTTGTATATAGATGTATGTTGTTAGCGATTTTCTACTTTGGCAACATGATTGTCCTATATTGGTGATGTTAGCAGAACATTTGACAAAGATGTCACAACGACATCGAAACTTTATGGATGTATTTGCTTTTTAAATATATGAATTAAAAGTTGTTTTTTACTAAGACCAGTGAGTGCCTTCTTGCAAACGAGGAATGGATACAATTTATGTGAAGTGCACCCTGGCAGTTGTGGTAATGTAAGACTGTGCTTATCTCTTTTTGGAGGATATATATATATATATATATATATATATATATATATATATATATATATATATATGCACACAGGTTTTTATAAAATTACCCAAATTACCCAAATCTAATTGATTTATTATTACCAGTAATACCAACTGCCAGTGACAGACGTGAATGAGGGGTCAAAGTGTGAGTGACATGGAGATAGAGCCACTGACTGCCCCAGAGGACTTACCTCCTCCATTTCTTCCCTGCGGAACTTCTCCGGGTGGGAGCAGCTGGACACACCAGTCAGTCAGTGCCTCAGTCTGAAGCTTTAGTGGGATGATCATGCCAGACCAGCAGCCAAAGTGAGTTGCCAATCCGCCCTAAAGGAGCACAGAAGGGAGGGAAGCCTGCAGCACATGTAACCCACCCCTGCCCTGTGTTTGCTAAAACCAAGAAGCGTTGCTGAATGGGGGGCAGGGCCTGGTGGACTCCAAAGCATTTGCGGCGCCTGTGACAGCTGACTAGCTGAGTGACACAGACTTCAGGCTTAGCTATATAATATGCATTGGTGTTTCGTGGCAGCCATCACAGCCATGAGCCAAGTCCTGAATAAATTTAATGACTGGCTATTTGGCAATATATGCTGCGCTGCACAGCGCAGCACACAAAGTGTTGGCTGCCTGGCTGTCTGGGGTAAAAAGTCTGCACGAGTGCACATCAGTCACATACAAAATACTGTTTGACATGCAGACTAATTTTTTTTAACCCAGACTGTCAGACAGGCAGCCAACACATTGTGCATATATTGCAAAGAGCCCATCATTAAATTTATTCAGCCATTGTTTGTTTCCGCTCCAAGTGCGCCCCCTGCTTGGGCACATTAAGGCGGTTACCTAGTCTGCCTGTATGCAAGTGCCGGACCTAGGTAAAACATATATTGATATAACTGTGTTGGTTGTGCAGAACTGAGGAATGTATAATATAGAGATTATCTATCTTTTTAAACAATAAACATTCTGGTGTAAACTGTCCCTTTAATGAATGCACCAATAAAATTTAAAGAAAAAAAAAATGATGAAAATTGTGAGCATCTGATCATTTTATTTAAATTACCTTGAAGGGGTTAAATACTTTAGTGCACTAGAAAGCTGTGCTAACCCACTCCTCTTCTTCACCCCCCCTCCTATTATCTTGGCCGGAGTTCTATGAAAAAGAGGTTAGCCACCAGTAATAAAAATTCCCCTGTAGTTTTGGAATACTTAGATTTGTTTAACTAAATCTTTTTGTAAATGTTTAACAAATGTTAAGTATTCATTTTGTTTAAAATGAAACAAGTACAGAATAGTGCAGTCAACAAATATTCGAGAAAATACATTTCCCTGAATATTCATTTCAAAAAATTTGGACGAACCAAATTTTTCTGGGATGCTCAAGTCTAGTAATTACTGACAAACCCATTAAAGTTTTTTAGTCCACAAAAAAAATTACTATTGTGATGACCCTGTCTATATCAAACCTGAATAAATGTTCATTAAACTATTATGTTCATTTATTCATTATGTTTTACATGTTTCAGTTGACTGATGCTGTTGTCCTTTTTGTTTTTAAATAAAGTCTGCTCTGTCTATAATTAAAGGGACAGTCTACTCCAGAACGAATAGGATAGATAATCCCTTTATTTCCCATTCCCCAGTTTTGCACAACCAACACGGTTATATTAATACACTTTTTAGCTCTGTGATTACCTTGTATCTCAGCTTCTGCAGACTGCCCCCTTATCTCAGTTCTTTTGACAGATGCATTTTAGCCAATCAGTGCTGACTCCTAGGTAACTCCATGGGAGTTAGCACAATGCTATTTGTATGACGCACATGAACTAACAGTTTCAAATTGGTAATAACTGTCAAAATACACTGAGATAAGAGACACTTCAACGGGTTAGAAATTAACATATGAGCCTACCTAAGTTTAGCTTTGCACAAAGCATTTCCAAGAGAGCAAAGCAAATTTGATGATAAAATCAATTGGAATGTTGTTTAAAATTGCATTCCCTATCTGAATAATGAAAGTTTAATTTTGACTAGACTGTCCCTTTAACCAGTCTTTTTTACACTGAGCGCTGTCTCTTTTATTCAGGGTATTCTGGGGTCTATTCTACAAAAATATCTCCAACTTGCTTTAATTACATAACTGTCCTGTAAGAAATAATACTGCAAGTTCCAGCTGACTGAGTTACTACTACTGATTCTAACCCCCCTTCAGCCTAGAGGGAGAGAGAGAGACGTTAACTGAGACCAGGTTCTAGGGGGAGTAGGGCTGACAACAGGTTCCAGGGGGAGTAGGGCTGACAACAGGTTCCAGGGGGAGTAGGGCTGACAATAGGTTCCAGGGGGAGTAGGGCTGACAACAGGTTCCAGGGGGAGTAGGGCTGACAACAGGTTCCAGGGGGAGTAGGGCTGACAACAGGTTCCAGGGGGAGTAGGGCTGACAACAGGTTCCAGGGGGAGTAGGGCTGACAACAGGTTCCAGGGGGAGTAGGGCTGACAACAGGTTCCAGGGGGAGTAGGGCTGACAACAGGTTCCAGGGAGAGTAGGGCTGACAACAGGTTCTAGGGGGAGTAGGGCTGACAACAGGTTCCAGGGGGAGTAGGGCTGACAACTTTTCTTTAAAAAAATAAAGGAGATTTAGGAATTAACAACATTTCACACAAGAAATCTGCAAACAAGTTAATGTACCATAATGTAATGCAGATATATGGTACATGTGAAAATAATTACTGAATTTAAATATTATACAGCTATCATGTGCATGAAAAGCATATACACAACACAAGATACATTGATATACTTTCATGATTTAAGTAGAACATATCATTTTAAACAACTTTACATTTTACTTCAATTATCAAATGTGTTTCATTCATTTGTTGAAAGAACAGCAACACACTACTGGTTTCTAACTGAACACATGGGTGAGCCAATGACAATCGGTATATATATGCAGCCACCAATAAGCAGATAGAAACTAGGTTCTTTAATGCTCCTGAGATTTACTAGATAAAGCTTTCAGAAAAGGATAACAATAGAAGGAAGCAAAATAAATAATAGAAGTACATTGGAAAGTTATTTAAAATTGTATGCTCTGTCTAAATCATGAATGTCTAATTATGACTTACTGTCCCTTTAAGAGGCAGTGTTAAAAATCATTATATGCCCTATTCATATCAGGTCAAGCTCCCTCTGACTAATTCATTTTGCAAATAATCAATAGGACTGTAATGTATATAACATATAATACATTAGAGTCCTATTAAATAATTAAAATGTTAATGAATTTCATTTTATAACATTATTATAGATTATTTTTGTTAATTATAACTTTTAAAATTCATGTCACTGATATTAGTGCATAGGGAGAACACAGGGTATACACACAGCTACCTGTATAGGGACAGCAGTGTATACTCACAGCTACCCATATAGGGCTACTTTTTACAGGTGTCAGGCTGCGCTGGTATTACGAGTTGATAGTAAAAAAGCCGAACTTACAATATTGCACACACGTTCACATATTCCCTATAGAAGTCAATATGTCATGTGCGCTAACCTGACATGAAAATATGAATATTTCAGATTCCAATGTTCTTCACATAGTAGAATATGTTCTATTTATTCATAAAAAACATATTTTCATATATGAAAAAGAAGCGGAAAAAAAGGAAAGATTTTCCACAAAAAAGGATGCATGTGTAGCCCTCTCTGCCCAGACTAGTCAGCAGGAGTTACCAGAAAGGGTTAAGATATAACTTTTATTGAAATGCAATACATTAAAATAGGGTCACACATAATTTAAAAATAAAGGACATTAGCAACGTGATAAAGTCTAATGGCTAGATTTAGAGTTGGGCGGTAGTCGTCAAAACCAGCGTTAGAGGCTCCTAACGCTGGTTTTTACCGCCCTCTGGTATTTGGAGTCAGTCAGGAAAGGGTCTAACGCTCACTTTGCAGCCGCGACTTTTCCATAACGCAGATCCCCCTACGCCATTTGCGTATCCTATCTTTTCAATGGGATCTTTCTAACGCCGGAATTTAGAGTCGTGGCTGAAGTGAGCGTTAGAAATCTAACGACAAAACTCCAGCCGCAGAAAAAAAACAGGAGTTAAGAGCTTTCTGGGCTAACGCCGGTTCATAAAGCTCTTAACTACTGTGCTCTAAAGTACACTAACACCCATAAACTACCTATGTACCCCTAAACCGAGGCCCCCCCCACACCGCCGCCACTCTATTAAATTTTTTTAAACCCTAATCTGCCGCTCCGTACACCGCCGCCAGCTACATTATCCCTATGTACCCCTAATCTGCTGCCCCTAACATTGCCGACACCTACATAATATTTATTAACCCCTAATCTGCCCCCCCCAACGTCGCCACTACCTTACCTACACTTATTAACCCCTAATCTGCCGACCGAACCGCACCGCTACTATAATAAATGTATTAACCCCTAATCCGCCTCACTCCCGCCTCAATAACCCTATAATAAATAGTATTAACCCCTAATCTGCCCTCCCTAAACTCGCCGACACCTAACTTCAAACATTAACCCATAATCTGCCGACCGGAGCTCACCGCTATTCTAATATATTTTTTAACCCCTAAAGCTAAGTCTAACCCTAACACTAACACCCCCCTAAGTTAAATATAATTTTTATCTAACGAAATAAATGAACTATTATTAAATAAATTAATCCTATTTAAAACTAAATACTTACCTGTAAAATAAACCCTAATATAGCTACAATATAAATTATAATTATATTGTAGCTATTTTAGTTTTAATATTTATTTTACAGGCAACTTTGTAATTATTTTAACCAGGTACAATAGCTATTAAATAGTTCATAACTATTTAATAGTTACCTAGTTAAAATAATTACAACATTACCTGTAAAATAAATCCTAACCTAAGTTACAATTAAACCTAACACTACACTATCAATAAATAAATTAAATAAAATACCTACAATTATCTACAATTAAACCTAACACTACACTATCAATAAATTAATTAAATACAATACCTACAAATAAATACAATGAAATAAACTAACTAAAGTACAAAAAATAAAAAAGAACTAAGTTACAAAAAATAAAAAAATATTTACAAACATTAGAAAAATATTACAACAATTTTAAACTAATGACACCTACTCTAAGCCCCCTAATAAAATAACAAAGCCCCCCAAAATAAAAAAATGCCCTACCCTATTCTAAATTAAAAAACTTCAAAGCTCTTTTACCTTACCAGCCCTGAAAAGGGCCCTTTGCGGGGCATGCCCCAAAGATTTCAGCTCTTTTGCCTGTAAAAAAAAAACATACAATACCCCCCCCCCAACATTACAACCCACCACCCACATACCCCTAATCTAACCCAAACCCCCCTTAAATAAACCTAACACTAAGCCCCTGAAGATCTCCCTACCTTGTCTTCACTTCACCGGGTTCAGCGATCGGTCCAGAAGAGGGTCCGAAGTCTTGATCCAAGCGACGGCTGAAGAACTCCATCATCGGGCTGAAGTCGGAAGTCCATCATCAGGATGAAGTCTTCTATCAAGCTGCATCTTCAATCTTCTTTCTTCCGGAGCGGAGCGGAGCCATCTTCTTCCCAGCCAACGCGGATCCAACCTCTTCAAGCGACGCCTACTCGCCGAATGACGGTTCCTTTAAATGACGTCATCCAAGATGGCGTCCCTCGAATTCCGATTGGCTGATAGGATTCTATCAGCCAATCGGAATTAAGGTAGGAATATTCTGATTGGCTGATGGAATCAGCCAATCAGATTCAAGTTCAATCCGATTGGCTGTTCCGATCAGCCAATAGAATGCGAGCTCAATCTGATTAGCTGATTCCATCAGCCAATCAGAATTTTCCTACCTTAATTCCGATTGGCTGATAGAATCCTATCAGCCAATCGGAATTCGACGGACGCCATCTTGGATGACGTCATTTAAAGGAACCGTCATTCGGCGAGTAGGCGTCGGTAGAAGAGGATGTTCCGCGTCGGCTGGAAGATGATGGCTCCGGAAGAAAGAAGATTGAAGATGCTGCTTCATAGAAGACTTCATCCCGATTATGGACTTCTTCAGCGCCCGCTTGGATCAAGACTTCAGCCCGATGATGGATTTCTTCAGCCGCCACTTGGATCCAGACTTCAGCCCGAGGATGGACGTCACTCTTCAGCCCCCAGCTTGGACTTGGATCAAGACATCGGAGGCTCTTCTGGACAGATCGGGACCCGGTGTGGTGAAGACAAGGTAGGGAGATCTTCAGGGGCTTAGTGTTAGGTTTATTTAAGGGGGGTTTGGTTTAGATTAGGGGTATGTGGGTGGTGGGTTGTAATGTTGGGGGGGGTATTGTATGTGTTTTTTTTACAGGCAAAAGAGCTGAATTCTTTGGGGCATGCCCCGCAAAGGGCCATTTTCAGGGCTGGTAAGGTAAAAGAGCTTTGAACTTTTTTAATTTAGAATAGGGTAGGGCATTTTTTTATTTTGGGGGTCTTTGTTATTTTATTAGGGGGCTTAGAGTAGGTGTAATTAGTTTAAAATTGTTGTAATATTTTTCTAATGTTTGTAAATATTTTTTTATTTTTTGTAACTTAGTTCTTTTTTATTTTTTGTACTTTAGTTAGTTTATTTAATTGTATTTATTTGTAGGTATTGTATTTAATTAATTTATTGATAGTGTAGTGTTAGGTTTAATTGTAGATAATTGTAGGTATTTTATTTAATTTATTTATTGATAGTGTAGTGTTAGGTTTAATTGTAACTTAGGTTAGGATTTATTTTACAGGTAATTTTGTAATTATTTTAACTAGGTAACTATTAAATAGTTCTTAACTATTTAATAGCTATTGTACCTGGTTAAAATAATTACAAAGTTGCCTGTAAAATAAATATTAATCCTAAAATAGCTACAATATAATTATAATTTATATTGTAGCTATATTAGGGTTTATTTTACAGGTAAGTATTTAGATTTAAATAGGAATAATTTATTTAATAAGAGTTAATTTATTTTGTTAGAATAAAATTATATTTAACTTAGGGGGGTGTTAGGGTTAGGGTTAGAATTAGCTTTAGGGGTTAAAAAATTTATTAGAGTAGCGGTGAGCTCCGATCGGCAGATTAGGGGTTAATACTTGAAGTTAGGTGTCGGCGATGTTAGGGAGGGCAGATTAGGGGTTAATACTATTTATTATAGGGTTATTGAGGCGGGAGTGAGGCGGATTAGGGGTTAATAACTTTATTATAGTAGCGGAGCGGTCCGCTCGGCAGATTAGGGGTTAATAAGTGTAGGCGACGTTGAGGGGGGCAGATTAGGGGTTAATAAATATAATATAGGGGTCGGCGGTGTTAGGGGCAGCAGATTAGGGATACATAGCTATAATGTAGCTTGCCGTGGTGTACGGAGCAGCAGATTAGGGGTAATAATAATATGCAGGGGTCAGCGATAGCGGGGGCGGCAGATTAGGGGTTAATAAGTGTAAGGTTAGGGGTGTTTAGACTCGGGGTTCATGTTAGGGTGTTAGGTGCAGACATAGAAAGTGTTTCCGCATAGCAAACAATGGGGCTGAATTAGGAGCTGAACGCTGCTGTTTTTTCAGCTCAAACAGCCCCATTGTTTTCTATGGGGGAATCGTGCACGAGCACGTTTTTGAAGCTGGCCTCGTCCGTAAGCACCGCTGGTATCGAGAGTTGCAGTGGAGTTAAATTATGCTCTACGCTCCTTTTTTGGAGCCTAACGCAGCCATTCTGTGAACTCTAAATACCAGCGGTATTTAAAAGGTGCGGGGGGAAAAAAGCACGCGTAGCTAACGCACCCCTTTGGCCGCAGAACTCTAAATCTAGCCGTAAGAGTGGTATGGACGGATAATCAATGTGGCCTTGCAGTGAATATAATCTTCCATACCTGATAGTAGGTTACACATATGATCTCCTAATCGCAATATATAATACAACTGATAATCTAGAGATGTACAATACTGTTGTACATAGTATATAATACTTCAACATATGTATCAATTAGCATTAAATTGCCCATTTGGTTAGAGAACTTTGAGAGTAACACTGGTATAGACACTCTCAGAGCTAACAACTGTCTGTTGGTCCGGTTATATGTAGTGGTATTGTGCAATTATGTTATGCTTCAACTCATGTATCTATTTGCATCACATTACCATGTCAGTTTAAAAACCGGAAAGATCACAGTGTCATAAATGCTCTCAGAGCCCACAGATGTGCAACTGTTACTCTCTATACATCATTTTCTCAAAAGTATCTTGCTGAATTTCAGGCAAAATGTAATTATATGATACTTCTGTTGGAATTAAGTTTCCCTCAGGGACTCACTGATAATTTGTTAGTGTTAAATATACTCCACTGAGTATGTTATATATCACCATATATGTATGTAAGCAACTGTTTAATAATAAAATTGTCTCTAAAATTATCTCTTTTATACTCTATGCACTAAGAGCAGGTACACGTCTTAGCCCTAGTTTATGATTGTCAGGAAAGAGTATAATTATAAAGAGGCAATAAAATTGTTGCTTTTATATTTTGTGGATATTAAATAGCTAGTGTCTATATATCCATGGCAGCACAGTGATACTAACATTTATCACCATAAAATATCAGTTTGTTAGGTACAGATTCGGTATATATTATCTAACATAGCTGCCGGACTGATATATAATGGATACATACAGCAGTGAGAACGCTGCAAAGGCAAACAGATCACTGTGCCATAAGGATCCCTGATTCAGCTTACAGATAGATCTTAAATTAATATGTTAAATTGTGCTAGAATCAATGTGTGTGCACGCAACAGTAATGGTAAAATTCTTAGACCATCTTTAGCCAGGGTAATAAACCTATTTAACCCCTTAATGACCACAGCACTTTTCCATTTTTTGTCCGTTTGGAAGCAAGGCTATTTTTACATTTCTGCGGTGTTTGTGTTTAGCTGTAATTTTCCTCTTACTCGTTTACTGTACCCACACATATTATATACCGTTTTTCTCGCCATTAAATGGACTTTCAAAAATACCATTATTTTCATCATATCTTATAATTTACTATAAAAAAAATTATAAAATATGAGGAAAAAATGGAAAAAAACACACTTTTTCTAACTTTGACCCCCAAAATCTGTTACACATCTACAACCACCAAAAAACACCCATGCTAAATAGTTTATAAATTATGTCCTGAGTTTAGAAATACCCAATGTTTACATCTTCTTTGCATTTTTTGCAAGTTATAGGGCCATAAATACAAGTAGCACTTTGCTATTTCCAAACCATTATTTTTCAAAATTAGCGCTAGTTACATTGGGACACTGATATCTTTCAGGAATCTCTGAATATCCATTGACATGTATATATTTTTTTTAGTAGACATCCCAAAGTATTGATCTAGGCCCATTTTGGTATATTTCATGCCACCATTTCACCGCCAAATGCGATTAAATACAAAAAATTGTTCACTTTTTCACTAATTTTTTCACAAACTTTTGGTTTGGTTTCTCACTGAAATTATTTACAAATAGCTTGTGCAATTATGGCTTAAATTATTGTAAATTCTTCTCTGGGATCCCCTTTGTTCAGAAACATATAGCAGACATATATGGCTTTGGCGTTGCTTTTTGGCAATTAGAAGGCTGCTAAATGCCACTGCGCACTACACGTGTATTATGCCCAGCAGTGAAGGGGTTAATTAGGGAGCATGTAGGGAGCTTTTAGGGGTAATTTTAGCTTTAGTGTAGTGTAGTAGACAACCCCAAGTATTGATCTAGGCCAATTTTGGTATATTTCATGCCACCATTTCACCGCCAATCAAATTAAAAAAAACTTTAAATTTTTCATAATTTTAGGTTTCTCACTGAAATTATTTACAAACAGCTTGTGCAATTATGGCACAAATGGTTGTAAATGCTTCTCTGGGATCCCCTTTGTTCAGAAATAGCAGACATATATGGCTTTGGTGTTGCTTTGTGGTAATTAGAAGGCCGCCAAATGCCGCTGTGCATCACACGTGTATTATGGCTAGCAGTGATGGGGTTAATTATGTAGCTTGTAGGGAGCTTGCAGGGTTAATTTTAGCTTTAGTGTAGAGCTCAGCCTCCCACCTAAAACATCAGACCCCCTGATCCCTCCCAAACAGCTCTCTTCCCTCCCCCACCCCACAATTGTCCCCGCCATCTTAAGAACTGGCAGAAACTCTGCCAGTACTAAAATAAAAGCTATATTTGGGCTTTTATTTTATTTTTTTTGGCATATTTACATATGCTGCTGTGTAGGATCCCCCTTAGCCCCCAACCTCACTGATCCCCCACCAAACAGCTTTCTAACCCTCCCCCTCTGCCTTAATGGGCGCCATCTTGGGTACTGGCAGCTGTCTGCCAGTACCCAGTTTGGTAACAAAAAGTATGTCTTTTGGTTTTTTTATTGCCCATTTCTGTAGTGTAGCTTCCCCCCCCAAGACCAACCCCCCACCCCTTCCAGAACCCTTAGATTAACATTTATTTTGTTAAATATTTGTTGTTTTATTAACGTTTCTTAAAGTTTTTTCTGCAGTGTAGAGGTTCCCTCCCACTCCCGCCCCGTGCATGCACCCGCCCACCGCCCGCCGCCCCCCGTGCACGCGCGCGCTCCCGTGCGCGCCCCCGTCTGTCCCGCCCCCGTTCCCGCCCCCCTCCACTCCACTCGGCAAATCGATGGCCGCCCACCCGCCTCCCAGACTTGCTCCCACCCACCAACGATACCGGCCACCAATGTCCGGTGCAGAGAGGGCCACAGAGTGGCCAAGGGGGGTTATTGCAGGATGCCTCAATATCGAGGCATCACTGCAATAACCGGAAAGCAGCTGGAAGCGAGCAGGATCGCTTCCAGCTGCTTTCCAGACCAAGGATGTACGCCACACGTCCTCGGTCATTAACTGTATTTTTTTTTAGGACGTGTGGCGTACGTCCTTGGTCGTTAAGGGGTTAAACTATATCTGGCATAACCCAGACACCACAACAGTACGTATATATCAGAGAGATAAATTAATACATTATCGTAGGAGCATAAGTCTCAAATGAGACAGGTAATATCACTATGAATGTTAATGTCCTGATGTTTAACAAAAGACCCCCCCAAATGCTCTTTATCGATATACATCGCAACATAGCACAAATAAGAGTGTTAGAATTGTACTGAGCAAACCTTAATATAAAACCTGACTATAACACCTGTATAGGGTCAGCCTTTGGGTGTATAGAGCGGGACGTCTCCAAAAAATACCACAGCATAAAAGTATTAAAAGTCCAGAGCAGGTGATTACAAACACTTACAATAACGTATGAGTGGTGTCGGATTGAGCATATGTTCACAGTATCTTCAATCACAGTGAAAAGTCACTAACGCTCTGTAGTAGTGCTATAAATCTGTTGTGCGAACAAAATACTCACCCACTCGTTCTTAGCAGTAAGTCAGGGTGTATTGCGGTATGGGAAGATGTACCTTTTATGACCAACTCTCCTCTGGCACTTCGTTCTGGCCCTGCTTACACTTCAGGTATTTTTACCACAGAGATTTGGTTGTTGACGTCACAGACGCTGAGAGTGCTGGATCCGAAATCAGCTGTAGGACTAATCTACTGATCCTTAGGTACCTGCACTTAGTGCATTTGCATGCAGGTCACTGGAAGATTACCAAATCCACTTTAAATGCAATTCTGATTGCAGCAATAAGTCCGATATAGAGTTTGGCCAAACTCACACTTCAAGAATGATAGATTACCGGAACAAAAAGATATGGATCAAGCTAGCAGTGCTTCAACGCATTTCACCCGCATCTCAGGCTTTATCAAGATAGTTTGCCAGCTGTTATTGATCATCCTGATATACCTATGACCTATGCATCTTCTCTCATTGGTTGATTCAAACAGGTAGTTTTAAGTTGGTTTTCATTGCGTGTTTTTTAAAGCTGGTATTTATCCAGTGTCTTTGAGATAACTTAAATTACTTAATTTCATTGTAGGTGGTGTTTATCAAATGTTGTTTTAAGGTGGTATTACTTACTTTAAGGTAGTTTGAAGGCTTTATTACAAAGGACCCATTTATTGAGAGTTAATTCAATTGCTTCATTCTATCAGGGCCATTTAATAGCATATGTCATAATATAATAGATTAAAAAACTTAATTTAAAAACTTTATTGTTATGATTTGTCAGCAAAGGGCATTAAGCCCGTATTCGCTATGGCAAGCTCAGTACAAAAGAATGTAACTCTGGTATGCTCAGTACATATAGGCGCATTAGACAGATTTAGTAGACAATAGTACAAGTATACAAAAATAGAATAGTGAGACTAATGGACATGTGTCTCATATATATATATATATATATATCCACTTATAGATATATCTATGGATATATATGAAGAAAAAAACTTATTTAGGGTAGGTATAGCAAATATGTATGTGAAAGAACAGGTTCAGAACCGTATCTGAAGACATTTGAGCAGACAGGTATTTGGGTGGAGGTAAATAAACCTTACCTAGAAATCTACATGGCCAAAGAACTAAACATAAATATAGATAATCTAATGTTTCAAATCAAAAGGTTGTATGCACAATTCCAAATTATTGAAGTTGGATTATGATTGGTAGACATACCGGGGCCTAGTTATCAACGTGTCTACTTTACCTGCCTTCGCCGGCCCAATACGCCCGCCTAAGCTCGCCTCACATCGCCGCCGCGGACCTGCAAAAATTCGCCTAAGTTATCAAAAAAGCTGTCAAAAAGCCGCGCACCAAGTACAGGGCGATGAGCAGCGGACTGTGCTAGTTATCACTCATCCGATCTCGCTGCTCTTCAGCTTTTTTACAGCTTTCTTGCTAGCCTGTCACTAAGCACTCACACTAAACTACACTGTTCTACCCCCTATACCAGCGCCCCCGGAGCCCCCCGCAACTAAATAAAGTTATTAACCCCTAAACCGCCGCTCCTAGACCCTGCCGCAACTCTTATAAATGTATTAACCCCTAAACCGCCGCTCCTAGACCCTGCCGCAACTCTTATAAATGTATTAACCCCTAAACCGCCGCTCCTAGACCCTGCCGCAACTCTTATAAATGTATTAACCCCTAAACCGCCGCTCCCGGACACCGCTGCCACCTACATTATACCTAGTAACCCCTATCCTGCCCCCCCTATACCGTCGCCCTCTATAATAAAGTTATTAACCCCTATCCTGCTGATCCCGCACCTCGCCGCAACTAAATAAATAGTTTAACCCCTAAACCGCCGCTCCCTGAACCCGCCGCAACCTATATTAAATTTATTAACCCCTATCCTGCCCCCCCTACACCGTCGCCACCTATAATAAATTTATTAACCCCTATCCTGCCCCCCACTACACCGCCGCCACTGTAATAAAATTATTAACCCCTAAACCTAAGTCTAACACTAACCCTAGCACCCCCCTAACTTAAATATTAATTAAATAAATCTAAATAATATTTCTATTATGAACTAAATTAATCCTATTTAAAACTAAATACTTACCTTTAAAATAAACCCTAATATAGCTACAATATAAATAATAATTATATTGTAGCTATTTTAGGATTTATTTTTATTTTACAGGCAAATTTCAATTTATTTTAACTAGGTACAATAGCTATTAAATAGTTATTAACTATTTAATAGCTTACCTAGCTAAAATAAAGAGAAATTAACCTGTAAAATAAAAACTAACCTAAGTTACAATTACACCTAACACTACACTATACTTTAATAAATTATTCCTATTTAAAACTAAATACTTACCTGTAAAATAAACCCTAAGATAGCTACAATATAATTAATAATTACATTGTAGCTATTTTAGGATTTATATTTATTTTACAGGTAACTTTGTATTTATTTTAGCTAGTTAGAATAGTTATTAAATAGTTAAATAGCTAAAAGAAATACAAAATTACCTGTAAAATAAATCCTAACCTAAGTTACAATTAAACCTAACACTACACTATCATTACATTAATTAAATAAATTACCTACAAATAACTACAATTAAATACAATTAAATAAACTAACTAAAGTACAAAAAATAAAAAAAGCTAAGTTACAAAAAATAAAAAAAATAAGTTACAAACATTTTAAAAATATTACAACAATTTTAAGCTACTTACACCTAATCTAAGCCCCCTAATAAAATAACAAACCCCCCCAAAATAAAAAAATGCCCTACCCTATTCTAAATTAAAAAAGTTCAAAGCTCTTTTACCTTACCAGCCCTTAAAAGGGCCATTTGTGGGGCATGCCCCAAAGAATTCAGCTCTTTTGCCTGTAAAAGAAAAATACAACCCCCCCCCAACATTAAAACCCACCACCCACATACCCCTAATCTAACCCAAACCCCCCTTAAAATAACCTAACACTAATCCCCTGAAGATCATCCTACCTTGTCTTCACTCAGCCGAGCAGCGATGGAACCGAAGAGGAGACCCGGAGCTGCAGAAGTTATCCTCCAAGCGGCGCTGAAGAAATCTTCCATCCGATAAAAATAAATCCTAAGATAGCTACAATATAATTATTACTTAGATTGTAGCTATATTAGGGTTTATTTTAAAGGTAAGTATTTAGTTTTAAATAGGATTAATTTAGTTCATAATAGAAATATTATTTAGATTTATTTAATTAATATTTAAGTTAGGGGGGTGTTAGGGTTAGTGTTAGACTTAGGTTTAGGGGTTAATAAATTTATTACAGTTGCGGCGGTGTAGTGGGGGGCAGGATAGGGGTTAATAACTTTATTATAGAGGGCGACGGTATAGGGGGGGCAGGATAGGGGTTACTAGGTATAATGTAGGTGGCGGTGGGCTCCGGGAGCGGCGGATTAGGGGTTAATACATTTATTATAGTTGTGGTGGGCTCCGGGAGTGGCGGTTTAGGGGTTAATATGTATAGAGTAGCTTGCGGTGGGCTCCGGGAGCGGCGGTTTAGGGGGTAATAATTTTCTTTAGTTGCGGCGGTGTAGGGGGGGACAGATTAGGGGTGTTTAGACTCGGGGTACATGTTAGGGTGTTAGGTGTAGACAGCTCCCATAGGAATCAATGGGATGTCTGGCAGCAGCGAACTTGTACTTTCGCTATGGTCAGACTCCCATTGATTCCTATGGGATCCGCCGCCTCCAGGGTGGCGGTTTGAAAACCAGGTACGCTGGGCCGTAAAAGTGCAGAGCGTGCCTGCTAGTTTTTTGATAACTAGCAAAAGTAGTCAGATTGTGCCGCACTTGTGTGCGGAACATCTGGAGTGACGTAAGAATCGATCTGTGTCGGACTGAGTCCGGCGGATCGAAGTTTACATCACAAAATTCTACTTTTGCCGGTCTCTAGCCTTTGATAACTAAGGCGAATCAGCCTCGCCTCAAATACGCTGTGGAATTCCAGCGTATTTGAGGTTGACGGCTTGATAACTAGGCCTTGGGAATAGCGTGTCCATATGGTAAAATCATCTCTTATTCTTTCCGAAGTAGCTTCAATTCATAATTCCCTCCCCTCTAATCAGGACGTACTATACATATACCCCCAATATTGTAGATCTTTCAAATAGTTTCCATGTACTTCTTGGAAATGGTTATTAAGATGTGTATCTAAATTACCCTTTTCTATACAGCACAGATGCTCACGGATTTGGTCTCTCAGGCTCCTGGTGGTTTCGCCTATGTATATTAAATTACATGAGCATTTGAGCATGTAGACCACTACTTTTTGTGTACACCTGATCGTATCTCTTATAATAAATTCTTTACCTGTGTTTGAAATAATACATTTTTTAAGCTTAGAGCTAAAATCGGCAGGCCCTGCATGTAAAACGGGCATATAACCCCTTTAGATCATTCCCTATCTGATCAACATCTCTTAACTTATTTACTTCCCTTTTGAATTCACTTGGTGCTAAGTTTGACTTAAAGTTCTTCACTCTTCTTTATATAATTGTAGGTACAGGTGTGATCTTATCTCTGATAATGGGATCGGATTTGACAAGATGCCAATGTTAAATATTGATTATTTTTCTTATTATCTGGTGGTCATTACTATATTGTGTCTTTTGTCAGTATCTTTCAGTTTATTGGAGCTAATTAGAGTGTCTCTATCATATCAGCTCTCTCTTTTGCTTTATCAATATTGTCTTGTTCATAGCCCCTCTCTTTGAATCTTTTTTTGAGAATTGAGACTTGAGTTTCATAATCACTCAATTTCGAACAGTTTTTTCTTATCCTGAGGAATTGTGAGTGCAGACACATGAGGAGAGTATATATATATATATATATATATATATATAGCAAAGTAGAAAACAGCACTCTCTGGACTTAAGTTTTAAACAAATAGTTTAATTGGTAATGTTTCGGGGAATGCTCCCCTTCATCAGACCCTGATGAAGGGGAGCATTCCCCGAAACGTTACCAATTAAACTATTTGTTTAAAACTTAAGTCCAGAGAGTGCTGTTTTCTACTTTGCTTCATTTCACATACTCTAGCACCCTGGCCCTTGGAAAACTGTTTGTGAGAGTGCAACTGACTCCTTTTGCCTATATATATATATATATATATATATATATATATACAAATCACTGAAGGGGACTGCACTCTCAGACTGGACTGGGTACACATCCCATGACCATGCAACATGCTCAGCTCTGGGTGCTCAATGGCACTTACAGGAAGCTCTGCTTCCCCAGAGTCATGGGCAGTTAACCCCAGACAGGTCTGGGTGCAAGGCCCATAGGGAAAATTACAAAACAAATTAATACAATACACAGAGAAAGTCAAGCACTCACTTACAAGCTCTCAGCTAAGATTAAAAGCAAAAATGGAAGGGTAAGTTACCGCATCTGGCCAATGGGACAAGCCCAGGTACCACGTCAAGGTCCCTTCCAAAAACCTGGGTCCCTAAACCAGCCAAACAATGCATGCTCTCAACCAAACAAACTGGGAACAAGTGAAGGGTGCACAGGCTTATGTAATCACCCTAGACAAATACAAAACACGGAAGGGGACTGAACTCTCAGATTGGACTGGGTACACATCCTATGACCTTGCAACATGCTCAGCTCTGGGTGCTCAATGGCACTCACCAGAAGCTGTGCTATCCCCAGAGTCATGGGCAGTTAACCCCAGACAGTCTGGGTGCAAGGCCCATAGGGAAAATTACAAAACAAATTAACCCCTTAAGGACCAGCGACGAACCCTGTATGTCGTTGGCCTTTTTTGGGGACTTGATTGTTTTATAGCGCGGTCTTGCCACCAGCGTTGAGACTGCTCTATTCCACAAAGCCTGCTGGAGGGAGGGCATTAATAGCGTGTTCTTGCTAGACTTATGCTATTATGTCCTGAAAAAACCCTTAACGACCAGTGACATACAGGGTACATTGTGGTCCTTAAGGGGTTAATACAACACACAGAGAAAGTCCAGCACTCACTTACAAGCTCTCAGTTAAGATTAAAAGCAAAAATGGAAGGGTTAGTTACCGCATCTGGCCAAATGGGACAAGCCCAGGTACCACATCAAGGTCCATTCCAAAAACCTGGGTCCCCAAACCAGCTAAACAATGAATGCACTCAACCAAACAAACTTGGAACAAGTGAAGGGTGCTTGTAAGTGAGTGCTGGACTTTCTCTGAAATCTCTATCTAGAAATACTTAGAACATATTCTGCTATGAATATTGCATAAGTATGTTTTTTCATGTTTTCATCTGCTTAACTGCAAAGGGCTCTAATGCATTTCTATAATTGTCTATTTATGTGTACATATTTATTTATGTGTTTATATGGGTATATATGTCTGTAAGCTCATACATACATATATAAATACATAAATACATATGAACACACACAGACACACACAAACATATAAATATATATCCAACACTTTTTTATTTGAGTTAAAGTACAGGATTGAGTTCTTATATATATATATATATATATATATACTTACATGTGCATCTTTAGAGAGAGATATTTGTATGTATGTCATTGTCTATGTTAAAGCCCTTTGCCTGTTTTTTTTTTTTTCTTTTCTTACACCTGATAACTTATATATTTGAGCCCTTATAACATTTTTATGCAATATTTTTTTAAAATAATTTTTATTACTTGGTGTTATTATGGGTGTAACTGTAATGTTTTTTTGAGGTGTTTTGTGACACTTTTTTGTTTTGTGAAACAGTTAACCACAATACATACACGCATCTCTCTGTATAGTTTATACACACAGCTCCCTATAAATGAGCTCCTCTTGAGGAGGTATTAACAGACAAGCTCTGCTATTTCCTGCTGCTGAATCTGATTATTTGTTTGCCTGTACCAGCAAACTAAACTAGATGGTTTAGATCTTATCAAGAGCACAAAAGTTTCAGCTTACTCTCTTGCTTATTTTATTTAGGATGAAAATTCAACACCTAACTTTCAACTGCATTTTATCACCAGTCACCATTCTAGACTATCTGATAAGGTCAGCTAAAGAAAGTGACTTTTCATGTGCATGCATACACTTCATTAGCGTTGTACAAGACACATTTGTATGCACAAACAGACATTTCCTGTACACACCTCATAAAACAAAGATGCTGTAGGGAGCGGTGTTTGAAAAACTGCCCCACAAGCTATACAGGTGCTTAAGGTAGTGGCTGCTACTGTACTTGGTTTACCTCAATCTGGCTGCATTGGACCAGTCCACTGCTCACAAGTCAACTCACGGTGGCCCTGCTGGTTCCCTGCTCCACAAACTGCTTCATATGCCTGCTTATTACCCAATCCGCTGCCTGCCAACTACATAAACTTGTGTTTTTGCTCTACTCTCCTACAGAGTTCCTGCTCCTTAGTGCAGGAATTTAGGAGGCCTTAAAAAACACCGCCATTTAAAAAAAAATAAGAAATAAAATTCCAACAGATATTTTTTTAACTCACTTGACTATCTGGTCTGGTGGAAAATTTGAGTTTAGGGATATAATGCGGAGCTGGGAGACAGCCTTTTTTATTAAATTATGGGAAAACCCATGAAATAGGGGATGGTTGGCAACCCTAAGGGGGAGATATCTAGCTCTGGTCTCAAAAAGTGTTCAATAAGTTTAAGCTACTGACAATACCATTCTTTTTTTAAATCAAGGGTCACAAAAAGGGATTTCACCATGGATCAAAAGCAGGGGACATAATTAAACACAATGTCCTAAATACATGGATGCTTGTTATGTTGCCATGGGGCCCTGTAAAGGTGAGATATTTTTCAAAATTCACTGAGCTTCCAACATATTTTCCACAGATTTGTTAGTCTACATTCTTACCATTAACATATTAGGTACTCAGAATAACAAATCTAGATTAATGATGCAAAATTCAGCATCATAGATAGAAAGGAAATTCAGCACTCATACAAAAAGTATATAAACTAAACCAGAAAAAAAGAGAACATGTGCTTCCTTGGGTGTATCAATGTCATAGAGGATGTACAAATAATCGCTCACAAGATTCTAGGTACTCACAAAGGTGGCAGCACTGCAATAGATTTGCAGATTAAGGCGAGATGTTTGGGATATCAGTTCACAGGTTTCAGTGTCAGAGAGGACTGTTTTGCCTAATATAGTGAACAGACTTTAGTCGTGGAAGAGGAGAATACTATGATGGGCAGTCTTTCAGGTATGGTAGTGGGGCATACTATAGTTAACAGTCCTTCAGTCATGGAAGAGGGGCATACAAGTCAGGGCCTGAGGCAGATGTTGGTGGTAGGAAGGATGATAGGGTAATTTGTCATCCAAACCCTTTAAATAGAACAGTTTGCTGTCTTCCAGGGGCTCATGTTCGGCATATTGTGGAGCGTATTGATAGATTGTTAGAGGGATGTGGGTCTGATCCTGCAGTCATGGTACATATTGGTACTAATGAAGGAATAAGCGGGAGATGGAAAGTCCTAAAAAATTACTTCAGGGAGTTAGGTAGCAAGCTTAAAGCAAGGTCCTCCAAAGTAATATTACCATTACCATGTGCTAACTCAGTAAGGCAGAAAGAGCTACGGTCAGTTAAATAATGGTTAAAAACATGGTGTAAAAATAAGGGGTTTGAAATGTTAGAGCACTGGGCTGACTTTTCACTTGAGTACAATTTTTACAGTAAGGATGGATTGCACCTGAATGACATGGGTGCAGGTGTGTTGGGGGAAAGGATGGTAGCTCGTTTAGAGAATCTTTTAAACTAGACAAAGGGAGGAAGGGTCAGTTAGAACACAATAGAACAGAGAGATCAGTCCTATAATATCTGAAGGAGGGGGTGACTTAAGAAATGTCACACTAGAAAGAATGGAGGAAAGCGCACTAAGCAGCAGCAGCAGCAGAAAACACATGAAAATGAAATGTATGACAAGAAATGCAAGAAGCATGACAAGTAAAATGGGGGAGCTGGAGCTCTTAGTTGCAGAAGAGGACTATGATATTATCAGTATAACTGAAACTTGGTGGGATGATTCACATGACTGGGCAGTTAACTTAGAGGGGTATACTTTATTTAGGAGGGATAGGAATAATAAAAGGGGTGGATGAATTTGCATGTATATTAAACCTAACCTTAAACCTACAATAAAGGAAGATATTTATCATGATACATGTGACAATATAGAGACCATGTGGGTTGAAATAAAGAGTGGAAGAAAAAAATCCTAAAAAAAATATTACTTGGAACATGCTACAAGCCCCCCAACATTAGTGACATGGAGGAAACTCAACTAATTGTGCAAATATGCAAGGCTGCTAATAACAATGCTGTAATTATGGGAGATTTTAACTACCCTGATATAAACTGGGCCAATGAAACTAGTAATTCAGCTAAGGGGGATAGCTTTTTAAATGTTCTCAGGGATAACTTCTTGTCACAATTAATAGAGGAGCCAACTAGGAATAAAGCTATATTGGATTTAGTGCTATCAAACAATACAGATATAATATCAAACATAGAAGTCAAAGAATATTTGGGTAACATAGATCATAACATGGTCACATTTAAAATCTCTTTTCATAATCAGTGTCTTAAAGGTTTAACTAAAGTTTTTAATTTTAAGAAAGCAAAACTCAACGATCTAAGGAAATCATTAAATAACATAAACTGGGACAAAGTATTCTCTAAAAAAAATACACAGGATAAATGGATAACATCTAACACTTTGTTAAATAAATATACATATCAACATATACCATATGGTTACAAAAATAAAAATAAAAATCCAAGCCAATATGGCTAAATAAAAATGTGTTAAGAGAAATTAGGAAAAAACTTAGGGCATTTAAATTATTCAAAGAAAATAGTACAGACTCAACATACCAAACTTATAAGGAATGTAACAAAGCATACAAAAACGCAATCAAATTAGCGAAAACTGAAAATGAAAAATTAATTGCAATGGATTCTAAGTCTAACCCTAAATTGTTCTTTAAGTACATTAATAGCAAAAAATGTAAGAAGGTCAATATAGGTACATTAAAATGTGTGGAGGGTATCAAGATTAACAGTGACAGGGAGAAGGCTGAGGTACTAAACCAGTTCTTTTCTTCAGTATATACAAGATAGGAACCAATGAAGGATACTTTGGAACAAACTAGAACATGCCAGCCCATACTATTAACTGGGTTATGTCTAGAGGATATCAGAAAAAAACTTGATAATATTAAGGTAAATAAAACTCCAGGCCCAGATGGAATAAACCCAAGGGTGTTACGGGAATTTAGCACTGTTATAGACAAACCACTACATTATCCTCAAGCATAGTACCCCAGGATTGGCGTAAGACTGATGTGGTTTCACTCTTCAAAAAGAGAAGCAGGGATAATCTAGGAAGCTATAGACCAGTTACTCTGACATCAATAGTGGAGAAGATATTTGAAGGGATTATAAAAGATTGTATTGATGAGCATATTTATGAAAACAAGATTCTGAGTTCAAATCAGCATGGTTTTATGAGAAATAGATCATGTCAAATTAATCTAATTAGATTCTACGAGGAAGTAAGTAAAATATAGATAAAAGGGAATCAGTTACACTTAGACTTTGCAAAGGCATTTGATACAGTGTCACATAAGAGGTTAATGCAAAAAATTAAGGGACTGGGAGTAGCTGAAAATGTTAGCTCATGGATAAATAACTGGATAAAGGTTAGGGAGCAACGAGAAGTAGTGAATGGAACATATTCAGATTGAACAAAGGTGATCAGTGGAGTCCCCCAGGGATCAAGACTGGGCCCTGTTCTTTTTAATATTTGTGTTAATGACTTGGAGCAAGGATTAAATAGTGACATCTCTATTTTTTCATATGATACTAAGTTAAGTAAGGTCATTAGGTCAGAGCAGGATTAACTTTTGTTACAAAGGGATCTGCAAAAATTAGAAGTATGGTCAGTTAAATGGAAAATGAGATTTAATACTGGAAAATGCAAGGTTCTACATTTTGGAAGTAAAAATAAGCAGGCAATGTATTATTTAAATGAGACTAGACTTATCCAAACAGAGGAGGAAAGGGATTTGGGAGTAGTAATAGATAACAAGCTAAAGATGGATACACAAAGCAGGGCACCGGTTTCAAAGCTTATAAGATACTAGCTTGTATTAAAAGAGGCATTGATTCAAAGGAGGAAAGCATAATTATGTCACTAAATAAATCCCTGGTAAGACCTCACCTTGAGTATGAAGTGCAGTTCTGGGAACTGATCGCAAAAAAAAGATATTGCAGAACCAGATAAAGTTCAGAGAAGGGCCACAAAGTTAATAAGGGGAATGGAGAATTTAAGCTATGAGGAGAGGCTAGCCAAACTGGATCTGTTTTACCTAGAAAAAAGGCGCTTGAAAGGTGACATGATTACTTTATATAAATATATTCAAGGCCCATATACAGACATAGCAGAAGCTCTGTTTATGCCAAGAAAATTGATTGTGACAAAAGGTCACAATTTAAGGTTGGAGGAAAGGAGATTTTATCTCCTGCAACGGAAACATTTTTTCACTGTAAGAGCAACAAAATTGTGGAACTCATTACCAAAGGAGGTAGTGAACGCCAATACCCTAGATAGATTTAAAAATTGTTTGGATACATTTCTGGCTAGAAACAAAATTCATGGATATGATTACTTGTATTAAATGGGCCACCTTTAAGTGGGATAAATTTAAGCTCAACTGGAGCTTTTTTTTTTTTTTTTTTGCAAGTATATTAGATTTGTATAGGTTGAACTCAATGGACTTCGGTCTTTTTTCAACCTCATCTACTATGTTACTATGTTACTCAGTTGTGCTGATAGAAGCCTGTTGAGGTATTTCAGTGCCTCAGTTGACCCAGTGCTTGCAGGATACTCTGTGTCTGTCTATCCATCTACTAAAAGTTGCTTGCTTGGATTGAAAACTATGATCGCAAGTCCAAATGAAGGGGGAGGAGTGGAGAGCATCCTGCAAGTGTTGGGTCAGTGAGCTGAGGCACTGGAAAGCCTCAGCAGGCTTCTATCAGCACAACAGAGTGCTGACACTTTTGTGAGTATCTAGAATCTTGTAAGAGATTGTTTGTACATCTTTTATAAGAATGATAAGCACAAGGAACATCTTTTCTTTTTTTCTGGTTTAGTTGGTATCTGAATTCCGGAAGAAAAGGGTTGCATTGTGAGAAGTATCCATCTACTTTTGGACTTATGAGGAATTGAACAAGTATCTTATGGTCTATATTTTGTCATTTTGGTAATATTCTGCCTGCCATCTGTTGCCTTTATAAAGGTGTTTTGAGCGCCCCTTGGTCTATATACTGTATACATTAGTTCATCTTGACATTAGGTTTTTAAAAAGTATACAAAACTTTATTAAGTCACTCTGTATGCAATTAAAGTTTAAAAAATATATAATATTGCTACGCATGCAAAAATGGACTGAAAGTGCATATGGTATATATCATATCTGCAATACATATGAATGTATACATATAAAATACAAAAAACAAAACAAACAGACTAGAATTAGAGAAGTCCTCTAGCACACAAAAGCTAAAACATAAAGCCTTATATAAAAATCATAGCAAAATCCGGAAAAAAGTATCAGGACAGACTCATCACAGCAAATTCACAAGTGTGCTGAAGAGCTGTTTTGAAACAAAAAACCCACAGTAAACAGATCACAGAACAAGACACTTCACTCCTACTCAACATGCCACAGCCAAGACCGGCAAGGCACCAAACAAAGTGCTAGAATGCAAAGGAACAGAGGAGTCCCCAGAGCTCACCTGCCTTGTAGCCGTACAAAAAATATGCTGGAACAGGAAACTAGGAACCTTTAGTCTTCATCAAACAGCTGAAGCACGTTTCACCTTCTTCATTAACATCCGGGGCTTCTTCATAAGTAGAGGCGGAGCGTCTTCAGCTTTGTTCTGTATACTGTGGGTTTTGGTTTTCAAAACTGCACATCAGCGCATTTGTGCAGAGTTTGCTGTGATGAGTCTGTCCTTGTACTTTTTTTTCAGGATTTTGCTATGATTTCTGTATAGGGCTTTACTTTTAGCCTTTGTTTGCTGGAGGACATTAAGAACATCTTTAACTCTTGATATTTGTTTTGTGTATTTTATATGTATCACTTTATATGTATTGTCAGTATGATGAATGATTTATGCATTTTCTGTCCTTTATTGCAAGTGTAGCAATTTGATATATACAGGGAGTGCAGAATTATTAGGCAAATGAGTATTTTGACCACATCATCCTCTTTATGCATGTTGTCTTACTCCAAGCTGTATAGGCTCGAAAGCCTACTACCAATTAAGCATATTAGGTGATGTGCATCTCTGTAATGAGAAGGGGTGTGGTCTAATGACATCAACACCCTATATCAGGTGTGCATAATTATTAGGCAACTTCCTTTCCTTTGGCAAAATGGGTCAAAAGAAGGACTTGACAGGCTCAGAAAAGTCAAAAATAGTGAGATATCTTGCAGAGGGATGCAGCACTCTTAAAATTGCAAAGCTTCTGAAGCGTGATCATCGAACAATCAAGCGTTTCATTCAAAATTAGTCAACAGGGTCGCAAGAAGCGTGTGGAAAAACCAAGGCGCAAAATAACTGCCCATGAACTGAGAAAAGTCAAGCGTGCAGCTGCCAAGATGCCACTTGCCACCAGTTTGGCCATATTTCAGAGCTGCAACATCACTGGAGTGCCCAAAAGCACAAGGTGTGCAATACTCAGAGACATGGCCAAGGTAAGAAAGGCTGAAAGACGACCACCACTGAACAAGACACACAAGCTGAAACGTCAAGACTGGGCCAAGAAATATCTCAAGACTGATTTTTCTAAGGTTTTATGGACTGATGAAATGAGAGTGAGTCTTGATGGGCCAGATGGATGGGCCCGTGGCTGGATTGGTAAAGGGCAGAGAGCTCCAGTCCGACTCAGACACCAGCAACGTGGAGGTGGAGTACTGGTTTGGGCTGGTATCATCAAAGATGAGCTTGTGGGGCCTTTTAGGGTTGAGGATGGAGTCAAGCTCAACTCCCAGTCCTACTGCCAGTTTCTGGAAGACACCTTCTTCAAGCAGTGGTACAGGAAGAAGTCTGCATCCTTCAAGAAAAACATGATTTTCATGCAGGACAATGCTCCATCACACGCGTCCAAGTACTCCACAGCGTGGCTGGCAAGAAAGGGTATAAAAGAAGAAAATCTAATGACATGGCCTCCTTGTTCACCTGATCTGAACCCCATTGAGAACCTGTGATCCATCATCAAATGTGAGATTTACAAGGAGGGAAAACAGTACACCTCTCTGAATAGTGTCTGGGAGGCTGTGGTTGCTGCTGCACGTGTTGATGGTGAACAGATCAAAACACTGACAGAATCCATAGATGGCAGGCTTTTGAGTGTCCTTGCAAAGAAAGGTGGCTTTATTGGTCACTGATTTGTTTTTGTTTTGTTTTTGAATGTCAGAAATGTATATTTGTGAATGTTGAGATGTTATATTGGTTTCACTGGTAAAAATAAATAATTGAAATGGGTATATATTTGTTTTTTGTTAAGTTGCCTAATAATTATGCACAGTAATAGTCACCTGTACACACAGATATCCCCCTAAAATAGCTATAACTAAAAACAAACTAAAAACTACTTCCAAAACTATTCAGCTTTGATATTAATGAGTTTTTTGGGTTCATTGAGAACATGGTTGTTGTTCAATAATAAAATTAATCCTCAAAAATACAACTTGCCTAATAATTCTGCACTCCCTGTATTTTTTTAACCTTTAATTGGATACAGAGTGACTTAATTAGGTTTTGCATACTTTTATAGTTCTGAATTCCCTATATCTATGATGCTGGATTTTGCACCATTAATCTATCTTTGTTATGCTTAGTAGCTATGTTTAAAGGGTCTGCAGTATGCCACATGCAAGGTAATGATCCCTTAAAACTAGTTGATAAAATACTTAAATTTATTCTATATTAACGTATTAGGCCCCGTTTATAAACCAGACACCTTAAATACTAGTTAAGCAGCTGCAAACTTAAAGGGACACTGAACCCAAATTTTTTCTTTCGTGATTCATATAGAGCATGCAATTTTAAACAACTTTCTATTTTGCTCCTATTATCAAATTGTATTCATTCTCTTGGTATCTTTATTTGAAAAGCAAGAATGTAAGTTTAGACCGGTTTAGATTTTTGGTAAACAACCTGGGTTGTTCTTGCTGATTGGTGGATAAATTCACCCACCAATAAACAAGTGCTGGCCAAGGGTTCTGAACCTAAAATTGTCTGGCTCCTTAATTTACATGCCTTCTTTTTCAAATAAAGATAGCAAGAGAATGAAAAAAAAATGTCATGCCCTATCTGAATCACAAAAGAAAAATTTGTATTCAGTGTCCCTTTAAGTCTGCAGCTTCTCCATCACCTTTAAGGCTCACAGAGTTATATCATCCCATACAACTGGGACGATTGGCAAGTCCTGCTCTTGTGCAATTGATTGTGCTAGAGCAGGGTGTGTGGCTGCACAAGCAATTGCTTATGCAATGTTAAATGTGGACAGTAATTACAACCACAACACTTGTAAAATAATCTTGTAAAATGGTTTACTTAAATGTTTTGTGCTGTAAAATATTTGCAAGTATGTTTTTTTACAGGTGATGTAGTTTAGCAGGATAGAAAGAAAGCTGTCAAAATACCCGAATGGTGCTACCCGCGGCCACATTTGGAATTCGTTTGACACATAAATATCAAAATAATGAATTTCGCACATACCTAGTGGTTACACAACTTTTGAATTGTAATATAGCAACTATATTTTTCCACAATATAGTTTTACTAATGGGTCTTATTGAAACCAGGTCTTTGACTTATGAAAGTTCAATTAGAATAAAAATACATATTACTTTACGTCAGCTTTTTTATCTCTAATATTCACCATTCTCAACCCTAATTCCCTGTGATACCTCCAGCCAGGTCATGAGAATTACTGGTGTATGTAAGAAGAAGAGAATTACTGCTGCATATAATAGTTGTTGATTTAGGGCACTGTTAAACTAAATGAGTGCACCTTTAAAACCGCAACACCTGATGCTAAGTATTGCAATAAAAATGAACTCAGTGGACAGAGGTTGACTAAAAGAAGATTTATGATTTTGAACAGCAATATCTGTGTTAGCAGATACTTTATATTCTCTCAATCCTGTCTGCTTTAATCTTTGTTTTATAGTAACAATAACCACAACTGCAGCAAACACAACAAAACTAAATTGCTGAGAAAACTGAGCTGTTGACAAAGCAAAATGTTGTTAAAGCTATGGTAAATTGACAAGAGCATTGAATGATTCTTTCTTCAAAAGTAAAATCAGAAGCATATATCATGTTGCTTCTTTTCTACTTGATATTTTATTAATGTTTATTTAATATGCAAGGTACATTTTGAAATGTAATTGTAAAATATTTATGTGTATAGAGAACAGCGTATCTGCAGACTGTGCCTATCCAAAGGGAAAACATTACTCACCAACTAAGTTCAAAAATGATGCGTCATTAGGATAGCTTTTAAGTTAGATTGCTGTTTTTTAGTTTCCTTGCAAAGGTCAGCAAAAAAATCTAAATTTTTTGGGTATGTTTATTTTTATTTTTTTCCAGGTATTCGGAAAACATTATGTTTTTTCCCAAATAATTAAATATGTAAATTAATTAATTAATTAATTAAATAATTTATTTATTAAAGGGATATTCTGAGACAAATAATAATAATAATAATAATTAATAATAATAATAATAATAATAATAATAATAATAATAATAATAAAAACAACATTCTTATTCATTATAGTATTTAATGTTCTTCATTACTGATCCAGGCTAACAGTGTCATAGATCTATAGACACTTTTGAGGTTGCCTAAGTGCCGCATTGTAAAGATAAAATAATGTTGTAAAATAATTGAGCATCTTTTAACTATCTTATCTGTCATTTTGTCAGTGGCTATTCTTGACATTTAACTTATATAGCTGCATGATGTACCAATGCATTATATCTTGTGCAGTAAACAAAAAAATGCTAGTCTTATGGAAAAAAAAACTCATTAATTATAGCTGCAACAATTAGGAAAACCTCTTTCAAAAGCGTTTATGTAAATGTTTATAATTGTAAAAAATGTGCATGACTGTTTTATTGTGGCAAAGTAGTCATGTTGTATAGAACGAAAGGTTTCTTCAGGGGCTGGCCATGAGTGTTCTGGGCAGGGCAGTATTTCTCACCTATACCTTGGCCCAGCAGGTGGACTTAAAATGACCCATGAGGCCTATCTATCAAGCTCTGAATGGAGCTCTTAAAGGCCTGTGTTTCTGGCGAAACAGCAGTTATGAAGACCGCTGCTCCATAACCCTGTCTGCCTGCTCTGAGCAGGCAGACAGACATTGCCGCAATTCAACCCGATAGAGAACGATCGGGTTGATTAACACCTCCCTGCTGGCGGCCCATTGGCCGCGAGTCTGCAAGGGGCGGCGTTGCACCAGCAGCTCTTGTGAGCTGCTGGTGCAATGCTGAATACGGAGAGCTTACTGCTCTCCGCATTCAGCGAGGTCTTGAAGACCTGATCCGCACTGTCAGATCAGGCCTGCAAGACCTTTGTTAAATTGGCCTCCATTTATCAAAGATTCAACTGTTAAACCGCTGAAAATATGTGTCAAATTATGCACAAAGTTGACACCACTAAGTTATCATTGTATCAGCATTGTCAAATGTAGCTCAAATAGCTGTAACATATGCTCCACCGATATACGTTCAATATAAATTGATGGCAAAACTGTATGAAAAAAACAAGTTACATGATGGTCAAGTAATTGAGATCGAACAAACTTCAAGGTAGATTAAATGATAAATACTAAAATATGCTCCATTAAAGATTCATATAGCTATAATTATCCAACTTAAAGGGAGAGTCTAGTCAAAACTAAACTTTCATGATTCAGATAGGGCATGCAATTTTAAACAGCTTTCCAATTTACTTTTATCATCAAATTTGCTTTGTTCTTTTGGTTGTATTTTTGAAAAACTAAACCTAGGTAGGCTCAAACTGATTTCTAAACAGTTGAATACCACCTCTTAGCTCAGAGCATTTTGAAAGTTTTTCACAGTTAGACAGTACTAGTTCATGTGTGTCATATAGATAAAATTGTGCTCACTCCTGTGGAGTTATTTAGGAGTCTGCATTGATTGGCTTAACTGCATGTCTGTCAAAAGCACTGATATAAGGGGGGAGTCTGCAGAGGCTTAGATACAAGGTAATCACAGAGGTAAAACATATATTAATATAACTGTGTTGGTTATGCAAAACTGGGGAATGGGTAATAAAGGGATTATCTATCTTTCTAAACAATTCAAATTTAGGTTTAGTCTGTCCCTTTAATGATGCACAATTTATCAACACTCTAAGGCTAAAAAGCTTGGTCAATTTTGCTGGAAATTGAACCTGCAACTGGGAGGGTTACACAGGCACCATAGACAACTACTTATCCAGCTAAGATTTGTTAGCTAATTAATGTGTTAAATTTGTTTATAGTTGCAGTTTTTTGTTCCAAATTTCACTTATTCTTAAACATTGGTATTGGGATGTTTTCTTTAAGTACCATTCAGAAAGACTACAATGCTAGATTTCTTTTTTTTCCTCAAATACAATTATAATGCAAGAAAAAGTGAACTCCAAGTGCACAGCTCTGACAGGAGATACCACAAAATTCAGAGAGAAGGGATAAGATACCCTCAGGAATGAAAGTTAATGTGAGATGATTTTATTATGTCATTTAAGAGATATTCTTTAAACAAAATGTAATCAAACGCAACAGTGTGTTCATTATCAAGAACAACATTAATGCAAATTATATATATTTTTTTTAACAATGTCATTTTCTTGCACTGAAAACAGACAATAATGTGAATATGTTCTGCGCAAAGCAGCTTGGCAGATTTTCCCATTTTGTAAAACACATATAATTATTCCAGAATAATATGGACAGATATGTCAATTTTATTCATGTTTAAGTCTCTTCTAATATACATGATTTAATTTAGTATTGCCATACTGCTAAACATGACTCCCAAGGACGTTGTCAAATATCAGCTGTGAAATTATATAGTAAAGGTAAAAATGCATAGTGCACAGTCATCTGCTATTAATTGATAATTGACAAATAATATATAGTAACTATTACCCAATCTAATAATACTTTATTTATTGACCTCAAGTTTGCAGAGCCATCTCACCAGCATTATCAAATGCTTTAAAAATAAATCAAAATATATGGCTCCATGTACTAAGCAGTGAAAACTGCTTTGGAACCTGCTTACCACTATGTAAGAAGCAAAGGTGACGGAGATAAATCAGCCCAAACATATTTGGGTGGTGACTGAAGTCCCTTCTCACACCTAATTGGCCACAAGGGGTAGTATTGCACAAGATAATCCTTGTGCAATAGTACATGTAGGCAGCAGATGTATAGGGTTGTCTACCCGCTTGCCGAGAAGATGGACAGACAGGATACAAAGTTGGGAAATTTGCCTATCCATCTCTTTGTAAATCTGGCCCGTAATGTTCAATAAATAAAACGTTTAGAAACCACAATCCAAAGAAAAAGAGGAAGTTCAGTTAATTAGGCATGAACTTGGATATTCATATGAGATTATTAATTTTTTGTCGTCTTGCAACAACAATTAAAACTAGACTTCTTACACTCCTTATCCACTTGAAGAGGTAGAGAGTTCCTAGAGCAAAATACTTTAGATGTTAATAAATATAAAGTATTCACATATCTTAACTTCCCTTATACCTTTTTTTATGTCTCAGCTGAGGCTCCATATTTGTCCACATTTCAAAAAATTGCAATCAAAAGAGACTGTCCAATATTAAACGGACATGAAATCTAACATTTTTCTTTCATGTTTCAGCTAGATAATATAATTTTGAAAAGGTTTCCTATGTAATTATATTATAAAATGTGTTTTGTTCTCTTGTTGTTCTTTGTTGAAGAGATAGCTAGAATGGCATTTTCATTATGTTCATACCGAAGACATAACCTTCCAGAAACTAAACTGAAATGATAACAAAAATAATTACACAATTTACATAATTTTCTTTTCGTTTTCAGATGCTGCATTTTATGATGCAGGCAGGCTTTAGCCAATGAATAAAAACCAGGAAGAAGCAGTAAATAGATTGACAGGTTATAGAGACATATGCTAATTTGTGCTAATATATAATATACTAGTGCTTGTGTCACTGCCTGCTTTAAAGACAGATTAGAAGAATATAATATAATATTAATATTATTAATTTAAAAAACAAGTTCTCTTTTTTTATTGACATATTTGTTTTCAGTACTAAGTTAATATTTTAAAAAAGCAACTTCTCATTTTTAGTGCTTTTTATTAAGTTTATTACTTATTTAGTTACAAGGCAAAAAACACAAGCAACACATTTCACTTCACTATAACTTGACATATAATCTCCCGGCAGCAAATAATTATTTTCATTTCAATAAAAAATAAAAATGCGTAAAAGTAACCCAGACAAGAAGGACCATGCCACCTCCAAGTGCAGCTGCATCAGCCTGATTAATTCCCCAGCTACTACAGGAGCCACGTCACCATCTGTGGCAGCCCCCACTACAGACATAGCCATGAAAGCAATAATGGTGCGACCCTCTGCCACTGCCACCCGCACCAGCAGTAGTGTTAGAGACAGAGTTGGGCGGTGTGTAGTTTCAGTGGCTGGGACCAGCACTATTGGCGGCAGCACCCCACCACTCAGAAAGGAAGCCCTGGAGGATTGAATGCTATGGAGGGGCATTTGACCCAGGCCTAGGTCCTAGATCAAAGGTGGTTAGTGTGATAGGAGGTGGTGGCAGGAGGATCTTAGGAGGAAGTATATAGGAGAGGGGGGTGGTCTAAAAAGAGTGCCAAGATTAGTCTGCAAGGTCCGTGGGGGAAGAAGCTCCCTCCCTCCTTTTAGGTAGTCTGAAGAAATGTTGCAGCAGTTGGGCGGAGTGCATGCCTGGTTGAATAGCAGTTATGGGTACTTCCTGGATTGGCAGGAGAGAGGTTGGCTGGTAATGAGTTGGATAATGGAGAATCTATGACTGCTATGGGCAAGCCCTGTTTTTGGGTTCAAGTGTTTGATTATTTACGACTGATTATATGTGTGTCACACCCGTATGCGAATCTGAGGAATACAAAATAATTTCAGTATCAATGGTAAGACCTCAATTGCCGAGACAAAATAAAATCTAAATTAATGTAGCAGAAAGTTACTGAAGAATACAATGAGAGGTTGTATCTTCATTTGTAACACCAAGCTGTGATTTCTATAATGGTGGTGTAAATAGGATTACCCTATAGCTGCCACATGTGCAGAGAAGTGCACTGAGGGAATGCAGCAGGGAAATCGGTTTACACCCCAGAGGTCAGATAAGGCATATAGGGCAGAACAAAAATAAAATATGAAGCACAAACTTCTGTAAAAAATAATCAATTGTTAGTGCAAGAAATATAAGCGGATGAGGTGTAATTGAACCTATTAAAAATAAAGTCTTATAGAAAAATATGAAGGTTGTATATTGTCCAAATAGCATAAAATCTCAATAGGAGTGGAATTTAGGTGCAGGATACCACAGCAAAATACTTATGAAGTTTAGGGCTTACCGGAGATCAATTCGTTGAGAGAGCTGTGCGATACAAAGTATGGTTACAGAGCGCTGTGTCAGTCCGACTGTGCTGAAGTTGGCGTGTGACGTCACCGCCGCCTGGCTTGGATGAGCGTGGTTGTATCCCAGCTGACTGCCGATGCAGTGTAATCCGGAGCAGAGAAAATACAGAGCAGTAGAGATGACAAAGTGTTAGAGAGCGCTGTGGATTAATAGCAGAATGTAATTTTACCAGATGCTGAATCGTAGGAATGTGAACAGCGTTCACTTTGGCAGTTTGTGATCTGGTCGCGTGGATCCGTCTGTTGAAAACTCAGTACAGAGCAGGAGTTGGCTTGTAGTGTATCAGAGGTATAACTTCAATACTAAGCAATTTGTGAAGTGGGAGGCAACCTTAAATAGGGTGGAGAGGATAAGGTGAGCAGAAAATTAAAGGAACAGTGATTACTGACAGGTAGTATGAGAGGAATCCCTGACAGAATCCCCCATCTAATGAGCAACTCCCGGGGCTCATGGTCCAGGGCGATCAGGGTTTCTTTGATGGAAACTGGAAACCAGGCGCGGTGCTGAAATGTTGCTGGCAGGTTCCCAAGAGTCTTCCTCCTTGGAGTAGCCCTTCCAGCTGATGAGGTATTGTAGAGCTCCTCGGTACAGGCGGGAGTCGAGAATAGATCTTATTTCATACTCGACATTTGGATCAATGGTAACGGTTGGAGTAGACCGTTGATTTGAGATGCGTCTAACCTCCCTATAGGGTTTTAATAGGGAGACGTGAAATGTTGGGTGAATCTTTAATGTGTCAGGTAACTTGAGGCGGACAGCATTTGGATTGATCACTTTCTCAACTGGATATGGTCCAACGAAAAGAGGGGAGAGTTTTCTGGATGGAGTATTCATTCTCAAGTTTTTTGTAGAGAGCCATACTAAGTCGCCTATTTGGTAGACTGGAGGAGTTCTTCTGTGTTTGTCATAGTAATGTTTTTGTATGTCTTTGGCCCGTTTTATGGAGGATTCGATAGAGCTGAAGTTAGAGGAGATGGAGTCAGACAATTCCGAGATGCTGGGAGAGAGGGACTGTGAAGTAGGTAACAACTGGAAAGAAGGGTGAAAACCATAATTTGCAAAGAACGGGGTTTGATTGGTAGTGGAATGTAATGTATTATTATAACAGAATTCTGCATAAGGTAAAAGTTCAGACCAATGGTCTTGTTGTGTAGAACAGAATGCTCTCAAGAATTGCTCAAGCCACTGATTACATCTTTCCGTCTGTCCATTTGTTTGTGGATGATACGCAGTGGTAAGTCTTCTGTCGATGTTGAATATTTTACAGAATTGCGACCACAACTTGCTGGAGAATTGTGTGCCCCGATCGGAAAGGATAGTAGTGGGTATACCATGGTATTTGATAACATTGGAAGTAAGTAAACGGATAGTCTCCATAGCAGTAGGTAGTTTGTTATATGGAATAAAATGACACATTTTTGTGAACAAATCCACAACAACAAGAATGGTGGTATTTTTTGAGGAAAGAGGCAGGTCAACAATAAAATCAAGTGCAATGTCGGACCATGGCCTCTTTGGTGTAGGTAGAGAAAGTAGCAAGCCATAGGGGGGCTGTTTTTCCTTTTTTGAAACTATACATGTACCACAAGTCTGAACATGGTTTTTTATGTCAGTGGTCATGTGAGGCCACCAATAGTTTCTGTTAACTAATTCTAAAGTCTTGGTAATCCCTGGATGCCCAGCGAGTAGAGAGTCATGTACAGAGTGGAGGAGAGTAGATCTGAGAGTAGGTGGGATGTATAATTTAGAGTTAAAGTAGTAGCAGCCGTCAGGTTTGATAGTAAGATCAAGCTCCGCCTTTGTTTGATCCTTTCTTTGTTCGATTTTTAGGATAGGCAGGGAGTCAGTGGTGAAACAGAGAAAATTTTGAGGTGGGATAAGAGATTGTTGAAGGGATGGTGAAGGTTTGTCCACTGGCATACGTGAGAGGGCATCCGCCTTCTGATTTTTTCCAGATGGACGAAAAGTAATTAGGTAATTAAACCTTGATAGGAATAGATTCCAGCGGACTTGTCTAGCAGATAAGGTCCTAGTAGACTTTAGGTACTGTAAGTTCCTATGGTCGGTATAGATTAGAATAGGAATAGGAGTCCCTTCCAACAGGTGTCGCCAATGTTCCAAAGATAGCTTTATAGCGAGTAACTCTTTATCCCCGATGGGATAGTTTTGTTCAGCCAAATTCAGGGTTCGTGAGTAGTAGGCGACAGGGTGTAGGGGTTTTTTCAAATCTTCCCTCTGAGACAAGATTGCGCCTACTGCATAGTTGGATGCATCGACTTCCAGAACGAATTGGTATTTTGGGTCAGGGAACCAGAGGATGGGAGCAGTGGTAAATTTTTCCTTGAGGAAATCAAATGCTTTTTGAGCATCAGAGGACCATTTGAAAGTTCTATTGGATTTTGTTAATGAAGTAAGTGGAACTGTGAGCTTGGAGAAATTTTTTATAAACTTTCGATAAAAGTTCTCAAATCCCATAAAACTTTGTACCTGTTTTTTGGTTTTAGGGATGGGCCACTGTAGAATTGTATTGATTTTGTTGTCCTCCATACGAATGCCTGCTGGGGAAATTTCGTAACCTAGAAATGAAATAGACTGTGAATTGAATATACATTTTTCAGCCTTTGCGTATAGATGGTTACTTCTAAGTCTGGAGAGAACTTGTTTAACATGAGTGATGTGTTCAGGTAAGGACTTGGAGTATACTAGTATATCATCCAGGTAGATGACAATGTAAACATCAAGGATATCTCTGAACACGTCGTTGATAAGATGTTGAAAAGTAGCAGGGGCATTACATAACCCAAATGGCATGACGACGTATTCGAACAATCCGTAACGAGTTCGAAACGCCGTCAACCATTCATCCCCAGATCTTATTCGGATTAGGTTGTAAGCCCCCCTTAGGTCCAATTTAGTGAAGTATTTGGCCCCTTCAAGTCTCTCTATGAGCTCCGGAATCAACGGTAAAGGGTACCTATTTTTTATGGTAATCTGATTCAATTTTCTATAGTCGATCATGGGTCTTAGTGAACCGTCTTTATTTTTCACGAAAAATATCCCCGCACCTGCGGGAGAAGTAGAGGGGCGAATGAAGCCCTTTTTTAGATTTTCATGGATATAAGTTTTTAGATGCAGAAGTTCGGGGTTCGACAGAGGGAATATATGCCCACAGGGTATTTCAGATCCTGGAATGATATCAATGGGACAATCGTATTTTCGATGAGGGGGTAGGTTTTCACTTTCTGTCTTACTAAAAACATCAATGTACTCTTTGTACACATCAGGTACAAGGTTTTCAGGTGAGACTTCGGTTGTCTGTAGGACAGTGACCGGAAAACAATTGTTAATACAGTGAGGAGAAGAGAAGGTCAGTGAGTTGTTAGACCAGTTTATAGTTGGATTGTGAGTTTTAAGCCATTGAATACCCAGAACCACAGGGGAGACAGGTGAACAGATTACATCAAAAGTAATAAACTCTCTATGGTGGTCAGTGGTACTCACCAGGAGGGGTACGGTTTCATAGACCACAGGACCAGTGGTGATTTCTCTACCATCTATCCCCCTAAGAAAAACAGGAGACTTTTTCTGAGTTAGTGGTATTTTATTTACAGTGACATATTCCTTATCTATGTATGAGGCAGTGGCTCCGGAATCAACTATCGCGGATGCGCTGGCCCGCTGTTGTTCCCACTGTAAGAGAAGAGACAGTGTTAAATAAGAATGAGTTTGTACCTGGGTAGTACAACAAAAAGGCTGGTATGAAATCTTACCCTTATTCTGTCTGAGAAGGGATGGACAATCTTTTACTGTGTGATCGTCATAAGCACAGTATAGACAAAGATTTAGGTTGCGTCGTCTGAGCTTTTCTTGGGGAGAGAGAGGACCTTTTACGAATCCTATGTCCATAGGTTCGGGCAAGCTTTTAGTAGAGGAAGTAGTATGTGAGGTAGTGACTTGTTTTTTGTAAGGGAAATCATGTGAAGACCTCTCTTGCTGCCTTTCTCTGAGGCGTCTGTCTATGGTGATGGACAGGGTCATCAATTCTTCAAGTGTAGGGGGTAGATCTATTCGTGAAAGTTCATCTTTAATAGCGTCAGACAGACCCAATCTAAACTGGTTCCGCAATGATAAGTTGTTCCACTGTGAATCTTTTGCCCATTTCTTGAATTCGGTGATGTAGTCTTCTACAACCCTCTTTTTTTGTTTCAACCCTCTCATGGCTGTTTCTGCCGTAATCTGTTTGTATGGGTCCTCATACAACTGACCCATAGCTGTGAAGAAATTCTCTAATGAGTTTAAGATTTCTTCGTTGTTCTCAAAGAATGTGTTCGCCCAAGTATGGGGTTCACCTCTTAAGTATGATATCGTAGTAAGAACCCTCACCCTATCAGTAGGATAGGTATGGGGTTTTAATGCAAACATGAGCAAGCATGCGTTTTTGAATTCTCTATACTGGGATCTATCCCCATGGAATTTCTCTGGGGGACTAACTTGGGGCTCAGTGCCAGGAATTCTTTTGTCAACCACATCCCTAATATAAGCTTTTATAGTCTCATTCTCTGTTTTGAGGGAATTGAGACCATGAGTTAATAGATCAACCCTTTGTTGAAGGGTAATTATGTGTGGGTTAGTCTCAGCTGGGTCCATATTACTTTAGGGCTTAGTATTCTGTCACACCCGTATGCAAATCTGAGGAATACAAAATAATTTCAGTATCAATGGTAAGACCTCAATTGCCGAGACAAAATAAAATCTAAATTAATGTAGCAGAAAGTTACTGAAGAATACAATGAGAGGTTGTATCTTCATTTGTAACACCAAGCTGTGATTTCTATAATGGTGGTGTAAATAGGATTACCCTATAGCTGCCACATGTGCAGAGAAGTGCACTGAGGGAATGCAGCAGGGAAATCGGTTTACACCCCAGAGGTCAGATAAGGCATATAGGGCAGAACAAAAATAAAATATGAAGCACAAACTTCTATAAAAAATAATCAATTGTTAGTGCAAGAAATATAAGCGGATGAGGTGTAATTGAACCTATTAAAAATAAAGTCTTATAGAAAAATATGAAGGTTGTATATTGTCCAAATAGCATAAAATCTCAATAGGAGTGGAATTTAGGTGCAGGATACCACAGCAAAATACTTATGAAGTTTAGGGCTTACCGGAGATCAATTCGTTGAGAGAGCTGTGCGATACAAAGTATGGTTACAGAGCGCTGTGTCAGTCCGACTGTGCTGAAGTTGGCGTGTGACGTCACCGCCGCCTGGCTTGGATGAGCGTGGTTGTATCCCAGCTGACTGCCGATGCAGTGTAATCCGGAGCAGAGAAAATACAGAGCAGTAGAGATGACAAAGTGTTAGAGAGCACTGTGGATTAATAGCAGAATGTAATTTTACCAGATGCTGAATCGTAGGAATGTGAACAGCGTTCACTTTGGCAGTTTGTGATCTGGTCGCGTGGATCCGTCTGTTGAAAACTCAGTACAGAGCAGGAGTTGGCTTGTAGTGTATCAGAGGTATAACTTCAATACTAAGCAATTTGTGAAGTGGGAGGCAACCTTAAATAGGGTGGAGAGGATAAGGTGAGCAGAAAATTAAAGGAACAGTGATTACTGACAGGTAGTATGAGAGGAATCCCTGACAATGTGTTTTATAAATAAAAGCTGCGGCCTTTGTAACCCCTTTTTGGCGTTGTGTCTTTATTATGGATAAGTACCGAGTGGAAGGGTCAAGCGTGGTAGTTCTTACTTTCTTAAATATCGGCCACAGCCACCAGCAGAGACAAAAACTAGCAATGTAACAACTGGAAGAGGGTTTGGAAAGTTTGGGTCATCACCTGTGGCCAGTGTTACACATAAATTATTTTTTACTGAATCTGACTCACTAATAAAAGTAGCAATGCAAGTACCACCAGCATTGCTACTGTTACTAAACCAGGGGTCAGCAACCTTCGGCTCCCAGATGTTTTGTAACTACATTTCCCATGATGCTCAGATAGCCTAAAGAGTGTCTCAGCATCGTGGGAAATGTAGTTCCAAAACATCTGGGAGCCGAAGGTTGCTGACCCCTGTACTAAACCATCAGAAGTGTCAATAGCCTCTTCCACTCCCTCTACCGGCGCCTTCAGTGTCACAGTCAACAGCAGTACCTAAGTACATTTTTAGTTGTAACAAAAGTGCTGTGCAAAAAGATTTGATGTTTATTTAAAAAAATAAGTTAAAAAAAGTACATAGAATGACAAAAATAAAGGTAATAAAGCTGATTACAGCCTCCTAATGGCCAAAATGAAATTTGTCTAAAATGAATGCGACAATGAACTAAAACTATTTTTTTAATGAAACTAAAATTTCAGATGTAATGAAAAATGTTCCCATGCACATCCCTAATAGGTAGCGTGCACATGTCTTAAACACTACATGACAGGAAATAGTGCTGCCATCTAGTGCTCTTGCTAATGTATAACAATGTTGCAAAACTGCTGCCATATAATGTTGCAGGCACGTGCATGCTCCTAAATTTATCTTCCTTCTTTTCAACTAATGATAAAAAGAAAATGAAGAAAATTTGATAATAGAAATAAATTGGAAAATGATCTGAATCATGAAATCAATTTTTTGGATTTTATATCCCTTTAAAATTGTCAGACTGTTTTTCTTGTGAATATCTTCCTTTGAGTATACTCTGTGGTCCTAGTCGTACAGCAGCACAGCCCTATGCTCTTGTGTGACCAATAGAGATGTGCAGTCGTCTTATCATGAGTACACGTGAGTGATGAAAATATAAAACATTTTTTTAACAAAATGAATATCGAATGAATGCACAAAGAAAATGAAAAACAAAATAAAAACAAACTGATGAACATTGTCAGTATTCAATAATTTCCTTTTGTCTTGTTTAAAGGGTTAATACGTACTTTATAGCATTCTGTAGCGCACGCTAACCTGATCCTCTTCTCGCCAGAGCCCCGGCCACACAAAGCGTGTTAGACTCTTAGGACCTGCACTAAAGTTAATGGGAGCCCAGAACATTAAGCCTGCTGTTAGTGCAGTTGGTGCGCTCTCCAGAGTAGCTACAGGTGAACTTTTCATCTCTAGCTTTAAAACATTTACATTATTTTTAATGAAAACAAATGTAAATGTTTACTAAAATTCAGTATTCATTTCCTTTTAAATTAAACGAATACCGAATAGTGTAGCCGAATATTCGGGGGGGGGGGGGGGATTTCCCTAAATATTCAGAATAAAAATTTATTCCAAAATGAAACTTTTTTGCTGCACATCTCTAGTGAACAATCACCCTGAATTGACCTATTTGGGGAGATTTAGATCTGAAAACTCTGAGGTAGCAGTGCTCAAAAGATCGCTGTTTCATACATTGCAGAAAGCATTCGGTGTTTTGTTCATGAAGTCTTATGTCTTTCTATAGCAATGCACTGCAATCCTTGCAGTATCAAATGCTTTTGACTGTTATAATAAAAAGTCCCATCAGATAATGCAAGGATGACCGCAATGCAGGAGCGAACTGATATAGAAATCCAAAGTGCAGGTGGCCGTTTCTGATTGGCTGAACAGCCCGCCTGTCAAGCTTCTCAAAAAAAAGGAAAGAAAAGAATTTCACAAGAAGGTTTGTAATATTTGTAATAAAAGTATATTTCTTAAGATATTACAGCAATTTTAAAGATGTTTTTTTTATACAGAAAGTGATTTACATAAGTTTACCACCACTTTAAGCAATCAAATTTACATTTGTTTAGAATTCCAGAAAATAGTTTATATCATGAAAAACGTTTTTATCTATTTTGCATATGCTCTAATGATTTAACATAAAAATGGGATCTCTGTATCCCTTTACAAGCTTGTTTGCTCGAGTCTTTGAACACCTCTTTATAGCAGAAAAAATAAGTATATTTAATTCCATTAAAATAAAAGCTACACAAGTTTTATGCTTTTTCTCTAATGACTTCTTATAAAAGTGTCTTCAACAAAACAAAAGGCAAATTATTCAATTAAGTTGACTCAGATATGCTGAAGAATTCTCTATAGTGCTTCCAAGCTCCAATTAAGTTTGATCTGTGCTCTGGATGGCGTTGGTAAGAAATAAATTGTATTGTTGATGATAAATTTCAGACATCTTAGCTTTGATATATGATTTCATTTTCTGCTGTGATATCTTTTGACACAGTCATTGGTGCTGCTGTTATGGCTTGAATATTATGAATTATAATTTATCAGCACAGACAAAAAAATGTAAGATGCAAGAACAATATGCTTGAAATCTCAAGTCATATTGTGTTTTAGTATTAGATGTGTAACAATGCTTACTCACTTTATTTCATATACATTCTTATGTTTCCATAATATCTGCTATGCTGTATTATACTTAAAAGTGCAGGAAACACTTTGAAATTGTAATATAAAATGCATAGTAAAATAAATTTGCAATATACTTTCATTATTTATTTTACTTCTTTTTTCTATGAGTCTGACAATTATGGATTTTCCAGTTTTTCACAAGCTTAACCTTGCCACATATCTCTCCCTAAATAGCAGTCTATTGTCTTATCTTTTCTACTGAAGCCAAATAAATTATATTTTGTTAATAAAATGACAGTGGCAAGCTGTATCATCTCCTGACTAAAGTACAAATTAGCTCTTTCAAAGAAGGAAAATGATTAAAGAATGCTCGCCAGTCCTATTTCCCTTGTGGGATGATTTAAAGCCACATGATTTCTTGCTAAGGGGCGTATACTGCATTTTCATATGAAATGTGCACAACAAAATTCGTATTTTAAACATCATACAAAACAAATATTTGAACCATTCACACAAAAATATGCAGGGAAAAATTGCATTGTTAAGGTGCATCAAAAATCGTAACAAAATTCTTCACCAAAAATCGTATGTTAACAAAAAAGTAACATTTGTATGTAATTTACACAGGAATAAATCAAATTAAATATGCACAGCGTAAATTGTAATTGTAGTACACTAGATGTGCACTAATCACACGGAAATTTGAACCTATAAATACAAAATGCTAAGCGTGATTGTTGTTTTTTCATAAAATGGGATGAACATAGGTGTTCCATGGGCGTATATAAAAAGTCTCCCTATTCCAAGCATAATTCTATAAAGATTTTCGCACTGCAGATCTCACAGTTTTTTTTCGCCAACTAAAAGGTGGCAAGTTTTTCTCAAAATAAAACTAACACTTAAAACCCCAATAGAAAAACAAATGCATACTAAAATATAGCAGTGACGTGCGGTGAGATCAGAGGTTGGTGAGGCACTAGATATGATACGCTGGAGAAACACGTATACCGCGGGCCACACGTACCCCCAACAGGGCAGGTTTTAATTATAGCTGAACCAGTGCATAGATTAATCAACTGATGGGTGAGAGCAGGTTAGTAACCATGGTGTTACTGATCAGCTGATTATTTCACCTGTGCACTGATTCAGCTATAATGAAAACCTTGACTGTTGGGGGTACTTAAGGATTTTGTGTTTTACAAATACACACACAAATAAAAACCACTAAAATATAAACTGATAAGCAATCCTTTAAAGAATAAAGATTGTTCTATTAACTCATAAGGCACTTTGTCATTCTTCCCACCGCCTAGAGACAGTGTCCACTCCACAAAACAAATAAAATGTTTATAAATATTTGTACCTCAAGTAAAAAACACACAGTATAATAATTATATTAAGAAAATACATTACTTATATATATGTACATATTAAAAAAATCAATGAAGGGTCACTCAGTTGTATTTCTTTAAATTTTCTCAGCCTTATTAAAGCCACTAAAACCACTAAAACAGTTTCAACCTGTTATAACATTATATGATTATATCTATTGAGTTGTCTGAACATTACAACCATAAAAAATAGACTATTACTTGATCTGATACCTTCTCTATTTTTTTCTCATCTGACAGATTTCAGTTTTTTTATGGTTGTGATTTTTAGACAACTCAATAGATCAGAAATGGGTGGACAAAAGGTGTGTACATTACATTCAGTATATAGAATTTAGAAAAGTAATAGCTTAAAAAAGCTATATTTAAGTGCTTATGTTTGTAAAAAAAAAAAAAAATAGACTTTAATGTGTGCACAGTGAAAGCATATCTGTGTGCCCAGTAATCCTAACTGATCTGAGTATTTTAGGGTTTTATTTTGTAATATTTTCTTTAATTCCTTTTCCCTGATCAGATCCATTCTTTCCATTTTTTTTCCTCAGCAGTTACAATCACAGCCACAATATCGCAGGGCAAAAAAATAAGAAGAAATATTACATGTGGGGAAAAAGGTGGGAATATAGCCCAAGACAGACTTTAAACCTCTCATACATATATCCCTCTATCCAGTGGCTTGTAAAATAAAGTGATAAAATATGCAGTATTGCAGTATCATTTTTCAAAAGATCACTTTCCCCCTTGACCAAAAATGCTTATTATAATGCATTGCAGATCAGATGATGCAGTTGCAGTATGTTTCAGGTGTGTTTAAGAAGAATATTCTTCTTAAACACACCTGAAACAACATACTGCTGTATTACTGATCTGCAATGCATTATAATAAGCATTTTATTAGGCGCTAAGCCGTGTTGTGTTTACTGTGTGTACAATATATATTTGTATAAAGAGAGCCCAGGAGTGCATGTGTTCTGCAATATACATTTGTATAAAGAGAGATCAGGAGTGCATGTGTTCTGCAATATACTTTTGTATAAAGGGAGATCAGGAGTGCATGTGTTCTGCAATATACTTTTGTATAAAGGGAGATCAGGAGTGCATGTGTTCTGCGATATACATTTAAATAAAGAAAGATCAGGAGTGCATGTGTTCTGCAATATACATTTAAATAAAGAGAGTCCAGGAGTGCAAAGTGCATGTGGCACATGCACTCCTGATCTCTCTTTATTTAAATGTATATTGCAGAACACATGCACTCCTGATCTCCCTTTATACAAAAGTATATTGCACAACACATGCACTCCTGTCCTGATCTCCCTTTATACAAAAGTATATTGCAGAACAAATGCACTCCTGATCTCTCTTTATTTAAATGAAAATTGCAGACATCTACCAGTGAACCTACATCTATATATTTATATTTCCCACTAAGTTATTATCCACCAACATCTTTCCCTAAATATTTATTAGTGACTTCACTAATTTTCTGTGAATTTTCCCCCCACATCGCCGCCACTCTATTAAAATGTTTTAACCCCTAATCTGCCGCTCCGTACACCGCTGCCACCTACGTTATCCCTATGTACCCCTAATCTGCTGCCCCTAATACCGCCGACACCTACATAATATTTATTAACCCCTAATCTGCCGCCCCCGCTATTGCTGACACCTGCATATTTTTTTAACCCCTAATCTGCCGCTCCGTACACCGCCGCAACCAACATTATACCTATGTACCACTAATCTGCTGCCCCTAACACAGCCGACCCCTATATTATATTTATTAACCCCTAATCTGCCGCCCCCAATGTCGCCTCCACCTACCTACATTTATTAACCCCTAATCTGCCGACCGGACCACACCGCTACTATAATAAATGTATTAACCCCTAAAGCTAAGTCTAACCCTAACACTAACACCCCCCTAACTTAAATATAATTTAAATCTAACAAAATAAATTAACTATTATTAAATAAATTATTCCTATTTAAAGCTAAATACTTACCTGTAAAATAAATCCTAACATAGCTACAATATAAATTATAATTATATTGTAGCTATTTTAGGATTAATATTTATTTTACAGGCAACTTTGTAATTATTTTAACCAGGTACAATAGCTATTAAATAGTTAAGAACTATTTAATAGCTACCTAGTTAAAATAATTACAAAATTACCTGTAAAATAAATCCTAACCTAAGTTACAATTAAACCTAACACTACACTATCAATAAATTAATTAAATAAAATACCTATAATTATCTACAATTAAACCTAACACTACACTATCAATAAATAAATTAAATAATATACCTACAATTACCTACAATTAAACCTAACACTACACTATCAATAAATTAATTACATACAATACCTACAAATAAATACAATTAAATTAACTAACTAAAGTACAAAAAATAAAAAAGAACTAAGTTACAAAAAATAAAAAAATATTTACAAACATTAGAAAAATATTACAACAATTTTAAACTAATTACACCTACTCTAAGCCCCCTAATAAAATAACAATGCCCCCCAAAATAAAAAAATGCCCTACCCTATTCTAAAATGAAAATAGAAAAGCTCTTTTACCTTACCAGCCCTGAAAAGGGCCCTTTGCGGGGCATGCCCCAAAGAATTCAGCTCTTTTGCCTGTAAAAAAAAACATACACTACCCCCCCCCCAACATTACAACCCACCACCCACATACCCCTCATCTAACCCAAACCCCCCTTAAATAAACCTAACACTAAGCCCCTGAAGATCTCCCTACCTTGTCTTCACCACACTGAGTCCCGATCTGTCCAGAAGAGCCTCCGAAATCTTCATCCAAGCCCAAGCGGGGGCTGAAGAGTGACGTCCATCCTCCGGCTGAAGTCTGGATCCAAGCGGCGGCTAAAGAATTCCATCTTCGGGCAGAAGTCTTCATCCTATCCGGGCAGAAGAGTCGATCCGGAGCGGCAAACATCTTCATCCAAGCCGCATCTTCTCTGTTTTTCCATCCGATGACGACCGGCTCCATCTTGAAGACCTCCGGCGCGGATCCATCCTCTTCTTGCGATGTCCTAAGTCCAAATGAAGGTTCCTTTAAATGACCTCATCCAAGATGGCGTCCCTCGAATTCCGATTGGCTGATAGGATTCTATCAGCCAATCGGAATTAAGGTAGGAAAATTCTGATTGGCTGATGGAATCAGCCAATCAGATTCAAGTTCAATCCGATTGGCTGATCCAATCAGCCAATCAGATTGAGCTTGCATTCTCTTGGCTGTTCCGATCAGCCAATAGAATGCGAGCTCAATTTGATTGGCTGATCGGATCAGCCAATCGGATTGAACTTGAATCTGATTGGCTAATTCCATCAGCCAATCAGAATTTTCCTACCTTAATTCCGATTGGCTGATAGAATCCTATCAGCCAATCGGAATTCAAGGGACGCCATCTTGGATGACGTCCCTTAAAGGAACCGTCATTCGTCGGGAAGTCGTCGGTGAAGATGGATGAATCCGCGCTGGAGGTCTTGAAGATCAGCCGGTCGTCATCGGATGGAAGAACATAGAAGATGTGGCTTGGATGAAGATGTTTGCCGGTCTGGATGTCCTCTTCTGCCGCCGCTTGGATCAAGACTTCAGCCGGAGGATGGATGGCTTCAGCCCCCCGCTTGGGCTTGGATCAAGACATCGGAGCCTGGACGGATCGCTGATACCCGGTGTGGTGAAGATAAGGTAGGAAGATCTTCAGGGGCTTAGTGTTAGGTTTATTTAAGGGGGGTTTGGGTTAGATTAGGGGTATGTGGGTGGTGGGTTGTAATGTTGGGGGGTATTGTATGTTTTTTTTCCAGGCAAAAGAGCTGAATTCTTTGGGGCATGCCCCGCAAATGGCCCTTTTCAGGGCTGGTAAGGTAAAAGAGCTTTTCTATTTTAATTTTAGAATAGGGTAGGGCATTTTTTTTATTTTGGGGGTGTTTGTTATTTTATTAGGGGGCTTAGAGTAGGTGTAATTAGTTTAAAATTGTTGTAATATTTTTCTAATGTTTGTAAATATTTTTTTATTTTTTGTAACTTAGTTCTTTTTTATTTTTTGTACTTTAGTTAGTTTATTTCATTGTATTTATTTGTAGGTATTGTATTTAATTAATTTATTGATAGTGTAGTGTTAGGTTTAATTGTAAATAATTGTAGGTATTTATTAATTTATTGATAGTGTAGTGTTAGGTTTAATTGTAACTTAGGTTAGGATTTATTGTACAGGTAATTTTGTAATTATTTTAACTAGGTAACTATTAAATAGTTATTAACTATTTAATAGCTATTGTACCTGGTTAAAATAATTACAAAGTTGCCTGTAAAATAAATATTAATCCTAAAATAGCTACAATATAATTATAATTTATATTGTAGCTATATTAGGGTTTATTTTACAGGTAAGTCTTTAGCTTTAAATAGGAATAATTTATTTAATAAGAGTTAATTTATTTCGTTAGATTTAAATTATATTTAACTTAGGGGGGTGTTAGTGTTAGGGTTAGACTTAGCTTTAGGGGTTAATACATTTATTAGAGTAGCGGTGAGATCCGGTCTGCAGATTAGGGGTTAATTATTGTAGGTAGGTGGAGGCGACGTTGGGGGCGGCAGATTAGGGGTTAATAAATATAATATAGGGGTCGGCGGTGTTAGGGGCAGCAGATTAGGGGTACATAGGATAACGTAGGTTGCGGCGGTGTACCGAGCAGCAGATTAGGGGTTAATAATAATATGCAGGGGTCAGCGATAGTGGGGACGGCAGATTAGGGGTTAATAAATATAATATAGGGGTCGGCGGTGTTAGGGGCAGCAGATTAGGGGTACATAGGGATAACGTAGGTTGCGGCGGTGTACGGAGTGGCAGATTAGGGGTTAATAATAATATGCAGGGGTCAGCGATAGTGGGGGCGGCAGATTAGGGGTTAATAAATATAATATAGGGGTCGGCGGTGTTAGGGGCAGCAGATTAAGGGTACATAGGGATAACGTAGGTCGCGGCAGTGTACGGAGCGGCAGATTAGGGGTTAATAATAATATGCAGGGGTCAGCGATAGCGGGGGCGGCAGATTAGGGGTTAATAAGTGTAAGGTTAGGCGTGTTTAGACTCGGGGTACATGTTAGAGTGTTAGGTGCAGACTTAGGAAGTGTTTCCCCATAGGAAACAATGGGGCTGTGTTAGGATCTTAACGCTGCTTTTTTGCAGGTGTTAGGTTTTTTCAGCTCAAACAGCCCCATTGTTTCCTATGGGGGAATCGTGCACAAGCACGTTTTTGAAGCTGGCCGCGTCTGTAAGCAACGCTGGTATCGAGAGTTGCAGTGGCGGTAAATATGCTCTACGCTCCCTTTTTTGGAGCCTAACGCAGCCATTCTGTGAACTCTAAATACCAGCGGTATTTAAAAGGTGCGGGGGGAAAAAAGCACGCGTAGCTAACGCACCCCTTTGGCCGCAGAACTCTAAATCTAGCCGTAAGTTAACAATCTGAAGAAACCACAGTGCACCATACCTCATTCACCACAGAGAACCTCCAAGGTATGAAAAAAACGGATTAAAATTGTTGGTGTGAACATTGACAAACAAGCAAACTTAACACAACACCACCAACACCTAACATGATACTGCTTCATCTGGCCATCTGATCATCTCTGAGTCTGCACTCTGCATGTGTTATTATAAGGCAGTGGCACTAAGGGCTTTAGGGCAGGTAGACAGGCAGCATTTTATTAGGCTCTAATTAAGTGGGAGAAGGACCGGAGTGTTAACTACAACAAAATAATAGTAAACAAAGCAATGCAATTGTATTAATCACGAGAGACCACCTACCTAACACTTTACTCATAGCTAGAATCAGTGTGGCAGCTCAGCTTCAACACACACAACAGCAACTGTGCAGATTCCCTATTACCTGTGACTGCCGTCCCACGTGGCCTCCTGACATATTACACAGTAAATAATTAGGAATGGAAATACCAGGTTATATCTGCCTCATAAACATGCTTATACTGTCACTCAAATACATTCATTTGCCTTCATTCAGCAGACCATAATGCCCTAAAAGTCACCCTTTGCTGAGGTATCCCCCTATAACCCATCAGATACTGTCTGTTTCACACCCTGTCCTACTTTACCTTCACCACCGGTTCAGCTATCAGTACTGCACGTTCGCAGTTGATATTCCCCAAATACTCACATATCGCAATATCATGGTAAAAGATGTCACTCCGCTGATGTCACTGTGACTTGATACCGCTGCTTGTGTGAGCAGCCTGCTATAGACAGTGCGAGTTAGTTGCTGCCAGTCCTCACTACTGCAGCCTGCTGTATTACTCCCGCCCGACTCCCAGCCCTAGACCTGATCCTGAAAGCGGGGAGCGTGCTGATTGGCTGTGCTAATGCCGACAGTGCAGAGGCTGCAAAAACACATAGCCTCCATCTCCATGTCTATTGAGCAATATGGGCTGTGAGTGAACTAAAGAGACTTGAGCCCCCTGAAGCGCCACTGGGTGGCAGTCTCTCTACAGCTCATTTGCTCAATGCCTCTCACATCCATATTGCGTAAAGGAGGGGAAGCTGAACGGCTCACAGCCTCTCCTTTGCGCAATATCATATGGAATCTTGTATTGTGCCCCTTAAAACATTTTAATAAAATGAATAGTTTATTTTTGCCATAGTGGCAGCGGCATGGGGTGGGGGGTAGGGGGGGGTATCTTGAGATACCCCCCAAAAAATATATAAAAATGTAAAAACTCCCCTGCCTCCTGCTGAATTCACTGAAATATAGGTGAATGTAAGATGCTCTATTCAGAAAGCAGCATAATATGGGGTATATTGGCTGCAGGATTTTAATTTTAAAGTGCTCCCCTGCTCCCTGCTTATATCGCACTAAGGAGCGAAGTGCCCCTATCCAGCGAGCTTGATTACTTTCATAAGAGCCATCTTGCCACTTGCAGGGACTGCTCATTTTTCAGAACATTGCACCGGCGCAGCCTTGTGAGAGTCAGCGAGAAAAAGTAGGTTTGAGTTTGCGAAGATTATATCATCGAGCACTAAATACCTTGTAATTGCTAGATGTTTCTGTTCATTTTTAAAATAAATTAACATTTGGTTTGCTGCAACTTTTTTTTTTCCAACAGCTAAACTCCACAAACCACTTGCCTTATTTAAAACAGCCAATTCAGGCTTGTTTCTGCCAAAGACAAGGCAAGCCACGGTCAATATGTTCATATTAAATACAACGTATTGTAACTGTTATCTGCTGAAGTTATCCTTAAAAATACTGCAGTGTGAATTTCCAGTTCTGAGAATTAGAAGATCCACAATTTTAAGAGCAAAATTACATGAAAGGGGGCAAAATAATCTGTTTTATTACACATAACTAGTCATTTTATATTAGAATCTTCCCTTTAAAGCTTATCACTGCAATAAGAACTAACTATCACCTAGATTATGAATTTTGCGGTATGGCTATACTGCTGAAAAATTGGCTATTGCACGTGGAATGGCCGGTAACACATATAACAAGTCGTGGCGGTATACGCTATAACGCAAGCATTTTAGCCTTAACGCAACGCTCCATTCCTCACTCAAAAATGACGTTTGAGTGCGGAATTTTCCATAGCTCCCTATTACAGGTTGTGAGTTCTGGCTAAAATGATTGTGTTACAGCCTATACCGACACGATCCATTCCGCTATCCGAGACCAGTAGTTATGGATTTTGCAAAACAAAAATGTTTCACAAAACTGATAACTAAAATGTTACAAAGTAAACAAACACCCATAAACTACCTATTAACCCCTAAACCGCCACCCTCCTACATCACCAACACTATATAAACCTAATAACCCCTAAACCACTGGCCCCCCACATTGTAACTAATTAACTAAACCTATTAACCCCTAATCCGCTGCTCCCCATCATCGGCAACACTAAATAAACCTATTAATCCCTAAACTGCCAGCCCCCCACATCGCAACTAATAAACGAAACCTATTAACCTCTAAACCCCCTGCCCCCCACATCGCAAAACACTAAATTAAACTATTAAACCCTAAACCTAACAACCCCCTAACTTTAAATCAAATTACAATATAGCTATCTTAATATAAAAGAAAATAAAAACTATAAATTAACCTAACATAACTATTCTAATAAAATAAAAAATGACCAATTAAAAAACTTAAATAACATGATTAAAAAAACACTACAAAAAATAAAAACCTAAATTACAAATTTAAAAAAACCTAATACTACGAAAAAATAAAAAAAATAAAAAAAATCTAACATTACAAAAAATAATAAACACTAAAATTACGAAAAATAAAAAAACTCTAAGATTACAAAAAATAATAAAAAAATTATCAAAAATAAAAACAATTACACCTAATCTAATAGCCCTATAAAAATAACCCCCCACAAATAAGAACACCCCCTAACCTACAAAAACTACCAATAGCCCTTAAAATGGCCTTTTTTAGGGCATTGCCCTAAGTTAAAAAGCTCTTTTACATTAAAATATTACAAAGTCCCCCCTAAAGATAAAAACCCCTCACCCAACCAACCCTCAAAATTAAAAACCTAAGTCTAAATAAAACCTAAGCTACCCATTGCCCTTAAAGGGGCATTTGTATGTGCATTGCCCGTAAAAGGGCATTTAGCTCTTTTACTGTCCTTAAAAGGGCATTCAGCTCTTTTACAGTGCCCATCCCTAATCTAAAAAAAAAACACCCCAAAAAATAAAAAAAAATCTAACACTAACCCCATAAAATCTACTCACGATTCCTGAAGTCCGGACATCCATCTTCATCCAGGCGGAGAGAAGTCTTCATCCAAGGGTCGACATCTTCATCCATCGCAGGGGCATCTTTTTTCTTCATCCCGGTGTGGTGAAACTGTGGAGGCACAGAGATTTAGAGGCACAGAGCTTCTTTGCTGGCGGTGTGGACATCCAGCGTGGAGGATCCTCTTCATATGGTCACCGTCATACACTAAAGCTTGAATGCAAGGTACCCATTTAAAATGGGGTACCTTGCATTCCTATTGGCTGACATTTTAAAATCAACCAATAAGATGAGAGCTACTGAAATCCTATTGGCTGTTCAAATCAGCCGGCAAAATCAGCCGGCAAAGAAGCTCCGCACCTCCACATCTCTGCGACACTGGAATGAAGAAAGATGGCCCCGCGATGGATGAAGATGTCGTCTGGATGAAGACTTCTCGATGCCTGGATAAAGATGGATGTCTGGACTTCAGGAACCGTGAGTAGATTTTATGGGGTTAGTTTTTTTTTTTAAGATTAGGGATGGGCACTGTTATAGAGCTGAATGCCATTTTTATGGCAGTAAAAGAGCTGAATACCCTTTTAAGGGCAATGCCTATACAAATGTTCCTTTAGGGACAATTTGTAGCTTAAGTTTTATTTAGACTTAGTTTTTTTATTTTGGGGGGGTTGGTTGGGTGGGTTTTTATTTTGGGGGGTTTGTTGGGTGGGGGGTTTACTTTTAGGGTGGACTTTGTAATATTTTAATGTAAAAGAGCTGTTTAACTTAGGGCAATGTCCTACAAAAGGCCCTTTTAAGGGATATTGGTAGTTTATTGTAGGTTAGGGGGTGTTTTTATTTTGGGGGGCTTTTTATTTTTATACGGCTATTAGATTAGGTGTAATTGTTTTTATTTTTTATCATTTCGTTTATTATTTTTCTAATCTTAGAGTTTTTTATTTTTCGTATTTATTATTTTTTGTAATGTTAAATTTTTTATTTTTTTCAAATTATTAGGTTTTTTTAAATGTGTAATTTAGGTTTTTTGTTGGTAGTTTTTTTTAAATTTTATTAGAATAGTAATGTTAGGTTCATTTATAGTTTAATGTTAGTTTTTTTTATTTCACAGGAAAATTTTTATTTATTTAAAGTTAGTTATGTTTAGGGGTTAGAGTTTAATCTAGCATTTTGCAATGTCGGGGTCCAGCGGTTTAGGGGTAAATAGGTTTAAGTTTATTAGTTACGATGTGGGGGGGTTGGCGGTTTAGGAGTTAATAGGTTTATTTATTAGTTTCGATGTGGGGGGGGCGGTGTTTAGGGGTTAATAGGTTTATTTAGTGGCGTCGAGTGGTAAATTAGGGGTTAATGACTTTATTTAGGTGTCGGCAATGTCGGGGGCTGCGGTTTAGGGATTAATAGTTTTATTATAGTAGTAGCGATATGGGGGCCGTCAGTTTAGGGGTTAATAGGTTTATTTACGTGTGAGCGATGCTGGGGGCGGCAGTTTAGGGGTTAATAACTTTATTTAGCACCGGCGATGTCGAGGAGCAGTGGATTATGGGTTAATAACTTTCTTTAGTGTCGGCGATGTCGGGGGGCGGTGGATTAGTGGTGTTTAGACTAGGGGTTTATGTTAGGGTGGTTTAAACTTAACTTTCTTTTCCACATAGACATCAATGGGGTTGCGTTACAGTGATTTGCCACTCCGCGATCGCATGTGTTATATTTTTTCTAACACTTTCTCCCCATTGATGTCTATGGGGGAAAGCGTGCATGAGCACGTAAAGTCAGCCCTTGGCTTTTGTGCGGTATGGAGCTTAACGCACTATAACGCACAGCCCAAGGAGGTTTTTCCGTAACTCGTAATGGCAGTGCTATGGAAAGTGTGGTACCGCTCATTTATTTGCGTTATTTACACACTCGGTATAGCTCAAAACTCATAATCTAGCCGTATGCCTGCATCTGCTCATTTTAAAAAACAAAATGGATTTTGTTAAATCGCCTCACATCTATTTGTTGATGGTCAAAAAAAATTTGTATTCTTCTCGGCATGAACGACTTTTGATTCTGAAACATGATCATGTTATCTTCTATATATTTTTTTCTTAGTTCATGATCTGAGAATTGTCTCTTAGGCATATTTTCTAGATTAATTTTCTATGCTGTAGATGCCATTTATCCTTGCAAATAAGGAACGCACATTTAAAAAAGGGTGAACAAGATAATTACCACAAAGTCAATGTTCTCTTATATATCATTCGGATTTTAGCAAGTAACAACTCTGGTTAATGAACAATTTCATTATCCATTTATAATGCTATCCGTTATACCTTGCTAAACCCTATAATCTCTTTACAAATAATGTGATTTTAAATAGTAGTGAAAAATTATACTTTATGTTTCAAAATATATAACAATCAACATAAGATCAATAAAGCACATTTCTAAAAAGAGTTTATAGGCTAGAAAATGTTTTGTTTTCCTTTTGTATTTATGTCTGCATTATTTATTACAAATAAATGAAGTGTTAAGGGTATCAGACTGTAATTGCCCCCAAACAAGTCATTACAGTGTGTTTGAGTTTCACCCTTGACAGTGAAATAACATGGGTGGTAATTTGAAAAGTAATGTTAAATTATGGATAATGGATAAGATAGAGCAAATGCCCTCCCTCAATAATTTTTCTTTATATATCTAAGCATACAAACCAACTTGGGTCATGTTTTATGCTATTAAGGCCCCCATTTTAAAATTATGCGTAGCACATGTACAGCAACCAACTTTACCATTTGATTGTGAACTATTAATATTTCATGTCCTGTTTAGCGCACTTGAGAACACGTTTGGGTTTGTGCACAAGTAAATGTGTTAGTTTTTTTTTTCACTTTTTGCGCTCCATTAAAGTCTATAGGGGAATATGCTAACAAGGTCACGATATTAAAATTTTGGCTATTTGTGTCGGGTTATCGCTTACATGAAAACTTTTTAGTTTCAAATTGTAATACGCATGCTACCCAACAAGCACAAAAAGCTTACTTTTAGCAAAGTAAAAGCATGAGCAGGAGCAATACATAGTGCCCCTCTCATAATCTAGCCCTTCACTAGATGTAAGCAGTTCTGGGAGGGGGGCAAGGGGGGCAAAACACCCTAATCTTTTATTTTGCACCCCCATCAGGGTGAGGAGGGTAAAATGGTTAAAATTATTACTCCTGTTCCCTGTCAGTTTAGGCAGGCCCCCAGAACACCTAGCTCAATCCTCTGAACATCTGTAACTCCACCTCCCCCTGTAATAGCCCATAAGTCACGGTAACTATGTCTCTACCCATGTTGTTCCCACCAGTTGAACACCCATGATTCCACCAAGGAGTGTTTGGCCAATGTGGAATTAAGCAGGGATGGCTTATCAGGAGACCATGTTCTGGCTAATAGTGTTTTTTTCTGAGAGAAATGTCTCTCATTTGGGGTCCATCAGCTTACTCTTTTGTGTAACAAATCTTTTTAGTCTTAAAATAACTTTTTAGAAGTTTTGTCTTTGAGACTGCTGACTGTGTGACTGTGTTTAGATTGTAATGGATGAAGACACGGGGTGACATTTGATTCTTGGTGTGAGGCAGCACCATGTCTTGAGCTGGCCCTTGCAGTTAGAGAAAAGGATTTGTGAAATTTTAGTGAATGGTTTTAATGGGACTTTGCTGCCTTTTCAATGTCCTGAAATGCAACATAAAAAGTGTAAACTGCTGTAAAGGAACACAAAGCACATTGAGATTGTAATATATAATTTTTATCAAATAAAGTAAAAAAAATGTTTCAATATATTTTAATTTGTTTTGCCTTATTTTCCTGTAATTTAACTAAAAACAGTGAATTTTACTAAACTGAGATTTGGAAGTTCACGCTGCTTACATCACAAGCCTAACTCTAATATATATTTTCTTTATTGGCTGCAATGGTGGTGCTACGATAGCATACTGCAAGGTTTTGCTAACAAATTTCAATGACAAGCCTTGTCTATTCCAATGACAAGTCTGAATTGGGTGTTTTATAAGGTATGGTGTTGCGACGCTGTGGGAGTGTGAGATAGAGAATGTAATTTTAAAAAAAAACTTTTATATTTGCTTCTACATTTTTCTCTTGGTATCTGTTGTTGAATACAAAAGGAACGTATCCTACACTAGTGGGAACTAACTGTTGATTGGTGCCGGCACACATTTGCCTCTTGTGACTGGCTGACTAGATGTGATAAGTTAGCTACCAGTAATGCATTGAGGTTCCTTGAACAAAGAATATTAAGAGAATTAATCAAATTTGATAATAGAAGTAAATTAGAATTTTTAAAAAAAAATGTATTTTCTATCTGAATCCTTAAAGAAAAAAAGGGTTTCCTGTCCCTTTAATTTGTAGTAGGAGTGCTTAAAATTCATTACAAACTGTTTTATACACTCTTAAGGTGACTATGAAATGAAATATGTTGTATGCTAGATAAATTATTTACTTAATACAGCCCAACTATAATGAAGTAGCAATGCCGTATTACTTTGAAGACCTGGGCAATAAACAGTCTTATCATTTCTTAATTAAAATTCATTAGAAATACACCATTTAGTGTATGCAATACCTCCTTATCTTGATAACTATTTTTACAAAGCAGGTTAAAAACACAAAGTACTTACATTTGAGGCTCCTTGTATCAAATTAATTGTTTCCAGGAGAATAGGTCAATAGTTTTATATGTACTGAAATCAATGATTTGACTAATGAACCATGCAAAGCTTGTATTATCAAATTTTTCAACCATGACGGAATAAACTGATTTAAAAATAACTTTTAAAGTGATTGTAAACTTCCCCTTTGTATAAACAGATCTGGGATGTTAGTCAATTTTTAAATTAAGTTTAATTAATCAATTATAATGAAGATGCATTTTATCTTACTTTTTAATGTAACTCTGAAATTCATATACCCCACGTTCCGGCCACCCACTTCAAAAGTAAATTTTTTTAAATTGGTTTGAATTGTTCTCCAATCAGAGCTCTAGCCATACGGCATTCACACCATTTTGTTTTTGTAACTAGCTCACAAAAAAAAAAAATTGTTTTGAAGTGGGCTGCCGGAATGCCGGGTATTTGAATTTCAGCATGACATTAAAAAGTAAGTTAAAGTGCATCTTCATTACAACTGATGAATTAAACTCCATCTACAATATTGCTAACTTTCTGGATCTGCTAACAAAAACAAGTGTTACCATCAGCAAAATAAACAAGTAGATTCAAGCCTCAATTAAAAGAAAGGCATTGTATAGAAACAAAGACCCTTTCTTTTAATTGAGGCTGAAATCTACTTGTTTATTTTACTGATGGTAAAACTTTTTTTTACTTGTTTGTAAATATCACCATAAATATATATGGCTCAAAATTTTAGATGGTAAGCTACTAGCCAGGCCAAAATGTTACTCACCACTTCTGATCCTACCCACTACCTGTTCACACCACACCCACTACTTCACAGCCTCTTTGCATATGTTTAGCCATTGTGTGCAGTCATCTTTAATATTTTTTATTGTATACCTTAAATTAAATAATTCTACATACAGTAATAGATAGAAATAGGGAGTTGTTGAAGTGAGAGAGTGCTGACAGTCACGGAAGGTCATAAAAGACCTGGAGATTTTCTTTTAATAATCATCTCCTCTCCCTTCTCTCTCATCTATCTTTCTCCCCTCCTTCCTCTCTTCAATGTTTCTTTTTACACTCTCCCTTATCTCTCAGGCCATATCTTCTCTTTACACTCTCTTTCCCCTCTCTCATTTGTTTTTACTCTTTTTTCTCCACTCTTCCTCTCCACTTTTGCTCTTTGTGTCCAATCTCTCTTTGCCCCTGTTTACCCTCTCAGAAGTAACAGTCTAAGCACTAATATTGTTCCTACAGCCCTAGAGGAAAAACATATCCTTGCCATTTCTAGGATATGTAATATCCATTTAAATAATATTTTTAGCAATAGATATTTAGCTTAAGGTAGTGAGAGGACATCCAGAAAGAGATGTGAGAAAGACAGTTAGTGACAGGGGTAAGCAAGGAAGGAGATAGGTCTGGTTCAGGGAGGTAGATTTGGGTTTCGCCAGCATACAAATGATATTGAAACCTGTGGGAATTTATTAGGGAACCTAATGATGACATGTAGATTGAGAAGAGAAGGGGACCGAGGGCAGAGCCCCAACAGAAAAAGGCAACGGGGCAGAGGAAGCACCAGAGAAAGCCACACTGGAGGTATGGATAGATAGGTAGGAAGAGAACCACGAGAGGGCTGTGTCACAAATGCCAATGGATTGGAGGGTTTGATGCAAAAGAGGGTGGTCAACAGTATCAAAGGCTGCAGACAGATCAAGGAGGATAAGCAGAGAGAAGTGACCTTTGGATTTGCTGTAAGTAGGTCATTAACCTTTACGATTGATGTCTCTGGAGTGATGGGGGCGATATCCAGATTGCAGTGGGTCAAGGAGGGAGTTTAATGTAAGGAAATGGCATAGGCATGCATATACTAGCTTTTCAAGAAGCTTTGAGACAAGAGGGAGTAGGGAAATAGGGCTGTAGTTGGATGGGGAGGTTGGATTGAGGGTAGGTTTTTTGAGGATAGGTGTGACCAGTGCATGTTTTAGAGATGAGGGAAATATACCTGTACTGAGGGAGAGGTTGAAAATGTGTGTTAGTATAGGGGTAAGGGTAGAAGAGAGGGAGGGTAGTAGTTGTGAGGGGATGGGGTTGAGGGGACAGGTAGTGAGGTGAGAGCACAGTATAAGGGCAGAAACTTCATCCTCAGGGGTAATAGTGGTGAAAGAGCTAAAATTATGGCTTTGTGGGTTTTGGTTGATTGTGAGGTTTTGAGGGGATGAGAGACTGGAAGTATGTTGAGAGATGATTTAGTTTTTGATGGAATTGATTTTGTTATTGAAGTGGCTGGCAAAATCTTAAGCTGACAGAGAAGTTGTATTAGGAGGTGGGGGTGGGTGGAGAAGGGTATTAAAAGTGGAGATCAACTGTTTTGGGTAGAGATAATAGTAGAGAAGTAATGTTGCTCATAAAGATTAAGGGCAGAGTAGTAGGAGTTCAAGATGAACTTGTAGTGAAGAAAGTCAGCTGAACTTCGAGATTTTCTCCAGTGCCGCTCAGCAGTACAGGAACATCTGCGTAGGTACCGTGTCAGAGGAGTAGGCCAGAGCTGATGGCGAGTGTGTGATTTCCGAGCTATGGTAGGAGGGGCCAGATTGTCAAGGACTAATGCAAGGGTGGAATTATAGTGACAGATAAATTGGTCAGGGCAGGGAAAGGAGGATATGGGATGAGAGGAGAGGTTTGAGAGAACTATCGAGCTTTTGCTGATCAAATGACATAAAGCTTCTGTGAAGTTTGGTGTGAGGGTAAGAAGGAGGGAGAGTTGTAGGGAGGGACGAGATGTTGCAGGTTAGGAGATGATGGTCAGAAAGAGGAAAAGGGGATTTTGTGAAGTTTGAAATAGTACATTGATAGCTAAAAATCAGATCAAGGGAGTGACCATCTTTGTGATTGGGAGAGTCAGTCCATTGTGACAGACCAAACGAGGACCTGAGTTGCAGAAGTTGTTTTGCAGAGGAGGCAGTGTGATTGTCAAGAGGTATGTGGAGGTCACCAAGAATGACGGCAGGGGTGTCTGAGGAAAGGAAATAAAGTAGCCAGGCAGTAAAGTGATCTAGAAATTGAGTTGAGGAGCCAGGAGCAGTATATAACTGCAACACGTATAGAGAGGGGAGAGAATAAGCAAATTATGTGGGTTTCGAATGAGGAAAATGTGAGGGTAGAGATATATATCCATAATTGACTCATCTTAAGCTTTTCATACATTTGTCAAAGGCCCATATTAAGGCTGAAATGTTGGACATAATAAATGAATGAAAAGCTTAAGATGACCTGAGTCCTGTTATAGTGCTGATCCTATATATAAATATATATATATATATATATATCCTACACTTTATATGAGAACAGGAACACAATACACTATTAAATAAGTTGTGCAATTTAAATTAGGTTTTACTGTAGAGTAGAGTGGATGGGGCTATGAAAACATTTATTGGGCATGGTCAATCTTCCCATATCATGCTTACTTGATTGCTGTGCTGCATTGTGTCCCTGTAATTTGTTTTTTAAATGTTGCCAATGGCAATTGTTCATACAGGATGCTATGTGAGGGTTAGGGAGTTTGAAACTCAGAATGCAGGAACAGATACACAAGACAATATGCTCCATGTACTAAGCAGCGGGTGGACAGCTTCTCATATTGCAAAGCTGTCCGCCCACCTTCGCTACATGGGCAGCGATACCAAAAGGCATAGGATACCAAAAGGGTACTGTTGGTGAGACTGTCACAGTATACCAAGTATGTACAGCAGGCACAGTTGGTTTGAGGAAGGCTGTCACCGGTATGGTAGGCAGGTTTCTCAGCAGGCACAGGATACCAAACAGGTACTGTTGGTGAGACTGTCACATGATTCCAGGTAGGTACAGCTTTAGGTAGGGACACCAGCATCAGGTTATTCTTCTTGACCTCCAGGATCCAGGTGAACATACAGTATGTGGAAACAAAGTAAGTATTTTTATTTCAAAGCAAGCTGAGAATACACAGGTATCAGGTAAGTATTCTTGCTCTCAGGAGCAAGGTGAGCATACACAGGTATCAAGGTAAGTATGATTGGTCTTAGGAGCAAGGTGAGCATACACAGGTACCACAATGAGAATGATTGGTCTCAGGATCATGGTGAGCAAACACAAGTATCAAGGAAAGTATGCTTGATCCCTGGAGCAAGGTGAGCATATACAGGTATCAAGGTAAGTATGCTTGATCCCTAGAGCAAGGTGAGCATACACAGTCATAAAGGTAAGTATGCTTGGTCCCTGGAGCAAGGTGAGCATACACAGGTATCAAGGTAAGTATGTTAGGAGCAAAGTGAACATACACAGGAGCCAGGTAAGAGAGCAATAACTCAGCCCAGAGTGATGGGCTGAGTGAGTTTTTCTAGGGAATTCCACACCTGAGCCCTTCAGGTGGGAGTTCCTATAATCAAGAAATGGCCCTTTAAATCTAGGCAGCTTGCGTGCCTAGAGAACTGCAGCTGCTACACAGATGGATCTTGGTGTCCCTCGATGTGGGACGCAGAGAAGAAGTGCTGCACCCTCTGTGTTTGCCGAGACCGGGTCCTTCTGACCCGGTGAAGGTAAGGAACCTCACATGCTATGCAGATTGTAAGATAGTGACAATAGGCCTAAAAATATTTGTTTTTATGTTTAAAAATCTTGTGGAGAATTCCTGTCATATATAGGGAAAAGGACTCTAAGCAATTTCTTAAAAAATAATATGCCTCTTTAAGTTGATTGATTTCTATGCATAGAGTTAAAAAAAAATGTTTTCATGAATAGTGAGCATTATTCTAAGAATCTGGTTGGCTCACATCCAAATGCTTTCAAAAGCAACAGCATGGCATTTATTGCTATCAGTCAATATGCAGACAGCTCTGCAAACACAGTTTAAAACCTTACTCTAATTAACTTTTTCATTGAAGCCTATATTTTTAGGATGTTAAACAGGCAGGTTTAAAAAAATCCAAAATTATTTGATGTTGTATAGCAAATAAATAATCTAGGTTTAGAAGAATGCCATTGATTTTACAGTCCCAAAAGTTCACAGCTGATTCAATTATCAGGTTTTCAAAAGATATTTTTTTAAAATTATTATTGTTATTATTATGAGACCCTGTATCATGATATTGTATGCAATGCTAGATTAGGATGGAAAAACAAATGAATACATTGCATATTGACATGCGTGATTTATCGTTTAAAAGTAATCCGCAGTATAATATGCTGTGAGAAAATCCTTAAAATTTGGGGATGCTAAGAAAGGGTTTGTTTCCATTGAGCCACAATTGGGGGGTTTTGAGGTCGCAAAATGAAGAAACTACTGGTGGAAGCCATTACGCTTGATAACAGTTTCCAATGGCACATTTTCCATCATTTCTGGCAGCCAGGTAAAAAAAAAAAAAAAAAAAAGATGTGTCCCACAGAAAATAATAGAAGCCGAAAAGTGCAAATTTACACTCAGTTAAAGGGACAGTCAACATCAGAATTTTTGTTTGAAAGGGTAGATAATCCCTTTATTACCTATTCCCCAACTTTGCATAACCAACACAGTTATAACAATACACGTTTTACCTCTGTAATTACCTTGTATCTAGCCTCTGCAAACTGCCCCCTTATTTCAGTTCTTTGACATACTTGCATTTTAGCCAATCAGTGCTCACTCCTAGGAGCTTCATGTGTGTGAGCTCAATGTTATCTATATGAAACGCATGAATTTACGCCCTCTAGTGGGGAAAAACTGTCAAAATGCTTTCAGATTAGAGGCGGCCTTCAAAGTCTAAGAAATTAGCATATGAACCTCCTAGGTTTAGATTTCAACTAAGAAAAAGAAAGTGTGGAGTGATATGTAGATTAGACTCAACTGGCTTCCCCAAATCTGATATGCTCCCAATATCAGATATATTGAAATGTGCAAAAAGGGGTGGGTGTGGGGAGCGCTCTAAAAGAGCTGTGAGTATAAACTGTGGTTAAAATATGTTTAAACTGTGATAGGATATGTATAAATATTCCAAAATTATAATATTCCACAAATAAAATTTTCTTTATATAATTGTCTTTAAATCGTGTTGGAAGTGTATCGATTCAGATGCAATTAACAATGTGTCGGTTTGTTGAAAAAAAGTGCGTGACTCTGGTGTTAAATTATTTTCTCTTCAAAAATTCTAAAGTGTATAAAATGTGTAAATAAATAATCAAAAAGCTAGCTAGCAAAAATCTTCAGGGGTAACTTGCAAAAATCTTCTATTTCTTAGAGATATGTATTGGTGTATCCACCGTGTATTATCACTATACCTCTAAATGAATCAACAAAGTAGTACTTCTAAATGAATAAATAAACAAAATCGTTTATAAGTTTAAAAATACGTTTACTTAGATATTAAAAAACAATAATAAAATCGTATCTTGGTAGTACCATACAGTAAATCTGTTTAGAGCATATAGGGGTACATCCTTATCATAAATTTTTTTTTTCTGAAAGTTCGGATTTGTAATCCTTGTGATTCCCTTAAGTTGTGGCCACAACTAATTCTGAAGCAGTTAAAATCCAAATGCAGTACTGTGCTGATGGAAGTTTACAGTTTATTCTCCCCCTAACCGGACCTCTGATATTCCTTACCTCCGTGTTTGTATTCTTTGTTTTACCTTGGGTTCTGGGAAGAGTGCTTTTGTAAATAGGTCGAGTTCTCCAAGCGGCTTTACCGCTGTTTGAATTTCCTCCGCAGCTACTTCCTACCCTGGTGTGCGTGTGACGTTGACGTTGTATCAGGCAACCGGATTGTGGGGGGAGTGTTTCTTGTACTGGAGCCAATCTTTCCACACTCGATGTCAGGTTTTCTACGCGTTTCAGCGCCGTAACTTGCGCCTTTATCAAGACTGTAGATTTCAACTAAGAATACCAAGAGAAAAAAGCAAAATTGGTGATAAAAGTAAATTGGAAAGTTATTTAAAATGACATGCCCTATTTAAATCATGAAAGGTTGTTTTGGACTTGACTTTACCTTTAAAACCCTATCGGAAGCAGTTGATAAGATTTGAGACATTACGGCATGCTCAAATAAATGTAAAAGAGGAAGAATAAGCTTTTGAGGCCTTTTTTAAATTGAGATATTAAAGTTTTCAAACAACACAAGTGTTTTACTTTATAAATGTATTGTTATACTTATTGCTGGCCCAGGTATAGGACTAGTTAGAGTTATGTTCCTATTTAAATATTAATATGTGAATAAAAAACTATATATAAACTTGTTCAAATCACAATCCAATAAAATAAAAACAAAAAACAATGTGATGGTGCACAAAAGAATATGTTAAAAGTCCCAAAAGGTAGCAATTGCTGTAAATATTTAAAAGGGAAAACCATAAGGAAAAAGGGGGGAAAACACACATAGTGAAGTCCTGCTGATAAATAAGAGCGAGTGAAAAATGGAAAAAGGGTACTCACACACTCAAGAGCTTCAAAATCAGGCTCTAGATTTTCAGGCACAGGAAGACTCCAAATGGAGATGTAGGTAAAGATTAAAATCCCAGATGGGTTAAAACTCTGAATTGAAGGACTCAGAAGTTGATAAAACAATTGAATTCATATTAACAAGTGAGGTCACCAGGCAATGTAAAGAGAATGTCCATAGCAAAAAAACACTGCAATCACAGATAGTATTTTTACAGTACAATGAAAAGTCCAGCAGCACAGCAGCATAAGTTTAAAAGAAACCTTTATTTCTCATCAAAAATAGGTGCAGGTTATGGAAAAAGCGTCTGATATGTTTTGCGCCCTCTAGTGGCGCTTCATCATAGACTAAGGATGTTACACAGAAGTAGCAGTCATAATCATTTATCAGATTTACAACTGACAACGTAATACATACATACCATTAAAAACAATAAGACATCATAAATTATTCAAGTTCTCATATTCTATTGACAATCAAATTAAAGGAAACAAACAAGAAATTGATAAAGACTGAGCAAAAATGAGCAAAAATGATTTGATAAAGACTGTGCCAAGAATGAATTGATTATATATCTTATTAAGAAAAATGTATAATACTGTTGTTGCTAGTGCCACTGTTAATAAACTCACTTGCACATAAATAATAATTGATAAATGTAGTTATACTATTTAATTCATTTGACTCAATTTAAACCATTTATTTATGTATTTCATAATGCTATGCCTAGTATTTTTTATAGTCTCAAGCATGAATACATAGATATCCCAAATCATTTATGAATCTATCTGATAATATACTGTTTTAATAATTTGTTATCTCTAAAGTATATGCATATATAAGAGAGATCACACTCTCACTTGATGTAAATCACAAAACTCAGTCCCAACCAGGGAACTAAATATGTATATATGAACATCTAAATATATAAAAGTATATAAATACATGAATACATGAGATATACAGATATATACAAATATATTACTTTCTAACCCTGGCCTGTATATTATCTGCTAGCCTTAGCCACATTAACCACATAAACAGTGTCAACAATAAGAGGCTGTCATAAATATATATTTTTTTGGTTTAGTCAACTTCCTTGTTCAGGCTGATCTATACAAAATAACTAATATCCCACTCAAGGTTCAACCCTGTGGGAGTCCTAGACTTGAGTTTGTATATCCAATACAACTCTTTTCTATCAAGTATCTTATATCTGTTACCTCCCCTGGCGGGAGTTTAAGCCACATCAATAATTCTCACTGCAAAATCACCATTATTAGTAAAGTGAAAAAGGATTAAATGTCTAGCCACCATGTAATTTTTAACGTTATTAACATGTTCTCTGATCCTTACATTTACTTCTCTTGTCGTTTTACCAACGCATTGTATATGACAATGTTTATACTCTAACATATAAACTGCAAATGTAGCTTTACAATTAGCATAAAACAATATGTCATAAGTCACCTCATCCACAGATGATCTAACAATATCAGTAATTTCCATCATATTACATGTTAAACAAGTTCTGGCTCCACATTTGAAATTTCCTTTCCTTCTCAACCATTGATCTCCCCTCTGTCTTAATGTATTAGAAACAAAACTTGGGGCCAACTTAGACGCTAAAGTCATAGGTTTTTTTGAGACAAATTTACATCCTTCTATACAATTTTGCAGCCTACTATCGCCTGCCAAAATTGATATATCCCCTTGCTGATAGTCTATCAATCAATTCATCTGCCTGCTGTTGATAAATTGCATCATCATTAGTGTTGCGTCATATTCTGATAAACTGACCCCTTGGTATGGCACGAACCACATGTGGAGGGTGACAAGAGCTAGCATGAAGAATAGTATTCCCCGCAGTGGGTTACCTAAAAGTTCTAGACACTATTCTATTATTCTCAATGTCTCCCTCAAATGTCACATCCAAGAAGTCAGTTTTAACAGAATTATATCCACCAACAAATGTCAAACACATATCATTATTATTCAAAAATTCAAGCAACTGACCAAATGATGTCTCATTAAGAGATTCATCAACAATTAGGATCAAGTCGTCAATGAACCTTCTATAGATTATATTTTTAGTATGCAATGCATAATCACTGTTGTACATAAATCCTAGCTCCCAATAGCAAACGTACAAATTTGCAAAACATGGGGCGAATTTCGCCCCCATGGCCGTACCGCAACATTGAAGGTAATAATTGAACATCAAAAAATTATGCATTAACACAAATTCCAAAATGGAACAGATGAACACTTTTACTACCCTCTCATATGCTGTAAATTTATCTAAAAAATACCTCACAGCTCTCAAACCCAATGTATGCGGTATACAAGTATATAGCGAAGCTATGTCTACAACAACCCAAGAGTAAGTACTCTTCCATTCAGCTTCCTTTAGACTCTCTAGAAGATGAGATGAATCTCTTAAATAGCTATACAAACTTTTCACCAAAGACTGAAGAACAGAATCCAGCCACTCAGATAGTGGCTCAAGCAAAGACCCAATGCCCGGTACAATGGGCCTTCCTTGGGGCCGCTCAGGATTCTTGTGAACTTTTGGCAAGTAGTGAAACAACGGTGTAATAGGAAATTCAGGAACCAAATATGAGATATCTTCTTGTCTAAAAATACCTAAATGAATACCATTATCCAACAACAAGAGAAGTTGTCTTTTAAACACATGTGTGGGATTACCATTTAGCAATTTATAAGTCGAAGTGTCACCAAGCTGGCGTAGAGCCTCCCCAAAATAATCTTCCTTATTAATGACTACAATGTTTCCTCCCTTATTGGAGTTTCTGATCACAATATCATGATTATTCTGGAGAGACTCCAAAACCAACTTTTCTGACCTTTTGAGATTTTGTCTAACTGATTTCTTAGACGATGCAAGATTAAGAATTTCTTTTTCTACACTTTTCTGAAAGCTGTTTAAGGCAGTACCACTAAATTGGATTAGATAAAAATCAGAACTTATTTTCTTGGGGCCTGGAGGTTGTGACTGCTCATGAATTATATCATGTCCCTCCTGTAGATCAATCAAAATCCCCAATAAACAAGCATCCCTAAATGGCACTTCATTCTGAGTAGTGGCATGACTCATATCAGACATATTTTCATTATTTTCATTACTTGTAGATGTAGATTGTAATGCAAAAAATCTTTTTAAAGTGAGTTTTCTTACGAATCTATTGACATCTAATAAAGTATTAAAGGGAGAGAAATATCTCGTTGGGGCAAAGCCCAAACCTCTGCTCAATAGATTTGTCTGATCCTCACTCAAAGCACATTTGGACAAATTAATCACATTGAGATTTATTAGTCCCAATTTTTCGTTGTTCCGTTTCTTTTTCTTCTTATTTTTTGGATCTTCTGATCCGCCTAAAGGGACTTTTTCTTTCTTTGAAGATGATTCCTTTTTTGTTTCCTTCTTGGAATCTTCGGGGCGTACTACCATCTTCTCTTGTTGTTGGATGATGGTATTCATTTAGGTATTTTTAGACAAGAAGATATCTCATATTTGGTTCCTGATTTTCCTATTACACCGCTGTTTCACTACTTGCCGAAAGTTTACAAGAATCCTGAGCGGCCCCCAGGAAGGCCCATTGTATCGGGCATTGGGTCTTTGCTTGAGCCACTATCTGAGTGGCTGGATTCTGTTCTTCAGTCTTTGGGGAAAAGTTTGTATAGCTATTTAAGAGATTAATCTCATCTTCTAGAAAGTCTAAAGGAAGTTGAATGGAAGAGTACTTACTCTTGGGTTGTTGTAGACATAGCTTCGCTATATACTTGTATACCGCATACATTGGGTTTGAGAGCTGTGAGGTATTTTTTAGATAAATTTACAGCATATGAGAGGGAAGTAAAAGTGTTCATCTGTTCCATTTTGGAATTCGCGTTAACGCATCATTTTTTGATGTTCAATGATAAGTATTACCTTTAATGTTGCGGTACGGCCATGGGGGCGAAATTCGCCCCATGTTTTGCAAATTTGTACGTTGGCTATTGGGAGCTAAGATTTATGTACAACGGTGATTATGCATTGCATACTAAAAATATCCTCTATTATAGAAGGTTCATTGATGACGTGATCCTTATTGTTGATGAATCTCTTAATGAGACATCATTTGGTCAGTTGCTTGAATTTTTGAATAATAATGATATGTGTTTGACATTTGTTGGAGGATATAATTCTGTTAAAACTGACTTCTTGAATGTGACATTGGAGGGGGACATTGAGAATAATAGAATAGTGTCTAGAACTAGTGATGTCGCGAATAGTTCACCGGCGAATAGTTCCCGGCGAACATAGCTTGTTTGCGTTCGCCGCGAACGGCGAACATATGTGATGTTCGGTCCGCCCCCTATTCGTCATCATTGAGTAAACTTTGACCCTGTACCTCACAGTCAGCAGACACATTCCAGCCAATCAGTAGCAGACCCTCCCTCCCAGACCCTCCCAGCTCCTGGACAGCATCCATTTTAGATTCATTCGGAAGCTGCATTCTTAGTGAGAGGAGGGACAGTGTAGCTTCTGCTGATTTAATAGGGAAATCGATAGCTAGGCTAGTGTATTCAGTGTCCACTACAGTCCTGAAAGACTTATCTGATCTTTGCTGTAAGGACAGCACCTCAAAAAGCCCTTTTTAGGGCTAGAACATCAGTCTGCTTTTTTTTTTTTTTTTTCCTGTGTAATCTAATTGCAGTTGCCTGCCTGCCAGCATGTGTGTCAGGCTCAGAGCGTATACTGTGCCCACTTGCCCAGTGCCACCACTCATATCTGGTGTAACAGTAGTGTACATTTAAAAAAAACAACACTTTTTTGACTGTGAAATAATAGCAGTCAGTTTCCTTCACACGTGTGCGTTTCAGTGCCTGCCAGGGCACAGTGTCACCCCAGTGCAACTCATATCTGGTGTAACAGTAGTGTACATTTAAAAAAAACAACACTTTTTGACTGTGAAATAATAGCAGTCAGTTTCCTTCACACGTGTGCGTTTCAGTGCCTGCCAGGGCACAGTGTCACCCCAGTGCAACTCATATCTGGTGTAACAGTAGTGTACATTTAAAAAAAACAACACTTTTTTAACTGTGAAATAATAGCAGTCAGTTTCCTTCATGCGTGTGTGTTTCAGTGCCTGCCAGGGCACAGTGTCACCCCAGTGCAACACATATCTGGTGTAACAGTAGTGTACATTTAAAAAAAACAACACTTTTTTGACTGTGAAATAATAGCAGTCAGTTTCCTTCATGCGTGTTCGTTTCAGTGCCTGCCAGGGCACAGTGTCACCCCAGTGCAACTCATATCTGGTGTAACAGTAGTGTACATTTAAAAAAAAACAATACTTTTTTGACTGTGAAATAATAGCAGTCAGTTTCCTTCATGCGTGTGCGTTTCAGTGCCTGCCAGGGCACAGTGTCACCCCAGTGCAACTCATATCTGGTGTAAAAGTAGCGTACATTTAAAAAAACAAAACACTTTTTTGACTGTGAAATAATAGCAGTCAGTTTCCTTCATGTGTGTGCGTTTCAGTGCCTGCCAGGGCACAGTGTTACCCCAGTGCAAGTCATATCTGGTGTAACAGTAGTGTACATTTAAAAAAAAACAATACTTTTTTGACTGTGAAATAATAGCAGTCAGTTTCCTTCACGCGTGTGCATTTCAGTGCCTGCCAGGGCACAGTGTCACCCCAGTGCAACTCATATCTGGTGTAACAGTAGTGTACATTTAAAAAAAAACAGCACTTTTTTGACTGTGAAATAATAGCAGTCAGTTTCCTTCACGCGTGTGCGTTTCAGTGCCTGCCAGGGCACAGTGTCACCCCAGTGCAACCCATATCTGGTGTAACAGTAGTGTACATTTAAAGAAAACAACACTTTTTTGACTGTGAAATAATAGCAGTCAGTTTCCTTCATGCGTGTGCGTTTCAGGGCCTGCCAGGGCACAGTGTCACACCAGTGCAACTCATATCTGGTGTAACAGTAGTGTACATTTAAAAAAAAATACAATTTTGACTGTAATAGATTGAATAGCAGTTATTTGTCTGCAAGCGTGTGTGTCAGGCCTACAACGTCTACTCTGCTAACTTCTGCCAGTGCACAGTGCCACTCATATCTGTTGTCACAGTAGCTTGCACGCATAGTACCACTAATCAGAAAAAAAATGACAGGCAGAGGCAGGCCACCCCGCAGGGGCCATCATGGTCGTGTTGCTGTGATTTCCTGTGGCCCTAGAAAAATGCCCAGTGTTCAGAGGCCACGTACCCTGAACTCGAACAGTTTTGAGGACATAGTTGACTGGCTAACACAGGACACCCAATCTTCTACAGCTTTTGCTCGGAACCTTGACGCACCATCCTCCTCCAGCTTAGCTTCGCGCACCTCTCAAGTTACCACTCGCCTGCCTGCCACCACCACCAACACTAGCACCACAGCCGCTTCACTTGATCTGTCAGAGGAGTTATTTACACATCAATTGGAAGAAATGAGTGATAAAGATGAGCAACCATTATTGACAGAGGATGTAGATAACAGGGATATGTCTCAGTCAGGCAGCATTACACACATGGACGTACGGTGTGATGATGATGATGATATTGTACCCACTGCTGCTTCCTTTGCTGAGTTGTTAGATACAAGTGAAGCGGTTGATGATGACGATGCGTCCATGGATGTCACGTGGGTGCCCGCTAGAAGAGAAGAAGAACAGGGGGAAAATTCAGATGGGGAGACAGAGAGGAGGAGGAGACAAATTGGAAGCAGGGGGAGGTCATCGCAAGGAGCTAGTGGCAGAGTCAGACAGCATGCATCGGTACCCGCGGTCAGCCAGACAGCAGGCCAATCAACGCATGCTGTTGCCACCACCAGAATGCCGTCATTGCAGAGCTCAGCAGTGTGGTATTTTTTTGTGTGTCTGCCTCTGACAACAGCGATACCATTTGCAACCTGTACCAAAAGAAACTGAGTTGTGGGAAGTCAAACACCCACCTAGGTACATCTGCTTTGCGAAGGCACATGATCGCACATCACAAACGCCTATGGGATCAACACATGAGTGCAAGCAGCACACAAACTCAAAGCTGCCATCCTCCTCCTGGTCCAGCATCTTCAACCACGTCAACCACTGCTGTCCTCCTTGCCCCTCTCAACCATCCGCTTCTCTGTCTCTCGCCTTGAGCAGTTCCTGCTCATCTGCCGACAATCAGGTGACTGTCAAGGACATGTTTGAGCGTAAGAAGCCAATGTCACAAAGTCACCCCCTTGCCCGGCATCTGACAGCTGGCTTGTCTGAACTCTTAGCCCGCCAGCTTTTACCATACAAGCTGGTGGAGTCTGAGGCATTCCAAAAATTTGTAGCTATTGGGACACCGCAGAGGAAGGTACCGGCCCGAAATTTCTTTGCACAAAAGGCAATCCCCAACCTGTACTCGATTATGCAAAAGGAAGTAATGGCATGTCAAGCACACAGTGTTGGGGAAAGGGTCCATCTGACCACTGATACCTGGTCTGCAAAGCATGGTCAGGGCAGGTATATCACCTGTACTGCGCATTGGGTAAACCTGCTGACTGCTGCCAAGCATGGAATGCGTGGCTCTGCAGAGGAGATGGTGACACTGCACCAACTTGCAGGCAGGCCTGCTGCCACCTCCTCTACTCCTCCTACTCCATCCTCTTCCATAACCTCCTCGGCTGAGTCCTCTTCTGCTGCTGCATCTTGCTCCACATCAACGGCACCCCCCAGCTCCCCAGGTACTATTCCACATCCCGGATACGGCAGTGTCATGCCGTCTTGGGTTTGACTTGCCTTAAAGCAGAGAGTCACACCAGACCAGCACTCCTGTCCGCCCTGAACGCACAGGTGGATCAGTGGCTGACTCCGCACCAACTGGAGATCGGCAAAGTGGTTTGTGACAACTGAAGAAATTTGTTGGCGGCATTGAATTTGGGCAAGTTGACACATGTGCCGTGCATGGCACATGTGTGTAATCTGATTGTACAATGCTTTGTGCATAAGTACCCAGGCTTACAGGATGTCCTGAAGCAGGCCAGGAAGGTGTGTGGCCATTTCAGGCGTTCCTACACGGCCATGGCACACTTTTCAGATATCCAGTGGCGAAACAACATGCCAGTGAGGTGCTTGATTTGCGACAGCCCGACACGTTGGAATTCAACACTCCTAATGTTCGACCGCCTGCTCCAACAAGAAAAAGCCGTTAATGACTATTTGTTTGACCTAGGTGCTATGACAGCCTCTGCGGAGCTGGAAATTTTTTTGCCACGTTACTGGACGCTCATGCGCAATGCCTGTAGGCTCATGCGTCCTTTTGAGGAGGTGGCAAACCTAGGCCTAGATTTGGAGTTTGGCGGTAGCCGTGAAAACCAGCATTAGAGGCTCCTAACGCTGGTTTTAGGCTACCGCCGGTATTTGGAGTCAGTCAGGAAAGGGTCTAACGCTCACTTTTCAGCGCGACTTTTCCATACCGCAGATCCCCTTACGTCAATTGCGTATCCTATCTTTTCAATGGGATCTTTCTAACTCTGGTATTTAGAGTCGTGGCTGAAGTGAGCCTTAGAAATCTAACGACAAAACTTCAGCCGCAGAAAAAAGTCAGTAGTTAAGAGCTTTCTGGGCTAACGCCGGTTCATAAAGCTCTTAACTACTGTGCTCTAAAGTACACTAACACCCATAAACTACCTATGTACCCCTAAACCGAGGTCCCCCCACATCGCCGCCACTCGATTAAATTTTTTTAACCCCTAATCTGCCGACCGCCACCTACGTTATACTTATGTACCCCTAATCTGCTGCCCCTAACACCGCCGACCCCTATATTATATTTATTAACCCCTAACCTGCCCCCCACAACGTCGCCGCCAGCTACCTACAATAATTAACCCCTAATCTGCCGTCCGCACGCCGCCGCCACCTACATTATAGCTATGTACCCCTAATCTGCTGCCCCTAACACCGCCGACCCCTATATTATATTTATTAACCCCTAATCTGCCCCCCTCAACGTCCCCTCCACCTGCCTACACTTATTAACCACTAATCTGCCGAGCGGACCGCACCGCTACTATAATAAAGTTATTAACCCCTAATCTGCCCTCCCTAACATCGCCGACACCTAACTTCAAACATTAACCCCTAATCTGCCGACTGGAGCTCACTGCTATTCTAATAAATGTATTAACCCCTAAAGCTAAGTCTAACCCTAACACTAACACCCCCCTAAGTTAAATATAATTTAAATCTAACAAAATTAATTAACTCTTATTAAATAAATTATTCCTATTTAAAGCTAAATACTTACCTGTAAAATAAATCCTAATATAGCTACAATATAAATTATAATTATATTATAGCTATTTTAGGATTTATATTTATTTTACAGGTAACTTTGTATTTATTTTAACTAGGTACAATAGCTATTAAATAGTTAAGAACTATTTAATAGCTAAAATAGTTAAAATAATTACAAAATTACCTGTAAAATAAATCCTAACCTAAGTTACAATTAAACCTAACACTACACTATCAATAAATTAATTAAATAAAATACCTACAATTACCTACAATTAAACCTAACACTACACTATCAATACATTAATCAAATACAATATCTACAAATAAATACAATGAAATAAAATAACTAAAGTACAAAAAATAAAAAAGAACTAAGTTACAAAAAATAAAAAAATATTTACAAACATCAAAAAAATATTACAACAATTTTAAACTAATTACACCTACTCTAAGCCCCCTAATAAAATAACAAAGACCCCCAAAATAAAAAAATGCCCTACCCTATTCTAAATTACTAAAGTTCAAAGCTCTTTTACCTTACCAGCCCTGAACAGGGCCCTTTGCGGGGCATGCCCCAAGAAGTTCAGCTCTTTTGCCTGTAAAAAAAAACATACAATACCCCCCCCCCCCAACATTACAACCCACCACCCACATACCCCTAATCTAACCCAAACCCCCCTTAAAAAAACCTAACACTAAGCCCCTGAAGATCTTCCTACCTTGTCTTCACCTCACCGGGTATTACACTGATCCATCCTGGCTCCGATATCTTCATCCAACCCAAGAGGGGGCTAGACATCCATCATCCGACGGCTGAAGAAGTCCAGAAGAGGGTCCAAAGTCTTCATCCTATCCGGGAAGAAGAGTAGATCCGGACCGGCAACCATCTTCTTCCAAGCGGCATCTTCTACGTTCATCCAATGAGGACCGGCTCCATCTTGAAGACCTCCACCGTGGACCCATCTTCTTCCGACGACGACTTCCCGACGAATGACGGTTCCTTTAAGGGACATCATCCAAGATGGCGTCTCTCGAATTCCGATTGGCTGATAGGATTCTATCAGCCAATCGGAATTAAGGTAGGAATATTCTGATTGGCTGATGGAATCAGCCAATCAGAATCAAGTTCAATCCGATTGTTTGGAAGACCAAACACAGCAGGTGTCCCAGGGGGCTTGTTGTGACCTTTCGGGTGTTGTACCTGGCTGGGTGGAGGAAGAGACCTTCAATGACATCAGTGAGGACAAGGACTGGGACAAGGCTAGCTTGGTATCCAACCTTATGCAAATGGGTAGTTTGCAGTGGTGCAAATGGACTGTTTGCGGTTGTTTGTGGTGCGTTAAATGGTTTGGTCTGTCACTGTGAAGCGGGCGTAATCCTTACACTACCTGATCGATACAACATCATACCTTATGTTTTAAAGCACGTTAATCCAAACAATTTAGGAATGTTAGGAGATTTATGCCCTTTATGGATTAAAACCAGACTCTGCATCAACTATGTAATTTTCCATGGGAGTTTTGCCATGGATCCCCCTCTGGCATGCCACAGTCCAGGTGTTAGTCCCCTTGAAACAACTTTTCCATCACTATTGTGGCCAGAAAGAGTCCTATTGACTATTGAACTCTATGGCCGTTTGCCCGGTTCGCACACTTTTGCGGAAGTTCGCGTTCGCCGTTCGCGAGCCCAAAATTTTATGTTCGCGACATCACTATCTAGAACTTTTAGGAAACCCACTGCGGGGAATACTATTCTTCATGCTAGCTCTTGTCACCCTCCACATTTGGTTTGTGCCATACCAAGGGGTCAGTTTATCAGAATACGACGCAACACTAATGATGAAGCAATTTATCAACAGTAGGCAGATGAATTGATTGATAGACTATCAGCAAGGGGATATAGTAAAGCAAAATTAGAAGAGATAAAAATGGATGTTAACTTAACTTAATGAGCATCAGAGATAACAGAGTAAGAAGAGTATACAGCACAATTTTCCCAAATAGTTAAAATTTTGAAGAAAAATCTATCAATTTTGGCAGGCGATAGTGTGCTGCAAAATTGTATAGAAGGATGTAAATTTGTCTCAAAAAACCCTATGACTTTAGCTTCTAATTTGGCCCCAAGTTTTGTTTCTAATACATTAAGACAGAGGGGAGATGAATGGTTGAGAAGGAAAGGAAATTTCAGATGTGGAGCCAGAACTTGTTTAACATGTAATATGATGGAAATTACTAATATTTTTAGATCATCTGTGAATGAGGTGACTTATGACATATTGTTTTATGCTAATTGTAAAACTACATTTGCAGTTTATATGTTAGAGTGTAAACATTGTCATATACAATACGTTGGTAAAACAACGAGAGAAATAAATGTAAGGATCAGAGAACATGTTAATGATGTTAAAAATTACAACAAGGACTCCGTGGTGGCTAGATATTTCAACATTTTTCACTTTACTAATAATGATGATTTACGGTGAGAATTATTGATGTGGCTAAAACTCCCGCTAGGGGAGGTAACAGATATAAGATACTTGATAGAAAAGAGTTGTATTGGATTTACAAACTCAAATCTTGGACTCCCACAGGGTTGAACCTTGAGTGGGATATTAGTTATTTTGTATATATCAGCCTGAACAAGGAAGTTGACTAAACCAAAAAATATATATTTATGACAGCCTCTTATTGTTGACACTGTTTATGTGGTTAATGTGGCTAAGGCTAGCAGATAATATACAGGCCAGGGTTAGAAAACAATATATTTGTATATATCTGTATATCTCATGTATTCATGTATTTATATACTTTTATATATTTAGATGTTCATATATACATATTTAGTTCCCTGGTTGGGACTGAGTTTTGTGATTTACATCAAGTGAGAGTGTGATCTCTCTTATATATGCATATACTTTAGAGATAACAAATTATTAAAACAGTATATTATCAGATAAATTCATAAATGATTTGGGATATCTATGTGTACATGCTTGGGACTATAAGAAAAAACTAGGCATAGCATTATGAAATACATAAATAAATGGTTTAAATTGAGTCAAATGAATTAAATATTATAACTACATTTATCAATTATTATTTATGTGCAAGTGAGTTTATTAACAGTGGCACTAGCAACAGTATTATATTTTTTTCTTTATAAGATATATAATCAATTCATTCTTGGCACAGTCTTTATCAAATCATTTTTGCTCATTTTTGCTCAGTCTGTATCAATTTCTTGTTTGTTTCCTTTAATTTGATTGTCAGTAGAATATGAGAACTTGAATAATTTATGATGTCTTATTGTTTTTAATGGTATGTATGGATTACGTTGTCAGTTGTAAATCTGATAAATGATTATGACTGCTACTTCTGTGTAACATCCGTAGTCTATAATGAAGCGCCACTAGAGGGCGCAAAACATGTCAGACGCTTTTTCGATAACCTGCACCTATTTTTGATGAGAAATAAAGGTTTCTTTTAAACTTATGCTGCTGTGCTGCTGGACTTTCATTGTTCTGGATCCGCTTTATTGTAGTAGGTTTGCTGCTTTCTATACAGCATTGCACCCAGCCCATATGCACGTTTTCTTTTTACCCTGAACTTGTGGCGTCTGACGTCACTAAAGAGAGCCAGACAGAAGCACCCTATGGTGAGTTCAGAGCGGCCGCTTCCACGATTTTGCTTGAAGTATTTTCACAGTATCTGATACATACAGTTCCTTGAGTCAGTATGGAAAAACTCCGCCTGTTATGTGACGTCACCATGCTCCGTTCTTTAGTAAAAGTTTTCTTACTAAGGTTAAATATTTCTTTTTTGATCTACCACATCCTTCTGTGGTTCTCTTGCTCTTCGTAATGTTTCTTCTTTATTACATATTTTTACATCTATGTTTTGTTTTAGTTGTTTCTTTCTTTTGCCTCTCTCTAAAAAAAAAAAGGGTTATTTCTTCTTCTTCATTGCTTAGGATCTCATACCTATTACTTACTGGAGTTTCATATTTATCTTGATTATATGATACGTTTTGTGTTTTTTGTCTATTCTCTGTTTTTTTCTTTTTATTGCTTACTATAGACCAAGTGGATTCCTGGTTCTTATCTGTATTCTTAAAATAAATAGGCTTTTTTCAGAGAAGTATTGGGGTTGTTTGGTATTTTTAGAATATTTTATAAAGTCGTTTTTCGTGGGTCTTTCCCTAGAACTATTCTGATATTTATGTCTTATATTTTCTCTCTTCAATTTTTTTTTATTTTTTTATTACTGTTATAATTTTTCCTCTTGGAAGAACAGAATAGAGGGCGCCACATAGTGCAGATCATAAACAACTTGGAATAGGTAGCGATAGGAGCTAAAGAATCCTACTCACAAAATGTAAAGCACTGAAGTGCAATACCAGCAGTCCGGAACCACACGTCATCCGGTAGACCAGAGGGAGAAGTCGCCAATGGGGATCCTTGTCTCACCAGGGAGAGTCCAAAGATGCCCAGAGTGGGATGGTAGATGGACCTCCCAGCTTCAGGGTCTTTACACTGTCAAACATTGACTGTTCCAAGTCTCAGCAGTTCATTGAGATCCTTATCACTCACAGTGTGCAGCAGAGAAAGGGGATGTACAGCCAGTGACTATACTAAAATGTTTAACCCCTATCCCGCCGCTCCCGGTGCCCACTGCAATTAAATACATTTTATAACCCCTATCCCGCCGCTCCTGGACCCCGTCGCCACCTACATTATGTTCTTAACCCCTAATCTGCCGCCCCCCTACACAGCCGCCACCTACATTATGTTCTTAACTCCTAATCTACCGCCCCTACACCGCCACCACCTACATTATGTTCTTAACCCCTAATCTGCCGCCCCCTACACTGCCGCCACCTACATTATGTTATTAACCCCTATCCCGCTGCTCCCGGAGCCCACCGCAACTAAATACAGTTATTAACCCCTAAACCGCCAGCCCCCCACAATGCCATAAACTAAATTAAACTATTAACCCCTAACCTAACAACCCGCTAACTTTATATTAAATATTAACTCATCCCTATCTTATAATGAATTTAAACTTACCTTTAGATTTAAATTAAACTATATTAAACTATTAATTAATCTACCCTAACTGTTAATACTACAATTACATTCAACTATATTAAACTAATAATTAATCTACCCTAACTATTATACTAAAATTACATTAAACTATATTAAACTAATAATTAATCTACCCTAACTATTATACTCAAATTACATTAAACAATATTAAACTATTAATTAATCTACCCTATTATACTAAAATTACATTAAACTACAAATTACATTAACTATATTATATATTTAAACACCTAACCCTACTCAAATAATTTAAATCTACACTAAAAAAATGCTAAGTTACAAAAAACTAACAACTAAGTTACAAAAAAAAATAAGCACTAAGTTACACAAAATAAAAAATAAATTATCAAAGGTAAACTAATTACACCTAATCTAAGAGCCCTATGAAAATAAAAAGCCCCCCAAAATAAAAAAACCCTAGAGTACAATAAACTACAAATAGCCCTTAAAAGGGCCCTTTGCAGGGCATTGCCCCAAATAAATCAGATCTTTTACCTGTAAATAAAAAACACAAATACCCCCCCAACAGTAAAACCCACCACCCACACAACCAACCCCCCAAATAAAACCCTAACTAAAAAAATCTAAGCTCCCCATTGCCCTGAAAAGGGCATTTGGATGGGCATTGCCATTAAAAGAGCATTTAGCTCTATTGCAGCCCAAACCCCTAATCTAAAAATAAAACCCACCCAATAAACCCTTAAAAAATCATAACACTAACCCCTGAAGATCCACTTAAAGAAGCCAGCAGAAGTCTTCATCCAAGCGGCCGAAGTCTTCATCCAAGCGGCCGAAGTCTTCATCCAAGCACGCAGAAGTCTTCACCCAGACGACATCATTTATCTTCATCCATCCAGTGCGGAGCGGCTCCATCTTCAAGACATCCGACGCGGAGCATCCTCTTCGTTTGACGTCTTCTTCCCGAATGAATGTTCCTTTAAATGACGTCATCCAAGATGGCATCCCTTAGATTTTGATTGGCTGATAGAATTCTATCAGCCAATCGGAATTAAGGTTGAAAAAATCCTATTGGCTGTTGCAATCAGCCAATAGGATTGAGCTTTCATCCTATTGATTGATCCAATCAGTCAATAGGATTGAGCTCGCATTATATTGGCTATTCCAATCAGCCAATAGAATGCAAGCTCAATCCTATTGGCTGATTTCAACAGCCAATAGGATTTTTCAACCTTAATTCCGATTGGCTGATAGAATTCTGTAAGCCAATCGGAATATAAGGGACGCCATCTTGGATGACGTCATTTAAAGGAATATTCATTCAGGAAGAAGAAATTGAAAGAAGAGGATGCTCCGCATCGGATGTCTTGAAGATGGAGCAGCTCTGCGCCAGATGGATAAAGATAGAAGATGCCGTCTGGGTGAAGACTTCTGCGGGCTTGGATGAAGACTTCGGCAGCTTGGATGAAGACTTCTGCCGGCTTCTTTGAGGATGGATGTTGGATCTTCAAAACTGTAAGTGGATCATCAGGGGTTAGTGTTAGGATTTTTTAAGGGTTTATTGGGAGGGTTTTATTTTTAGATTAGGGGTTTGGGCTGCAATAGAGCTAAATGCCCTTTTAAGGGCAATGCCCATCCAAATGCCCTTTTCAGGGCAAAGGGGAGCTTAGGTTTGTTTAGTTAGGGTTTTATTTTGGGGGTTGGTTGTGTGGGTGGTAGGTTTTACTGTTGGGGGGGTATTTGTATTTTTTTATTTACAGGTAAAAGAGCTGATTTCTTTGGGGCAATGCCCAGCAAAAGGCCCTTTAATGGCTATTTGTAGTTTATTGTAGGCTAGGGTTTTTTTTTAATTGGGGGGGGGGGGGGCTTTTTTATTTTCATAGGGCTCTTAGATTAAGTGTAATTAGTTTAAATATTTGATAATTTATTTTTTTATTTTGTGTAACTATATAGTTAATTTAATTTGTAGTTTAATGTAATTTTAGTATAATAGGATAGATTAATTATTAGTTTAATATAGTTTAATGTTATTTTAGCATAATAGGGTAGATTAATTAAAAGTTTAATATAGTTTAATGTAATTTTAGTTTAACAGTTAGGGTAGATTAATTAATAGTTTAATATAGTTTAATTTAAATCTAAAGGTAAGTTTAAATTTATTATAAGATAGGGATGAGTTAATATTTAATATAAAGTTAGCGGGTTGTTAGGTTTAGGGGTTAATAGTTTAGTTTTGTTTATGGCAATGTGGGGGGCTGGCATTTTAGGGGTTAATAGGTTTAGTAAAGTGGTAGTGATGTGGGAGGCCAGGAGTTTAGGGGTTAATACATTTATTTAGTTGCGGTGTGCTCCGGGAGCGGTGGGATAGGGGCTAATAACTTTATGTAGGTGGCGGCAGTGTCGGGAGCTGCAGATTAGGGGTTAATAACTTTTATTTAGGTGGCTGCGGTGTCGGGATGGCATAATAGAGGTTAATAAGTATAATGTAGGTGTCGGCGGTGTCGGGCGGCAGGTTAGTGGTGTTTAGACTCGGGGGTACATGTTAGGGTGTAAGATGTGTTAGGGTATTAGGTGTGAACATAACTTTTATTCTCCCATAGGAATTAATGGGATATAGGGCAGCAGTGAACATGAGCTTTCGCTGCTTTCAGACTCCCATCGATTCCTGTGGCATACCAGGTACGCTGGGATGGAATAGTGGTGAGCGTACCTGTTAGATATTTGTTAAAGGGACATTATACACTCATTTTTTCTTTGCATAAATGTTTTGTAGATGATCTATTTATATAGCCCATAAAGTTTTTTTTTTTAATTAATGTATAGTTTTGCTTATTTTTAAATAACATTGCTCTGATTTTCAGACACCTAACCAAGCCCCAAAGTTTTATGTGAATACGCTCGACTACCTACTCCAGCTTGCTCCTGCTTGTGTAAAGGGTCTTTTCATATGCAAAAGAAGGGGGAGGGGGGGGAGTGTCTTATTTGCCACTTGCAGTGGGCTTTCCAGCTACCTTGTCAACAGAGCCAAAGTGACAGCTTCTAAGTAAGTTTTTAAACAGTTTTATACTGGATTTTTATATCAGTATCTGTGCATATTATTCTTTATAGTAGTGTCTATTACATGCAGTTATATGAAAATGAGTGTATACTGTCCCTTTAACTAGCAAAAGTAGTCAGATAGTTCCGAATTTGCATTTGGAACATCTATAGTGACGTAAGCATCGATCTTTGTTGGACTGAGACCGGCGGATCGTATGTTACATCACAAATTTTGACTTTTGCCGGTCAGTAGGCTTTGAAAACGAAGGGAAATCAGGCTCTCCACAATTACGCTGCAGAATTCCAGCGTATTTGCGGTTGACGGCTTGATAAATAGGGGCCATAGTTGTTTTCTTTCTTAGAAAAATGTCTATTCCTTTCCTTGTAATCATCAAGATCTCTTTTATATTTCCTTCTTTTTATTTCTTTGATGCTTTCTTTAATTTCATCAATTTGTTTGTTTATAATTTTACTCTTTACCTTAAACTCTCTGGTGTTCACTTGGTCTAAAGTAAGCAATAAAAAGAAAAAAACTGAGAATAGACAAAAAGCACGAAATGTATCATATGATCAAGTTGAGTATGAAACTCCAGTAAGTAATAGGTACAAGATCCTAAGCAGTGAAGAAGAAGAAATAGACCTTTTTTTACAGAGAGGCAAAAGAAAGAAACAAAAAAAAACATAGATGTAACAAAGAAGAAAAATTACGAAGAGCAAGAGAGCCACAGAAGGATGTGGTAAATGACAAAGGAATATTTAACCTTAGTAAGAAAACTTTAACCAAAGAACGGAGCATTGTGATGTCACATAACAGGTGGAGTTTTGCCATACTGAACCAAGGAACTGCATGTATCAGATACTGTAAAAATATGATCTGTGATTGCGGTGTTCTTTTGCTTTGGACATTCTCTTTACATTGCCTGGTGACCTCACTTGTTATTATAAATAAAATTGTTTATGTTTTATCCACTTCTGAGTCCTTCAATTCGGAGTTTTAACCCATCTAGGATTTTAATCTTTGCCTTCTTCTCCATTTGGAGTCTTCCTGTGCCTGAAAATCTAGAGCTTGATTTTGAAGCTCTTAAGTGCGTGAGTACCCTTTGTCCATTTTTCACTAGCTGTTATTTATCAGCAGGACTTCACTATATGTGTTTTTTCCCCTTTTCCTTGAGGTTTTCGCTGGAAACATCTACAGCAATTGCTACCTTTGGGACTTTTAACATATCCTTTTGTCTACCATCACATTGTTTTGTGTTTCTGTTTTATTGGATTGTGATTTATACAAGTTTATATATTGTTTTTTATTCCTTTGTTTTTCTGTTTTATATTAACTTGTTATCTGTGCACTATTATGTCTATTTCTGATATTAGAAGGAGATCCACAAATGTGAAATCCTTTTTTGAATATAACACACCAAAAACGAAAAATAATTTACACCTAGATTACGAGTTTTGCGTTCCTGTTTTAACGCTCAAAAAATGGCAATTTCAGTGTTGAAATAGCACCGCAGCGATTGCAAGTCTTGTCGGTATAGCTGTACCGCAAGCCTTTTAGCCTGCAAGGCAACGTCAGTACCGCACTCGTAAAAATGATGCTTTTTTCCATTACGAGTTTTGTGGTGACGCTAAAAAGCTTGCATTCCAGCCTATACTGACAAGATCCATTTCGCAATCTGAGAGCAGTAGTAGCAGAGTTTTACGCTACAAAACTGTTACATAAAACTCATAACTAAACTGTCACAAAGTACACTAATACCCATAAACTACCTATTTACCCCTAAACTGAGGCCCTTCCGCATCACAAAACGCTATGTTAAAGTTATTAACCCCTAATCTGCCGCACCGCCGGGATGAAGATAGAAGATGCCGCCTGGATGAAGATAGAAGATGCCGCCTGGATGAAGACTTCTCTCCCCCTGGATGAGGACTTTGCAGCCTGGATGAAGACTTCACTGCCTGGATGAAGATCATTCAAGTGGGACTTCAAAAATTGTAAGTGGATCTTCGGGTTTTTTTGGGTGTTTTGATTTTTTTAGTTTAGGATTTGGGCTTTCGTAAAAGAGCTAAATGCCTTTTAAGGGCAATGCCCATACAAATGCCCTTTTCAGGGCAATGGGTAGATAATGTTTTTTTAGATAGTTTTTTTTATTTTGTGGGTTTGGGGGGGTGGGGTTTTGTAATGTTAGAGGGTCTTTGTATTATTTTTTTCAGGTAAAATAGCTGTTTAACTTAAGGCAATGCCCTACAAAAGGCCAATTTAATGGCTATTGGTAGTTTATTCTAGATTAGGTTTTTTTTAATGTATATTAGAATAGGAATAATTTTTATTATTTTTGCTAATTTGTTTGTTATTTTGTGTAATGTATTTTTTTCCATTTGGGTGGGTTTTACTTTTTAGATTAGGGCTTGGGCATTTCACAAATGAGCTGAATGCCCTTTTAAGGGCAGGAAAAGGAGCTTAATGCCCTTTTAAGGGCAATGCCCATACAAATGCCCTTTTCAGGGCAATGGGTAGATTAGGTTTTACTTTATTTTTATTTTGTGGGTTTGGGGGTGGGGGTTTGTATACTGTTACGGGGTCTTTGTTTTGTTTTGTAGCAAAAGAGCTGTTAACTTTAGGGCAATGCCCTACAAAGACCCTTTTAAGGGCCCTTGGTAGTTTATTCTAGATTAGGTTTTTTTTTAACCCCTTAATGACAACTGACGTACCAGGTACGTCATGCATTAACAAGCAGTTAATGACAATGGACGTACCTGGTACGTCAGTTGTCTAACAGAGTGCTGGAAGTGATAACAATCACTTCCAGCAGCTCTGAGGGTATTGCAGTGATGCCTCGATATGGAGGCATCTTGCAATACCCCTTTACAAGACTCCGATGCAGAGAGAGCCACTCTGTGGCCCTCTCTGCACCGGTAGTGATGGTGCTGATGGTGCCTTTGTCCGGTGGGAGGAGGGAGCGTGTGCACATGCACGTGGGCACGCGTGTGCACATGGGTGCGCGTGTGCACGTGGGCGCGCATGTGCACGTGCACATGCGCGCATTAGCCACACTGACACCAATGAAAAAGGAAGGGGAAAAAAAGTTATTTTTTTTTTTTACATTTAAAAGGATCTGGGAGGGGGAGGGGGTGGGGGTATTGTGGGGGGGCTGCTACACTACAGAAATAATTAAACATACAAATAAAGTTATAAATAAAATTAAAATAGTTTGGTTTGTGGGGCCAAACTGGGTACTGGCAGACAGCTGCCAGTACCCAAGATGGCGGTAATTAGGTAGGGGAGAGGGTTAGAGAGCTGGAGGGGGGGATCAGGGAGGTTGGTGCTAAGGCAGGGGTCCATCACAACTAAAATATTTTATAATTTTTATTTAAAAAAAAAAAAAAACTCTTTTATTTAGTACTGGCAGACTTTCTGCCAGTACTTAAGATGGCGGTAACAATTGTGGGGTGGGGGAGGGAAGAGAGCTGTTTGGGAGGGATCAGGGGGTGGGATGTGTCAGGTGGGAGGCTGATCTCTAAAATTAACCCTGCAAGCTCCCTACAAGCTACCTAATTTAACCCCTTCACTGCTGGGCATAATTCACGTGTGGTGCGCAGCAGCATTTAGCGGCCTTCTAATTACCAAAAAGCAACGCCAAAGCCATATAAATCTGCTATTTCTGAACAAAGGGGATCCCAGAGAAGCTTTTACAACAATTTCTGCCATAATAGCACAAGCTGTTTGTAAATAATTTCAGTGAGAAACCTAAAATTGTGAAAAATGTAAAGTTTTTTTTTTTTATTTGCTCGCATTTGGCGGTGAAATGGTGGCATAAAATATACCAAAATGGGCCTAGATCAATACTTGGGGTTGTCTACTACACTACACTAAAGCTAAAATTAACCCTACAAGCTCCCTACAAGCTCCCTAATTAACCCCTTCACTCCTGGGCATAAAACATGTGTGGTGCGCAGCGGCATTTAGCGGCCTTCTAATTACCAAAAAGCAACCACAAAGCCATATAAGTCTGTTATTTCTGAAAAAGGGGATCCCAGAGAAGCATTTACAACCATTTGTGCCATAATTGCAGAAGCTGTTTGTAAATAATTTCAGTGGGAAACCTAAAGTTTGTGACAAAATTTGTGAAAAAGTTAACTTTTTTTTTTTTTTTATCGCATTTGGCGGTGAAATGGTGGCATGAAATATACCAAAATGGGCCTAGATCAATACTTTGGGATGTCTTCTAAAACAAAATATATACATGTCAAGGGATATTCAGGTATTCCTGACAGATATCAGGGTTCCAAAGTAACTAGCGCTAATTTTGAAAAAAAGTGGTTTGGAAATAGCAAAGTGCTACTTGTATTTATTGCCCCATAAATTGCAAAAAAAGCAAAGAACATGTAAACATTGGGTATTTATAAACTCAGGACCAAATTTATAAGCTATTTAGCATGGGTGTTTTTTGGTGATTGTAGATGTGTAACAGATTTTGGGGGTCAAAGTTAGAAAAAGTGTGTTTTTTTCCATTTTTTCCTCATATTTTATCATTTTTTTTTTTAGTAAATTATAAGATATGATGAAAATAATGGTATCTTTAGAAAGTCCATTTAATGACGAGAAAAACGGTATATAATATGTGTGGTTACAGTAAACGAGTAAGAGGAAAATTACAGCTAAACGCAAACACTGCAGAAATGTAAAAATAGCCATTGTCATTAAGGGTAAGAAAATTGAAAAATGGTCCGGTCATTAAGGGGTTAAAGAGTATTAGAATAGGAATAATTTGTATTATTTTGTATAATTTCATTTGTTATTTTTTTTAATGGTAGGTTTTTTCATTTTTAGTAATTTTAGTGTTGGTTATTTTTTGTAATGGTAGGTTTTTATTTTTGTAATGTTAAGTTTTAGTGTAAGGCAGCTTAGGTTTATTTCACAGGTAAGTTTGTATTTATTTTAACTATGTAGTTAGTAAATAGTTAATAACTATTTACTAACTAGTCTACCTAGTTAAAATAAATACAAACTTACCTGTGAAATAAAAACAAAACCTAAGCTAGCTACAATATAACTATTAGTTATATTATAGCTAGCTTAGGTTTTATTCACAGGTAAGTATTTAGTTTTAAATAGGAATTATTTAGTTAATAATTGTACGTTTAATTTAGGTCTATTTTAATTATGTTAAAGTTAGGGGGTGTTAGGTTTAGGGTTATGTTAGGGTTAGGGTTACGTTTAGGGGTTAATATAGTTTAATTTAGGTTGTTGCGATGTGGGGGGCTGGTGGTTAAGGGGTTAATAGGTTTATTTAGTGGAAGTGATGTGGGAGGCCAGAGGTTTAGGGGTTAATAACTTTATTTAGATGCGGCGATATCGGGGAGCAGTGGAATAGGGGTTAATAGATTTATTATAGTGTGGGCGATGTTGGGTTGCAGGGGAATAGGGGTTAATAACTTTAGTATAGTGGCAGCGATATCAGTAGAGGTAGATTAGGGGTTAATAGCTTTATTTCAGTGGCGGCGATATCAGGGGCGGCAGATATGGGGTTAATAACATTATGTAGGTGTCAGCGATGTCGTGGGCAGCAGATTAGGGGTGCTTAGACATGGGGTTTATGTTAGGTTTAAACTTAACTTTAATTTTTTCCATAGACATCAATGGGGCTGCTTTATGGAGCTTTTTATTCCGCGATCGCATGTGTTAGTTTTTTTTTTAGCCCGCTATCCCTATTGATGTTTATGGGGAAAGCGTGCATGAGCACGTCAAAACAGCGCTTGCATTTTGTGCGGTATGGAGCTTAAAAGCACCATATCGCACACACAATGCGGCTGTTTGAAAACTTGTAATGGCTGTGCTATAGAGGGTTAAATAATGCAACTTTTGTTGCATTTGTTAATTTCCCTATAGAGTGCATAACTCGTAATCTAAGGAAATTAAATTTGAACTTGAAATCATAACACTTGAAAGATATTTGAAAGATAACATCACACCAAGAGGGTTAAGGATTTTAAAAAATCCATCATTTGGATCAGAAAATGTAGAATTCATTAGTAAGTGGAATTCCATCTTAGAAGACTGCACGATTAGACTTATGCACTTAATTATACACAAAAGAAAAAAAAACACTTAAATTAACTTAATGAAGAGATAACATTAATTAAAGAACAGGTGTCCCCATTTTTTTTTAAACCACATTGTTTAAGGAAAAGGGTAAAATTATAAACAAACAAATTGATAAAATTAAAGAAAGCACCAAAGAAATAAAAAGAAAGAAATATAAAAGAGATCTTGATGATTACAAGGAAAGGAAAGAAAGACGTTTTTCTAAGAAAGAAAACAACTATACCTCAGGAAGAAACATTGACCAGAGAAGAAATTATAATAGTAATAAAAATAAAAATATAGATATAAACAGAGAAAATTCAAGACATCAATATCAGAATAGTTCTAGGGAAAGACCCACAAAAAACTACTTTAAAAATTATTCTAAAAATACAAAACCACCCCAATATTTCTCTGACAAAAAGCCTATTTCTTTTAAGAATACAAGCTCTAGAGTGTGTGAGTACCCTTTTTCACTAGCTGTTATTTATCAGCAGGACTTCACTATATGTGTTTTTTTCCCTTATACCTTGAGGTTTTCCCTGGAAACATCTACAGCAATTGCTACCTTTGGGACTTTTAACCCCTTAACGACCGAGGACGTGCAGGGTACGTCCTCAAAAAAAAGGCAGTTAACGCCTGAGGACGTACCCTGCACGTCCTCGGTGTGGAAAGCAGCTGGATTGATCCTGATCGCTTCCAGCTGCTTTCCGGTTATTGCAGTGATGCCTCGATATGGAGGCATCCTGCAATAACCTTAAATGGCCATCCGATGCAGAGAGAGCCACTCTGTGGCCCTCTCTGCACCGGACATCGATGGCCGGTATCGTTGGTGGGTGGGAGCGAACTTGGGAGGCGGGTGGGCGGCCATCGATGCGTGGTGTAATGTGCAGGGGGGCGGGATCGGGGCGGGAGCGACGGGGGCGCGCATGTGAGCGCGCGCGTGCACGGGGGGCGGCGGGCGGGCGCGTGCACGGGGCGGGAGCGGGAGGGAACCGCTACACTACAGAAAAAAAATCTGAGAATAGCTCTAAATAATAAGAAAACAAAAATGTTCAATACAGTTTCTAAGTGATCTGCAACTTGTGGGAGGTTGGTGGGGGGGGGGGAAGCTACACTACAGAAAAGGGTTTTTTTTTAGAAAAAAATATTCCTTTTTTTACTAAACTGGGTACTGGCAGACAGCTGCCAGTACCCAAGATGGCGCCCGCTAAGGCAGAGGGGGAGGGTTAGAGAGCTGTTTGGTGTGGGATCAGTGAGGTTGGGGGCTAAGGGGGATGCTACAAAGCAGCATATGTAAATATGCTAAAAAAAACCTAAAAAAAAAAACAAATATACCTTTTATTTTAGTACTGGCAGAGTTTCTGCCAGTACTTAAGATGGCGGGGACAATTGTGGGGTGGGGGAGGGAAGAGAGCTGTTTGGGAGGGATCAGGGGGTCTGATGTTTCAGGTGGGAGGCTGAGCTCTACACTAAAGCTAAAATTAACCCTGCAAGCTCCCTACAAGCTACATAATTAACCCCTTCACTGCTAGCCATAATACACGTGTGATGTGCATCAGCATTTAGTGGCCTTCTAATTAACAACAAGCAACGCCAAAGCCATATATGTCTGCTATTTCTGAACAAAGGGGATCCCAGAGAAGCATTTACAACCATTTGTGCCATAATTGCACAAGTTGTTTGTAAATGATTTCAGTGAGAAACCTAAAATTGTGAAAAATTTAACGTTTTTTTTTTTATTTAATCGCATTTACGGTGAAATGGTGGCATGAAATATTACCAAAATGGGCCTAGATCAATACTTTGGGTTGTCTACTACACTACACTAAAGCTAAAATTAACCATGCAAGCTCCCTACAAGCTACCTAATTAACCCCTTCACTGCTAGCCATAATACACGTGTGATGCGCAGCGCCATTTAGCAGCATTCTAATTACCAAAAAGCAACGCCAAAGTCATATATGTCTGCTATTTCTGAACAAAGGGGATCCCAGAGAAGAATTTACAACCATTTATGGCATAATTGCACAAGCTGTTTGTAAATAATTTCAGTGAGAAACCAAAAGTTTGTTAAAAAATTTGTGAAAAAGTGAACGATTTTTTGTATTTGATCGCATTTGACGGTGAAATGGTGGCATGAAATTTACCAAAATTGGCCTAGATCAATACTTTGGGATGTCTTCTAAAAAAAATATTTACATGTTAATGGATATTAAGAGATTCCTAAAGATATTAGTGTTCTAATGTAACTAGCGCTAGTTTTGAAAAAATAATGGTTTGGAAATAGCAAAGTGCTACTTGTATTTATGGCCCTATAACTTACAAAAAAAGCAAAGAAGATGTAAACATTGGGTATTTCTAAACTCAGGACAAAATTTAGAAACTTTTTAGCATGGGTGTTTTTTGGTGGTAGTAGATATGTAACAGATTTTGGGGGTCAAAGTTAGAAAAAGTGTGTTTTTTTCCATTTTTTCCTCATATTTTATAAAAAATTTTATAGTAAATTATAAGACATGATGAAAATAATGGTATCTTTAGAAAGTCCATTTAATGGCGAGAAAAACGGTATATAATATGTGTGGGTACAGTAAATGAGTAAGAGAAAAATTACAGCTAAACACAAACACTGCAGAAATGTAAAAATAGCCTTGGTCCCAAACGGACAGAAAATGGAAAAGTGCTCTGGTCATTAAAGGGTTAACATATCCTTTTATGCACCATCACATTGTTAAATATTAATATGTATTTAAATATAAAAATATAATCAAGCACATATTTTCATAATTCGAACTTGTAATAAAACAAAAAAAACTTTTTTCATTAAATAAAACATTTTTAATTTAATTTTTTTTAATTAATTTAATTTAATGTATCTGTTTTCGCTTCTCTCTAGAAGCAATCAAAAATAAGGAGCGCGTACGTTAAACATACATTTTATAGTGTAAGGTCAAGTTATCATAGCAATAATCTTATGTCACGATTTTCAAAAAATCAGACTTCAAATGGAAACATTAACACAACATTAACACAACGTATACGTACATGAAAAGAGCAACTGCACGCACTGCACAAAATAATTCAATAGAAACCTGGTACTATAATGGAGCCGTAAACTACCTTTAGCTGTCAGCAGTTTCGGTAGCTTACAGCTCCATTTTTAAAGAATAAAATGTAAATTAGCCCATTGTTGGCTACAAAGCTATACTGTATATTTTAAAATAGCAGAAACTAGTAATCTCGACTACTATTTATTCTTTTTTTTATGTTTAAATCCCATTTATTCCATTCATACATTTCCTTATACTGAGCATATTACTAGATATGTCAAAAAAGGGTATATCTGTCAAATCAACAGCCTTTGATATTTGAGATATTTTAATCATTGTGGTACTGTAAGCCTCAAATAAATGTGTTTGTGAAATAATATAAATTAACAACTGATACATGCTGATTTCAGTTCCCTTGTAATCCAACTCAAACTGCACAATTTATTTAAATAGAGCAATCCTAAATAAAATATATCCAAGAGTTCAGACCTCTGTGATATACAAAATAAATATTTAAATAAATCTAAACAAACACACAAAGAAACATAAACGCAAGTAAATTACTTTTTAAATTGCAATGCTGCCAAGTTTGTATTTACATGTTTCTGAGCTTAAAGTGATTGTAAAGTTTAATTATATGCTCAACAATATTTGACATAAAACAGTAACTAAAGGGCGCTTTTCATGATTACAATCATTGCAGATGTTAAAATATATAAATGATCACCCTTAAAGCTTCTTATATATTCTGCCGTTCCTCAAACTGTAGTTAATCGTAACACACCCCCTTTGGCGTCCAGTAAAGGGGGCACGTTACGATTGGCTACAGCTTGAAACATCTCTTTACAATGAAATAGACTATGCTTTTGCGGGTGGAGGAACGGCAGAATGTATAAGAAACTGAAAAGGTGATTTATATAGTTTAGCGTTTGCAATGATTTTAATCAACAAAAGTGCCCTTCATTAACTTTTTTATTTAAAATATTATTGAGTGTATCTTTATACTTTACATTCACTTTAAGAAAGGTCACAGGTATAATATCTGCAAAAGCTGAAAATAGGTTTTAAAAATGTATTCCAAAACACCATAAAACAAATATATAACAACACCAGAAAACCAGAAAATGTGACTTATGTACAGTGCCCAGATAAGGCTTAAAGGACCACTCAATGCAGTAGAATTGCATACCTAATAAGTGCATAATAAAAAGACAATAACAACACCTACTCAGAATTTCAAATAAGCAGTAGATGTTTTTTTCTGACAAATTTATTTTTTATCCCATTTTCCGGCCCCTTGTATCATGTGACAGACATCAGCCAATCATAGACTAGTATACGTGTACACTACAAGCTTGTTACACAGAAAGTGTGAATATAAAAAGACTGTGCAAAATGTGATAATGGAAGTAAATTGGAAAGTGTCTTAAAACTGCTTGCTCTCTGAATTATAAAAGTTTATTTTGTCTTGAGTGTCCCTTTAATGATAGCAGAAGACAGTAATCCCTTATACCTTATGATGGCTGTTTTTGGACATTCCCCTATCTGTGATGTTAGGGGCGTGTTTATATTCTTTACAGTCACGTTCATTTGAGATACTACTTATTATTGACATACATATTTGGTGCTTTTGTTGAATATTGGGGTTTCTGTAACATACCCCAGAACTATAACTAATTATACAGATTTTTGTCTTTTTAATGACTGTATATAATTTAGGAACAGTCACAACTAGCATTTTAATTTGATACCATAATATATTCTAGCATTTATGGAAAGAAAACTAATGCTAAAGCAACATGTAACTATCTCCAGACCTAAATAAATAAAATTATATGTCCTGTTCTAACAAGCATTATACAAGCAGTACATTATAATGCCCTTTTAGATCTAAATTATTCTTAAGCTTTTCATCCTTTTCTCTAAGAGCACAATGAGGCTAATTAGAGTTACAATACACTTATTAGAGTCACAGTGCACTAATTAAAGCCATAGAGTGCTTGATTACTGTAGGGCAGGGGACCTAACTGCATGAAGTGAATGATAAACACAGGAAAGTCATTTGTGATTACTAAAGAATCCAATTAGCAAGGTTTTAACATTTATAAATAACTAATAATTAAAAAAAAAAATCGAAAAAAATATATAGCACTTTTGACATTACCTAAAAACACTTCTGCCACTAGTGTTTATTTGAAGCTTGTATAAAAATATATTTTTTTCTTCTACCTAGTCTTTTGGATCAAAATAAGAATTTTTAAACTTTATAAACAGCTTATTTTTCTTCTGAAATTCCCATTTAAATGTTTTTTGCTTTTTTCAGTTACACTTTTCACTCGCAATGGGCTAGATTACGTAGTGCGCAAGTGGTATGTGATATTTCACGGCTCTTTGCACACAACGGAAATGTCACATATTTTTTGAGCTGAAAGTTAACGCATTTGCTTGAGCACAATCAAATTTAATGCGCGTCGGGATAGCTCGACTTCAGAGCTCTGTTTAACTGTTAAGCAAGACAAAAATGTTTCACAAAAATATTTAACTTTGCAGTTACACTCATAATAACACACACCAAGATTACAAGTTTTGCAGTATGGTGTGGTAAGGCTATACCCTTGAAGAATTGGCCATTGTGCATGGAATGGCAGGTCTCCTGTATTACAAGTTGCGGCGGTATAGCTATACCGCAAGCATTTTAGCCTGTAACGCAATGATCCTTTCAGCACTCAAAAAATTACTTTTGAGTGCGGGATTTCCATACCGCTGTATTTCAGGTTGTGCGTTCTGGCTAAAATGCTTGTGTAATAGTCTATACCACCATGATCCATACCGCAATCTGATACCAGTAGTTATGGATTTTGTGAAACAAAAATGTTTCACAAAACTCATAACTAAAACGTTACAAAGTACACTAACACCCATAAACTACCTATTAACCCCTAAACCTCCACCCTCCCGCTTCGCAAATACTATATTAAACTTTTTAACCCCTAATATGCCATCCACCCACATAGCCAACACTATATAAAGTTATTAACCCCTAAACCCCCTGCCCCCCACATCGCTACTTCTGTAATAAACCTATTAACCCCTAAACCACTGCCCCCCACGAATGTGGTTATTAAATAAAAAGGGTCTCCATTGTTTCCAAACAGTTTATTTGGAATCAATATATGTTAATATAGGAAATATTTACAGGTATATATAAACATCTATTTTACAGCAAAACAGTCCAAATATTTAAGACAGGGCAACTTTACTACAATGCTACAATTTCTGCAGCACTGCTAAAATAATCACAGGATTTTATCCAAGGAATACACTTAGCCACATTCTCCAGTGTGTCGACGATCAGCCATCTTTTCAGCATGAACAAGATAAGAATGAGAGAGAGATTTTGGTGTTCCAGTTTTTTTATACCCCAATTCAATAGGGAATGGTTTATCAAATGCCACTCAAAGGCTATTGGAAGTGTCCTACTTAGACACTATGCCAAAGAACTACTTGAATATTCAATTTTAAAACCAGCTATGTGAATTGCCAGGTCTAAAATCTGTGAGATATATTTTAATATTCCAGTGATAAAATGTCACCACAATCGCAACTACTAAACTAAATCTATTAAACCCTAAACCGCCGGCCCCCTACATTGCAACACACTAAATTAAACTATTAACCACTAAACCTAACACCACCCTAATTTTAAATTAAATTTATATTAACTATTTTTAAATAAATAAAAACTTACCTGTGAAATAAAAAAAACTAAGTTTAAACTATAATGTAACCTAACATTACTATTTTAAAACAATAAAATTAACAACAACAAAAAAATACAAATTAAAAAAATCCTAAAACTACAAAAAAATACATAACAAAAAATTAAAAACTCTAAAATTACAAAAAACACTAAGATTACAAAAATAAACAAAATTATCCAAAATAATAACAATTAAAGCTAATCTAATACCTCTATTAAAACTAAAAAGCCACCCCAAAATAAAAACACCCCCATACCTAACAATAAACTACCAATAGCCCTTAAAAGGGCCTTTTGTAGGGCATTGCCTTGAAGCAATCAGCTCTTTTACCTTAAAAAATTACAAAGTCCCCCTAAAAGTAAAACCCCCCACCCAACCAACCCCCCAAAATAAAAACCTAAGTCTGAAAAAAAACTAATCTACCCATTGCCCCTAAATGGGCATTTGTATAGGCATTGCCCTTAAAGGGGAATTCAGCTCTTTTGTGCCCAATGCCCTAATCTAAAAAAAAAAAAACACCCCAAAAAATAAAAAAAGCTAACACTAACCCCAGGAAATCTACTCACAGTTCCTGAAGTCTGAACATCTAGGTGAGGGTATAAGAAGGGATTATGGGTATTCATTTGTATAACATGATTAAGGTCAATTGTTGACCAAAACGTCGTTGTATGCTGTGATGTCTCTGCTTTCATTTGGATTTGCAGACTTGCATTTTAGCCAATCAGAGCTGTCTCCATGGTAAATTCACGTGCATGAGCTCAATGTTATCTATATGAAACACATTAACTAATGCCCTCTAGTGGTGAAAAACTATCAAAATGCATTTAGATTAGAGGCGGCCTTCATGGTCTAAGAAATTAGCATATGAACCTCCTCGGTTTCGTTTCAACTAAGAATACCAAGAGAACAAAGGAAAATTGGTGATAAATTGGAAAGTTGTTTAAAATTACATGCCCTATTTGAAACATGAACTTTTTTTTGGACTTGACTGTCCCTTTAAACTTATTTTTTTTTATTTCACAGGTAAATTTTTATTAATTGAAAGATAGTTATATTGTAAATTTAAAGGGACAGTCTAGTCCAAATTCTGATAGGGCATGTCATTTTAAACAATTTTCCAATGTCATTTTATCACCAATATGGCTTTGTTCTCTTGGTATTCTTAGTTGAAAGCTAAACCTAGGAGGTTCATATGCTAATTTCTAAGCCCTTGAAGCCTGTCTCTTATCTCAGGGCATTTTGACAGTTTTTCACCACTAGAGGGTGTTAGTTCATGTGTTTCATATAGATAACACTGTGCTCACGCACGTGGAGTTCTAGGTGCCAGCACTGAATGGCTAAAAAGCAAGTCTGTCAAAAGAACTGAAATAAGGGGCAGTTTGCAGAAGCTTTGATACAAGATAATCACAGAGGTAAAAATTGTATTAAAGGGCCATAATACCCTAATGTTTAAACACTTGACAGTGATGCAGTATAGCTGTAAAAAGCTGACAGGAAAATATCACCTGAACATCTCTATGTAAAAAAGAAAGATATTTTACCTCAAACGTTTCTCAGTAGCTGCATCCCATTATAAATTACTTCTAAGCAGCATATCAGTATGTCTGTCCCGGGACAGCCGAAGGGATGAGCCTCGTGCACTCTCATGTTATTTCCCTATTCAGTGTAAGGAAGTTTACAATGAAATCTCATGAGAGTTAAGTCAAATCTCATGAGATCACAGTAAAAGAGTTCATGACCTCAGCACTGCTGATGTTGATTGGCTGCTGTTCATTTCTTCATTTTTTTTTTTTTTAACCTGCAGCTGGGCTGCAGCTGAGTATAACATTTTACACAGAACTTACTCTGCTGAGCTGAGGAGATTGTGAGGTAAACTATCTTCCTTTTTTACATAGAGATGCTCAGGTGATATTTTCCTGTCAGCTTTTTACAGTTATACTGCATTCAAGTGATTTAGCATACGAGTATTATGTCCCTTTAATATAACTGTGTTGGTAATGCAAAACTAGAGAATTGGTAATAAAGGGATTATCTTTCAAAACAATAAATATTCTGGTATAGACTGTCCCTTTAATTAAAAATGAGTGGGTTGTTAGGTTTAGGGGTTAATAGGTTTAGTTTAGTAGTTGTGATGTGGGGGGGCTGGTGGTTTAGGGGTTAAAAGGTTTATTTTATTAGTAGCGATGTCAGGGGCCAGCGGTTTAGGGGTTAATAGGTTTATTTTATTAGTAGCGATGTGGGGGGGGGGCGCCGGTTTAGGGGTTAAACGGTTTATTTAGCTTTGCCGATGTCGGGGGCGGATCTGGGGTTAATCATTTTATTTAGTGTCAGCAATGTCGGGGATTGGCGAATTAGGAGTGTTTAGACTAGGGGTTTATGTTAGGTTTTAACATAACTTTCTTTTCCCCATAGACATCAATGGGGTTACGATACAGCGATAACCATTTCGCGATCGCAGGTGTTCGTTTTTTCTGACACTTTCTCCCTATTGATGTCTATGGGGGAAAGCGTGCACGAGCACGTAAAGTCAGAACTTTGGTTTTGTGTGGTATGGAGCTTATCGCACCATACCGCACAACAAGAGAAGGTTTCTCAGTAACTCGTAATGGCAGCGCTATGGAAAGTGCGACAACACTATTTTTTTTGCGTTATTTTAGCACCCGGTATAGCGCAAAACTTGTAATCTTGGTGACTGATATATATATATATATATATATATATATATATACAATCCAAGTTAAGGACAGCACAATCTTACTTGCTCCAACTGCCAAGGTGCACTACAAACCATAATACATTTTCCTTCCAAGAACGTAGGCACTCACTGGTCTTGTGAAAAAAATCCAATTTATTAATCCATAGAAAAAGAATTACATGACGTTTTGGTACATTCCTGTACCTTTATCAAATGTAACACAATAAAATATTAAAACTTCCTAAAACTAACATAGCTAAGTGCGCCTTGATGATGTCAGACGCTGACTTCTTTCACAGCAATGTGGCGGCAGTGCAGTGAATACCGGGGGTATTTAGGTGGAGGATGTAGGTAAATTAGTTAGGAAGTTTTAATATTTTATTGTGTTACATTTGATAAAGGTACAGGAATGTACCGAAACGTCATCTAATTCTTTTTCTATGGATTAATAAATTGGATTTTTTTATAATCTAGTGACAGAAAATTATAACATAGATTGAACACACATGTATAAATATGTATGGCAGTAGAAATTCTGGGCTTCTATAAGGAATTCCAAATTTGAAAAACTCAATGTTCCTACATAATGTAATATTCTAACTAAACCTGTATAAGATAGAAAAAATGTGTTGCATCTCTGCATATTTACTCCCGGTGGTTAATGATATCATAACGGGAGTTCAAACCAGATGGTACCCTAGTACCTAGTGAAAATATCCAATATGCCTCCCTTTTTGAAAGTATATGATTAAAATCACCCCCTCTGGGGCGGAGCCTGGCTGTGCAGGAGAATGGCCGTGTTTGTGTAGTGCTCCTGAGCTGAAGGCTGGCCAAATGCTCCCAAAGCCCATAAAGTGACCTAATCTATATATTACAGAGAACCTAAGGACCAAGGGGATTAGATAAAGCTAACATCGGACTCAAACAACAGCACTGTTGGTGCCTTTAAACAATTTTTAAGAGAGAACTGTGACTCAGCTCCAGCGTGACACGCTGGGAATAAGACAGCTTCTACAACAGGCACTGAGATATCAATACCTGTCTTATACTGGAGCAGGGGACCATCTGCATGGTCAGCTATCAGGTCACTCCGTGACTCTGCAACGCATCGAGATCCGGCCCTTCTTTATTACCAGTCATAGGAGCGACCGCAGCGGTCGGAGAGGAGGGGAGTGTCATAGTCCCGGCACTAGGAAGAGGCTACGGGGCACTTTGGTCCGTTAAAAGAAAGGACTCAGAAGGGTCGCATGCAATAAGAAATTCCATTGAGGGATTTAGACCCACGTGGTAGTGCACCGGGAGCCGCTGAGCCCTAAAAAGTCTGTCTGCAATAGGGGAGGTAAGGAGTAATAACATAAAGATTCCGCAAGATTGACAGGTGTTATAAAAGGGGACACTGATATTGCACTGTGATATAGAGGGACATATCTCTGCCTAGTCGGTAACATAATATATTACTCCATACTAATCAGAGGCCTACAGTAGTAGGAGTACACGGAGAGCCTGAGAGACAGGCCTGAGTGGGGATGTGACGCAGCTCATAATAGGGGACAGAGCTGTTAATTCCTATTTGTGGTATATGAATGCTTAAACTCCCGGAGCCACTACAGTTACAGACATCAGCACATTACCATACATTTTTATTTGCCTCTGGAGGGAGGAGTGGTTTTGTTTTCTCCTAACAAGTGATTAGTTTAACAGAACTTGGATCTGGTGATAGAACCATCTGCCCACGGGGGTTCATTATAGACTATTTTGTTATTTCTGCTGCAGTCTGAGCCGTGCCACAGGTGTGGTGCCTGGACCTTGTGGAGAGCATTATTATGGCCCAGAAAAAGCAAATGGGTACAGAAAAAGGCACCAAAACTAGGAACATGAACTACTATATCAAACCCACTGAGGCACAATTTAATGAGTATAATCAAGTGCATGTATCTCCTAGAGAAGAAGATTCTGCACATACTACCCCTGATCCATCGCAATATGTTACTAAAGAGGACCTGAAGTCTCTCTCATCAAAAGAGGACATAAAAGAGATAGCAGCGAATATCAAGAATTTATTTAGCGAGCTGAAAAAGGATGTATCTGAGCTCTCGCAGAGAGTCACAGTTGTTGAAAGCTCACAAAGTAATTTACAGCAGCAATTAAAAGACACCACCTCCCAGACACAATAAAACACCAATGTCATCCAGAGTCTTCTAGAGAGAATAGAGGACTTGGATAACCGCAGCAGGCTGAATAATTTAAGAGTGAGGGGGATACCGGAGACAATCAGCCCGACTGCCCTGCAGGGATACCTGCAGGACCTCTTCAGAACGGTAAAAGGTACCCCGCTGGCATCAAAAGTTGTCATAGAAAGGGCGCGTAGGGCATTACGTCCTAAACCATCGCCGAAGGCCCCCCCGAGAGATGTCATCCTCAAATTGCTAAATTACAAGGATAAGGAGGAAATACTCCGCTGCAGCAGGAATAAGCATCCAGTTCAGCATGCAGGGATTACTATGCAAATCTTTTCGGATCTATGTCCTGCTACCCAACAGAAGTGCAGGGAGCTTCGCTTCCAAACATCTGTCCTGCAAGAGAGCAAGATCCCCTACAGATGGGGATTCCCCACTTGTTTAGTGGCCTCTAATGGAGATAAGTCAGCAATCTTCCGTTCCATGTCAGATCTGGACATGTTCTGCTCTGTACTGGGTATCACAGTACCACAACCGGATAATATGGCCATCCCGCCATTGGATCTTGCTGGGTGCTCCTGCTCGACCTGACCGGAGAGGTAAGAAAACAGATTTGTCCCTTCTGAAATTTGTGCCAAGGATGAGGACTTACTTATACTAATAAGACTACTCCAAGGCACGAATGTCTTAAACAAGAACTTTGTTCATTGCCTTCTCAAAAGTTAAACTGTTATATTTGCCTTGGTTGTGGTTATGTATACCTGTGAGTTTATTTTGTATATTAACTGTCTATTTTTGCCTCGGTTGAGAGGCCCAGTGGAGCTTTGAGATTCAATTCACTGGTTTAGCAGTACATTTTTTAGTATCAGTGATAGCCAGGTCATAGCTGATCTGGATAACACTTACCAGTTGGCTGTCCTTTCTGCCGGGATGAGAAATTTTGTGTTGCCTTATGCACTTATCACTAATATCATGTTCCTGATGTTTGTTAAAACTGTTACTACTTGGTGGGACTATGTGCATTAAGAATGGACGGTGGGGAGTTCTTGGTGGATAATCCATCTTGGTCCACATATACCCCCCCTTGGTTCTAAAATGTTGGTTCTTTCTGTCAATTTATAATTTAACTGTAGCTTGTAACTAAATGCCTTGATGTTTTATGAATGTTAAGTTATGCATCATTAGGTCCTGTAAATATATATATATATATATATATATATTTATTTTTCAATAGGCCAGCCACCGGCATATTCCCTTTAGTAAAGCCTTTACAGAGGCTAGTTGGTCTTTCTAAGACCTGGTGTTGCTGCTGTAGCTGCTATCTTAATGCATACATCTATTCTAACCCTCTTTGCACTCGTTCCCAACAGGACTAGAGTTCTAGGTTGTCAGTGTAATCATTTTATATACCCTGTGTCCTTGATCAGACCTGAGACTCCTTTTTTCTCTGTTCCCTGTCTCTTCCTATTTCTGACTCCTCTTGCTTTCATCCTTTTCCTCCCATTGTTTCTCCCTTCTCTCCCCCCCCTTTTTTTTTTTTTCTTCTCTGAAAAAGAAGGAAAAAATGGATACCAGGCACCAAAAATCACGAGTTCACCCTTTTAAATTTTTAACAATAAATGTGAAGGGCCTGAATAGCCCGGGCAAACGCTCAATAGTTACGAGGGAACTGTATAAACTGTGAGGTGACGTGATATTTATACAAGAATCTCACTTTGCCAAACAGAGGGAACCAAAATGGGATAACCATAGCTACCCAGTAGCCCTTTTTTCTTCCGGTCCCCGTAAGCAAAATGGAGTAGGTATTTTGATACGTCAGGGGGTACCATTTCAAGTGCAGGATACTGTCAGGGATAAAGACGGCCGGTACATTATTTTGGTAGATTTTTTGCACGGTATCCAGGTAACATTGATCAACGTCTATGCCCCGAATGTTTCACAGCACATTTTTTTCAAGACTCTCTCGGGTAGATTGCTTGAGCACTCCAGGGGGGTTATCATTGTAGGTGGGGATTTTAATCTACCTCTTATCCCTAAACAGGATATCTCTAATGGTCTCTCAAGCGTGCCTCACCATATACTTAAACATATAAATTCGACACTTAGAAAGCATTTGTTGCATGACATTTGGCGCACATTACACCCCACAGAGAATGAGTTTACATTTTATTCCAGCCCGCACAGGAAATATTCACGCATTGACTATTTCTTTACAGATTCTCAAGGAATTGAATATGTACAGTGTAGTGATATATCCCCAATTACATGGTCAGACCAATAGCCGGTCTCGTTTGAGATGCTATGGCCTGACACACCTCCTACCTCATTCACTTGTAGGCTAGACGATGCCCTTTTGGGCAGTCCTGGTGTAGTTGAAGACATTTCGGCCAGGATGCTGGAATATTTCGACTTAAATATGTCAGATGACTTGCCCTTGACTACAGTGTGGGAGGCCCATAAAAGTGTTATAAGGGGACTCTTCATTAAACACAAAGCCCGACTGCAGAAACAGAAAAGAGAAAAATATAACCAGTTACTTTCTGATATTAAGGTGCTAGAGGAGCTGCATAAAAAGGACCCCTTGAATAGTGACAATGAGACCAAATTGACACAGGCCAGATTAGACTTTAGACAACTTCTTCAGGACGAAAATCATAAAATAGCAGTCTGGCTCAATCAAAGGTATTATGAGGGTGGGGACAAAGCCAGGAAACTGCTAGCTAGGACACTTAAAATAACCCAGCTTAAAGCGTATGTATATTCCATGAGGGATCAAAATGATAAGGTCCATAGAGATAGCTCTGGAATAGCAGAGATATTTCGGTCTTACTATAATGGTCTTTATAATTTAAAACCTGTGTTAGGGTCTCAGTTGGCCGTTGGCCCCACACAGAGCCTCTCAGTACACGAATATCTTAGGAACACATGACTACAAGTTCTGGACACTGAGGCAGCGGACTTCCTTGAAACTCCTCTGACTCAGGAGGAAATGAAGGACGCACTGAAAAGCCTGCCGAGTGGGAAATGCCCTGGCCCGGACGGGCTGGGCGCGAAATATTATAAGACTTTTCTTTCAGTATTGTTACCACATCTGCAAACCATGTTTAACTCTTTGTCTGATGTGGAGGCTTTGCCACCTTCTATGCTGTTGGCATACATAACAGTGATCCCGAAGCCGGGTAAGTCACCGGATAAACCGCAAAGCTATAGGCCGATCTCACTGCTGAATACCGATGTCAAGATTCTGGCAAAGGTTTTAGCAAACAGAGTGAATAAGTTCCTGCCTGGTCTGATTGCCCTGGACCAGGTTGGTTTTGTCCCGAGTAGGGAGGCTAGGGACAATACCCTTAAGGTGCTGCAATTGATTACACATTCTGTCATGGGGGAGCTGCCGTTTGCCCTGTTGTCTACAGATGCTGAAAAAGCTTTCGACAGGGTGAGCTGGCAGTTTCTTAGATGCACTTTGGAGAAGATGGGCTTTGGGGAACGGTTTATTAAGACAGTTTTCAGCCTCTACTCCGCGCCCAATGCGAAGATTAGGGTCAATGGCCTTCTTCCTGAGTCATTTCACATCTCGAATGGGACCAGATAGGGGTGTCCCTTGTCCCCCCTGCTGTTCACCATCTCGGTGGAGGCTTTGGCATGCAATATCCATGACAATTGCCAAATAAGAGGATACTCAATAGGAGAGTAAAAAATAAGCATGATGACCTGCTCTTTACCCTGAGGGATCTGGAGACTTCTGTCCCTGCTCTTCTGTGAGAGTTCACTAGATATGGACAGGTCTCTTACTTTCTGCTAAACGCTACTAAATCGGAAGTACTGGGGGTCAATTTAGATCCTCCTGTCAGACACTGGCTGTGGGAACATAGCCCATTTCAGATAAAAGACAAACAGCTAAAATATCTAGGAGTCCGTCTGACGGTCTCCACAACCGATTTATTTGAGGCAAACTATGTAACACTTCGACGTGAGGTCGCAGCTGACCTTTCCGCATGGAAACATAAAAATATCTCTTGGCTGGGAAGGATAGGAGTGGTGAAAATGAACGTGCTTCCCAGACTACTTTATTTGTTCCAAACATTTCCCATTCCGCTTCCTCATACCTTCCTCCCACAGTTTCAAAACTTAATTGAGGAATACATCTGGCAAGGAACTAGACCTAGAATTAGCAGAGTGACGATGTACGAATTGAGAGAGGAAGGTGGCATGGGTCTTCTAGACCTAAGGATGTACAGAAAAGCAGTAGTCCTACAAAGAGCGGTTGAATGGTGCCAGGGAAATCCACAAAAAGATTGGATTGCAATTGATAGAGATATTTTACAGGTTAATGAATTGATGCCCCTACTGTGGATGAATAGCAAACATAGACCCCTACACATAACAAAGTTTCCCCTGCTGGAGGAGCTGCTGGGGTTGTGGGATACCATGCTACAGGTTGACTCCCATATTACTGCTCTGTATTCACCCTTAACGCCAATATATGGAAACCCGGACCTGCCTCTGCAATCCAGACTGTCTTTAGAGCAGACTAAACTCTTTGGTAATCGGGTGGCCAGTTTTGTCTTACTTGTGTGACTAAAGACGAGAGAAAAGTTACTGACAGACTTCCCAGACCTTCCATTGTCATGGTTTACCTATTTGCAAATAGGGCACTACATTAACACTCATAAACATAGGCTGCAATTAACGAGGGACCTTACGCCCTTTGAATCACTGTGTATACAGCGTACAACAACTAGGGATTTGGTATCTATCATCTACACTCTACTTTTACACCCCAGAAACGGTCCTCTCCCAAACTATACTAGAGCATGGCATAGGGAGCTGGGCACTGAGTTTTCCAAAGAAGAATGGCAATGGATTTTCCGTGCTGTTAAGACATTATCGGTCTCCGCTCGCACGCAGGAGTCGCATTACAAGTTTCTGAGCCAGTGGTATCTTACACCATCTAGACTCAAGACAATCTACCCTAGAGTTTCAGAAAAATGCTGCAGGGGGTGTGGTGGTACAGGTACGATTATGCATATTTGGTGGGACTGCCCTCTCCTAGAGCGCTTTTGGTCCTCTGTTTTGGCAGGAGATTCAGAGGATATTAGACCTAGTGATCCCAAAAACCCCAGAGACTCTGTTATTTCACTTCCCTAACAAAGTAAAAAACAAACAGAAAGAGACCCTTTTGATGCTGATGCTGACAGGAGCTAAGAACTTAATACCCCAACGTTGGAAGTCACTCCAGATCCCCACTCTAACGGACTGGAGACAAAATGTGCAAAATATTCTGCTCCTGGAAAAATACCATTATGTTAAAACCACAAAACTAGACGTATATGACGAATTGATGCACATGTGGAAGGGTATCGGGCCGGAGGGGTAAATCGTAGGCCTGTGGATCCTGTGATTTAAGTAGATGGCAGTTAAGGAATGTAAATTAGTGTGGTGCCTTTTTTCCCCCCTCTCTTCCTTCTCCCCCTTTTCTTCTTCTCCTTTTCTTCCCTTTTCCCCTTTTTCCATAATTTCCCCCTCTCCCCTTTCTTTACCCCATTAACTACTATACCCAGTTCCTGTCTACCCCCTTGCCGATGTAAAAGCTGGAGGGTTACTGGTGCTGGACTTTTTAAGCTTAGCGGCATACTGGGATATGTTTAAATAATCTGTATACCTACTTTAGACCTGATATGTTCATTTGCTATTCAAGTATTATGTCTTTATTTGTAGGACATGATACAGGTTATTGGAAAATTTTAGAAAATGTAAGTAGAGAGATGATTGATCATTATGATTCAAGCAGATAATAAGTTTGCAGCTGATTGATGGCCATTCTTAACATGTTCACCGGGACCCTGTGTGTTGAGGGTCTCTTAGGTTGCTAAACTTTGTTGACTCAAAAGTTGTTTTTATTTTGTACCCTTGTCTGCTAATCTGATGATCTTAATGTACAATGTTTGTTTACTGTTTCAATAAAGCTCTTTTGGAAAAAAAAAAAAATCACCCCCTCTTTTAGGTTTCTTTGCTTTTTATATGGCACACCAAGAAAATGTGCTCAAATCATCATGATGAAAAGAACCAAAATGGTGAACCAGAGGAGTAGATGATCTGTTTGTTTTGAAGGAGAAAAAATGGTCTCTGATTCTAGTATTGACATCTCGAGTCGTGAGCCCTACATATTGGATTTTACACTGGGTACAACTAATCTGGTACACCACATAATTAGCAGTACAGTTAAGACAGATAGTTATATCTTATGTCTTGTTAGTTGTCATTGAAGTGAATGTTTTAGTCACATGAACATATTTGCAAGGCTTACATTTGTGGTGACCACATTTATTCATTCCTGTATGTGTTAACCACGAGCTGCTGCCTGTCTTAGTGGATTTAAGCAAAGTGGATGATAAAATAGATCCTAAAGTGGGACTTTTTCTGTACGAACACCTCAAACCATGGTTGACCAAATCCACCATCTGATCATCTGCTGCCAAAATAGGAAAATGTCTACGTAAAATATCACATACTTTTGTGTATTGGGTACTATTTCCAGTAACAAATGTTAAACCTCCTCTTTGGTTAGAATGGTGTTTTTACATCCTCCAGGAGACTATCCCTAGATATAGACTGCACAGCTAATTTAGCTTTTTTGATAGCCCTATTAGGATATTTTATCTTCTTCAATCTTTTTTCAAAGTCTACTTATTTTCTACAATAGTCCCTGTAATCTGAACAGTTGCGCCTCAGGTGTATAAATTCACCTTTTGCAATCGCAAAGGACACATGTTTGGGATGGCAACTTGCCAATGAGCAAGGAGTTACTTGAAATAGGTTTTTAAAACACTGTAGAATCAATTTTACCATTTTCCCGGCCTAGGAGAGTAATATCTCCAAAGATGTATAAAAACTCCCACCAGCCCAAATATAAATTTGCAAAGGAGGGAGCAAATTTTGCTCCCATGGCTGTACCACATCTGACGATAGAACACCCCATAAAATTGAAAAAAATTGTGAGTTAATAAAAATGCTACTACTCTGATGACAAACATCTTAAATGTTTCTGTGTAATCTCAAAAATACTGTAGGAAGAAGCATATAGCTACCATACCTTTGTTGTGGGGTATGGAAGAATACAAGGACACTGCATCTATTGTAAGCCAGAAAAATCCCTTCCTCCACTGTAAAGAATGTACTGTATCTCTTTCAGTATGTGTTTGGTGTCCTGATATATGATGGAAGAGTGACAACAATAGGTTGCCAAATAGCCAGAGTGACAGATGCTCCAATTAGGAATCATTACCATTGACCATGGGATGTCCCTGTATGTTATGTAGTGACTTGTGTACCTTGGGTAGATGGTGGAACAGGGGGACCTTAGGATGCTCTACTAACAGAAAATCAGCTGTAATTTTGTCTAAGACCCCCTGTTCCAAACCATCCACCAACATTTGTTTTAATTCTTTTTGGAAGAGAGAAGTCTGATCACCTTTCAAAATCAGATAGTCATTGTCATTGTTAAGCTAAATTTTTGCTTCTTGTATATACTGTTCACGGTCCAAAACCACCAACATACCTCCCTTGTCAGCCTGCCTTATAACCACATCTTGGTTTTCCTGTAAAGATTTGAGAGATTTTCTCTCTACTTTACTTAAGTTTAGTTTTACCTTGTTAGATTTCTCTTTAAAAAACACTAGGTCATGGTCTACCCTATTGAAAAAAAGATTCAATTATATTTCCTCTAGTCTATTTGGGATAAAACTGTGATTTCTTTTTAACAGTAGGACCCTTGCTCGAAGTACTAGATTCTTTATCTACTTCTGTTTGTAATTGCTGAAGTGATATTACATCACAGGTTTTATCAAAATCTTTGAAATCTGTTACTTGTGCGTGGCTCTCATTGAATAAGAAGAAGCTGGCAAAGCCAAATCATTTTTGTCACATAATAATTTCTTTAATGTTACATTCCTCACTAACTTATTTACATCTATGATTGTCTGGAACACATCAAACTTGTTAGATGGAGAGAAATTTAATCCTAAACTTAATATCTTTAATTGAGCAGGTGTGAGGGAAATGGAAGATACTTTAATAACATTTCCTATTTGTATTTGCTTTGTGACTTTGTTCCCCGAAGATGGTATCTGTCCTGAGCAGTACTCGTTTTTGTCCCTTTCCCCCCCTCCTCCCAGTGCATCCTGGTCTAAGGGAAAAAACAAATCCAAATTTTCCTGTTCAGTTCTATTTTGAGCTGATAATTGTGTATTTGAAGAAACTGCAGAAGTGAAAGGTTTATACTTGGACCTATTCTGACCTGACTGCAAGTAATCTGGCCCCTTATTGGCCGTCCCTTCTGGATGTGTGTGGGATGTAAATGTATGTGCAGGAGTATTTTTCAAAATGCCTGCTGGAGTAACACTAACATCTTCATTTCCTGTCTGTCTGTCATCTGAGGAGCATTCTGTATTGCTACCTGAAAAAAGACACTGTTTTGGATTTCTGCCCTTTACGTTTACGGTTGCCTCTCCTTCTGCCAAATCTTGGTAGAGTTTGTCTAAAAATACCCCTATGCTTTTTATTCTAAATATAGACAGAGTTTGAAGAATAGTCACATTTATCTCTGATGTATTTAGTGTGCTTATTTTCCATAATCAATACCTTTCCCTGTGCCACTTACTCCTGCAAAATGGTGTCATATCTTGCAAACTCCATATCACTGGTGCGCTTATTCATTTCTGTTTGTAAGTCAAGTTATTTTCTAATCTGTTCTAATAGTTTAGTTTTATATTAAATTAATAGAAGCATTAAATGTAAAGAACACTCAGACAACACATTATTCCAAGCAAGTACAAAGTTTTTGTCATTCATGTCCACTTCAAAGGTGGAGAATTTATAAACCCTCAAACCTCTTGGGATCATGCCGGTTTTTCTGAACCTTTCAAAAGTCCAAATGTCCCATTGTAGTTTTGACTCTTTAAAGAACAAAGTCTCCATATTCTCAAAAAAAGTGCTGAGATAAGATTTTTTTGCTGTCAGAAAAAATAAGCTCAAATTCTTGTGATTTATTAGCATGGGCTGTCACAGTCATTAATGAGTAAAAAGGTTGCTTATCTACCTCCATGCTTCCCCTCTGCAGCGGAGACTTAAACGAGGAGCAAACTCTGGTATAGCTAGCTTATATCAATATAATAACAAACGTGAAAACAGAGGGGTGAGAGGGCATCTTCCGCCAGTACCTGTCTTGCATGCTACTTCCCCTTTTTGCGGAGCAGGTGATTCTCCCCATTGGACTGAATCACTGATTGAGTCACAGGTCACATGGTGTGACGTTGCTGGTGGTGACGTATCCTAAAACAATGCGGTAATCCCTAGGGTGGTATATCATTTGGCGGAGAAGAGAGGCTTTAGTGACAGCCCACGCCTGAAAAGAAGGTTTATCACTCCGGATCAGTGCAGAGTGGATACCAGAGACTATGTTTCTTACAAGATTACTGCATCGGGGTTACGTGACTCTCAGTGAGTATCCTTTTACTTCCTAGGGTTTTGGAAGTTGTGTAAAAGTATCCAAGGGGAATCACCTTAAGCTATTGATAAAAGGATTGGACTTCCATTCCGGGGCTCTCTCACTCCTCTGTTTTCACATTTGTTATATGTATTTACAGACATATATATATACACATATAAACATGTAAATACATATGTATACATATATAATCATATTTTTAAGTGCATTGAGGTATTAGACATGTGCATTTGTTTTTCGGAAGCATCAAAGAAAATAATAAAAAAAGGGCTTTTTTTTATTTTCTTTGCTTTACCGAAAAATTAAAATGTCTTCAAATAAAATAAAGTTAAACAAAATAATTTTCTTTTCTTTTAAAATTTTTGTTTTTAGTTGGTGTATGCTATTTTTATGATGGAAGCAGGCGTTATCGAATGAATGCAAACCATGTAGGAGCAGCAGAATAGACTGACAGTTTCTCTCAGCCTGTCAGTGTAAACCTGTGATGTTTTCTAGCCAACCAGCATTCTCAGGGGAGGAAAGTAAAAGGGCAATGTTTAACTTATTGCAGAGAGCTCAGAAGCTCAGATCTGTGGAGGAACTGGAGGAGACTAGACACATCCTGTTGTTTAGTCACAGTAGCTGGTGATGTGGAGTTATAAAATATAATTAATATAATATAGGATAGCATCTATCTATCATCTATCTATCTATCTATCTATCTATCTATCTATCTATCTATCATCTATCTATCTATTTTTTTAGATATTCATCTAAATAGTATGTTAGGCTTTAGCTTGCAATGAATTTAATCCCTTTGTAGGGCATTCACATTTAGAACAGTGTCATTCACATTTAGAACAGTTGCTCATGTCAATCAAAGCAATATTTAGGCTTAGCTGGAAAAAAAAAGTTATTTTAAATTACTATTAAGTAATGCTATTAAACTGTGCATAAGTAAAGTTAAAATAGAAGTATCTATATGTCAGGCAAATTTGTGAAAGTCTTATAAGTATGTTAAGGCATAGCATTAGCCTTTTTATTTATGGTATGGAATAAGCTGATTGATCTTACGTATACATAAATACAGTGAACTGAAACAAAAAAATATTCTAATCCGTCAATCAGATTGAGCTCGCATTCTATTGGCTGATCGGAACAGCCAATAGAATGCAAGCTCAATCTGATTGGCTGATCGAATCAGCCAATCGGATTGAACTTGATTCTAATTGGCTGATTCCATCAGCCAATTAGAATATTCCTACCTTAATTCCGATTGGCTGATAGAATCCTATCAGCCAATCGGAATTCGAGGGACGCCATCTTGGATGACGTCCCTTAAAGGAACCGTCATTCGGCTAGTAGGCGTCGGGAGAAGAGGATGTTCCGCGTCGGAGGTTTGCAAGATGGATCCGGAAGAAAGAAGATTGAAGATGCCGTTGATAGAAGACTTCATCCGGATCATGGACCTCTTCAGCTCCCGCTTGGATGAAGACTTCATCCGGATCATGGACCTCTTCAGCTCCCGCTTGGATGAAGACTTCAGCCAGATCATGGAACTCTTCAGCCCCCTGCTTGGGCTTGGATCAGGACATCGGAGGAGCTCTTCAGGACGGATCGGTGAACCTGGTAGGGTGAAGACAAGGTAGGAAGATCTTCAGGGGCTTAGTGTTAGGTTTATTTAAGGGGGGTTTGGGTTAGATTAGGGGTATGTGAGTGGTGGGTTGTAATGTTGGGGGGGTATTGTATGGTTTTTTTTTACAGGCAAAAGAGCTGAATTTCTTGGGGCATGCCCCGCAAAGGGCCCTGTTCAGGGCTGGTAAGGTAAAAGAGCTTGGAAATGTAGTAATTTAAAATAGGGTAGGGCATTTTGTTATTTTGGGGGTCTTTGTTATTTTATTAGGTGGCTTAGAGTAGTGTAATTAGTTTAAAATTGTTGTAATATTTTTCTTATGTTTGTAAATATTTTTTATATTTTTTGTAACAGTTCTTTTTTATTTTTTGTACTTTAGTTAGTTTATTTCATTGTAGTTATTTGTAGGAATTGTATTTAATTTATTTATTGATAGTGTAGTGTTAGGTTTAATTGTAGGTAATTGTAGGTATTTTATTTAATTAATTTAATGATAGTATAGTGTAAGGTTTAATTGTAACTTAGGTTAGGATTTATTTTACAGGTAATTTTGTTATTATTTTAACTAGGTAACTATTAAATAGTTCTTAACTATTTAATAGCTATTGTACCTGGTTAAAATAATTACAAAGTTGCCTGTAAAATAAATATTAATCCTAAAATAGCTACAATGTAATGATAATTTATATTGTAGCTATATTAGGATTTATTTTACAGGTAAGTATTTAGCTTTAAATAGGAATAATTTATTTAATAAGAGTTAATTAATTTTGTTAGATTAAAATTATATTTAACTTAGGGGGGTGTTAGTGTTAGGGTTAGACTTAGCTTTAGGGGTTAATACATTTATTATAGTAGCGGCAGTGGCGTAGCGTGGGTTGTCAGTGCCCAGGGCAAGGCAAGTATTGCGCCCCCCCCAACCCCATTTTAGATATGCTGCTTCTTCTTACATTTGGGAGAAACCAAGCGAAGACCCAAGCCTGGTAGATCACATAAGGCAAGGGACACTGTCTCCTCTACCACAAAATGCTCCCTTAACCATCTTTACTGGATAACTAAGAGTTATTGCTGATGATACCCATATCCCCAAAATATGTCCCTTGTCATAAGCAGCTGCTAATCAGTAGCGCCTTACAAACAAAGCCATGAAAATAATATATTGGCAATACAAGAGGCAGTGGGTGAAGCCTGCAAGCATTATGTGCTATCCCCCTGTGATCAAACCCTGTCTGCAGCTCTCTAGAGCTGGGCAAATATATACAATATTAAATTTTAAGATTTATTCTCGTTTTACACATGGGGGAAAGGCCCCCTTAACCCCCATCTGGTGTTGACATGTCCTGATCTGTAAAACTTTATGGTACAAATACTGCAGACCACAGGGTGCACCCACCCCCACATTGCAGCAACCCATATTGTATATGTGGTGCAATAGGTTTTTGGTAAGTCGTTAAAAAGAGGAAAAGGGGACACACAGGTTGGCAGCTGTTACATAAGGTTGTCCCTGCTGGGCAGACTGTCTTTTGGGTGCCAATGGCATAGAAAAGTGGGGTATATATTCTACCTTAATAAATATAACAATTGTAAGTAATCAATATAAAAGGGGCATGGGACAGACAACCCAGCATTACATACATATATGGGGGGAGGGTGTATGGTATTTAGGGGGGTGCTGTTAAATTTATTTACTAACACAAATTATAGTTATTTTTTTTAACTTTAAATGCAGTAAGGGTGGGTTTAATGTAAATAAAAAAGGCAATGAGCACCCAAACCCTAAAAATCGGTAAAAGTCCACACCTCAGGAGTCCAAGAAATAGATTCAAGATAGATTCAAGATAGTGAATTCATAGGACTTCTTTGATAGGAGACAAACACAGTGAAATGCCTGGTGAGCAGCACAATCCTGGTGCCAGACAGCACACAAATCCCTAAATCTACTTCTGCCCTAGGAAGATCATGGAGGGGAAAAATCAAATACAGGAAACAAGGTCTCATTTTTGTCAACTGTCACAAATATACTTTTTTTGTGCAAGGACAAGATGGCGTAAGTTGTAATCAGAATCCGGTCAAACATGAAAGTATGGTCTCTGATCACCCCACCATCCCACTAACTAGGTAACTGGGGTTAACAGAAAGGCAGAGCCCAGCCATGCTGCCACCAGTGCCACGGGTTTGAAAGAGATTTATTGCACTTTTTAAGGATTACTCCCCCCCACCTCTGCTTAGAGATCCTTAAAAAGTGCCCCAGGCAATGCATGGCATTCTGGCTCTGGGTCCTTTGTTGGAAGGGAACTTACTTGTTGGGTAATAATAGAACCGTAATTAAGCTGCATTTTGCGTGTTGCTAGTATCAGGCAAAAACAGGGCTATAAGTAAGTCTGGTCCTGATACCTTACCTTAGTCACGCCATCACCACATTCCTGACGGGTCGCAGAACAGAGCTGGGGGCCTGTCAGAATTTTTAGCCTCCCTTCTTCCCTTTGTTAAGTTGAGGCTGGAAGCGCCCCTCAGAATTATGCGCCCGGGGCAACCGCCCCTGTTGCCCCCCCACGCTACGCCACTGAGTAGCGGTGAGCTCCAGTCGGTAGATTAGGGGTTAATGTTTGAAGTTAGGTGTCGGCGATGTTAGGGAGGGCAGATTAGGGGTTAATACTATTTATTATAGGGTTAGTGATGTGGATTAGGGGTTAATAACTTTATTATAGTAGCGCTCAGGTCCGCTCGGCAGATTAGGGGTTAATAAGTGTAGGCAGGTGGAGGCGACGTTGAGGGGGGCAGATTAATGGTTAATAAATATAATATAGGGGTCGGTGGTGTTAGGGGCAGTAGATTAGGGGTACATAAGGATAATGTAAGTAGCGGCGGTTTACGGAGCGGCAGATTAGGGGTTAAAAATAATATGCAGGGGTCAATGATAGCGGGGGCGGCAGATTAGGGGTTAATAAGTGTAAGGCTAGGGGTGTTTAGACTCGGGGGACATGTTAGGGTGTTAGGTGCAGACGTAGGAAGTGTTTCCCCATAGCAAACAATGGGGCTGCGTTAGGAGCTGAACGCGGCTTTTTTGCAGGTTTAAGGTTTTTTTTCAGCTCAAACAGCCCCATTGTTTCCTATGGGGGAATCGTGCACGAGCACGTTTTTGAGGCTGGCCGCTTGCGTAAGCAACTCTGGTATCGAGAGTTGAAGCTGCGTTAAAAATGCTCTACGCTCCTTTTTTGGAGCCTAACGCAGCCTTTTTGTGGACTCTCAATACCAGAGTTATTTTTATGGTGCTGCCAGAAAAAAGCCGGCGTTAGCTACGCGGGTCGTTACAGACAAAACTCTAAATCTAGGAATAACTGAGTGCATGTTCAGAACAAACAGACTCAGTAAACAACTTGAAAGTACAATAAAACGTATAGACTAAGGGCAAAGCTAGCAGCTGCGTAGCTATGCAACAAATGGGTTCATACATTTTTAAAATTAAAGTGTGCATGTGAGATTGAGAGTGTGTGTGCAGTGAGTAAAAATGGTTGTTGGTTGATGCAATACCATGGTGTTACTGACACTACAATTGGCAACAATGTGTGGTAATATGGGATTGTGTGGACACAGTAAAATGGTTGATGCTTTAACATGGTGTTCCTGACAGTGCATGACTAACACCATGTTCCAACTGATAAGTATTTATGGTATGGAAAATTAGTGTGTATATGTATATGTATGTGACTGTGTACTGTGTTGTATTTATTCTTTCTTTTAATAATTTTTAACCTAAATAGAAAGTAATTATTAGCAAAAACATGACCATCCTGGCAGAGAAGGCCATGAGAAATGCAATCAGAGCATACATTTGTAAGCAACTTTTTATTTTATTTCTATTATCATTTTTGCTTTATTATCTAGGTATCCTTTGTTGAAGGTAGAGCAATGCCCTACTTGGAGGGAGCTAGCTGAACACATTGTTAAGCCATATCAAGAGGCATATATGTGCAGCCACCAATCATCCGCTGTTATTGTCATACTATACCTTAAGGATTACTCCTCCTATTTATCAGCTTATTTAAGATCCTTTCTTCCTTTGCTCATTGCTTGATTATTGTTGCATTTGCTTATGCCTCAGTTGCGTCTGTTCTTGCAATTCAATCAGCCTATCTTGTCTACTGGTCTTTGAACTCCGTCCTCCTTGCAGCCCTGCTCTATGCTGATTGCTCATTGGATCTCTTCTCCTAGTGTCTAGCTGCCTAGCAGATTCTGAACTCTGCCCACCTCCTTCCGGAACGCCGGATTCCCTCAGTCTGCTCGAATCTCTCTCGGATGCAATCTGAGCCTCTCTGCCACCTTATCCGGACCTTCTCCAACAGTTTTGCAGGTTACCAAACCTCTCTGTGACCTAGTCCGAGTACTAGCCTGCAGCTTGCCCCACTTGCCATGTATCTGGTTACGGTAAGAGTTATTTGGTTCCTGAACTATCATAAGGGACTTGCTATATTTAGCTGTTGCACTTGAACTCTGTGTTACACAAGCTTGGCACCTCCTGGAAACACTTATATTACTCCTCTGTGCTTTATTCTGCTTTATTCTTATGCTGTTACCTTAACTAGCTGCTAACATCAACTTAACTTTGCTTTCTCATACTGAGGGGCCTATTTATCAAGCTCCAAATAGAGCTTAATGTCCCATGATTCTGTCGAGTCTTCAGGCTCGTCAGAAACACAAGTTATGAAGCAGTGATCTAAAGACCGCTGATCCATAACCTGTCCGCCTGCTCTGAAGTGCAATAATAAATGCCAAGAGTGTATGCTGACGGCATTTATTGATGTGCAGCGGAAATAAATCTGCAATATCGGATCATGTCCGCTCACACGTTCTTAAATAGGACCCTGAAGCTTTACGTCATAAGCTTACTATATTTTGGATCTCTCGGGCAGTTCTGAACCTCACATTAATTGCAATCTGTCTAATATCAATCATGTATTAATCCTCTGCTTTATAGTTACAAGTCCTTATGTAACTATAAAGCTACACTACCTGCTGGTCATTTATTTCTTAGCTTTAACTCATTAACACCTAGATTACAAGTTTTGCATTGCAGCTTTTAACACTGAAAAAATGACAATTTCAGCATAAAAGCAGGAACGCACTATTGGGAGTTGTGTCGGTATAGCTATACCGCAAGCATTGTAGCCTGTAGTGCAAAGTCAATCCCGCACTCAAAAAAATGTGTGTGGGATTTCCATAGTGCCGGTATTACAGGTTGTACGTTCAGGCTAAAATCCTTGCTTTACAGCCTATACTGACATGATCCATACCGCCTTCTGAAAGCAGTAGTTATGGATTTTGTGTAACAAAAATGTTTCACAAAACTCAAAACTAAACTGTTACAAAGTACACTAACCCCCATAAACTACCTATTAACCCCTACACCAAGGCCCTCCTGCATTGCAAACACTATTTAAAATGTATTAATCCCTAATCTGCCACCCACCCACATCACGGCTATTAAATAAACCTCTTTTGCCCTAATCTGCTGCCCACCCACATCGCCAACACTATTTAAATATATTAACCCCTAAACCACCACTCTCTGACATTGCTGCCGCTAAATAGAGTTATTAACCCCTAAACCTCCTGCCTCCCACATCACCGCCACTAAATAAACCTATTAACGCCTAAACCACCAGCCCCCCACATCGCAAAACTCTAAATTAAACTATTAACCCCTAAACCTAACACCCCCATAACTTTAAATGAAAATTACAATATAACTCTATTTAAATAAATAAAAACATACCTGTGAAATAAAAATAAACCTAATATTGAACTATAAATTAACCTTATATTACTATTCTAATAAAAACAAAAAAAACTACCAATTATAATATCTAAATTGCAAATTATCTAATAGCCCTATAAAACTAAAAAGCCCCCCCAAAATAAAAACACCCACTTGCCTACAATAAACTACCAATAGCCCTTAAAAGGGCCTTTTGTAGGGCATTGTCCTAAAGAAATCAGCTCTTTTACCTGTAAAAAAATACAAAGTCCCCCCAACAGTAAAACCCACCACCCAACCAAACCCCCAAAATAAAAAACAACTCTAAAAAAAACCTAAGCTACCCATTGCCCCTAAAGGGGCATTTGTATGGACATTGTCCTTAAAAGAGCATTTAGCTCTTTTACAAACTGCCCAAACCCTAAGCTAAAAAAAAAACTCACTCCCAAAAAAGTTTAAAAAAACCTAACACTAACCCCAGAAGATCTACTCACAGTTTCTGAAGTCCGGACAACCAGATGGCGAGAAGTTTTCATCCAGGTGGGAAGGTCTTCATACATCCCGGGGGCGTCTTCTATCTTCATCCTGGTGGCTTTGATCGAAGCTATCCTGGATCCCATCCTGCACGGAGCATCCTTCATACGGACGCCGCCGTACACTGAAGTTGAATGCAAGGTAACCATTTCAAAATAGCGTCCCTTGCATTCCTATTGGTTGATTTGATTCTTCAAATCAGCCAAAAGGATGAGAACTACTGCAATCCTATTGGCTGATTTAAACAACCAATAGGATTTCAGTAGCGCTCATCCTATTGGCTGTTTTGAACAGCCAATAGGATTTCAGAAGCTCTCATCCTATTGGCTGATTTGAATTTGGAGAATCAAATCAGCCAATAGGAATGCAAGGTACGCAACATGTTTAAGCCATGTAATACAAGTCTCACTCTCCACTTCGCACCAATTTTGACGCAACACTTTTCGCACCAATTATGACGTAAACTCCTAAACAACCCACACACTAGTACATTTTTCAACCACTTTTGATTGGAATATGCATAATCACATAATTTTATGACATCAGCCAATCTGATTCAAATATACATTTTAAACTATCACTAATGAATCAAATTGCTCAATACATGTGTCATTGATCACTTATCAGAACTTGCAAGTGCCATTTGTTACATTGTGTATTATACTTTGAAAGTATGTATATGTGAAATTAGTATTACAGATAAACATTGATGCTGACATTAGAACACACAGTGTAATATTTTAGACAATGATTTTAAAAATTGGTTGTTGTTTGATTCAATATAATCTTAAACTGATAGCTTAAAGGGATAGCCCACGTAACATTAAACTGTCATGATTCAGATACAGCAGACACTAAAATTGCCTCTTTACTGTCATGCTATTTTCAGTGTATTTCTTCATTCTCTTAAATTTATTTTTCAGTAAGAAATGTCATCTTATATGCCAGCCCATTTTATAACACCTGCATAGGGGTGTTTTTTAAAACTAGATTGCAATCAGGAAGGGTTACACAGGTACAGATAGAAAACTGGCCCAGCTCTTAAAATATCCATTGATTGCAAATGAATACATATGATACCCTGATTAAATGCTATATTCACAATTAGTCATGCTCAGAATAGTAATACATTTACACTATATACAGTACATATAGTGGTACAAATAAAACACAGAGATATGATAGACAACATTGTTTAGAACAAAAAAAGGAACATGTAAATAAGTTTGCAAAAGATGTCTGTCATAACACAATACAATGATTAGTTTAACAAAAAATAGCAAGAGCACTACACTGGTAAAATTGGAACGCTCAGTGTATTACTTTAATGTATACAGAGAATATATTTAGGTTATTTGCATACAACGTATCCTTTTCTATGACTGTGTCTGGATACCGTGCATAAATTTATCAAATTTCTGTATTTTTAATATAGGGTATATGCATATATACCTTGTGAGCTTGAGTGCTTGTGCATGAAACGACACTAGTTACGAGTATAGTCTATATCATAGAAGATAGAGACCGAAAGAATGCACCTTAGTAGCACTTCAGTTCCTTATGAAAATATTAATATTAGTATGAAACTTAAACAGCCATTGTGAGCCAAAGGTTTGAAAGAAAATTAAAACATAACTTTTATTAAATCAACATTGAATTAAAACAATTTTTGGTTGTGTAAGTGTGTGTACTTTAAAAACACATAGCAACTTTACTAAAGATAAAGAAGTGGCACTAAATATCAAGTGGATAGATTACCTCTGTTGTAAAATATTTTCGATTATCTGAATAGTAAATATAAATCTATCCAATGAATAATTGGCTGGTGTTCTGGGGTATTCTACACCGCTGTATATTTCAAAATTCTGTCATGCAGACATTCACGTATATAGTTAAACAACCGTCTTTGAGAAGTAAATAACAAAGTACTATCAGTGAAGGTTACTTTAGTAACTAATATACTTGAGTAGTTTTGTGTTTTTCACTTTATGGATATGTGAATCTCTATATAAGTATTGTTAACTCCTTCAGGTAAATTACTGAGTTCCTGATAGTTATAAGTTCATAATACGGCTTTAACTCAACCTTAATATATTATCCCTTATGTTGTAGTAGATTATATTGTAGGTATGTATACACAATATAACTTTTTGAATATCAGAAGTGACTTAAATATCTTTAATATATACTGTGTAGTTAATCAGTTTTTGCAACGTGGTTTTATTTTTGATATCTTGGTTTGGAGTCTGGCATGTGTTGGTGCTTTGGTGTACAAACTCCAGTGGTATATACTTAGTGGCAAAAAGTATATCTTACTTTATATATTATCAACTGTTTTTAGTCACTTAGCAGCCTTGGCATATTTTACTTTTATAATATAATACATGAGAGACGGTATTCTAAATATTTATAAAAGTTTCTTTGAGTGATATGTTCTATGCAGCCCGCTTGGTTTGTATATCAATAGCCTGTCGCTGGTGGTTACAGTATACATATAAGTAACCAGTTATAGGTTCTGGCTGTTATAGCTTGAAAATATTCACAAGTTATTGATCTTTACTTTGTTCTAAAGCGGCTGTCTTATAATTTCTTTTAAAGTTAGCTATTGCAGCTTTATACCGTCTAAAATGCTTAAAGTTATCTTATGGCACTGTTTTGCTAGTACCCGGCTTTTATACACTTATACTATCAACAAGTGATTGATGCGGTATAAGTTGGAGCTGCCCGAATATGTGGCTAACAGTTATAATAGTGATCCATAATTGGCTTTTCAAAGTTGTCACTAGCTAACCGCTATAGCTATAAGGTATTATTATATAGTTTTTTAAAATCTATATCCGTGCGGTTGATTTCGCAGGTTGGCCGTTATAACTGTTATTCTATTAACCTGTGAATAGCTTTTAACAATTGCCACTAGCAGTTTTCAAATAACCCCCAAGTTATTAGTACTGATTTAAACCAAATGCCACTATATCGAAGCGTTACTTTTTAAAGTTTACTATGCCATTTAAAAAAAGAAAAACAACAGGGTATTGTCAGATACCCATCCCTAACATGTTTTGCCGATAGCGTTTCGGCTTTTTCAAAGGTGACGCGGGCCGGCGTCTCAGGGTATTTAAATGCGTATGCGCAAACCCATTGGCTACATTTCAACCAATCACGATCCTCTGAAATGCTTGAGGAGGCGTTGTTTCGGCATAATTGACGTTTGTGATGTTGGGAACTCAATCCCATACTTGACAGATGGAATACACTTGAGTATGAGACGTGCATTTGAAAACATTGAAGTTATATTAAGTGTATTTTAATAAAATTTGATACTGACATGGTGTAACGTGACGAAATTTAAAGTACGATCATATGTGGCCATCGATTGTCGTATCAGCATTTTATTCTCACCTGCTCTGTGGCAGGGTATATTTGTTCACATTAATTTATTGTTAGTTTGTTGTCTAAGTATAGTGATTTTTAAGGTCTTCGTTATACTTTATACTCTGAATCATGTACAATACATTTTTGTACTGTGTCCATTCAGGACGTACACATAATACCCTCTATTACACTCTATTAAGTCTCCCTCGTAATACAGTTTGCATCAAATACCATTATGAGTGATATTTATTATGCTTACGAGGGAAATCAAATATTGTTGCTACATTTCTGCTGTGGCAAAACAAAGCCCTCAGACTGTGATTCTCTCATGGGGGGAAATGTATATTATTTATTTGTTTGATTAGTTTTCTGAATGTGACTTATTCAGAGGGGAGAGGGGGTGGGGGGATGTGATATTGTGATATAATGCCTGAAGGAGGGGAAAAATAATAATAATTTATAACGACAGGGATGGTGTGACAGAATTTGTGTTGTTATTAATGGAGGTGCCATGGAGTGACTGAAGTGATTAGCTGATATAGATATCATTTCAATCTATTTTGATTTTTGATTTAATAATGGCAAAATGTATTAAAGTAGAATAATTGTGGTGGATACAGGCAGAATTGCATTTGAGATATAAATCGATTTGTTTTTATTTTTAATTTTTAATAACGTAGTATGTCAAAATTGAATACGTGTGGTACACATAGACAAAATTACATTTAAAAATTAATTAAATGATTTTATTTTAGTTTTTAATAACACAGTGTATCAGAATTGAAAAAGTGTAGTATGTGCGAGTGCAAATACGTAGGGAAGTAGAATACCCCATACCTAATGTGTTGGGGAATAAAATTAATTAAATGATGTTATTTTTGGTTTTTAATTACACAGTGTATCAAAATTAAAAAAGTGTAGTATGTGCGAGTGCAAGTACGTAGGGAAGTAGAATACCCCATACCTAATGTGTTAGGGAATAAGGATGTGATAGTGAAGTGTACTGATGTGCCAAGAGTATGAGGACGTGGATGTGTGGTAGTGTTGTGCACGTTATGCTAAGTGAAAATGTATTAGGAGCTAGTTAAACACTAAGAGTAATACTGGTGATATATAGATGCACAATGCTGGAGGATGAAAATAAAATGAAGAATTGTGGATGGTGGTGAATGCACACAAATGGTGATACGGGAGGTGATGAAAAAGACCCCCATTCCCGAATATTTGATTAAGGTGTCTCTCTTTTTTAATTTCCATCCAAGAGATACTAATGTGAGTGAGAATGGAGGGGCTAAATTAACCTGAACATTCTTTTAATAGTTTTATTACTTTTTTATTTTTATTTTGGTTTGGTTGTATAGCTTTACATAATATTTATTTATAGTTCAAGGATCTATATTGAACAGCTGAGTCTTGAATCTTGCCCTGAATTGCATTTGGTGCTGTGGAGAGTGTTTACAACAATATTTTCTTATTATTGAATATGTTACAGATATTAGGTTTCCTCATATGAACATTGAGTAATTGTTCTGTTCATTCATGCCTTTGGGGTATACGCTATCCATTAGGTATATCCATTTTGCTTCAGCCTTGAGTAACGCTGTCTCAAGGTCGCCTCCCCTTAGTCCCAGGGATATCTTCTCCCCTCCTTCAGGCATTATATCACAATATCACATCCCCCCACCCCCTCTCCCCTCTGAATAAGTCACATTCAGAAAACTAATCAAACAAATAAATAATATACATTTCCCCCCATGAGAGAATCACAGTCTGAGGGCTTTGTTTTGCCACAGCAGAAATGTAGCAACAATATTTGATTTCCCTCGTAAGCATAATAAATATCACTCATAATGGTATTTGATGCAAACTGTATTACGAGGGAGACTTAATAGAGTGTAATAGAGGGTATTATGTGTACGTCCTGAATGGACACAGTACAAAAATGTATTGAACATGATTCAGAGTATAAAGTATAACGAAGACCTTAAAAATCACTATACTTAGACAACAAACTAACAATAAATTAATGTGAACAAATATACCCTGCCACAGAGCAGGTGAGAATAAAATGCTGATACGACAATCGATGGCCACATATGATCGTACTTTAAATTTCGTCACGTTACACCACGTCAGTATCAAATTTTATTAAAATACACTTAATATAACTTCAATGTTTTCAAATGCACGTCTCATACTCAAGTGTATTCCATCTGTCAAGTATGGGATTGAGTTCCCAACATCACAAACGTCAATCATGCCGAAACAACGCCTCCTCAAGCATTTCAGAGGATCGTGATTGGTTGAAATGTAGCCAATGGGTTTGCGCATACGCATTTAAATACCCTGAGACGCCGGCCCGCGTCACCTTTGAAAAAGCCGAAACGCTATCGGCGAAACATGTTAGGGATGGGTATCTGACAATACCCTGTTGTTTTTCTTTTTTTAAATGGCATAGTAAACTTTAAAAAGTAACGCTTCGATATAGTGGCATTTGGTTTAAATCAGTACTAATAACTTGGGGGTTATTTGAAAACCGCTAGTGGCAATTGTTAAAAGCTATTCACAGGTTAATAGAATAACAGTTATAACGGCCAACCTGTGAAATCAACCGCACGGATATAGATTTTAAAAAACTATATAATAATACCTTATAGCTATAGCGGTTAGCTAGTGACAACTTTGAAAAGCCAATTATGGATCACTATTATAACTGTTAGCCACATATTCGGGCAGCTCCAACTTATACCGCATCAATCACTTGTTGATAGTATAAGTGTATAAAAGCCGGGTACTAGCAATAACAGTGCCATAAGATAACTTTAAGCATTTTAGACGGTATAAAGCTGCAATAGCTAACTTTAAAAGAAATTATAAGACAGCCGCTTTAGAACAAAGTAAAGATCAATAACTTGTGAATATTTTCAAGCTATAACAGCCAGAACCTATAACTGGTTACTTATATGTATACTGTAACCACCAGCGACAGGCTATTGATATACAAACCAAGCGGGCTGCATAGAACATATCACTCAAAGAAACTTTTATAAATATTTAGAATACCGTCTCTCATGTATTATATTATAAAAGTAAAATATGCCAAGGCTGCTAAGTGACTAAAAACAGTTGATAATATATAAAGTAAGATATACTTTTTGCCACTAAGTATATACCTCTGGAGTTTGTACACCAAAGCACCAACACATGCCAGACTCCAAACCAAGATATCAAAAATAAAACCACGTTGCAAAAACTGATTAACTACACAGTATATATTAAAGATATTTAAGTCACTTCTGATATTCAAAAAGTTATATTGTGTATACATACCTACAATATAATCTACTACAACATAAGGGATAATATATTAAGGTTGAGTTAAAGCCGTATTATGAACTTATAACTATCAGGAACTCAGTAATTTACCTGAAGGAGTTAACAATACTTATATAGAGATTCACATATCCATAAAGTGAAAAACACAAAACTACTCAAGTATATTAGTTACTAAAGTAACCTTCACTGATAGTACTTTGTTATTTACTTCTCAAAGACGGTTGTTTAACTATATACGTGAATGTCTGCATGACAGAATTTTGAAATATACAGCGGTGTAGAATACCCCAGAACACCAGCCAATTATTCATTGGATAGATTTATATTTACTATTCAGATAATCGAGAATATTTTACAATAGAGGTAATCTATCCACTTGATATTTAGTGCCACTTCTTTATCTTTAGTAAAGTTGCTATGTGTTTTTAAAGTACACACACTTACACAACCAAAAATTGTTTTAATTCAATGTTGATTTAATAAAAGTTATGTTTTAATTTTCTTTCAAACCTTTGGCTCACAATGGCTGTTTAAGTTTCATACTAATATTAATATTTTCATAAGGAACTGAAGTGCTACTAAGGTGCATTCTTTCAGTCTCTATCTTCTATGATATAGACTATACTCGTAAATAACACAATACAGTATATATATATATATAATAGAAATGTGCATGGCGAAAAAATTAAGTTCGGTTCGGATCGATTCTGATTTTTTTTAATTTCGGTTTGGAGCGATTCGAATTCGGAAAAATTTGAATCGATTCGGTTCGGATTTGTTTCGGATTAATTCAGATTCAAATAAATTTGGTTCGGTTTTGTTTCGGATTCATTCGGATTCAAATAAATTCGGCTGGATTCGGTTCAATTCGGTTCACAAATTCGGAATTTCGGTAAGTGTTAGGTGGGATTAGACTAGTATTATGTACTAAATTCAGCTGGATTTGGTTCGGTTCGGAATTTCGGTAAGTGTTAGGTGGGATTAGACTTATACTGTACAATACTTGTGTAATCCATGGCCATCCGAATTTACCGAATAAATCCGAAGTAATTCGGATTTATTCGGTAATTTGGCAGTATTTTAATTCAGAATTTCGGTTCGATTCGAATTGCCGAATTTGCTGAATTTTCGAATCGATCCGAAACGAATTGCGCATATCTAATATATAATCAATACAAATATTTGCATAGGAAATTAGCACATCTAGGCAAGATTCCCCGCTTACTTTTCCCCAGAAATACTCCATATACAATGTTACCAATGCACAAGAGAATTCTGGGTAAGATATGCAAATTACATATGCAAATTCTCAGTTTTTTTGCTTCAAATACTGTTTTAACACAGCGATCCTTTTAACAGGATTATTCCAGCAATACAGAAATCTGCTGCAATAATCCTGTTAAAAGGATCGCTGTGTTAAAACAGTATTTGAAGCAAAAAAAATGAGAATTTGCATATCTAATTTGCATATCTTACCCAGAATTCTCTTGTGCATTGGTAACATTGTATATGGAGTATTTCTGGGGAAAAGTAAGTGGGGAATCTTGCCTAGACGTGCTAATTTGGAGGATTTTAATCTCAGTTTTTTATCTCCACCATAATTTTAATGAATATATATATATATATATATATATACATGTATATATATACATACAGGTGGCCCTCGTTTTACAACGGTTCAATTTACACCGTTTCAGAATAACAACCTTTTTTCCCAGTCATGTGACTGCTATTGAAAAGCATTGAGAAGCAGTGCATTTATTAAAATAGCCATAGAAAAAATACGACAGACTCTCAACCCCAAACTGAGGATAAAACTTGAAAATTTATTTAAACAGCGTTAAAAAGTGCATATCAGACATGGCAGTAAAAACAAAGCAGGTAATCTTACATGTTTCGTGCCCCCTACAGGCGCTTACTAATAGATGAGGGACTCTGTGAGAAACCTCATCTATTTATGCAGTGAGAGTCATAGATTTAACTATTGCCTTGCCTCACAGTCATAAAAAAGAAAAAAGGTTAAAAACAGACTGCTATGGTAATTAGATACAAGGGTAGAATCCCAAAAGGCAAGATAAGTCATTAAATAGATGAGAACAAACTGCACATAAGACTGAATTTACAGACATTTTATACATTATAATAGATATTTAAAATAAAGAGCAAATGAGCAAATAGTAGACATTAAGAAATTGTTGTAAGACAATGTTATATAAAGCAACATACTGAAAAAATTCAGAAAAAAAATCATTCTTTAAATTAGACTAGCCCCTGATTGATACAGGACATATAAATATATGTTGTAATAAAATAACAGAATATTTAGGTAGATGTCAAGCTGGTACAACAATAATAAATCTATGAACTAAATAAAATAAAACAGATTATGTAATACCCTATAGATAATAACAGAATCTAAATAACAAAAAACATAAATTTTATTTTAATTTTAATCAAGACATGAATAGAGATGTGAATTTATCAAGAAAGAAGAACAATATCACTGTACATGAATAGAACATATACCTTATTAATCAATAAAGAACTAAATATATTAATTGTCAATAAAATAGTCTATATCACACTCGCTATTTATGCCTTGGGGAGCAAGGGTCTTTAATTTAAGGATCCAATAAAGTTCCTTCTTCTCTAAAATTTTGGCCCTATTCCCTCCTCTAATTGGCACTACAGCCATATCTATAATTTGAACTGAGAGACTGGCTATATGAGTTAAATGAAAATTATTGAAGTGATTAGCAACTGCAGAATCTTTATTGTAGTTTTTAACATCTCTTACATGTTCACTATATCTGGTCCTGAGCATTCTAGTCATTTTGCCCACATATTGACAATTACAAAGATTGCATGTCAAGAGGTAGACCACAAATTGTGAGCCACAATTTGCGTAAAATCTTATGTCATAGATGTCGCTTGTAACTTGACTACAGAATTCATGGCCTGTTCTAACATTGGGGCATGTGTAGCAAATTGTATGTCCACATTTAAATGTACCCAATTTTTTAAGCCATGTACCTCTGTTTTTATGAGAGCTACATGTAATCTGACTGGGTGATAAAATTTGTGACAGGGTCCTGGATTTCTTAGGAACAAATTTACAATGGCTAGTATAGGGATACAGAGTCTCATCTGCCTTCAAAATGTGTAGATGCTTCTTTAAAATCCCTATAATTTCATCATATTGTTGGCTGTATTCTGTTGAAAAAACTACTGAGTCTACAAAATCATTATTATTGTGTGTCCTCTTATTACTGGATGCTGTTTTATTTTCTCTTGTTATTGCTTGGCAGGATTCAAGAAGATTATGTTTATACCCACGTTTTACAAGTCTATCCCTAAGTTCACCTGCTTGTTGATCATAGATAAGATCACTCTTGGTGTTTCTTCTAACTCTAAGAAATTGAGACTTCGGGATAGACTTGATAAGGTGATCAGGGTGATGTGAAGAAGCATGTAAAATTGTATTACCCGCTGTGGGTTTGCGGTATGTTTTAGTTACAATTTGCATATTTTCAATGCTGATGTTAAGATCTAGATAGTTGACCTGCTTCTCACTGAAAGCCCCTGTAAATGAAAGTCCCAACTCATTATGATTAAAAATGACAAAAATTCATCAAATTCTGAGTCAGCTACAGGGTATCTCACTATCAGAAGCAGGTCATCTATGTAACGAACTAGTAACTCAATCTTACTCTGCCATGGATTCATTGGAGTATAAATATAGGTTAATTCCCACCATGCAACATATATATTTGCGAATGAGGGCGCAAATTTTGCACCCATGGCGGTGCCACAGATTTGGAGGAAAAATTCCTCATTGAATAGAAAATAATTATGTGACAATAAAAAATTCAGGACACTGCAAATGTATTCAATGTGTTCCATGGGATATTGTGATTCCTTTTTAAGAAAAAACGCAACAGCTTGTATGCCTAATGATTGGGGGATAGATGTATATAATGAGACAATGTCCATTGTCACCCAAGAGAAACCAGGTTTCCAGATGATATTGTCAAGAGTCAACAAGAGAGGAGAGGTGTCCCTAAGGTATGACAACTGTGACACAGCTAACGGCTGTAAAATCGTGTCAATCCATTCTGCCATAGGCTCAAAAAGTGAGCCTATGCCAGCCGCAATAGGCCTACCCGGGGGACTCTGCACATCCTTGTGAATTTTTGGAACATGGTGGAAAATTGGGCAAATGGGGTATTGAGGTACCAATGTATCAATATCTGTATTTTTAAATAAACCCAAACTGATGACCTCTTCAACTATCTTAGTTTTTGTAGCGAGCGGACAAATACATTTTTTAGTACATTCGTTTTTGGCGAGTTGGTGGTCAAATGTGTCTAATTACAGTGAAAAATGGAGAGGTAGCGAGGTTTGGCGGATAAGTACGCTCGCAATTTTAAAGATGCGAGTTTGAACATAGTTGACGACTTTGTACATATCAGTTTACGAGTTTTGACGCAAGATTTGTTGTGGGTAGCTCGCTGACTGCTTAGTACATGGAGCCCTCAGTAGTTTTTTCAACAGAATACAGCCAACAATCTGATGAAATTATAGGGATTTTAAAGAAGCATCTACATATTTTAAAGGCAGATGAGACTCTGTATCCCTATACTAGCCATTGTAAATTTGTTCCTAAGAAATCCAGGACCCTGTCACAAATTTTATCACCCAGTCAGATTACATGTAGCTCTCATAAAAACAGAGGTACATGGCTTAAAAAAATGGGTACATTTAAATGTGGACAATTTGCTACACATGCCCCAATGTTAGAACAGGCCATGAATTCTGTAGTCAAGTTACAAGCGACATCTATGACATAAGATTTTACGCAAATTGTGGCTCACAATTTGTGGTCTACCTCTTGACATGCAATCTTTGTAATTGTCAATATGTGGGCAAAATGACTAGAATGCTCAGGACCAGATATAGTGAACATGTAAGAGATGTTAAAAACTACAATAAAGATTCTGCAGTTGCTAATCACTTCAATAATTTTCATTTAACTCATATAGCCAGTCTCTCAGTTCAAATTATAGATATGGCTGTAGTGCCAATTAGAGGAGGGAATAGGGCCAAAATTTTAGAGAAGAAGGAACTTTATTGGATCCTTAAATTAAAGACCCTTGCTCCCCAAGGCATGAATAGTGAGTGTGATATAGACTATTTTATTGACAATTAATATATTTAGTTCTTTATTGATTAATAAGGTATATGTTCTATTCATGTACAGTGATATTGTTCTTCTTTCTTGATAAATTCACATCTCTATTCATGTCTTGATTAAAATTAAAATAAAATTTATGTTTTTTGTTATTTAGATTCTGTTATTATCTATATGGTATTACATAATCTGTTTTATTTTATTTAGTTCATAGATTTATTGTTGTAGTACCAGCTTGACATCTACCTAAACATTCTGTTATTTTATTACAACATATATTTATATGTCCTGTATCAATCATGGACTTATCTTGCCTTTTGGGATTCTACCCTTGTATCTAATTACCATAGCAGTCTGTTTTTAACCTTTTTTTCTTTTTTATGACTGTGAGGCAAGGCAATAGTTAAATCTATGACTCTCACTGCATGAATAGATGAGGTTTCTCACAGAGTCCCTCATCTATGAGTAAGCGCCTGTAGGGGGCGCAAAACATGTAAGATTACCTGCTTTGTTTTTACTGCCATGTCTGATATGCACTTTTTAACACTGTTTAAATACATGTTCAAGTTTTATCCTCAGTTTGGGGTTGAGAGCCTGCTGTATTTTTTCTATTTTCCTTTCTCTGGCAAACTGATCCCTTGCTATTTGGCTACGGCTTTCCGTGCATGTAGTTACTCTGTTTTGGGACTACTTTTCCATTTTGCTTTGCACAGCAGTTTGGTATCTGGACCGACTTCCGGTTAACAAGGTGACCGGCTGGCTGCGTTTACTGCTTGTCTTCCTTCACTATTAAAATAGCCAGTAGATGGAGCTGTCCACTTGTGTTGCAGCAAAGCCAAGCAAGCTGAAATTAATCAGTTTAACCAGACCATATCAGGTGTGCATAATTATTAGGCAACTTCCTTTCCTTTGGCAAAATGGGTCAAAAGAAGGACTTGACAGGCTCAGAAAAGTAAAAAATAGTGAGATATCTTGCAGAGGGATGCAGCACTCTTAAAATTGCAAAGCTTCTGAAGCGTGATTATCGAACAATCAAGCGTTTCATTCAAAATAGTCAACAGGGTCGCAAGAAGTGTGTGGAAAAACCAAGGCGCAAAATAACTGCCCATGAACTGAGAAAAGTCAAGCGTGCAGCTGCCAAGATGCCACTTGCCACCAGTTTGGCCATATTTCAGAGCTGCAACATCACTGGAGTGTCCAAAAGCACAAAGTGTGCAATACTCAGAGACATGGCCAAGGTAAGAAAGGCTGAAAGACGACCACCACTGAACAAGACACACAAGCTGAAACGTCAAGACTGGGCCAAGAAATATCTCAAGACTGATTTTTCTAAGGTTTTATGGACTGATGAAATGAGAGTGAGTCTTGATGGGCCAGATGGATGGGCCCATGGCTAGATTGGTAAAGGGCAGAGAGCTCCAGTCCGACTCCAGTACTAAGACGAAAGCAAGGTGGAGGTGGAGTACTGGTTTGGGCTGGTATCATCAAAGATGAGCTTGTGGGGCCTTTTCGGGTTGAGGATGGAGTCAAGCTCAACTCCCAGTCCTACTGGCAGTTTCTGGAAGACACCTTCTTCAAGCAGTGGTACAGGAAGAAGTCTGCATCCTTCAAGAAAAATATGATTTTCATGCAGGACAATGCTCCATCACACGCGTTCAAGTACTCCACAGCGTGGCTGGCAAGAAAGGGTATAAAAGAAGAAAATCTAATGACATGGCCTCCTTGTTCACCTGATCTGAACCCCATTGAGAACCTGTGGTCCATCATCAAATGTGAGATTTACAAGGAGGGAAAACAGTACACCTCTCTGAACAGTGTCTGGGAGGCTGTGGTTGCTGCTGCACGCAATGTTGATGGTGAACAGATCAAAACACTGACAGAATCAATGGATGGCAGGCTTTTGAGTGTCCTTGCAAAGAAAGGTGGCTATATTGGTCACTGATTTGTTTTTGTTTTTGAATGTCAGAAATCTATATTTGTGAATGTTGAGATGTTATATTGGTTTCACTGGTAAAAATAAATAATTGAAATGGGTATATATTTGTTTTTTGTTAAGTTGCCTAATAATTATGCACAGTAATAGTCACCTGCACACACAGATATCCCCCTAAAATAGCTATAACTAAAAACAAACTAAAAACTACTTCCAAAACTATTCAGCTTTGATATTAATGAGTTTTTTGGGTTCATTGAGAACATGGTTGTTGTTCAATAATAAAATTAATCCTCAAAAATACAACTTGCCTAATAATTCTGCACTCCCTGTATATATATATATATATATATATATATATATATATATATATATATATATATATAGAAGAGTTTATGTAGAGAGAGTAAATCCTGGAAACAAAAGAAAGACCAGGATAAAAGACAGGGAATTCAGCACTCTTTTAAAAAAAAATTTTTAAACTTAAGCTCAAAAAAGATTTTCAGATGTGTCAACCATAAATGCTAGTGTAGCTGCAAAGGAGAGAACTCTCTGGCACTAACGGTATAATTACAAATGTATATTCGAAATGGTAAAAAATGCCAAAGACCCAAAAGGTATATATGATCACTTTATAGAGATGTTAAATAGCATAAAAAATACAACATACTTACAAACCTGACCGGTCAGGGGATGGTGTCTATACATGAACAGAAATCATTAACATGATATGTAAATGTTTACACAGGCCTGAAGAGCCTTATGAGTTTACTGCAGAGTTAGAATGGGGAACAGTAATCAGACTACTACACCCTACTGCTAGCGGCACCTTAGTATGTAAGGCTTAATGCCGGGCAGATATATAACTGGGATCTAAGTAGTTACAGTTAGTGTGCCCCAACACGTATGCAGATGAATTGATACTATTAAAAGTCTAAACATTAGTTGTACACATACATGTTACATAAAAGATATATTACTGGGGGACAAAAAGTCAAGCTACTACACCCTGCTGCGTACGGCACCTTTAAGTTTAAGGCTAAATGCCGGGCAGGTATTTAGATGGGATCTAAGTAGGTTGCTGTAATGTGCCCCAAAATATGTACAAATATCTTATTACTGTGCAAGCAAACAGCATGAAACAATGAACATATACGGCCGGCTCTGCTGGATAGTCACATAGAAGCAGCTACTCATGCTGTCGGGTATAAATGTCCCTTAAGTAAAGTTATGCATGCTGGAAAGTAGTTAGCCATGAAGCAAATAAAGGCATTATACAAAGCGTGATATTAGTAAGCTTCAAGCATATGTTAGCAGTAGCATTTTCCTTAGAGAGCTTAGCGTATAACCCTCTCATCAGGGTAGCATCATCCAAGTCAGTCAAGCAGGTGCCTATAAGTCAGGCAGTGAAAAGGCAGTATACGACCTGTTTCCTACGTGTTTCCTTGTGACTGGTTTTTAATAGATGAGCCTCATTGAGTATTAGGGAACTCCGTTCTAGAGATCCATCAGGCGTGTTCGCTTGCAGCGTGTCTGTTCCGTGTATTCAACACCAATCACATGCTCCGGTCGGCTTGTCCAATGCCGACGCGCGTTTAACCCGCTAGGTGTGTCGGGCTTCGTCAGGGCGTGATGACGTATATACATATACAAGTATGTGCAATGATATATGTACAAATTCTAGCATTAATAATCATTTATAAAAAACAAACAAAAAAAACATGAGATAAAAGCATATCATGACTTCTAGAAATACAAATGCACATTAATTTATGTGAAAGTTTCATATAGCAGATTTTTTTGTATAACAAATAAATATAAAAATAACTTTCTATGAGATATTGTTTAGGTATAAATATATCTATTTCTTGGACATTAACAGATGAAAAATAAAAGATTAGCTTTAGAGAAATGTGCTTGTTCATGGACAGTAATGAAATGGTATAAAGTTGGAAAAAAAAACAAATAACGCGTCATCGATGACTGTTAATTAAAAACAGTCCGATGCTCATCACTCCGTACTTGGCGTGCACTTTTTTGATGTGTTTTTTTTTATAAATAAGGGGATCATATGTGGATCCGCGTCAGCGATGTCTTGCGATGTCTGGCAAGCGTATTGATGCTGGCGAATGCACCAAGATTGACGCTTTGATAAATATGCCCCTTGGGGTTTATGTTAGGGTGTTAGGTTTAAACGTAACTTTTAAACAGCCCTTGACTTTTATGTGATATGGAGCTTACCGCCACCATATCACACACACAAAGGAGGCTTTTCAGAAACTTGTAATGGTAATGCTATGGAGAGTGAAATAACACAACTTTTGTTGCTTTCATTTCGCACCCTCTATAGCGCAAAGCTCGTAATCTAGGTGCAATTGTATTGCTACATAACTTCCAGCTACAAGGGTTAATTTTATATGTGTATATATTTTCTATATTATATCATTTTGGCAAGTTAACTTGTGATCAGAAGTTAGTCATTGCAGTATAATCAAGCCGAAATAAATACTATTGGATATTATATATATCTAACTATGGATCCAGTAGAAATGTCCAATCACATAGCTACTCTAAATCAAAAAGTGAACATACTAGCACAAGGCCTAACAGAACTCCAAAAAGAAAATCAAACACTGAAAGGGTTATTTCAAGACTTCATTTGAGGTACACCCTCAGAAGCACCATAACCACTACTTAACTCACCTATGATTTTCTCTGGAAAATCTGAATTTAGGGAATTTAAAACCTCATGTCTAATGTATTTTTCCATGAAACCTAAGACATTCACTTCAGACAGGATCAAAGTCTGCACCATTATTTCCTACATGAAAGGGGAACCTAGAGTTTGGGCACATTGTTTTTATGAAAACAACGATAACAACCTTAATTCTGTTGATGATTTTTTCACTAATATGGCAACCCTGTATGAAGACACCAACAAACATCTTACTGCTGAGAATAATATCAGAGCCCTGAAACAAGGGAAAAGACTGGTTGAGGACTATGTAGCATAATTCCAGATATGGGCTAGAGATTCAGAATGGAATCAGCTGAGTCTTAAGAATCAATTTTGTATAGGTTTGTCAGATGTTTTAAAGGATGAATTATCCCGCATTGAAATGCCTGACTCATTAGAAGCCCTAATAAAGATTTACATCTCAATGGAAAGGAAAGCTGAGAAGACACATGCTGATTACTATCCCAAGAAGATATCTTATCCCATCATTGACAAGGCCTCTTCTCAAACAGTACCCATGGAGAGTGGTACCTTAAAAAAGCCTCTTACTCAGGAAGAAAAAGGTAGAAGGAAACTGAATAATCTCTATCTGTATTGCACAAGCAATTGAAACCCAGGACATACTTGAAAACGAGAGAAATCTCAATGTATCCTTCCTGGTAAAATATTTTATAAATAAATAAATAAATCAGCATTCTGTCTCCACTTGCCCCTCTTTGACACGTCAGAAGAAGGGTAAGTTATCCTCCATTCAAATACTCAATACCACAAAACAAATAACTAATTGCTCCTTCAATCTCTTGTTACAGTGGGATCAACAACACATCACCTCAGAAGTTATGATTGATTCTGGTGCTTTTGGAATGTTTATTGATGAATCATTTGCCACCTAAAATAAAATTCCCTCTGTGATTAAGCAAATACCACTGTCTGAGTTATTGATGGCTCATATTATCTGAAGGGTCCCATTACTCACAACACTGTACCTTTACTTTTATCTTTCCCTTCTGTGCATAAGGAATTTCTCACTTTCAATATCATACCTTCTTGTGGTATGAAGAGTGGAACAGTTTATGTAGCATATCTAGATTTCAACAAAGCATTTGACACCGTCCCACACAATAAACAAATTCACAAACTCTATCTTCCTGGTCTAGATTCAAAAATTGTGAACTGGGTGGAATGCTGTCTTAAGGACATAGAACAAAGTGTCTTAGTAAATGGAATTCATTCAGCAGAGGGGAGTGTTACTAGTGGTGTTCCTCAGGGGCCAGTTCTAGGGCCTGTTTTGTTTAACATATTTATCTGTGATATCAGCAAAGGGCTACAGGGTAAAGTATGTCTGTTTGCAGATAATACAAAAATTTGTAACAGAGTGGATGTTCAAGGTGGGGTTGACAAAATGAGAAATGATCTACAACAATTAGATAATTGGACAAACGACTGGGATCTAAAGTTTAACAAAGCAAAGTGTAAACTAATGCATTTAGGGACGAAAAATCCAAATGTTAATTACAGACTCAATGACACTTTACTGACTGTTACAGATGAGGAACAGGACTTGAGAATTATTATTTCAGATGATTTAAAACTTAGTAAACAATGTAGTAATGCAGCGAGTAAAGCTATCAGAATGCTTGGATGTATTGGTAGAGGTATTTGCAGCAGAAATAGTAAGGTTCTTATGCCACTTTATAGATCATTAGTTAGGCCTCATCTTGACTATTGTGTGCCGTTATGGAGGCCATATCTTCAGAAGGATATTAACAAACTTGAATCTGTGCAAAGGAGGGCTACCAATATGGTACATGGTCTAAAAAATAAAACTTACCAGGATAGGCTCAATGACCTAAATATGTATAGCTTAGAGGAGAGAAGGGAAAGAGGTGATATGATAGCAACTTTTAAGTACTTTAAAGGACTTAGTAAAACTGAGGCTGTGGGTATTTTACATAAAATGGAAAATTCAAGAACAAGGGGTCATGATCTCAAGCTGAAGGGTAGTAGATTCAGGAGTAATTTGAGAAAGCACTTCTTTACAGAAAGAGTGATTGATTTATAGAATAAACGTCCTTAAGAGGTAGTAGCGACAAACACTGTGGGGGACTTTAAAAATTCATGGGACAAGCATAAGGCTATCCTACAAACTTGATAAGTTTATACTGTTAGGTAATATCGGGCAGACTTGCTGGGCCTATGGCTCTTATCTGCTGTCAATATCTATGTTTCTATGTTTGTATGCATTCTATCATTCTTGGTTTTCCTTGGCTTCAAAAATACAACCCTAACATAGACTGGTCACATAACATTATCACCTTTCCTTCATCTTTCTGCAGTCAGACATGTTTTTCTCATCTATCCATACTACACATAGATTCTTAATACCCAGACAGTTATAAGGATTGTAAGGATGTTTTCAATTTAAAAGATGCTAAAAACCTCCCCCCTCACCGAATTTATGACTGCCCGATTGATGCTCTGCCTGGTGCCAGTATACCTTATGGTAAAATATACTCCCTCTCACAAGCAGAATTACAATTTTTAAAAGATTATTTAGACGATAACCTTAGAAAAGTTCTTATACAGCCATCTACCTCCCCTGCAGCAGCAGGAATCTTTTTTTGTTAAAAATAAAGATGGAACCCTCAGACCGATTATAGGGCTTTAAACAACATAACTATTAAGAACAGGTACCCTCTACCACTCATTCACAAATTACTCGAAAGATTAAATGAAGCCACTATTTTTACTAAACTTGATTTAAAGGGGGCATATAATCTTGTTAGGATAAGGATAAGACAAGGAGATGAATGGAAGACAGCTTTTAGAACTAGATATGATCTATAAGAATATGCCGTTATGCCTTTCGGCTTATGTAATGCCCAAACATCCTTCCAGGCATTTATACATTACATAGTTAGGGATCTGATGGACATTTGTGTCAAAGTCTACCTAGATGATATTTTGATATATTCCAAAGATCTCTCTGAACACATAAAACATGTTCGGTGGGTTCGGACACAACTTAGGATTCATAGGCTCTAAGCTAAACTTGAGAAGTTCCAATTTCACAAAACCACCATTAAATTCTTGGGCTAATACTCTATCCTCATGGTATTAAGATTGATCCAGAGAAAGTCTCTTCCATAATTAGTGTACCTAGCTGACCCTGAGAGAGAACGTTAGGTAAGGAATGGTACAAGGAGCGCCTAAAAATAAGGCTAAGGGGATAAGAATTGGCTAGTTTAACCTTAAAAAATGTTGACATTTAATATACAATACACATTTAGTTTAACATAGATCCATGGTACAAGATAATAATTACATATAATCAATTAAAATCAATTAAAAAGATAAATTATATAAAGTCTATATAACTATATAAGTAACTATATAAAGTCAAGGTGATATGTCCAGACTAAGCACATGATTTATTTATTGTTCCATATGGCATAGGGTGATTAGTGTTCCTTATGTGGTATCGTGTGGATAAATCCTAATATGGTGATATCCAAAATGAAGAAAGTGAAGTAGAAAAATATAAAAACAAAAATTTAAAAAATATATAAAAAATTAAACATAATAATCAAAAATATCCAAAAAGAAAAAAAGTGTTCAAAAACTGTGAATAAAGTGAAAAAAATAAAAAAAACGGTGTATAATCACTCTGAGGAAAAAAGAATAGTGCAGAAAATTAACCAAAGTGTTCCTAATGTGAACTGTGTCCTTGAAACCTATAGACAAAGAAAATACAATAGTGGAATATTGCTACAAACAATATAAATATCAGAGCTAGGCTTATCATATGTGTCAATGCATTTCGGCCTTATCATAGGCCTTTATTAAAACTATTGATAAAGAGTCCCAATCAATTTCTGCACTCTTCATTTTTCGTCAGAGTAATTATACACCTTTTTTTCCCACCTGTTTCATGTTTAAAGGCGTCATTCATATACACACACCCATTTATATTTAAGTTTAAGAGGGGGAGGGTTTTGAGATGGATAGATTAAACACAATTGGCACTTTATTTATTTTCTGGTGAGGTCCTTTGAATGGATAGATTTATCTCACAAAATTCTCCCGCTATGCCTTCTAAAGTGAAAGATAGAAGGAACACATCTAAAACCTCAGATTCTAGTGTGACTCCGACTGAAGATGTACAGATTGGTACACTAGAAAGTAAATCATTACTACAACAAATATCTGACCTCATTACTCCACAATTTGAAGGCCTTAAAACGGAGGTTAAAAATAGCTGAGCTAGAGACTGAAATTAGGCAATTTGCAGGCAGAATAGCAGAAGTAGAGACAAGGGTATCCAATATTGAAGATTTGATGAGTGAGGTAGAGGGTATCATTTCCCTTTAAAGTTAACAGGTAGTGGCAATGCAGGCAAAAATAGAAGATCTTGACGACAGGTCAAGACAAAGCAATGTCAAAGTGCTTGGCCTCCCAGAGTCAACAAAATTAAAAGATCTTGTGTTTTTTGCTTCAGTTCAACTCCCGCAGGCACTAGGCCTCTCTGTTAATATGCCGTTGGCTGTTTAAAGAGCCTGTAGAATGGGCCGGTAAGGCAAAACACGTTTTCTAAGAACCAGGGCCATCCAATAATGATCCGATTTTTAAACTTTCAAGATATATGTTAGCACATTATCGTAAGCTTAAAGAATGCATAATTGAACAAAACAAAATTATTTTATTTCAAGATTTTTCTTCAGAGATGGCTAATCAGAGAAAGGAAATGGCACCTTTCTGTACGAAATTTAATAATGCAGCATACCATTCAAGAATTTGATTGAAATTAATGGTCAGATGCAAGTCCTAAAGAACCCCACAGAAGCTTTGACGCTATGTACAGAGCTTGGATTGGGTCATTAACTGTGTTACTAACAGTCTAAATGTATAATGTTTTGGGGGTTTTTCTATGTGGTATACCGAGATTTCTTTTTTGAGTGTTTTTTTGTTTTTTTTTTAATGGTTAACTCGCAAGGGTTTTTAAGTGGTCTATGTTCTTTTTCTGGTCTTTTGGCGATAATATATGGCTAGTGAAAAAATAAATATCTTGTCCTGGAACATAGGAGGTATAACCTCCCCAATTAAAAGGAAAATTATTTTAAAACCTTTGAATTCCTTCCAACCCCATGTAGTGTTCCTTAAGGAGACACACTTAAGTCCTGAGGAAACAGCCAAATTAAAAACCAAATGGGTTGGTGGTATTCTCTCCACTCCTTATTGTGGACAGAAGGAGGGATTGGTAATTCTCTTTCATAAAAATATTTTATATGAGATTATATCGCTAGAAGCAGATCAGTTAGGCAGATTTTTAATTGTACTAGTTAAAATTTAAGAGGTAGAATTCATATTATGTAATGGATACGGTCCAAACAAGGTTGATAAAGTCTTTTGGCAACAGTTGAAAGTTAAATTAATAAATTATATAGCTACGCATCCCCAGGCTGGCAGAAAGGTGGTAGTGGCAGGTGACTTGGGTCTGCGGCTAGAAGGAGCGACAAGAGTTCTACACAGATCTTTAAACAATGTATTTCTGACTTAAGTTTATATGATATTGGTGATTACAGAACCCCGACCAGAGGAGGTTCTCCTGCGAATCCAAAACTTATGGTTCCTTCTCAAGGATTGACCTATTTCTTGTTTCAGATGCTCTTTTCAAGCAGAATAGTATAGCAGAGATTAAAGATATTGCCATTTCTGACCATGCGGTTATCTCCCTACAAATACCTTTGGAATGGAATACAGGATCCAGATTTTCACACCTCCCCCCCTCCCCAAATACCTATTAAATAGTCCACACTTCTCCAATTGGCTAGTGGATAAGTGGTTACAATATGCAGCCCACATCTCAGAGTATAAACCAAAACCCACATTTTTTTAAGATGCCTTTAAAGCTTTCATAAGAGGTGAAATTTTAGCGTACCTGTGTAAGTGGAAAAAGAAAGCAAAAGCGAGGGAAGTTCAACTTGCGAACAAGGTGCGAAACAGTTATGAAGCGTATTTAACAAACACAATTAAAAGCAAGTGGGATAAATATCTCAGATTAAGACATGAGAGGGACCTCTGTTTGAAGCATAAAACGAAGCATAAAATTTTAGGAGGATTTAAAAGAAAAGGCAAAGTTTTCTGGTTCCTATGGCAAGTCAGCTAGATATCTAGCAATACTAGTTAAAAATAGACAAGCCAACAAAGTGATCAAATCTTTAAAGAAAGATGAAAAGGTAATTACAGACCCTATGGAATTTAGAAAGGATTTTTTAAATTATTATAAATAAATTTACAAGAAAGATAATATAAATTCCCAGAATAAGAAGAATTTCTGGTCCAAACTTGTAACTCCTAAGGTTACTAGACAAGATTTGGAGGTACTAAACAAACCTATCTCTTAGGAAGAGGTTGTCAGTCAGATCAAACTAAGTAAATCAAATAAAGCCCCAGGACCTGATCATCTCCCTGCAGAAATGTACAAGAATTTAATAGAACATATTCCGGCAAACCTAGCAGACCTTTATAAGAAATATTTCATTGATAATGAAATACCATCTAAATATTTTACAAGTTCCACAATTATTCTTTCTCCAAAAAAAAAATAAAGACCCTCAGTACGTGACATCATATAGACCTATAGCTCTTCTTAATCAGGACTATACATTTCTTATGGCCATTGTTGTTAATAGATTAAAAAAACATCTAGGTCTACTGATCCATGAAGATCAAGTGGGCTTTATAAAGGGAAGGAGCATAGCCAAAATAATTTGCAAAGCCCTATCTATAGTAGATCATTTCTGGAACAAGAAAAAGGGAAGGAGTATGGAGTTTAAGACAGACTTGGCTATTCTCTCTGTTGATGTGTAGAAAGCTTTTGATATAATAGGTTTGGGATCCTCTTTTTACAAGTCTTTCAGCATTTGGATATCAAGGGAACTTTCTGAGCCTGCTCAAGAATATATACAAAAATCCAATGTCAAATCTTTTTATTAATTATGAACACTCTGAGAGTCCTGGGAAAAGGAACCAGACAAGGGTATCCGTTATCACCTTTGATATTCAACTTAGCGCTTGAACCTTTTGCAATTCTCCTGCACAGTGAGTTGGAAGGTATTTCAGTGAGAAATGTTAAAACAATATTGGCATTATTCGCAGATGACCTATTATTTTTAAGTAATACAAAAAAATCGATTAAACAATTTCTAACATTAGCGGACCAATTCGGTTCATTCTCAGGCAATAGAATTAACCCTTTAAAATCTGAAATTCAATGGATTATTAAAAATAAATCTTCAGAACATGGTTGTCCCTTCAAATCCGTGGATACAATTAATTAAGTAGGGATTAAAATTAATAAGAATCCACTGAAATGGTATGAATTAAATTTTGTTCCCTTTTTCTCTAACTATAGCCTAAATCTCATAAAATGGATGCCCCTTCATATCTCTCTCTCTGCAAGGATAGCCTTAATCAAAAAAAAATTTCCCAAATATTCTATATCTATTACAGAATTTTCCTCTACTGATCTACACCAAAGATTTGCTCTTCTTCAATCAGATATTGGCTACATTTTTGTGGCATCAAAAGAGGGTACGTATCTTGGCCCTTAAATTAATTTCCCATATGAATGCAGGTGAATTAGCATTCCCTAATCTCAGATATTATAATCTTGTGGCTTTGACCAAGTTTGTATTGGACTGCATAACCGAAAGAATACGTTGCTAATCTAGACTTAGAAGCAGCTATGGTAGCACCTTTTTCTTTAAACGCATTAATTCACTGTCCTCATAACAAACTACCCTACCAGGTTTCCCAATTGATAGTATTCAAATACCCTATTTTGGCATGGCAGCATTATTGTAAGGAACTTCAGTTAGAGTATCAATCATCTAGATTCTTAACGATATCTGGTAATCCTGCTTTTATACCAGGTTATACCTCTGTGGTTTTTAAGCAATGGTCTGACTAAGGTCTTAAATATGTGATACAAGCTATGGATGAAACACAGGAACAGATCAAAACATTTGGGGTACTGTGTGAGGAAGTTTCCCTTTATAAACATTACTTTTATGCCTACCTACAACTGCAACACTTTCTCATGGAGTGTATAGGCAATGTGAACCTTTAATGGAGCCTTGGGAATTTGGAGTCTGTGATAAATCTCTATAGAAAAGGTAAATATTCTATCTCATTCCCCTACAACATATTGATAAATGGCCTGGATCAAAAACATTTGAACTTGATCCATACATGTTGGGGATATGATTTTCCCAGGATTATCCAGGAAACCATACAGGAAAGTTTTGGATTGGTAGGAAGGGCCTCTTCATCAGTCGTATGGAGAGAATCATCTCACTGTAAACTCATTAACAGAGTCTATGTCACACCCGCCCAGGTAAGTAAATGGTCTCCAAATAATCTTAGTAAGTGCTTTAAATGCAGTAAAATCTCATCAGATTTGCTTCACTGCTTTTGGGGTTGTCCCAAGATTAATCAGTTTTGGGGCAAAATTAGTTTTTGGCTAAAGGAATCAACTTAGATTGTAAAGATATATTTTTTTATGTAACTTAGATAAATATAAGCACTTTAGGACTATCAATTCCTGCATTTTGGCAGCTCGCAATATGATTCTATCTAAATGGAAGGCCAAGAGAGCTCCTTCATTTGAAGTTTTTAAGAAAGTAATTACAAATTTAATTATCTTAGAGAAAATATTGATGACTAACCTTTCGGATAAAAAGTTGAAAGAGTATTTGTATAAATGGGAAAATATTATTACAAGTTTTACATTGAGGCTGGATTAAGGAAATCTAATCTATTTATCCTCTGTATTCAAGAAGGGAAACTACCACTGGAATGGGCAGAAGGATAGTCAAACGAGGAGGGATGGAGAGAGCGGGCCTGGGGTGTGCTTTTTTTTTGGTTTGTTTTTTTTGTTTGTTATGTCTTGCTTTGTGTTGTGTTGTCTTGTCAGGTCTTTAAATATAGACAAAACTAATTAATCTTTTGTGTGCCATACAACAGTGGTATTTAGTCTATTAGTGCTTATGACACGAAGCAGTAGATCGTTTAAGTTTTTCTTTTTTTCTGCTGACATAAAAAATGGAATTTGTGTTGAAAGATACTTATTCTGTGTCTCTTGATATGCTCTAAATCTGCTCTAATAATTTGCATTTTTATGTTATCTATTATTTGTATGCTGTTTAAAGCTCTTTTGTTTTTTTGTTGTATCGAGTGTAGAGCATACAGAAAAATATAGACTAAGGAAAGGGAGGAAGGAAAAAGAATAAAGCACTGTAAACATTCGGTTAAAATTGAGATTTTGTATAAGTTTATATTTCTATTACAAGATGATCTCCAATTTAATTGGAGACAACAACAGTTTTAGTTTGTTTTTGTTAGTTGCCTAAGTTCTGTCGAGTTTAAATATAAAGTCCCCAACAATGTATACACACATAATATGAGTGATAGCCACTGAATCCCTAACAGAAAGCAGAGTTACTACATCAGATTAAGTTATCGATCTATCACTGTCTATATGAATGTGTTTGACTTTCTTTTTTCTGTATGTTGAAAGATATTTTGGCCCTGCGTGGTGTTACGATATGTAATTGGTATATCTGTATAAATTGCTGGATATTAAAAAAAATATATATATGCTATTCTACCTTTAGTTTTGGGTGTACTTTCTGTCTTGGATGGAGTTTCATTCTTGACTAAAAACATTTTTCATGACTGTCAAATCATAGCGATATGTCTCCAACCCTCATTCCAAACATCTGGCTACATCTCTGTGGGAGTGCTCTGTGTTTATGTGGGGAGTTTATTTGTATATTGAGGCAGAGCATAAACAATACATGTATGTAATAAAACAATCTACTAGTTTATGGGAAAGATTCATACCCTTAAACTAGTACAAAATATAGATTAAACTAAAGGAAACTTGAACTCCAATTGCCATCTGCTTTCATGAGTCAGATAGAGCAGATAATTTTAAACAAATTTCCAGTTTACTTCTATTATCTAATTTGCTTCATTATTTATGTGTCCTTTGTTGAAAGGCTTAGGTAGGTAGGCTCAGCAACTGGGTGCTATTTGCTTATTGGTGGCTGCACATTTTATAAAAAATCTTCAAAAAGCATAAAAAAACCTTTAAAAAAATAAATAAATAAATATATAATATATATATATATATATATATATATATATATATATATATATATATATATACACACACACACACACATTAAAGGGACAGTTTACTCAAAAATGATCTCCCCTTTAATTTGTTGCCAACGATCCACTTTACCTGCTGGAGTGTATTACATTTTTTACAAGTTTTTTTATTACCCTTATATTGGCATTTGAAATAGTTGATTTTGCCTGTGGTATCCCCACCTATCCTGAAATTTTTTGTCCATAAATTAAGCTGTGTAAACACAACCAGCAGAATAAATTACACTCCCAGTGGGGTATAGAAGAGATAAGGTAATAAAATGTTAATTTTCCATTGTTCTATCCAAGTATTGGTGATTGGTTTATGGACAGATATAAGATAAAGAAGCATGTATATGTACACAATATGATAAAGTAATGAGATTTCATTATACCTACAAGCTCAACCCATTTTATTAGGCTGTGGCTTCAAAAACACAAAACCAGCTAATTCATATACTCAAATAAGCATTAAAAAGAGCAAATCTCATACATTTTATGCTCTGCAGCTGGTAAAAAAAAGTAATTGGAAAAACTGTTTTATAGTATACTGTCCCTTTAACATATAAATATATATGTACATATATATTTAAATTTGCTACCCATCCCTGCACTACTCATCCCATTTGCTGCACTAGTTCTCATGCCGTGTCTCAAGGAATAAAAATTAGGCTCCCATTAGAGCTCATGAAAGCACGCTCTCGTAAGCCTAATGTTTCCGTGCAATGCGAAACCAAAGTAGTGTTCATATTGCACCTCACTTATAATACCAGCGTGGAAGCGATATTTTGCGCTCAACTTGTAATCTTGTCCTTAATATTTTACTTATAAAATAACAGCTTTAAATGTTTCTAAAACATTCATTTTATAAAGATTATTTTGTAATTATCTGAACCATTTGTAATGAATGCATAAAAAAATGACTTTAATGTCTTTTTAAAGAATCTCTGTAAGCGTTATTCAATTTAAACTGTAAAGGAAAACCACATTAGAAATGTTATCAAATATATAACATAAATATGTAGTCACTTGAGCATCACTTTTCTAGATGCATTTTTTGTTGCAGGAAATGATTGACTTGGAAATTTTCCCACCCAAGTTGTATTGTCTGGAATTTCTGTTAAAAAAATGCAGTGGAAGTGTCTTGGTCACACAAATCCATGTAAAAACATGAGAAAACCCTTTATGTGCTGGCTGAAAAATTATAATTCATCTAGATTATGAGTTTTGCGGTATGAGTGAAAAAAGCAGTGTTAAGGCTCTTTTTCACTACCACTGGTATTACGAATTTTACAGGTTTAGCTGTACCGCACACTTTTTTGGCCGTAACGCAACGTAATTACTGCAGCTTTCAAAAGGTCCTTTTTCAATGGGACTTCCATAGCGCTGGTATTACAAGTTTGCCTGAGAGGCCAAAAAGTGAGGGGTACAGCCTATACCGCCAAGATCCATACTGCAAACTGAAGTCAGTAGTTATGGGTTTTACGCTACAAAGCTGTAGCATAAAACTCATAACTAAAGTGCTAAAAAGTACACTAACACCTATAAACTAACTATTAACCCCTAAACCGAGGCCCTCCTGCATTGCAAATAATAAAACAAAAATATTAACCCTTAATCTGCCACTCCGGATATTGCCGCCACTATAATAAACATATTAACCCCTAAACTGCCGCTCTCCCACATCACAAACACTAGTTACATTTTTATTATCTGCCGCCCCTAACATTGCCGCCACCTACCTACATTTATTAACCCATAATCTGCCGCCCCCAACGTCTCCGCCACTATACTAAATTTATTAACCCCTAAACCTAACCCTAACCCTAACACCCCCTAACTTAAATATAACTAAAATAAATCTAAATAAAACTTACTATCATTACCTAAATAATTCCTATTTAAAACTAAATACTTACCTGTAAAATAAAGCCTAAGCTAGCTACAATATAACTTACAGTTACATTGTAGCTAGCTTAGGGTTTATTTTTATTTTACAGGCAAGTTTGTATTTATTTTAACTAGGTAGAATAGTTACTAAATAGTTATTAACTATTTACTAACTACCTAGCTAAAATAAATACAAATTTACCTGTAAAATAAAACCTAACATGCCTTACACTAACACCTAACCTTACACTACAATTAAATCAATTACATTAGTTAAATACAATTACCTAAATTACAAAAAAAACACTAAATTACAAGATGATCAGATATTTAAACTATTTACACCTAATCTAATAGCCCTATCAAAATAAAAAAGCCCTCCAAAATAAAAAAAAACCCTAGCCTAAACGAAACTACCAATAGCCCTTAAAAAGGCCTTTTGTGGGGCATTGCCCAAAAGAAATCAGCTCTTTTACCTGTAAAAAAAAATAATACAAACAACCCCCCAACAGTAAAACCCACCACCCACACAACCAACCCCCCAAATAAAATCCTAACTAAAAAGACCTAAGCTCCCCATTGCCCTGAAAAGGGCATTTGGATGGGCATTGCAAATCCCTAATCTAAAAATAAAACCCACCCAATAAACCCTTAAAAAAGCCTAACACTAACCCCCAAAGATCCACTTACAGTTTTTGAAGACCCAACATCCATCCTCAACGATGCCGGCAGAAGTCCTCAAAGAAGCGGCAGAAGTCTTCATCCAACCGGGCAGAAGTCTTCATCCAGACGGCATCTTCTATCTTCATCCATCCGGCATGGAGCGGCTCCATCTTCAAGACATCCGGCGTGGAGCATCCTCTTCAATCGACGTCTTCTAGGAGAATGAAGGTTCCTTTAAATGACGTCATCCAAGATAACGTCCCTTGAATTCCGATTGGCTGATAGAATTCTATCAGCCAATCGGAATTAAAGGTGAAAATATCCTATTGGCTGATACAATCAGCCAATAGGATTGAGTTTCAATCCTATTGGCTGATCCAATCAGCCAATAGGGTTGAGCCCACATTCTATTGGCTGATTGGAAGTATAAGGTTAGGTGTTAGTGTAACTCAGGTTAGGTTTTATTTTACAGGTAAATTCGTATTTATTTTAGCTAGGTAGTTAGTAAATAGTTAATAACTATTTACTAACTATTCTACCTAGTTAAAATAAATACAGATTAGGGGTTAATAAGTGTAGGTAGGTTGTGGCAGATTAGGGGTTAATAAGTGTAATGTAGGTGGCAGCGACATTGGGGGCAGAAGATTAGGGATTAATAATTGTAATGTAGGTGTCGGCGATGTCGGGGGCGCCAGATTAGGGGTTAATAGACTCGGGGTTTATGTTACGGTGTAAGTTGTAAACATAAATTTTCTTTTCCTACAGGAATCAATGGGGCTGCGTTACGGAGCTTTACGCTGCTTTATTGCAGGTGTTAGGCTTTTTTTTCAGCCGTCTCTCCCCATTGATGTCTATGGGGAAATTGTGCACGAGCACGTAAAACCAGCTTACTGCAGCTCACTGCAGCACTGGTATTGGAGTGCGGTATGGAGCTCAATTTTGCTTTACGCTCACATATTGCCTGATAACGCCGGGTTTTTGCAAACCTGTAGTGCCAACGCTGTAGGTAAGTGAGCGGTGACAATAACTTGCAAGTTAGCACTGAGTTAGCAAAGTTAGCAAGTTAGCAAAACTTGTAGGTGTTTTGCACCTTATCCCTGACAGATACTTTTTTCTGCTGTTCCCTGGAGGGCTTATTCTCCAGAGAGCTCAGTATGCATGTAGCAACCACTTTCTGAGACTCTGTATCGGCCTATTTTTTTATTTTTTTATTCATTATTTAACGTTGATTGTCTTATGTACTGAGAGCTGGTTGTGAATAGTTAAGCTAATTCTAATAGTACCACTTTGGAGTATTATCTTTTATACATACAGAACTTTTTCCCTCTTTTTTTGTTGTTGTTGAGATATTAACCATTTCAGCAATGAGCCATTTCACTCCCCATCCTAGAGCTGTTTTTATTTGTTTGGCACTTAGTGCATTTACACGTTAATTAATTGAATTTAATGCTGGTTGGGAAAGTGCATCCTCATAGCTCAGGTTAACTGGTTAAACCTGTTATTAATCAACCTAATGTTGACATGTTGATTGAGAAGAGAAGGGGACTGAGGACAGAGCCTTGTGGTACCCCAACAGAAAGTGGTAACGGGGCAGAGGATGCCCCAGAGAAGACTACACTAAAGGTACGGTTAGACAGGTAAGAAGAGAACCACAAGAGTAGCTGTGTCACAAATGCCAAAGGATTGGAAGGTTTGGAGCAAAAGAGGGTGGTCAACAGCATCAAAGGCTGCAGACAGATCAAGGAATATAAGCAGAGAGAAGTGGACTTTGGATTTTGCTTTAAGTAGTTTGTTGGTAACCTTAATGATTGCTGTCTCTGTGGGGTGATAGGGGCAAAATCCATTTTGCAGTGGGTAAAGGAGAGAGTTTAATGTAAGGAAATGGGATAGACGTGCATATAATAACTTTTCAAGAAGCTTTTGAGGCAAGAGGGATTAGGGAAATAGGGCGGTAGTTGGATGGAGAGGTTAGATCGAAAGAAGGTTTTTTGAGGATAGGTGTGACCAGTGCATGTTTTAGAGGTTATGGAAATATACCACTGCTGAGGGAGAGTTTGAAGATATGTGTGAGTATAGGGGTAAGGGTAAAAGAGAGGGAGTGGAGAAGCTGTGATGGGATGGGGTCGAAACAACATGAGACTCCTCATTTAAACAAGGGCTATTCCCTCTTTTCTGTGAAGTGTATTGTGTATGTTTCTGCTGTGTACTGTCTTTAGTAACTCCTTTACATTACATTGAATTACCCTGTCCCAAACTGGGGCCTTATACGCTTCTTTGCTTAATGGGGTATAGAGGCTCTAAAAGTGCCACTTGCCCCTCCTCAAACACTGTATGGATGTTTAATTGGGGCAGATGATCACCATTACCAAATTAATCACTTGACAATTTAAAGGGGGCGTGGGAAGTTTTTATACCCCTCTAATTAAAACAGATGAGAGACAGGGGCTCTATGGTAGCCCTATATGCTACCATTAGAATTGCCTGGTTTCTAATAAAGCAGGAGATCACAATATTTAGGAGACAAATGACTCTCTATTCAAAATAAGATATTCTCCCCTTTATAATGAGGGGTCACTTGTCCCTTTAACACAAATATGAGGTTATTTTTTAGCCCGACTCCCTTGTGGTAAAAGCACAAAGTAGAAGGGATTGCTATTTCTAGAGCGATCTCCTGCATCTTACTGGGGCATTCATGTGCAGGTTTAATTACTATTTGAAAGTAAACTGAATCGGTGGAAAAGTATGGTTTTCAAATGATTTCTTGATCATTTTATTATATTGTATAAATCTATTTTTTGGATTCTTGCATAATTTGTCCCTTATTTTGCCTGAATAACAGTTATCAGGCAGAGGATTGTTTACACCTTTTTTCTTACCTCTGATTGATATTCTGTGAGCTAATGCCTATTGCATCCTAACTGCCCTAGAATTGAAAATTAGAAACCAACAATTTCAGTAGGTTATGTTATAATTCTATAACTACATTCATGTGAGAGAAAAAAAACATACAATGAACCTAACAGATCCAATGGAGAAAACAAGATAAGGGACACATCACAAAAATGTAATATTAAGCCTGTTAGAAAACTAGGGGGACTTTGAGGTATATGAAGATGGGGCAGGGAACCATGTAAAAAGATCTGTAAAATATTACTTTTTACAAACAATATAACATGCTCATCAACCACATTATACTTAAAGGGACAGTCAAATCTAAAATAAACTTTCATGATTCCGATAGGGCATGTCATTTTAAACAACCTTCCAATTTACTTTTATCACCCATTTTGCTTTGTTCTCTTGGGGATATATTTATCATAGTGCAGACGGACATTATACGATGTCGGCATTTATCATTGCACCAGCAGTTTTTGTGAACTGCTGGTGCAATGCAGCCCCCTGCTGATTCGTGGCCGCTAGCAAGGGGTGTCAATCAACCCAATCGTATTTGTGGGGGTGACAGAAATAGAATACTCCTGCAAACAGAAGCGAGGTGGATCTATCGCCTGAACACTGTTCAACCTAATGGACTCAAAACTGTCATAGATTGGCACTGTTTTTTATGACTTTGGGACTATCTTGTCTTCAATAATGATGGTCCACGTCTGTTTTAAATCTAATGAGAGTCCAAGACCATTGGTATAAACTTTTGAGCTTAGGGTCCACTATATCCTCTTGTCATAGGCTCCATTTTAGATTATACATAATAGGTTAGTATTAATCATGTACTACATTTGGTACATTATTTATTTCCAATAGATGATTATCCCCTTGCAGTATATTTTGGTATAAAAAAATTTTGAGTTTAGGGTCCACTATATCCTCTTGTCATAGGCTCCGTTTTTTTTTTTTTTTGTTTTTTTTTTTTTAATTATACATAATAAGTCAGTATCAATTATATACTAGATTTGGTACATCATTTTTTTTCCAATAGATGATTATCCCCTTGCAGTATACTTTGGTTTTGGGATAAATTCCTTAACAATTCAATTTGGGGCATAGTGCATTAAACATGAGTGGTTTGCTTCCCTCAAATAGTTTTGATAACACTGCATTTCCCTCTACTAGTTTTGTATTGTGTAGGCCTTTGAGTTTAACGTTAATTGTTTCCTCTTGTCATAGGCTCAGTGGCCTTGGTTTGCTGTGACCACGCATCGTCCATTGGATCTGCGTTATCGATTGGGTCTTTCTTTTACTATTATGAGCACTTTGGCAGTCAACGGTGCGTTGCCATGTCAACGCTGATGCTGGCTGCTGATTTGGCCTAGTAGGCATGTGCCCTTTCAGGAAGTACTTGGATTATGTTTTCTGATCAGGCTGTAACGGTTCCGTAAGTAACAGCGGCTTTACAGAGCCCCATTTATGTATAACAGGTTTTCTCGCATTGTCTGTATAGTATATGAAATTTGCTGTATAGTGATTAAGTTGTGGTCAAAGTAAGATACGCATGCTAACATGCTAATCTGCATTTCATTGTTTGCCTGTTCCTCTATGTTGTGCCTATTTTCTCATGCAAACCATATTATTCTAGTTACATGATACATGTCACATATATCTCATTCACATGCACTTACTATTAAGCTCAGACAGATTTGTGCATTGGTTTTGCTGTAATTAATTACATGCAATCGGCTAGATAACAAGTTTTGCGTGTGCTAACTTGCACGTTATTGTCACCACTCACTTACCTACAGCGCTGGTATTACAGGTTTTCAGAAACCCGGCGTTAAAAGACAAGAAGTGAGCATAGAGCAAAATTGTGCTCCATGGCTCAGCGGTGAGCAGGTTGTACGTGCTTGTGCACGATTTCCCCATAGACATCAATGGGGAGAGCCGGCTGAAAAAAAGCCTAACACCTGCAAAAAAGCAGCGTAAAGCTCCGTAACGCAGCCCCATTGATTCCTATGGGTAAACAAAAGTTATGTTTACACCTAACACCCTAACATGAACCCCGAGTCTAAACACCCCTAATCTTACACTTATTAACCCCTAATCTTCCGGCCCGACATCGCCAACACCTACATTATATTTATTAACCCCTAATCTGCCACCCCTAATGTTGCCGCAACCTACCTACACTTATTAACCCCTAATCTGCCATCCCCAACGTCACCACCACTATATTAAATTTATTAACCCCTAAACCTAAGTCTAAAACTAACCCTAACACCTACTAACAAATATAATTAAAATAAATCTAACTAAAAATTCATATCATTAACTAAATAATTCCTATTTAAAACTAAATACTTACCTATAAAATAAACCCTAAGCTAGCTACAATATAACTAATAGTTACATTGTAGATAGCTTAGGGTTATTTTTTATTTTACAGGTAAGTTTGTATTTATTTTAACTAGGTAGAATAGTTACTAAATAGTTATTAACTATTTACTAACTATCTAGTTAAAATAAATACAAATTTACCTGTAAAATAAAACCTAACCGGTCTTATACTAACACCTAACCATATAGTACAATTAAATAAATTAACTAAATTAAATACAATTAACTAAATTAAATACAAATACCTAAATTACAAAAACAAACAAACACTAAATTACACAAAATAAAAAACAAATTACAAGATATTTAAACTAATTACACCTACTCTAATAGCCCTATAAAAATAAAAAAAGCCCCTTCAAAATAAAAAAAAACCCTAGCCTAAACTAAACTACCAATAGCCCTTTAAAGGGCCTTTTGCTGGGCATTGCCCTAAAGAAATCAGCTCTTTTCCCTGAAAAAAAAGAAAACAACAGTAAAACCCACCACCCACACAACCAACCCCCCAAATAAAACCCTAACTAAAAAAAAGCTAAGCTCCCCATTGGCATTTAGCTCTATTGCAGCCCAAACCCTAACCTAAAAATAAAACCCACCCAATAAACCCTTAAAAAAACCTAACACTAACCCCTGAAGATCCACTTACAGTTTTGAAGAGCCGACATCCATCCTCAACGAAGCCGGGAGAAGTCCTCAACGAAGCGGCAAGAAGTCCTCAATGAAGCCGGGAAAAGTCTTCATCCAAGCCGGGAGAAGTGGTCTTCCAGACGGCAGAAATCTTCATCCAGATGCCATCTTCATCCATCCGGCACGGAGCAGCTCCATCTTCAAGACATCCGGCGCGGAGCAATCTCTTCCAACAAAGTCTACTTCCCGAATGAATGTTTCTTTAAGTGACGTCATCCAAGATGGCGTCCCTTAGATTCCGATTGGCTGATAGAATTCTATCAGCCAATCGGAATTAAAGTTGAAAAAATCATATTGGCTAATTCAATCAGCAAATAGGATTGAGCTCGCATTCTATTGGCTGATTGGAACTAACCCCTAATCTGCCATTAACCCACATCGCAAAATACCTATTAAACTATTAACCCCTAATCCGCCATTTACCCACATCGCAGCAAACCTTATAAATCTATTAACCCCTAATCCACCAAACCCACACAATGCAATAATCCTAATAAAACTATTAACCCCTAAACCGCCAAACCCACACAATGCAAATAACTCATTAAATTACTAAGCCCCCTAACCAAACACCCCCTAAATTAACCCCAATTACCTAAATTAAAAAATACTAAGTTACAAACAATTACAATAAAAAAGCTAACATTACTTAAAAATAAAAAATAAATAAAATTAAATTAATCTAAGATTACAAAAAATAAAAACTTATAACATTACATAAAATAATAAACCAAATTATCAAAAATAAAAAAATTAAACCTAATCTCTATGAAAATAAAAAGCCCCCCAAAATAAAACACCCCTAATCTAATACTAAACAACCAATAGCCCTTTAAAGGGCATTGCTCTAAATTAAACAGTTCTATTACCTTAAAAAATACTAAGTCCCCCCTCTTACAGTAAAACCCCCCACCCATCAAACCCCCAAAATAAAAAAAACTAACACTAAAAAAAACTAACACTAAATTTAGGTAATTGGGGTTAATTTAGGGGGTGTTAGGTTAGGGGGCTTAGTAATTTAATTAATTATTTGCGTTGTGTGGGTTTGACAGTTTAGAGGTTAATAGTTTTATTAGGATTATTGTGTTGTGTGGATTTGGCGGATTAGGCGTTAATAGGTTAATTAAGTTTATTGCGTTGGTGGGGGATGGCAGTTTAGGGGTTAATAGTTTTAATAGGTACTTTGCGATATGGGTGAATGGCGGATTAGGGGTTAATAATTTATTAAGGTATATTGTGTTGTGGGGTGATGGTGGTTTAGGGGTTAATAGGTTAATTAGATTTTTTGTGATGTGGGGGTTGGCAGATTAGGGATTAATATAGTTTATTAGTTATTGCGGTGGGGGGATGTCAGTTGACAGGTAGATAGATATTGCACATGCGTTAGGTGTTAGTTACTATTTTCAGGGGGTTACGGTGCTCACATACTCAGCGCAAGTCTTGCTGCACCTGCCTATGTGTGGCGAGGTGAAAATGGAGCAATTTCTTTATTTTTACCGCGTAAGTCCTTTCGCTGAATATGTGATACCAAAAAACTTGTGGGTGATGGGTGAAATATATGCACCGCATTTATATGCAGCGCTGTATATGTGATTTCAAAAAACACATAAAAATAGGCGTCGCCGACTTTTGAGGGAGACGCCGCATATGTAATCTTCACAAATACAAAAGAGAAAATATTTGCAGCGCTAAACAACAATTATTATCACTGTGTATCCTGGAATATGATAAAAAACGTTTAATTATTGTTGATTCATGTTGGAACCACAGTTGAATCAGTGTCAGAATGCAGCTGTACAAAAAGCTGTGGGTTTCTTGTCCGATGCAAAAACATAGGAGCTGGAAAATACAAGGGAGACAGTGCAATCCTCGATTCAAGGCAGTATTTATTCGAAATTGGTACAAAGACAAGCTAATAGTATCATACTCACTAGACAATAGAAACAAACAGGCCCATAAATATGTATAGATACGGAAGGAAGATGAGATGAACTTGCAAAAGTGAGTCCTCTGTTCAGGCAAGTCCTCTGTTCAGGCAAAGTCCCCGCCAGCAACAATTGCAAAATCGCTGATGTCAAGTCAAACACCTTCCTACGGATCCTTAATGAGGACAAAAGTAAACTACGCATTTCGCCGGTTGAACGCCCCGGCTTTCTCAAGAGTGATACACTTGTTTGAGAGGATTCTGATAATATAGCCACAAAATGGGTGCTAATTGATCAGTTTTCTTACATACATACAGATAATAACAACTGGATTATTGTGAGTAAAGTCCAAGTGGTGATGGGTCAGTTAATCCACCAATATTAGACAATAATTCGTATTGATACAATTTCAAAATCATCATAAATATATATAAAAAAATATAAACAGTAAAAACACCTTTTTTGAAACCAATTAGAGTACCATTTTTAAATATACATATATATTCTTTTTATTTATTTTAAAGTATATATGGCTTATGAAGAGAGGTTTGGGGACTTTACGTTCTGGGCTAACAGACATAAATAATGAATTACCTTTAGATCTGTTTAGGAAATTGGAAGACTTGTTGGATAAAGATATCAGAGAATGGCAAGATTTATTATTGCTTGATAATGACATACTTCATGACATAATCCCTAGGGGCCTCAGATTTTATAAGAAGCCACTTTTTAAACTTCATGAAGTAGAATTTAGCACAGATTGGGATAAACCTTTTCACACCTTTTCCATCACTCTTATCAAAATATGAATTTGTTATAGGGAATTCAGATTAAAAAAATTGGAGGATGAAATCAAAGGGGCTATTGAGAAAGTTCAACCCTTTAGCGAGATAAAGGGATGGAAAAGTTTAAACACAAATATACAAAATAGGACGGCCAAACTTGAAAGGGAACTCAAAATAAAAAACAGAAAAAAATGATGCGGGATGTTCAGGATTATAAAGATGAATTGGTCCACACTTACAATAAAAATAGTTCTTATCCCTTATTTAAATACACCAGCTAATTGCAATATCATACCAGTGAAAAGTGGAGTCTAATTAAGGGAATATAAGAGACGTGTTCTCCCACCAACAATTTTAATTATGGTAATAAGAATGGGGATGAAGGGAATAAAAATTCCCACTATAATAGAAATCGGAACCATGTATATAATTCAGGGACTAATCATACCATCAGATATCAGACTAATTTATCATGGCAACCTGTCAATAGGAATTTTTCTAATTATAGGGGCAATACATTTACTAATACTAACAAAAATATACATAAAAATACACAGAACTTGAATCATAATAGAGCATCAACGAATCATAATAATCAATATAGGGATTTATTTGTATCTGTAAATAGATATTAAGCATTTAATAAAGATATTACCCCATTAACCCCCAAAGGGTCAGTTTGGCACAGATTGGGTGCTAAACCCAAATCCCCAGTATCAACTAATTTTTTGGAGAATGGACAGGGAAATTCCAACAGGAACAGAAATGTGTCTTGGGGAGAAGAGAGACCTATAAATTGGGAGACAAGAGAGAGACCTCAAAAAAGAGCCTTAGAACTAGACGAGGAACAAGAGGAGGATCTAGAATACAGAGGGGGAACAAAAGAAAGATGAACTAGAACAAATGAAAAAAGAGATTATCAATATTTCAGATGTAGAATTGTCAAATGTTAATTTAAAGTTACTAGGGAAAGGTTTAAACTTTGCTCCCAAATCTAGACCGAATAAATTTGAGGTCTATACGGACATACAAAAATATGTCTGTAAGATGACCTTAAAAAGATATTTTATGAAAGATAATAGTAGTTATGAAAGACCAAACAATAACTATATTGAAAGTAGTGATTTAGCATCTTTGCAATCTTGAAAGAGTTGGACACTGACAATGGGGCCTAGTTATCAAGCCGTCAACCTCAAATATGCTTGAATTCCGCAGCGTATTTGTGGCAAGGCTGATTCGCCTTAGTTATCAAAGGCTAGAGACCGGCAAAAGTAGAATTTTGTGACGTAAACTTCGATCCGCCGGACTCAGTCCGACACAGATCGATTCTTACGTCACTTCAGATGTTCCGCACACAAGTACGGCACAATCTGACTACTTTTGCTAGTTATCAAAAAACTAGCAGGTACGCTCAGCACTTTTCCGGCCCAGCGTACCTGGTTTTCAATCCGCAACCCTGGAGACGGCGGATACCATAGGAATCAATGGGAGTTTGACCATAGCGAAAGTACAAGTTCGCTGCTGCCAGACATCCCATTGATTTCTATGGGAGATGTCTGCCCCTAACACCCTAACATGTACCCCGAGTCTAAACACCACTAATCTGTGCCCCCTACACTGCCGCAACTAAATAAATGTATTATCCCCTAAACCGCCGCTCCCGGAGCCCACCGCAAGCTTCTCTATACATATTAACCCCTAAACCGACGCTCCCGGAGCCCACCGCAAGCTACTCTATACATATTAACCCCTAAACCGCCGCTCCCGGAGCCCACCGCAACTATAATAAATGTATTAACCACTAAACCACCACTCCCAGAGCCCACCGCAACTATAATATATGTATTAACCCCTAAACCGCCGCTCCCTGACCCTGCCGCAAACTATATTAAATTTATTAACCCCTAATCTTCCCCCCTACACCGTCGCCACCTATAATACATTTATTAACCCCTATCCTGCCCCCCACTACACCGCCGCCACTATAATAAATTTATTAACCCCTAAACCTAAGTCTAACACTAACCCTAACACCCCCCTAACTTAAATATTAATTAAATAAATCTAAATAATATTTCTATTATGAACTAAATTAATCCTATTTAAAACTAAATACTTACCTGTAAAATAAACCCTAAAATAGCTACAATATAAATAATAATTATATTGTAGCTATCTTAGGCCTAGATTTGGAGTTTGGCGGTAGCCGTGAAAACCAGCGTTAGAGGCTCCTAACGCTGGTTTTAGGCTACCGCCGGTATTTGGAGTCATTCAAAAAAGGGTCTAACGCTCACTTTTCAGCCGCAAATTTTCCATACCGCAGATCCCCTTATGTCAATTGCGTATTCTATCTTTTCAATAGGATCTTTCTAACTCCGGTATTTAGAGTCGTGTCTGAAGTGAGCATTAGAATTCTAACGACAAAACTCCAGCCGCAGAGAAAAGTCAGTAGTTAAGAGCTTTCTGGGCTAACGCCGGTTTATAAAGCTCTTAACTACTGTGCTCTAAAGTACACTAACACCCATAAACTACCTATGTACCCCTAAACCCCCCACATCGCCGCCACTCGATTAAATTTTTTTAACCCCTAATCTACCGACCGCCACCTACGTTATACTTATGTACCCCTAATCTGCTGCCCCTAACAACGCCGACCCCTATATTATATTTATTAACCCCTAACCTGCCCCCCACAACGTCACCGCCAGCTACCTACAATAATTAACCCCTAATCTGCCGACCGCAAACAGCCGCCACCTACATTATAGCTATGTACCCCTAATCTGCTGCCCCTAACACCGCCGACCCCTATATTATATTTATTAACCCCTAATCTGCCCCCCTCAACGTCGCCTCCACCTGCCTACACTTATTAACCCCTAATCTGCCGAGCGGACCGCACCGCTACTATAATAAAGTTATTAACCCCTAATCCGCCTCACTAACCCTATAATAAATAGTATTAACACCTAATCTGCCCTCCCTAACATCGCCGACACCTAACTTCAATTATTAACCCCTAATCTGCCAACTGGAGCTCACCGCTATTCTAATAAATGTATTAACCCCTAAAGCTAAGTCTAACCCTAACACTAACACCCCCCTAAATTAAATATAATTTTAATCTAACGAAATTAATTAACTCTTCTTAAATAAATTATTCCTATTTAAAGCTAAATACTTACCTGTAAAATAAATCCTAATATAGCTACAATATAAATTATATTTATATTATAGCTATTTTAGGATAAATATTTATTTTACAGGTAACTTTGTATTTACTTTAACCAGGTACAATAGCTATTAAATAGTTAAGAACTATTTAATAGCTAAAATAGTTAAAATAATTACAAATTTACCTGTAAAATAAATCCTAACCTAAGTTACAATTAAACCTAACACTACACTATCAATAAATAAATTAAATAAAATACCTATAATTATCTACAATTAAACTTAACACTACACTATCAATAAATAAATTAAATACAATTCCTACAAATAAATACAATGAAATAAACTAACTAAAGTACAAAAAATAAAAAAGAACTAAGTTACAAAAAATAAAAATGTTTTTACAAACATTAGAAATATATTACAACAATTTTAAACTAATTACACCTACTCTAAGTCCCCTAATAAAATAACAAAGCCCCCCAAAATAAAAAAAATGCCCTACCCTATTCTAAATTTCTAAAGTTCAAAGCTCTTTTACCTTACCAGCCCTGAACAGGGCCCTTTGCCTGTAAAAAAAAACATACAATACCCCCCCCAACATTACAACCCACCACCCACATACCCCTAATCTAACCCAAACCCCCCTTAAATAAACCTAACACTAAGCCCCTGAAGATCTCCCTACCTTGAGTCGTCTTCACCCAGCCGAGCCAAATTCTTCATCCAAGCGGAGCAAGAAGAGGTCCTCCATCCGGGAGAAGACTTCATCCAAGCGGGGCAGAAGAGGTCTTCCATCCGATTGAAGTCTTCATCCAAGCGGAATCTTCTATCGTCATCCATCCGGAGCAGAGCGGCAGCATCCTGAAGACCTCCGACGCGGAACATCCATCCTGGCCGACGACTGAACGACGAATGACGGTTCCTTTAATTGACGTCATCCAAGATGGCGTCCCTCGAATTCGGATTGGCTGGTAGGATTCTATCAGCCAATCGGAATTAAGGTAGGAATATTCTGATTGGCTGATGGAATCAGCCAATCAGAATCAAGTTCAATCCGATTGGCTGATCCAATCAGCCAATCAGATTGAGCTCACATTCTATTGGCTGTTCCGATCAGCCAATAGAATGCGAGCTCAATCTGATTGGCTGATTGGATCAGCCAATCGGATTGAACTTGAATCTGATTGGCTGATTACATCAGCCAATCAGATTTTTCCTACCTTAATTCCGATTGGCTGATAGAATCCTATCAGCCAATCGGAATTGAAGGGACTCCATCTTGGATGACGTCCCTTAAAGGAGCCTGCATTCGTCGGTAGTCCGTCGGTAAAGAAGGATGTTCCGCTTCGGCGGGATGAAGATTGAAGACCCCGCTTGGAAGATGAAATTGCCCGGATGGAAGAATTCTTCAGCGCCGCTTGGAGGATCACTTCATCGGATGAAAGATTTCTTCAGCGCCCCTTGGATGATAACTTCTGCTGCTCCGGGTCTCCTCTTCAGTTCCATCGCTGCTTGGCTGAGTGAAGACGACTAAAGGTAGGATGATCTTCAGGGGATTAGTGTTAGGTTTTTTTAAGGGGGGTTTGGGTTAGATTAGGGGTATGTGGGTGGTGGGTTTTAATGTTGGGGGGGGTGTATTTTTCTTTTACAGGCAAAAGAGCTGAATTCTTTGGGGCATGCCCCCACAAAAGGCCCTTTTAAGGGCTGGTAAGATAAAAGAGCTTTGAACTTTTTTAATTTAGAATAGGGTAGGGCATTTTTTTATTTTGGGGGGGTTTGTTATTTTATTAGGGGGCTTAGATTAGGTGTAAGTATCTTAAAATTGTTGTAATATTTTTAAAATGTTTGTAACCTATTTTTTTTATTTTTTGTAACTTAGCTTTTTTTTTGTACTTTAGTTAGTTTATGTAATTGTATTTAATTGTAGTTATTTGTAGTTAATTTATTTAATTTATTTAATGATAGTGTAGTGTTAGGTTTAATTGTAACTTAGGTTAGGATTTATTTTACAGGTAATTTTGTATTTCTTTTAGCTAGGTAGCTATTAAATAGTTAATAACTATTTAATAACTATTCTAACTAGCTAAAATAAATACAAAGTTACCTGTAAAATAAATATAATTCCTAAAATAGCTACAATGTAATTATTAATTACATTGTAGCTATCTTAGGGTTTATTTTACAGGTAAGTATTTAGTTTTAAATAGGAATATTTTATTAAAGTATAGTGTAGTGTTAGGTGTAATTGTAACTTAGGTTAGTTTTTATTTTACAGGTACATTTCTCTTTATTTTAGCTAGGTAAGCTATTAAATAGTTAATAACTATTTAATAGCTATTGTACCTAGTTAAAATAAATTGAAAGATGCCTGTAAAATAAAAATAAATCCTAAGATAGCTACAATATAATTATTATTTATATTGTAGCTATATTAGGGTTTATTTTAAAGGTATTTAGTTTTAAATAGGATTAATTTAGTTCAGAATAGAAATATTATTTAGATATATTTAATTAATATTTAAGTTAGGGGGGTGTTAGGGTTAGTGTTAGACTTAGGTTTAGGGGTTAATAATTTTATTACAGTGGCGGCGGTGTAGTGGGGGCAGGATAGGGCTTAATAAATTTATTATAGGTGGCGACGGTGTAGGGGGGGCAGGATAGGGGTTAATAAATTTAATATAGGTTGCGGCGGGTTCAGGGAGCGGCGGTTTAGGGGTTAAACTATTTATTTAGTTGCGGCGAGGTGCGGGATCAGGATAGGGGTTAATGACTTTATTATAGAGGGCGACAGTATAGGGGGGGCAGGATAGGGGTTACTAGGTATAATGTAGGTGGCAGCGGTGTCTGGGAGCGGCGGTTTAGGGGTTAATACATTTATCAGAGTTGCGGCAGGGTCTAGGAGCGGCGGTTTAGGGGTTAGTAACTTTATTTAGTTGCGGGGGGCTCCGATATAGGGGGTAGAACAGTGCAGTTTAGTGTGAGTGCTTAGTGACAGGCTAGCAATAAAGCTGCGAAAAAGCCGAAGAGCAGCGAGATCGGATGAGTGATAACTCTCACAGTCTGCTGCTCATCGCCCCGTACTTGGTGCACGGCTTTTTGACAGCTTTATTTGATAACTTAGGTTAAATTTTTCAGGTCCGCGGCGGCGATGTGAGGCGAGCTTAGGCGGGCGTATTGGGCCGGCGAAGGCAGGAAAGTTGACACGTTGATAACTACCCCCCAATGTATCTCCCTTAGTAACTCAGGGTGATGAATCTGAAAATTTAATAGATTTTAATTAGCTTTTAGATTTGTCTATATATGAGGAAGAACGACAAATAAGACATACTGCTTTTAAAGGCCAATCAAGCTTTTTTCCTGTTAATATGCAAGGTGAGCAACTATCCCTTTTCAACAAATTAGTTTGTAATGATTTGGATAAGGAATTGTCCAAATGTAATCTGAATACTGTAAATATAATGATAATCTCACTAGAAGTGAAAGGGAGTCTCTTAAAACTTTTAGAAATAACAACAATATTGCAATAAGAGCAGATGACAAGGGTCATGGTTTGGTTGTTCAGAATAGAGATACCTATTTGACTGAAGCCTTTATGATCTTAGGAGATTTATCTACATATAGATCCTTCACATTCAATCAACCCAAACTTTTTCCAAAAAATTTGAATTATTTTTGAAAAATCTAAAGAGGATGGTATTCTTAACCATGATGAATTTAATTTCCTTAAACAAAATGATCCAAAGGTGCCCACTTTTTACCATCTCCCCAAGAGATTCATAAAGATCTTGTAAATCCTCCGGGGCGGCCCATAATTTCGGGCATAGGATCACTTTGCCACAATCTGTCGAAGTATGTAGATTATTTTTTACAGCCTTTAGTAGTCAAAACAAAAGCATATTTGAAAGATACAGCAGAGACTATTAAAATCTTTGAGGGCCTCGAGTGGGGGGATGGTTTAAGGTGGACTACCTTTGATGTATCATCTTTATATACAGTTATTCCCAATACTAAAGGTATAGAAGCTATTGAAATAGCATTTGAAGGTTTTGATATTCCTGAGAGCCATCTTAAATTTATTTTGGATTTTATTATGTTTATTTTGTCCCATAATTATTTTGAATTTGAAAATAAGTTTTATTTGCAGCTGAAGGGGACCGTAATGGGGACTACCTTTGCCCCTTCATATGCAAATCTTTTTATGGATCACTTCGAAGGGAGGTTTATATGGAATAATAACCCTTTTATAGATAATATTGTAAAGTATTATAGGTTTACAGATGATGTTATCATCCTTTGGAAGGGATCTGAGGCTAAGCTCCAGGATTTTACTGAGTATATTAATGATAATAATTTGAATTTAAAATTTAGTGGGAATAGTTCTGAGAAGTCTATAGAATTTCTCGACATCCAGTTACTTGTGGATTCCACAAATAAGGTTATCTGTTCAAAATTTTAGAAAACCTGTTGATAGGAATAGTTTTGTGGATGCAAGAAGTGCCCACTTACCTAGTTGGAAGAACAATATTCCATCAAGTCAATACATACGAATCAGACACAATTGTACCCATGTTTCTGATTTTCATAAAGAAGCTTCACATTTAGACAAACAATTTATTAGAAAGGGATATAACACTGTTATTTTGGATAAAGCGAAACAGAGAGCTTTAGAATATGATAGGAATAATTTATTAAGTAAAAAACAGAATGCTAATCATAAACAAGATAAAGAGGAGGTTTCTAAACAACCTCGCTTCATTACTAGATACAATGAAGGTGCTCCTATTATTAAAAAAGATTCTAAATAAACATTGGGGCATTTTAAAAATGGACCCTATTTTAGGTAAAATCATCAGCGATAAACCAGTTATTACCTTTAAGAAAAATACTAATTTAAAAAATATTCTAGCCCCAAGTAAATTAAAATCTAATGAGCTTAATAAAACACTAATAAATGGAGGTCTATGTACCTGGTTATCTGCCCCTTTAGGCTCTTTTAAATGTAACAAGCCAAAATGTATCATGTGTCCGTATGTTAAAAGAGGTGATACGTTTTTTTTTAATTATAATGGATCTACTCAATATAGTATGAGGTATAGATGTAATTGTCAATCTACTTATACAGTCTATTTATTGTCCTGTAAATGTGATTTAATTTACGTTGGGTGCACCAAAAGGAAAACAAGTAAAAGATTCAGTGAACATTTATACAACATTAAAACGGAGTTTGATAAACATAGTGTGCCAGTTAATTTTACTAATGTACATGGTATTGACCCTAGAGGTTTAAATATCCAGATTATAGATTGGGTAGCTCCAGGGACAAGCAATAAATTACTACAACTCTGAAAGCGAGAGACTGAATGGATTTTCAGGTTGCAAAGCTTATCTCCTTTAGGACTCAATGTTGATTTGGAGGTACAGGCATTTATATAATGTATTCAATATTGAGTTTGGTTTCTTAGATATGACCATTTTAGTATCTATTACAAAAGGTGTTTTCTATATATTAAGTGGTATGTGATGTATCAAGGGATGTATTAAGTGATATATTATGAATTGCGCCTTTGATGTTTTAACAATTTTTATTGTTGCCATATATGAATTGTTGTGTTTTTTAATATATGAATTGCTGTATTTCATATTGTGTGTTTTTTACTGTTTATATTTTTTTATATATATTTATGATGATTTTGAAATTGTATCAATACGAATTATTGTCTAATATTGGTGGATTAACTGACCCATCACCACTTGGACTTTACTCACAATAATCCAGTTGTTGTTATCTGTATGTATGTAAGAAAACTGAAAAATTAACACCGCCCATTTTGTGGCTATATAGAAAGCCGGGGCGTTCAACCGGCGAAATGCGTAGAGTTTAGTTTTGTCCTCATCAAGGATCCATAGGAAGGTGTTTGACGTGACATCAGCGATCTTGCAATTGTTACTGGCGGGGACTTTGAAACGGAGAATGTTTGCCTTGCCTGAACAGAGGACTCACTTTTGCAAGTTTATCGCATCTTCCTTCCGTATCTATACATATTTATGGGCCTGTTTGTTTCTATTGTCTAGTGAGTATGATACTACTAGCGTGTCTTTGTACCAATTTTGAATAAATACTGCCTTGAATCGAGGATTGCGCTGTCCTCCCTTGTATTTTCCAGCATATGTAATATTGCCCCAAGTATTAATGCTTAAAAAAGACACCTCAGTAAGTTAACACATTTCCTCTTTGATCTTACTCATTAAAGGGACATTCTACTCCAGAATTTTTATTATTTAAAAAGATAGATAATAATTACCCAGTTTTGCATAACCAATATGGTTTTATTTATATACTTTTTACCTCTGTGATCACATTGTATCTAAGCCTCTGCAGACTGCCTTCTTATTTTAGTTCTTTTGACAGACTTGCATTTTAGCCAAAGAATGCCTTCTCATAAGTAACCCCCTGAAGGCATGAGCACAATGTTATTTGTATGGAACACATGAACTAATGCCATCTAGCTGTGAAAAACTGTCAAATGCATTCAGATAAGAGGTGGCCTTAGAGGGCTTAAAAATTGTCAGAAGAGCCTACCTAAGTTTAGCTTTTAAATATGAATTCCAAGAGAACATAGAAAATTTGATGATAAAAGTAAATTGGAAAATTGTTTAAAATTACATGCCCTATCCAAATCATGAAACTTTAATTTTGTCTAGACTGTCCCTTTAAAGGTGTGTTTTTTATTCACCAGAGACATGTTAAAGTATACACACTTTTCTGCAAATATTCAAACTTTATACAGTTGCAGATTATATTAAATTGTTACAGGTCTGATCATAGAAAATATATTTGCAATAATAACCATGATATCTACACTATATGAAGTGCAGATTTAAAAAAAAAAATTTAAAAAAATAAGAAGAGACATAATTAATATTAATGTAGAGAAATGTATTATGGCTTTAGCTTTTAAATCATGATGGAATTTACTCAGGTGTTGAATGAGGAAGTTCTTTTTATGATAAGCTGGGATTAGTGCAGAATTCCTCATACTACAATTTCCATTCTGGCATCCTGGAAATTATCTTCATGAAACATGAAAAAAGGTTTGAGATATCATATACACAGCACCAAGCAAGTTTTTAAGAAGATCTTATAACAAGATGAAGAATATATTTCACTGTCTAGTTCCCAGCTCATCTCAGCATTGGGTTTTAAGTATTATTATTTTTTTCTCTAAAGAAATAGCATTCTAGTGACAGCAATTTCATCTGTCTCCATTTCAAGTGGTGCATCTTAACCAATTCCTTGGTATGCACTTTGTGTTCTCTAATCACTCTTTTCAATTCAACTGGACACATTTTAAGGATCATCTTTTTAAGACGAATACTGGGGGGAGAAATACAGTTTTACAATATGGATATTCTGGAAAGCCAGAAAGTTCAAGATAGATTGAAAAGTGTACAATATATAGGATATGTTATAAGGAAGATGTTAAATATTGATTTAGCTAGATAATTATTACTGGAAAAATAATGAACTTATATATACAGTGAATATTTTGATAGCTTAGAAAAAAATTAATGTGGTACCCAGGTTTAAAATTACAACTTCAGGATGGGGTACAAATATTTTAAAGCAAAATGTTATTCCATTTTTGTCGTTTTGAATTAAAATTTAGGGGCAAAGATGGAGGTTGAAAACTTTTATGATTCCACACACAAATAAATAATCAAACATTTAATAATATAAATTATAATTTTTTTTATTAAAGCTTATATTTTCCTTTGTTTTTAGCAGAAACGTGTCAGTATTGCAAGCTAACACACTCCTAGATTACGAGTTTTGCATTAGGCTTAAAAAGCAGCGTTGGCCGGTCCTAACGCTGCTTTTTAACGCCCGCTGGTATTACAAGTCTTGCAGGTACAGGCTCATCGCTCACTTTTTTGGCCAGACTTGGAAATACCGCAAATCCACTTGCGTAAATTGCGTATTCTCTTTTTTCAATGGGAGTTGCATAGCGTCGATATTACGAGTCTGCCAAAAAGTGAGCGGTAGACCCTCTCCTGTCAAGAATGGTACCGCATTTTAAAGTCAGTAGATAACAGTTTTATGGTACAAAGCTGTAGCATAAAACTCTTAACTAAAGGGGGGCGGAGCCTGGCTGTGCATGAGAATGGCCGCAGCCGAGTAGAGCTCCTGAGCCGACAGCTAGTTTAAACTATTTTAAGACCCACAAATGGGCTAAGTTATACATAAAAATACCTCTCATGAACCAGGGGGGACTTATACTAATCACCGGTCCTACTTCTGAACCTGCCTTCAAAGACAAGTGACTTTGTTTTGCGACACATGTGGGCCCTGAGTCAGAGGAACAAACGGCACAAAAAGACACCTGCAGAGAACTGACTCAAACTGCCACAATTGCCCCGGTGTAAGCTCGGCACCTTAAACGAGCTGAATCTACAAGGATAGTTCCTCAGAGTTGTGGCGATCAGCCAGAACTTCCGCGCCGGGGAAAAGTAAATCTGGGGCCTATTGGAATCCACGTCCTAACGTGGGCAAGTTGTCACAAGTGAGCCGCACCTATAAGTATATGCCTGGGAGTGGTGGCGGTCAGACAGAACATGAGTCCTGGTAAAAGGCAAACCGGAGGCCTACGATAATTTACACTGCCTTAGGTGAGGGTGGGCCTGCATAGAGTCACAGTGGCATAATCGGAACCCCACGTGGCGGCAAAACGGAGCCATCAGCAGAGAACATTGTTTACTGCAGCTGCTCAGACCGAGCCGAATCTCTCCCTTAGATCACGGAGGGCAGCAGGACACAAACGGGTTACAGCAGAGGGTAGCTGAATAAACGGAACACAAGAGAAAGCACTCAGGACATGTGAGTAACCAGATATATAACTTATATCAGACACAGGAGTGAGGTGGATGCTGACATAATACCCATAACAGAATAGACATATAACTGCCCTTAATTTTATCTTTATTAAATACCACCTCCAATTCAGTTACACGGAAGGGCCTGTATATAAATTGGACTTATACTCAAGCCGCAAGATAAAGCGGGTGTGAGGGGGTCACAGAGCCAGCAAGGGCCACTATCAGCTAACACATAAATAAGAGAGCACGCCTCACAAATACTCTCTATAGGTGTTATAAAGCCAATCTCTTTATCTGTCATGGCAAATAAGAAGTCAGGCCTGGGTGATAAGGGCTCTAAGTCTAGAAATATGAATAATTATCTCAAAGGCCCGGACCCCGAGGTTTCTGATGAGATCCCATCTCTACATGACCCCACCACATCAGATCCTGTTCGCATTACCTCTGAGAGCACTTTACTTGCACAATATGTCACAAAAGATGATATTAAACACCTCTCTTCCAAGCAGGACATTAAAGAAGTGGTCAGCGAAATTAAAAAATTTATTGGGAGAACTTTGTAGGGATGTAACAGAATTGAATAAAAATGTTACCTCTATTGAACATGCCCAAGATATGATGCAAGGCCAATTAAAAGAAACTATCCCTCAAGTGCAACACAATACCAATATGATTCAAACTTTAATGGACAGAATTGAAGACCTAGACAACCGTGGAAGATGGAATAACTTGCGTATTAGGGGTATTCCGGAAAGTGTACACCCTAATGCATTGCAGGGATATTTACAGGATTTATTTAGAGTGATCAAAGGTTCTCCCATGGCGCCAGAAGTTTGCATAGAAAGGGCTCACAGAGTGCTGCACCCGAAGCCGTCTGCAAAAGCACCACCCAGAGATGTGATCCTCAGGCTATTAAATTTCAAAGATAAAGAAGAGATCCTTCGCCACAGTAGGAATAAACATCCAATCCAACATGTGGGAATCACCCTTCAATTGTTTTCGGACCTATGCTCAGCGACCCTCCAAAAACGCAGGGAATTGAGATTTCTTACTGCTTCGCTACAGCGTAATAACATACAATACAGATGGGGCTTCCCAACTTGTTTACTGGCCTCCAACAATGGCAACACAGCCATATACAGGACTGTAGAGGACTTGGAAACTTTTTGCACTACTTTGGGCATAACTACCCCAGCTCCAGAAAATCAGCAGCAGCCTGAAAGACCTCAGGAGGAAACACAGCAGCAAACATAATACCTGGCCCTAAATATCTGCCTTAACCTTTTCTTTTATTCCACAGGGATGCTAGTGGAGACAGCTGTAGTCCTGTTGTCATGCTAAGGGGACTGCTCAGGTATCTGGTTAATAAATGGTTACCCTTACGGTCTTGTTTGATAATGTCTAACTAATTTGTCATGACTATATTCATCTAGTTTTAACTACCTTATAAGTGTTGCGCCTTCTAGGGATGATAACTTTCTCATCAATGACCCTTCCTATCAGGGGCAGGGTCTATAGTAGATGTCTATTGATACTGACGGGCAGTGAGAACCCCCTGCAGATATCTCCATCCCCTTAGTAATCCCCCTGCATTACTCACTTGCCCCCTAACCTCCCCCCCTGGTTCATAATAATAAAAAAAATAATAATAAAAAAAAAATGGTATTTGGTTAAATTACCTCAACATTTTAAAAACAAAATTTTCTACAACTTAGCTCAATACTTATTTTTAAAACCAAACTAGCTAAAGGCACATTGCCTCTAGAGTTTATTTTGTTGTATTGTTTGTATTGCAAGAGACTGTTGAATTACATTTGAGTTCTGTTTAGCCTATATACAGAAGCTAACTGACATAGGTTGTACCTGCATATTTGTATATTTACTCTATCCATAAAATCTGTTTTCAGATTTGCTACCCACTTCATCCTTCTTGCTCTCCCTTCTACCATCCCTTCCTTCTCCCTCTGCTCTCCCCTCTCTTTTTTTTTTCTCTCCCCACATGGCACCTCGGGGCTCGGAACCGAGAATCCACCCGATCAACTTCCTCACGATAAACGTGAAAGGACTAAACAGTCCTGGGAAGCGCTCTATAGTATCATGCAAACTACACAGACTACCAGGGGACTTGCTTTTTCTCCAGGAGACTCACTTTGCCAAACATAAAGAACCTAAGTGGCATAATCACAGGTACCCCACTGCTCTTTTTGCCTTAGGGCCACGTAAAAACAACGGGGTGGGAATACTTTTGCATCATAGAATTCCTTTCCAAACACAAACAGTAGATTGAGACAAAGAGGGCAGATACATTATAGTGGTGGGTCTACTGTATGGTAGGCACGTAATTTTGGTAAATGTATATGCACCAAACTCTGCACAGCACATTTTCTTCAAATCCCTTTCAAACAGGCTCCTCGAACTCTCTAGGGGAATTGAGATTTTAGGGGGTGACTTCAACGCTCCACTGATCCCAAGATTAGATACCTCTAATGGGGTTTCTAGTGTTTCGCACCATATTCTGAAGCACATCAATAACACTATGAAAACACACCTCCTGCACGACGTCTGGCGTACATTACACCTGACTGAGGCTGACTTTACATACTATTCCAATCCACATAAGAAATATTCGCGGATCGACTATTTTCTCGCGGACTCAAAAGGGATTGCATATGTGACACATAGCGCCATCTCTCCTATCACATGGTCGGATCACGCTCCGGTTTCCTGTGTAATGGACTGGCCGGACACCCCGCCCATGCCATTTATGTGGCGTTAAGATGACTCCCTTTTAAGTTGCCCGATAGTAAAGGAAGATATTACCTCCAAGATGACAGAATATTTTCATATAAACCTTTCTGAGGACCTACCACTGTCAACAGTGTGGGAAGCTCACAAAAGTGTCATCAGGGGACTCTTTATTACACATAAAAGTAGAGTGGCGAAACAAGCTAGGGAAAAATATAACCATATCCTCCTACAAATAACACAGTTAGAAACCCAACACAAATGACTCCCTATGGATACTACTTTACTGACTAAACTGACTCAGGCCAGACTAGATTTCAAACAGCTATTGCAGGAGGAGAATAAGAGAAAGGCGCTGCAGTTGAGACAGACATACTATGAAGGGGTGACAAAGCGGGGAAGCTGCTGGCGAGAGCCCTCCGTCATTCACAACTGAAGTCTTACGTATACACACTAAAAGACAAAAATGGTAAAGTTTTAAAAGATAGCCCACACATTGCGGAGGCCTTCCGCAATTATTATAGTCACCTATATAATTTGAAAACTTCTTTACCTACTCCTGCCCCAGATGAAAACCAAGAAAGGCTTAAAATAGCAGAATACTTAAATAAACTACAGCTACCTACCCTGGCAAAGGAATCGGTGGAATTCCTTGAATCACCTCTTACCCAAGAGGAGATACAGCATGCATTATCTGCTCTCCCAAATGGGAAAAGCCCGGGCTCTGAGCGATTTGGGGCCAGATACTATAAGACCTTTCTACCTATCCTGTTGCCCCACATGCAAAACTTGTTGAACAGAATATTAGAACAGGTGACTTTGCCCACTTCTATGTTGACTGCCTACATTATGGTGCTACCTAAGCTGGGTAAACCGGTGGATGCACCACAGAGTTACAGACCAATTTCACTATTGAATACGGATGTAAAGATCCTGGCCAAGACCCTTGCTAATAGAGTTAATACAATTCTCCCCATGTTGATCTCTCGAGATCAGGTTGGTTTTGTCCCCGGGAGAGAGGCGAGGGATAACACCCTTAAGGTGCTGCAATTGATTGAATATTCTAAAAACAATGACATTCCACTGGCATTGCTGTCAACTGACACCGAAAAGGCATTTGACAGGGTGAATTGGCAATTTCTTAAAAGCACAATGGGAAAAATAGGTTTTGGTGAGAGATTTTTAGGGATGGTCTTTGCTTTGTATTCATCACCAAATGCTAGGATTAAGGTCAACAATATCCTTTCAGACCCCTTCAGGATCTCCAATGGCACTAGATAGGGGTGTCCCTTGTCCCCCTTGTTGTTTGCCATCTCTATAGAGACTTTAGCATGCAGCATTAGAGCCAATAGCCAGGTACGGGGTATCGGAGTGGGAATTAGAGAATACAAAATTGCGATGTACGCAGTCGACCTACTGTTTACAGTTACTGACATAGAAACCTCTATTCCTGCATTACTGCAGGAATTTAACAACTATGGAGAGGTGTCACATTTCCTCCTCAATAACACTAAGTCCGAGCTGTTAAGCATTAATCTATCTAATGATTCCATTGATTGGCTTAAGACATACAGTCCCTTTGTGATGAACTCCACAACCCTGAAATACCTCGGTGTTAGACTCTCCGCTAGTATAACAGAAATTTTTGAGACAAACTATCTTGCTCTCAAGAAAGACATTTCACATGATTTATCGGCGTGGAAACACAAAATGATATCTTGGCTGGGAAGAATCAGCGTCTTTAAAATGAATATTCTCCCTAGGGTGCTGTATATTCTGCAGACCCTGCCAATCCCCCTACCGCACTCCTTCCTTCCTTCTCTACAGAGGATGATAGAAAGCTACATCTGGAAGGATATAAGGCCACAGGTAAATAGGAAGACCATGTTTCTCCCAAGGGTCGATGACGGGTTAGGGCTCCCGAACCTCCCCCATTACAGAAGGGCTATCTTGCTTGAGAGAGTTGTGGAGTGGTGCCAAAACAACCCCCAGAAGGATTGGATAGGACTAGATGCTAATATACTTGGGGTGGGGAATCTCGCCTCTCTCCCGTGGACAGCCAAAAGACATAGGCCCAGGACGATAGTTCACTACCCTTTGATAGACACGATGTTAGAGGAATGGGCAAGACTTTACGAACAGACTCACACATATCTACCGTACACTCCCCACTGTCCCCATTATATGGGAACACAGAGATACCAATACAGGCACAGTTACCATCTAAACAGATTCAATTTGCCAATAATCAGGTCGATCACTTCATTGCTAGTGGGAGACTGAAAAGTAGAGATCCCCCAAGGCACCTAACCTCGAAGGTGTATGGTATCATTCTGAGAGGGGAATCTGACCTACCGACTTATGTTGTGCAATGGCATTCAGAGCTAGGCATGGAATTGGACTCGCAAGAATGGCAGCGGATTTTCCGGGCCTCGAGGAATGTGTCGGTTTCTGCGCACATCCAGGAGTCACACTACAAATTACTAAGCCGCTGGTATCTGACACCATCCTGTCTAAATAAAATATATCCTAACTCCACGGATAGGTGTTGGAGGGGCTGTGGTGGAGCGGGTTCCATAACACACATCTGGTGGGATTGCCCAAGGCTAGAAGAGTTCTGGGCTGGGGTGTGGGATCACATCCAGTCCATACTGGGTATGGATGTCCCAAAATCAATGGAGACATTACTGTTTCATTTCCCCAATCGGATCCCAGACCCCACTAAAAAAGCACTACTGTTGCTAATGTTGACGAGTGCCAAAAACCTGGTCCCGGCCAGATGGAAATCAGACAGGATTCCCCAGATCTCCGAATGGAGAAAGGGGGTAGACAATCTGATAAGCCTGGAAAGGTACCACTACGCCCGGGTCGGGAAGCTGGACACTCACGAAATGATTATCCAACTTTGGAAACATGGCTCCTTATGAGGAACTGACCAATGCCGGAAATGAGGTGCCTCTGGTCATGCCTCACCTCCCCCCCCCTTTTTTTTTTTTCCCCTTCTCCCTTCCCTTGATATGCTTCCCCTCCTTTCCTCTAACACCTTCTTCCTCTTGATTATACAAAAAAGTAGAGTATTTTGTATATAGAACCACAGAAACAATAGATTGTAGGTTAACCTTCATGCCTTAATCATACAACATGGCTTTGATTAGTTATTTGCAGTATGCAATTATAGTAGGATTATATAATATTGATACGAGTTTATCTTGTGTATCAACTGTAAGATGTTTATCATACATCAGATCTGCTCTTGGTTATGCTTATTGACAATGTTTTTGTATTTCTTATGGATTGATGTAATAATTTTTGCACAGTATAACTCTAACGCCTAGATTTAGAGTTTTGCGGCCAAAGGGGTGCGTTAGCTATGCGTGCTTTTTTCTGGCCGCACCTTTTAAATACCGCTGGTATTAAGAGTTCACAGAATGGCTGGGTTTTAAGTGTGTTAGACTCCAAAAAGGGAGCGTAGAGCATAATTTAACGCCACTGCAACTCTCGATACCAGCGGTGCTTACGGACGCGGCCAGCTTCAAAAACTTGCTCGTGCACGATTCCCCCATAGGAAACAATGGGGCTGTTTGAGCTGAAAAAAAACTAACACCTGCAAAAAAGCCGCGTTCAGCTCCTAACGCAGCCCCATTGTTTCCTATGGGGAAACACTTCCTACGTCTGCACCTAACACCCTAACATGTACCCCGAGTCTAAACACCCCTAACCTTACACTTATTAACCCCTAATCTGCCGCCCCCGCTATCGCTGACCCCTGCTTATTATTTTTAACCCCTAATCTGCCGCTCCGTACACCCCCGCCACCTACGTTATCCCTATGTACCCCTAATCTGCTGCCCTAACATCGCCGACCCCTATATTATATTTATTAACCCCTAATCTGCCGCCCCCAACGTCGCCTCCACCTAACTACACTTATTAACCCCTAATCTGCCGACCGGACCTGAGCGCTACTATAATAAATGTATTAACCCCTAATCCGCCTCACTCCTGCCTCAATAACCCTATAATAAATAGTATTAACCCCTAATCTGCCCTCCCTAACATTGCCGACACCTAACTTCAAGTATTAACCCCTAATCTGCCGACAGGAGCTCACCGCTACTCTAATAAATTTATTAACCCCTAAAGCTAAGTCTAACTTTAACCCTAACACCCCCTAAATTAAATATAATTTAAATCTAATGAAATAAATTAACTCTTATTAAAAAACTTATTCCTATTTAAAGCTAAATACTTACCTGTAAAATAAACCCTAATATAGCTACAATATAAATTATAATTATATTGTAGCTATTTTAGGATTAATATTTATTTTACAGGCAACTTTGTAATTATATTAACCAGGTACAATAGCTATTAAATAGTTAATAACTATTTAATAGTTGCCTAGTTAAAATAATTACAAAATTACATGTAAAATAAATCCTAACCTAAGTTACAATTAAACCTAACACTACACTATCAATAAATTAATTAAATAAAATACCTACAATTATCTACAATTAAACCTAACACTACACTATCAATAAATTAATTAAATACAATTCCTACAAATAAATACAATTAAATAAACTAACTAAAGTACAAAAAATAAAAAAGAACTAAGTTACAAAAATAAAAAAAAATATTTACAAACATTAGAAAAAAATTACAACAATTTTAAACTAATTACACCTACTCTAAGCCCCCTAATAAAATAACAAAGACCCCCAAAATAAAAAAAATGCCCTACCCTATTCTAAATTACAAAAGTTCAAAGCTCTTTTACCTTACCAGCCCTTAAAAGGGCCCTTTGCGGGGCATGCCCCAAAGAATTCAGCTCTTTTGCCTGTAAAAAAAAAACATACAATACCCCCCCCCCAACATTACAACCCACCACCCACATACCCCTAATCTAATCCAAACCCCCCTTAAATAAACCTAACACTAAGCCCCTGAAGATCTTCCTACCTTGTCTTCACCTCGCCGGGTTCACCGATCGGTCCAGAAGAGGGTCCGAAGTCTTGATCGAAGCCCAAGCGGGGGGCTGAAGAGTGACGTCCATCCTCGGGCTGAAGTCTGGATCCAAGCGGCGGCTGAAGAAATCCATCATCGGGATGAATTCGGAAGTCCATCATCGGGATGAAGTCTTCTATCAAGCCGCATCTTCAATCTTCTTTCTTCCGGAGCGGAGCCATCTTCTTCCCAGCCGACGCGGATCCAATCTCTTCAAGCGACGACTACTAGCCGAATGACGGTTCCTTTAAATGACGTCATCCAAGATGGCGTCCCTCGAATTCCGATTGGCTGATAGGATAGAATAGAATGCAAACTCAATCTGATTGGCTGATTGGATCAGCCAATCGGATTGAACTTGATTCTGATTGGCTGATTCCATCAGCCAATCAGAATTTTCCTACCTTAATTCCGATTGGCTGATAGAATCCTATCAGCCAATCGGAATTCGAGGGACGCCATCTTGGATGACGTCCCTTAAAGGAACCGTCATTCGTCGGGAAGTCGTCGGAAGAAGAAGATGGGTCTGCGGTGGAGGTCTTCAAGATGGAGCCGGTCGTCATCGGATGAAGATAGAAGATGCCGCTTGGATCAAGATGGTTGCTGGTCCGGATCGCCTTTTCTTCCCGGATAGGATGAAGACTTTGGAGCCTCTTCTGGACCTCTTCAGCCACCGGATGATGGATGTCTAGCCCCTGCTTGGGCTTGGATGAAGATTCCGGAGCCTGGAATGATCGGTGATACCTGGCATGGTGAAGACAAGGTAGGAAGATCTTCAGGGGCTTAGTGTTAGGTTTATTTAAGGGGGGTTTGGGTTAGATTAGGGGTATGTGGGTGGTGGGTTGTAATGTTGGGGGGGGTAATGTATGTTTTTTTTTTGCAGGCAAAAGAGCTGAATTCTTTGGGGCATGCCCCACAAAAGGTCCTTTTAAGGGCTGGTAAGGTAAAAGAGCTTTGAACTTTTGTAATTTAGAATAGGGTAGGGCATTTTTTTATTTTGGGGGTCTTTGTTATTTTATTAGGGGGCTTAGAGTAGGTGTAATTAGTTTAAAATTGTTGTAATTTTTTTCTAATGTTTGTAAATATTTTTTTATTTTTGTAACTTAGTTCTTTTTTATTTTTTGTACTTTAGTTAGTTTATTTAATTGTATTTATTTTTAGAAATTGTATTTAATTTATTTATTGATAGTGTAGTGTTAGGTTTAATTGTAGATAATTGCAGGTAGTTTATTTAATTTATTTATTGATAGTGTAGTGTTAGGTTTAATTGTAACTTAGGTTAGGATTTATTTTACAGGTAATTTTGTAATTATTTTAACTAGGTAACTATTAAATAGTTCTTAACTATTTAATAGCTATTGTACCTGGTTAAAATAATTACAAAGTTACCTGTAAAATAAATATTAATCCTAAACTAGCTACAATATAATTATAATTTATATTGCAGCTATATTAGGATTTATTTTACAGGTAAGTATTTAGCTTTAAATACGAATAATTTATTTAATAAGAGTTAATTTATTTCATTAGAATAAAATTATATTTAACTTAGGGGGGTGTTAGGGTTAGAATTAGCTTTAGGGGTTAAAAAATTTATTAGAATAGCGGTGAGCTCCGGTCAGCAGATTAGGGGTTAATGTTTGAAGTTAGGTGTCGGCGATGTTAGGGAGGGCAGATTAGGGGTTAATACTATTTATTATAGGGTTATTGAGGCGGGAGTGAGGCGGATTAGGGGTTAATAACTTTATTATAGTAGCGGTGTGGTCCGCTTGGCAGATTAGGGGTTAATAAGTGTAGGTAGGTGGCGGCGACGTTGTGGGGGGCAGATTAGGGGTTAATAAATATAATATAGGGGTCGGCGGTGTTAGGGGCAGCAGATTAGGGGTACATAAGGATAACGTAGGTTGCGGCGCTTTGCGGTCGGCAGATTAGGGGTTAATTATTGTAGGTAGCTGGCGGCAGATTAGGGGTACATAAGTATAACGTAGGTGGCGGTCGGCAGATTAGGGGTTAAAAAAATGTAATTGAGTGGCGGTGATGTGGGGGGGCCTCGGTTTAGGGGTACATAGGTAGTTTATGGGTGTTAGTGTACTGTAGAGCACAGTAGTTAAGACCTTTATGAACCGGCGTTAGCCCAAAAAGCTCTTCTTAACTACTGACTTTTTTCTGCGGCTGGAGTTTGGTCGTTAGATTTCTAATGCTCACTTCAGCCACGACTCTAAATACCGGCGTTAGAAAGATCCCCTTGAAAAGATAGGATACGCAATTGACGTAAGGGGATCTGCGGTATGGAAAAGGCGCGGCTGGAAAGTGAGCATTAGACCCTTTCCTGACTGACTCTAAATACCAGAGGGCGGTAAAAACCAGCGTTAGGACCCTCTAACGCTGGTTTTCACGGTTACCGCCCAACTCTAAATCTAGGCGTTAGAAAAAGAGAAAATTTGGAGCCTGATAATATGGAACCAGCAGGCCACCAACTCATTGAACACGAACTCCACCTACTATATACGCTTTGCCTAAAGCTTACCAATGAGATGTTTAGGCTGTTCTTAATCTTAAGTGTGTTGTGTTTATAACCAACGTTATTTTTATTGGTTAAAAATATGTACCTATATTTTTCAATAAAGCTCCTTTGAAAAAAAAAAAAAAAAAGTGCTAAAAAGTAAACTAACACCCATAAACTATCTATTAACCCCTAAACCGAGGCCCTCCTGCATTGCAAACACTAAAATAAAAATTTTAACCCCTAATCTGCCGAACCGGAGATCGCCGCCACTATAATAAATATATTAACCCCTAAACCGCTGCACTCCCGCCTCGCAAACACTAGTTTATTATTTCAGAAACTAAAGTCAAAACTTGAGAATTTTGACTTGGTACAGAATGCATTTATTTAGCACTTGCTTTCCCCATAATATGGTTGAAACTTCTGATTGGTATGGGATAGGGGTAGAGCAAAAAATTGGGTTAAAATCTAACTTTTATTTCAACACTTTAAAAACCACACATACAAATTAAAAACACAAACTGAAATAGGACATAGCACTGAGAGGGACTGTGGGTTTGAATTAAATACAAATTCCTCAAAAATAGAGAATCTGAATTATTTTGACTTTACTCCACTTGAGTGTAAGGCTCAGGTAGCATTAATTTGTGATAAAAAATAGTATTATTTTATAAATGTCCTGTGCATACCTAGATATCCTCGAGATCCAGATGGGAGAATTTTTAATCACATACTATATTTAATAAAGTGGATTTTGGCGAGTCTTAATTACTGGTACTATCCCTTTAAAGGGGTGAATTTCTTGAAGTGTGTTATTAGACTAATAGTCCTATTGTATTTAAAGTACCAAGATTCACTCTACCATTGTATATTGTATCAGTACTTAAATAATAATAGATCATTTGTGGTTGAACTGATCAACATTAATATAGTGTGATATTAGTATATACTTATTTGTGTAAAGGATGTATTAGTACATATACTGTCTCCTTTAATAAGGTGGATTTTTGCTAGTATATTTATTAGTGCAAAAGCAGTGTTGGTGAATACACTTTATTTCTATATCGAAATTATCTATATGGTTGTTAGGAACTCTCTGATATAAATATTGGTGTACAGAAATAGTGTATTTTGGCTACTATTATTAAAAAGCTGTGTTAATATATACACTGTCTAACACAATATTCTTTGTAATTATTACAAGCTAGTAGATTTTATAAACATCCAGGTCTTATAATTTAAGCACTTACAAGTATAGGAAGGCAGTCAGATTATTATGCGGTTAATAATGCCTGTGGTTTATATCCAACTGTTATAGGCAATATCGTTTAAAATTTGTTTAGGACTGCTTGTAGAAAAAGAGATTGACGCTTGTAAGCTAATACGTTATTCTTGTATCAACTATATTGGTTATTAAGAGTTAGTATGTGGTTTTGGAGGTTGTTATAACTCTCCAAAATTGTATAGATACTATGTGAATCAGAATGTAGTTATTGGATTCACATATACATACGGCCGGTTTGTTTGTTATGAGAGATAGCCGTTAAACAATATATCTACTTGTGGCTCCGGTTGTTCAAATAAGGTATGCGATGTTAAGCTACCTTCAGCTGTATTATGACATAGCTTTGAGTTTGTATAGATTTTTGTTTATAAAATTGAATAACAATAAGGAGACAGTTTGAATTATTAACCGTCCGGATTTGCTATCACCACCTATAAGGATATAAAATGCCAGTATACTGAGTGATTAATAATTGTATAGATATTAATACAAGGTTTTTTAGGAGTAAACCCTCAGTCCCAACTTAAGAGCTTATTTTATATTATAAAAATATTCGTTATAATTATGTCTATTCGGTTTGCTAACTTTAAAAAGTGATAGGTTGAAAACACAACATTAACCTTTCCCTGACATGTTTCGCCGTTTACAATTCCGGCTTTTTCAAAAGGTGACGCGCCGGCGTCTGCTGATGTTTATTGGCTTGGCTCCACCCATCCACCAGATGGCATCCAATCGTAATCATCCTAGGTTTGATTGGCAGATATTTGAATTGAAAGTTGCATTAAGACTTAGAGCACCATATGGATACATTTTTTATATATAGAGATTTGGTTACAATTTTAAGGATACATTATAAGTTACGATAAACTTAGGGAAATACTATTTGATTAATTGGATGGCTTCATATTAAATACTGACCAAATATGCCGATGATGATTATGATGTTGTTGTATCTTAAAATGAATGAAACACACTAGTGATCTTGAGACATACTGTATTGACATTTTATCAAAAGATTTCATTATCTGCGGTCATGTATTTAAATAAGTTATTTAATTCAATGTAGATTTTACAAGTAGTTAGTGTTTTATCTATACTTGATGGAACGTTAAAAACCTAAATGCATACAAAAATGTAAACATTTACTGCATAGGTATCTCTTTTGCTACAATTTCGTGTATACATACAATAAGTGATAACGATCCCTTATTTTCTCTGATTGAATAAAGATAATAATAAATATAAATATCATTGTATTCACCACTCATTATGTGTCTCGAATAATATATTCTCCTAGATACCTATTTATTGAAAGCGATTCATTTTTTAAAAACTGAGACGTATTGGGGTTGCTTAAGATACAACATGTTAAAATAAAGGGAATTACGAAGGAGTGAAAATAGGGGGTGAGGGAAAATGTGAAAAAAGTAGCCCCATATCACTACTTCCGCTAGCTTCTTAAGTCCTGGAAAACTAGTTTTAGATTGCCTAACACACTTCCTATCCTCCAACTCATTGCTTGACCCCCTGCAATCTGGCTTCCGTCCCCAACACTCAACTGAGACTGCCCTCACCAAGGTTACTAACAATCTTTTTTCTGCTAAAAACAATGGCCACTATTCTATACTTATCTTACTTGACCTGTCTGCTGCCTTTGACACTGTTGACCATCCCCTCCTCCTACGGACTCTCAGCTCCCTTGGGCTCTGTGACATTGCCCTCTCCTGGATCCACTCTTATATCTCTAATAGGTCCTTTTCTGTCTCATTTGCTGGTGACTCATCCTCTCCACTGCCTCTGTCTGTTGGCCCTCTACTCTTCTCTATTTATACTTCCTCACTGGGTAAACTTATTAGTAGCTATGGCTTCAACTATCACCTCTATGCTGATGATACTCAGATTTATCTATCCACCCCTGCACTCTCTCCTTCTGTCCTTTCCCACATCAGTGGCTGCTTATCTGGCATTTCTTCCTGGATGGCCTCTCACCACCTTAAAATCAACATGTCCAAGACTGAGCTTCTTCTAATCCCCCCAACTAATTCTACTCCAGTTTCTAACTTTACTATCACTGTCGGTGACACCACTATCTCCCCATCACCCCAAGTCCGCTGCCTTGGAGTTACACTCGGCTCCAATCTGTCCTTCATACCCCACATGCAATCGCTCTCTTTATCCTGTCACAACCACCTACGCAATATCTCCAAAATTCGTCCTTTTCTGAGTGCTGAAACTACTAAACAGCTAATCCATTCCCTAGTAATTTCCCGGCTTGACTACTGTAACAACCTACTAACTGGCCTTCCTTTCTCCCGCCTCTCCCCCCTTCAATCCATCCTAAATGCCTCTGCTAGGCTAATCCACCTCTCCCAATGCTCTGTATCTGCCGCACCCCTATGTGAGTCCCTTCACTGGCTCCCCATTCACAGCAGAATTAAATTCAAACTTCTCACTTTGACCTACAAAGCCCTTACCAATGCAGCCCCCCCATACCTGTCCTCACTCATCAACAAATATACTCCAGCCTGTCCCCTAAGATTCAACTACGATCTACTCCTTGCCTCTTCTACCATCAGCTCCTCTCATGCTAGACTACAGGACTTCTCTTGTGCGGCACCAACCCACTTCCTGATGCTGTCAGACTTTCCCCCAACCTCTCCTCCTTTAAACGCTCTCTAAAGACCTTCTTATTCAGGGAAGCCTATAACCAAATCACTAACTAATGAATTCCACTTGCCTTATAGTTGCCCTCATCTAACTTCACACTAACATCATTCCCACCTTTAGTGTAATATGTAGAGAGACCCTAAAAAAGGGAAGGCAAGAATATGTGTTAATTAGATTATGAAGTATTCCATTTGTGATATATTTAAAATGTTAAACACATTGTAAAAAATTGATGTGGGCAAAATATTAAAAGTGAATTGGGATGGGATATTGTGTAGTAATGCAAGTGATTAGGTTATATTGGTGAAATTAACTTAAACATATGAGTATGTATATTCCTGTGAATTAAAGTGAAGTGGAGAATGTGCTGTATCTTCTAGGAATCTTCTAGAAATTTTAGGAAGGGGAAAATCTAGCCATATGAGTGGCTATAAAGGGGTTTAAACGCCTTTGATGTATATTTAAAATTGTTTATTACAGTTATATGAACATAGAATAATTATTTTGTTCATTTAAACCTTTGGGATGTACACAATCCATAAGGTATATCCACCTGGTTTCTGCTTTTTGGAGGGCCTTCTCTAGGTCTCCTCCTCTTAATCCTAAAGACATTTTTTGGACGCCATAACATTCCAATTTCGAGGTTTTGGAGTGATGATATTTCAAAAAATGTGATGCTACAGACGTCAATTTTTTGTTATTTGCTATATCTTTTGGAGCATTGCGAATATTACGAAGATGTTCCATAATTCTTGTGTGTAGTTTTCTGGTGGTCATTCCAATGTAGGTATAAGGGCATTTACATTGGAGAGCATAGATAAGTCCAACAGTGTTGCAGCTTATATAATTTTTGATTTGGTGTAATTTACCAAATCTATCCATGATTGTTTTTTTCTTTCTTATTGTGATGAATACCCCCGGCTACCCTGAGTGGGTAGCTCCGCCAAACGGGTCCTGCTTCCTCCCTGCCAATTGCAGCTATGTAGCTGGCAAGTGACCACAGCCTGTAGCACTAGCCACCCCTGATGCCTGACAGCACCAGTACTCAGGGTCCCACCCTGTAGCAGACTCCAGCTACCAGACTAGGTAGCTCTGTCAGAGTGTCCTTCCTCTGCCTGGAACAGGCTGCTATGTAGCCCAGGAAAAGTGATTTTAGCTGGAGCAAACCCAAATAACTAGACAGCCTAGCATTCAGGTTTAACAGGAACTGATTTTATTGAAAACACACACTTTTATACAGTCAGCTAGTCTTGATAAGACCCTGGACAATCCCACTATTTTCCTGCCATTCCCACCCCTCCAGACAGCCCGGCACCTCCATAGGAGCCATAGTCCCACATAATCCCAATACATATGGGTGGCAGTTTTGGGGTGATCCCGGTGGAGGGGCGGCACTTCCAGGTGGTTTTAAAGCTCTCGGTCCCCAGATTTCACAGTCCAAAAATCAGCAGGATTCGTTACTGAGGGTCGGAGTTACAGTCCGATGAAGTTATGGGGTTAGGGGTGTCCAAAACCCTGGTTCCCAAAGGAGCTCCCCTCCGGCAATTCCCCCACCCCTTGTACTCCCCAGGGGCTACTAATACCCAAAAGAGCGGAGCTCTGGGGCACATGGTTGCTGGAGCGACCTGGGTTAAAGTTAGCGGGTGTTCTGCTGTCCTGTGGTCGACTTTGAGTTCCAGGAGCCTTGCCAGCCTGAGAGGGGTTAGGCAGGTGTCTGTTGTAAGGCGGCCGACCGGGAGTTCCAGGAGCCCGGCCAGCCTAGGAGGATTTTCCTGGTCATACACCAACTTTTCTCTGAACACAAAAACTAGCCAACACAAAGCAAACAAACAGCTTCAAGAGATGGTGGTTGCTCTGAGGAGCCCAAAACCACTGAGAAACAACAGGGGTGAGGTTGTAGGGGGGTGGGGGGTAGCCTTAGCCATCTGATATCCATGACATCTCCCCCCTCCAGTTCGGCAGACCCGGCTAGACCCTTAACGGGTCGGCCTTGGGCTGTCCGACAGTGGCCCTCCACTTCTCGGTTGCTGAGAGAGGTTATCCCATCTCTCCTGAGCTTGGGGCATCCTGGGGATTTCTGGGCGCAGGGATAGTCGCAAAATGCAAAGTCCCAAACAAGTTTGCTAAGGCCGGCTCCCAAACAATTGCTGTTCAACAAGTTCCAGTGTCCTTAAGTTCCATGGCCAAACTGTTTCCCTCTGTGACACTCTGTTGAGTACCGGCTGACCCACCCACAAACAAAGCCAGTACTGGTTTCCTGGCTGTATACCCACCCCAGACTGTTGGTGGAAGTTGCTCCTTGGTGGGGGCAGGCAAAATTTGGGTGCCTAAACTTGTGGCACCAACTGCATGAGCGGGTACCCCCCTGGCCTGACCCCTGTGAGATATACTCCAGGACAAGAAAAGGGTATAGACCCTGCCAAGCTACTGAGGGGAGAGACCAACTGTCTCCTCTCCTGAGAAGGAGATCTACTGCTTTGGAGGGAAGGAGGTCTGCTACCTCCGCTCCATGGGAAACTTTGCTGACTGTGTCCTCTCCCAGAAAGGGATTCAGCCACTGGGGAGAGATATCGATACCCGTCTCTCCCTGCAAGGGCTTCTCTGTAAGGGGAGGGAGGACGACTAACTCCACTCCCAGGGGATGGCTCTGCCGCTGGGGAGAGAGACCGACTGTCTCCTCTCCCAGCTCCTGGCTCTGCCGCTGGGGAGAGAGACCAACTGTCTCCTCTCCCAGGAAGGGGTTCTGTTTACGGGGAGGGAGGATGACTAACTCCGCTCCCAGGGGATGGCTCTGCCGCTGGGGAGAGAGACCAACTGTCTCCTCTCCAGGCTCCTGGCTCTGCCACTGGGGAGAGAGACCGACTGTCTCCTCTCCCAGGAAGGGGTTCTGTTTACGGGGAGGGAGGATGACTACCTCTGCTCCCAGGGGATGGCTCTGCCACTGGGGAGAGAGACCGACTGTCTCCTCTCCCAGGAAGGGATTCTGCTGCTGGGGAGAGTTATCGACATCCATCTCTCCCTTGTCCAAGTCTATAATCTCAGAGCCAGACTGCTGATCAGGTTCCAGGAGTCCTGGTTCCCTTTCTCTTTGCTGCCACTCCACCACAGTCAAGCTCCATGAATCCCAGAGGGCTGCACCCAAGATCTGTATGCCCCTGGCACGCTGCTTAGCGAGGTCCAGCAGCCTCTTGTATTCCTTGACCAGTGCCTCTTCCTGGTCAATTATAAAATCCAGATCGTCCAGCAGCCAGGTCTCCTCCAAGAGATCCAGCAGTTCCTCTTGGAGCCCAGAGATATCCTCTAGACCCTGGTCTGTCTTTGCTTCCAAACTGTGGGTCCTCTGTCCTTTTTGTAAACAACAATCCAGGGCCACCGAAGCCAAAGCCCTCTGTGGGGGATCCTTCCTCCAGCCATGGCTGCGCTTGCATAGCAAGCCATTGGAGGGCTTGATAGCCGTCCTCCACCCACATCTCTTGCTGGATCAGTCTATGTAAAACATCTAGCCATTCCTTCTTTGGCTGTTCTCCCAGGAAAGGCAGTCTCACAGTCCACCGTACCCGGAATCTCGTGTCATTCGTGGGGAGGACCTTTCCATTTTCCTGCTCCTGTTGCAGAGCCTCCCACCAAAGGTCTCGGAGGGCAAGGTTCCTCCATGTCAGAATGTCCTGTTCCGAACAAGGATCCTTTGTTCCAGTCAGTATCTTTTTTACTCTCCCTAGGAACTCTGCCTCCATATTTACCGGCTACTATGGTACGTCTCCTCTGTCAGCAGGAACCTTGTAAAAGAAGCAGATCCCACCGCTGCCAGCCAATGTGACGGATACCCCCGGCTACCCCGACTGGGTAGCTCCGCCAAACGGGTCCTGCTTCCTCCCTGCCAATTGCAGCTATGTAGCTGGCAAGTGACCACAGCCTGTAGCACTAGCCACCCCTGATGCCTGACAGCACCAGTACTCAGGGTCCCACCCTGTAGCAGACTCCAGCTACCAGACTAGGTAGCTCTGTCAGAGTGTCCTTCCTCTGCCTGGAACAGGCTGCTATGTAGCCCAGGAATAGTGATTTTAGATGGAGCAAAATAACTAGACAGCCTAGCATTCAGGTTTAACAGGAACTGATTTTATTGAAAACACACACTCCTTTTATACAGTCAGCTCATCTTGATAAGACCCTGGACAATCCCACTATTTTCCCGCCATTCCCGCCCCTCCAGACAGCCCGGCACCTCCATAGGAGCCAAAGTCCCACATAATCCCAATACATATGGGTGGTGGTTTCGGGGTGATCCTGGTGGAGCGGTGGCACTTCCAGGTGGTTTTAAAGCTCTCAGTCCCCAGATTTCACAGTCCAAAAATCAGCATGATTCGTTACTGGGGGTTGGAGTTACAGTCCGATGAAGTTATGGGGTTAGGGGTGTCCAAAACCCCAGTTCCCAAAGGAGCTCCCCTCCGGCAATTCCCCCACCCCTTGTACTCCCCAGGGGCTACTAATACTCAAAAGAGCGGAGCTCTGGGGCACATGGTTGCTGGAGCAACCTGGGTTAAAGTTAGCAGGTGTTCTGCTGTCCTGTGGTCGACCGGGAGTTCCAGGAGCCTGGCCAGCCTGAGAGGGGTTAGGCGGGTGTCCGTTGTACGGCGGCTGACCGGGAGTTCCAGGAGCCCGGCCAGCCTAGAAGGATTTTCCTGGTCATACACCAACTTTTCTCTGAACACAAAAACAAGCCAACACAAAGCAAACAAACAGCTTCCAGAGATGGTGGTTGCTCTGAGGAGCCCAAAACTACTGAGAAAAAACAGGGGTGAGGTTGTAGGGGGGTGGGGGGTAGCCTTAGCTATCTGATATCCGTGACACTTATTTTATGGGAGCAGGTTGAACAGCTGCCGCAAGGAAATGAACCTTGTTCTGGTGTTTTGATTGGTTTAGTTTTCTTTGTATAGTGGTTTGGACTTAGTATTTCTTTCAGGTTTCTAGATCTTCTATAACTGATTTCTACTCTTTGTTCAATTATATTCTTTAGCGCTGGATCTGCCTGCAATATATGCCAATTCTGTTGCATTATCTGGATGACTTGCTGCGATTGATCATTATATGTTAGGACCAGTCTTGTTTTGTTATCTTGTTTTCTGGCACGGACCTTCAATAAATCTGATCTTGAAGTCTTAAGAGCTCTTCTTTTAGCTTTAAGGATAGATCTTTTGCTATATCCTCTTGCTAATAATCAATTTTCTAATTCTAAAGCTCTTTTTTTGAAAATTCTTTCACCTGAGCAATTACTTTTCATCCTGAGGAATTCCCCAATAGGCAGGGACTTGGTAGTGTTAGGTGCATGAGCACTAGTCTAATGGAGTACATTGTTAGTAGCTGTATTTTTTCTAAATACATCAGTACTTAATGAGCCGTTGGAGTTTTTTTGAATATGTAAGTCTAAAAAAGATACATCAGTCAGGCTTTTTTGATATGTTAGTGTGATATTCAATTTGTTGGTATTCAGATGTTGAGATTCAGATGTGAGGAAAATATCTAATTCAGATTCTGGTCCTTCCCATAGAAATAGGATATCGTCAATATACCTAATCCACATGGGGATATGTTTGGTATATTGGTCATTGGTATCTGAGAAAACATGTGTTTGTTCCCACCAGCCTAGAAACAAGTTTGCATACGTGGGTGCGCAGGCAGTACCCATGGCTGTTCCTTGGGTCTGAAGATAATATTTGTTGTTAAATTGGAAATAATTTTTGGTCAAAACGAACTTCAATAAATCAACCATGAATGCATTATATTCTTGGCTCTCATCTGTTGACATGTCTAGAAAGTATATGTCAGCATTAAGTCCCAATTTGTGGTTTATGCTAGTGTACAGTGATTCGACATCTGAGGTTACTAACCAGGTCGTTTTGGAAATATGGATGTCTTGAATCATCTGTAGCACTTCCATGGTGTCTCTTACATACGATGGAAGTTGGGTTAAAAATTGTCTTAATCTGAGATCAATGTACTGACTAGCTTTTTCGGTTAAATTGTCATTTCCGGAGACAATTGGGTGACCTGGAGGTTGTTTATTGTTTTTATGGATTTTTGGGATCAGGTAAAAAGAAGCAGTTTTAGGATGGGCTACATTTAAAGTGAAGGTAAATTTGCCTTGATGCCGATCCAGTATGTCATTCTTTGTTGAAAATCAGTATGACTTTCATTCATCAAACCTTCTAACTTTTAGTGTAATTCGAGTTATTATCGTTTTAAATCAATTACTGCTGGTCCACAAATTCAGCCCATTTTTGTTTAGTTAGTTTTTTTGCTCTATCACATGTTTCTATTATCCAATTGATAATCTGGCCGTTAGGCGGCCGTCACTCCATATCACCCGCCTCCTTTATCCTCTGCGCATGCGCTATTCTTTATTATATATATTGAATCCCTTGCGTGCTCCCGTTTCTCATTTGAATAATGGCCTCGCATGCGGAGTACAGTTGAATCGCCGATTTGCACAGGCGCGTTTGATCAGAGCATCTGATCCGATCATCGTGCACACGATTTTGAGAGACGTATAGAGCGGGTGGGACCGCTCTATATGTCACAGACCAACAAAGCAGGAACTAGAGGGAGGGAGGAGTCGCCATCAAAACCATAGCGTTTAGATAAATGTATGTACATTGATAATTTTAAAATAAATATAAACTATAAGTTAGCGATCAGATTATGCTAGTAATAAGTAATGAATTTATGTATTTAAAAACTTACAACTTTACCTTCACTTTAAGAATTTAATTTCTTTATTCGAAATAAGGCAATTTTTCTTTGCATCATCAATTAGTTTATTGTATTGCTGATGGAATTGTTCCGTGGGATTACTCCAGAGTTCCTTATAGCACGAGGAATTTTTCAATTGAATTGATGCTTCTTTTAGGTACATGTTTTCAGGCCAAATGACAATGTTTCCACCTTTATCTGCACTTCGAATGATCACGTCATCCCATTCTTCCATATTTTTTAATGCTTCTCTTTCTTTTCTAGATAAATTTTTTGGTTTTGAGTGAATATTAAGTTCGTTTATTGAGTTGCAAACAATTTGATTGAATACATCAATTTTAGAGCTGGTATTGGTGGCTGGAACAAATTTGGATTAATTTTTTAATGCTTTTCTCCAGTCAGATTGTTCTAAGGTGTCTTGTTCAGTTAACAGATCCTCTAGGTTTTTTAAGGATTCCAATTCTTCTTCTGATAAATCCGATATGTTTTTTTCTGTATCTTTGTTGGAGAAATATTTTTTTTAAAAGTAATTTACGTAGAAATAATTGTATGTCTTTTATTGTTTCGAATTTATCAAGTTGGGAATTCGGACAGAAAGACAATCCTTTGGATAAAACACTTATGTGATGTTTAGTTAACACTTTGTCAGATAGGTTTATGGTCCTCAATTCTTCATTCTTATTAAGGAGAATGGACTCGGATTTCTTTTGGGAGGTTTTTGGGGCTTTTCTTTGCCGTTCTTCCTTGTATTTCTTTTGTTTGAACTGCCCACCTCTTCTGGTGGTTCTGAATCTGAACTCAGATTGTCTTCTAAAAAAGACTTCCTTTTCCTATTTTCAATAGTAGATGATTTGACTGAAGTTGATGGTTCTGCTGCTTGTTGTTTATCATCATTCTCTAGTTCCTCATTGTCAGTGTCTGACACATCTGTTTCCACAATATTGACTCTTCTTTGAGTTCTAAAATTGGAAGTAAAACTTTTATTCTTCCATTTATATACTTTGTTATTTTGGAAGTCTAGAATATCTCTCTGTAGTTTGCCTTTCTTGGTTATTTTAATCTCATTCTCATACTTATCTAGTTCTTTTTGATATTTTTTTTAAGCATTTTCAAATTCTTTTAGATTTTCATTTTTCATCAGAATATGAAAGACTAGAAGATCAAATCAAAATTCAGAATGAGCAGTTAAAACAATTTGAAAATCTAAAAGACTTTGAAACTGCTTACAAGAAATATCAAAAAGAACTAGATAAGTATGAGAATGAGATTAAAATAACCAAGAAAGGCAAACTACAGAGAGATATTCTAGACTTCCAAAATAACAAAGTATATAAATGGAAGAATAAAAGTTGTACTTCCAATTTTAGAACGCAAAGAAGAGTTAATATTGTGGAAACAGATGTGTCAGACACTGACAATGAGGAACTAGAGAATGATGATAAACAACAAGCAGCAGAACCATCAACTTCAGCCAAATCATCTACTATTGAAAATAGGAAAAGGAAGTCTTTTTTAGAAGACAATCTGAGTTCAGATTCAGAACCACCAGAAGAGGTGGGCGGTTCAAACAAAAGAAATATAAGGAACAACAACAAGAAGAACTGCAAAGAAAAGCCCCAAAAACCTCCCAAAAGAAATCCGAGTCCATTCTCCTTAATAAGAATGAAGAATTGAGGACCATAAACCTATCTGACAAAGTGTTAACTAAACATCACATAAGTGTTTTATCAAAAGGATTGTCTTTCTGTCCGAATTCCCAACTTGATAAATTCGAAACAATAAAAGACATACAATTATTTCTACGTAAATTACTTTTAAAAAAATATTTCTCCAACAAAGATACAGAAAAAAACATATCGGATTTATCAGATGAAGAATTGGAATCCTTAAAAAACCTAGAGGATCTGTTAACTGAACAAGACACCTTAGAACAATCTGACTGGAGAAAAGCATTAAAAAATAAATCCAAATTTGTTCCAGCCACCAATACCAGCTCTAATATTGATGTATTCAAATAAATTGTTTGCAACTCAATCAACAAACTAAATATTCACTCAAAACCAAAAAATGTATCTAGAAAAGAAAGAGAAGAATTAAAAAATATGGAAGAATGGGATGACGTGATCATTCGAAGTGCAGATAAAGGTGGAAACATTGTCATTTGGCCTGAAAACATGTACCTAAAACAAGCATCAATTCAATTGAAAAATTCCTCGTGCTATAAGGAACTCTGGAGTAATCCCACGGAACAATTCCATCAGCAACACAAACTAATTGATGATGCAAAGAAAAATGGCCTTATTTTGAATAAAGAAATTAAATTCTGAAATGTAGCCCATCCTAAAACTGCTACTTTTTACCTGATCCCAAAAATCCATAAAAACAATAAACAACCTCCAGGTCGCCCAATTGTCTCTGGAAATGACAATTTAACTCAAAAAGCTAGTCAGTACATTGATCTCAGATTAAGACAATTTTTAACCCAACTTCCATCGTATGTAAGAGACACCAAGGAAGTACTACAGATGATTCAAGACATCCATATTTACAAAATGACCTGGTTAGTAACCTCAGATGTTGAATCACTGTACACTAGCATAAACCACAAATTGGGACTTAATGCTGTCAAATACTTTCTAGACATGTCAACAGATGAGAGCCAAGAATATAATGCATTCATGGTTGATTTATTGAAGTTCGTTTTGACCAAAAATTATTTCCTATTTAACAACAAATATTATCTTCAGACCCAAGGAACAGCCATGGGTACTGCCTGCGCACCCACGTATGCGAACTTGTTTCTAGGCTGGTGGGAACAAACACATGTTTTCTCAGATACCAATGACCAATATACCAAACATATCCCCATGTGGATTAGGTATATTGACAATATCCTATTTCTATGGGAATTCCTCAGGATGAAACGTAATTGAAAAATATCTAATATGTTATAAAACAGGCAAACATAGTATCGCCCTACTTTATAAAATTATGTTAGCTAAGCAAGGCCAGTTAATAGTCAATAGTCTCTGTGAGAAATGGAATACTCTTGAACCAGATATTTCTTCAGACACACTGAGTCTAAGTCTTAAATGGGTTAAGAGTGCTACTATTTCTACTTCTTGGAAAGAATCGCACATAAAGCTACTTAACAAGGCTTATCTTACACCTATAAAAATGTCTTAATGGAATATGAATTCCTCTAATACCTGCCCCAGATGTAATTATTTTATGGCAGATATAATACACTGTTTCTGGAATTGTCCCAAAATTATGCAGTTCTGGACCAAAGTAGAATTTTGGCTTAACAAAGGTCTAGACAATAGGATAAAAATTGAACCTAAGCACATATTCTTTCTTTGTAACCCAGAGACTAACAGAGACAATGTTAATCTTATTAACACAGCGATTATGCTGGGGCGCAATTTAATATTAAAGAACTGGAAAAGTAAAAAGGCCCCTTCACTGTCATGCTTCATAAATTTAATATATTCCCAAATAATTTTTGAACAATTGAGTATCTCGGTTTTACAAAAGCAAAAGATTAAAGCCTTTTTTTTTAAATGGCTAAAAGTTATTTTATCTTATCCACGAGATATTCAATTTTCCCTTATTAATAACTTCCGAAGATCAGAATATTTTGAAACTTTGATACTGCGGGGGGGGTCATTCCCACCGAATGGTATTAAATATGGTGGAATTACGAGGGGGGAAGGGAGGAGCATTTGGGAGAGGTGGGGGTGGCAAGAGATAAGAGAGAGAGATAGGGTCTGGTCGTTTTTTCCATCTACATTAATAATTTTTTTTTATTTTTTTTCTTCTTCTTTTTCTTTTTCTTCTCTTCTTATTATTTTTCTTTATGTCCTTTGAATGAATGGACCCCCTTTTTCTCTCACCAATGAGGGTTAAGGTGGTTGGATGTGTAGTTCTAGAAAATTACAACATGGATACTTGAATTTATTATGTTTGAATTCTATTGTGAGAATAAGAGAGAAGTATATTTATAATTTTGCCTATTTGATGTCAATACGATGTTTTTCTTGTTCTATAATTGTACCCATTTTTGTTTCAATAAAAAGTAATATAAAAAAAAAAAAAAAAAAAAAAGAAAAAATACAGCTACTAACAATGTACTCCATTAGACTAGTGCTCATGCACCTAACACTACCAAGTCCCTACCTATTGGGGAATTCCTCAGGATGAAACGTAATTGCTCAGATGAAAGAAGTTCATACATATTACACTAGCTCACTATTTAAAGGGACATGAAACCCAAAATGTTTCTTTCATGATTCAGATAGAGAATGCAATTTTAAACAACATTACAATTTACTTCTATTATTTATTTTGCTTCATTCTCTTGCTATTCTTTGCTAAAAGGTTTATCTATGAAAGCTCAGGAGCAGCAGAGAACCTAGGTTTTAGCTACTGATTGGTCGCTGCATATATATACCAATTGTCATTGGCTCACCCATGTGTTCATTTTGAAACCAGTAGTTGCTGCTCATTCAACAAATGATAACAAGAGAATGAAACAAATTAAATAATAGAAGTAAATTAGAAAGTTGTTTAAAATTGCATTCTCTATCTGAATCATGAAAGAAAAATTTTGAGTTTCATGTCCCTTTAATGCACCATAATATCCATTCAGCCTATCACATGATCTGATTTAATCAGTTTTATTTTATTTCCTTGTTATATTTTCAATAATAATCGTTTCACATCATTATGTATTTCAGTGTGGCACTATTTTCTCTTTTATTATTTTTACACCTAATAAATACAGATGGATATATTCACCCTCCCCTCCCCTTTTTTCACATTTTCCCTCACCCCCTCTTTTCACTCCTTCGTAATTCCCTTTATTTTAACATGTTGTATCTTAAGCAACCCCAATACGTCTCAGTTTTTAATAAAATGAATCGCTTTCAATAAATAGGTATCTAGGAGAATATATTATTCGAGACACATAATGAGTGGTGAATACAATGATATTTATATTTATTATTATCTCTATTCAATCAGAGAAAATAAGGGATCGTTATCACTTATTGTATGTATACACGAAATTGTAGCAAAAGAGATACCTATGCAGTAAATGTTTACATTTTTGTATGCATTTAGGTTTTTAACGTGCCATCAAGTATAGATAAAACACTAACTACTTGTAAAATCTACATTGAATTAAATAACTTATTTAAATAGATGACCGCAGATAATGAAATCTTTTGATAAAATGTCAATACAGTATGTCTCAAGATCACTAGTGTGTTTCATTCATTTTAAGATACAACAACATCATAATCATCATCGGCATATTTGGTCATTATTTAATATGAAGCGATCCAATTAAGCAAATAGTATTTCCCTAAGTTTATCGTAACTTATAAAGTATCTTTAAAACTGTAACCAAATCTCTATATATAAAAAATGTATCCATATGGTGCTCTAAGTCTTAATGCAACTTTCAATTCAAATATCTGCCAATCAAACCTAGGATGATTACAATTGGATGCCATCCAGTGGATGGGTGGAGCCAAGCCAATAAACACCAGCAGACGCCAACGTGCGTCACCTTTTGAAAAAGCCGGATTGTAAATGGCGAAACATGTCAGGGAAAGGTTGATGTTGTGTTTTCAACCTATCACTTTTTAAAGTTAGCAAACCGAATAGACATAATTATAATGAATATTTTTATAATATAAAATAAGCTCTTAAGTTGGGACTGAGGGTTTACTCCTAAAAAACCTTGTGTTAATATCTATACAATTATTAATCACTCAGTATACTGGCATTTTATATCCTTATAGGTGGTGATATCAAATCCGGACGGTTAATAATTCAAACTGTCTCCTTATTGTTATTCAATTTTATAAACAAAAATCTATACGAACTCAAAGCCGGCTATGTCATAATACAGCTGAAGGTAGCTTAACATCGCATACCTTATTTGAACAACCGGAGCCACAAGTAGATATATTGTTTAACGGCTATCTCTCATAACAAACAAACCGGCCGTATGTATATGTGAATCTAATAACTACATTCTGATTCACATAGTATCTATACAATTTTGGAGAGTTATAACAACCTCCAAAACCACGTACTAACTCTTAATAACCAATCTAGTTGATACAAGAATAACGTATTAGCTTACAAGTGTCAATCTCTTTTTCTACAAGCAGTCCTAAACAAATTTTAAACGATATTGCCTATAACAGTTGGATATAAACCACAGGCATTATTAACCGCATAATAATCTGACTGCCTTCCTATACTTGCAAGTGCTTAAATTATAAGTTTATAAAATCTACTAGCTTGTAATAATTACAAAGAATATTGCGTTAAAGAGACAGTGTATATATTAACACAGCTTTTTAATAATAGTAGCCAAAATACACTATTTCTGTACACCAATATTTACAACATCAGAGAGTTCCTAACAACCATATAGATAATTTCGATATAGAAATAAAGTGTATTCACCAACACTGCTTTTGCACCAATAAATATACAATAATAACACAGCATATTAAGTGCTACTATTTTAACATCAAATTACTTATTACTACTCAAGTGCTGATCTAAGAGATAACTGTTGAGTTAATCATGGTACTTTATATATAATAAGACTAATACACCTCCCAAAATTCACCCAATTCAAGAGACAGTACTAGAAGCTAATACTAGCAAAAACCCACCATATTAAAGGAGACAGTATATGTACTAATACATCCTTTACACAAATAAGTATATACTAATATCACACTATATTAACTTTGTACTGATACAATATACAATGGTAGAGTGAATCTTGGTACTTTAAATACAATAGGACTATTAGTCTAATAACACACATCAAGAAATTCACCCCTTTAAAGGGATAGTACCAGTAATTAAGACTCGTCAAAATCTACTTTATTAAATATAGTATGTGATTAAAAATTCTCCCATCTGGATCTTAAGGATATCTAGGTATGCACAGGACATTTATGAAATAATACTATTTTTAATCACAAATTAATGCTACCTGAGCCTTACACTCAAGTGAAGTAAAGTCAAAATAATTCAGATTCTCTATTTTTGAGGAATATGTATTTAATTCAATCCCACAGTCCCTCTCAGTGCTATGTCCTATTTCAGTTTGTGTTTTTAATTTGTATGTGTGGTATTTTTAAAGTGTTGAAATAAAAGTTAGATTTTAAGCCAATTTTTTGCTCTACCCCTATCCCATACCAATCGGAGGTTTCAACCATATTATGGGGAAAGCAAGTGCTAAATAAATGCATTCTGTACCAAGTCAAAATTCTCAAGTTTTGACCTTAGTTTCTCAAATCTTTGACATATGCATAAGCACTCTAGCCTGTATTCACAAGTCTACTGACAGTAGATACCTATTGGCATTCCCCTTATATTCGTGTAGTGCGGTTGCAACCCCCCGTTTTCTGAACTAGTTTATTATTATTAACCCCTAATCTGCCGTCCCTAACATCGCCGCCACTATATTTAAGTTATTAACCCCTAAATCTAAGTCTAACCCTAACCCTCCTAACTTAAATATAATTAAAAGAAATCTAAATAAATATTCCTATCATTAAATAAATTATTCCTATGTAAAACTAAATACTTACCTATAAAATAAACCCTAAACTAGCTACAACATAACTAATAGTTACATTGTATCTAGCTTAGGGATTATTTTTATTTTACAGACAAGTTTGTATTTATTTTAACTAGGTATAATAGTTAAATAGTTATTAACTATTTAATAAACTACCTAGCTAAAATAAAGACAAATTTACCTGTAAAATAAAACCTAACCTAAGTTACACTAACACCTAACACTACACTATAATTAAATTAATTCCCTAAATTAAATACAATTAAATAAAATTAGCTAAAGTACAAAAAACAAACAAACACTAAATTACAGAAAATAATAAACAAATTACAAGATTTTTAAACTAATTACACCTAATCTAATCCCCCTAACAAAATAAAAAAGCCCCCCAAAATAAAAAAGCCCTACCCTACACTAAATTACAAATAGCCCTTAAAAGGGCCTTTTGCGGGGCATTGCCCCAAAGTAATCAGCTCTTTTACCTGTAAAAAAAATTACAAATGATTAACTGGAAATCGTCGGTGTAGGAGATGATGTTGAGGTTGTGTTGTCGGACGATGGCGGCGAGGGGGGCCATGTAGATGCTGAAGAGGGTGGGGCTAAGAGAAAAGCCTTGGGGTATGCCGCAGCTGATTACTGTGGGTTTGGAGGAGAAAGGTGGGAGTCTGACTTTCTGGGTTCTGCCGCTGAGGAAGGAGGTGATCCTTTCCAGGGCCTTATTGCGGATGCCAGCATCGTGTAGGCGCATCAGGAGGGTGCTGTGGGCTACAGTGTCGAATGCGGCTGAGAGGTCTAGAAGAATGAGCGCAGCAGTCTCTCCTTGGTTTGAGCAGGGTGCGGATGTCATCTGTGGCAGCGAGGAGGGCGGTCTCGGTGCTGTGATTGCTCCTGAAACTGCATTGGGAGGGGTCCAATATGTGGTTGGTCTCAATGTGGTCAACAAGTTGTGCGTTGATAGCCTTCTTGATTACTTTGGCTGGAAAGGGGAGAAGAGAGATGGGGCGGTAGTTTTTAGGATCTATGGGGTCATCTGTGGGTTTCTTCAGCAGGGGTTTCAGCTCTGCATGCTTCCAGTCTTCTGGGAAGGTGCCAGTTTTGATGGAGCAGTTTATGGTGAGGCAGAGTTCGTGGGCGATGGTAAAACCCGCTTTGTTGAATATGTGGTGCGGGCATGGGTCTGAGGGTCCTCCGGAGTGGATAGATTTCATGATTCTGAGTGTGTCCTCCGTGGTTAGGGGGCTCCAGGTAGTGCGTAGAAGGTGGGGGGTGGTGGGTTTGGGTGAGGTGGTGGTGGGTGGGTCGGCGGTGAGTGGTGAGTTCTGGAGCTCAAGGCTGTCGTAGATGTTGATGATCTTGCGGTGGAAGTAAGTAGCGATGTTGTTGCAGAGGTCCTGGGAGGGTGGGATGTCATTAGTATCACTGTTGGGTTTGGAGAATGCCTTGATGACTGTGAACAGCTCTTTGATGTTGTGGGTTTTGGCATGGATTCTGTCTAGGATAGCGGTTTTCTTTGTGGTTTTGACGAGGTGGTGGTGGGTGGTGACGGCTTCTTTTTAGGTGGATTTGTCCGAGGGGGACTTGCTGGATCTCCATATTCTCTCTAATCGTCTGCAGTGGTGTTTGGAGTCCTGGAGGGTGGGGGTGAACCAGCTGGCCTTGTTGGTGGGCTGGCGGCAGGATGGTTTCTTGAGGGGGGCGAGGGTATTTGCGCAGTCTGTGATCCAGCGATGTAGGTGGCGGGCGGAGGAGTTGGCGTCAGTGGAGGTCACTGGGGGGGACTTGATCAGGGTGGAGTGCAGTTGTTCTTGGGTGATGTTGTTCCAGTTTCTGCGGGGCGGGTGGTGATCCCGGAGGTGCGTGGTGGGTTTGTTGAAGGAGAAGTGTATACAGTGATGGTCAGTCCAGTGGAGTTTGGTTATGTGGTTGACTGAGATGTGGTTGCCTACGGAGAATATTGGGTCGAGGGTGTGTCTGGCTATGTGAGTTGGGGCATTTACAAGTTGCTTCAGTCCAATGGTTCCAAGGTTTTCCGGGAGGTTAGTGGTGTTGTGGTCATTGGGGTTGTCTAGATGGAAGTTGAGGTCACTGAGTAGGATGTAGTCTTTTAAAGGGAGGGTGTGGGGTGCAAGGTGGTCGGTGATGGAGTCACAGAAGGCAGGACGCGGTCCTGGAGGTCTGTAGATGAGGGTGCCATGGAGTGTGGTGTTGTGGTTAACCTTGATTTTGAAGTGTAGATGTTCTCAGTCTGGTGAGTGATCATCGGAGGTGGTTGTGACTTGGATGGAGTGTTTGTGGATGATGGCAATGCCTCCTCCAGGTCGGTTGCTGCGGTCTTTGTGGGTGATTTTATAGCCATCGGGGATGGCGTTGGCGATGTCCGGCGCTGATGTGGGGTTGAGCCAGGTTTCGGTGAGGAAGGCGATGTCTGGGGAAGTGGAGTCGAGTAGGTTCCAGATTTCGATGGTGTGCTTGTGGATGGAGCGGGTGTTGAGGAGGATGCAGTTGAGGTTCTCCCGGCTATTTGAGTTTGGGATGTTTGGTAGGTTTGTGGTCGGGAGGGCGATGAAAGAGCAGTTGCGGCAGATGAATGGTCCTTTGGTGTTCGTCGGGGATGCGAGGTGGCATGCTGTTGATTTACCAATGTTGAGAGAGCAAAGGGTTCTGGTGTTATAGCGGTGGAGGGTGCGGAGGTCATGGTTCGTGGTGATGGGTGCGGTCCAGGCACAGACGGGTGCTGACAGGCTTACCTTTGGTGCACCTTTGGTGCTGCGCAGTCGCACAGCTACTGCAAGTATATAGAGCTGGGAGGGGGGGAAGGGTTGGAGCAGGAAGTCAGAAGAATACAGGAGGGCAGGGAGTCTCAGAAGGGACTAAGCAGAATAGCAGAGAATGCAAGTATATAGAGCTGGGAGGGGGAAGGGTTGGAGCAGGAAGTCAGGAAAATACAGGAGGGCAGGGAGTCTCAGAAGGGACTGAGCAGAATAGCAGAGAATGCAAGTATATAGAGCTGGGAGGGGGAAGGGTTTGAGCAGGAAGTCAGAACAATACAGGAGGGCAGGGAGTCTCAGAAGGGACTGAGCAGAATAGGAGAGAATGCAAGTATATAGAGCTGGGAGGGGGGAAGGGTTGGAGCAGGAAGTCAGAAGAATACAGGAGGACAGGGAGTCTCAGAAGGGACTCCCTCACTTGTTCACTGCTATAGACTGCACATACTGGTTTCACCTTTTAAAGGTACATACTTCAATTTGACACACATGTGATACTAACAACTTTCTGTCTATACTGGTTAATTATATAAATTCAATTATATGTCAAACAGGCTCATTCTAATAATAACATGATAATAGTCAAAAAAATAAAGCCTGAATTGCAACAACATATGCGTTAACGCTAAGAGGTAAAAGAAATCATGCAAAAATATACAAATTAAATAAACAGGTTAACATCCGTCTCCATATTTATTCCTAGAGGGTGTCTAGTGCACAGAGTAAATATCCACTGCGCTTCCTTATAGCTCAATTTATACTCTGTCACCTCCCCTCGTGTCTAGGGATATAGTCCATTGCTTGGAAGGATGCCAGAGATAAATCTGCTGCAAGCATGTTTTTAAAATGCTTAGCTACTGGAGTGAAGACATCAGGGTTGTCAATATCCCTGATGTGTTCAAGTGCTCTATCTCTAAGCATTCTCTTAGTTTTCCCCACATATTGAATCTGGCACCCCCTGCAGGTCAGGAGATAAATTACATATTTTGAATTGCAATTTAAATTATGCCTGATTTGAAAGTTTATATTGGAAACTGAAGAACTGAAAGACTCACCCTCTGTGACATAATTACATGTCTTGCAAATCTTAGATTTACACTTATAAAAACCTATTCTGTGTGGCAACCAGGTACGTATATTATGCTCAGGTAATTGAGAAGGATCCACCATGTTACCTATGGTTTTTGCTTTCTTTGCCACAAACTTGCAACCAGTGTTCGCCACCTTCTCTAGGGTAGGATCAGTAGTGATGATGGGTAGGCATTCCCTAATTAGGCTACAGATTTTATGAAATTCAAGGCTATAGGGAGTGCTAACAATTAACTTATCCCCACAGTCAACACGTCTTGATAGGGCCGTGTCATTACGTTTATACCCCAGAAGGTTGTTGTGTGGAATATGGTCAACTTGTTCCCTGGTAGACTGCAGTAAATTAGTAGGATAGCCACGCCCAGATAATCTACTATCCAAGATATCAATTTGTTCTCTATAGGCAACATCATTAGAACATATCCTTTTGAATGGCATGACATAATTCAAAATGGTGTTACCACCTGGGGGCTTCCTATATAAACAGGTGTCAATAGTGTGTGCAGATATTCGTGCTTTAGGCTCAATGTCTAGAAATTTAATCTGAGATAGATGTTGTTCAAAAGTAAATTTCAAATTTGTTTCATTCCTGTTGATATATTCAATAAAACTAACAACACTGTTCTCATCTCCATTCCACACCAGCAGTAGATCATCTATATAATGGCCAAAGTAAATGACGTTAAATTTTAAAGGATTGTTACCTCCATAGACGTGGAACAGCTCCCACCATCCCATAAAGAGATTGGCATAGGAGGGGGCAAACTTTCCCCCATAGCCGTTCCACATCTATGGCGGTAACAACAACCCTCAAACATAAAAAAATTATGCGTAAGTAAAAATTTGATGGTCATGATAAGAAATTGTTTCACATCATCTGAATAATTTGAATGATTGTCTAAAAGGAAAGAAACTGCATCCAATCCCTGCTGGTGTGGAATGGAGGTATAGAGGCACACCACATCTATGGTAACAAATTGATACGTCTGCTCCAAACGATATCCTGTACAGTTCTTAGCACTTGCGTGGAATCCCTAACACAGCTCATAAGATTGCTAACTAGGGGCTGCAAAAAGGAGTCAACTAATTCAGAGAGGGGCTCCATAAGGGAGCCTACCCTTGATATGATAGGGCGTTCAGGTGGCTTTGATGCATATTTGTGCAGCATGGGCAGAAAGTAGAAAATAGGAGTTAAGGGAGTTTTTGGAAACAATGAGTTAATTATCGAAGGAGAAATAACACCTTTCTGTTGTCCAAAAATAAGTATATCCTCTAAAAGAGGTTTATAGGCAATGGTGGGGTTAAAGGTTAATCTTTTATAGACTTCTATATCATTTAGTTGTCTATATGATTCATGCACATAATACTCCCTATCCATAATAAACACATTACCTCCCTTGTCCGACTCTTTGATTACCAATGCGGAATTTGACATTGAACTAGTGTAAGATTATGTTTAAAAAAAGTCTTTCTTTTTATTGCTAGAGGAAATTTCCTCAGATAAAGCAATAAGTTTCTTCTCAACCGTACGCTGGAAAACGTCAATATTTTTACTTCTACTCTGTAACATTCTGGGTATAAAGGGGAGTTTAAATGTACCCTCCAGTTGTTGAATATTCTCATTACAGAGAGCGTTCATATCTAATACCAGACATTGTTCATCGAAAGTGAGACAATCCTTATTAGTCTGTTGGCTATTGGAGGAACACTCACTATCAGCCTGCTCGGGACTATCCACACTACCAGAAAAATGTTTCTTGAGAGTGAGTTTCCTCAAACTTGTTTTCATTGTGGATAGTGCCAAAAATGCTAAAATGGGAGGTAGGGGAGAAGCCAAGACCTAAGCTTAGAAACTCTATCTCTGTATTGGTCAAGTTTACCTTGGAGAGATTAACAACATTTTTTAAATATACTTCCTTGTCTGTGTCCTCGTTTGATACCTGTGTTGTGTATTTGTATTTACAACTTCCTCTTTGGCCCTTCTTGTTTTTTTCTTTTGGGTTTTGCCCCCATGCGCCACTCGTTTTTTTAACTCTGTATTATTGCAACCTGGGTTGTCAAGTAATGATATACTTGATAAACCTTATCAAAATCATAGTCTCTCTTATGTCTGAGACTGCCAATAACTTTGTCCTGCGGGACTTAGAGGCTACGTTACATTCATATGACAAGAAGGTAGAGGATATCTTGGAAGATAATGAAAACACTCTTGATGGTTTATTTTTCCAAATTGACTAACTGAGATGCAAAGATATTAAACTTGATCTTGACATTAAGACATTCCTATTATACAAGAAACAAATGAGAATACCTAGGGGATTGAGGATTAGAAATTTTCCCTCCTTTGTAGTGACTGACATGGAGTTCATCAGCAAATGGAATAACATATCGAACACCTGCTCATTTGCTTTAATGGACTTGCTGATAGAATTTAAGAAACAACAGAGATTGGATTTAGTAACAGATTAAACTGGTTCAAAAGGACTTGCTTACTTTCCAAACTGATATTAATTTTAAGCCATATGACAACAAGTTTGAAGAAAATATTGGCAAATTTACAAAGGAACTATGGGATCTTAAAAAGCAAAAGTTGTCAAGAGATGAGAGACTATGATTTGATAAGGTTTATAAGTGGAATAACTTCAGACAGGGGTTTCAACATCATAGTCGTAGATTTCACAAGTTTAATCAAAGTAAAGATATTACAAAAAACAACAAGAAGGTACACTTTGTAAAAACTGAGTATGATGTTGAGACCTCTGATCCTGACTCCAATGAGGATGTGGTTATACCTAGAAGTATATCAGTACATGACAACCCAGGTAGCAATAATACAGAGTCAAAAAACGAGTGTCGCATGGGGGCAAAACCCAAAAGAAAAAAACAAGAAAGGGCAGGAGGGGAGGTGGTAAACACAAATACACAAAACAGGTATCAAACGAGGACACAGACAAGGAATTATCTTTAAAAAATGTTGTTAATCTCTCCAAGGTAAACTTGACCAAAACAGAGATAGAGGTTCTAAGCTTAGATCTTGGCTTCTCCCCTACCTCCCATTTCAGCTTTTTTGGCACTATCCACAATGTAAATAAGTTTCACTCTCAAGAAACATTTATCTGGTAGTGTGGATAGTCCCGAGCATGCTGATAGTGAGTGTACCTCCAATAGCCAACAGACAAATAAGGATTGTCTCACTTTTGACAAACAATATCTGGTATTAGATATGACCGCTCTCTGTAATGAGAATATTCAACAACTGGAGGGTACATTTAAACCCCCCTTTATACCTAGCATTTAAAAAAGTGAATTTTACCCAGTATAGTGTAGAAGTAAAAATATTGATGTTTTCCAGCGTACGGTTGAGAATAAACTTATTGCCTTGTCTGAGGAAATTTCCTCTAGCAATAAAAAGAAAGACTTATTTAAACATAATCATACACTGGTATAACATCAAGCATTAAAATCTACAAGGGAGGTAATGTGGTTATTATGGATAGAGAGTATTATGTGCATGAATCATATAGAAGTTTATAAAAGATTAACCTTTAACCCCACCATTGCCTATAAACCTCTTTTGGAGGATATACTTATTTTTGGACAACAAAAAGGTGTTATTTCTCCTTCGATAATTAACTCATTGCTTCGAAAACTCCTTTAACTCCTATTTTCTACTTTCTGCCCAAGTTGCACAAATATGCATCAAAGCCACCTGGACGCCCTATTATATCAGGGGTAAGCTCCCTTTTGGATCCCCTCTCTGAATTAGTTGACTCCTTTTTGCAGCCCCTGGTTAGCAATCTTATGAGCTTTGTTAGGGATGCCACCCAAGTGCTGAGAACTGTACAGGATATTTTTTGGGAACAGATGTATCGATTTGTTACCATAGATATGGTGTGCCTCTATACCTCCATTCCACACCAGCAGGGATTGGATGCAGATTCTTTCCTTTTAGACACTCATTCAAATTATTCAGATGATGTGAAACAATTTCTTATCATGGCCATAAAATTTTTACTTACGCATATTTTATGTTTGAGGGTAGCTGTTACCTCCATAGACATGGAACAGCTATGGGGGCAAAATTTGCCCCCTCCTATGCCAATTTCTTTATGGGATGGTGGGAGCTGTTCCACATCTATGGAGGTAACAATTCTTTAAAAAATAACATAATTTACTTTGGCCGTTATATAGATGATCTACTGCTGGTGTGGAATGGAGATGAGAACAGTGTTGAGAGTTTTGTTGAATATATCTACAGGAATTAAATAAATTTGAAATTTACTTTTGAACAGCATCCATCTCAGATTAAATTGTTTATATACTATATACTTATAACTATTGTTTATATAGGAAGCCCACAGGTGGTAACACCATTTTGAATTATAAGTTATGCCATCCAAGACATGTTCTCAAGGCTATACCAAAGGGTCAATATATAAGAACAAAAATGATATGTTCTAATGATGTTGCCTATAGAGAACAAATTGATATATTGGATAGTAGATTATCTGAGCATGGCTATCCTACTAATTTACTACAGTCCACCAGGGAACAAGTTGACCATATTCCATACAACACCCTTCTGGAGTATAAACGTAATGACATGGCCCTATCAAGACGTGTTGACTGTGGGGATAAGTTAATTTTTAGCACTCCCTATAGCCTTGAATTTCATAAAATCTGTAGCCTAATTAGGGAATGCCTACCCATCCTCACTATCCTAGAGAAGGTGGCGAACACTGGTTGCAAGTTTGTGGCAAACACAACAAAAACCATAGGTAACATGGTCAAAAGTTTGTGATAGATATCAATAGGGATATCTCCCCTCAACTCACGCAAGTCAGTGGTGTTCAGGATCCGTGCAGCATCGTCATCAGTGAACATGAACGTGTCAGTGTTCACTTGATCATCATCTATCCGATGTGTATTAACTCCTGGGGGGGAGTAACTGATCGCACCAGCTTCCATAGAAAAAGTAAGGAAAAAAAATATGGAAAAAAGGCTGCTAAAAACAACAACAGCTCAAGAAAGTTTTGAGACTGAAGCAGAAATATTCTGTCACAGTGAACAGAGCTCACACTGCTGTGTGTCTTTGGAAAACAGCTTCTATGTATTACATAAAAGAAATGCAAAAAAATAATAGTCAAAAAAATATAATGTAATAAATGCTTGGGTGCAATTTCCAAAAAATATATAAAGCAAAGTCCTATGTAGGAATGCACACCATATATTTAGTAGCAGCTGCCAGGGTGCAATGTCAAAACAGTATGTACTATGCAAAAAAGGCAGCACTCACTGGTCATTAGTAAGTACAATTTAGCTTTTAATAATACAAAAAGTTAAAATCTTGGGAAAAACATGACGTTTCGATGCCTAACTGGCATCTTTTTCAAATGTCCCAAAAGGTAAATCCAAAGTGGTCACACCAGCTATGTGGTATTCCCCATGAGAGCATAAAACTACTGGCTAAACGTGTTATATTTATACAAGTCATAGCTGACATTGAGGCTGTGTTCAGCTGTGGATAATCACTTGCAAATCTGATCAGCTGGTTCCGTTCCCACCCACAAGCTTTATACTTCATTGTGCTGTTAGTTGAGCAACTGCATGGCTAATTTGCATATGTGGGAGTGATCTGCATTGGAGTAGTGTCCAATGATCTTGCGATGTTTTCAGGTGTCATCATACACGCCCACTTGTCTCTGCTGTGAGAGAAACTTCCCCAAACAAAGGAATATTAGCCTGGGACTTATGAACTGCTTCTGGCACAACAATGCTGTTTGTTTCACACAGGTTGGTGAGGGTTCACCTTTTTCAATTAACGTAGAAGCTGCATGTTCACCTTGGCGCATGATGTACTAAAAATTGTACTGGGGTGTAATACACATTCAAAAGTTGTAGTGAGGAGATCAAATGTCCCACCTATAGCGGGTACACCCTCGCATTTATTCATACAGGGAGTGCAAAATTATTAGGCAAATGAGTATTTTGACCACATCCTCTTTATGCATGTTGTCTTACTCAAAGCTGTATAGGCTCGAAAGCCTACTACCAATTAAGCATATTAGGTGATGTGCATCTCTGTAATGAGAAGGGGTGTGGTCTAATGACATCAACACCCTATATCAGGTGTGCATAATTATTAGGCAACTTCCTTTCCTTTGGCAAAATGGGTCAAAAGAAGGACTTGACAGGCTCAGAAAACTCAAAAATAGTGAGATATCTTGCAGAAAGCTTCTGAAGCGTGATCATCGAACAATCAAGCGTTTCATTCAAAATAGTCAACAGGGTCACAAGAAGCGTGTGGAAAAACCAAGGCACAAAATAACTGCCCATGAACTGAGAAAAGTCAAGCGTGCAGCTGCCAAGATGCCACTTGCCACCAGTTTGGCCATATTTCAGAGCTGCAACATCACTGGAGTGCCCAAAGGCACAAGGTGTGCAATACTCAGAGACATGGCCAAGGTAAGAAAGGCTGAAAGATGACCACCACTGAACAAGACACACAAGCTGAAACGTCAAGACTGGGCCAAGAAATATCTCAAGACTGATTTTTCTAAGGTTTTATGGACTGATGAAATGAGAGTGAGTCTTGATGGGCCAGATATATGGGCCCGTGGCTGGATTGGTAAAGGGCAGAGAGCTCCAGTCCGACTCAGACGCCAGCAAGGTGGAGGTGGAGTACTGGTTTGGGGTGGTATCATCAAAGATGAGCTTGTGGGGCCTTTTCGGGTTGAGGATGGAGTCAAGCTCAACTCCCAGTCCTACTGCCAGTTTCTGGAAGACACCTTCTTCAAGCAGTGGTACAGGAAGAAGTCTGCATCCTTCAAGAAAAACATGATTTTCATGCAGGACAATGCTCCATCACACGCGTCCAAGTACTCCACAGCGTGGCTGGCAAGAAAGGGTATAAAAGAAGAAAATCTAATGATATGGCCTCCTTGTTCACCTGATCTGAACCCCATTGAGAACCTGTGGTCCATCATCAAATGTGAGATTTACAAGGAGGGAAAACAGTACACCTCTCTGAACAGTGTCTGGGAGGCTGTGGTTGCTGCTGTACGCAATGTTGATGGTGAACAGATCAAAACACTCACAGAATCCATGGATGGCAGGCTTTTGAGTGTCCTTGCAAAGAAAGGTGGCTATATTGGTCACTGATTTGTTTTTGTTTTGTTTTTGAATGTCAGAAATGTATATTTGTGAATGTTGAGATGTTATATTGGTTTCACTGGTAAAAATAAATAATTGAAATGGGCATATATTTGTTTTTTGTTAAGTTGCCTAATAATTATGCACAGTAATAGTCACCTGCACACACAGATATCCCCCTAAAATAGCTATAACTAAAAACAAGCTAAAAACTACTTCCAAAACTATTCAGCTTTGATATTGAGTTTTTTGGGTTCATTGAGAACATGGTTGTTGTTCAATAATAAAATTAATCCTCAAAAATACAACTTGCCTAATAATTCTGCACTCCCTGTAAAGCAACAGCTAATGCAGGAATATCAGGAAATATCGATGGGGTGTAATACACATTCGATATATTCAAATCATACAACACGAATGCCCCACTTGTAGCGGGTAAATCCCCATTGGTTAATATGAAGCTCCCATGCAAGAATAGCAGAAAATGCTTGATATTTCACACAATCCATCAACATGTGGGGGTGGTGATGTTAAATAAATGACATCTAATAACACATTAGCCAAGTAGCAAAGGAAGAGAAAAAATGTAGAGAAGAAAAAAAATAAAAAAATGAAAAAAAAGTTAAAAACATAGTAGAAGCTGGAACAATGAGCAAATTAAAAAAGTGTCCATTTTGTAATCCAATGATAGAAACATTTAATGCATTTGTATTCATACATTAGTGGATCATTTTTATCCAATGAACGGCCCAAAGTCCAATTTAATGTTTAATTCTTTAGGAGAGACGTTGTCCAACATGTAGATCCATCTGGACTCTAGTCTAAGTAACATATTGTTGCAGTCTCCCCCCCTTTTATATGCAGCGTAGACTGGAGATGCTATGTTTCTGTGTAGCAAAGTGTCGGGCAACTGGGAGATCAGATGTTCTATTCTTCAGTGCCTGCCTCCCTAATTGAGCATCTGTGATTTGCCATTCTATCTTTGAAAGGGGTGGTCTTTTTCCCCACATAGACCAGAGAACAGGGGCAAATTAGGATATATATGACATATGAGCTGTTACAATTCAGACGGTAACTAATGGTATATCTTTTATTCTTGTGTGGATGTTGAAAAGAATCTCTAACTTGCATGGAATTACAGATAACACAATCACCACATTTGTAGCAACCACTTTTTCGAGATTTTAACCACGTATCACCTTGATGGGTACTTTTGGGATCATTTTTTACCAATAGGTCCCTGATACTCCTCGCCCGTCTGTAAACCACTCTTGGAGTGTTAGTTTTCCAGGATGCCAGGCTCTTGTCAGTCTCAAGTAAGTCCCATCTATTGTGAATGGAATCCCTTATGGTCTCATGTGATGGAGAGAATGTGGTGATGAAGTTTAACTTCTCTTCAGTCATGTTTTTTCTTTCTTTATGTTTTAGAAGCGAATCTTGGTTACACCTGTGGAGTTTCTGTCTTGCCATATTAATATCCTTTATGTCATATAGCCTTTCCTCCAATTTCTTACACATAACATCCAATTGTTCACTGCAGATTTCTGGTTCGGAATTATTCCTGATTACTTGCATGAGTTGGGAGGAGATAATGCCTAACTTTTGGTGTCGTGGGTGATAGCTAGATGCCAGCAGCAGCGATGTTTCTGTCAGTGCTCTTAGTGTGTAAAGATGTACCAAATCTAATGTGTTGTTCAGTTCTGACTTTAAAAATATTTAAATCCAAAAAGTGTATTTGTTCATGATCACATTCCATTTTGAACCTAATAGGGCCTTTGATCTGATTCAGGTGTTCTACCCATAGTATCAAATCCTGTTCACTGCCAAGCCAAATAAAAAACAAGTCATCTATGTATCTAGTGTACATCAGGATGTTGGGATGTGTGTAGGGTTGCATAATATGATGCTCATACGAGAGCATAAAGATATTGGCATAGACAGGGGCCATGTTTGAGCCCATGGCTGTCTCTACTATCTGCAAATAAAAATTACTTTCAAAAGAGAAATAATTTTTAGTTAAGCAATGTTCTCTAATGGAACTCTAATGGAGGACCCCTATAGTCTGGGTTCCCGTGGCCATGGATCTAACAGCCTCCAAGCCATCCAAGTGGGGGATGACAGTATAGAGACAAGGATATCCCCATCAGTCAATAAATGAAAAGTTTGTAGTTTACGTATCATCGCAGATGAATCTTGTAAATATGATCTTGAATTAGTAACTAGGGGTTGAAGGTGATGGTCAATGAACATCGCTGGCTCCTTCTCGAGCTGATTTCTTTGGGGCAATGCCCCGCAAAAGGCCCTTTTAAGGGCTATTGGTAGTTTAGTTTAGGCTAGGGTTTATTTTTATTTTGGGGAGGCTTTTTTATTTTGATAGGGCTATTAGATTAGGTGTAATTATTTTAAATATCTTGTAATTTGTTTTTTATTTTGTGTAATTTAGTGTTTGTTTTTTTGTAATTTAGTTAATTGTTTTTAATTTTGGTAATTTATTTAATTGTAGTGTAAGGTTAGGTGTTAGTATAACTTATGTTAGGTTTAATTTTACAGGTAAATTTGTATTTATTTTAGCTAGGTAGTTAGTAAATAGTTAATAATTATTTAGTAACTATTCTACCTCGTTAAAATAAATACAAACTTGTCTTTTTTAAATATGAATTATTTAGTTATTAATAGTAGGTTTTATTTAGATTTATTTGAATTATATTTAAGTTAGGGGGTATTAGGGTTAGACTTAGGTTTAGGGGTTTATACATTTAGAATAGTGGCGGCGACATTGGGGATGGCATATTAGGGGTTAATAATTGCAGGTAGGTGGTGGCGATGTTAGGGGCGGCAGATTAAGGGTTAATAATATTTAACTAATGTTTGTGATGTGGGAGTGCGGCAGTTTGGGGTTTATATGTTTATTATAGTGATGGCGATGTCCGAAGCAGCATATTAGGGGTTAATAAGTGTAAGATTAGGGGTGTTTAGACTCAGGGGTTCATTTTAGGGTGTTAGGTGTAAACATAAATTTAGTTTCCCCATAGAAATCAATGGGGCTGCGTTACGGATCTTTACGCTGCTTTATTGCAGGTGTTAGACTTTTTCTCAGCTAACTCTCCCCATTGATGTCTATGGGGAAATCGTGCACAAGCACGTACAACCAGCTCACCGCTGACTTAAGCAGCGCTGGTATTGGAGTGCGGTATGGAGCACAATTTTGCTCTATGTTCACTTCTTGTCTTTTAACGCCGGGTTTCTGAAAACCTGTAATGCCAGCGCTGTAGGGAAGTGAGCGGTGACAATAACGTGCAAGTTAGCACCGCACCCCTCATAACGCAAAACTTGTAATCTGGCCGATTGTAAATAAAATGTACAATTATAAAAAAAAAATTCCATTTCTGAAAGTCAGCTCAAATAAATGTAGCATGAAAACTGGATTTCAAAGGTCCAGCTATAAAGAACAGTAAGCTTTACATTGGAGTAGATTTATTAAATAAATGTTGAGAGGACATGATTCACTATAATGAATCATGTCCTCTCTACATCGCTAAATGCCGACAGCATACGCTGTTGGCATTTATCATTGCACAAGCATCTCACTAGAAATGCTTGTGCAATGCTACCCCCTGTACAATTGCGGTCAATCGATTCCTAGCAGGGGGGGTGTCAATCAACCTGATCATATACGATCGGGCAGATTACTGTCCGCCCCCTCAGAGGCGGCGGACGAGTGAAGGAGCATTGGTCTTACGACCGCTGCTTCTTAACTCCTGTTTCCGGCGAGCCTGAAGGCTTGTGTGGAAACAGCTACATTCAGCACCATACGGGGCATGATAAATCGGCCACTAGGTCCGCATTTATCATTTCTCAAGCATTTCTAGTGAAATGTTTGTGCAATGCTGCCATCTGCTCGGTGTCAATCATCCTGATTGGATTGGATCGGGATGATTTCATTCCACCACCTAAAAAGTGGCGGAAAGGTTAAGGAGCAGCGGTCTAATGACTGCTGTTTCTTAACTTCCGTTTCACATGAGACTAAAATCAATGATGGGCCTCCAAAGCAGAATCTGCTGCTTCATAAATAGAGCCCATTGTATCAAATGTTATGTCCCAAATTATTTTATCACAGTTTATCTAGGTTTGGTTTCGTATAGACTGTCTGCCAAATCATAAAAAATTTTAACAGATGATTTATCTATGTCTGGTGGAGAGAGTTGTTTAATCACATGATGTATTGATTTATATTCTGAAATTGTAGTTCAATTTGTTTTTCTTTTTTAGCATATGGCATCAATTTCTACAAATGTTAAATGAGGTTATTCTTTATTTTTTAAACAAAATAATATGGTGGTGTTTTGTATATGGTTTACAATTATTTCAAAATGCTGCAAGTTTTCCAAGCCACCAACTCTAGAAATACTACACTAGAGACTTAATAGGTTAGGTTATGCTACAGAAATCTATGCTTTGTAATTAGCTTTCAGTTTTCTGTTAGCTGTACGTTTTATGTTATGCTGGGCACTAGCACTATGGAAATAAATTAACTGCAATACAATTATATGTTTATGCTGAATTTTAATTTGTGAACTTCTTGTGTCAGGGAAGGATTCATTATTTATATGCTGTCATCAGCAGAACTGCTGCTGGTCTGCATGGTTCAGTCCATATTGCTTTTTATGTTGGTTTGTCCAATCTAAATAATGTCAATGTTTGAGAATAATTGTGATAGTATATTAAGAAATACCTGCATGATGTGTTGCCATCTTCACTGATTGAATATGTATAGTTCAAGTTATATTCTTTTTCAAACAATTTTAGCCATGAACGTTTGCATATTAATGCATTTTATGAAGTGGAGGAGTTTTGCTCAATATAATTTGATTTTGTGTCAGTCAAGTAGTATTGTATTGATTTTATATGTTGCATATGCCAGCAATTATCCCAATTAAGACCCAGATTACAAGTGGAGTGCTAATGTTAGCGCAAGACGTGATAGGCAGTATCACTGGACCCCGCTAAAATGAGTGTGCAACTTGATATTACAAGTCTATGTTAAATCAGCCTTTATAACATCTGTGTGCAATATTTTTTTTTTATTTTTTTTTTTGTTAGATGGTGATATTATGGGGCATATGTATCAAGGTCCGTATGGAGCTTGATGCCCCGTGTTTCTGGCGAGTCAGATTAGCAAGAAACAGCAGTTATGAAGAAGTGGTCACAAATACCGCTGCTCCATAACCTCTCCGCCTGCTCTGAGCAGGCGGACAGACATCACAACAATACAACCCGATCGAGTACGATCGGGTTGATTGACACCCCCTGCTGGCGGCCTATTGGCCGTGAGTCTGCAGGGGGCGGCGTTGCACCAGCAGCTTTTGTGAGCTGCTGGTGCAATGATGAATACGTCGAGCTTATTGATAAAGGCTGAGGCCGAAACACGTAGATTTGCCCCTAGTGTGCACTCCAACAACTCAAGTCTGCATCTAAGACTACCCAGGACTGAATAAGAAAAACCTGCTACCGGTGACTGCTATACACCGAGCACGACAAGATTTGAAGCGGACACTCACCATTCCTGAAGCTCCAGCAAACCTTGAAAAAGGTAAACAGCTCCAGCAACTGTCAAGAAAATTTCTTTGTAACTACCAGTTGATCTGAAACTCCTGCAAACCACTTTAAGGTAAACAGTTTCACTATAGATCAACTACCAGCAACTGAAACTCCAGCAAACCCTGGGAGGGTATATAGTTTCAGCAACAACAGACGCCTACAAAGAGAATTGTTCAAACGGTTCTAAACAACAATACAGAGAACACCCCACTCAACTAGACAACTAGAAACTCCAGCAAACCAATACAAGGTAAACAGTTTCTATAACCAAGTTATACCAACAACTGAAACTCCTGCAAACCAAGTTTAGGTAAACAGTTTCAGCAAATGGAACCAAGTTATACCAACAACTGAAACTCCTGCAAACCCAGTATAGGTAAACAGTTTCAGCATCTTTACCATCAAGTATTTGTTATCCTCATATACAATCTTGATCTACAAGTTTTAAAGAATTTTAGTCAAAATCACAGCGGAATATATTATCTTATTCACATAAAGGCTTGTCTGTTCCAACCAATCAGACACCTTGGAAATTTTTCATGCAAACTGTGAGTAATTACTTTTCCACTTAAAGTCACATCAAAAGATACATGCAAATCATCAGATGAACATTTATTTCCACCTTCCACGATAATTATTTTTACTTTTATTTTTGTTCTTATCAAATGCTTTGAATACTATAGTATGAATGTAATGTCATTTTAACTTTAAGAAATTTTAACTATACTATTTTCCTCAAGGTAATAGAGCTCTTTACCACTAACTTAATCAAGTCAGAATTTATAATCCAGTCAAATGTTGTGTTTTTTTTTGCAACAATGAAATATTCTGTTTTTTAACCTCTTGTAGTCATACCTTCATTATTTTTCACCTCTTTGTTCACCCATTTCATAGTGCATTATATATATTGCAGAAAAATCAAAAATTAATACGAGAAACTCATCTATAGGTCACGATTACACACATATATATGTATTGAAATACACACAGCTCCCCTCACCTGTTTTTTACCCCATCGATCCCTCACAGTTGTTTGAAGGAACAAATGTATATTAGGGTTGAGCTGTCTCAATCCAATAGGTGCAGTCACTCTTAATTGTTTTTCACTATCAAGCATTTCACCAGAAATGCATTTGCAATGTTAAATGCAGACAGCTACAACGGATCATGTCCGCCCGACAGTTAATAAGTCTACCCCCATGTATGCAACTACACCTCTAAATTCTTTTCTGTGGCCAACAATTTAGAGGTACACACATACCTACAAACATACAGTATATATATATATATATATATATATATATATATATACACACATACATATATATATATATATACATATGTGTATATACACATAGTAACACAAATATATATGAATACAAGCATATACATACAGGGAGTGCAGAATTATTAGGCAAATGAGTATTTTGACCACATCATCCTCTTTATGCATGTTGTCTTACTCCAAGCTGTATAGGCTTGAAAGCCTACTACCAATTAAGCATATTAGGTGATGTGCATCTCTGTAATGAGAAGGGGTGTGGTCTTATGACATCAACACCCTATATCAGGTGTGCATAATTATTAGGCAACTTCCTTTCCTTTGGCAAAATGGGTCAAAAGAAGGACTTGACAGGCTCAGAAAAGTCAAAAATAGTGAGATATCTTGCAGAGGGATGCAGCACTCTTAAAATTGCAAAGCTTCTGAAGCGTGATCATCGAACAATCAAGCGTTTCATTCAAAATAGTCAACAGGGTCGCAAGAAGCGTGTGGAAAAACCAAGGCGAAAAATAATTGCCCATGAACTGAGAAAAGTCAAGCGTGCAGCTGCCAAGATGCCACTTGCCACCAGTTTGGCCATATTTCAGAGCTGCAACATCACTGGAGTGCCCAAAAGCACAAGGTGTGCAATACTCAGAGACATGGCCAAGGTAAGAAAGGCTGAAAGACGACCACCACTGAACAAGACACACAAGCTGAAACGTAAAGACTGGGCCAAGAAATATCTCAAGACTGATTTTTCTAAGGTTTTATGGACTGATGAAATGAGAGTGAGTCTTGATGGGCCAGATGGATGGGCCCGTGGCTGGATTGGTAAAGGGCAGAGAGCTCCAGTCCGACTCAGACGCCAGCAAGGTGGAGGTGGAGTACTGGTTTGGGCTGGTATCATCAAAGATGAGCTTGTGGGGCCTTTTCGGGTTGAGGATGGAGTCAAGCTCAACTCCCAGTCCTACTGCCAGTTTCTGGAAGACACCTTCTTCAAGCAGTGGTACAGGAAGAAGTCTGCATCCTTCAAGAAAAACATGATTTTCATGCAGGACAATGCTCCATCACACGCGTCCAAGTACTCCACAGCGTGGCTGGCAAGAAAGGGTATAAAAGAAGAAAATCTAATGACATGGCCTCCTTGTTCACCTGATCTGAACCCCATTGAGAACCTGTGGTCCATCATCAAATGTGAGATTTCCAAGGAGGGAAAACAGTACACCTCTCTGAACAGTGTCTGGGAGGCTGTGGTTGCTGCTGCACGCAATGTTGATGGTGAACAGATCAAAACACTGACAGAATCCATGGATGGCAGGCTTTTGAGTGTCCTTGCAAAGAAAGGTGGCTATATTGGTCACTGATTTGTTTTTGTTTTGTTTTTGAATGTCAGAAATGTATATTTGTGAATGTTGAGATGTTATATTGGTTTCACTGGTAAAAATAAATAATTGAAATGAGTATATATTTGTTTTTTGTTAAGTTGCCTAATAATTATGCACAGTAATAGCCACCTGCACACACAGATATCCCCCTAAAATAGCTATAACTAAAAACAAACTAAAAACTACTTCCAAAACTATTCAGCTTTGATATTAATGAGTTTTTTGGGTTCATTGAGAACATGGTTGTTGTTCAATAATAAAATTAATCCTCAAAAATACAACTTGCCTAATAATTCTGCACTCCCTGTATATATTTACTGGGAACACACAGTTCCCGTTGACTGCAATGTAAATGCTGGGTTTTTTTCTAGCACCCAGACCCACTCCCTTTAGACCTCAAAAACTGCTTTTTGTAGTTATTTTATTAAAAAATAAAGATGCTACTTGCTTTTGGGTGCATTTTGTGAACATTTATAAAATTAACCAGAGATCTGATCTCTAGTTATTTTATAAGCGATAATTGCTACCGGGAGCTCGCAGTAGCAATAATCAGCCACTTATAATGGCTGGTTATTTATTGTGTGCCCGAAAACGTAAAACTTGCCTATTTGCTGGTGCGTGATAATTTAGCGCTCTACTTGTAATCTAGCGTTAAATGTTTAATTCTGGCTGTGTCTACGCGCAAGCGAAAAAGCTAAATAACGCCCCACTTGTAATCTTGCTCTGTATATGTGTACTATAGAAAAAACACACTGCTCTGTAGTATTTGCAAATGAAAAACAAAGCAAAAAAAAAGCTTTTTTTTATAGCTATTTTATATTTATTAATCAAACTGAAACTGGGTTATTAATCAAAAAAGTTTTATGAAAAGATTATCAATTAGGAATAAGCACAAATCAATTAACATTTTCTAATATTAACTGCATTTCGAAGCAACAATTAAAGCACAAAATGCTAGAATGATTTAATAATAACTCAGTTAGAGCTAATAAAAAATATTATATTAGTCAAGTATCAGAACAAATATATTCCTAATTAGCACTTGAGAACATTTATTAAATTTTTAGTTTTAAATATTTTTATTGAGGTTTGAAATAAGTCATACAAATTTCTTAAAACCAAGTGAAGTAATAGTTACAATACAATATCAAAACGTAATATTTAGAATATAATATAACATGCCATACAAACTTTGAGCCTTTTAGGGAACACAAGGGGCCACTTTTGGACCTCATATTAGACATATAAAAGGTAAAAGGCTCCTTGAAATGTAGGAGACCACTCATGGATCTCACCTGATAGACCTCAGTTTTATAACAGAATGTACATATTCTTTTTCATATGGTGTATTTTCTGTTTGAGTACATGAGATATATAGATTTATTTTCCTATGATATATGTTGCGATAGAAAATAAGAAATGCTGGAGAATTATTCAGTAATGAGATAAAGTGAGCTTGCTAAAAGAGGCCCAAGTCTTTTATGTATGGCTGGGACTTAGGATCGTATTACCATATGTTGCCCAGAAGGAGCAAGTACCTGAGTTGTGTAAAATTACCTTTTTGCTGCAGTACTTAAAATAGAGGACTAAATTCCAATAACCAACCAAACGCATAAATGCACCAGCAAGCAGAGAGGCTAAAGCCATCCCATAGAAGGTTGCCATGACTTCTTTTCATATCAAGAGCAGTTAAGTGAAAATTCTTATACAAAAAATTGATAACCAATGCAATATAGAGGTCTCATAGATCTGTAGGCGAAGCATATACCTCATCTATAATAAAGTGAAAGTCTGATATATTAGACATTGAGTAGACCATGTCAAAAGTATACACAAATGTGATCTGCAGTACTGAAAAAAAAATATAAAACTCAACTGAACAAATCTTAACACTTTAAGCCCACAGGAACAGCGGCATGCTTAACTGCAAATAAGTAGGTATAAACATGCATGGGGAAGTTAACAGTAGTATAAGGTTGCCTATTACAAAGTCAAGAGAGTGAGCTAAATCCTGTGAAATGGAAGTGTGGGACAAGGGGTTATAACTACCTAGTGTTGTATGGTATAGTGCTAACTATGATTCCCACCCCGGCCGCAGGCAGGAAAAAAGGGCACCCCCAAAGAACACCATGCATCTCACAAAGTATATGCCTACTGATGTGTTTAACTCTGCAACAGGTAAAATGCATAATGTCTTATCCAGGATAGCATGAGTCTACAAAGTACTGTCCAACCTGTTGCAGGAGACTGCGGCAAATAACATGCTTCAGTATACAGACTTCCTTATTAGTTGATAGCATTCAAATATAGATAAAACATTAATATGGAAATAAAGGCAAAAAAGTCTGCAAACGATCTTTATATTTAGTCCAGCTACCCAATGTCTATCTAGCGATGCCAAGAGAAACAGACCTTAGGAATATGGTAATGCATAGTACTATTAAACAAACCATGCATCCAATACCAATCAACAAGCGAGGCACCGTTTTCCCTATTCCAGACTTTACGGCTCGCTTGTAATATATATTAGGGTTAAAGCCAATGAAGGTACCGTGAGCCAGCCAGCTGCCATCTTTTCTCCACCATAGTTGCCCGAGGCCGAGTTGCACAAGGAAACCCTGCAAACATGCTTCCAAGCCGCACCGGGTCAGATCCAAACAAGGGTGGTGATGGTTCCAATAAGGTGAGAGAATTTTGAATAAAAGCTCTAGCGGGGAAAACAGCAGATCTGAATGTCCGGTCTTCTTGTGTTAGCGGTGAGACGGAACGGATCACAGGCAAGTGAACAGTCTGCTCCATGAGTTTCTTTACTGTATCAGCCACTTTGTATCAGACTTTTGCCCAAGGAGCCACCACCCACCTTGTGAGACGATATGGGATCTGTTGAGACAGGCTGTTTAAAAACACTGGTACTGGCCTGCTGAATTTCTATGCTTGAAGACGCTGCGAATGTGTAGAGATAGCCTTCTAGTAGCTATTGCATAGCCACAATTATACTCCTAGCGTCCTCCATAGCAAGCCCGCAAAACCACTGTGAAACCAGCTTAGATATAGTTGACAATTTCCTAGGAAAAGCACACAAGGTGCTGCATAACGACAAGGCCAAGAATGCCCTGCCGGGGGTATAGTAGAGGCCAAGATCTTGTAATGGCTCCGGGCGCCGATGCCAACAGCAGTTTTCGGAATTTCAGGCAGAATAATAGTGGCTTCCAATTTGTAGGTCAGCTCCCATAAAATGATACAGGAATCAATCAGTTAAAGAGTGGATTTTTTGAAAGTTGCAATAAAAAGCTTTAGCAGCATGCGGCAGTGCGACTGAACATGGCCGCTGCCCGGAAGTTCCCCCATTTATTAAATTTTTATTTGCAGTAACTTCAGCATTATAAGAAATAAACATGCTATCAATTAACGATATATGAAACACACAAACAATGTCTTTAATAATACAGATAGATTTTACTAATATACTAATCTGCTTCATTTTCTTGGTATCCTTTGTTGAAGCAGCAATGCACTACTGGGAGCTAGCTGAACACATTAGGTGAGCCAATAGCAAGCCATCAATCAGCAGCTCCTGAGTCTACCTAGGTATCCTTTTCAACAAAGGATAAAAAGTAAATAAAACAAATTAGATATTTGAAGTAAATTGGAAAATGGTTTAAAATCACATGCTTTATTTGAATCATTGGGAGGAAAAAAGGATTTTGTGTCTCTTTAAAGTCTTAGAATATCTGGCAGAGAGCAGATAAGGTAATGATAATTGAAAACCATAAGAAAACCATGGAAATGTATCTTTTTTTTCTGCAAAGGAATATTTGAGAGCAATGAGAATAATGTTTAGATAAAGTTTTTGGTAAAACCATTGTCATCTACGTAGACAATTAAGAACTAATTGAGCAGGTCTTGAAACTTATTATCCACATGCTTAGACCAGGGATGGCCAACTGGCATATATGGCTCTCTTTACTAGTTTTTGTGTGCTTCCTGTAGAATGTAGATTTAAGGATTTTTACCATTTTTTCTGTAGCTCCAGGGAAAGGTGGACTTAAAAATTGTGTTTTTGTTGCCACCACTTAAAAAAGACCTCTGGAGGAGAGATCAGAAGAAATAGGGTACCTTAGTACTTTAACTTTGACCCTGTTCAACTGGACTTTTTTTTAATAATTATTTTTTTGTTTAGTATCCATAAATTAACTGATGTCCCTCTAGGCTTCTTAAATGTTGTTCTGCTGTGCTCATGGTTTAGGAAGTTGACCATAGCTGACTTAGACCAAAGAGCATCATTAAAATGCATCCTGTTCTTTGTGATTAGTACTAATTTCCTTTCATCGTTATCTATGGAATGTATAATTTATTATGCCCCTCTAAGATCTAATTTAATAAATATGTAGGTTTCTTGTAGTTTTTCAAATTGTTCAAGCATAGACAGCTGCCAATGATTCTTAAATATCACTTTATTCAAAGTCTAAAGCCCCAATGAACGAAATATCCACAATGTGGGAAAAATATTCAAAAGAGATTCTTCATGAGAACAATAAATCTGGTGACATATTTAAAATGTCTTAAATCTGTGTTTGAAGGCTATCTTGCTGAGAGGTGTTTTACTATACTTCTCATTGGGTGGCAATAATAGCAATATTTTCAAAACATCATGGCCACCTTCATTAGAGGTGTAATATAAATGATTCTTTTACACAGTATTCTATGGCAATACAATTTACACGTGTCAGCAGAAACTCAACACCCTTTGTCACAACACAATAGTGAAGCTAGGACATCAATAATACTCCTATAGGAGCTTGGGGGTTGTGGATAGCTATTATTATTTATCTATTGCCAATGCAATTTCTTAATGTTATAATAATAATATTGCTACCGCATGTAACAAAAGAACACGTTTATTACAGGGCGGTCACAAAATTATAAGTATAACAGTGAAAACTTATTTTCAAAGACTCCTTGAGAAAGCTGAAGGATTCATTTAAATGTTCTGTGGCACATGAAGGCGACCTCACAAGAAGCTGGACTCTTTGTTTTACACAAAAATCTGTAGTGAAGGCTGGGTGAGCTCTAAACCGTACATCCATTTATATTGTCGACTAGTCCTTTTCACCCTTGTGTTTCTGTCATGTATAATGGTCTTTATTCATTTTAATAAATGTTGCATATTTTAAGTTTGTCTACCTGGTCACTACTGGAGTGGGTTGAGATATATTATTTTAATATGTTTCAATACATTTGGATATTTATCTTAAAATATTTTAGTGGATGAACATTGTTGTTTTTGCATTTAATTACGGAGTACATGGACTCCTTGATTCGCATAGCACCTTAATGACATCTCATGAAGACCAGATGACCACGGTATAGAGACCACTTATATATTACAAGCTGTTTGAGAGCAATTCTCAGTGGTGGAGTGGAGGAACACAGCAGTCTGGGATATGAGTTACAGGAGACTGGCAATGCTGAGTATGTCTCCTAAACCTGTTAAAACCACTCATTACTACAAGTTAGCTGGTGGAAGATTGAGGTGAGGTCCACGGAGACCACTCAGAAACTTGGCAGTGATGAGTGTACTACATGTTTTATAGCTCCTGTTTTTTGGTAACCCGGATAAAAGTGTTTCAATACTATATAATAATAGTGACTGTGGTTTTCAAATACAGCCACTTTATTAACCTTGAGGGAGACTTTGGTCTCCTATCTCTTTCTTTTTATTGGGTTTGAGATATACACAAGCTTATTTCCTGAATGCTCAGTGATAAGCTCTATACTACATAAGTAAGGCTAATATCATATGTTGTTCAAGTTATACAGAACTTGACTATATGAATTTCTTTCTTCTCTAAGGTTTACTACACACAAGTTTCTGATAACTGGGACATCTGAAGTTCATTATGGACTATATTCTTTTTTTGCAAATATACTACGTTGCAATATAACTTTATCCCTCTGTTTGGGTTTTTAGCAAGCAGGATTTAGATAAATACAGGAGAAACATCAGACAAGAACAAAGCACTTCCACTAGTCACACAAACAGATGAGTGTCAATAAAGAGGAAACAGTGTCTTAAATAACAGGTAAAGTGCAAAGTAATTTTGTTTCAAAGTGGGTTCCTGGAGTGCAAGCCTTTATCCGAAACAGAAAGTTACATCAAATATGACATGAAAATCCTGATTGTAAAAGTAAACAAGAGTGTTGTAAGGTATATCGGTATGTTAACTACGGTAATAAAAAACCTAAATAGGGTCTTTGTACATATAAGAGATATATACTATATCCATGAAGAAAATCAACAGAAAGTGAAAAAAATAATAATTTATTAATACATAAAATATTAGTAAATACAAATTCATAAAATATATCCGGATCTATTACAGTTCATATAATGCATAGTAAATGAATACAATCAATTAAAATAGAAATACTCTGAACAATAAGTAATAATGCGTGCATAATTGATAAATGGTGCAGACAATAGATTTGTGGTATCAAGGTTTGATCTGTAGATATAATAGTCTATGGCAGTGTAGTAAACAAGATTTCCCAAGCTGGATTAATAACCTTTGTCCTTTTTCCTCCGGGTCAGTGATTATGAAGTGGATAGAAGTTACCTTACGTTGCTATGTTATAGTGATATACCTGTTCCTCCGTGTCAAGTGTGTCAGCTTGTCAGATCTTTAAAGCTGTGTGATCACACCTCTCCTATTTACTTGATTTGTGTGGATGTAGCTATATACACATATAGAGGCCTATTTATTATATATCTGTCGGACCTGATCTGACAGTGCGGATCAGGTCTGACAGACATCGCTGAATGCGGAGAGCAACACGCTCTCCGTATTCAGCATTGCACCAGCAGCTCTTGTGAGCTGCTGGTGCAACGCCACGCCCTGCAGACTCGCAGCCTATTGGCTGCCAGCAGGGGGTGTCAATCAACCCGATCGTACTCAATCAGGTTGAATTTCGTCGATGTGTGTCCGCCTGCTCAGAGCAGGCGGACAGGGTTATGCAGCAGCGGTCTAACATTACAAACCCCCCCCCCCCAAACACACAAAATAAAAAAAAACCTAACTAAAAAAAAAACTAATCTACTGATCGCCCTGAAAAGGGCATTTGTATGGGCATTGACCTTAAAAGGGCATTCAGTTATTTTACTGTCATTAAAATAAAAAAAAGCCCTAATCTAAAAAAACAAAAAAAACACCCCCCCAAAAAACAAAAAACAAATAAAGGGCAGATCAAAGGGCTTCATGAGTTCTTGCTCATACCAGGCCATGTAAATGTTTGCGTAAGTGGGTGCCAAGTTCGAACCCATGGCAGTACCCGCTACCTGTAGGCCTGGTATGAGCAAGAACTCATGAAGCCCTTTGATCATCCTAATGTGAGATACTTAACTCGCTACATTGATGACGTGTTTCTAATGTGGCGAGGTAGTGAGGCTATGTTGCGTGAGTGGGTGTCAGGTTTGAACTCCATGGCAAACCCTATTAGGTTTAAACTTGAGTTTAACCTAAGAAATGTACACTTTTTGGATTTAAATATCTTTAAGGTTGATGCCTGTGGTGAATTGCAGTTTGGCACATCACTATACACGAAACCTACCAACTGCAACTCACTACTAGATGCTAGAAGTTTTCACCCCAGGCATCAAAAGAAGGGTGTCCTCATTTGGGGCGGAGCCAGCAGCCTAGGTGGCTAGACGTGCAAATTTGGAGCTCCTAGGCCTGAATCTAAAAAATGATCTTTATTCTTAGTAAAAATTGACCTAGTGATACATGGGGACACAAGAAGGCGCCAATCGGGTGATAACGCTAAAACCCTGAGATTCAAGGGGGTAAGAAGGATACTGATACTCACAAGCCAAGCGGCACTAAGACGTGCCTAGCAACGCAGGCCGGGACCTCAAAGTCGCCCGGAAGACTCACAAAGGCAGCAGCTGATCCTCGAGCCGGACCGGGTTCCGTAAGGCCAATCAGGAACACTGGAGACTGACACACCTTCCTCTTAGTATGCTGATATTCCGTACACTGGCAGAGGGACAGGTGAATAGCGATAAACAGTATTTGAGACTCCTAATTGCCGAAAACCATATAGCAAAGTCCACTGCTGGAAAGAGGAGGGAGCAAACTCCAGCAAAGTAAATTAAAACAGTTTTTATTAAAATGTTTTAAAAACAAAGCATCAAAGCAACGGGTTTCTCGGCTACACAGAGCCGTTTCATCAGGCTGTTGAAACGGCTCTGTGTAGCCGAGAAACAGGAAGGCGGTATCTGCAGAAGGGAAACAGGAAGGCGCCAATCGGGTGATAACGCTAAAACCCTGAGATACAAGGGGGTAAGAAGGATACTGATACTCACAAGCCAAGCGGCACTAAGACGTGCCTAGCAACGCAGGCCGGGACCTCAAAGTCGCCCGGAAGACTCACAAAGGCAGCAGCTGATCCTCGAGCCAGACCAGGTTCCGTAAGGCCAATCAGGAACACTGGAGACTGACACACCTTCCTCTTAGTATGCCGATATTCCGTACACTGGCAGAGGGACAGGTGAATAGCGATAAACAGTATTTGAGACTCCTAATTGCCGAAAACCATATAGCAAAGTCCACTGCTGGAAAGAGGAGGGAGCAAACTCCAGCAAAGTAAATTAAAACAGTTTTTATTAAAATGTTTTAAAAACAAAGCATCAAAGCAACGGGTTTCTCGGCTACACAGAGCCGTTTCATCAGGCTGTTGAAACGGCTCTGTGTAGCCGAGAAATGCGTTGCTTTGATGCTTTGTTTTTAAAATTTTTTAATAAAAACTGTTTTAATTTACTTTGCTGGAGTTTGCTCCCTCTTCTTTCCAGCAGTAGACTGTGCTATATGGTTTTCGGGAATTAGGAGTCTCAAATACTGTTTATCGCTATTCACCTGTCCCTCTGCCAGTGTACGGAATATCGGCATACTAAGAGGAAGGTGTGTCAGTCTCCAGTGTTCCTGTTTGGCCTTACGGAACCCGGTCCGGCTCGAGGATCACCTGCTGCCTTTGTGAGTCTTCCGGGCGACTTTGAGATCCCGGCCTGCGTTGCTAGGCACGTCTTAGTGCCGCTTGGCTTGTGAGTATCAGTATCCTTCTTACCCCCTTGTATCTCAGGGTTTTAGCGTTATCACCCGATTGGCGCCTTACTGTTTCCCTACTGCAGATTCTTTTACCGTGGACACACGCAACAGAAGAGCGGCCTTCCCATTGGATTACCTGGACAGACCTCCACCTTCACTACCCTGGGCGCACCTCCGTCAAGAACTTTGTTTTCTTTGACTTTATTTTTATACATGGGGACATCTGCTAACTAATCCTTAGCCAAAAGATAACTTGCCTGAGCTAACGCTTCCATATAACTCGACAACTAACAATTTTTATGCAAGGAAGTTAAAAGGGCCTACTCTCTCTGATATCAACCTAAGCCGGATTCTGCGACTTCTTACAACATGGCAGAGAATCCGGAGTCACTATACACCTTGCTCCGGGACCTGGACCGGCAGCTGTCTAGCTGTTTCCTCGATTTATCAGCCACCCTAAAGTCGGAGATGAGGGGACCGTACTACAGTACCCTTTATGGTGAGAAGCTTGGAGCCACGCGGGTGGAACTGCCTTGGGAAAGCCAGTCTGTCACACTTACCCGCTCTCTTCCGTTGGGCTTTGTCGGCGAAGACATAAAAGGTATTTCACTTACCAACTATGACCCGCTGCTAGATGAATACCCCCCAGCTACTTCAAGCTTTCCTACAGTACCGGATTCGGCACCACTGAGTGAGAGAACGAGACAGCCTCCTGGCCCTAAGTTATACCTTACAGTCTGTGAGGAGCGGTGTTTACCGCTTGCCATTCAGGTAGTGATGGGGAAAACAATCGCGCCTCCTGTCTCTCCAGAAGCAGAAGTTTCAGAGCTCGCTCTTACCTCACCCATACTTAAGGGACATATAATAGAAGAGCAGGGAGCAAATCGGAAGGTACTATTAAAAGCTTTCATTCTGGCATCGGAAGCTAATTGAGGCTCACTGCCTTCCTTATGTGCTATCAGCTTGGAATATAGATTGAGAGCAGCTAACAAGGAGTACTCAAAAGACGATTACAGCTCATTGTCCTTTCAATTTTATGTGGGAGATGTTTTATGCTCTACGGATATAAATTATGCTTTCACTCTGCTGCCCTGTGGCATTGGCTAGTAAACGAACCATAGAAAGTTGCCCAAAATACATTTGTGGGTATATTTATGCTGGGACTCCTCTGAGTGACACTAACTATGCTATGACGCCACATATTATGTTTATCATTGGAGACAAGATCCAAGACACCTACCTTTAGCGCGGTAGAGACTTCCCCAGACAAATTCAGAAATCCGGTGTAGGCTAGACTGATGTCTCACTGTAGAATTACATATAGAGACAGCTCCTAACATGAAAGATATAACTGTTATGAGGGTAATGTAGTTTGTCATGGGATCACTAACTTATGCTCGACAAATGTTCCAGCCTTATACAGCTCTTATGGCATTGTCAGTGCAGAACCCTCCGGAACTGTTTCCAAAGGACAATCTTTATTCAAAGTTTAGTCACCAGAACTGTATAGTTTTCCTTCTAATATCACTCACTGCTGAATTACACTAGGGTGCTATTTGTTTTATAGTTACTATCAGATGTTCTCACTTTATTGTTTTCTGTACTCTAAGCACTACTTTATCTTTATATTGCACATCATGAGCTACAGTATGGGAAGGAGGTAGACACTTAGAGTTTTTTCTCATCTCTACTTGTTGTTTGTACTCAGCATTAGATAAGTATGTAGAGATATGAGTGGACCCAGCTAGGCTGCAAAAACATAGCGTTACTATATCAGGAGGTCTACCTATCAAGATTTACTAACATAAACTGTAATATTGTACTATATGCAATAGCCTAACAGATAGAGATACTCAGAAGCATGAATGAGATTTAGGGTAATATAGACCTATTTTCTGTTTGTTCTTCTCTTGTATGGGCAAGATTAGGACATTTGTGCCAACAGCACATACCTCCTAATACTACAAGTGCCTATTGCATCTGTATGACTAAATTGGACTCTGCCTCACGAACCTGGTGATTGCTCTCATGTCTCTTGCAGTACAATTGAAGTTGGCCTAATTTTACTAGTTGTTTTAGCATGTATGTATATGTTTCTAGGCTCCTTCCAGCTGAATGCAAGGGCTTTGATAAGCGTGGTTATGATCTTACTAAAAAAAAGGGTTACTTAGTCCTAACCAAACTAACTCATTGTGACATCTACCTAGCTTAATCAACATATAGTATTCCTATTAGCGCAGCTTGTTAAGTCTATGTATGCACTAAGTTGCCCTTAGGTGCTACGATTTCTGTACATATCCATATTGTTCTCTGGCCTTTGTATCATGTTGGTAACTCATATCTCTCACAAATGAACCATATGGAACTATCCTCCAGATATAATTCTACTAAAGACCATACTGACCTCATCACAATAGCAATCCCTAGCTTGAGTAACATAGTTAATAGGCTATTTAACGTAAGTATAATGGGGAAAATTATTTGTATATAAAATTTAATCACCTAGTATTTCTATGAGGGGGTCTGTTATATTTCACCAATAATATGGAGTTCTGCTATCTGTGCCCCCATATCATATCACATCAACAGTTTACCGATTAGAAGTGAATGTTAAGAATGTTAAGTTATGTTAAGATATATTTCTGTTTACTTGTCCCACCTCAAATGTTGTTTTACTTGACTTATATGACATAGGCTGAAGAGGATTCGTGGCACTTCTTAGGTTCATTTTTTTGTTTTCTCTAAGTAATTCTACTATAGACTGCGCATACAAGCATAAATTTGGGGTCTGCACTTATATGTTTCCTCTGAGGGACAGGTGTTGATGGTACGCCAGTTTATTCTGTCTTATCTTGGGGGTTTAAAGTTATGTTTATCGCCATCACATGTTATTTCTGTGTAATTGAAATCTCTCAACCACGCACGTCTACTGTGTGCTAGAGCACTATTTTCCACCCCTCTGCTGAGCATACTTCTATTGTATTCTAGGTTTAGTAACTTGATGTTTGGGGTTAATTCCTCTTCTATTTTTTATTTTCCATATGAGTTAGATGTTCTATCTATACAAAGTTTGCATATCCTTTCTCATGTTCATATGTGTGTCAAGCTGCCAAATACCATGCGACTCATAGTGTCATTTCATCCCACAGTTAAACAACCTTAGTGATTCTGCCATGTCCCTTAAATTACCTATATATATATGGCTCCGCCCTCCACTCTTTCCCTCATTTGCATAGCGGTGCTAACCCGCTGAATCTCTCTTCCCCTTACTAGGCCCACATGTGGCCATGCAAAAAACAAATTCCCTTGCCACCCCTCATTAGATTTTTCAGGTCCAAAAGTGACCACAAGAACAAAGCAGGGTATCATTTCTATTATATACAAGAAAAATGAGCTTTCATTTTCAGACGCTTGCATTCTATAATCACTACCACAGACTGCCACTTCTTATATATACACAAAGAATTCCTTATGTTAAGTATACTTACCAATGTGACGACAATTACTCTCCTATGTGATAATCATTTACGCCTAACTGGTTTGTATTATCTATATATGTGGTAGTGCTGTTCTCTTTGTTTGACTAGTAAGCATAATTATGTATTTGTACATTGATGCATATTAAGTTACTATTGTTACTGTTTCCAAAAAACCTCAATAAAAAAATTATTTAAAAAAAAAAAAAAGAAGGGTGTCCTCACTTCGCAGCTCACTCGCGTAATCATAAACAACAGAGAGATACCCCAAATGCATATCCAAATGGAAGAAATGGGTGAGAAGTTAAGGACAAGAGGTTATGCCATGGATGAGATACGAGGTATCCAGGAGAAGTTGCTAAACACAAACACTGCCCTGAATATTGGGACTATGGTCACACAACTCAAGGAACAACTGAATATGATTACAACATATGTTCCCAAATGTGAGAATCTAACCGGAGCAGTAAGGAAGCATTGGCCCGTGGTTGAAAGTGACTCTACCTTGCCATTTCAAAAAATGTTGGCACCTAGGATGGTATATCGCAGAGCCAAAAATTTGAGGGATATCCTAGTCAAGTCTGATCCAATCAAACATTATAAAAAGGAGACATGGCTGAAATCATCCAAAAAGGGCTGCTGTCCGTGCGGCAGCTGTGTTACTTGTAATGGAATGCTGAGGGGTGATACTTTCCAGCACCCACATAACAACCATAGATTTAAGATCTATCATCGCCTGACATGCACTAGCACTTATGTTATATACATCTTGATCTGTTCGTGTTCTAAGGTCTATGTGGGCAAAAGCAGTCACTACCTTTCGTGAAAGGATGGCCAACCATAGGTGTGCCATACGTGAGTCCTTGAAACAGGGTGAATCAGATCAGCCTGTGGCACGGCACTGCATTGAATATAAGCACACTGTTTCGAGTATGCACTCTATGCTAATTGATCATGAACCTCCTCTGATTAGAGGTGGCAATAGGGCCAAGAGATTACTGCAACGTGAAAGCAGATGGATTCATCGACTAGACACTTTGACACCTAGGGGGCTTAACACGTACCTGGACTTTAGCCCATTTTACTAAAAGCCATGCTGGCTGGGTTCCAACCCTTAGGACTTTACCTCATCTTTTTAAGTGAGGATAATATCATCAATTGGGTCTCGCTGCTTAAATATGTTTCTAACTCACTCCAGGTAGACATGATGTATTGATTTTGAGGCTTTAGTCATTACTCATTTTCCATACATTAATTGTGATACAGCATTGTTAACGATTTTCTATAACTATGATTCTCATCATTTTTTATGATTAGGTTTATTGTGTGTAGTTCCACTTTTTGTACTAACCAACAATGTACTGATATAGCACTCCTGTGCTTTATGCGGTCTCCGTATCATAGACTTGGGATTCATGGGACCTTTATTTGCTCTGTTATAAGCATGGTCTGTTGTTGGGTTGCATCCCCGCATATTACCCATGAAGTTCTGTAATAAGGGTACTACAGTTATTCACAGCTGTTGCTAGATGTTCACCCATTCACACTACGTGCTGCTTGTTTAGATAGGTTGCCTTGATGACCAGAATGCAACACAGATGTGGACGTGTAAGCGCGCGTGCACGCGTGAGTGTGAATAGGTGCAACGCGTCATCTTGCTATCGCTGCAGCCTTCTGCGTAGGCTTGATCCGTTGCCATGATTACGGCGGTAGTCACGTCATGACGTCAGGTACGTTGGCGTGTGACTATGACGCCCATGGAGCGTGTTTAGGCTACAAATGTTTGGCTGTAATTATTTTTGTATTTAAGGAATGCCTATTTTAATGTTTGTTAGGAGGTTCAGGTGCTTAGTTGTACTTGTAAGGTGACATTTGACAAAGGCACAAGAAATGTGCCGAAACGTTACGTCTTTTTAATTGAACTTATTAAAGGATGCTTTTAATTTATAAATTCCAGTGAGTGCCTGCTTTTTTGGACATTTTTTCTACATATGGTTAGCAGTGCACCTTGGCATATTATACCTTGTGCTGTCCTGCTTGGATTATTTGTGTGTGTATATATATATATATATATATATAGATATAGATATATTTAAATACATTTACACACATATAAATACATAAAGACATATGCACTCTACAACAGCTCAGTAGTTTGTTATATGGTGAGTTACCACCTAGGAGCAGCCTCTTTTAGTCCAGTTGTGCTTTTCACAAAGGAAAACTTTCCTGAAGTATCAGTCTGATCCCATTGAGTAAGATCAGTCCAGTCCTTAAATACCAGGGAATTCTCCTCTGAACAACAAACATGACAACCCCAGATGATTTATTGGGCCTTTTTATGGGCCTAGATAGTGAGGTGCAGCCATATTCCTCTAAACACACTGGTCAAGGAGTCTACATCTGGTTTCCCCCATTTTCTGGTTTCCCCCATCATTTTTACATGTTTTAATCTACATGACTACAAGGACTCCAATGTACTTCTATATATGTCTGCAAAATTATTTATGCACTTATATGTGCATATATGTCAGTTAATACACACACATACACACATACACACATACACACATGATGAAGGAGATGAGCTCAATCGAAGCAATGAGGAGTTACACCTGCCTTAAGTAAAAACACAGCACAACTGGTACGAAAAAAGCACAGAGCGCATCCACGACTCAAGGTGAATCAATAAACAATTTATTCAAAGCAATTAATATGTTGCACTTACAAGAAGTATTAAAAAATGACGCCTTAAACAAACACTTCAACCTGTCAGCTCAATGAACTCAGCTTCTACAGTACTCATCAGCCGGATACAATGTCCACACTTGATATCAAGAGATCCTTACTTGCGGGCTGTTTCTACCGGCTTGTCTCGGCTTGTTTTGAGTTCCAATGCGGCTGCAGGAAATAGTGATGACAAATGACAGGCTGCTCCTCCGTCCGTCTGATGGAGGAGCAGCCTGTCATTTGTCATCACTATTTCCTGCAGCCGCATTGGAACTCAAAACAAGCCGAGACAAGCCGGTAGAAACAGCCCGCAAGTAAGGAACTCTTGATATCAAGTGTGGACATTGTATCCGACTGATGAGTACTGTAGAAGCTGAGTTCATTGAGCTGACGGGTTGAAGTGTTTGTTTAAGGTGTCATTTTTTAATACTTCTTGTAAGTGCAACATATTAATTGCTTTGAATAAATTGTTTATTGATTCACCTTGAGTCGTGGATGCGCTCTGTGCATTTTTCGTTCCAGTTTTTTAAAGTCAGCGCACCCCTGAGTGCCCTGTGTGAAGGAGCAGCACCACCACTTCAACTGCTAAGGAGAAATCCACTGAGAGGATAGAAGAGATCCTATTGGTAGTAACATTACTGGTATTATTTCTACCCTACTCCTTAAGTCATGAAAGAAATGCCTGTTGGTTCTTCTTTTTTATCTAAGTATATCTAATTGCAACTATATTGATTGTGATATCCATAATAAATATATAGTGTCTTTTTAAGGCAGATAAAAATATTAGAGGTACCAATATTGACATTAATTACATTTTACACTCTTATTGAAGTTGTATTTCTACCACCAGTTTTTTGGGGTGAATTAATTATTTCTTGACTAATTGTACAGACAGCTAGCGCAGTAATTTTTGTGTAAGTTTTGTACAGCACAACTGGTAACACAATCTGGGTAAGGGATCCTGGAAAAGACCCCAAGAAAGGAGGTATCAGGGTAAATTGCCCCATTACCAGAGAAGTTGTTTATTGATAAGGTTACTTTGTGTCTGTATACATTTCCATTTAAGGATCTGAAGCGTGCGGCTGCACTAATTGCTCGTTATACCTACTAATATTCACTTTATGCTTTTGTCTTTAGTTGGGACATTTCAAGGGAGCGTGCTACGGCACTTAAGTGCTCCCAGTGTGCTTTAATCATAAAATGGATAGTGAACTGAGTGCTGGCACTTCCCCTAAAGCTCGCTTACTAAAATCCTAAAAACTATCAATTAAAGCAATGTTTGGATGGGGTGTGTAAGATAGCGCTTTGAGCTAAATAGGTGCTTTAATCATACACTGGTTATCGATCCTACAGTGTAATACTAATGTAATAATAACAAATTATTTCCCAATGTTTTTGGTATAGCATAATATGTTTATGCTATGTACGGTATACACAACAGACGTCTGTTTAGGTAACCATTATTACTTTTGCAATTGTACTTTTGGTTTATGTATCAGCTACACAGTTGCACTTTGTAAAAGGCATTTCACTAAGAATTGTTTGGAACTGTAATAAAATTACATTCACCTAGATTACGAGTTTTGCGTTAGAGGATATGTGGTGCTAACGAGCAGTTTATGCTCACCGCTCACTTACAGACAACGCTGGTATTACGAGTTTTTACAAACCAGACAAGAAGTGAGCGTTGAGCAAAATTTTGTTCATTACCGCACTCCAATACCAGCGCTGTTTACGTTAGCGGTGAGCTGGTGTAACATGCTCGTGCACGATTTCCCCATAGGAATCAACGGGGAGAGCCGGCTGAAAAAAAGTCTAACACTTGCAAAAAAGCAGGTAAAACTTCTTAACGCAGCCCCATTGATTCCAATGGGGAAACACATTTTATGTTTACACCTAACACCCTAACATGAACCCCGAGTCTAAACACCCCTAATCTTACACTTATTAACCCCTAATCTGCTGCCCCAGACATTGCTGACACCTACATTATATTTATTAACCCCTAATCTGCCACCCCCAATGTCGCCTCACCTACCTACACTTATTAACCCCTAATCTGCCGCCCCAACGTCGCCACCACTATAATAAACATATTAACCCCTAAACCGCTGCACTCCTGCCTCGCAAACATTAGCTAAATATTATTAACCCCTACACCGCCACCACCTACATTATACTTATGAACTCCTAATCTGCTGCCCCCAACATCGCCAACACCTACATTATATGTATTAACCCCTACTCTGCCACCCCCAATGTCGCCTCACCTACCTACACTTATTAACCCCTAATCTGCCGCTCCAACGTCGCCGTCACTATAATAAACATATTAACCCCTAAACTGCTGCACTCCTGCCTCGCAAACATTAGTTAAATATTATTAACCCCTAATCTGCCGGCCCTAACATCACCACCACCTACCTAAGTTACAATTACACCTAACACTACACTATAATTAAATGAATTCCCTAAATTAAATACAATTAAATACAATTAAATAAAATTAGCTAAAGTAGAAAAAAAAAAAAACATTAAATCACAGAAAATAATAAACAAATTACAGATATTTTAACTAATTACACCTAATATAGTCCCCCTAATAAAATAAAAAAGGCTCCCCAAAATAAAAATAAGCCCTACCCTACATTAAATTACAAATAGCCCTTAAAAGGGCCTTTCTTCTGTTAAGTGTGATCAGTCCACGGGTCATCATTACTTCTGGGATATTACTCCTCCCCAACAGGAAGTGCAAGAGGATTCACCCAGCAGAGCTGCATATAGCTCCTCCCCTCTACGTCACTCCCAGTCATTCTCTTGCACCCAACGACTAGATAGGATGTGTGAGAGGACTATGGTGATTATACTTAGTTTTATATCTTCAATCAAAAGTTTGTTATTTTAAAATAGCACCGGAGTGTGTTATTATCTCTCTGGCAGAGTTTGAAGAAGAATCTACCAGAGTTTTTGTTATGATTTTAGCCGGAGTAGTTAAGATCATATTGCTGTTTCTCGGCCATCTGAGGAGAGGTAAACTTCAGATCAGGGGACAGCGGGCAGATGAATCTGCATAGAGGTATGTAGCAGTTTTTATTTTCTGACAATGGAATTGATGAGAAAATCCTGCCATACCGATATAATGTCATGTATGTATACTTTACACTTCAGTATTCTGGGGAATGGTACTTCACTAGAATTACACTGTAAGAAATACATAAAGCTGTTTAATAACTAGAGATTATGTTTAACGTTTTTGCTGGAATGTAAAATCGTTTTCATTTACTGAGGTACTGAGTGAATAAATGTTTGGGCACTATTTTTCCACTTGGCAGTTGCTTAATCTGTTTTCTGACAGTTTCTGTTCTCCCTCACTGCTGTGTGTGAGGGGGAGGGGCCGTTTTTTGGCGCTTTTACTACGCATCAAATATTTCAGTCAGCAACTCATTGTATTCCCTGCATGATCCGGTTCATCTCTACAGAGCTCAGGGGTCTTCAAAACTCATTTTGAGGGAGGTAATTTCTCTCAGCAGAGCTGTGAGAATTATAGTTTGACTGAGATAAAAAACGTTTATTCTGTAATTTGTTTCCTGCTTTCAGAATTTGTTATCTTTGCTAATGGGATTAAACCTTTGCTAAAGTTGTGTTATTTTCAAGGATTGAGGCTATAACTGTTTCAATTTATTAATTTTCAACTGTCATAGATCTTCTGTGCTTCTTAAAGGCACAGTACGTTTTAATATTATTCTAATTGAATTGTATTTCCAAGTTACAAGTTTATTTGCTAGTGTGTTAAACATGTCTGATTCAGAGGATGATACCTGTGTCATTTGTTGCAATGCCAAAGTGGAGCCCAATAGAAATTTATGTACTAACTGTATTGATGCTACTTTAAATAAAAGTCAATCTGTACAAATTGAACAAATTTCACCAAACAACGAGGGGAGAGTTATGCCGACTAACTCGCCTCACGTGTCAGTACCTACATCTCCCGCTCAGAGGGAGGTGCGTGATATTGTAGCGCCGAGTACATCTGGGCGGCCATTACAAATCACATTACAGGATATGGCTACTGTTATGACTGAGGTTTTGGCTAAATTACCAGAACTAAGAGGTAAGCGTGATCACTCTGGGGTGAGAACAGAGTGCGCTGATAATATTAGGGCCATGTCAGACACTGCGTCACAGGTGGCAGAACATGAGGACGGAGAACTTCATTCTGTGGGTGACGGTTCTGATCCAAACAAACTGGATTCAGATATTTCAAATTTTAAATTTAAACTGGAAAACCTCCGTGTATTACTAGGGGAGGTGTTAGCGGCTCTGAATGATTGTAACACAGTTGCAATACCAGAGAAAATGTGTAGGTTGGATAAATATTTTGCGGTACCGACGAGTACTGAGGTTTTTCCTATACCTAAGAGACTTACTGAAATTGTTACTAAGGAGTGGGATAGACCCGGTGTGCCGTTCTCACCCCCTCCGATATTTAGAAAAATGTTTCCAATAGACGCCACCACAAGGGACTTATGGCAAACGGTCCCTAAGGTGGAGGGAGCAGTTTCTACCTTAGCTAAGCGTACCACTATCCCGGTGGAGGATAGCTGTGCTTTTTCAGATCCAATGGATAAAAAATTAGAGGGTTACCTTAAGAAAATGTTTGTTCAACAAGGTTTTATATTGCAACCCCTTGCATGCATTGCGCCGATCACGGCTGCAGCGGCATTCTGGATTGAGTCTCTGGAAGAGAACATTGGTTCAGCTACTCTGGACGACATTACGGACAGGCTTAGAGTCCTTAAACTAGCTAATTCATTCATTTCGGAGGCCGTAGTACATCTTACTAAACTTACGGCGAAGAATTCAGGATTCGCCATTCAGGCACGCAGGGCGCTGTGGCTAAAATCCTGGTCAGCTGATTTTACTTCTAAGTCTAAATTGCTTAATATACCTTTCAAAGGGCAGACCTTATTCGGGCCCGGGTTGAAAGAGATTATCGCTGACATTACAGGAGGTAAAGGCCATGCCCTGCCTCAGGACAAAGCCAAAGCCAAGACTAGACAGTCTAATTTTCGTTCCTTTCGTAATTTCAAAGCAGGAGCAGCATCAACTTCCTCTGCACCAAAACAGGAAGGAGCTGTTGCTCGCTACAGACAAGGCTGGAAACCTAACCAGTCCTGGAACAAGGGCAAGCAGACTAGGAAACCTGCTGCTGCCCCTAAAACAGCATGAATTGAGGGCCCCCGATCCGGGATCGGATCTAGTGGGGGGCAGACTTTCTCTCTTCGCCCAGGCTTGGGCAAGAGATGTTCAGGATCCCTGGGCGCTAGAGATAATATCTCAGGGATACCTTCTGGACTTCAAATACTCTCCTCCAAGAGAGAGATTTCATCTGTCAAGATTGTCAACAATCCAGACAAAGAAAGAGGCGTTTCTACGCTGCGTACAAGAGCTCTTGTTAATGGGAGTAATCCATCCAGTTCCACGATCGGAACAGGGACAGGGGTTTTACTCAAATCTGTTTGTGGTTCCCAAAAAAGAGGGAACTTTCAGACCAATCCTGGACTTAAAGATCCTAAACAAATTCCTAAGAGTTCCATCGTTCAAGATGGAGACTATTCGGACAATTTTACCTATGATCCAAGAGGGTCAGTTCATGACCACTGTAGATTTAAAAGATGCTTACCTTCACATACCGATTCACAAAGATCATTATCGGTACCTAAGGTTTGCCTTCCTAGACAGGCATTACCAGTTTGTGGCTCTTCCATTCGGATTGGCTACAGCTCCAAGAATCTTCACAAAGGTTCTGGGTGCTCTTCTGGCGGTACTAAGACCGCGGGGAATCTCGGTAGCTCCATACCTAGACGACATTCTGATACAAGCTTCAAGCTTTCAAACTGCCAAGTCTCATACAGAGTTAGTGCTGGCATTTCTAAGGTCACATGGATGGAAGGTGAACGAAAAGAAAAGTTCACTCGTTCCACTCACAAGAGTTCCCTTCCTGGGGACTCTTATAGATTCTGTAGAAATGAAGATTTACCTGACAGAGGACAGGCTAACAAGACTTCAAAGTGCTTGCCGCACCCTTCATTCCATTCAACACCCGTCAGTGGCTCAATGCATGGAGGTAATCGGCTTAATGGTAGCGGCAATGGACATAGTACCCTTTGCACGCTTACACCTCAGACCACTGCAACTGTGCATGCTAAGTCAGTGGAATGGGGATTACTCAGACTTATCCCCTTCTCTGAATCTGGATCAAGAGACCAGAAATTCTCTTCTATGGTGGCTTTCTCGGCCACATCTGTCCAGGGGGATGCCATTCAGCAGACCAGACTGGACAATTGTAACAACAGATGCCAGCCTTCTAGGTTGGGGTGCCGTCTGGAATTCACTGAAGCTGACTGCTTGGAAATTGAACGCTTGATTTTATCAAGACGTGGGTTTTCTGAGTCAGTTATTGATACCTTAATACAGGCTAGGAAACCTGTTACCAGAAAGATTTACCATAAGATATGGCGTAAATACCTATATTGGTGTGAATCCAAAGGTTACTCTTGGAGTAAGGTTAGGATTCCTAGGATATTGTCTTTTCTACAAGAAGGTTTAGAAAAGGGTTTATCTGCTAGTTCATTAAAGGGACAGATCTCAGCTCTGTCCATTCTGTTACACAAACGTCTGTCAGAAGTTCCTGACGTCCAGGCTTTTTGTCAGGCTTTGGCCAGGATTAAGCCTGTGTTTAAAGCTGTTGCTCCACCATGGAGTTTAAACCTTGTTCTTAATGTTTTACAGGGCGTTCCGTTTGAACCCCTTCATTCCATTGATATAAAGTTGTTATCTTGGAAAGTTCTATTTTTAATGGCTATTTCCTCGGCTCGAAGAGTCTCTGAATTATCAGCCTTACATTGTGATTCTCCTTATTTGATTTTTCATTCGGATAAGGTAGTCCTGCGTACTAAACCTGGGTTCTTACCTAAGGTAGTTACTAACAGGAATATCAATCAAGAGATTGTTGTTCCTTCTTTATGCCCAAATCCTTCTTCAAAGAAGGAACATCTACTGCACAACCTGGATGTAGTCCGTGCTCTAAAATTTTACTTACAGGCAACTAAGGAATTTCGACAAACGTCTTCTCTGTTTGTCATTTACTCTGGGCAGAGGAGAGGTCAAAAAGCTTCCGCTACCTCTCTTTCTTTTTGGCTTCGTAGCATAATTCGTTTAGCTTATGAGACTGCTGGACAGCAGCCTCCGGAAAGAATTACAGCTCATTCTACTAGAGCTGTGGCTTCCACTTGGGCCTTCAAGAATGAGGCCTCTGTTGAACAGATTTGCAAGGCTGCAACTTGGTCTTCGCTTCATACTTTTTCCAAATTTTACAAATTTGACACTTTTGCTTCATCGGAGGCTATTTTTGGGAGAAAGGTTCTTCAGGCAGTGGTTCCTTCTGTATAAAGAGCCTGCCTATCCCTCCCGTCATCCGTGTACTTTTGCTTTGGTATTGGTATCCCAGAAGTAATGATGACCCGTGGACTGATCACACTTAACAGAAGAAAACATAATTTATGCTTACCTGATAAATTCCTTTCTTCTGTAGTGTGATCAGTCCACGGCCCGCCCTGTTTTTAAGGCAGGTAAATATTTTTTAATTTATACTCCAGTCACCACTTCACCCTTGGCTTTTCCTTTCTCGTTGGTCCTTGGTCGAATGACTGGGAGTGACGTAGAGGGAAGGAGCTATATGCAGCTCTGCTGGGTGAATCCTCTTGCACTTCCTGTTGGGGAGGAGTAATATCCCAGAAGTAATGATGACCCGTGGACTGATCACACTACAGAAGAAAGGAATTTATCAGGTAAGCATAAATTATGTTTTTTTGCGGGGCATTGCCCCAAAGTAATCAGCTCTTTTACCTGTAAAAAAAAAAAATACAAATCCCCCCAACATTAAAACCCACCACCCACACAACCAACCCTACCCTAAAACCCACCCAATACCCCCTTAAAAAAATCTAACACTAACCCCTTGAAGATCACCTTACCGGAAGAAGTCTTCATCCAACCGGGCCAAAGTCCTCAACGAAAAGTCTTCATCCAAGCCGGGCGAAGTGGCCCTCCAGACGGGCAGAAGTCTTCATCCAGACGGCATCTTCTATCTTCATCCATCCGGCACGGAGCGGGTCAATCTTCAAGACATTTGACGCGGAGCATCCTCTTCCTTCTGACTGCTAACACTGAATGAAGGTTCCTTTAAATGACGTCATCCAAGATGGTGTCCCTTCAATTCCGATTGGCTGATAGAATTCTATCAGCCAATCGGAATTAAGGTAGAAAAAATCCTATTGGCTGATGCAACAGTCAATAGAATGCCAGCTCAATCCTATTGGCTGATTGCATCAGCCAACAGAATTTTTTCTACCTTAATTCCGAGGGGGGGTTTGTGTTAGACTTAGATTTAGGGTTTAATAACTTTAGTATAGTGGTGGCGACATTGGGGGCGGCAGATTAGGGGTTAATAAATGTAGGTAGGTGTCAGCAATGTTAGGGACGGCAGATTAGGGGTTAATAATATTTAACTAATGTTTGCGAGGTGGGAGTGCGGTTAAGGGGTTAATATATTTATTATAGTGGTGGAGATGTCCAGTTCGGCAGATTAAGGGTTAAAAAATGTATTTTAGTGTTTGCGATGCGGAAGGGCCTCGGTTTAGTGGTTATTAGGTAGTTTATGGGTTTTAGTGTACTTTTTAGCACTTTAGTTAAGAGTTTTATGCTACGGTTTTGTAGTGTAAAACTCTTAACTACTGACTTTAAAATGCGGTACCAGTGTTGACAGGAGAGGGTCTACTGCTCACTTTTTGGCAGATTCATAATAACGGCGCTATGCAAGTCCCATTGAAAAAAGAGGATACGCAATTTACTTAAGTGGATTTGCGGTATTTCCAAGTCTGGCAAAAAAAGTGAGCGGTACACCTGTACCTGCAAGACTCCTAATTCCAGCGGGCGTTAAAAAGCAGCGTTAGGACCTCTTAACGCTGCTTTTTAAGCCTAACGCACAACTCGTAATCTAGCCAATTGTTTTTGGTGCAGTCTGTGTCACACTTTGGCTTTTGTTATATTTTTCTCATTAGCCCTACACATGGTGTATATTTATATGTATAATATTTTGTGACTGCTTGCAAACTTACTATAGGTGTAATTTCACCATAAGCCTATTTCTTACGTTTGTGTCTATCCATCATTATTGTATAGTCCATCAATAATGGGTGTTACTGATATTTAAATAAATATATGCATTTCCTTTTATTTCCTACTTGTATTTTTATGATTGTGTTTTACAGTATTTCCTTCTTTTTAAACAGACTTTATATGGGAAATTGCATCACCGTGATTGCTATTTAAACTTTTTCATTTAGAAAAGAAAAATCAGAAGTCCCCAAAAAATTGTGGCTTTCAAAATACACAATTTACAATATCTAGAACATTGTATCAATATCTTCTTATAAACTTTATTCTGTACAGTGTGCTATGGAACTTTTGATGATATTTTAAAACTTGTCACTTAGCGGTTTCACAATTTACAGTATGAGAACTGTCAAAATCCTGTTATAGAAGATGACACCCGTTACAGCCACTTCCTTCTTATGGAAAATCATTCCCTGAATTGAATTTAAATGAAAATATTGCCACAATCGAGAACTGTATTTTCTCTATGAATGAGAAAAGTTTAAAAAAACTTTAAAATATTAAAAGTTAAAAAATATGATTGAGTAAACATGCCCACACTGTACAAATGGCATCCAGATTTTGTAACAATCAACAGGGTGGTTAATTTTACACATGTAAATAATTATTTTCTTTAGAAACTGTACATTGGGATCAGTACAAACACTACAATGTTTCCAATATTTTTTTCTAACCTTTTTTCACACCATTTTGCACCATCTTTGTGATATTACTGTTTTGTGAGAAGTAAGTTCTGCAGTCATAAAAAGATAATTTCTGCAGAGTAAATGTGGTACAAATTAGCAGAGCTTCTTAAAGTTTTTTCACCATGGACCACTTATTACATTGTAATTTTTTGTGATCTTCATAATTATAGTAAATTCCGAAACAAACCCTTTGTCAGACGGGTATACAATTTTTTATAATATTTTTTATACGTCAATATGCTACCCATGTGAGGGGACTATTAACTAAAATAAGTCAATTCAACTTTCATGGAAATTGTTAATAATGTTACATGCCATGTGTGGCAGTGAGGAACACCCACAAACTGTGTACTCTGCATACAATGTTCATATTATTTTTTTTTTTAGTAGTCCATTCAAAAAAATCTGGCTTTTTGCAATTTTTTTTTTTTTTAAACAAGCTTTATTGAAAATATAAGTCATTGATACAGAATTGGAATGCACCAGTACTTAGTACAGATCTATGATCAAAAGACATCAACCTGTTGATATCACAGATCAACTCCTAAATAAAGAGGCACAGGTAAATGTTAGGCCCGTATGCACGAAAATAAAAGTCCTCATTCCCAATTGGGAGTATTCAATAACGTCCGTGTCATTACATGGGTCACACCAAGTTTGCAAAGCTTGACAGTTTTATAATTTTAACAAATTTGTAAATATTCAAACCAATATTAAATTTGTAAAACAATGTGTGTGTCCGGAAAGGTTCTTAAGTAAAAGAAAAAGAGAACAAAAAATAAAGGAAAGGGAAATAAGGAAAATAGAAAAGGGGATTCATCACAGAGAAGGGGAATGGGGGGGGGGGCAAGAGAAAGGAGAAAAGGAGGGGAAAAAAAGGGGGAGGGTAGGGGTGGGAAGATGGGGGTCGTCCAAGAGCCTGGTCCATGGCAGGGTGGTGCATTAGAGATCATCAGGGGGAAGTACCATTCCATGTTGCCAACATCATTTCATGGGTTCCCGGTTGTTTGATTTTTAAGTAATGTAATCTTTCTAAATTTAGTAAGTCCTCTACTGAGGAATGCCATTCGTCAAGAGTGGGAACCTTTGAGGATTTCCACCTCTGAGGAATCAACCTTTTAGCACCTGTAAGCATAATCAAAAGAAGAGCCTTAGTAGATGTGTCTCTAGTCTTGGGGAAGTGTAGCAATAACATTGTCTCCGGTGTGTTTGGGATCAAAGTCTGTAGTTTATGTGACATGGTCTTGAGTACCGCTGTCCAAAAACCCTGCAAGCGAGGGCATGACCACCAGATGTGGAGGAGTGTACCATGTCCCCCACATCCTCTCCAGCATAGGGGACTTGCCGATGGAAAGATTCTGTGTAGTCTCGTTGGAATGTAATACCACCTTGTCAACAAGTTAAGGTGGATTTCCTGGACTGTCGCAGAAACAGAAGATTGTTTTGTCAAGGTAAATGTTCTAACCCAGTCCTCCTCATCAACTGTATTATTGAGGTCTCCAGTCCAAGCCAATGTGTAAGCAGGAAGCTGTACATCCGGTGGTAAAAGTAAAAGTTTGTACACCTTTGAGATCAACCGTCTAGGCGGGTTGTGGCTCACGCAGAGTAACTCAAACGGCGTAAGATCTCTGCAAAAACTTGCCCTATGTTTATGATGTAACAAGAAATGAGCTAACTGATGGTATCTGAACCATGAGCGGAAGAGTTCCCCATGCAGTTCCGCCAACTCGCGTTGTGTGCAGATTTTCACCGCTTCAAGCGCGAAATGCAAGACACAGTCACGCAAGCTATAACTAGAGCCCATTCTCGTGCCCAGTACATGATATGGTAAATCAGGGTTTTCTATAATCGGGACCATTGGGGAGTCGATTGATGAAATATGAGTACTAGTGGCCAATAGACTATCCCATTCTTGTAATGTTGTAAGGGTAATGTGGTACTTATGTATTAGCTTGGTGCGTTTTAACATAGGATTCCACGCCAAGGCGCCAATGTTGTGTAGTTTGAAAATTTGACCATCAAGTCTAACCCACTGTTTATGTGGGGTATTACGAGACCACTCAATCAATCTCTGTAGGAGTATAGCCCGTCTGTATTTCAATAAATCAGGGAACCCCTTTCCCGTGGAAGGTATAGCGTCTTCCTGGGCACACGAGGCCTAGTGCCAGACCATATAAACTGCTCAATGGATCGTTGTAAGTGAACCAAAAAATCTTTAGGTAGGGTAATAGGGACAGTTTGCATTATGTACAATATACGAGGGAAGATGTTCATTTTAATTAAACTAATCTTTCCTAGCCATGACATCATTTTGTTTTTCCAGGATGAAATATCATTAACTATTTCCTGTTTTAGTTTTAAATAATTGTTCTTGAAGAGGTCAGCAGGGTTAGTGGATAAATAGATTCATAGATATTTTAATTTAGCAGGAGCTATAGTAATTTTGTGGTTTAAGGCTAGGGTCTGGATGTGCTCTGGGGGAGCATTAACATTAAGCAATTCAGACTTGGACAGATTTAAGTGGAAGTTGGAGAGTTCCCCATATTGTTCTATTTCATTTAGTAGTTCTGGGACAGAAACCTCTATGTTCGTGAGTGTGTAAAGAATATCGTCAGCGTAGAGCGCTTGTTTAATTTCAAAATCACCCACCTGCATTCCCATGATCTTTGGGTTCCCCCTTACCCTCTGTGCCAACGCCTCGATAGAGAGTGCGAAAAGAAGTGGGGATAGAGGGCATCCCTGCCTTGTCCCATTCGCAATTCTAAAAGTATCCGACAATGTGCGGTTAACCCGGATCCGAGCATTGGGTGGAGAATACAGTGCAAAGGTCATATTAATGAAGGATTCGCCAAAATTCATTGCTTTCATGACACAACGCAGAAAAAACCCAGTCAACACAGTTGAAGGCCTTCTCCGCGTCAGTCGAGAAAAGGGCCAGGGGAACACTTGGGCATGGTTGATCAGTTGGATCACCTTATTTGTATTATCCCGTACTTCCCGGCTGGGAATAAACCCGACTTGATCGGAATTGATTATTGAGGGATGAAATTTGTTAAGTCTCTTTGCCAATAGCTTAGCAAAGATCTTCAGGTCTGAATTGAGCAACGAGATTGGGCGGAAGTTAGCGGGAGAGGTGGGGGGCTTACCCGGTTTGGGTATGACTGTGACGGGCTTTTTGCAATTTTAGGGCAGTTGACTAAAATGTATGTGCACATTTGTAGAAGTAAAAAATCAGCTTTGTACCTACAGGAAAAGGTTACTCCCTCATACACACAGACGCTAACTCACATACATACATACACAGACGCTAACTCACATACATACACACACTGACGCTAACTCACATACATACACACACTGACGCTAACTCACATACATACACACACAGATGCTAACTCACATACATACAAACACAGAATAATTCATACACACTCACAAAACACAAATATACACACACGCACACACATCCTCCAGCACTATTAGATCCCTCTAGAATGGCCAATTTGGCTATACTTCTGTAAGGGGTGTTCCGCGCATCTCTGGATATGAAGGAGAGAAAAGCCTAGTGCAATATAGCATTGCTTGACATGAGATTTGTTTGTAACATTTACTCTTTGTGCTTTGTATACTATATTACTTTAGACTTCAGATTTTAATTGTTTTATTAAATTTAAGTTTTGTACTTTCTATTTTGTATATTAATGCATTTAGATTCTGTATACAGCAGTGTATTTAATTCTGATAATACTTTGAAAGTTTTTGTGTATCTTACTTTGTATTTGTCCTATGTGAAATAAGCCTGGCAGTTTGAGAAAGTGGGAGGAACAGTAAAGTTCTCTGGACAGTACAGAGGAGTTCCCTGTGTGTGTTTGAATCTTTCACAATTTTCATGATATTCTCTAAGCATGTTACATCTGCAGCTTTCACTGATTTATATAGTCAGCTCTATGCAGGTAAAGTTTGCTCTAAATTCAAAAGGACAAATACAAAGCATTACTGTAACTTTGAATTATATTATAATGAAACATGGCAGCTTGAATTTCTCTCAATAATAGTGTTCCTTAAGGGACGATTAATCAAGCTCCATATGGAGCTTGATGCAGCTGTTTCCGCATGAGCCTTCAGGCTTGCTGGACCAGGAGTTAAGAAGCAGTGGTCTTAAGACTGCAGCTCCTTAACTCGTCCGCCACCTCTCAGGCGGCAGACAGAAATCCGCCCAAATATGCAGGGGGCGGCATTGCACAAGCAGTTCACCAGAACTGCTTGTGCAATGATAAATGTCAACAGCATATGCTGTCGGCATTTATCAATGTGTGAAGGACATGATCCTCTACAGCAGATCATGTCCATTCGCACTTTAATAAATTGGCCCCTTAGGGTCTAATTCTGTAACATTTGCTGACATGGTGTAGAATATCACTCCAAGCCATGAATGGGATCTCATCCTAAAAAGAGTTGGAATCTGGAAGTCCCAGCTGATTGCACTTGCCTTCCAATAAAGAACTCTGGAATAGAGGATTTTGCAGGGAGAGTGAGTGCATCAGGGAGAACCCAACTCTGATACAAAATGTACTTTCAAGGAACATGAAACTCACATTTTTTTATTTAGAAAATCATGCAATTTTATACAGCCTTCCAATTTACTTCTATTATCTAATTTGCTTAATTCTCTTGAGATCATTTGTTGAAAAGCATATATAAATAGGCTTGTTATCTGCTGATTGGTGGCTGCACACAGATGCCTCATATGATTAGTTCAACCACGTTCACTACTATTTCTTCAATAAAGCATTTATGAACAATGAAGCAAATTAAATAATAGAAGTAAATTTGAATGTTGATTAAAATTGCATTCTCTATCGGAATAATTTTGGGTTTCATGTCCCTTTTACCTAAAGAAATTCATACATAACATTCTCTGTCAGTGCATTAATGGGACAGTAATCACATTGAGATTTGAATATAAAATGTTTAGTTTTGCCAATGCATACCACTTTGTATATAATTTAGCTCGGAAAAGTGATGATTTTCTAATTCTCAGAAATTGAAATGCACTATGCTAACCCTGCTAAATGTCTCTCTCTACTTGACTTTAACTGATAACAACTGCAAAACAATGCATTTCATGCTAGAATTATGACTGAGGCTAGCAATTTTGTCTGCAAACTAACGCCTGGATTGGCTTATTGAAATCAAATGGTGAGGGAGTTTTGTTATTGGAAAACAATTAAATTAAGAAGCATGTTAATTTGTTTTAAAAACATTTAGACTTGGCTGATATGTTATTTTATAGCAAGACAACAGAAATGTCTTGTAACTACATGATGTTTACCATTCATTTATGTGTAATGTTTATTTGGAGGCAATCTCACTATCTTTCATTTGGAAGGATAAAACAGTGAGACCTGAAGGCATAAAATGCTTACACCTAGATTATGAGTTTTGCGTTATCCTTAAAAAGCAGCGTTGAGAGGTCCCAACACTGCTTTTTTCCTAATGCTGGTATTACAAGTCTTGCAGGTACAAGTGTACCGCTCACTTTTTTTCCCGTGACTCGAACATACCGCAAATCCACTTACGTCAATTGCGTATCCCATATTTTCAATGGGACTTGCATAACGCCGGTATTTCGAGTCTTGGAAAAAGTGAGCGGTACAGCCTTTCCTGTCAAGACTCGTACCGCATTTAAAAGTCAGAAGTTAAGAGTTTTATGGGCTAACACCGTAACATAAAACTCTTAACTAAATTGCCAAAAAGTACTAACACTAACACCCATAAACTACCTATTAACCCCTAAACCGACCCCCCCCCACATTGTAAACACTTAAATAAAAATTTTAACCCATAATCTGCCGACCAGACATCGCCGCCACTTTAATAAATATATTAACCCCTAAACCGCCGCACTCCCGCCTTGCAAACATTAGTTACATTTTATTAACCCTTAATCTGCCGTCCCTAACATCGCCGACACCTACATATATTTATTAACCCCTAATCTGCCACCCCCAATGTCGCGGCCACTATATTAAATGTATTAACCTCTAAACCTAAGTCTAACCCTAACTCTAACACTCCCTAACTTAAATATAATTTAAATAAATATAAATAAAATAACTTTAATTAACTAAATTATTCTTATTTAAAACTAAATACTTACCTATAAAATAAACCCTAAGATAGCTACAACATAACTAATAGTTACATTGTAGTTAGCTTAGGGTTTATTTTTATTTTACAGGCAACTTTGTATTTATTTTAGCTAGGTACAATAGTTATTAAATCGTTATTAACTATTTAATAGCTACCTAGCTAAAATAAATATAAACCTAAGTTACAATTACACCTAACACTACACTATAATTAAATTATTTCCCTAAACTAACTACAATTAAATACAATTATCTAATTTACAACAAAAAAACAAACACTAAATTACAGAAAATAATAAAATAATTACAATTTTTTAAAACTAATTACACCTAATCAATCCCCCTAATAAAATAAAAAAGTCCCCCCAAAAATATGCTGGGTTTAAAAAAAAACGTAATATCAGTGTTACTGTAGGTGAGTGGTGAGTTGAAACTGCTTGTTAGCCCCGCAAGCCTTAATGACAAAAACTCGTAATCTAGCCGTTAGAGAATACAACTGAGACCATTTGAGAGAGACAAGCTCAAGGAACACTCCTGCTTAGCCTATTCACCAAGGTAGTGAGATTTATCTTTTAATAGAAATATAAAGTATGCTTTAAAGTTTTTACATTTTGGTATGATGAAATTTGAAGTTACTTTCGGCTAGATTACGAGTTTTTGTCGGTAAGGCTAACAAGCAGTTTCAGCTCACCGCTCACCTACAGTAACGCTGGTATTACTGGTTTTTTAAACCTAGCGTTAGAAAAGTGAGTGAAGAGCAAAATTTTGCTCCACATCACACCTCAATACCAGCGCTGCTTACGGTAGCGGCCAATAGAATGCGAGCTCAATCCTATTGGCTGATTGGATCAGCCAATAGGATTTTTTCTACATTAATTCCGATTGGCTGATAGAATTCTATCAGCCAATCGTAATTGAAGGGACGCCATCTTGGATGACATCACTTAAAGGTACCGTCATTTAGTGTTAGTCGGAAGGAAGAGGATGCTCCGCATCGGATGTCTTGAAGATGGACCCGCTCCGCTCCAGATGGATGAAGATAGAAGATGTCGTCTGGATGAAGACTTCTGGTTGTCTGGAGGATATCTTCTGCCCGGATAGGATGAAGACTTCTGGCCGTCTGGAGGACCACTTCTGCCCGGTTGGGTGAATACGTCTCAAGGTAGGGTGATCTTCAAGGGGTTAATGTTAGGTTTTTTAAGGGGGGATTGGGTGGGTTTTAGAGTAGGGTTGGATTGTGCGTGGTGGGTTTTAATGTTGGGGGGGTATTGTATTTTTTTTTGACAGGTAAAAGAGATTATTATTTTGGGGCAATGCCCCGCAAAAAGCCCTTTTAAGTATAGGGTAGGGATAGGGTAGGGATTTTTATTATTTGGGGGGCTTTTATATTTTATTAGGGGAATTAGATTAGGTGTAATTAGTTTTAAAAATTGTAATTATTTTATTATTTTCTGTAATTTAGTGTTTTATTTTTCGTATTTTAGATAATTGTATTTAATTGTAGTTAGTTTAGGGAATGAATGTAATTTTAGTGTAGTGTTAGGTGTAATTGTAACTTAGGTTTATTTTTATTTTACAGGTCAATATGTATTTATTTTAGCTAGGTAGCTATTAAATAGTTAATAACTATTTAATAACTATTGTACCTAGTTAAAATAAATACAAAGTTGCCTATAAAATAAAAATAAACCCTAAGCTAGCTACAATGTAACTATTAGTTATATTGTAGCTATCTTAGGGTTTATTTTATAGGTATTTAATTTTAAATAGGAATAATTTAGTTAAGTAAAGTTATTTTATTTAGATTTATTTAAATTATATTTAAGTTAGGGAGGTGTTAGGGTTAGACTTAGGTTTAGGGGTTAATACATTTAATATAGTGGCGGCGACATTGGGGGCGGCAGATTAAGGGTTAATAAATGTTGGTAGGTGTTGGCGATGTTAGGGAAGGCAGATTAGGGGTTAATAAAATTTATCTAATGTTTGACACTGGAGGACGGTGGTTTCAGGGTTAATATATTTATTAAAGTGGCGGCAATGTCCGGTCAGCAGATTAGGGGTTAAAAATTGTATTTAAGTGTTTGGGGGGGGCTCGGTTTAGGGGTTAATAGGTAGTTTATGGGTGTTAGTGTACTTTTTAGCACTTTAGTTAAGAGTTTTATGTTACGGCATTAGCCCATAAAACTCTTAACTACTGACTTTTAAATGCGGTACAAGTCTTGACAGGAGGGGCTGTACCGCTCACTTTTTCCAAGACTCGTAATACCGGCGTTAAGCAAGTCCCATTGAAAATATGGGATACGCAATTAACGTAAGTGGATTTGCGGTATGTTCGAGTAGCGGAAAAAAAGTTAGTGGTACACCTGTACCTGCAAGACTCGTAATACCAGCGTTAGGAAAAAAGCAGCATTGGGACCTCTCAACGCTGCATTTTAAGGCTAATGCAAAACTCGTAATCTAGGTGTAAGTATATTAAATATGATTTTTATTGTGTACTTTAAATTTAAAAAATGACAGCAATTTAAATTTTGACCCATTTTATTGACAGAACTCTGAGTGAATATATTGATAGAATTTTTAAAGTGTACTTTAATTAGAATTTTTATTTCACACTTTCACTAATAACCTATTTTTAATATGCTTGTGTTATTGAGCATTATATTGTAATGTATGCATCTCTCTCTCCCATACAGTGTTGGATACGCCCCTCAGCAATATACACAGCTCTAAAATTTACCCTTGGGAAGGACCTCACAGCACTGGAATACAGTGACGTATTTAGATTTTGTGCTGCCCTAGACACTCAAAATTCTGTTTTATGCCTTTTTTTGGTTAAGCCCAAACACAGATTTCTTGAATCAGTACTTACCCAAACACAACACTAAGTGCTGAAAAATAACAAAACAAATGGCAATAGCTAACTAAATGAAAGGTTCAGAGTTACCTCTAAACTGTAAGTTCCATGGGCAGTCTGTTATACCCCTTAGAATATAAGCTCCCAGTATGTACTTCTAAAGTAAGTAACTAAGCTTCTTAAAGATATAACCAACAGCAATCATGCATACATAGCTAGACAGAGTGCAGAAAGGTATAATACAAGATAATAGAAAGGTAACTTAATAACAATGGTGTTTTGAGGCTGAGCTGCTCTGTGAGGGAGGACTCAGTGGTGGGAAGTATGATGTCACATGGGTGTGGAGGGATACACATCGCCAGCGAGCAGCTAAAAAGAATGGCAACCAATCGCCCATCACCCACGCTTGCAGTTTACAGCTTACTCCGGAGTCAAGACAAGTGCTCCACTGGAGCCGACCCCTGGTAGGAACTGCAGCTGCAGCCTGCAGGCCCTACCTTGAGGGAGAGAGGCAGTCACATCAGAGCACTGTTTTCTATCCCTCCGCATCCAGTGATATTAGTGCAGACTCCAGAGTCACTCAAAACAAGTGCTCTGCTGGTGCCGAACCAGGTGAAAACTTCAGCCTCATAGGAACTGCAGGTCTCACTTTGAAGTAGGGAGCACTCAGCAATCTAGTCACACAGTTTATTGATGTGAGTCAGTGCGACCGTGATTACCTACCAGCCCATGGTTTTCCTCTCTGGCTGCTCAATCAGTGCCAGATGGTTAGCACTAGTTAAGTCACCTGCCACTCCCAAAAGAGATTTAAAAAGTGCTGTCCCCCTTACTATGCGGCTCTAGGCAAGTGTCTTGTTTGCCTAGGCCAAAATACGCCCCTGCTGACACTTTTTTTTTTTAGAGAATCTAACTTGAACGAAGATCTTTACAGAAAAGTACTTTGGAAAGATGTAAAAGAGGCAGCAGGAATAATGTAACAGACGCAGAAAGAAAGAAGTAACAAGAAATATGGGTAATAATAATTTGTATAGTAAAAAAAAAAACAATGCTCTCATAATTTACTCTCTATACACTGAATTTTTATACATAGCATCAGAAAAATTGAAATTAAACTATGTTAAAATTGTATCTAGTGCCTATTCTATAAACTAATTTTATCTATGCATTAGAAATTATTAACTGCATTGCAACTGATAAAAAAAAAAAATTTCAAATCTCCTATTTTGTTACAACATATTTATTGTATTCTTTTTTATCTTACTTCCTTTACTGCGGCCAATTAGGGCAGATATAAATTAGGTCCAACACTGATCAACCAATCACTGTGCAACATATAGAGAAGTTATGGTTAAAAGGAAAAGCAGGCAAAATAAATTATGAAAGTGCATTTAAAAGTTTTTTTAATTAAGCACAATGAAACATTTTGTTTTAGATTAAAAGTGGAGCCCTATTCAAAGCACAGTGTGCAATATTAATATTGCGTGTCTGGGCCCAGAATAGCACACAAACTGGTATTACAAGTCCATGGTAAAACAGAAATACCAGGGAATCTATCAATAGATAGTGTGTCTTCACTAAACAATGCTCATATTACAAGTTGTGAGCTATGTGTTGCATTATTAGCGCGACTCAAGAAGTAAAGTGTTACCTGAAGTAAAGTGTTAGGGCTAAAATAAAATGTTAAAACACATGTAAAACATATTTAAATAAAGTATTACACACACACATATATATATAAATACATATATATATATATATATATAATGTCAAAAATATGTTTATTATTGAAATAAATGTCTAAAAAGTGTTTGAAAGTTATATAGTATATGACAAGATGTTGGTCTGGAAAGGTCTCAAAGGTGTATATATAAGTGTATATAACTGTATGTGTGACTGTATATATGTGTGCCAACACCTTTTCATATACCATATCCCTTTAAAACAATGTTAAATCCACAGAAATAATTTAAATAGTTTTGTTCTTAACTAAATAAATAAACTTTGGCTTAGCATACTATTTGGCGCAGATGCACTATCAGGTCTCCAGATGCTAGCGTGCCTGCAGCCTTCTCTCGAGTGAAAATGTTTTACTTTCAACTTGTAGTGTAAGCGCAAGAATAGCAGTATAAAATCTACAATAAAAAAGAGAACGCCCCAATGGTGTTGTTTCTTCAAGTCCAGCAGCTATTATGTCACACCTTTCTAAAGCTCAATCAATTTGAGAAAGGCTGTGTTAAGCCGAAACCCGTTGCGCCTCTGTATTGTGACCTCTTTGGGCTTCCGTAGTCCTGTGTGAGAGTTCTCAGAACTTTATCAGATCCATTGTAATCCCTCCCTGATTGATTAGAAGGTGCCTGAGAGACCAGCGGCATCCGGAGAGAAACCCCTGGGGATCAACTATCGGCAACTGGTGTAAGTATAAGTGTACACCTTGCCATTTGAACGTTACCACTGTTTAAAAGGATTTTTCTATCCTTCTTTTCACCCACACTCTACAGCTGTGTGCAACTCTGCAACTAGCTTAACAACTAACCAAGACATCATCTTGCTTGAAAAAATATGCTTTTTTTATCTGCCTAAAATACTTTTTCGCTGACATCAATACAATCTTGTTTGTTCTAAAAAGACTTTCAGCTTATCTGTCTATGAATTAAGCTTGAGCTGTATATTGTATGTTTGCTGCTATTCATTTAATGTCTTTTTAATGTCATGTATTGCTAGATTTAAAGTTGTGAATTGTAAGATTACATAGGAATATCTGCTATATTTTTTATTTTATGATGCTTCTATTTTTAATATCAAATTGAGTTTTTAATATTTTGTTGAATTTACTGTATTTATTTCATCTTATTTAATGTTTATATATAAGACCACCTTCAATTGAAGTTCACACACTAGCCAGGTTACTGCACACATTAAAGGGACACTGAACCCAAATTTTTTCCTTTGTAATTCAAAAAGAGCATGCAATTTTAAGCAACTTTCTAATTTACTCCTATTATCAATTTTTCTTCGTTCTCTTGCTATCATTATTTGAAAAAGAAGGCATCTAAGCTTTTTTTTGGTTTCAGTACTCTGGACAGCACTTTTTTATTGGTGGATGAATTTATCCACCAATCAGCAAGGACAACCCAGGTTGTTCACCAAAAATGGGCCGGCATCTAAACTTACATTCTTGCATTTCAAATAAAGATACCAAGAGAATGAAGAAAATTTGATAATAGGAGTAAATTAGAAAGTTGCTTAAAATTTCATGCTCAATCTGAATCACAAAAGAAAAATTTTGGGTACAGTGTCCCTTTAAGCTACCTTTGTGACAGCACAACTGTATACAATTACTTGCCTGCAGCTTCTACTGCAGTCAGTGTAATTATTTCCCCTAAGGTTTCACATCATGCAGATTTAATTTAATAATTTTTATTGGCATATTGAAATACCAGCATATCAAGATTGTCTAGAATCAACTTAAAGTGCCATAAAACATGTTGAGATCTGTACATATCCTAAAAGGGCTAATTAAGAAAAAATAATTTGCATAAATAATTTTTTTTTTAAATTGTTGGCAAATATATTAAAATAATTTTCAGAAATAAGCAAAATGACTTACATAGCTATGCTGTCTGTTGTTTCTGATCCACCCCCCTTATCAGTGTTTAGCATCAGAAACACAGGCATTGTATTTCACAGCAGCTTATTTTCTTCTAGGCATGCTCCAGCAGATAATCACTGTAAGTCTGCATTCTAGCAAAACAACAATAGATATAGATACAGCCATAGAAGGAAATGTGTGGGGGAATTAGAGCTGTACAATTCAGAAACAAAAAAAAAAGGTTTAATGGTGAGGCACTGCAGTATAAATTTGCAGGTAAAGTAAATAAAGTACATATTATATTTTGTCTCTATCCCAACTTGTTTGATGTCCCTTTAATAAAGGAACAATATAATTTTTTTTTTTTTTTTTTATTGAGATTCAAATAACAGTAAGCGAACAGTACATAGTCATATAATCTGCATAAATTAATAATTTCAATGTACATAACATAAGATCAAGAAACAATGAGCAGAGTGAGCAGTTATGACCATATTCAACCTTAATGAGTGCAGTGCTTGCTGATCAAACTATATGCCCTCTCTTTAGCCACTGAGGCCACTCTTGGACCTCTAGTATTATTGTAAACACGAGGTTACTGTGGCAGCCATGAATAGTATGAGACCACTTTTGGATCTCAAATGATGAATCTATTTTTTTCCTTTTGTATTCAACCTTGTGTTACATATAACAAATGTGTGATGTGTATAACATGCTAGAGAGAGATAACATTGAGTAATGTACACTCACAATAACCAATGGGAATCAAACATGAATAGACTGAGATATATATGGAATTCTAACTGGTTATGAGCTTGTTAGTATATACAATGAGGTGCTCAACCTTTTCTCCTAGGATTTATTTCTATACCTTCCACTGGAGGCAGACGCAGTGAAATCTATCTCTGAACGTATACAGCAGCTACAAAACTCTAAAAACTAAGTATACTTAAAATAATAAACAGATAGAGATTCATAGTGGCTTGTCAAGAATATATATGATTCCAGGTTAAATGGGTGTACAGTGATAGAAATAGTACTTGATGTTACCTGATAGGCGCTGAGTTTTCTGACTGCTTGCTAAGAAGGTCAATTAGCATAAAGGAGCAGCTAAATATCCTAGGGCTATAACCTTAAGTGTCTATGTACTTATAGGATGTAATGGTGTACTAAAATGTTACCTCTGTGCTTGATCAGTGGGGTAGAGAATTCCACCATATGTTTCCTCCTGACCACAGAACGTAAATATCTGAGCCAGTCTTGGTGAGATAAGAGGAGATCCGTTGTGTACTTTCTTCCATTGAAACCTCTTATAAAGACCTAGTGTCAGTACTTTATTTTACAGAAGATTGTGCAAGACAGTAGGGTCCATCCAGTATTATAGAATACAGAAATAATGCTGTAGGTAACAAGTAGGGATATAGCTCCATTATTAAATGCTACATAATTTAGCAGTTTTATGTTGCTGTTGCTAGAGCTTCAGGTCTATAAAGTGTCATGTAAAGTCCACACTTTGCCACTTGATATGTGGAGGCCATATAAAGTTAGGGTTATATGGGAAGAAAGGGAATTAACAATATCAGTCCATGTTATCCCCATAGCCCTCATTTGCTCAGGTAGTTATATCTGTTAGCTTTGGGACTACATACTTAAACTATAGGGCATGTAATATCAAGGGTTAAAATTGAGGCAACCGTGCAATAACATCTCAGTGAGAATCCAGTAAGCTACCGATCTAAGGGATTAAAGGGAAATCTTAAAACATTTAAACAGTGCCCATGAAACATCCTACATGGTCCTACTGACCAAACAAACATGATACGGTTAACTTCCCATACCCCAAACATTTTTTTACATTTTTATATTATATAGTGGGGGAGGGGGGAAGAGAGAAAATAGCAGTAAGAGCAATAAAGAAAATAAGACAATGTGAGGGTACAAAATAATATTGAGGTTAAACCTAAGTAGGCTCTTAGTCCTCTCCAATCCTTTTTCCAAAGAACAGAGGGCAGTCAGTATATGGGTCTTTCAGCCGATCCCCTGTTTATGCAAAGTCCGGGAGCTGATGGGGATTTGACGTAGCCTTTTTACAACCCTCTGCACGGACCCTGTCAGGAGCGGGTCTCTCTCCGGTAAAGTCACCTCTTGCCGGTAACCCTCTGATGACTCGACAAACATATCAAGCCTGTTTCCATAGCTCTGCCTGTGGGGAATCAACCATAGTCCATGAGAAATGGCAAGCTTGTCAGGCAAGGCTGTACTCACCAGCTCCCCCGCGTTCGGCCGCTTCACGGAGGAGCCCAGCAGCAACGCTCCCCACTCTGGCCACCTATCAGGGCGGGCACCCACAGTAAAGAGGTAATAACTGGTGTACTGGCCTGGTGGTGTAGCGTTATCTCAGGAGGAGCCTGCACTTGGGGTGAGGGTTCTGCGGGGACCGGAGCACTCACTTGTTTTTTTGCCTCCTCCTCCAATTTCCTGGGTGGCTCTCTGGAGTCAAAATGCCGGTGTCCCACTTGCTTTACTAGCGTGCGTAAAGTGTCCCATTCAGCAGACCTGGCTTGCAGTAAGCGTTCATGGTGGTCATCAAGTAAGCAAATCACTTCCTCTAGGAATAAATTAGCCCTGGGCTCCATTAGTTCTGTTGCGAGCATAGGTACAATAGGAGAATCGCTTGATTGTCTCTTTTCTTGGAAACCAGATACAAATATGACACGATATAGGTCTGGCTGATGTCATTTGTAAATATAGAAGTATCATCTGGCAGTCCAACTGTGACTGCTTTACCCGGATAACCGGGGGGGGGGGGGGCAAGGCCCAATATTTAGGCAGCCGCCCTAGGCCTTGACGGTCCGGAACAGAACTGCAGGTTCATAGAATCCACAAATCTGGTGTCATTCGAATCAGCAGCATATAATATACATAGAGGTGTTCAAATTTTCCAGAGATGTAGCATATATCTGGGTATAATCGGCGGATTATCCAGGTCTCATCCAGAGCTTCTGATATTGCGTCCCAACATGGACGCTGCCCAGACACGCCCCTCCGGAACAATATAATTTATACAATTTTGGTACATACAATTTAACTGGGGAAACTAAAATCAGTTGAATGATAGGTCAAAGATAATTAACAAAAAGGGACAGTCAAGTCATAATTAAACTTCCATGATTCAGATAGGGCGTGCAATTTTTTTTTTAAAATTATTTATTTATATCCAGCAATGTGTACAATCAAATAAATTCAACCTTTTTATGCCACGCAGGGCCAGGTATAACATAATATACTGCAAAACATGAGAAATTCAAAACAACAAATTTCAATTTCTCTAGCGAATCAGTAATACCCTTATGTGAAGTATTTGTACACTTGAGTTGGGGTTTTTAGATTTTTTAAATAAACATGACAAAATGTAAACACTCATTAACTGAGCTGAAGAACAACAAAGCAAACAAAACAGAACAAAACAAAACAAGGAAAAACAAAGCAGGAAAAAAAAATTAAGAGGGGGGGAGAGAGGGGGAAGGGGGAGAATTTTTTTTTTAGCTCTTGTCTGTGGAGGGTCACCACATTCCTAGAAGAACCATTTCCATATTTCTGAATGGGTATATTAAATAATCTATCTCACTGGGGGGGTAGAGATTTAATAAAATTTGACCACTTGGAGAAGAATCTCTTCACGTCTTGATTATTATTTAAATTGGTGTCAAGTTGTTCGATGAATCAATCGATGATGTTTTTTTAAGCAGTTCTTTACCTCTGAAACACTTGGAGTTCCTTTCACCTTCCACTTTTTCAGAATCAAGTATCTAACAGCAAGTATTACTAAGGTAACTATTATAAGTTTATCCAGAGCGAGACCTAGGATTGTGACAGGAAAAATGATGTTTGAATGTGATAAAGTCAAGGAGGGAATGCCCATTGAATTGTTTATCCAGTACTGTGGGGGGGGGGGGTAGTTATCAAGCCGTCAACCTCAAATACGCTGGAATTCCGCAGCGTATTTGTGGCGAGGCTGATTCACCTTAGTTATCAAAGGCTCGAGACCGGCAAAAGTAGAATTTTGTGACGTAAGCTTCGATCCGCCGGACTCAGTCCGACACAGATCGATTCTTACGTCACTCCAGATGCTCCGCACACAAGTGCGGCACATTCTCACTACTTTTGCTAGTTATCAAATGACTAGCAGGTACGCTCGGCACTTTTACGGCCCAGCGTACCTGGTTTTCAAACCGCCACCCCTGGAGGCGGCGGATCCCATAGGAATCAATGGGAGTCTGACCATAGCGAAAGTACAAGTTCGCTGCTGACAGACATCCCATTGATTTCTATGGGAGCTGTCTACACCTAACACCCTAACATGTACCCCGAGTCTAAACACCACTAATCTGTCCCCCCCTACACCGCCGCAACTAAATAAAATTATTACCCCCTAAACCGCCGCTCCCGGAGCCCACCGCAAGCTACTCTATACATATTAACCCCTAAACCGCCACTCCCGGAGCCCACCGCAACTATAATAAATGTATTAACCCCTAAACCGCCGCTCCCTGAACCCGCCGCAACCTATATTAAATGTATTAACCCCTATCCTGCCCCCCCTACACCGTCGCCACCTATAATAAATTTATTAACCCCTAATCTGCCCCCCCTACACCGTCGCCACCTATAATAAATTTATTAACCCTTATCCTGCCCCCCACTACGCCGCCGCCACTGTAATAAAATTATTAACCCCTAAACCTAAGTCTAACCCTAACGCCCCCCTAAAAATCTGATTGGCTGATGGAATCAGCCAATCAGATTGAGCTCGCATTCTATTGGCTGTTCCGATCAGCCAATAGAATGTGAGCTCAATCTGATTTGCTGATTCCATCAGCCAATCAGATTTTTCCTACCTTAATTCCGATTGGCTGATAGAATCCTATCAGCCAATCGGAATTGAGGGGACGCCATCTTGGATGATGTCCCTTAAAGGAGTCTTCATTCGTCGTAGTCCGTCGGTGAAGAAGGAGGTTCCGCGTCGGCGGGAGGAAGATTCAAGACCCGGCTTGGAAGATGACATCGCCCGGATAGAAGACCTCTTCAGCGCCTCTTGGAAGATGACATCGGCCGGATCAAAGACTTCTTCAGCGCCGCCTGGATGATGACTTCATCGGATGGAAGATTTCTTCAGCGCCGCTTGGAGGATTAACTTCTTCCGCTCCGGATGTCCACTTCGGTTCCATCGCTGCTCGGCTGAGTGAAGACAAGGTAGGATGATCTTCAGGGGATTAGTGTTAGGTTTTTGTAAGGGGGGTTTGGGTTAGATTAGGGGTATGTGGGTGGTGGGTTTTAATGTTGGGGGGGGGTTGTATTTTTCTTTTACAGGCAAAAGAGCTGAACTTTTGGGGGCATGCCCCCACAAATTGCCCTTTTAAGGGCTGGTAAGGTAAAAGAGCTTTGAACTTTATTTAATTTAGAATAGGGTAGGGCATTTTTTTATTTTGGGGGGTTTGTTATTTTATTAGGGGGCTTAGATTAGGTGTAAGTAGCTTAAAATTGTTGTAATATTTTTAAAATGTTTGTAACTTATTTTTTTATTTTTTGTAACTTAGCTTTTTTTATTTTTTGTACTTTAGTTAGTTTATATAATTGTATTTAATTGTAGTTATTTGTAGGTAGTTTATTTAATTAATTTAATGATAGTGTAGTATTAGGTTTAATTGTAACTTAGGTTAGGATTTATTTTACAGGTAATTTTGTATTTCTTTTAGCTAGGCGGTTATTAAATATTTAATAACTATTTAATAACTATTCTAACTAGCTAAAATAAATACAAAGTTACCTGTAAAATAAATATAAATCCTAAAATAGCTAGAATATAATTATTATTTATATTGTAGCTATCTTAGGGTTTATTTTACAGGTAAGTATTTAGTTTTAAATAGGAATAATTTATTAAAGTATAGTGTAGTGTTAGGTGTAATTATAACTTAGGTTAGGATTTATTTTACAGGTAAATTTCAGTTTATTTTAGCTAGGTAAGTTATTAAATAGTTAATAACTATTTAATAGTTATTGTACCTAGTTAAAATAAGTTGAAAGGTACCTGTAAAATAAAAATAAATCTTAAGATAGCTAGAATATAATTATTATTTATATTGTAGCTATATTAGGGTTTATTTTAAATGTAAGTATTTAGTTTTAAATAGGATTCATTTAGTTAATAATAAAAATATTATTTAGATTGATTTAATTAATATTTAAGTTAGGGGGCGTTAGGGTTAGACTTAGGTTTAGGGGTTAATAATTTTATTACAGTGGCGGCGGCGTAGTGGGGGGCAGGATAGGGGTTACTAGGTATAATGTAGGTGGCAGCGGTGTCCGGGAGCGGCGGTTTAGCGGTTAATACATTTATAAGATTTGCGGCAGGGTCTAGGAGCGGTGGTTTAGGGGTTAATACATTTATAAGAGTTGCGGCAGGGTCTAGGAGCGGCGGTTTAGGGGTTAGTAACTTTATTTAGTTGCGGGGGGCTCCGGGGGCGCCGGTATAGAGATAGAACAGTGTAGTTTAGTGTGAGTGCTTAGTGACAGGCTAGCAATAAAGCTGGGAAAAAGCCAAAGGGCAGCGAGATCGGATGAGTGATAACTCTCACAGTCCGCTGCTCATCGCCCTGCGGCTTTTTGACAGCTTTTTTTGATAACTTAGGCGAACGTATTCAAGGTCCGTGGCGGCGAAGGTAGGCAAGCTTAGGCGGGCGTATTGGGCCGGCGAAGGCAGAAAAGTAGACGGCTTGATAACTACCCCTCTGTATCTTTAACCAAGAATTTCTAATTTTTGGGCAGTGCCAAAACATATGGATAAGACTAGCTGATGTATATGAACATTTTGGACATTTATTAAAGCTGGTATTCCGACATTTAGTTCCTTTCTCTGGAGAAAAATATGTCATATGTAGTAATTTAACATGTGCCTCCCACCAAGAGGCAGAGAGAGTGGCTTGCAAAATAACTTTAAATGATGAAGTTACTACCGAAGCCTCCAGTGAGGTTTCCTCTAGAGCTGCTGCCCATTTAGCCTGCAGTTTTTCAATTGTTTCTGAACCTTTAAGAGAGATCAGTTTTTGGTAGATATATGAAATTGAGGTTATGCCACTTTTACCTAGGTTAAGCCAATTTTCGAGAATGCCTAAGGACCATTCCCAGCCAAAATTGTTTATTAATTTAAAAGCATAATGTCTCGCTTGAAGGTAGGCATAAAACTTTTTGTTGTACATATGAAATTCCTCTTTAGAGAGTTAAATGTTTTAATACACCTATTCTCAAAATCTAGTAGCTGAGAGATGTTTATAAGGCCCAGTGATTCCCACTTAGAAAAAAAGAGGAGATTTTATCCCAATTTGGAATTGTGGGTTGTTTAAAAGTGGTACAAACCTTGAAATCCTTGATTCAACATGTAGAAAAGAACATAACTTTTTTCCACATCTGAATTGGATTATAGATGGATTTTATCTTTTTTATTTCAGAAGAAATTGTATTATTATTACAATGTAATAGGGCTCTCAGAGAGTATGGAATGGCTATGTTGCTTTCCAGTTCAGAGTTTGTTACATAGTTAGAGTTAGTTAGCCAATCCATAACCACTCTGGCTTGAAACACTACATTGAAAAATCGAATATCTGGTAAGGAGAGTGGGGAGCACTAGTTTTGTTCTTGTTCTGTCAGATGAAAGAGCGAAGGGCCGAATTAAAGGATAAGATGTCTATAGTTTTTAAGATAAGTGGAGTGTTTTGGAGCACATATACAATTTTAGGAAGCAGGGACATTTTATATAGTGCTATACGTCCTGATAAAGACAAGGGGAGTTTCTGCCAGTTTTTAAAGGCTTCCTTAACATTCTTAAGAACAGGTAGAACATTCAAGTCATACCAAGCGCTAGGGTCAAGAGAGATCCAAATACCTAAGTACTTAAATGCATCCTGTACTATAGAGAACGGAATGTTTTCACATGAGTCCTTAGTTTATTTAAGCCAGCATAGCTCAGATTTTAAAATATTTACTTTGTAGCCCGAAAAAGAACTAAATTGATCTATAATTTCGAGAAGTTTGGGGGATATTTCTGGCTGTGTTTGATATGTAGACCAGTACATCATCCGCATATAGTGCGATTTGCAGTTCTTTTTCTTTTACCTTGATCCCTTCCAATTGATGTCTAATTTGTAGAGCAAGAGGCTCAATGGCCAAATCGAAGAGAAGAGGAGAGAGAGGACACCCTTGCCTGGTTCCTCTACTGAGTCTTATGTCCTGGGTCAAATCCCCGTTTACTAAAATTTTCATGGAGGCATTGCTATATAAGTTATTAAATAGACGTAGAAAATTACCTCCAATACCGAATTGCTGTAATGTAAAGGACAGATGATTGTGATGTACCGAATCCAACGCCTTTTCAGCATCTATAGAAATGATCGCCCTGTAAGGGGTGTCCTCTCCCCCGAGTCCCCCCAATTCCCCCATCTTTTCAAAATTTTCTATAGTCGAGAAAACCTCTCTTATTTTCGTTTCAGAAGGAAACCAGCTTGGTCTTTGTGAATAATGTTAGGGAGCAAGGATTGAAGTCTGTGTGCTAAAATGGCTGTAAACAATTTGTAGTCTGTGTTTAAAAGAGCGATAGGCCTATATGACTCTTTTCTATTCGGTTCTTTGCCCGGTTTATGTATAAGGGTTGAGTATGACGCAACGAATTCCTGTGTAGGAGTACTACCAGTGATATAAATTTCATTAAAAAGTAAAGTTAAATGCTGTGTTATGTCAGGTGCCAATATTTTGTAAAATTCGTTCGGGAGCGCATCCGGTCCTGGAGCTTTGTTAAGGGCTAATCTTTGAATTGTTTTAGAAATTTCTATTTCAGTGATAGGGGATTGTAATGTTTCGATTGAATCAGAAGATAAGGTTGGAAAGACTATCTTATCCCAGAAATTTTCCCTCTGTATGGTATTGGAAACCTTTTGAGTATATAGTAATTTATAATATTCTGCAAATACACTACGTATTTCTTGGGGATGTAAGATCTTTACTGCCCGAGGTAATTGCTTTTATTATAGAGGAACCTTTATCAGCCTTAACCAAGTTTGCCAAAAGCTTCCCGGTTTTATTACCGTATCAGTATAATTTAGCTTGTAGTCTAAGATCTCTCTGAGTAGTTTTATAAAGTAAGAAAGAGTCTCTATCTGCTAGTGCCTTGCTGTACCTGGACCAATTTTCAGAAGTTTTTTGTAGAATATACCGATTATATGAATTTGTAACTGCCTTCAATACCTTGCATTACCTTCTTTTAAGTTTTTTAGACCTGGAGATAGTATACGCCAAGATTTCCCCACGCAACACCGCCTTGACGGTGTCCCAATTAAAGCAGGTTGAAAAATATGTTCTTGATTAAGAGATGCATATTCACGGAACTTGAAGATAAGCCCGTTTTTTAATTTTAAGTCGGATGCTAAGAACCATGGGAAATGTAAACCAGTGTTTCTGTTATTTAAAGTATTTAATTGAAATTCAAGAGTGATCGGGGCATGATCTGAAATTGTGATAGGTAAAATCCCAGCCATAATTTTCGGTTTACATGCTCTTTCATCTAGCAGAATCAGGTCTATTCTTGAGAGAGTTTTATGTGCCCTGGAGTGACATGTAAAATCCATGAGATCAGGGTTTTGGATCCTCCAGATATTGCAAAGTTTCAGATTATGAAACAATTTGATGAATAACTTTGATTCAAGATTGTCTCTCTTAGTTTTATAAGGAATAGAGCTCTGCCTAAACCTATCAACCAGGTATTGAGGGGCCATATTAAAATTGCCCCCAAGTATTAAATACCCTTCTGAGAATGACATTAGGGGCGTATACATCGTTTTTAATATTTTGATTTTAACCATTAGGTACCTCCCTTCATGGTCTGTATCTACCTGAATGATTTCGTAAGAGAGTTTCTTCCCCAAGAAAATCGCTACCCCGCTTTTTCTTTTTGTAGTAGAGGAATATAAAACTTCTTTGACCAAAGAAGTTTTAATACCTCTTCAGGTTTCAGGTGTGTCTCTTGTAAAAAGGCTATATCAGTGTTATTTTTTCTTAGTTGAGAGAGTATTGCCTTTCGTTTTATAGGGGAGGTTAGACCACCTATGTTCCAATTTAAGGTTCCCCTCCACAGCCATTTTCTAAAGAGCACAAAAAGAGAAAAAGGGGGAAGAAGGGGAGAAAAAAAAAAAAAGAAAAACATGAAAAGAAAGTTACCAATTCCCAGGTTACAGACTCATGAATCCCTAGATAGCAGGCATAAAAAAGAGCCTTAACCTTGACTCCTGTTTTTACCCTATATGTAAACAAATTATTCATCTTTAATCAAACTAGGTGCATGCTTGTTCTAAATAAGTTTTAACTCCCCTCAGTTTTTACTCTGGGGGGAAGGATTCAGCGTAAAATTTAGCAGCTCTCTCCTTTTGGCTGCAGTGCCAGCTGAATAGTCTTGGAACAAATATATTTTTGCCTCGCCTAAAAAGACGGGTTGGTGTTTGCGGAAGGCCTGAAGTAAAGTAATTTTCTGTTGAAAGTTTAAAAGTTCGGCAATGATTGGTCTTGGCCTTGTGTTGGTTCTATGTGTGTCAAATGTGCCTAACCTGTGGGCCCTTTCTATGATAATAGGAGGATAAGTTTCTGGTATCTGCATTAAATGGGGAAGTGTAAGAGATATTAATTTGTCTAGATCTTCAAATTGTCTTTCCTCAGGGACCCCTATGATCCTGAGGTTGTTCCTCCTTGATCCTTGATCTCCAGGTCTTCAATTTTGTTTTGCATTTTCAACAGAGTGTTATTTGTGGACTCAAGATTAGCTTTTTAGTTTACAGACAAATCTTCAAGATCAGAGATTCTCTGTTCAGCCTCAGATATTCTAGAGGCGAACTGTTTAATCTCATTAGATAAACTGGCAATGTCTTGTTTAATTTCCAGTTTTAAAAGGTCAAATTTAGGCGTTAAAGCCTCTGAAATACTTGAAACTAGTGTGTGGATGTCTAATGAATCAGAGCTACCTTGAAGTGAAGGGATAGGTGAATGTACATCAATTGATGTTTCAGGAATAGTTTTGTTCTTTTTCTCTCTTTGTCTCCCTGTCATGGTCGCGGGAGAGGTTTTAGAGTGCCCGTGTATATATTTATCCATATACAGACAAGTGACTAAAGAATCTTCTAGATAATTCACCACAAAGTGGAGTAGAGTGAGTGAAATCGTGCAGCGTGCGTGAAATTATTACGGAAAGGTAATATTTACCCAGAATAAAATTGTGCAAAGAAGGGGAGAGAGAAGAAAAAGAAGAAAAGCTCAGAGTGGGACAAAGGACTACTAGAGAGTTTTATACGTGTGATTGTGCAAAATTGTGAGAAAGAATATTTGTTAGGATTTTATTTGAATTCTCCTTAATACCTATGAGAGGATGCGCTGGGAGAAAGGAAAAAAAGAAGGGTAGGAGAGAGAAAACAGGAAAAAAAACCTTCCCTTTACTTATACCTGTTTTAAACAAAGAAGAACTGGGTAGCTATAATTTACTAAGGCCTAGATTTAGAGTTTGGCGGTAGCCGTCAAAACCAGCGTTAGAGGCTCCTAACGCTGGTTTTTACCGCCCGCTGGTATTTGGAGTCAGTCAGGAAAGGGTCTAACTCTCGCTTTGCAGCCACGACTTTTCCATACCGCAGATCCCCCTACGCCATTTGAGTATCCTATCTTTTCAATGGGATCTTTCTAATGCCGGTATTTAGAGTCGTGGCTGAAGTGAGCGTTAGAAATCTAATGACAAAACTCCAGCCGCAGAAAAAAGTCAGTAGTTAAGAGCTTTCTGGGCTAACGTCGGTTTATAAAGCTCTTAACTACTGTGCTCTAAAGTACACTAACACCATAAACTACCTATGTACCCCTAAACCGAGGCCCCCCCACATCGCCGCCACTCTATTAAAATTTTTTAACCCTTAATCTGCCGCTCCGTACACCGCCGCCACCTACGTAATCCCTATGTATCCCTAATCTGCTGCCCCTAATACCGCCGACACCTACATAATATTTATTAACCCCTAATCTGCCGCCCCCAATGTCGCCGCCACCTACCTACACTTATTAACCCCTAATCTGCCGACCGGACCGCGCTGCTACTATAATAAATGTATTAACCCTTAATCCGCCTCACTCCCGCCTCAATAACCCTATAATAAATAGTATTAACCCCTAATCTGCCCTCCCTAACATCGCCGACACCTAACTTCAAGCATTAACCCCTAATCTGCCGACCGGAGCTCACCGCTACTCTAATAAATTTTTTAACCCCTAAAGCTAATTCTAACCCTAACCCTAACACCCCCCTAAGTTAAATATAATTTTTATCTAACGAAATAAATTAACTCTTATTAAATAAATTATTCCTATTTAAAGCTAAATACTTACCTGTAAAATAAACCCTAATATAGCTACAATATAAATAATAATTATATTGTAGCTATTTTAGGATTAATATTTATTTTACAGGCAACTTTGTATTTATTTTAACCAGGTACAATAGCTATTAAATAGTTAATAACTATTTAATAGCTACCTAGTTAAAATAATTAAAAAATTACCTGTAAAATAAATCCTAATCTAAGTTACAATTAAACCTAACACTACACTATCAATAAATAAATTAAATTAAATACCTACAATTATCTACAATTAAACCTAACACTACACTATCAATAAATTAGTTAAATACAATACCTACAAATAAATACAATTAAATAAACTAACTAAAGTACAAAAATAAAAAAGAACCAAGTTACAAAAAATAAAAAAATATTTACAAATATTAGAAAAATATTACAACAATTTTAAACTAATTACACCTACTCTAAGCCCCCTAATAAAATAAGAAAGACCCCCAAAATAAAAAATGCCCTACCCTATTCTAAAATTAAAATAGAAAAGCTCTTTTACCTTACCAGCCCTGAAAAGGGCCCTTTGCGGGGCATGCCCCAAAGAATTCAGCTCTTTTGCCTGTAAAAAAAAAACATACAATACCCCCCCAACATTACAACCCACCACCCACATACCCCTAATCTAACCCAAACCCCCCTTAAATAAACCTAACACTAAGCCCCTGAAGATCTCCCTACCTTGTCTTCACCACGCCGGGTTCACCGATCGATCCAGAAGAGCTCCTCTTATGTCTTGATCCAAGCCCAAGCGGGGGGCTGAAGATGTCCATGATCCGACTGAAGTCTTCATCCAAGCGGGAGCTGAAGAGGTCCATGATTGGGCTGAAGTCTTCATCCAAGCGGGAGCTGAAGAGGTCCATGATCGGGCTGAAGTCTTCTATCAAGCGGCATCTTCAATCTTCTTTCTTCCGGATCCATGTTCATCCCGCCGACGCGGAACATCCATCTTTACCGACGACTTCCCAACGAATGACGGTTCCTTTAAGGGACGTCATCCAAGATGGCGTCCCTCGAATTCCGATTGGCTGATAGGATTCTATCAGCCAATCGGAATTAAGGTAAGAAAATTCTGATTGGCTGATGGAATCAGCCAATCAGAATCAAGTTCAATCCGATTGGCTGATCCGATTGAACTTGATTCTGATTGGCTGATTCCATCAGCCAATCAGAATTTTCTTACCTTAATTCCGATTGGCTGATAGAATCCTATCAGCCAATCAGAATTCGAGGGACGCCATCTTGGATGACGTCCCTTAAAGGAACCGTCATTCGTCGGGAAGTCGTCGGTGAAGATGGATGTTCCGCGTCGGCGGGGTGAACATGGATCCGGAAGAAAAAAGATTGAAGATGCCGCTTGATAGAAGACTCCAACCAGATCATAGACCTCTTCAGCTCCCGCTTGGATGAAGACTTCAGCCGGATCGTGGACATCTTCAGCCCCCGCTTGGGCCTTGGATCAAGACATCGGAGGCTCTTCTGGATCGATCGGTGAACCCGGCGTGGTGAAGATAAGGTAGGAAGATCTTCAGGGGCTTAGTGTTAGGTTTATTTAAGGGGGGTTTGGGTTAGATTAGGGGTATGTGGGTGGTGGGTTGTAATGTTGGGGGGGGGTATTGTATGTTTTTTTTTACAGGCAAAAGAGCTGAATTCTTTGGGGCATGCCCCGCAAAGGGCCCTTTTCAGGGCTGGTAGGTAAAAGAGCTTTTCTATTTTAATTTTAGAATAGGGTAGGGCATTTTTTTTATTTTGGGGGTCTTTCTTATTTTATTAGGGGGCTTAGAGTAGGTGTAATTACTTTAACATTGTTGTAATATTTTTCTAATGTTTGTAAATATTTTTTTATTTTTTGTAACTTAGTTCTTTTTTATTTTTTGCACTTTAGTTAGTTTATTTCATTGTATTTATTTGTAGGTATTTTATTTAATTCATTTATTGATAGTGTAGTGTTAGGTTTAATTGTAGATAATTGTAGGTATTTTATTTAATTCATTTATTGATAGTGTAGTGTTAGGTTTAATTGTAACTTAGGTTAGGATTTATTTTACAGGTAATTTTGTAATTATTTTAACTAGGCAACTATTAAATAGTTATTAACTATTTAATAGCTATTGTACCTGGTTAAAATAATTACAAAGTTGCCTGTAAAATAAATATTAATCCTAAAATAGCTACAATATAATTATAATTTATATTGTAGCTATATTAGGGTTTATTTTACAGGTAAGTATTTAGCTTTAAATAGGAATAATTTATTTAATAAGAGTTAATTTATTTCGTTAGATTTAAATTATATTTAACTTAGGGGGGTGTTAGGGTTAGACTTAGCTTTAGGGGTTAATACATTTATTAGAGTAGCGGTGAGATCCGGTCGGCAGATTAGGGGTTAATTATTGTAGGTAGGTGGAGGCGACGTTGGGGGCGGCAGATTAGGGTTTAATAAATATAATATAGGGGTCGGCGGTGTTAGGGGCAGCAGATTAGGGGTACATAGGGATAACGTAGGTTGCGGCGGTGTACGGAGCGGCAGATTAGGGGTTAATAATAATATGCAGGGGTCAGCGATAGCGGGGGCGGCAGATTAGGGGTTAATAAATATAACATAGGGGTCAGCGGTGTTAGGGGCAGCAGATTAGGGGTACATAGGGATAATGTAGGTTGCGGCGGGGTACGGAGCGGCAGATTAGGGGTTAATAATAATATGCAGGGGTCAGCGATAGCGGGGGCGGCAGATTAGGGGTTAATAAGAGTAAGGTTAGGGGTGTTTAGACTCGGGGTACATGTTAGGGTGTTAGGTGCAAACTTAGGAAGTGTTTCCCCATAGGAAACAATGGGGCTGCGTTAGGAGCTTAACGCTGCTTTTTTGCAGGTGTTAGGTATTTTTTCAGCTCAAACAGCCCCATTGTTTTCTATGGGGGAATCGTGCATGAGCACGTTTTTGAAGCTGGCCGCGTCCATAAGCAACGCTGGTATTTAGAGTTGCAGTGGCGGTAAATATGCTCTATGCTCCCTTTTTTGGAGCCTAACGCTGCCCTTCTGTGAACTCTAAATACCAGCTGTTTTTAAAAGGTGCGGGGGGAAAAAAGCATGCGTAGCTAATGCACCCCTTTGGCCGCAGAACTCTAAATCTAGCCCTAAGTAAACTAATTCCCCTTTAAAGGGGATCTAATGCTGAGGGTAGTCTACAAAAATATGGCACCTGCAAGAGGTTGAAAGAGATACAATTTTTAAACATTTTTTTTTTTAAAAAACCCTACTTGGTAACATGAGACTCTATTTTTAAAAAACTAGGTTGATGGTTTGAAAAAATTAATAGAGTTTACTATTTTTTATTTTAATTAGAACAGGAAATAAATGGAGAGGTTAATCTACCTAAACTGTTTGTGTATTTTTCCTTGGGAGGATGAGAATTTAAGCACTCTACAGTGGTGCTATGTGAACCTGGAATTATTCAGAAAGTATACTATTTTAGGGGACCCAGAATATAATTATTAGCACTTATACATCATTCTAACTCACTCCCTCCTCCCCTTAAAAAAAAAAGAAAGAGAAAGTAAAAGGGACACAGCAGTTTTATAACTTTTGACGTTGCAGTGTACAAGGAGGGTGCAAACTCTTAGCTACCCAAGCAGAATACATTCAACTTAAACTCCCTTCTGCTAGGTCAAGAGTATTCTGGTGTCAGGCTTCTAGAACTAAATATAGAGAACCAATTTGAAACCAGTTCCAGCACCTTTTCAAGCTGCCTCTTAACCATTAACTAGCTTCTTAACCAGAGGTGTTTTATACACAGTTTTAGTCTTCAATATTTTAAATATTCAGGTGCTAGCATTATGCTCCTGTCACCATGAGTTATACATTTTTCTATAAATGTTACCAGAGCATAGATTCTGAGGATATTATACTAAATAGGGCGTGCAATTTTAAACAACTTCCCAACTTACATTTATCATCAAATTTGCTTTGTTCTTATGGTATTCCTTGTTGAAAGCTAAACCTAGGTATGTTCATATGCTAATTTCAAACCCATTGATGGCTGCCTCTTATCTCAGTGCATTTTTACAGTTTTTAGCAGTTAGACAGGGCTAGTTCATGTGTGCCATATATATAAAACATTGGGCTCACTCCCATTGAGTTATTTAGGAGTCAGCACTGATTGACTTAAATGCAAGTCTGTCAAAGAACTGAAATAAGGGGACATTCTGCAGAGGCTTAGATACAAGGTAATCACAGAGGTAAAAAGTATATTAATATTACTTTGTTGGTTATGCAAAACTGGGTAATGGGTAATAAAGAGATTATCTATCTTTTTAAACAATACTAATTTTGGAGTAGACATTCCCTTTAAATGATGAAAGTAACAGATCATCAGGGTTCAATAGTTATTGGAGAACTATTGATGAAATCTTATAAATTATAATTTGGTATCACCATAGTCCAGAGCTATTTATTGGATTAAAAATGGATACTTTATGCCTTATCAATGTTTTATTCTATAGTAGCTTTCACATATGTAGCTTTCCTGTTAGACTGAAATATATATATATATATATATATATATATATTGCTTTCCCCAACAGCTTTTAAAGGGACAATGTACTGTAAAATTGTTTCACCTTAATGTGTTTACAGTTACTTGTTATACCAGCCGCAGAGATTAAAATTTATGTAAAACTGTTCATTTTTGTTTATTTTGTGTATGAAAACAAAGTCTAATCAAATGGGCTGATATTCAAGGGAGAGCACACTTCATTAGCTTATCCATCTATTTATCTCTGTGTATATATATATATATATATATATATATATATATATATATATATATATATATATATATATCTGTATCTATCCCAATAGTCAGACAGAACAATGTAAAATTGCCCACCCACTTGGAATGTAATTTCTTCTAAACTTTTTTGTTGATCTAGTGTTTCTATAACTATTACTTAAAGGACCAGTAAATACAGTAGATTTGCATAATCAACAAATGCATTACAACAAGACAATACAATAGAACAGCATTTTCTATGTTAGTTCCCTGTACTGCAGGAGCAGTTGTTATCCACATACTGAACAAGATCATATACTGGCAAACGAAGAAAAGATTATATTCGTTCCTACATTGGGACATTGATGTGTTGCTAAGTATTGAGCGAATGTGGCAATTCAGGTTCTAGTTACCAGCCTCATTTATCCGTTTAAGTGGTGCTTGGGTGTATTGGAGGTCAGGTGTTGGCGTTTCGGAATCCCTCGTGCTGCTCAGCTGTTAAGTCTGGCGGGTTTTTAAACTGTTAGCTTTTCAGCGTCAGTAGCAGAGCTTTACCTTTCAGCCTCTCTCCTTGCATACGGATTCTGAGTGGGGTTTAAAAATCTAGACCTGTTGTTTTTGCACACAAGCAATTATCCTGAGATGTGAAGTATCACAAATACAGAGATTCAAAGGATTACAATTTTCTTTGCTGCAACCCAGCTTCTCATTAAGAAACCTAAAAGAGGATTTATTTTGAGGATTTCTTCTGAGGACATTTGTTTATTTTGGAATATTACTGTGAATCGTTCAGGGACCAGCATACTTGAGTGTGGTAATTTCCCTATGGACATTTAGTCTGGAACTTTTTGTTCAGGGCTCTAACCTTTGATTTTTTGAATTTCAATATAGTTTACTGCTACTTATTATGTATAAGATTGATAAACATAATCACAGTGCAAATAATTATTTATTTTGACACTGATATCCTGCGTGTTGGTGTTTTTCTCCACCAGTATGGATGGTCATGTTATACTATGCTTTAAGTTTAGAACTTTTTATTTATTTTTTTGTAATTTATTAATACAATAGAACTTAGTCTGAACTTCAAATGAGTAGTAATTTTTTAATGACAAATTTCAAAGTTATGTCTGTTTCCACTCCCACTGCGTCATGTGACAGCCATCAGCCAATCACAAATGCATACACGTATATACTGTGAATTCTTGCACATTCTCAGTAGAAGCTGGTGACTCAAAAAGTGTAAATATAAAAAGACTGTGCACATTTTGCTAATGGAAGTAAATTGGAAAGTTGTTTAAAATGTCATGCTCTATCTGAAGCATGATAGTTTAATTTTGACTTGAGTGTCCCTTTAAGTATTAAAATATTCAGTATAGGTGGGAATATAATAGGCAAAAACAGCTATTTTAAATGACAAACTAAAAGAAAAGGAGCTATTTGTATGTAATTTAATACACTCCAGTAGGTAAAATGAATTATTGGGAACACATTAAAGGGCAGGAAAAAAAGAAACACAGTACACTGTCCCTCTAACTCATTACTTCAATTTTACCATAATAAATAAAAAAATTAAAATATTTATATAAAGAAATGAAATAAATCAATTTGAAAAAACCTAACCATGAAGAAAAAAATATTTAAATAAGTTAGTACTTTGAAGGTTAAAATATTTGATTGAAGGAATCTAAAGTGTTGATTATTTGTACTCTGTTTTTTATCTTCTTCTTCTTCTTCTTTGATTGGCAATTAAATGCATAACCTTTCTGAAAGTTTGGTATTTTTAATATTTTAACACAAATTATTTTACTTTCATGTGTTTCAAAGTGAAAGCAATATTGCTGGTCAATTATTAATCAAAGCATTTGACTAATGCTTCTAATTTATTCACTTTGAAATATTTGATACATTTTATTATTAACAATTTATTTAATTTTTATTTTTAATAGCCCCGATTTGCATCTTAAATTCTTACCCCAACCCAATGCATTCACCTAGTTTTTCTAATCATTTTAATAAAATTAAAAAAAAATACAAAAAATATATATAAAATAAGAAAATAAAGTTCAACTTTTGTTTCAGAATTAAGCAAAACTTGTTCTTCAACAATTTACAGTTTTAAAATAAGTTTTTAAAGCATTTCTTTTCATTATTATGGACATAGATTCACACCTGCCATGGCACACATTGGTTTTGTTGTGAGAACAGGCACTGGATCGAGATCCTTTGTAGGTGATGAGCTGATCACAGTTATCATTAATGTTTATTTTGCTGCTGCTGCTATTAGGATGGAATGTGGCTTAACCCTTTGATGGCAGGGTTAATTTGTCTACATCGAAACATTGTTCCGATATAAACAAATTGTAATCCCACGATCGTGCATGCGATCGCAATATTTCAATGATGGGATCAGGTCAAGGGGCGTCCCTATGACGCTAGGCACGCCCTCCAGACCGCGATCACATCCTGGAAGTACCGTTGGCTTCAGGACAGCCAAACAGCTAGGAAGTTCTATTCCGTCCTAATGGCGCTAAAGCCCAGTGCGGTTAGGATGGAATAGAACGCCATAACGGTATTAAAAGGTTAAAAGAGATAGCACAACTTAAAGGGACATGAAACTCAAGATTTTTCTCTCTTTCAGGATTAAACAACTTACTTTACTTCTAATTATTAACTTTGTTTCATTTTCCTGGTATCATTTGTTGAAGGAGCAGCAATGCACTTCTGGGTTTTAACTGAACACATGGGTGAGCCAATGGCAATCGGTATATATATGCAGCCACCAATCAGCAGCTAGGACCTAGGTTCTTTGCTGTTTCTGAGCTTACCTAGATACACTTTTCAGAAAGGATAACAAGAGAAGGAAGCAAATTAAATGAAAGAAGTAAATAGGAAAGTTGTTTAAAATTGTATGCTCTGTCTAAATCATTAATGTTTAATTATGACTTTACTGTCCCTTTAAATGATATATAGTTACCTGTACAATTAGACAGGAGTAGAAGAAATGGTGTAAGCAGAAGGATAATTTAGTTAAAACACAGGCAATAAGATAAAAGTTTTATACATTAATTGGATGTGAAACCCAAACTTTCTTTCATAATTCAGATAGATTATACATTTAGAAAAAAACTTTCCAATTGACTTCTGTTATCAAATGTGCTTCATTCTCTTGGTATCTTTTATTAAAGAAGCAGCAATACACTCCCGGGTGCTAGCTGAACACATTTGTAAGCCAATGAAAATTGGCATACAAATTCAGCCACCAATCAGCAGCTAGCTCCAAGCTCATAAGCCTATCTATGCTTTACAACAAAGGATACAAAGAGAATGAAGCAAATAAGATAATAAAAATAAATTGGAATGTTGTTTAAAATTGTATGCTCTATATGAATCATGAATCATTTTGGGTTTCTTGTCCCTTTAATTATCTTGCCAGGGTAGGCCATATGCTGTCTTGAAAAATATTTTTTCCAAATTCACTACTTTTGTACTGAGCAGGGAAGAAAGTCCCAAACATAAAGGTAGTAGCATAAGAAAGGTCTTTGAGGCATAAGCACAAATAGCTTTTCAAAGAAATTACTCAAAACATTTCTTTACAGTTGATAACTTAAAGGGACATAAAACCCAAAAATGTATTTCTTGGTTCAGATAGAGCAAACATTTAAATGGTTTTAAAATGTGCTTCATTCCCTTGATATTCTTTGTTGAAGGAGCAGCAATGCACTATTAGTAGCTTGTTGAATACACCAATGAGCTTATTACAGTATGGATATATGTGAAGCCACAAATCACCAACTAACTTCTAGTCTAGCTGCTAGCAGTACATCGCGGCTTCTGAGCATACCTAGATAATTATTTAGATAATAGAAGTAAATTAGTTGTTTAGTTTTTTTGAGGCTCTTTATTGCAAAGTTGAGAACCTGTACTTGTGATCTGCAGGATGAGATAAGTCTAGACCAAGCTACAAATAAACCATTTCCGTTTCTCACTTGCCCCTCAAGGACTCTATGTACCAGGTCAGAACTTATGTTCCATCATTTATATCAAATCATCTTACATAGAACTAGGCATTATCATTTTTTCTCATTAGACTTACATGTGAATCTTACTGTATGCCCAATTGCGTAATATTTGCCATAAAGTAAGTACATAAATAACACCCTAATGATATTCTGTTGTCAACTAATGCACACTGCTGCTCTCAAGTGTTAGCTCAATTTTTTCTCTGCATAAGATTTTTTCACAAAATGTTATACCTTCAACAAGGAAAGCTTTTTACAGTGGGAAAAAGACTGAACTTGGAATCTTTAATGGATTGAAACCAAAATCAGACTTTTTTGTATTTAATTTCATAAAAAAAAAATATTAAAATTTATTAAAGGGACATGAAACTCAAATTTTAATTTAATGATTCAGATAGAGAATACAATTTTAAACAACTTTCCAATGTATTTCTATGATCAATTTTGCTTAATTTCTCTTGGTATCCTTTGATGAAGGAGCAGCAATGCACTAATGGGAGTTAGCTTAACACATCTGTAAGCCAATAGCAAGAGGTATATATGTGCAACCACCAATCAGCAGATAGCTCCCAGCTCCTGAGCCTACATAGGTGTTATTTTCTACAAAGGCTAACAAGAGAATGAAGCAAAGTAGATAATAGCAAACACATGATAAAAATACAATCCAGTAGCATTTAGTCTGAACTTCAAATGAGTAGTGGATTGTTTTTCTGACAAATTTCAAAGTTATTGAAATCCCCCTGTATCATGTTACAGCCATCAGCCAATCACAAATGCATATACGTATATTCTGTGAATTCTTGCACATGCTCAGTAGGAGCTGGTGACTCAAAAAATGTAAATATAAAACGATTGTGCACATTTTGTTAATGGAAATAAATAGGAAGGTTGTTTAAATTTGCATGCTATATTTGAATCATGAAAGTTTAATTTTGACTTTCCTGTCCCTTTAACGGGCCATAATGCCCAAATGTTTAAACACTTGAAAGTGATGCAGTATATCTGTATAAAGCTGACTAGAAAATATCACCTGAACATCTCTATGTAAAAAAGAAAGATATTTTACCTCAAAAGTTTCTCAGTAGCCACATCCCATTGTAAAGGACTAATCTAAGCAACAAATCAGTATGTCTGTCCCGGGACAGCGGAAGGAGCGAGCTTTCGTGCACCCTCATCTTATTTTCCTATTCAGTGTAAGGAAGTTTACAATGAAACCTCATGAGAGTTAAGTCAAATCTCATGAGATCACAGTACAAGAGTTCATGACCTCAGCACTGTTGATGCTGATTGGCTGCTGTTCATTTCTTCTTTTCTTTTTTTTTTTACCTGCAGTTGGGCAGCATCTGAGTATAACTTATTACACAGAACTTACTCTGTTGAGCTGAGGAAATTGTGAGGTAAAATATCTTCTTTTTCTACATAGAGATGCTCAGGTGATATTTTCCTGTCAGTTTTTTACAGTTATACTGCATCAGTTTCAAGTGATTTAGCTTATGAGTATTACGTCCCTTTAAGTTTGACTTTCCTGTCCCTTTAATATTTCTGGCAATATAACAGCATGTGTAGGAAGCTAGAACAATGAGTCCCAAGAATGCAGGTCATAATCGCACAGATAAGTAGAAAATAGCTGACAGGTTTGGTCTACTGTATACTAGACAGTTTCTGGAACTGATTATGTACCAATAGGCAGCCTGAGATGAGATACACAAGCACAAAACAGAATAGGAAAATACTTGGTGAATTATGACAGACTGTACACCAACAGGAATATTGAGCAGAAGTTTTGAGAAGACTGGTACTTTGCTGCCTTCAGTGTGAAACTGTCTGCTGCTGACAGTTTTCACCCATACTTTGCCACCATCCATGTGTTTCTTCATCTGATGTGAGTCATCTCCAACTTGGGCTGTGCCAAATTCATTGAGCTTGCCTAATGCCTAAAGTTGTTTGCATCTGTTATTTACTGCTTCAATGGTTTCCTTCTTCTACTGTGAGTACTCTACACTTGTTTACGGCCATATTAAATGTATTATGCCACCTTCCACATGTTCCTGCTGCCAGTTTCCACCATCTTTTCTCTGCCTCTCTCAGTGTGTTCCTTCTGCTGATGTCAGTTCTCTCCACTTGTTCTCTGCCACTCACAGTGTTTTCTATTTTCTGCTGTATACTCTGCCCTCTCCACCTGAGCTCTGTAAGTTTGTTCAAACCTTCTGTGTATTCCTAATGCTGCTACCAGTCCTCTCCATTTCTACTCCTCCAACTTCAGTATGTTTCTGAGTGCTACTGCCAGTTTTCACCTGTACTCTGCCACCTTCCCTGTGTTTGTCTACTGCATTATGGGCTGTCTTATAATACGTTTGTTCCTTCTGTTGAAATCAGTTTTCTACAAGTATTCTCTGTCACTTTCATTATATTTTTAGCACAGTGGGTCCCATGTACAAAAGAATGGTTGACACGGTTCCAACTTTTGCAGCACCACCCCCTGCTCACATGCCTGTCAATCACCCTGAACAAATGTGATTGATCCCGCCATTTAATTATGGAAAGCAGGCTCACATGAGTTAACCTGCCCCACAAAAGCTTAGTGTGTTTCTTGCCATTCTTTGCATATTATTATATTAAAAGCCTATTTGTGTTAATTTTTCCTCTTCTTCTATAATCAGTCTAGTTTATACTAACACATTTTGGACTAGATTATGAGTGGAGCGCAATATTGCGCTTTCGCAAGTGCAATATTTGCGCTCCACTAAGTAATACCAGCATAATTCATATTGCCTAGAAGCCTTGCGATATATATATGAATAAATACATATATATTTATGTGTTTAAATGTGTAGATACACATGTTAAAACATAAATCTCTCTCTCTCTCTCGCATTTTTTTTATCTCAACTTAAGTGCAATTTGTGTAACATATATTCATTTTTAGCAACATTTCATGTGAATAAGTTACTTGAATTATCTGCAATTATCTGTTAGTGCATAATATTAAACTATAATCTGTATCATTTATACAACCATTTTTAAATAAAAGAAAAAAGACTAACAAATAAAATCTAATCTTACATGACATGTTAGTTTCAAGATGGATGTCAAGGAGAGGAAACATTTTATACATACAACTATATCTCCCATTGATAGAGGGAAAATGGATAGTATTTTATTTTTCAAAAAATAAATAAGAGCACTATCTTTCAATCTTTATTTATTTATTTTAATATCCTGATAGAGTTTTTTGTGCAATAAATTTCCTTTTCTTTGTGTTCTCAATTCTTATGTGAATCTTGATCGTTTCACCCGACGTCCTCTTGGCGGCCGACTTGTGACTCCGCTGGTATTTTCTGCCGTCCCTCCTCCTCCTCCATCTTGTTTCGCCACCTGTTGGGAAAAAGAAGAAAAAGAAGCCTGGGACTGCGGTGTTGTCCCGACTGAGCCTCTCCGTGAAGTATCACTGGCATCTAATCGTGAGAAGCGCTCTCTTCCTCGTCTGCTTTGGCGTCTGATGTCACCTCTGTGTACTCTCGTCTCACGAGACTCCCATCTGTACACGTGACCATTCTCTGGAAAATTTAGCTCTTTTTTTCTCCTCATTAGCCTTGCGAAATTCTGCCAATTTTGTATCCAGATCGGCTTTTAAGTTGGTAAAATCTGTAGAGGATAGTTTCTCTTGCAACAATGTCTCAAGTGTTGTTATCTTTTGTTGGTTTGTAAGTATTTCTTTTTGTATCCGCTGTATGGTTAAGATCATCAAATCAAAGGAACATTTATTTAAAAAAATTTCAAATGTTGAGCAATATTCTTTGTCTTCCATAAAGAGTGTCGGTCTCAGTGACACTCTTAATCCCCTTGGGTTCCGGCGTATTTTATAATATTCTGCTAAGGTAGATGAATATAATTCCCAATTCACCTCTTTCTTTTTTTTTCTCTCTCCCATTGCTTGGAACTGATGTCTGTATCGGGGACAGCCAAAAAGTCCCTGGTGCAACTTACCAATGTAGCTATAGCAGCAGCCTCCACATCAGAGAAAGTAAACACATCATGTTGAGTTTCCATAATCCGTCGCCTGTATGTCACTGCTTGTAATAAAATTTTAAAATATAATTTGGAGTGCTGCAGCCATTTCTACAATTCGTTATCAATATCTGTTTAAGGTGAAACAGAGGCAGCTTGCACCCAGAAGAGATAAGCGGAATTGGTGCTGGGCTTTACTATATCTATCTATCTATCTATCTATCTATCTATCTATCTATCTATCTATCTATATATACGCGCATAGACATATATTTACTGTAAAGACACAGTCCCCATTTTTTTCAAACACCCCACATCCCCTCACTTTAACCCCTTATTACTGCTTTGTGCAGTTTTTTTATTAAAATAAAATGCTCATATTTTTTATTTATATTAAAGAACTGTCCACTTTATTTGGGGGGCAATTGAGGCAACTTTTTATCATTAACCAGAGGTTTGACCTCTGGTTAATTGTGCTTAGTGCAAAGTGAAACCGTGAGCTCATGGGAGCATTAACCAACCACTGTAATGGCTGGTTATTTAATGAGCACCCGTAAAAGGGCAAATTTGCCCCTTTACAAATGCACGTTTAAATAGCGCTCCACTTGTAATCTAGCCCTTTTTCTTTTTCACACAAAAAAAAATCCACACAATGTTATTCAGATGTTAGTTTCTTTTGCCTAATTTTTTGTGTAATAAAATATTTATGTTTGTCTTCAAACAAATCTAATGAATTCTCCTCACCATCAATAAAATCTCAACTAACTTCTCAGTTTAGTGGGTTTATCTATGGTTTCTATTGTATTAACCATTTTAGAATTACCCACTGCCACATCTACAGTATCTCACAAAAGTGAGTACACCCCTCACATTTTTGTAAATATTTTATTATATCTTTTCGTGTGACAACACTCAAGAAATGACACTTTGCTACAATGTAAAGTAGTAAGTGTACAGCCTGGATAACAGTGTAAATGTGCTATCCCCTCAAAATAACTCAACACACAGCCATTAAATGTCTAAACCGTTGGCAACAAGTGAGTACACCCCTAAGTTGAAATGTCCAAATTGGTCCCAATTAGACATTTTCCCTCCCCGGTGTCATGTGACTTGTTAGTGTTACAAGTCTCAGGTGTGAAGAGGGAGCAGATGTGTTAAATTTGGTGTTATCACTCTCATACTGGTCACTGGAAGTTCAACATGGCACCTCATGGCAAAGAAGAATTGTTGTTCTACATAAAGATGACCTAGGCTATAAGAAGATTGCCAAGACCCTGAAACTGAGCTGCAGCACGCTGGGCAAGACCCATACATCGGTTTCACAGGACAGGTTCTGCTCAGAACAGGCCTTGCCATGGTTGACTAAAGGAGTTGAGTGAATGTGCTCAGTGTCATATCCAGAGGTTGTCTTTGGAAAATAGATGTATGAGTGCTGCCAGCATTGCTGCAGAGGTTAAAGGGGTGGGGAGTCAGACTGTCAGTGCTCAGACCATACGCCGCACACTGCATCAAATTGGTCTGCATGGCTGTCGTCCCAGAAGGAAGCCTCTTCTAAAGATGATGCACAAGAAAGCCTGCAAATAGTTTGCTGAAGACAAGCAGGCTAATGACATGGATTACTGGAACCATGTCCTGTGGTCCGATGAGACCAAGATAAAACTTATTTGGTTCAGATGGTGTCAAGCGTGTGTAGCGGCATCCAGGTTAGGAGTACAAAGACAAGTGTGTCTTGCCTACAGTCAAGCAGGTTAATGGGAGTCTCATGGTCAGGGCCTACATGAGTGCTGCCGACACTGGGGAGCTACAGTTCATTGAGGGAACCATGAATGCCAACATGTACTCTGACATACTGAAGCAGAGCATGATCCCCTCCCTTTGGAGACTGGGCTTCAGGGCAGTATTACAACATGATAATGACCCCAAACACACCTCCAAGACGATACTGCCTTGCTAAAGAAGCTGAGGGTAAATGTGATGGACTGGCCAAGCATGTCTCCAGACCTAAACCATATTGAGCATCTGTGGGGCATCCTCAAACAGAAGGTGGGGGAGTGCAAGGTCTCTAACATCCACCAGTTACGTGATGTTGTCATGGAGGAGTGGAAGAGGACTCCAGTAGCAACCTGTGAAGCTCTGGTGAACTCCATTCCCAAGAAGGTTAAGGCAGTGCTGGAAAATAATGGTGGCCACACAAAATATTGACACTTTGGGTCAAATTTGGACATTTCCACTTAAGGGTGTACTCACTTTTGTTGCCAACGTTTTAGACATTAATGGCTGTGTGTTGTTATTTTGAGGGGATAGCAAATTTACACTGTTATACAGGCTGTACATTTACTACTTTACATTGTGGCAAAGTGTCATTTTTTGAGTGTTGTCACATGAAAATATATAATAAAATATTTACAAAAATGTGAGGGGTGTACTCACTTTTGTGAGATACTGTATGTCTTTATTAAATATAGAAGTCACTGATGGAACTGATGACCTCAGAAGCATCATATGCAATCTCTAAAAAAGATACCTTTATATTTTTCCTAGAATTCCTCCCCCACTGGAGATTTTCCTAGTGAATGACCTGTTATATGATCTTGTGTAGGTAAAGCTTCCCTTCCACAAGTGCCAATTTTATAACTACCTTTTGAGGCTCATAATTAATTTTTTTTGCTTTAAAAATCTCTAACTTAAAAATCTTATACTGCTCCAAGTGAATTCATAATAGCCTGAAGAGCAGTGAGCACATTTTTAAAAACAAATAGCTGCTCATATTTAAAGGGCCACTTAATGCAGTATAATTACATAATTAACACATGCATAATAAAAAGACAATGATTTAACAACTACTCTGAATTTCAAATAAGCAGTAAATTTTTGTCTAATACATGTATTTTTTTGTCTCATTTTCCAGCCCGCTATATCATGTGACAGACATCAGCCAATCACAGACTAGTATACGTATACCCTGTGAGCTTCTGCACATTCTCAGAAGGATCTTGTTCCCCAGAAAGTGTGAATATAAAAGATTGAGTAAAATGTGATAATGGAAGTAAATTGGAAAGTGTCTTAAAATTGTATGCTCTCTCTCACAAGTTTTCAAATCTGTCCCCAGGCCTCCCTAAAAGGCCACATTTTGAGGTTATCTGAACTGGAGCACAAGTGAAATAATCAGTTGATTAGTAAACATGGTTAATTGACCTGCTCTCATCCATGGTTATCCTGAAAACCTGGATGGTTGGGGTGGCCTGAGGACATGTTTAAAAACTAGTGCTCTATCTAAATCATAAAAGTTTATTTTGACTTGAGTGTCCCTTTAAATTCATTCAACAAATCTATTATCTTAAATGAGCAGTCTAATAAGATATTATTCCAGTAAGTGATAAACTATGTATCCTTAGTTTCAAAGGTGGAACATTTTCTAATGCACAAACCTCTAGGTACTATTTTAAGTAAAGGATACCTCCGAAGGGTTTTATTATCCCACCATTCTTTAATGCAGAGCTTGACAAACCCAGAAGCCAGGGAACCACTGGCTCCAAGAATTTTACCCCTGGTTCCTAACTGTTTGGGTGATTGTCCATATACAAATACCACTGCCTGGCTCCTAAAAGTATGTCTGGCTCCAAAATATTCTTACTGGCTTACTGGCCAGTCTAGTGATGTCGCAAACTTAAAAATTTCGGTTCGCGAACGGCGGACTCGAACTTCCGCTACTGTTCGCGAACCGGCGAACCACCATTGACTTCAATAGTCAGGCGAACTTTAAAACCCACAAGGATTCTTTCTGGCCACAATAGTGATGGAAAAGTTGTTTCAAGGGTACTAACACCTGGACTGTGGCATGCTGGAGGGGTATCCATGGCAAAACTCCCATGGAAAATTACATAGTTGATGCAGAGTCTGCTTTTAACCCATAAAGGGCCTAAATCACCTAACATTAATAAATTGTTTTCAATAATGTGCTTTAAAACATCAGTTATGATGTTGTATCGATCAGGTAGTGTAAGGGTTATGCCCGCTTCACAGTGACAGACCAAACTCCAAGTGTAACGCACCGCAAACAACCGCAAACAGTCCATTTGCACAACCACGAGATAGATAGATTTGATAGATAGATACATAGATTACATAGCTCAATAGATGCAATATACATATGATCGATACAAATTACACAGATCAAAAGATGCAATATCCATTTGATAGATACGAATTACATAGATCAATGGATGCAATATCCATTTGATAGATACAAATTTTATCGATCAAAAGATGCAATATACATTTGATAGATACGAATTACATCGATCAAAAGATGCAATATACATTTGATAGATACAAATTACATCGATTAATAGATGTAGTAGATAGATAGATGGCACTGGTCTGTAAAGTGATTTTTCTCTATTGATGAAGAGAAAAACAGGGCTTGAGGTATATATAGCTACCAGATAAATATGGGTGCAGTATACTCACTCCATATGCTGCAGTAGTTCAGCTTCAAAAACGTATGCCTCCAAAATAAGGTATGCTGTTTTCATATGGAGCCTGCTATTTGGCTGTGAATAGATGGAGACTCAAATGACAAATAATCCAGTGTACAAAGGAAAAACAAAGTAATAACTTACTCCATAAAACAGAAAATCTGGCTTGTTACAGTGAAGAAAGAAGTCAGCAGTCTTTCAACTTTCATAAAAAGATATGTTTTTTAATAGCTCAATGCGTTTCAACGTTTAAACGTCTTTATCAAGAGCAAAATTTAAAAACAAGAATAAAAATGGTAAAGACAAATGACTGAATATTCAGTCATTTGTCTTTACCATTTTTATTCTTGTTTTTAAATTTTGCTCTTGATAAAGACGTTTAAACGTTGAAACGCGTTGAGCTATTAAAAAACATATCTTTTTATGAAAGTTGAAAGACTGCTGACTTCTTTCTTCACTGTAACAAGCCAGATTTTCTGTTTTATGGAGTAAGTTACTACTTTGTTTTTCCTTTGTACACTGGATTATTTGTCATTTGAGTCTCCATCTATTCAAAGCCAAATAGCAGGCTCCATATGAAAACAGCATACCTTATTTTGGAGGCATACGTTTTTGAAGCTGAACTACTGCAGCATATGGAGTGAGTATACTGCACCCATATTTATCTCGTAGCTATATATACCTCAAGCCCTGTTTTTCTCTTCATCAATAGAGAAAAATCACTTTACAGACCAGCGCCATCTATCTATCTACTACGCTATATCTACACAGTCCTAGAGGAGAGACTGTAAGAAGGCTGCGGTCTATCCTAAAAGGAGAGTATTAGTTCTTAGTTTGTTAACATATTTGTATTTCTTTTTTGTATTGTGTATATTTTAATTTTTGTTTTCCTTTTTGCTTGTATTTCAAATCGATTAATAGATGCAATATACATTTGATAGATACGATTGATAGTTAGATAGATTTGATAGATAAACAGATTTGAAAGATATATAATTTCCCTGACAGAGTATAACAATAAGACATGCGGTCTGGGACCCATGGGCCTAGATTAGGAGTTCGGCGTTAGCCGTGAAAACCAGCGTTAGAGGCTCCTAACGCGGGTTTCTTACGCACTCCGGTATTTCGAGTTTATTTACCGCCACTCAAAATACACCTAACGCTCACATTTCTACCGCCACCTCAGACCCAGTAGTAAACATATACCGACAAAAAAAACATCCACGAATCCCAAAAAAAATATTACACAAAGTACACTTACACTCATACAAACACTACACTATATTTATTTTTCATATTTAATATTTTTTCAGCAAAATACAAAGTATTAAAGTTGCGAGATCTCGGGTGTTTGAAAAAAATCCACACAAATCCATTTTCCCATTGACTTACATGGACATACGGGAAAAGACCCTCATATACCTACATCTAACTAATAACATTATCACAAACATACACTCATCGATGCATACAAACAATATACACCACATGACATACACAAAATATTTATTTATTACAAAAAGAACACGATTTAGTTACTTTTTCACACAAGCTCATGACGTCACTCACTTTACGAGGAAAACCAGTCTTAGAAAAAAAAAATTAGAAATCTTTAGAGCCTCCATTGACTTCTATTGGGAAGACGTGCTCGTGCACGCGAAACCCTCATTTCCCTAACGCACGCAAATAGCGTAGACTGAAAAACTCCAAATACCAGCGCTAGAAAATACATGATTTCATGCGTTAGACCCAGCTATGATAAATAGATTAAGAAATGACTATTTCCCTATGGTGGACTTATGGTTTTTAATTATTGAATATTCACAACACCATAAAATTGTTTCACACTTTTAGATTACATCAACTACAAATCCACATCACTAGTAACACATTATTATTTCAATAAAATTACATTTAAAATTAAAATAAAATTCACTAAACATTTCTGGATTCACAAACAGTACACAATGGGAAACACCTCTCATTTACCTTTATTATTGCATTTCAGTTATTCAACTCATATGCTTGCAGCAACTGCATATTTACATAGGCTTAACACATAATCACTCATGGATGCACATATATTACTTTTAACATTCACTCATACATGTGCATTCAAATGATGGGGGACAAACACATTACATTCTCTACAGGAATCACAAAACACAACATATGGATTTGACTGTACTTTTAACATCATGATTCCATCACAATAAACCATTAGGAATTACCTACAACAAAAACATCATTACACCAGATTACAGATGTCACTTTATGGGAAGGAACAACAATGCCAGACCGCTATATAGAAGTCAGCATATGTGGGACACAATCAAAATATATACGTACATGTACATAACACGTATCACCCATGACGCAACCACAAAGCACACATTTATATTTTATTCAGCACACAATAACAATGTAGCACAATACAACAACACAATGAGGATTTAAGAACTACATAGGCAGGTTAAGAATATCATGACGTCATTAGAAGATTCAACCATACACATCACAGATTCACCACTGTACCGCCCCTTTAGGAACTTTAACACTCAATACTACAATACAACATATACGTAAACCACACTTTTGAACAGCATTATTATGGAGATTTCAATGGGACAATTAAGAAATATTGTCAGATCGCAAATCAATTATATATATAATACTACAGATGGCAGCCGGAAGTTATTCAGTATTAGTGCAATTTTTATGGGACGCATACAATATTGTCAGATCTAAAATCACTTATATATACAATACTACAGATGGCAGACGGGAAGTTCGGAATTATTATTGCGATTTTAAAGGGACGCGTACAATATTGACAGCTCGGAAATCACTTATATATACAATACTACAGATGGCAGATGTTACTTTATCGTTTACAAACAATGTTGCAGCAACATTGATCGATCACATTCGATGCACATTATACACAACTCTGCACTTTCATTCATGTTAGCCTGGACGTGTGCTTGTTACTATAAGATCGCGTTTAAGAAATATTGATTACGCATATGATCAAACATTACAAACATGCACTGTATGTGTGATATTTGACACTTTCACATTGAGATTCATTGTTGGAAAACAACATTTCAGCAAACAACAAAAAAACGCCCACTGTGAAAGCATTCGCGCCGCTCACATACAAACAGGTGAATACAATCAGCAATCATTACAAACTCACTACCATTGGACTAATCGTACTATAAATCCCCCAAACAACATGGCCAATGCATCACTTGTGATCCACATCAGATCAAGTGCTTACCTTGTTACGCTGTTTTGAAAGATGGATGACGATGACATGGTAGACACTGCTGGTGCTGCTATTGGCGAACTAGCTGTTGGTCGAATCAGGCAGCCTCGGCGGCTCAGACCGAGACGAAGGGGTCGTCTGGTTCGAGGTCCTCCTGTCTACAGGGTGAGACCCACCTTGGAAAACATGAGCGACTTTGAGGTTTTTGATAAGTATCGGCTCGATCGCGAACAGCTCATTGGCCTTTACGAGCTTCTTAAACCTCATTTGGAGCCACGTATACAAATAAGGACTGCTGTTCCCCCCATGAGTAAGATGCTAAGCTGTCTATACGTCCTGGCCTCCGGGAGTTTTCAATCCGGAGAACTGTACATGCATGGCCTGGCTCAAGGTACATTCTCTGTGGTGTTTGATAACTTTCTGGACGCCATGGTACGTATCAGTAAGCAATACATAGGATTCCCACAGAATGATGGTGATTGGAGGCGCCTGAAGCGGGAATTCTTTGATATTGCTCAATTGCCCAATGTCTTGGGAGCCATAGATTGTACCCACATTGCGCTGCGTGCTCCAATTGATGACTTGCCCTTCAGAAATCACAAACATTTTCATAGCCTCAACGTGCAGTATGTTTGTGACGCACGGATGAGGATTATGCATGTGTATGCGAATTTTGGAGGGGCTTGTCATGATGCCCGCATCCTCTCTCTCTCGTCCCTGTGGAGACAGTTTGAGGAAAGACAAATGCCCCCTGGTTATCTCGTTGGTGAGTATTTGTGCACAACATGGTTAATTAGTTTGACAATTGCCCCTGTAGTTTGTAAATGTTAGCGTCATGTTCAGCTATAGGATGCAATTTAACCATTTGTTATTTACCGACGCTAATGTTTACTTTTATTTAAATGCAGATATGTAGCATGTCTTACCTTAAGTGCTCAAATAGAGAATGCAATGTAACCATGTAGTTAGCATTTTACACAAGGTTTGTTTTCTGAGAAATACGCATATGTAGCATGTCTTAGCTGAAATGGGAAGATATTAGCTAATGCAATTTAACCCTGTCATTGTCTCTTTCCGCTAATGTCTAGTTTTATTTAAATGCAGATATGTAGCATGTCTTACCTTAAGTGCTCAGATAGAGAATGCAATGTAACCACGTAGTTAGCATTTTACACAAGGTTTGTTTTCTGAGAAATACGCATATGTAGCATGTCTTAGCTGAAATGGGAAGATATTAGCTAATGCAATTTAACCCTGTCATTGTCTCTTTCCGCTAATGTCTAGTTTTATTTAAATGCAGATATGTAGCATGTCTTACCTTAAGTGCTCAGATAGAGAATGCAATGTAACCATGTAGTTAGCATTTTACACAAGGTTTGTTTTCTGAGAAATACGCATATGTAGCATGTCTTAGCTGAAATGGGAAGATATTATCTCATGCAATTTAACCCTGTCATTGTCTCTTTCCGCTAATGTCTAGTTTTATTTAAATGCAGATATGTAGCATGTCTTACCTTAAGTGCTCAGATAGAGAATGCAATGTAACCATGTAGTTAGCATTTTACACAAGGTTTGTTTTCTGAGAAATACGCATATGTAGCATGTCTTAGCTGAAATGTGAAGATATTATCTCATGCAATTTAACCCTGTCATTGTCTCTTTCCGCTAATGTCTAGTTTTATTTAAATGCAGATATGTAGCATGTCTTACCTTAAGTGCTCAGATAGAGAATGCAATGTAACCATGTAGTTAGCATTTTACACAAGGTTTGTTTTCTGAGAAATACGCATATGTAGCATGTCTTAGCTGAAATGGGAAGATATTATCTCATGCAATTTAACCCTGTCATTGTCTCTTTCCGCTAATGTCTAGTTTTATTTAAATGCAGATATGTAGCATGTCTTACCTTAAGTGCTCAGATAGAGAATGCAATGTAACCATGTAGTTAGCATTTTACACAAGGTTTGTTTTATGAGAAATACGCATATGTAGCATGTCTTAGCTGAAATGGGAAGATACAGAATAATATAGAAAGTTATTTTTTGGATGTTTCTGACAACTTTTAATATGGATTATCGTGTACAAAAAAATATTTATAAAAGAATATACTAGTTTAAGGATTCTGTTTGAATTATGTTCTGTTCAAAATTTATAGGTGATTCTGGGTACATGAGCCGGCCTTGGCTCATTACCCCCTTGCGTAGCCCGACTGATGTGTCTGAGGAGCGCTACAATAGGGCTCATAAGAGAACCAGGGCGGTGGTTGAAAGGATGTTCGGGCTCCTGAAGATGAGATTCAGGTGCCTGGACCGTTCTGGAGGAGCACTCCAGTACAACCCAAAGAAGGTGGCTAAGATCGTTGTAGCCTGTAGCGTCCTGCATAATATTGCACAGCGGGCTGGGATGCTGCAGGCCGTCCCGGTGGACAGAGACCTCCTCAGAGATGAGGAGGATGATCCTGTTCTAGAGGGGGAATTCCAGGATGAGGGACTTGATGTCAGAGCAGACGTCATCAACCGCCACTTTAGACGGTAAAGAATAGAAGTTACACTGGAGTATTTTCAATAGATGTGAACTCTAGGGAAATGACAAGTAGAGAATTGTGCAAACATGTTAGGATTGATCAAATGTTAGAATAATTGTTTAATTTATTCATATAGGTGATGCTCTGGGCATTGGGTCCTATAGCGAGTCTTTGCCACCTGGTTTTTAAAGAGGACATCAGATGGTAAGTAGAAATGTATGGACTGTTGCTGGCATGAATTGTACACAAATACATCATATGGCATACATTTTAAAAAATATAATTTTGTTTACACATTACTTAAAATGTACATAATCAGAAAGGGATACTCTAGAATGACTATGGTTCAATGTCACACAGAGGTTTGTTCTGCTCAATATGACTCATCTTCACACTTGATAGAAAATAACACAGGTTCATACACAGGCTTAGTAAGCTAGTGACATAAATTTATTATGAAATGGGGGGTGGGAGAGGGGTACAGAACTGATTCACACACTTGTATGAATTCTTTTGAAAATATTTCTTACATTAGGGAGATGACTTAATCTAAAGACTGAAAGGGAACAATTTGAAGCCTGACAGTGAAGATTGCCCAGACTGACAGTGGGGAAAAACCCAAGATTGAAATTGAAGTATACCAATGGGATCATGTCTGGCATTATCTTTCAATTCTGCTGACCTTGAAAACCATACAAAGACATGTTCATATGGTAAGTGCAAACTATTTGATAGAATAAGGCTGTGGAGACATCCTATTGGAGACACTTAGATGATTTTCTATTTTGTAGATGGTATTTCCCAGTCCTCTATTTAATGAACTGATGAATAAGACACCTATTGAAGATCAACTGTTTACCCCTGAATTGACTTTCAAAGACCATGCATTGTCCAGGTTGGTGTACCAATGAATGCTAGTGAAGACTGTTGAATATTAGTAGCTTACATACATTAGTCATATTTAGTTCTTAATTAGATATTTAGGGATCACTATCAGACACTTAGATGATTGTACTTTTTTAGATGGTATTTCCCAGTCCTCTATTTAATGAACTGATGAATAAGACACCTATTGAAGATCAACTGTTTACCCCTGAATTGACTTTCAAAGACCATGCATTATCCAGGTTGGTGCATGCTAGTTAAGAATCACATGACGAATGTTGATTATTGTTAGCTTACATACATTAGTCATACTTATTTCATCATTAGATATTTAGGGATCACAATCCGAAAAAGGAATACATATTATAGTTGATATAGAGGTATTTGAATGGACATGAAATATTACATTTATGTTCAGCATACATATATTGTTGAAATGTGATATACATTATTATGTATAATTTGAATTTTGGATATTTAAATAGAATTTTGAATCAACAATATAATGGTGTATGTATTTCATTTCTTTTAAATCAATTTAATAATTATCTTTAAAAAATGTTGATCAAAGTTAGAGCATAGACACCATATGATTTTAAATGTATTTTATGTATATTTGACAACGTGTGTATTAACTTTGTTCCATTTTTATTATTTGTCATTTCAGATTGGCATCTGATGACTTCCAGGAATATTTAATTATTTTCTATTAAATTTATTTTTACATGTTAATACTAAAAATTTTATTATTAAATACATTCTTTTGAACAGATTCTACTAAATATCAATATAATCTGTAAATAAATAAAACTTGGACTCCCATGACTGGTAGTTGGCTATTTGACAAGCACATGCATAAGATCAAATAATGCATTAATATTAGAAAATCAAATGCTTCCGAGAATATTAAATTAAAATATATTTTATAACATTAATTGGGGAGTGAGATTCTTCAATGCTTTTCTTTTGAAAATGTAGATATTAAAATTATTTTGGATATGTAGTCAAATGTTTTTTATTTTAACTTTTAAGAAGGTGAAGTGGTTCAATTACATGAATGTGACAGTGTTGTTGAATGTAAAAATAATTGTATAAGATCTTGTATCTTCCTTAGGTATCTCAAAACATTATTTGAAAAATTATTTAAATTATTACATTTATAAATGGTAGGTCATTTAACTTGATATTTTTCCAAAGCTAGTTATTGGATGCCAGGTTAATCTATGTAATTTTCTAGTGGAGTCATTTAACTATACTTAGTAATATTATGTATTTATTACAATCTTACCTCTTGGGTTAGACATCAAATATCTATATAGAATGTAAATTCCCCTTTTGTTTATTTTGTCAATGTTAAATCAAAATACAAAATGTTTGGGTCCTTAAAGGGACATTCACAAAGTATATTGTGTATAGATTTTTAAAAATATCATACAAGAATTTCAACATATTTAGAAAGTACTATAGAATTACATTCAGTCTTTAAATATACTTGTTAAAAAAAACAACAATGCACATATCTTAGTCAATTACATAAGGCATCTATATGCAAACAACAATCAGCATCAAAATAGCCTATGTAGAGATGTATTTAATCCAAGAATATATATATATATATAATTACAATATAATGATTGAATAACAAAACATATTAAGTTGGTCAAATATAAGAATATTATACAAAATGCATACATTACATATAGCTTAATGTCCCTCTAAGCTGAAGGCTCAAAAAGACCTCCTTTAATAAATATATTTCAGTCAGTGTGTAAAACAATCTAGAAGTTAATCTAAATTTGCTTTACTCATATGTTAGACTAATTTAGCAAAAGGAAGGTGCCTAGGTTTATGATATTTTAAGCATTATTGTGAAATGTTTCTTTAAAGGGGCATGAACTCAAAATATACTTAAAGGTAGACAGTTAAAAAAATAATGATTTATACATTCTGAATGAGTATACTATTTTAATCAACTTTAAAACTTGTCTCATATTATGAATGCTCATTGTGATGTTGCTATCATTACTTTAAAAATAAGGCAGTAAATAGCTAATTTATTTGCTTCAGTACTCTGGACAGAACTTGATTGTTTGGAATAATTGATACAACAATCGTCAAGGACAACCCAGGTTTTTATTAAACAATTGTCCGTAATATAAAATATCATTATTGATTTGCAAAGAAACATAACAAGATAACTGTTAACATTTGATAATCGGATTAAATAATAAAGTTGATTAACATTTCATGCTCAATCACCAATGCTAAATTTGTTTGGACAGTGTCCCTTTAAGAGATTTAAAGAGTGTATTTACTTATCTTCCTATCTTGACATACTTTGCTTGAAAAGCATATCGAGATCGGCTCAGTAGATGAAGATTGGTGGATGCACAGAGATGCCTTATGTGATTGTCTCAACCATGTGCATTTAAATTTCTTCTGTTGAGGATATATAAATACTAAGAGAAAATGATTTACATTTTAAAGTCTAAACAATCTTCTATCTCTACAGATCATTTGATACAATTGTTTGTTTTTAATGTCTCTTTAAAACTAAAGACGCCATTGCACAATAACATATATGAGCACTTCAGACAAATACAAGCTCGAGGTTTATTTGCTAATAACAAAGCTGTAGTTTAATATTTATAATCAGATTATCCAAGTTACTGACATTCTAACCTGAATTTTAACATTAAGAAATATTGCGTGGGAAACGCATCTTGAAACACCAGATTAGCATCTTTAAACATTAGAGTCTAATGTCACGCAATAGCACACAATCAATGTGCATTATAAAGACATTTAATAGAGCAATGTCAATACTTCACAATAAATTTATTTAAAGAACAATAAAGACATACAATATTAAATGTGTATTTGTATTAAAGAAACAGACCGTTATTAAACCGAGAAATGTCGACAACATTTAATAATGTGACAGTATTAGATTTTAAAGAGTATTTAATCATTAATATTTAACGGATCACGGATATTAAATCTGCGTCACACATATCCGCATGACAGGCCCATGAGTTACAAATAAGTCTACATGAAAAATGAAGTAACAGCACCACCAAGCGGTATGTGTAAGGAAGTTACTAAGATATGAAACATTAAGGAACGGCCAATCAGAGTTCATCACACAAACACAACTTGAGTCAGGATGGTCTCACAGACATTATAACAATATTTCAAACTTTTATCCAATCAGATGTACAGATAAATTGTCCCATGGTGCATCTCATGTTTACTTCACCATATAAAAGTCCATTACACGTTGGCATCTTTGTCAGTTCTCTAATGCCTGCAGCCAGTATATATTATATACATACATATATTATACAACCCAGCAGGCATGTCAGTTCCCAGGTTCACCAAGGAGGAGAGCGCTGCACTGGTCCACGCCGTCAAGGACTTTTATCCCCAGCTGTTTGGGAACAAGAGGAGCTCGACAGATGCGCCTGTTAAGAAGGCCCTCTGGGAGTCTATCACCAATGCGGTTAGATTGGTGTGTGACGTCTAGAGGACCCAGGATCAGATCATGAGGAGATTCGGAGATATGAGGTTGCGTTTATCGAAAAAAGTCAACCTCATAAGGGACTGGGTACAAGCCCGTAAAAGAGGGGGCCAAAGAAAGGCCCCGCGGAAACTGTACCTACTCCCTTATGAGGTGACTTTATGCGAGCTCCTCAATCTCCGGGTCCCCAAAAGATTTAGATCCTCGCCATCCTCGGCCTCCTCTTCTTCCCTCCCAGCTGCAGGATCTGAAAGTCCTGACGCGGGGGCCAGGGCAGATGCTTCTCCGTCCGGTGGCCTGGGAGGAGATAGAGAATCTGAACCAGGTAATTATCCAACTTCATATAATATATATATTTTTTTTTTTAATCAAAAAATGTGTATATAGTCAGATACTAAACCTATACAGATCTCACAACATACACTACATATGATGTTTAGATATCTGATTTTAGATTATTGACACATGAAATAGGAATGATGTTTCTTGCGCTCTACAGAATATGCGTCACAGAGCGGAAATGTAATTTCTCATCCACGTTAACATGGGTTTGCGGAAAGTGGCATTGCTTTATACATGTTGGTCAAATGACGGATGCGTAATTCCGCTTGGAATCATTGCGCAATGATCGCGAAAATGGCATTTCTCATCCACGTTAACATGGGTTTGCGGAAAGTGGCATTGCTTTATACATGTTGTTCAAATGACGGATGCGTAATTCCGCTTGGAATCATTGCGCAATGATCGCGAAAATGGCATTTCTCATCCACGTTAACATGGCTTTGCTGTAAGTGGCATTGCTTTATACATGTTGTTCAAAATTAAATGGGAATTCTTAGATTAGTGAAGAATACAGTATTCTTATTTTCAATATTATAGCTAATAAAAAACGAAGAATACAAATAAATTATAACATATGGCCATCAATTGATGATTATGAAATAACAAGCAGATATTATTAAAGATACAGTAAACAACACAACTGATTGAAAATAAGAGTCCAGGATATATTTATAATTAATTTAATTGAGGAAACAATTAACTCATGGGACTACCAAAGGATTAATATTTTTCAATTGATTTGTTAATAATGTAAAGTTTTTAAACATGGTATGATTAGTATTAATGATATGCAATCCTCATTTAATATATTACAGATATGGATGTGGCTGCTGGATCCTCAAGCCAGGGCTTGTCACAGTATGGTATGTCTCTTTTTAATTGACATTTGTCTTAAAAACATGGACTGAACATTACATACTAAATACACATTGTTCAATATTTATATGTAATGTCTCTTTAATAGATGAAAATTAAATAATTCTTCGGATATCCTTAAATAACATATTAGATTTGAATTGCATGCTCAATACCATTCATTACATCAACATATGGAGTAGATAATTCATTAACAACAACATTGTGGAATCAATTTAATTTTAGATTAAAGGGATACTGAGCTACAATTATTAATATTGTCATTCAGATACAGTATGCAATATTAATAAACATAAAAATATAATACTATCATCATATGTGACATATTCTATTGCTAAATGTATTTTAAAATCAAGAAAGTACGTTTATGTGCATCTAAATTTTGGTTGACCAACCTGGGTTTTTATTGATGATTGGTGGATACCTTCAACAAACAATATTTATTGAATCCAATATTGCTTATCTGCCTTTAAGATTAAAATCGAGCAACATTCTAATTATAATAGGAGTCAATGTTAAATCATTTTGAACAGTTTGAACATAGAAATCAATTATTTAAATTAATCATGTCAGTGTCCCTTTAAGACAAAATAGATTCATTCATCTTTACATTATTTTTATTAAAAACTATTGATATATAATTCACATTCTCTGTTGGAGTTACTTTATAGATATCTGCATACTCTAACAGCACCATGATTACATATTTGTAATAATCAATTTTGTTTTGTATTGTGATAAATATGTGTTGTGTCCTAAACAAGATTACTGTACATTGCACAAATGGCTCGATGTGACACATGTGTTTGTTTAGATTTGTCAACAGATGCTCTTCAATATGTGGTTTGTGTGTATTCTTTTAACTTCTTAAGGACATATGACGGAATTATTCCGTCATAAAACAATTGAGCAAAGTGAAAGCTGTGTCCTTAAAGGGTTAAGAACATTGATCAATGTGTATATTTAGATATGCAATAGCAGCATCTGAGATGAATTTGATGTCTAATATAGTCTGACATTAAACATATGTTCAATACAGAAATTTTAACAGAATCCCCTTGATTCAATCAAGCATTTTCTGGTGTAATGACTGCTCTATTCTTCACATTTTAAAGTTGATTAATGTTAAAATTCGAGACAGATGTGATTTAGTGATATCCCAAATGTGTTTAATAATATATATCTATATCATTCATAGAGAGAGTTGGTGTGGTGAGCCCACAGGAATCCAGCAGTGACATAGAGCCGCCTTTGCGGTCTTCTGGTAAGTCCATTGACTCATTTATATGTAATTGAAGGTGTATTGCTAATCAATATTATGATCATGATTCTGATGAAGCATAACATTATAAAAATTAAAATTATTTCTCTTCTGATTATATATTAATTTTCTTTTAATATTGAACGATTAATAATTTCAACTTTATTAGTCTACACATTTGTTATTCATAAGATGTATAACATATGTTTGTTTCCATGTTATTTTTTGACAACAGTCATCAAGTGATACACACATGAGAAATCTTAAATGTTCTATGTACTATGCTTTTATGATTTTAACATTAATACAAACAATACATTTAAAATCAGAATCATTGACAATAACAAATCTATTGTCATTTGTATGCTCCATCAAAATGATGTAAATCATAACTTTGTGTGTGTATATCTTTAATGCAACATTGATGTGCGTATTTGAGCAACAGTAACATATGTTATAATATCTGATCTTAACGTGTACACAACATGTTATGTTTTACAGAGATTGATGTAACATGTGGGACGGAGGAGGAAGAGGCTGCCTTGGAGTCTGATGGTATGTGAAATATATCTATCATGTTTCCAACATGTTTCTCTTTTGGAAATAATTTTATTGAAGACATTCAAAGTCTACAGCTTTTGCCCTTTAAAAAGGAATATTATTTGTCTGTTCAAATACACTACTGCCCCCTTTCTATATCAGGCAGCATGAAAATCTGCTTGGATTTTTTTTTAAAAAATATTTATAATTCATGCCATCATTATGTCACATGCATATTCCAGGCCAAAACACAATAATAAGGTTAAAATTGTACAGACAGTCATTGATATTCATCTGAGTGCCTATATACATACCATATCCTCATTTCAGAATTGTTTACAAATTCAAACACACTTCGAAGTATATTGAAAACATAATCAATTTGAAATGCGTTGATTTGATGTCAGGATGTATGAGATGTTAATATATTTTCTTTACATTTTCAGATGGATCCACCACTTCTGGTCATCTGGTTTCCGCCCCTGCCCAGTCACAGACCCCTCCCCATGCACACACCCCTGACCATGGCCAGACCCCTGCACAGACCCAGACCCCTTCCCATGACCAAACTCCTGACCATGCCCAGACCACTGCCAGCCCTTCCCATAGTTCATATCCTGTCCCTCCCAAAAAACGCCCATACACCCCCCTTCGCCGCTCTCCCCGTATTCTGGCCCGTACAGCTGCCCAGACCCAAACTCCCCACTCCCCAGCTGTACGGCCTACCCCGGAGCGGCAGCTCACCACTCCCCAAGCCATTAACATCCCTCCCCAAGCCACTCCCATCCCTCCCCCCTGTCTCAACCTTCATTGTCCTGGGTGTCAGATTGTCCTTCCCAGGCACAGCTGTAAGTATCATTCAAAATACACGTTATAAGATACTTAAAGGTACAGTGAAGTTAAATTTTTTAAATTGTGATTCCAATCCAGCATGCAATGTTAATCAAATTTATAATTTAATACTCTTATGAATTATTCGTCATTCTCTTGATATATTTTTGGAAACAAAGTAATTCCTATAATTAGTTTAAACAATAAAATAAATCTGGCCATCATTTCTTTATTGTTGGATGAATGTATCCATCAACCAGCAGGCACAAACAAAGTTGATAAACAAATATTGGCTTCCATAAAAAGCAACATTCTTGCATTCAAAATATAGCTTGAGAATTAAAAAATATAATGAATATGTGTAATTTATAAAGATTTGTCATGTCATGCTCTATCTGAATCAGTCCATTAAATATTTAGGTTCAGTGTCCCTTTAATTGGATATCACTACATATACCAATCACCACTACTTGGATCCAACAATTTATGTACAAATGTTGATACATTATCTCTTGTCTAACCCAGTGGGAATGTAATTTCTTCAGGTTGCTATGTTTACACAGCTTGTCCTCAATGCCAAAATGTTTAAGGATAGGTGTGCCTACCACAGTCTAAATTTAATTTTTAAATTGCTGATGTAAGTACAATGTAAATCCTTTAACAAGATTTGATACATTCAAGCTGTATAAGTGGATCATCTAAAACCAATTAAAGGGGACAACATGTTTGAGTAACATGTCCCTTTAATGATTTCTGTCTGTCTGAATAACCTAATTCATGTGTAAAGAATAAATGTAAACTAATTGATGTAAATAATTATTTGTCTTTATGATGACAATGTATGTAGTAAAATTTTTTCGTCTGTTGTGTAATTATCCTTAATATTTAATTTTTTTTTATTTTAGGCTGTCACTCAGCATGGCTCATGCTAGAAGGTATAGCAAGAGTAGATCAGGCCGTGTTGAGGAACGCAGCTGTCCTGAGAGGGATGAACGACACCATGCAGGCCCAGCTCCGGGTTCAGGACTTGACTCTGCATGCAATTATGCGATTAAGTTCAAGGCCTGAATCTGGAGCTGGACATGCACAGGACAATGAAGAGGATGACCAGTAAGTGGAGGATCTGGATATGCTCCATGGTGGCAGATAAGAATCCTCCGTCCACATGTTGAATTTGTATTTTTATTGTTGCCATTTGGCCTTTTTAAAAGTTTATTGTTGTGCCTGTTGCACTCTTTTACCTTGTCATATGTCTCCAATGGGGCTATGCTGGCCCTTGGCAACTCTCTTCATGGACTGTGATGCACTGTGTTACCCTGTCATATGTCTCCAATGGGGCTATGCTGGCCCTTGGCAACTCTCTTCATGGACTGTGATGCACTGTGTTACCTTGTCATATGTCTCCAATGGGGCTATGCTGGCCCTTGGCAACTCTCTTCATGGACTGTGATGCACTGTGTTACCTTGTCATATGTCTCCAATGGGGCTATGCTGGCCCTTGGCAACTCTCTTCATGGACTGTGATGCACTGTGTTACCTTGTCATATGTCTCCAATGGGGCTATGGTGGCCCTTGGCAACTCTCTTCATGGACTGTGATGCACTGTGTTACCTTGTCATATGTCTCCAATGGGGCTATGCTGGCCCTTGGCAACTCTCTTCATGGACTGTGATGCACTGTGTTACCTTGCCATGTGTCTCCAATGGGGCTATGCTGGCCCTTGGCAACTCTCTTCATGGACTGTGATGCACTGTGTTACCTTGTCATATGTCTCCAATGGGGCTATGCTGGCCCTTGGCAACTCTCTTCATGGACTGTGATGCACTGTGTTACCTTGCCATGTGTCTCCAATGGGGCTATGCTGGCCCTTGGCAACTCTCTTCATGGACTGTGATGCACTGTGTTACCTTGTCATATGTCTCCAAAGGGGCTATGCTGGCCCTTGGCAACTCTCTTCATGGACTGTGATGCACTGTGTTACCTTGTCATATGTCTCCAATGGGGCTATGCTGGCCCTTGGCAACTCTCTTCATGGACTGTGATGCACTGTGTTACCTTGTCATATGTCTCCAATGGGGCTATGCTGGCCCTTGGCAACTCTCTTCATGGACTGTGATGCACTGTGTTACCTTGTCATATGTCTCCAATGGGGCTATGCTGGCCCTTGGCAACTCTCTTCATGGACTGTGATGCACTGTGTTACCTTGTCATATGGCTCATATATTCCTTATTTTTACAAGATTATTTATAAACGTTGTGTATGTTTTCTTACATACTAATAAAATACATTTTATTTCACGAATCTTTGTCCTCATTCTTCATGTTATTTTTTGAAAGCTCTAGTTTATGTTGTTGATCCTTAAAGGGACCTACCAAATATATTTGTTATAATAAAATCATATATGTAAGACAATAGTAAATGACTTTAAGATTAACATCTCCAATGTAATCTTATTATTTGTCTTTATATTTTTTTCTCTTAGCTTTATCATTGCCTGATTATGATTAGCATAGTAATTGTTTTATATATGTATATATAGATTGTTATTTGTGTATATATGTATATTTCAATGTTCAGATCCATGTGTGTATTTAGAAACTCTGCATGAATTGATGCACCTTTACCAAATGATCTGAGGATTGATACAATGATATAATCCCTGTAAAGTGTTCATTTTATTGAAATAGTATTGTCTATGTGTATGCTCTTTTTAAAAACAAAATAATGTCACTTTAAGTGATGTTGATCACAATTGTTAATGAATGTATTTCCATTTCTAAAGCGTTTTTGTCCTTTTTACATGAACAAGGACATATAATTTTAATAATAAACAATCTTATTGTAATGTTGACAGCACCTGTATTTCATTTTCAATTCTATATTATTGTAAAAGTGTAACCAAATAAATCTCTGTGTGTAATGCAAATAATTTAGATGATGAATATTTGTTAACAAATATGTTAACAAAATACATCTCCTCCCATATATGGCTATAGGTAGGCTGACAATAATTAAACTTGAATAAATGACACGTTTAATCAATCCATGTATAACTATTGTTATTCAACAACAATCCAAACATATCTTAAAACATCAATGGCATATGTATTTCTCATGTGTATCTTTTAAATGTTAAAGATATACACCATAGCTATAGTTCAAGGGACAGTCAAGTCCTAAAAGATGATTCATGATTTGTTGTCATTCCTAGATAGCAATCTACACACATACTAGTTCCTAAAATATAAATATGTTTCTTAGTGATATGCCAAGATGTCACTGAGTCCTTGTATTGTCTGCGGTTTTTCAGTGATCTCGGATGCGCCATGTTGCTTAAGACGTCACCTGCCAGGCTGTCCAATGATTCCTTGTATTGACTGACGTTCTTACGTGATCAGGAATATGCCTTTTATTGGATTGCGTTTTGACGCGATCAAGGATGCGCCTTTTTTTTGGGCGTTCTTACGTGATCAATAATGTGCCTTTCATTGGATGGCGTTCTTACGTGATCAAGGAAGCGCCATGTTAAGACGTCACATGTAAAGGTAAAAAAACGTCTGATTGGATTACGTAGTCCCGCAATATTTGTGCACGTTAAAAACGTTTGTGACTGCAGGCAATTTTAAAAAGCTTGCGAATATGTATTATTTGCATCATGTTACATTGTTGACCCGTAGCTGATAAAGACCACCACATTCTCTTTTGCTGGATGTCTGGTTGAATCAACGAACGAAAGCAAAATGTTTTCATGCATATGATATTTCTAGGCAAGTGCAAATCTCTATAGTCCATGTTTAATATGTTTGTCAACAATGTTCCTTTTTCTGAAAAATTAATGTTGTGTTTAATGTTGAATATATCTAATTAATAAATATGCGCTATTGTGTTTGAATAAAGTAATCAATATGCATTTATCTTTATCATATGCTAAATATATGATGCCGACTTCTTCTAAATGTAATTTCGTTGTATATTTTATTAAAGGTTCATTAGACACTCACATTATAAATCAAAAGCTTTGATTTTGTCTCTAGTTAGATAGTCCATTGTTTAACCAATACGTTTATTTTTTCTTCTGTTCTAAGAAAATGTAAGTAATTTTCTGACTCCTCGCAAAGCCTCTGAGTTTCATGTGAGTACCATCTCCAGCTTTCTCCAGTTTGTGTAAAGGGTCTTTTCATATGTTAATGATGGGGTATTGTGTTGTTTTACGGTTGTAATGGGGGTTCATCTATATTTTCAATATAGCTAACCCTATTTTATTTTCAAGTGTTTGAAGCTTTTTAATATTGATATCAGTATATGTTAATCTTGTTGTTTGTAGTAGTGTCTATTACATACAGTTCTGTTAAAAATATAGGATACTGTCCCTTGAATGCAAATGTTTTTTGTATCATGTATGAGATCCACATAGTTTAATCTTCAAATATATTATTGTTAGCATATTTTCACCCCCCCCCACTCCTAAAAGGACTTTAAACCATATTCATTGTTAAAAAAAAATGTATTTACAATAAAATATTAACACAATAATGTCTCTTAAAGAAAATAGACTTTATTTAACACGTCAATATAAATGTGATTTCAATATTTATTTTTTAACAAAGTACATGTAGATATACCAACAAGCTTCAAATATGTGTTAGCATATGTAATGTTGTTAAAGGGACAGTTTAGAAAAAAAATAATGTTTTTCATTATTCTAAAAGTCAATTATGTAATATCAAGGATATCAAATGTTTCTCAACAATTGAACATTTGTCTGGGTTTATTTAAATTTGCTATCTAAACCTATGAGGTTGGTGTGCTCATTTCTTCGATCTTGAAGAGTGCTTGTAATCATTATACAATTTGAGCACTAGAGGGCATTTGGATAGCATTTGTATATGTAAAACCTTGTGCTCATACAGCATATTATTGACCATGTATTGATCATTGATATCTAAAATGTTGTTATGTATGAACAACAAATAAGTGGTCATTTTTCATAGTCAGAGATACAAGGGTAAGCACATAAGTCACACGTATTTCTCCATGTTTTGTTGTTTCCAACTTTATAATGCATAATACAGTGTTTTCTTTGTAATCAATAATTTTCTGACTGTCCCTTTAAGCTGTGTTATTGGCATTCAAACAGTAATATGCCATCATGGATAATTGTTATGGTAATTTAGTTAGCGATTCGGGAAACAGTTTGGACATCACATCACAGAAACCAATCAATATCATGAACAAGGATAGGTATGTGATGATGTGGTTTTCACACACTTATAACCCACACTCAGCAAACAATCTGCCTCCATGGACCCGGTCCCATAGAAGTCGATTATATACAGAGTGTGGTCCACAAGTGTATGAAAACCACATCATCACATACCTATCCATTACACATTAAATTAAAAAAAAACAGTAAAGATGAAAAAAAATACTTACTTCCTCTTCCTTCCCCTCTTCCCACGGGGCTGAGGCTCTGGGAGAGGCAACTGCCGACTCCGAAGAGTCCTCCTTGGAGCTGTTGTGGGAAGAGTGGAAGGAAGAGTACTGGGACGACCAAGGTGAGGAGTAGATGGCTGAGGAGGAGAAGATGGATGAGGAGGAGAAGATGGATGAGGAGGAGTAGATGGCTGAGGAGGAGTAGATGGCTGAGGAGGAGTAGATGGCTGAGGAGGAGTAGATGGCTGAGGAGGATGAGATGGGCCGGCAGGAGGAGATGGCCCAGCAGCAAGAGGCCCAGCAACAAGAGGCCCAGCAACAAGAGGCGGACCAGGAGGTAGACCAGCATGCGCCTCCCGGAAAAAAGTGAACATTTCTTGGTGAAGCTGAAATATTCTGGTTTGTCCTTCTTCTATTCGATTCAGTATGTTGATGATTTCATTTTGTCCTTGAATAATTTGATTTTGGCCATCAAGTATTCTGTTGCGTCCTTCTATATTTTCTATCCGGGAGGTACGCATCTGGTCTATGTAGTCCAGTAGAACCCGCACCTCCGCTATTTCCTCTTGTTGTGCTTGTTGTACCCGTGCACGGCGGGGTGCCCGTGCACGGCGGAGTGCGGGTCTTTGAGGGGCCTCGGGTTCCGCGGGATCCTCCTGTGCTTCCGGGGCCTCTTCATCATCTCCTGTGCGCTGTTCGTCACGGGGGGCCTCTTCCCTCCGAAGTGGAAATTCCTCACCACCACTCTCATCCCGGGGAGATGCAGGAGGCTGTGCTGCCTCGTCCCCAGACTCTGTATATTGAAAAAAAAAGAAAAAAAGAAATGTATATATTAGCATATTTGCAAATAAAGGTTTAAATGACTTAGCTTACGATACAATTACAAATGCAGAATCATTAATCCACTTTGAAATCTAACAAACAATCAATACGATTTCCGCTTTTTATAAACCGTGTTTGTGATATCTGTGGTCAATGTGAATGTTTTTGCGTTTGTTTTCAGTCTGTTTAAATGCACACCTAACCTATAGCCTAGATACTGATGTAACCGCAAAGTAATTGAATGCGTGTAAACAACGTTATAGCATTAATCTGATCCTTAACACATGAAACCCAATGTTTTATCTTTCATGATTTAGAAGCATACATTTTGAATCAACTTTCGAATGTACTTTTCTTATCTAATTCGCTTAATTCTCTGGATATTCTTTGCTGAAAAGCATATCTAAATATGCTTATAAGATGCTGATTGTTAGCTGAATATAGCTGCCTCCTGTGATTGTTTCACCGTGAGCATGGCTATTTCTTCATTAAAATATATCTCAAGAATGATTCAAATTAGGTAATTTAAGTACATTTGAATGTTTTATCAAATTGTATTCGCTACCTCAATCATGAAAGTAAATGTTTGCGTATAGTGTCCATTGAAATACATTCGTATGTGAAATTATTGTTCAATGAGCTTACCGTCAGATGAGAGTGGCAGGTTCCCGGTATCGATTCCTCCGATACCGACTACTTCCACCTCGGAGATGCTGGGCCGCAACATTTCCTCCCATCGGCAGTACTCGATTTCAATGGCAGGTCCGCCACCGGTTCCTGCGGCATGTCGTGCCTCCAGACCTAACTTTTTTTTAAGTTCCAGTTTACAGTCCCGGTAGCGATGTTTGATCGAATCCATATCTCGGTTCCGGCCACCCACTGCATTGACTGCATTCCTGACCTCATTCCAGAGCCTCCTCTTGTCAGTCGGGGTGGTCTTTTGGTGCTGCAGCATCCTATGCCTGGCCATATAGGCCTCTACAAGGGCCTCCTTCTCCTCCATCGTAAACCTCGCCTCCCTAGTCGCCTTGGCCTTCCCCTGTGACGATGCCCTCTGTTTCCCGGACTGTGAAGCCCTACTCTGACCGCCACTGGGCCCAGCCACTTGGTCATCTTGAACCAAGTGGCTGGGTCCACCCACCGCTTCCACCCCCGCTTCCTGCCCTGTTCCTCTCCCCCTCCCTCTACTCCCCCCTCTACCTGTCCCCTGCCTGGCCTCCATCTCTTCCCTAATCTAAACCCCAAATAATCAAACAAAAAGTGAGTGTGATGAAATTAAAGGGGGGCAAAATAAAGAACTAAAAAGACAAAAAAGGTGCTTAAAGTGTGAGAGGGATGTAAAAAACAAAGAGGGTAAGGAGTATTTAAATAAACGAAAAGAATAAGACTAAAAGGAGGATATGTAAACTAAATGTAACTAGGGGATGGGTATGGGATGGGTATGGGGTATGGGATAAGAGTAAATGGGATGAAAGGGAATGGGACTACAAGGAATGGGGTATGGAGTGTAGTATGAGGGGGTAGGGGGTATGGAGTGTATGTAGTGTTATTGATAAGTGTATGTATGTATTGAATGTGTTTGCGTGTAAATGTGTTAAGTGTACAGAAAAATCACTCGCTCGCTAACTCACACTACTACTAATTCTCACTAACAAACACTCCCACTAACTCTCACTAACTACCAGTAACTTACGCTCCCACTAACAACTCTCACTAATAACTCCCACTAACTCACTCACGCTCCCACTAACAGACTCTCCCACTCCCACTAACTCCCACTAACTCACTCACTCTCTCACGCTAACACTAACTCACTCTCAAAAATTCTCAAACTCTCTATTCTTAAACCTCCAATCTCCAAAGACCCAACAGCAACACAGTCAAAGAAGCCATGCTTGTGTGGTGCTTATATACCCTGTGTAAATGTTTAATGATGTCCCAATTTCCGTTGTAAATAGTGTTCAGGTGTGCTTTATTAGCAATTAATATTATTGCAATGTGTATTAAGTGTGTGAATTTGCGCATGCTCATTTATAGTTGGTATTTGTGGAATGTGTAGAATGCGATGATGTCATAGTGTTCGTTTTATCTTTCATTGTCCAATAGTATTCTTTTTAAATGTGAATTTGCGATGGTGTGTTCTTCGTGAAGTGTTGTATATGTATGTTTGTCCTAATATATAGTGATATTGAATGCGATTTTGTTTCGTGTATGTATATCTTTTTTAATCCTTGTTGTTATTTAGCGATTTTCCGCATCTTAAAGTATATGCGTATTCCCCGTATAAAATTGTATTAAAACTTCCCCCGCTTGTGAATGTGTAATGCTTGTGTGCTTTGTTGATTGATTGTTGTGACATTTGCGGCGTGTTATTGTTGTGCATGATGTGGTATGCGTCATATGACCGAGCTGTACGTATTCTCGCGAGATCGAGTGTTAGGTGAAAAAAGCTATTTTTTGCCTTTCCCATTGATCTCTATGGGAGACTGTCTTACGCGGGCAGTATTACGCGTGTGACATACACGCGTTAGGAGCATCGTTAGATGGTCTTATTTTAACTCTAAATACCGGAGTCAAACAATGCCGTGCGTTAGACATAAACACGCGTGGCGTTAACAACCCATCTACCGCCGAACTCCAAATCTAGGCCTCAGTGTGTTAAGTAGTACTATTCTTAGCAGTTTACCACTACCTGTTACTCCCCCTATAGGGGGAGGTCTATATGGCCTGCATTTTTGGAATGGGGAGATGGAAGAAGATGATTGGTCTGTCCTCCTACTTCAAATTTGTCAAAAACACAAGTGGCTGTCTCAAAACAGTCCGGACACGAGATAGATAGATTTGATAGTTAGATAGATAGATATACATAGATTGATAGTTAGATAGAAGATAAATAGATAGATTTGATAGATATATAATTACCCTGAAAAAGTATAATAATAAAACATGCGGTCTGGGACCCATGGTAACTAGGTTGTGTTAAGTAGTACTATTGTTAGCACTTTAATCCCTGTTACTCCCCCTATCGTGGGAGGTCTATATGGCCTGCATGATTACCCTGACAAAGTATAACAAGACACGCGGTCTGGGACCCATGGTAACTAGGTTGTGTTAAGTAGTACGTTTCTTAGCAGTTTAATCCCTCTTACTCCCCCTATCAAGGGAGGTCTATATAGCCTGCATGATTACCCTGACAAAGTATAACAACAAAACATGCGGTCTGGGACCCATGGTAACTAGGTTGTGTTAAGTAGTACTATTCTTAGCACTTTAATCCCTTTTACTCCCCCTATCAAGGGAGGTCTATATGGCCTGCATGATTACCATGACAAAGTATAACAACAAAACATGCGGTCTGGGACCCATGGTAACTAGGTTGTATTAAGTAGTACTATTCTTAGCACTTTCATCCCTGTAACTCCCCCTATCGGGGGAGGTCTATATGGCCTGCATGATTACCCTAACAAAATATAACAATAAGACATGCGGTCTGGGACCCATGGTAACTAGGTTGTGTTAAGTAGTACTATTATTAGCACTTTAATCCCTGTTATTCCCTCTATCGGGGGAGGTCTATATGGCCTGCATGATTACCCTGACAAAGTATAACAACCAAACATGCGGTCTGGGACCCATGGTGGTACTGGTATAACTAGGTTTTCTTAAGTAGTACTATTCTTATCAGTTTAATCCCTGTGATTGGTCTGTCCTCCTACTTCAAATTTGTCAAAAACACAAGTGGCTGTCTCAAAACAGTCAGGACACGAGATAGATTTGATAGATAGATATACATAGATTGATAGTTAGATAGAATCGATAGAAGATAAATAGATTGATTTGTTAGATATATAATTACCCTGACAAAGTATAATAATTAAACATGCGGTCTGGGACCCATGGTAACTAGGTTGTGTTAAGTAGTACTGTTCTTATTAGTTTAATACCTGTTACAACCCCTAATGGTGGGAGGTCTATATGGCCTGCATGATTAGCCGGACCAAATAAAACAACAAGACATGCGGTCTTGGACTGGGACCCATTGCTAACTAGGTTGTGTAAAGTATTACTATTCTTAGCACTTTCATCCCTGTTACTCCCACCTCTCGGGGGAGGTCTACATGGCCATCATGATTAGCCTAACAAAGTACAACAATAAAACCTGCGCTCTTGGAACCATGTTAAGTAGGTTTATTTCAGTAGTATTGTTCTTATTAGTTTAATACCTGTTACAACCCCTAATGGTGGGAGGTCTATATGGCCTGCATGATTAGCCGCACCAAATAAAACAACAAGACATGCCGTCTTGGACTGGGACCCATGGCTAACTAGGTTGTATAAAGTAGTACTATTCTTAGCACTTTCATCCCTGTTACTCCCACCTCTCGGGGGAGGTCTACATGGCCATCATGATTAGCCTAACAAAGTACAACAATAAAACGTGCGCTCTTGGAACTATGTTAAGTAGGTTTATTTCAGTAGTACTGTTATTAGTTTAATACCTGTTACAACCCCTAATGGTGGGAGGTCTTTATGGCCTGCATGATTAGCAGCACCAAATAAAACAACAAGACATGCGGTCTTGGACTGGGACCCATGGCTAACTAGGTTGTGTAAAGTAGTACTATTCTTAGCACTTTCATCCCTGTTACTCCCCCTATCGGTGGAGGTCTATATGGCCTGCATGATTACCCTCACCAAAATATAACAACAAGACGTGCGGTCAGGGAACCATGGTAAAGTTACTTCCTTTTGCACAATCAAGTATACCAGTTGCAGACAGAGGTTCTGACCCTGCATTATGGCTGCACCTCTCCCTAAAAGAGGCATCTGTTACAGAGTCTGTGGGCCTGTATGCAAAGAGCTGGCCTGCCTAAAAGGAGCAGCAAGGCAATACAGGTCGTTCTCCTTCAGCCATTTTATACGATGGCCCATGACCCTCAGCCACAGCAGCATGAAACACCACATATGCCATCCTTTTGCACAATAGAGTATAGGTATGGCATTGATTTGAGGAACCCAGAGATAATTTAGAGGAACCCTGAATATTGAACAAAAAACGTGCTTGGACACCCAGTACAGGTCGTTCTCCTTCCGCCTTTGTAGACGAGGGTCCAGGACCCTCCACAGACACAACAGCAGGAAAGAGCACATATGCCATCCTTTTGAACAATAGAGTACAGGTATGGCATTGATTTTAGAAACCTGGAGATAATTTTTAAGAACCGGGAAATTGAACAATAAAAATGATTGGACACCCAGTACACTTCGTTCTCCCTCAGCCTTTTTATAAGAGGGTCCAGGACCCTCCACAGAAACAACAGCAGGAAACACCACATATGCCATCCTTTTGCACAATAGAGTACAGGTATGGCATCCATTTTAGAAACCTGGAGATAATTTTTAGGAACCGGGAGATGGAAAAAAATGCTTGGACAACCAGTACACTTTGTTCTCCTTCAGCCTTTTTAGACGAGGGTCCCGGACCTTCAACAGAAACAACAGCAGGAAACACCACATATGCCATCCTTTTTCACAATAGATTACAGATATGGCATTGATTTGAGGAACCCGGAGATAATTTAGAGGAACCGGGAATATTGAACAAAAAATGTGCTTGGACACCCAGTACAGGTCGTTCTCCTTCAGCCTTTTTATACAATGGCCCATGACCCTCAACAGGCACAACAGCATGAAACACCACATATGCCATCCTTTTGCACAATCGAGTACAGGTATGGCATTGATTTGAGGAACCCATTGATAATTTAGAGGAACCGGGAATATTGAACAAAAAACATGCGTGGACACCCAGTACAGGTCGTTCTCCTTCAGCCTTTTTATACAATGGCCCATGACCCAAAACAGGCACAACAGCATGAAACACCACATATGCCATCCTTTTGCACAATAGAGTACAGGTATGGCATCGATGGAACCCGGAGATAATTTTTCGGAACCGTGAGATGGAAAAAGATGCTTGGTCGGTCCTCCTACTTCAAATTTGGGGCACTGCGCGTGCAATCTACTGTGCCACCAGATATGAGTGGTGTGTTAAGTAGTACTATTCTTAACAGCTTAATCACTGTTATGTGCCTTTTTTTTTGCTTTGAGTTTTGTAGCCACAGTGCAGCAGCAGAGGCCAGAAAAATTAGGCATGTACAAATGCCTTAAAAATTCGCTATTGTTGCAGCCGCTGCTGTAGCAGCGGCCAGAAAAATTGGTGTTTGTAAAACAGTTAGAAAGTGCCCTAAAACCTTGTGGCTTGAACACTAGTTGTTGGCGGATAAGTCACGCAAGTCATTCTGCATTATAAGAAAATAAAAAAGCCAGCGTGTGTACCATTTGTAGCCCAAGGCAGCTCATCTCATCATCAGGCCCTTTTTAATCAAATGTATCGCCCAATGCCAGTCCCTTTGGGATCCATCCCTCATTCATTTTAATAAAGGTGAGATAATCAAGACTTTTTTGACCTAGGCGACTTCTCTTCTCAGTGACAAAACCTCCTGCTGCACTGAAGGTCCTTTCTGACAGGACACTTGAAGCGGGGCAGGCCAGAAGTTCAATTGCAAATTGGGATAGCTCAGGCCACAGGTCAAGCCTGCACACCCAGTAGTCAAGGGGTCCATCGCTCCTCAGAGTGTCGAGATCCGCAGTTAATTTCGGTTGAGTCTTTCTCTGAGGCTGGATCCCGAAAGGCTCTGGCGATGCATAGGAGTTAAAAAGGTCTGCATATCCTCCATCAACAACACGTCAGGAAAGCGTCCTGTCCTTGCCGCTGTGGTCGTGGGAGGAGGAGGAGGATTACTTTCATCTCTTCCCCTGTTAGATTCCCGTTCTGCTGTGACATCACCCTTATACGCTGTGTAAAGCATAGTTTTTAATTTATTTTTGAAATGCTCCATCCTTTCCGACTTGCGGGAATTTGGTAACATTTCAGGCACTTTATGCTTATACCGGGGGTCTAAGAGCATGGACACCCAGTACAGGTCGTTGTCCTTCAGCTTTTTTATACGAGGGTCCCTCAACAGGCACGACAGCATGAAAGACCCCATTTGCACAAGGTTGGATGCCGAGCTAATCATGTCCCGTTCCTCGTCCTCACTGATGTCACTGAGGGTATCTTCTTCCCCCCAGCCACGTACAACACCACGGGTACCAGATAGGTGACAACAACGAGCACCCTGGGATGCCTGTTGTGCTTGGTCTTCCTCCTCCTCCTCCAAGCCACATTCCTTCTCTGACTCCTCTTCCTCACAATCCTCTTCCTGCATTGCTGCAGGTCCAGCAAGCGATGCTGATAAGGCTGTTTCTGGTGGTGATGGACACCACAACTCTTCCTGCTCATCTACGGCCTGATCCAGCACTCTTCGCAGGGCACGCTCCAGGAAGAAAACAAATGGTATGATGTCACTGATGGTGCCTGCGGTGCGACTGACAAGGTTTGTCCCCTCCTCAAAAGGATGCATGAGCCTACAGGCATTGCGCATGAGCGTCCAGTAATTTGGCAAAAAAATTCCCAGCTCCACAGAGGCTGGCCTAGCACCCCGGTCATACAAATACTCATTAACAGCTTTTTCTTGTTGGAGCAGGCGGTCGAACATTAGGAGTGTTGAATTCCACTGTGTCGGGCTGTCGCAAATCAAGCGCCTCACTGGCAGGTTGTTTCGACGCTGGATATCGGACAAGTGCGCCATGGCCGTGTAGGAATGCCTGAAATGGCCACACACCTTCCTGGCCTGCTTCAGGATGTCCTGTAAGCCTGGGTACTTATGCACAAAGCGTTGTACAATCAGATTACACACATGTGCCAAGCACTGCACATGTGTCAACTTGCCCAATTTCAATGCCGCCACCAAATTACTTCCATTGTCAGAAAAAACCTTGCCAATCTCCAGTTGGTGCGGAGTCAGCCACTGATCCACCTGTGCGTTCAGGGCGGACAGGAGTGCTGGTGCGGTGTGACTCTCCGCTTTCAGGCAAGTCAACCCCGAGACGGCGTGACACTGCCGTATCTGGGATATTGAATAGTACCTGGGGAGCTTGGGGGTTGCCGTTGATGTGGAGCAAGACGCAGAAGCAGAAGAGGACTCAGCCAAGGAAGAGGATGGAGTAGGAGAAGTAGAGGAGGTAGCAGCAGGCCTGCCTGCAAGTCGTGGCGGTGTCACCAACTCCTCTGCAGAGCCACGCATTCCATGCTTGTCAGACGTCAGCAGGTTTACCCAATGTACAGTGTAGGTGATATACCTGCCCTGACCATGCTTTGCAGACCAGCTATCAGTGGTCATATGGACCCTTGCCCCAACGCTGTGTGCCAGACATGCCATTACTTCCTTTCGCACAATAGAGTACAGGTTTGGGATTGCCTTTTGTGAAAATAAATTTCTGCCAGGTACCTTCTACTGCGGTGTCCCAATAGATGCAAATTTTTTGAAAGCATCAGACTCCACCAGCTTTTATGGTAAAAGCTGGCGGGCTAAGAGTTCAGACAAACCAGCTGTCAGACGCCGGGCAAGGGGGTGACTTTGAGAAATTGGCTTCTTACGCTCATACATGTCCTTGACAGACACCTGACTGTGGGCAGATGACCTGGAACTGCTACATAAGAGAGACTCAGTGGAGGATGGTTGAGAGGGGGCAAGGAGGACAGCAGTGGTTGACGTGGCTGAAGATGCTGGAGCAGGAGGAGGAGGGCGGCTTTGAGTTTGTGTGCTGCTTCTACTCATGTGTTCTTCCCATCGGCGTTTGTGATGTGAGACCATGTGCCTTCGCAAAGCAGTTGTACCTAGGTGGGTGTTGGACTTCCCACGACTCAGTTTCTTTTGGCACAGGTTGCAAATGGCATCACTGTTGTCAGAGGCAGACACACAAAAAAAATGCCACACTGCTGAGCTCTGCGATGACGGCATTCTGGTGGTGGCAACAACATGCGTTGATTGGCGTCGGCGTGCTGTCTGGCTGACCCCGGGTGCCGATGCATGCTGTCTGACTGTGCCACTAGCTCCTTGCTACAACCTCCCCCTGCTTCCAACTCGTCTTCTCCTCCTCCTCTCTGTCTCCCCATCTGAACTTTCCCCCTCTTCTTCTTCTCTTCTAGCAGGCACCCACGTGACATCCACCGACACATCATCATCAACCGCTTCACTTGTATCTGACACATCAACAAAGGAAGCATCAGCGGGTACAACATCATCATCATCACCACACCATACCTCCATGTCTGTAATGCTGCCTGACTGAGACATATCACCGTTATCTACATCCTCTGTCAATGATGGTTGCGCATCACTCATTTCTTCCAACTGATGTGTCAACTCCTCTGACAGATCAAGTGAAGCGGCTGTGGTGCTAGTGTTGGTGGTGGCAACAGGCAGGCGAGTGGCACTGGTCACTTGAGAGGTGCCCAAAGCACAGCTGGACGTGGATGGTGCGTCAAGGTTAGGAGGACTAGGAGCAGAAGCTGTAGAAGATTGGGTGTCCTGTGTTAGCCATTCAACTAGGTCCTCCTCAGAACTTTTCGCGTCCCCCCTGGCACCTGGCGTCTGAACAATGTGCATATTTGTAGGGTCTAAAGGAATCACAGCACCACGACCATGACGGCACCTGCGGGGTGGCCTGCCTCTGCCTGTCATTTTTTTAAAAATGTACACTTACAATACTATTAAACAAATTACGAGTGGTGACACTGGGCAAGTGGGCACAGTATACGCTGTGAGCCTGACAACAAAAAAAGACTGATGTTTCAAAGTCAAAAATGTTTATTTTTTAAATATTAAAAGTACTGTGAGAACAAATATGATTGGTGGCACTAGTTGGCAAGTGGGCCTGGCAGGCACACACGCTGGGAGGAAGGCAACTGCAATTAGATTACATTAGCTGACTGATGCTTCACAGTCCAAACATTTTTTTGAATTTTTTTTTTTTACAATACTGTTAGAACAAATATGATTGGTGGCACTAGTTGGCTTGGCAAGTGGGCCTGGCACACACGCTTGGAGGAAGGCAACTGCAATTAGATTACACTAGATGACTGATGTTTCACAGTCTAATAATTTTTAATTTTAAATATTTACAATACTGTTAGAACAAATATGATTGGTGTAACTAGTTGACAAGTGGGCCTGACACACACGCTGGCAGGCAGGCAACTGCAATTCAATGGCATTAGCAGACTGATGATTCACAGTCAAAAAAGTTTTGATTTAAAATATTTTCAATACTGTTACAACAAATATTATTGGTGGCACTAGTTGGCTAGTGGGCCTGGCACACATGCTGGCAGGCAGGCAACTGCAATTCAATGGCACTAGCAGACTGATAATTCACAGTCAAAAAAGTTTTGATTTAAAATATTTTCAAAACTGTTATAACAAATATGATTGGTGGCAATAGTTGGCAGCAAGTGGGCCTGGCACACATGCTGGCAGGCAGGCAACTGCAATTAGATTACACTAGCAGACTGATCTTTCACAGTCAAAAAATATTTTTTTAAAATATTTACACTACTGTTATAACAAATATGATTGGTGGCACTAGTTGGCAAGTGGGCCTGGCACACACGCTGGCAGACAGGCAACTGCAATTAAATAACAATAGCAGACTGATGTAACAGTTTGTTTTTAAAAAAGTTACACTAATGTTACAACAGATAGGAGTGATGGCACTCAGGATAGAAATAGGCACAGTATGTGCTGGCAGTCTGACACACAGGCTGGCACTAGTGGCAGGCTGGCCTGTAAACTAAAATTAAATAACACTAGAAGACTGATGTAAGAGGTTTTTTTTTACAAAATTTAAACTAATATTACACCATATAGGAGTGGTGGACTGGCACTGAGGATGGAAGTAGGCACAGTATATGCTGGAAGCCTGACACACAGCCTGGCACTAATGGCAGCCAGGCTGGCCTGGCAACTAATATTAAATAACACTAGAAGAGGACTGATGTAAAAAAAATTTTTTTTTTTTACAAATTTACACTAATGTTACACCAGATATAAGTGGTGGAAAAAAGAGCTATTAATCACACTATATGATGTGGGCCTGACACACAGGCCTGATAGAAAATGAAATTCGATTACACTAGCAAAATGATTTAAAAGGTTTTTTTTTAAATTTAAAATAATGTTAAGCAGATGTGAGTGGTGGCTGCTAGGACAGCAATTAACCACAGTATGCTGTGTAAGCCAGAAACACACAGGCCTGATAGAAAATGAAATTAGATTACAATAGCAAAATGATTTAAAAGTTTTTTTTTAAAATTTAAAATAATGTTAAGCAGATATGAGTGGTGGCTGCTAGGGCAGCAATTAACCACAGTATGCTGTGTAAGTCAGAAACACACAGGCCTGATAGAAAATGAAATTAGATTACACTAGCAAAATGATTTAAAAGTTTTGTTGGTTAAATTTACACTAATGTTAAGCAGATATCAATGGTGGCACTAATCACAGTATATGCTGTGAGCCTCACACACAGGCTGAAAGCCAGGCAAATGCAAATAAAATTACAAATAATAAAAAAAAACGACTGAAGTTCTAGCCCTAAAAAGGGCTTTTTGGGGCACTGTCCTTACAGCAGAGATTAGATGAGACCTTCAGGACTGTAGTGGACACTAAATACACTAGCCTAGCTATCTATTTCCCTATAATGTCAGCAGCAGCAGCAGCAGCACTAAAGCTCCTCTCACTAAGAAAGCAAGATCGTAATGAATCTAAAATGGCTGCTGCCACGGAGCTGGGAGGGTCTGTGAAGGAGTGTCTGCTGCTGATTGGCTCAAATGTGTCAGAAGGCTGTGAGATACAGGGTCAAAGTTTCCTCAAGGATGACACATAGGGAGTGGATCGAACATCGCATATGTTCGCCCACAGCGGCGAACGCGAACAAGCTATGTTCGCCGCGAACTGTTCTCCGGCGAACAGTTCGCGACATCACTACTGGCCACTGCTTTAATGGTAAGTCTGTCTAGGTTTGTGAATAAGTCAGGATTGAAAGTCACAATTTTCAAATGGTTCATAAATATTCTGTAAATTAGGTCTAACAGAGTCTATGTTTTTGAATGAAGTTAAAGGAACCGTAAACACTGTGTAATCACAAGACATTTCTTCTGTGTTGCTATAGATTAACATATCAGCCAAGTCTAAATGTTATTTATTTATTTTTTTTAAATGAACATCCTTCTGCAAAAATGTAAGCAAGTCAATTTTGTGTTCTATAAATTAGATCTAACAGTGTTTTTAAAATGAAGGTAAAGAAGCCGTAAACACCTTGGAATTACAAGACATTTCTTTTATGTTAATATAGCACATCAACTAAGACTGAGCGTTATTAAAAAAATTAACATTTTTACTGTAATTATTTTTCAATAGCCAAACTCCACTCACCAATTTCCTTATTTGAAGGAGCCAACCCGGGCTTTAGTCTGCAGACAACAAGGCTAACCACGGTCATATTTAGTATATATTATGTCATTATCAGTTAAAGTCAAACAGTGAAAGAAATGTAGTAGGGTTAGCCTTGATAAGTCCGAAGAGTGCTTTTCATGTTTTGAGAAGTAGAAATTGCTCATGAAAAGGGGGCAAAATAACAATGAAAAATATTTCAAATTGTTTCATTATGGATAACTATACATTGTATTTAAAAATATCAAGCTGTTTACTGTCCTTAACGAAAAACGGTTCCTGTTTATCTATAATAAAGCATAACATTCAAATAGTTAAATACAGCTTGAGCAGAATATACCTTAAATAAAAAACTTGCCATTAGAACAATGAATAACTTGATGAAAAATAACCTGTCAAGCTAAGTGAATGTATTTTCTGCTTCACAACACAAAGATACCGATTACCATAAATGACAATTTTTTTGTCTTTTACCTGTCTGCCATTTAGTTTCATATAGTATAGCATTTGCTTTTAAACCATACTCTAGTTTAATTTTGTCTTGTTGGAGCTGCTTTGCATAAGACTGTACTTTATTTTTTAATGTCGGGTGGACATTTTTTTTTAAACTTGATTTATGAATATTTTACTCTAGACCACTGTTTTTTAAACCTGTCCAAAGGCCTCCCCAACTGGCCAAGTTTTCAGGATTACCTTGGATGAGAGCAAGCAAAATAACTAGCGGCTAGATTACAAGTTTTTCGTTATGAGCTATGCAATGCTAACGAGCAGTTTTGTCTCACTGCTCACTTACCTACAGCGCTGGTATTACAGGTTTTTACAAACCCGGCGTTAAAAGGCAAGAAGTGAGCGTTACGCAAAATTTAGCTCCTTACCGCTCTCCAATACCAGCGCTGCTTAAGTCAGCTTTGAGCTGGTTGTACGTGCTCGTGCATGATTTCCGCATAGGAATCAATGGGGAGAGCCGGCTGAAAAAAAGTCTAACACCTGTCAAAAAGCAGCGTAAAACTCAGTAACGCAGCCCTATTGATTCCTATGGGGAAATACATTTTATGTTTACACCTAACACCCTAACATGAACCTCGAGTCTAAACACCCCTAACCTTACACTTATTAACCCCTAATCTGCCACCCCTGACATCGCTGACACCTACATTATACTTATTAAACCCTAATCTGCCGCTCTGGACCACGCCAACACAAACATTATACTTATGAACGCCTAATCTGCCACCCCCAACATCGCCGCCTATATAATAAACATATTAACCCCTAAACCGCCGTGCTCCCGCCTCGCAAACATTAGTTAAATATTATTAACCCCTAATCTGCCGTCCCTAACATCGCTCCCACCTACCTACATTTATTAACCCCTAATCTGCCGCCCCCAACGTCACCGCCACTATACTAAATGTATTAACCCCAAAACTCCCCCTAACTTAAAAATCATTTAAATAAATCTAAATAAAATTAATATTATTACCTAAATAATTCCTATTTAAAACTAAATACTTACCTATAAAATAAACCCTAAGCTAGCTACAATATATCTAATAGTTACTTAGGTTTTATTTTTATTTCACAGGCAAGTTTGTATTTATTTTAACTAGGTACAATAGTTACTAAATAGTTATTACCTATTTAATAACTACCTAGCTAAAATATAAAAGTACCAGTAAAATAAAACCTAACCTAAGTTACAATAACACCTAACCCTACAATTAAATAAACCAACTAAATTAAAAACACTTAAATAAATTAAATTAGCTAAAGTACAAAAAAACAAACACTAAATTACAGAAAATAATAAACAAATTACAAGATATTTAAACTAATTACACCTAACACCTTATGCGGGAGTGTGGCAGTTTAGGGGTTAATATGTTTATTATACTTTGCGGTGATGTCAGGGGCGGCAGATTAGGGATTAATAATTTTATTATAGTGTTTGCGATTCGGCAGGGCCTCGGTTTAGGGGTTAATAGGTAGTTTATGGGTGTTAGTGTACTTTTTAGCACTTTAGTTATGAGTTTTATGTTACGGCGTTGTAGTGTAAAACTCTTAACTACTGACTTTTAAATGCGTTAGGACTCTTGACGGGGTAGGGTGTACCGCTCACTTTTTGGCCTGCCAGGACAGACTCGTAATACTGGCACTATGGAAGTCCCATAGAAAAAAGACTTTACAAAGTTTACGTAAGTCGTTTTGCGGTAAGACAAAAAAAAAGTGTGCAGTGACCCTAAACCTTCAAAACTCGTAATACCAGCGGGTGTAAAAAAGCAGCGTTAGGACCTCTTAACGCTGCCTTTTTACCTTTTTTACCATAACGCACAACTCGTAATCTAGCCGTAGGTTTACTAATCAGCTGATTATTTTATCTGTGCTCCAGTTCAGATATCCTCAAAATGTGGACTGTTAGGGGACAGGTTTGAAAACCAGGGGCGCGATCCGATATACGGCGTAGTTTGCGGCGCAAGCGAGGGAACCCGCGTCGCCTGCAGTTTCAGCTCGCAACTCGAGCTATCCAATATGCGGCGCCGTCAGTTGCTAAAGTGGCGTAAGTCTGACAAAGTAGCGATGCCCAGAAATCTGCGTAAGTACAGATTTTTGGAGTCGCCAGTGACTTGCGCCACGTTAGAAACTGCCGGCGCCTACAAAACCTGACTAAAGTATGAAATCACCCGCACTGTCTAACACTCCTCCTAAACATAGCCCGACACGTCTAACCCTCTATCCGCTATCCCCCCTCACTAGCCTAACAATAAAAAAAGTTATTAACCCCTAAACCGCCGCTCCCGTACCCCGCCGCAACCTAATAAAGTTATTAACCCCTAAACCGCCGCTCCCGTACCCCGCCGCAACCTAATAAAGTTATTAACCCCTAAACCGCCGCTCCCATACCCCGCTGCCAGCTATATTAAATCTATAACCCCCTAAAGTGAGCCCCTAACACCGCTGCCATCTACCTTACCTACCCCTTAAAGTGAGCCCCTACCCCGCCGCCATCTATTTTAAAATTATTAACCCCTAATTTAATCCCCCTACCCCGCCGCCATCTATATTAAATTATTTAACCCCTAAAATACTAAACTATCCCTACCACTAAACCTAAGTCTAACCCTACAAATAGCCCTGAAAAGGGCTTTTTGCGTGGCATTACCCCAAAGTAAACTGCTCTTTTGCCAGCCCTTAAAAGGGCTTTTTGCGGGGCTTTGTCACAAAGTAAACAGCTCTTTTGCATCTAATCTAAATCCCCCTACACCGCCGCCAGCTATAATAAATGTATTAACCCCTAATCTAATCCCCCTACACCGCCGCCAGCTATATTAACCCTAATTATATTAGGGTTAATATAGTTAATATAATTATTATATTATATATATTAACTATATTAACCCTAATTATATTAGGGTTAATATAGTTAATATCGTTATTATATTATATATTATATATATATTAAGTATAATAACCCTATCTAACTCTAACATCCCTAACTAAACTCTTATTAAAATAAATCTAATATTAATATTATTAATTAAAATATTCCTATTTAAATCTAAATACTTACCTATAAAATAAACCCTAAGATATCTACAATATAATTAATAATTACATTGTAGCTATGTTAGGGTTTATATTTATTTTACAGGTAAATTGTTAATTATTTTAACTAGGTATAATAGCTATTAAATAGTTATTAATAGCCCGGCGTGGTGAAGACAAGGTAGGGAGATCTTCAGGGGGGTAGTGTTAGGTTTTTTTAAGGGGGGTTTGGGTGAGTTTAGAATAGGGGTATGTGGGTGGTGGGTTGTAATGTTGGGGGGGGGGTATTGTATATTTATTTAAATGCAAAAGAGCTGAATTCTTTGGGGCATGCCCCACAAAAGGCCCTTTTAAGGGCTGGTAAGGTAAAGAGCTTTGAACTTTTTTTAATTTAGAATAGGGCAGTGAATTTTTTTTATTTTGGGGGGCTTTATTATTTTATTAGGGGGCTTAGAATAGGTGTAATTAGCTTAAAATTGCTGTAATCTTTTTTATTTTTTGCAATTTAGTGTTTTTTGTTTTTTTTTAATTTAGTTTAGTTTATTTAATTGTATTTTTAGATAGATATTTGTAGTTTATTTAATTTATTATTAGTGTAGGTGTATTTGTAACTTAGGTTAGGATTTATTTTACAGGTAATTGGGTAATTATTTTAACTAGGTAGCTATTAAATAGTTAATAACTATTTAATAGCTATTATACCTAGTTAAAATAATTAACAATTTACCTGTAAAATAAATATAAACCCTAACATAGCTACAATGCAATTATTAATTATATTGTAGATATCTTAGGGTTTATTTTATAGGTAAGTATTTAGATTGAAATAGGAATATTTTAGTTTATAAATGAATTAGATTTATTTAATAAGAATTTAGTTAGGGTTAGATAGAGTTAATATAGTTAATATAAATACTATAGTAACTATATTAACCCTAATATAATTAGGGTTAATATAGTTAATATATATAATGTAATAACTATATTAACTATAATATACTTAGTGTTAATATAGATAATATAGCTGGCGGCGGGGTAGGTAGATTAAATTAGGGGTTAATAATTTTAATAGAGATGGCGGCGGTGTAAGGGGCTTACATTAGGGGTTAATACTATTAATATAGGTGGCGGCGGTGTAGGGAGGGCAGGTTATAGGGCAAAAGAGCTGTTTACTTTGGGGCAAAGCCCCGCAAAAGGCCCTTTTAAGGGCTGGTAATAGAGTTTATTACTTTAGGGGGATTAGATTAGGGGTTAATAATATTAATATAGCTGGCGGCGGTATAGGGGGATTAGATTAGGGGTTAATAATTTTTATATAGGTGGCGGCGGTGTAAGGGGTCAGATTAGGGGATAGATAAGGTAGATGGCAGCGGTGTAAGGGGTTCACCTTAGGGGATAGATAAGGTAGATGGCAGCGGTTTTAGGGGTTCACATTAGGCGATAGATAAGGTAGATGGCGGCGGTTTTAGGGGCTCACAGTAGGGGGTTAGTTTATGTAGATGGCGGCGGGGTACGGGAGCGGCGGTTTAGAGGTTAATAACTTTATTAGGGATTGCGGCGGGGGATCGCGGTTGACAGGTAGATAGACATTGCGCATGCGTTAGGTGTTAGGTTTTATTTAGCAGATCGCGGGTGACAGCTAGATAGATATTGCGCATGCGTTAGGTTTTAGGTTTATTTTCTAGCTAGTTTAGGGAGTTACGGGGCTCCAATAGTCAGCGTAAGGCTTCTTACGGCTGCTTTTTGTGGCGAGGTGAAAATGGAGTAAGATTTCTCCATTTTCGCCATTTAAGTCCTTACGCTGTATATTGGATACCAAACTGCGCTGGTTTGGTATACCTGCCTATGGCCCAAAAAACCACTAGGGGCGACGGCAGAAATATACGTGCGTACCTTCTAAGTTACGCCGTATATAGGATACCAAACCAGCGCAAATATTGGGGCCGCCGGCTTTTGCGGGCGACGATTTTTATCGGATCGACCCCCAGAGGTCTAGACCGAGCATTACCTGGAAGACTTATAAACGATTTAACTTTACATTCACTTTAAGTCCTGCTCAGCTGCCAAACTAATTTCCTTACCAGTAGTCTTCTTATCCCAGCGTCAGGTGGAAATAAGTGTAAAGGACAATATTAGAACATGGATCAGAATGCTGTAAATGAAAGCAAGCCAAGAGTTAAAAAATAAATAAATCAGAATTAAAAAATCAGGTCAGGCAGAGAGTCAAATACAAATTTTTTGTGTGAAGTGAAGCACTGATCTTTTCCTAGTAAACAGTCTCCTTTCTAGATAGTTAAAATGTAACAGACTTGCAAATAAGATTGAGAAGGCGCTTACAGCATTTAGGTTAAATTAATCAATTGTATCAATATAGTGGGAAAAAACGTTTCAAATTAATTTCAAAATTGTTTATATAAATTTTCCTCAATATCCATTTATAGTCACACAATCCATCAATATTCAAAATAAGAAAGGTTATTTATTTAAATGCTTAAAATAATTCATAAAATTCATCAACACCAAAAAAAAACAATAGTCCACAAAAATTATAACAACTTAAAAATACAATGTGAGAATAATAGCGTAAAATAGTAGCTTTTAAAATGACTCAGATTTTTGTTTTTTTTACTCAGAAAAATGATTAATTTGAGTCCTAATAGGAAAAAAAAAAAAAAAAATCAAATTTGGATAACATTTTCCTTTTTGTATATGCTAAGCTCCTTTTTGAATGTGAATCACTAGGGCTGAATATCACAGGTGTACTTCTTATAGTTACTGTTGTTTACCGGTTTAGATAAAAGTGTATATTCGTATCTGAATATCATGTGTTTTAAACGTGAGCCATCTTTACTTATCCCTTCTATTTGTAGGTTTAGTTATGTCTCACCTCTTGTTCCGGTGAAGTTGCTGGGTTCAGGATTTTACCTTGAGGGCAGCAAACAAACAGAATCTTTATGCCAGATAGGTCAGAAATCCACAGGAAAAAAAAAAACAGAGACAAACTCTATACATGGGCTCAGATAAAAGCGAGGTTCAGCTATTTATAGGCTGCTGTGATTACCAACACCTGAACCCAAGGTGGAGCCAAAGAGTAGAGAAACAAAAAAATTACTTGATAAGAAAACAGGAAGCAAACAAAACTACCCCCAGTGTTGGTCGTACAACATGGGGGGCCAGAAACATACGGGTCGCTCAATCAAATTCAAGCTCAGTGCCTGAAAGTGTATCCATGTAGCTAAAACAATCTTGAACAAGTAGTATAGATATAACAATAACTACCAGCATTGTTGCAAACACAGCTGCCATGGAGTGCTATAGAAACGTTAATGCTTTGGAGCTCTTATAAGCCTAACTAGGTTTACTCTTCAACAAAGGATACCATGCAAATAAAACAAATTGGAGAGCAAAAGTAAATTGGGAAGTTGTTTAAAATTGCATGTCACTATGTTAAATAAAACATATTCAGATAATAAATTCAAGGTAAAATTAAATAAAAAAATACATTTAGGTTCTGATGTTAAAGGGACATGAAGCACAAACATTTTCTTTCATGATTCAGATAAAGAACACAATTTTAAACAACTTTCCAATTTTCTTCTATTATCTACTTTGCTTCATTCTCTAGTTATCATTTATAGAAAATAATACCTAGGTAGGCTCAGGAGCTAGCTGCTGATTGGTGGTTGCACATATATACCTCTTGCTATTGGCTTACAGATGTGTTGAGCTAACTCCCATTAGTGCATTGCTGCTCCTTCATCAAAGGATACCAAGAGAAATTAAGCAAAATTGATAATAAAAATATAATGGAAAGTTGTTTAAAATTGTATTCTCTATCTGAATCATCAAATAAAAATTTTGAGGTTCATGTCCTTTTAAGTAATTTCTTATGAAATTAAATACAAAAATGTCTGATTTTGGTTTTACCTCATGAAAGATTCCGTCTTTTTATCCACTGTAAAAAACTTTCCTTGTTGCAGGCAAAACATTTGTGAAAAATTCTTATGCAGAGAAAAAAGTGAGCTAAACTTGAGCAGCAGTGTGCATTAGTTGACAACAGAACATCATTAGGGTGTTATTTATTTACTTACTTTATGGCAAATATTACGCAATTGGGCATACAGTAAGATTCACATGTAAGCCTAATGAGAAATAATGTGAATGCTGAGTTCTATGTAAGATGATTTGATATAAATGATGGAACATAAGTTCTGACCTGGTACATAGAGTCCTTGAGGGGCAAGTGAGAAACGGAAATGGTTTATTTGTAGCTTGGTCTAGACTTATCTCATCCTGCAGATCACAAGTACAGGTTCTCAAGTTCTCAATAAAGAGCCTCAAAAATCTTTTGACAGCTATTTTTTATAGCAGTTCCATTTGACTGTATAATAGACAAGCTGGAAATGTTATTGCCATAAGTTAGTTGCTATGCTGCATATGACAGCACACAAGAGAGAAAGCTGGAGGGAGCTTCTAAGTGTTACTATGACAACACCTACTCAGTCATGTCCTGTTGAAACTTATAGTAAATTATAATTAATAAAAGAACATGTTTTTGTTGTTTTTTTTGCAATTAAGAATTCTGCCATTTCTGTCTATTGATAAAGGTGTCTACAGGAAGCTGTATACAGAGCATAGTGTAAATGTGCTCATATAAAGTATTGTTCCCTTTCTTTTGATGATATGTTTAAAGGGACATTATAGACTCATTTTTTATTTGCATAAATGTTTTGTAGATGATCTATTTATATAGTCCTTAAAGTTTTTTTTTTAAATTATAGTTTTGCTTATTTTTAAATAACATTGCTCTGATTTTCAGACTCCTAACCAAGCCCCAAAGTTTTATGAGAATACTAAAGTATACCTACTTCAGCTTGCTCCTGTTTGTGTAAAGGGTCTTTTCATATGCAAACAAAGGGGGAGGGGGGAGTGTCTTATTTTCCACTTGCAGTGGGCTTTCGAGCTACCTTTTCAACCGAGCTAACTGAGAGCTTCTAAGTAAGTTTTTAAACAGTTTTATACTGAACTTTTAAATCAGTATCTGTGCATCTTATTCTTTTTAGTAGTGTCTATTACATGCAGTTGTATGAAAATGAGTGTATACTGTCCATTTAAGCTTTGTAGCTGGTAGTAAATATTTTAGTTTGAGGTGCAGTAAATACATTTTGGATTAGTTAAAATAAGGACATAAGACTAAGGAACAATAATTTTGATTCCATCAAAAGTTATAGCTATTATTATAATAAATAAACTGCTGCTAAGGGTTACTAGAAATTTCATGGACATTAGGATGTTAATCAAGTGTAAGTCACAACTGTTTGTGAAAGTGTATTTACACCTTGAGGTAGACTAAACAATGCGCAAGCATTTCTTGTGAAATGCTTGTGCAATGCCGCCCCCTGCTCACTGGTGGCCAATCAGCCGCTAGCAGGGGCTGTCAATTATCCCGATCGTATCATGATGATTTCAGTCTGCCACCTAAAAGGTGGCAGAGAAGTTAAGGAGCAGCAGTCTTACCACCACTGTTTCTTAACCTCTATTTCAGGTGGACCTGAAACGCTGAGGCTACGATGCAGCATCCACTGCTTAATAAATCGACCCAAATCAGTTTATTTGTGACAGGATTGAGATTCTGCTCTTAGACTTCCACTTATGAAGTTGTGTATGCAGCTTCAGGGCCGTTGCAATAGAGATTTGCTCATTCAAGTCTTCAATTGAAATCTGAGAATCTCCAATCTTAAAGGAACTGTAAACACCTTGAAATTAGAAGATATTCCTGTTGTGTTGCTATAAAATAACATACTAGCCAAGTCTAAACATTTTTTTTAAAACAAACATCTTATTTGTTGTAATTGGTTTTTCAATAGACAAGCTCTACGCATTACTACTTGCCTTAATTGAAGGAGTTAATCTGAACTTTATTCGGCAGATGACAAGGGTAGCCAAAGTCATAATTTTAATATATAGTACATTGTTTTGGAGTAGATATATGTTAAAGCCAATTAGGCACAGCTATGTAGCATGGTTAGGAATGTGAAGTCTGGGCTGTGTATTTCCAGTTATGAGAATTAGAAAACCTACAATTTTCAGAACTAAATTACATGAAATCTGGATAAAGATTCGGGACCATAGCATTTCAGGCTGGTGCTAGCAAAGTTAAATCATCCAATCAGGATGATTGGCAAGCCCTGCTCTAGAGCAGGGGACACGCCTGCACAAGCATTTACTTTTGCAGTGTTAAATGTTGGCAATGGTCATGATGCCAAGCAGACAAGGTTCCAGAGAATGGACCTTGCCTGTCCATCTTTTAATAAATGGGCCCCAAGATGTCTGCTGTCCCTTTAAGATCTTTATTTCTTAACCTGTTTAACAACCTCAGAAGTTGAAAATGTAAAATATAGCGGACTAATTCATACAATGAAACTTGTCTGCATGCCGCCTTTATAAATATGGGCCTATATATTTGGAAGATAAAATAAATATTGTATTAGCTAGTTTACGGCTATATTACGATTCTTGTGTTATGAGTAAAAAAGCAGCATTAAGCCTCATAGCACTGCTTTTTTACTACCACTGCTATTACGAGTCTTGTAGGTACAGCTGTCCCGCACACTTTTTTTGCCTTACCGCAAATCAACTTACGCAATTTGCGTATAGTCTTTTTTTCAATGGGACTTCCATAGCACCGGTATTACAAGCTTTTTTTTTGAGGCCGAAAAGTGAGCGGTACAGTCTATCCAGCAAGATTCGTAACGCATTCTAAAGTCAGTAATTATGAGTTTTACACTACAAAGCTGTAGCATAAAACTCATAACTAAAGTGCTAAAAAGTACACTAACACCCATAAACTACCTATTAACCCCTAAACCGAGGCCCTCCCGCATCGCAAACACTAAAATAAAATTATTAACCCCTAATCTGCCGCTTCGGACATCGCCGCCACTAGAATAAACATATTAACCCCTAAACCGCCACACTCCCGCCTCGAAAACACTAGTTAAATATTATTAACCCCTAATCTGCTGTCCCTAACATCGCCGCCACCTAATCTGGCGCCCCCAACGTCGCCGCCACTATATTATATTTATTAACCCCTAAGCCTAACCCTAACCCTAAAACCCCCTAACTTAAATATAATTAAAATAAATCTAATTAAAACCTACAATTAATAACTAAATAATTCCTATTTAAAACTAAATATTTACTTGTAAAATAAACCCTAAGCTAGCTACAATATAACTAATAGTTACATTGTATTTAGCTTAGGGTTTATTTTTATTTTACAGGCAAGTTTGTATTTATTTTAACTAGGTAGAATAGTTACTAAATAGTTATTAACTATTTACTAACTACCTAGCTAAAATAAATACAAATTTACCTGTAAAATAAAACCTAACCTAAGTTACACTAACACTAGTGATGTCGCAAATTGTTCACCGGCGAATAGTTCCCGGCGAACATAGCATGTTCGCGTTCGCCACGGCGGGCGAACATATGCGATGTTCAATCCGCCCCCTATTCGTCATCATTGAGTAAACTTTGACCCTGTACCTCACAGTCAGAATACACATTACAGCCAATCAGCAGCAGACCCTCCCTCCCAGACCCTCCCACCTCCTGGACAGCATCCATTTTAGATTCATTTGGAAGCTGCATTCTTAGTGAGAGGAGAGACAGTGTAGCTGCTGCTGATTTAATAGGGAAATCGATAGCTAGGCTAGTGTATTCAGTGTCCACTACAGTCCTGTAGGACTCATCTGATCTCTGCTGTAAGGACAGCACCCCAAAAAGCCCTTTTTAGGGCTAGAACATCAGTCTGCTTTTTTTTTTTTTCTCGGTGTAATCTAATTGCAGTTGCCTGCCTGCCAGCGTGTGTGTCAGGCTCACAGCGTATACTGTGCCCACTTGCCCAGTGCCACCACTCATATCTGGTGTAACAGTAGTGTACATTTAAAAAAAACAAAACTTTTTTGACTGTGAAATAATAGCAGACAGCTGCCAGTACCCAAGATGGCCGCCAATAAGGCAGATGGGGAGGGTTAGAGAGCTGTTTTGGGGGGGATTAGGGAGGTTGGGGGCTAAGGGGGGATGCTATACCACAGCATATGTAAATATGCTAATAAATAAATAAATTTAAAAACCTTTTATTTTAGTACTGACAGACTTTTTGCCAGTACTTAAGATGGCGGGGACAATTGTGCAGTGGGGAGGGAAGGGAGCTGTTTGGTAGGGATCATGGGGTCTGATGTGTCAGGTGGAAGGCTGATCTCTACACTAAGGCTAAAATTAACCCTGCAAGCTCCCTACAAACTACCTAATTAACCCCTTTACTGCTAGCCATAATACACGTGTGATGCGCAGCAGCAATTAGCAGCCTTCTAATTACCAAAAAGCAACGCCAAAGCCATATAAGTCTGCTATTTCTGAACAAAGGGGATCCCAGAGAAGCATTTACAACTATTTATGCCATAATTACATAAGTTGTTTGTAAATAATTTCTGTGAGAAACCTAAAGTTTGTGAAAAAGTGAACAATTTTTTTTTATTTGATCGCATTTGGCGGTGAAATGGTGACATGAAATATACCAAAAGAGGCCTAGATCAATACTTTGGGTTGTCTACTACACTACACTTAAGCTAAAATTAACTCTACAAGCTGCCTACATGCTCCCTAATTAACACCTTCACTGCTGGGCATAAAATACGTGTGGTGCGCAGTGGCATTTAGCAGCCTTCTAATTACCAAAAAGCAACGCCAAAGCCATATGTCTGCTATTTCTGAACAAAGGGGATCCCAGAGAAGCATTTACAACCATGTATGCCATAATTGCATAAGTTGTTTGTAAATAATTTCTGTGAGAAACCTAAAGTTTGTGAAAAAGTAAAAAACAAATTTTTATTTGATCGCATTTGGCAGTGAAATGGTGGCATGAAATATACCAAAATGGGCCTAGATCAATACTTTGGGTTGTCTACTACACAACACTTAAGCGAAAATTAACTCTACAAGCTGCCTACATGCTCCCTAATTAACCCCTTCACTGCTGGGCATAAAACACGTGTGGTGCGCAGTGGCATTTAGCAGCCTTCTAATAACCAAAAAGCAACGCCAAAGCCATATAAGTCTGCTATAATGGCATGTCTGGCACACAGTGTTGGGGCAAGGGTCCATCTGACCACTGATACCTGGTCTGCAAAGCATGGTCAGGGCAGGTATATCACCTACACTGCACACTGTGAAGCGGGCGTAACCCTTACACATACCTGATGTTTTAAAGCACATTATTCCAAACAATTTAGGAATGTTAGCTGATTTATGCCCTTTATGGATTAAAACCAGACTCTGCATCAACTATGTAATTTTCCATGGGAGTTTTGCCATGGACCCCCCTCCGGCATGCCACAGTCCAGGTGTTAGTGCCCTTGAAACAACTTTTCCATCACTATTGTGGCCAGAAAGAGTCCCTGTGGGTTTTGAAATTCACCTGCCTCTTGAAGTCTATGGTGGTTCACCCGGTTCACCGGTTCGCGAACTTTTGTGGAAGTTCGAGTTCTCCGTTCGCGAACCCAAATTTTTAGGTTTGCAACATCACTAACTAACACCTAACACTACACTATAATTAAATAAATTACATAAATTAAATACAATTACCTAAATTACAACCCCCCCCCACTAAATTACACAAAATAAAAATCAAATTACAAGATGTTTAAACTAATTACACCTAATCTAAAACCCCTATCAAATTAAAAAAAAGCCCCCCCCAAAAAAAATAAAAAAAACCCTAGCCTAAATTAAACTACCAATAGCCCTTAAAAGGGCCTTTTGTGGGGCATTGCCCCAAAGAAATCAGCTCTTTTACCTGAAAAAAAAATACAAACAACCCCCCCAACAGTAAAACAACAGTAAAACCCACCACCCACACAACCAATCCCCCCAAATAAAACTCTAACTAAAAAAAAAAACCTAAGCTCCCCATTGCCCTGAAAAGGGCATTTGGATGGGCATTGCTCTTAAAAGGGCATTTAGCTGTATTGTAGCCCAAAGTCCTAACCTAAAAATAAAATCCACCCAATAAACCCTAAAAAAAACTAACCACCTGAAGATCCACTTACAGTTTTGAAGAACTGAAATCCATCCTCAATGAAGCCAGGAGAAGTCCTCAATGAACCCGGGAGAAGTCTTCATCCAAGCCGGGAGAAGTGGTCCTCCAGACGGGCAGAAGTCTTTATCCAGGCGGCATCTTCTATCTTCATCCATCCGTCGCGGAGCAGGTCCATCTTCAAGACATCCGGGGCGGACCATCCTCTTCCAACGACGACTACCCGACGAATGAAGGTTCCTTTAAGTGACGTCATCCAAGATGGCGTCCCTTAGATTCCGATTGGCTGATAGAATTCTATCAGCCAATCGGAATTAAGGTTGAAAAAATCATTTTGGCTGATCCAGTCAGCCAATAGAATTGAGCTTGCATTCTATTGGCTGATTGGAACAGCCAATAGAATGCAAGCTCAATCCTATTGGCTGATTGGATCAGCCAATAGGATTGAAGTTCAATCCTATTGGCTGATTGAATTAGCCAATATGATTTTTTCAACCTTAATTCCGATTGGCTGATAGAATTCTATCAGCAATTGGAATCTAAGGGACGCCATCTTGGATGATGTCACTTAAAGGAACCTTCATTCATTGGGTAGTCGTCATTCGAAGAGTATGCTCCGCGCTGGATGTCTTGAAGATGGACCTGCTCCTCGCCGGATGGATGAAGATAGAAGATGCCGTCTGGATGAAGACTTCTGCCCGTCTGGAGGACCACTTCTCCCGGCTTGGATGAAGTATTCTCCCAGCTTCGTTGAGGACTTCTTGCCGCTTCGATGAGGACTTCTCCCGGCTTCGTTGAGGATGGATGTCGGATCTTCAAAACTGTAAGTGGATCTTCAGGTGGTTAGTGTTAGGTTTATTTAAGGGTTTATTGGGTGGGTTTTATTTTTAGGTTAGGGCTTTGGGCTGCAATAGAGCTAAATGCCCTTTTAAGGGCAATGCCCATCCAAATGCCCTTTTCAGGGCAATGGGGATCTTAGGTTTTTTTAGTTAGGGTTTTATTTGGGGGGTTGGTTGTATGGGTGGTGGGTTTTACTGTTGGGAGGGTTGTTTGTATCTTTTTTTTTCAGGTAAAAGAGTTGATTTCTTTGGGGCAATGCCCTGCAAATGGCCCTTTTAAGGGCTATTGGTGGTTTAATTTTGGCTAGGGATTTTTTATTTTGGGGGGGCTTTTATAATATGATAGGGCTATAAGATTAGGTGTAATTAGTTTAAATATCTTGTAAATTTATTTTTTATTTTGTGTAATTTAGTGTTTTTTGTTTTTTTTTGTAATGTTGGTAATTGTATTTAATTTATTTAATTGTATTTAATTTAGGTAATTTATTTAATTGTAGTGTAGTGTTAGGTGTTAGTGTAACTTAGGTTAGGTTTTATTTTACAGGTAAATTTGTATTTATTTTAGCAAGGTAGATAGTAAATAGTTAATAACTATTTAGTAACTATTCTACCTAGTTAAAATAAATACAAACTTGCCTGTAAAATAAAAATAAACCCTAAGCTAGATACAATGTAACTATAAGTTATATTGTAGCTAGCTTAGGGTTTATTTTATAGGTAAGTATTTAGTTTTAAATAGGAATTATTTAGTTATTAATTGTAGGTTTTAATTAGATTTATTTTAATTATATTTAAGTTAGGGGGTGTTAGGGTTAGGGTTAGACTTAGGTTTAGGGCTTAATAAATATAATATAGTGGCGGCAATGTTTAAGGGTGGCAGATTAGGGGTTAATAATATTTAACTAATGTTTGTGATGCGGGAGCGCGGCGGTTTAGGGGTTAATATGTTTATTATAGTGACGGCGATGTCCGGAGCGGCAGCTTAGGGGTTAATAAGTATAATGTAGATGTCAGCAATGTCGGGGGCTGCAGATTAGGGGTTAATAAGTGTAAGATTAGGGGTGTTTAGACTCGGGGTTCATGTTAGGGTGTTAGGTGTAAACATAAATGTAGTTTCCCCATAGGAATCAATGGGGCTGCGTTACGGAGCTTTACGCTGCTTTATTGCAGGTGTTAGGCTTTTTTTCAGCCGGCTCTCCCCATTGATGTCTATGGGGAAATTGTACACAAGCACGTGCAACCAGCTCACCGCTGACTTAAGCAGCGCTGGTATTGGAGTGCGATATGGAGCTCAATTTTGCTCTATGCTCACTTCTTGTCTTTTAACGCCGGGTTTAGAAAAACCTGTAATACCAGCGCTGTAGAGAAGTGAGCGGTGACAATAACGTGCAAGTTAATACCGCACCCCTCTTACCTGCAAAACTCATAATCTAGCCGCTAGAATGTAAAATGTGTACAATATATTAGAACATACAGTGAAACTAACTCTTGATGACTTAGTCAGAAAGGATTCATTTTTATGAAATATATTCTAGAATAAACATCAAAGCTCTATTATTACAGTATAAAACAAGTAGAAGTGATATTGGAAAAGTAATTATTGCCTGACAGTGTGGTAAATTCATAAAAATAACAACAATAATAACAGCTGATACAGAGCCAAATTACAAGTGGCAATATATTTAGTGCTTTTGCTCTAGCATAACTTCACAAGAAGTAATATTTTTGCGTGTGTTGGGTTGCACGTGTTTTACAAGTTCAAAGTAAACAGTTTGCGTAAAAGCAAAACCTGTCATACCCTAGCCAAATCTTGCAACCGCGTTAATGTATTCTTACCATAGAAGTTAATGAAGAGAGAAGTTTGACAGAAGTTATGAAAATTTCAATAATCTTTATATACAGAAAAATTTAAATTTTATTTAAATACATATTTCTATATATCTATATTTCTTTCCAAAGGAATGGAGAGTCCACAAATCCATTCAATTACCAGTGGAAATTCAACTCCTGGTCACAAGGTAGAGGCAAAGAACACCCCAGCAAATCTTCAAGTGTCCTCCCACTTTTCACAATTTCCCTATTCATTCTTTGCCTGTGTAACATTGTAGGTGATGTGCGAAGATGGTGTCTGAGGAAATCAAGTTATTAATCCTTTAATGGGTACTTGTCCCTGCAAGCAAGTGTTAGGGTTATACTGTGTCCATGTAATTCTCTTTACTAAGAGTAATGGTGGCTTTTAGCAGTTGGAAGATGGTGAGGTGGTCTTTGCTTACCTTCCAACATTTTTTCTACCCCTATATAGAAAAAACAGGGTTGGTTACTCTGTTTTTTCTTTATCTACAGGTCTATGTCAGTAAGGATTCTGTCACACCTGTTGCTGTACCTTCCCTACAGCGGATCCACGGATAAGTTCTTTTACCTTCTAGGTGACAAGGATGCAGCACTTAGGAGTTCCTTGTTAAAAAAAAAAAAAAAGAATGGTCTCTCCATCCAGAAGTATTCTTGATGTTAAACCTCAAATGGGGCGTTCCGAAGCTGGATCTGATGGTATCTCGTCTAAATGCCAAGCTTCTAAAGTATGGAGCAAGATCAAGAGATTGTCAAGCAGCTCTGGTCAATGCCCTGGCAGTGCCATAGGACTTCAGTATAATTTATCTGTTCTCTCCGGTTGCCCTCCTTGCTCAGATGATAGCCTGTATCAAACATGAGCAGGCTTCAGTGATTCTAAAAGCTCCAGCATGGCCTCGCAGAACATGGTTTGCAGACCTAGTGAAAATGTTGTCATTTCCCCTGTGGAAATTGCCTCTGAGGAAGGATCTTCAACTTCAGGGTCCCTTCCTCCATCCAAACTTAGTTTCTCTGAAGATGACTGCTTGGAGATTGAATGGTTAATCTTGTCCAGACAAGGATTTTCTGTGAAGGTTGTTGAGACTATAATTCAGGCTCGTAAGCCTGTTATTCGCAAGATGTATTATATGGTATGGCATACACACCTTCATTGGTGCGGATCTAGGGTTTTTTCTTGGAGTCAGGTGAGAATTCCCTGTATTCTGTCCTTTCTTCAGGAGGGTCTGGAGAAAGGTTTATCAGTCAGTAATCTAAAAGGTCAGATTTCGGCTATGTCGATTCTTTTACAGAAGCCTCTTTTAAATTTTGCCAGATATTTAATCTTTTGTCCAGGCTTTGGTTAGATTTAGGCCTGTGTTTAGGTCAATTGCTCCTCCTTGGAATCTTAATGTTGTCCTTAGGGTTCTGTAGCAGCTTCCTTTTGAGCCTATGCATTCTGCTGATATTAAATTATTGTCCTGGAAGGTTTTGTTTCTGCTGGCAATTTCCTCTGCCTGTAGAGTTTCAGAGCTTTCGGCTCTACAGTGTGAACCACCTTATCTTATTTTTCATGCGGATAAGGCGGTCCTCCATACTAAATTTGGATTCCTACCTAAGGTGGTTTTGAAACACAATATTAACCAAGAAATTGTTGTTCCTTCATTTTGTCCAAATCCTTCCTCTCAGAAGGAATTGTTGTTGCACAATCTGGATGTTGTGCATGCTCTGCAGTTTTATTTGCAGGCTACTAAAGATTTACGGTAATCTTCTATTCTTTTTTATCTATTTTCTGGTAAGCGGAAGGGTCAAAAAGCCACTTCTTCTACTCTCTCCTTTTGGCTGAGAAGTGTTATTCGATTGGCTTATGAGACAGTTGGACAGCAGCCTCCAGAGAAAATTACGGCTAACTCCACTAGGGCTGTTGCTTCTTCTTGGGCTTTTAAAAATTATGCTTCTATAGTACAGATTTGCAAGGCGGCCACTTGGTCACCATTGCATACTTTTTCTAAATTTTCTAAATTTTATGTTTTTGCCTCAGCTGAGGCTACTTTTGGGAGGAAAATTCTTCAAGCAGTGGTGCCTTCTGTTTAAGTTCACCTGTCTTGTGTATCCCTCCCTTCCATTCTGTGGACTCTAGCTTGGGTATTGGTTCCCACTAGTAATTTAATGGATTTGTGGACTCTCCATGCCTTTGGAAATAAAATATAATTTATGCTTACCTGATAAATTCTTTTCTTTCCTGGCATGGAGAGTCCACGGCCCGCCCCTATTTTAATCTTAAAACGGATTTTGTCATTTTCTAAACCTCAGGCACCTCTATATCCTTTGTGTCTTTTTTTATGATTTCTCAGCTGAATGACTGGGGATTGTGGGAAGTGGAAGGATACTTGAAGCTTTGCTGCAGTGTTTTTTGCCTCCACCTGGTGGCCAGGAGTTGAATTCCCACTAGTAATTGAATAGATTTGTGGATTCTCCATGCCAGGAAAGAAAATAATTTATCAGGTAAGCATCAATTATATTATACCTATACCTCTATATCTATTTTTATAGATATATAGGTATAGATATCTATTTTACAATAACATTATTATAATTATATTTGTTTCTACGCTACACGTTTTGTGATTTAGGTCAAATGCGGTGATGGGTTAGTGCACATAAAGAATTGCTAAACTCAATGAGCATTATTGAAATATTATGTATAAAATATTAAGAAATATTAATAACAATTATTTAAAAATATTATACATACTGTAAAAAATGCAAAATAATCCAAAATATATATATATATATATATATATATATATATATATATATATTTTATAATAATTTTTTTAATTATTTTTAATAAAAGAGAGGGGAAAGAGAGAAAAAGAGAGGGGAAAAGCAAAAGAGAGGGTGGAGAGAGAGCAAAAGAGGGGAGAGAGAGATTAAAAGAGAGGGGGAGAGATCAAAAGAGAGGGGGAGGGCAAAAGAGAGGGGAGAGAAAGCAAACGAGAGGGGAGAGAAAAAGAGAGAGAGCAAAAGAGAGGGGGGAGAGAAAACAAAAGAGAGGTGAGAGAGAGCAAAAAAGAGGGGGAGAGAGAGAGACAGAGAGAGAGCAAAAGAGAGGGGGGAGAGAGAGCAAAAGGGAGGGGAGAGCAAAAGCAAGGAGGGAGAGAACAAAAGAGAGGGGGGAGAGAGAGCAAAAGAGAGGGGGAGGAGAGAGAGCAAGAGAAGGGGAGAGAGAGAGCAAAAGAGAGGGGGAGAGAGAGAGCAATAGAGGGGGGAGAGAGAGCAAAAAAGCGAAAGAGAGCAAAAGAGAGGGGGAGAGAGAGAGCAAAAGAGAGGGGAGAGAGAGAAAAAGAGTGGGGGAGTGAAAACACCAAAAGAGAGAGGGGGAGAGAGAGAGCAAGGAGTGGGTCTGCTGTACTGCAAAAAATGGCCTGTGTACACAGGCTTTAGGACTAGTATGTAATATTTCAATAACGCGCATTGAGGTTAGGAATTCTTCATGTGCACTAACCTGACACCATGCTAGACCTAAATTGTAGTGTTGGGTTAGCGCACATGAAGAATTACTAATCTTACATCTCATTATTTTCATATTACTTATAAAATATTAAAAAAAAATATTAGTTATTATTAAAAATGACAATTTAAGGTTGGAGGAAAGGAGATTTAATCTCCTGCAACGTAAACGTTTTTTCACTGTAAGAGCAATAAAATTGTGGAACTCATTACCAAAGGAGGTAGTGAATGTCAATACCCTAGATACATTTAAAAATAGTCTGGATACATTTCTGTATATAAACAAAATTCATGGATATGATTGCTAGTATTAAATGGGTCACCTTTTAGTGGGGTAATTTAAGCTTAACTGGAGCTTTTTGTAAGTATTTTAGATTTGTATAGGTTGAACTCTATGGACTTCGGTCTTTTTTCAACCTTATCTACTATGTTACTATGTTTAGATACTGTAAAATATATTTATATTGTGGATTATTTAGATTTTTTTTACAGTACCGAAACAATCGTCTGGGGTTGTCATGTTTCTTGTTCAGAAGAGAATTGCCTGGTATTTCGGGCTGGACTGACCTTACTTGGCGGGATCAGACTGATTTACTTCAGGAAAGTTTTCTTCTGTGAAAAGCACACTGGTCTAAAAGAGGCTGCTTCCGGGTGGTAAATTGCCATAGAACAAGCCACTGAGCTGTTGTTCATTCCTGGTAGAGCGCTTCTCTCTTTGTATGCAAATTATTATGACCCTGGGGAAGTCTCCCTATGGGTGATGGGGGAAACCAGACGTGGACTCCTTGCCCAGTGTGCTTAGAGGAATGTGGCTGCACCTCACTGACGAGGCCCATAGGAGGCCGAAACGATCGTCTGGGGTTGTCATGTTTCTTGTTCAGAAGAGAATTGCCTGGTATTTCGGGGCTGGACTGACCTTACTTGGCGGGATCAGACTGATATACTTCAGGAAAGTTTTCTTCTGTGAAAAGCACACTGGTCTAAAAGAGGCTGCTTCCGGGTGGTAAATCGCCATAGAACAAGCCACTGAGCTGTTGTTCGTTCCTGGTAGAGCGCTTCTCTCTTTGTATGCAAATTATTATGACCCTGGGGAAGTCTCCCTATGGGTGATGGGGGAAACCAGACGTGAACTCCTTGCCCAGTGTGCTTAGAGGAATGTGGCTGCACCTCATTGACGAGGCCCATAGGAGGCCGAAACGATCGTCTGGGAAGAGAATTGCCTGGTATTTCGGGGCTGGACTGACCTTACTTGGCGGGATCAGACTGATATACTTCAGGAAAGTTTTCTTCTGTGAAAAGCACACTGGTCTAAAAGAGGCTGCTTCCAGGTGGTAAATCGCCATAGAACAAGCCACTGAGCTGTTGTTCGTTCCTGGTAGAGCGCTTCTCTCTTTGTATGCAAATTTTTATGACCCTGGGGAAGTCTCCCTATGGGTGATGGGGGAAACCAGACGTGGACTCCTTGCCCAGTGTGCTTAGAGGAATGTGGCTGCACCTCACTGACGAGGCCCATAGGAGGCCGAAACGATCGTCTGGGGTTGTCATGTTTCTTGTTCAGAAGAGAATTGCCTGGTATTTCGGGGCTGGACTGACCTTACTTGGCGGGATCAGACTGATATACTTCAGGAAAGTTTTCTTCTTTGAAAAGCACACTGGTCTAAAAGAGGCTGCTTCCGGGTGGTAAATCGCCATAGAACAAGCCACTGAGCTGTTGTTCGTTCCTGGTAGAGCGCTTCTCTCTTTGTATGCAAATTATTATGACCCTGGGGAAGTCTCCCTATGGGTGATGGGGGAAACCAGACGTGGACTCCTTGCCCAGTGTGCTTAGAGGAATGTGGCTGCACCTCACTGACGAGGCCCATAGGAGGCTGAAACGATCGTCTGGGGTTGTCATGTTTCTTGTTCAGAAGAGAATTGCCTGGTATTTCGGGGCTGGACTGACCTTACTTGGCGGGATGAGACTGATATACTTCAGGAAAGTTTTCTTCTGTGAAAAGCACACTGATCTAAAAGAGGCTGCTTCCGGGTGGTAAATCACCATAGAACAAGCCACTGAGCTGTTGTTTGTTCCTGGTAGAGCGCTTCTCTCTTTGTATGCAAATTATTATGACCCTGGGGAAGTCTCCCTATGGGTGATGGGGGAAACCAGACGTGGACTCTTTGCCCAGTGTACTTAGAGGAATGTGGCTGCACCTCACTGACAAGGCCCATAGGAGGCCGAAACGATCGTCTGGGGTTGTCATGTTTCTTGTTCAGAAGAGAATTGCCTGGTATTTCGGGGCTGGACTGACCTTACTTGGCGGGATCAGACTGATATACTTCAGGAAAGTTTTCTTCTGTGAAAAGCACACTGGTCTAAAAGAGGCTGCTTCCGGGTGGTAAATCGCCATAGAACAAGCCACTGAGCTGTTGTTCGTTCCTGGTAGAGCGCTTCTCTCTTTGTATGCAAATTATTATGACCCTGGGGAAGTCTCCCTATGGGTGATGGGGGAAACCAGACGTGGACTCCTTGCCCAGTGTGCTTAGAGGAATGTGGCTGCACCTCACTGACGAGGCCCATAGGAGGCCGAAACGATCGTCTGGGGTTGTCATGTTTCTTGTTCAGAAGAGAATTGCCTGGTATTTCGGGGCTGGACTGACCTTACTTGGCGGGATCAGACTGATATACTTCAGGAAAGTTTTCTTCTGTGAAAAGCACACTGGTCTAAAAGAGGCTGCTTCCGGGTGGTAAATCGCAATAGAACAAGCCACTGAGCTGTTGTTCGTTCCTGGTAGAGCGCTTCTCTCTTTGTATGCAACCTAGAATCATTATTAATAATTTGTATTCATTTTTAAAATATTTTATATGTAATATTTCAATAGCGGGATGTAAGATTGGTAATTCTTAATGTGCGTTAACCCAATGCTGCATTGGACCTAAATCATGAAATCCAATGCACATTATGCATATTTTACATTTCTATGTTCTTCACATAGAAAAGAATAAAAATTTTATTATTAAATATTATATATATATATATATATATATATATATATATATATATATATATAATAAACAATTTCCAGTTCAGCCCACCGATAGACAGCTCGCCTGGGTGCAATGATACAGCATCAAATAAGAAACAAGAGAATGCACTCTCAGGACTTCTTCAAAAAAACAATTTAATGGAACGTTTTCGGGGTTCACAACCCCTTCATCAGCATACAAAATAGACAAAATACAACTCATTTATAGTGTTTCATACAAATTAAATCACACCAACCTTAGTGCCTCTCCAAAAAAGTGCGCCAATATTTTGAGCTTGGAACGCATCTTGCGTTCCACAGTGCTGTCCGAAACCGGAAGTTTCATTACATCACTTCCGGTTTTCGGTCCCAATATATAATCATAAACTTATTCATAAACTTATTCAATCTACGTTTGAACATTCTTATGTGACATACTAGTGTAGAGAACTTCAAATAAACAAACATGTGGAACATTGCCACAAATACCTAAAAATGTGTCAAATAAATATTTGATAGTGTTTGTGCGTCGAGTTGGCATGGTGACAGTAACCAAGGTAATTGTATACAATGTAGATTACCCATAGGTGTCATTACCTGTGTTAAGTTTAAAACAAAATACCAGCTTGATAGAACGAAGGTTTTCTTAATGTGCAAAACAACATATATTCATGCTGAATATGCTCATTACTATTAAAATAACAATTGGACTATGTATCAGTACATGTGGTTGGAATGACATTTTCTAAATAAGAAACAAATGGAATGCTGCAAATATGGATGGAAAAAAATCAGAGTGTGACATCAATATGGTATGAGGGTAACTTGGACCAACTGACAGTTGGCATGAATATTACTTCAATCAATATGCGAACAGATAGATGCATATAATGAGAGGAATATATGATGAAAGTTATATGTGGGATATTGTAGGGCTGTATGAATTATAAACTGTACAGTTGGGGCATCACATCGTGTTCATATATAGTAAATATAGCCATCGGCCGGTTATAACATACATCAGCCCAAATATAGATGCAGATGAATATATATAATGGCTGGGAAGATATACACGGTTAGTAACCTTATTTTGTATTTATAGCCTCAAACATGGCAGCAAAGCCACCAATATGGCAAGATAGAAAGGATAATGGTAATAAGGACATGTAGCTCATATATAAAGTCCCAACATAAGAAATTTCTCCAAGTGGGTATAGTAGTGATCACATCTGCTATAAGACTGGTGGTGCGTGTTTGAACAGTGGGTTGCACAGGGCAGACCAGGCTTCCACGGAGAAGATAGAGACAGATGTCACCCCTGCACCGTGCCGTTAGGTACACATCAATTCCCCCTAAAAATAGGGGCAAATGAAATGTGTAACAAAAACGGAGCCACAGTGTCCCCCTGACATACCCCAAGTATGTGGCACCCCAATTATTGATCACAAAAGGCTCTTAAAGTCCGGCATGGTATTCAAGCCGCCTGGTTGTATCGTGCCCAGTCTAAACATCCACTGGGCCTCGCGTTTCAGAAGTTGCTTGTTCCGGTCACCCCCCGCCGATCCAATGGGGGTATGTGATCAATTAAAATATAACGGATAGAAAACACTGAATGTCCCTTTTTGGCGCAATGTCGCGCCACTGGCTGCTCAGAATCTCCTTGTTTGAGTGCAGTCCTTATGGCGTGGCAATGATTTGCCATACGCTCACGGAGTGTGCCAGATGTTTTCCCTACATAGAAACAGGAACATGGGCAAAATAATAAATATATTACGTGAGTAGTAGTGCACGTAATAGAGTGCCTGATAGAAAATGTTCGATTTGTGTGTGGATGATGGAATACTTTGGTACCCACTAGGCCATTACATGTTGTGCAGCCCAAACAGCGATAAGATCCCTTGATATTCCTTTTGTTCCCGGTCAAGTAACACTGCTTGGGGTCCGTTTTCACCAATAGATCCTTAAGATTAGTCCCCCTCTTGAACCCAACCATAGGTTGTAAATTGTGAGTGAATGTGAGCTTAGGGTCTGAAGACATAATTGGCCAGTGTTGGTGAAGAATCTGGCCAACATTTTTTGTCGCTGGAGTGAAAGTGGTGGACATAATGAGCTTATCACTTGTGTCCTTTTTGGGTTTAGGTAGAATCAAATCCGTCTGTGTTAATGTTGAAGCGGATTCCATAGCGTCTTGAATTACCGGGATCTTATATCCCCTATTCTGGAACCTCTCACCCACTCCTTTCAATTGGGAGACCCCAGTTTCGGCATTAGAGTTATTACGCATTGTTCTTATGCATTGTGATTTTACTATGAATTTTAGTAGGGCTGGGGGATGGCAACTATCTGCCCTTAGTATAGAGTTGCGGTCAGTGGGTTTATGATATAATGTTGATTATTGGAATCCTTGAAGAGTGTTAAGTCCAAGAAATGAATGGATTGAAAATCCACTGTCATCTTAAACTTAACATTATTAGTAGTGTTGTTATACACTTCAAACCATTTGTGGAGTTCCTCCAGGCCCCCTCGCAACACCAAGAAGATATCATCTATATATCTGTAATAACAAATAATGGATACATTCGGCGTGTTCCACAGATACATGTTTTCGAATTGTGACATGTAGATGTTGGCGTACGAGGGTGCCATGGAGGAACCCATGGCTGTACCAGCAGTTTGTAAATAAAATTTACTCTCGAACCGAAAATAGTTTTTAAACAGACAGTATTCAATGAGGGACAGTAAGTATTCCACTGGGGGACCCTCATAAAGGGGGTTTCCCGTGAGATGTTCTTGTATGGCTTTAAGTCCATCAAGATGGGGTATGATAGTATACAGACTGTTGACATCCAGAGTGACGAGCAAATCGTCTGGCTGGATGTCAACAGTCCGTATTTTACGAATGAAATCATTCATATCCATAACGTAAAACCGTGTTTCCCTCACCACTGGCTGTAATAGTACATCCACATATTGTGCTACAGGCTGGGTGAGTGACTCCCTAGCCGACACAATAGGACGGCCCGGTGGGTGGTCCAATGTTTTATGGATTTTGGGAATTGAATACAAAATGGGTATCTTGGGATGTGTAGTAGTGCAAAAATCACGAATGTGCTCAGTTAAGTACCCTTGTTCAAATCCCAAATTAATCAGTTTTTCAAGTTGTGTTTTGAATTGTATGGTAGGGTCAGATGTTAACAGGGTGTATGTCAGGGTATCAGCCAGTTGTTCCAGGATGTCATCTCTATAATCATTATAATCCAAAAGGACAATGGCCCCGCCCTTGTCGGCGGGCCTGATGACTATAGAGGAATCATTCTGGAGGATTTTAATGGCTTTCAATTCATCTCTGGAGAGATTGTGTTTCCACAATGTATCTGTTCTTGCTATGTCCAAATCTTGGGTTATCAGCCTCGAAAAGGTTTTAGTACTTGGACTGCTATTAATGGGCTCAAAAGAACTGGGTACTTTACATTTAAGTTCAACGTGGGACTTCAGTGATGGCGAATCTTTATTTTGAAAAAATTCCTTAATCTTAAGGGATCTATTCAATTTGTAAAGATCTAGCTTTAGATCAAATTCAGATACTGGGATGCTCGGCACAAAGGATAAACCTTTGTTAAGAACTTTGCGCTCACTGTCAGTCAAGGTGTGTGTACTCAGATTAACAATTATGTCCTCTGTCGTGGTCGTCTGGGGGGTCTGTGTCTGATGCCCCGCCCGCCTGATGTGGGGTCTGTGATGCCTCCCCCTCCCCGAGAACGTGTTGTTACCCCTAAAAAATGACTAGGGGTTGAATGTGATCTAGGTTCATGTGAGGAAAATTGGTCCTGATGTCTATGTGGACCAGGTGGAGTGAACATAGTACCAGAGGGATTCCTTTCAGTATCAGTGGAGTCATCCCCACTCGTGTCTACCGTATCAAAGTGTACCCGTCTGGTTCTATGTCTCCTCCTGGTCTGATTCCCCTGTGTAGTAGTCAGCCATTTATACACTTTTCCCTGAGTGTAGTCACTATTAACAGTTTCCAACTTTTTGTTTTTAAATGTAATTAATTCACTCTGGTATTTATCAATTTGCAATTTAATTTTTGATAACCAATTTTCTTGGGCGTCACTAGTGAGTGTGATATTGTGCAAAGATTCGAAAGTTTGTATTTCTGTCCTAACTTTGCTTAGAATTACAGTGACCTCCTCTATAACCAATAGTATTAGGTCTAATAAGCACTTGTTTAAAATGAAGCACCATTTCTTTCTAAATTCTGGATTATCACGTCCAATAGTAGGTACATTATGGACTCTAAATCCACGGGGGATGTGGCCTGTTCTATAATAATCAGACAGATAGCTTCCATGTAACGCTAGATCAACCTCTCTTTTTTTTTTTTCAAAATAAAGATTCGCCATCACTGAAGTCCCACGTTGAACTTAAATGTAAAGTACCCAGTTCTTTTGAGCCCATTAATAGCAGTCCAAGTACTAAAACCTTTTTGAGGCTGATAACCCAAGATTTGGACATAGCAAGAACAGATACATTGTGGAAACACAATCTCTCCAGAGATGAATTGAAAGCCATTAAAACCCTCCAGAATGATTCCTCTATAGTCATCAGGCCCGCCGACAAGGGCGGGGCCATTGTCCTTTTGGATTATAATGAGTATAGAGATGACATCCTGGAACAACTGGCTGATACCCTGACATACACCCTGTTAACATCTGACCCTACCATACAATTCAAAACACAACTTGACAAACTGATTAACTTGGGATTTGAACAAGGGTACTTAACTGAGCACATTCATGATTTTTGCACTACTACACATCCCAAGATACCCATTTTGTATTCAATTCCCAAAATCCATAAAACATTGGACCACCCACCGGGCCGTCCTATTGTGTCGGCTAGGGAGTCACTCACCCAGCCTGTAGCACAATATGTGGATGTACTATTACAGCCAGTGGTGAGGGAAACACGGTCTTACGTTATGGATACGAATGATTTTATTCGTAAAATACGGACTGTTGACATCCAGCCAGACGATTTGCTCGTCACTCTGGATGTCAACAGTCTGTATACTATCATACCCCATCTTGATGGACTTAAAGCCATACAAGAACATCTCACGGGAAACCCCCTTTATGAGGGTCCCCCAGTGGAATACTTACTGTCCCTCATTGAATACTGTCTGTTTAAAAACTATTTTCGGTTCGAGAGTAAATTTTATTTACAAACTGCTGGTACAGCCATGGGTTCCTCCATGGCCCCCTCGTACGCCAACATCTACATGTCACAATTCGAAAACATATATCTGTGGAACACGCCGAATGTATCCATTATTTGTTATTACAGATATATAGATGATATCTTCTTGGTGTGGCGAGGGGGCCTGGAGGAACTCCACAAATGGTTTGAAGTGTATAACAACACTACTAATAATGTTAAGTTTAAGATGACAGTGGATTTTAAATCCATTCATTTCTTGGACTTAACAGTCTTCAAGGATTCCAATAATCTAGGAACCACATTATATCATAAACCCACTGACCGCAACTCTATACTAAGGGCAGATAGTTGCCATCCCCCAGCCCTACTAAAAGGCATAGTAAAATCACAATGCATAAGAACAATGCGTAATAACTCTAATGCCGAAACTGGGGTCTCCCAATTGAAAGGAGTGGGTGAGAGGTTCCAGAATAGGGGATATAAGATCCCGGTAATTCAAGACGCTATGGAATCTGCTTCAACATTAACACAGACGGATTTGATTCTACCTAAACCCAAAAGGGACACAAGTGATAAGCTCATTATGTCCACCACTTTCACTCCAGCGACAAAAAATGTTGGCCAGATTCTTCGCCAACACTGGCCAATTATGTCTTCAGACCCTAAGCTCAGATTCACTCACAATTTACAACCTATGGTTGGGTTCAAGAGGGGGACTAATCTTAAGGATCTATTGGTGAAAACGGACCCCAAGCAGTGTTACTTGACCGGGAACAAAAGGAATATCAAGGGATCTTATCGCTGTTTGGGCTGCACAACATGTAATGGCCTAGTGGGTACCAAAGTATTCCATCATCCACACACAAATCGAACATTTTCTATCAGGCACTCTATTACGTGCACTACTACTCACGTAATATATTTATTATTTTGCCCATGTTCCTGTTTCTATGTAGGGAAAACATCTGGCACACTCTGTGAGCGTATGGCAAATCATCGCCACGCCATAAGGACTGCACTCAAACAAGGAGATTCTGAGCAGCCAGTGGCGCAACATTGCGCCAAAAAGGGACATTCAGTGTCTTCTATCCGTTATATTTTAATTGATCACATACCCCCATTGGATCGGGGGGTGACCGGAACAAGCAACTTCTGAAACGCGAGGCCCAGTGGATGTTTAGACTGGGCACGATACAACCAGGCGGCTTGAATACCATGCCGGACTTTAAGAGCCTTTTGTGATCAATAATTGGGGTGCCACATACTTGGGGTATGTCAGGGGGACACTGTGGCTCCGTTTTTGTTACACATTTCATTTGCCCCTATTTTTAGGGGGAATTGATGTGTACCTAACGGCACGGTGCAGGGGTGACATCTGTCTCCATCTTCTCCGTGGAAGCCTGGTCTGCCCTGTGCAATTACCCACTGTTCAAACACGCACCACCAGTCTTATAGCAGATATGATCACTACTATACCCACTTGGAGAAATTTCTTATGTTGGGACTTTATATATGAGCTACATGTCCTTATTACCATTATCCTTTCTATCTTGCCATATTGGTGGCTTTGCTGCCATGTTTGAGGCTATAAATACAAAATAAGGTTACTAACCTTGCATATCTTCCCAGCCATTATATATATTCATCTGCATCTATATTTGGGCTGATGTATGTTATAACCGGCCGATGGCTATATTTACTATATATGAACACGATGTGATGCCCCAACTGTACAGTTTATAATTCATACAGCCCTACAATATCCCACATAGTCCTTTCATCATATATTCCTCTCATTATATGCATCTATCTGTTCGCATATTGATTGAAGTAATATTCATGCCAACTGTCAGTTGGTCCAAGTTACCCTCATACCATATTGATGTCACACTCTGATTTTTTTCCATCCATATTTGCAGCATTCCATTTGTTTCTTATTTAGAAAATGTCATTCCAACCACATGTACTGATACATAGTCCAATTGTTATTTTAATAGTAATGAGCATATTCAGCATGAATATATGTTGTTTTGCACATTAAGAAAACCTTCGTTCTATCAAGTTGGTATTTTGTTTTAAACTTAACACAGGTAATGACACCTATGGGTAATCTACATTGTATACAATTACCTTGGTTACTGTCACCATGCCAACTCGACGCACAAACACTATCAAATATTTATTTGACACATTTTTAGGTATTTGTGGCAATGTTCCACATGTTTGTTTATTTGAAGTTCTCTACACTAGTATGTCACATAAGAATGTTCAAACATGTAGATTGAATAAGTTTATGAATAAGTTTATGATTATATATTGGGACCGAAAACCGGAAGTGATGTAATGAAACTTCCGGTTTCGGACAGCACTGTGGAACGCAAGATGCGTTCCAAGCTCGAAATATTGGCGCACTTTTTTGGAGAGGCACTAAGGTTGGTGTGATTTAATTTGTATGAAACACTATAAATGAGTTGTATTTTGTCTATTTTGTATGCTGATGAAGGGGTTGTGAACCCCGAAAACGTTCCATTAAATTGGTTTTTGAAGAAGTCCTGAGAGTGCATTCTCTTGTTTCTTTTATATATATATATATATATATATATATATATATATAACTGTATATATATATATATATATATATATATATATATAACTGTATATATATATATATATATATATATATATATAAGATAATGTTAATATAAAATAGATATCTATACCTATATACCTATATACCTATATATATATATATATATAAGAATAGATATATAGGTATAGGTATATACAGATAAATATATATATATTTACAATAAAAATTACATTATCCTGTATGTGGAGAACAATGGGGTGTTAAATATGTACAGTGAATATACATTAAAAACACATAAATATATACATACACACATCTATACATATATATATATATACATACATACACATATTTTGACATGTATATGTATGCATATATACATTATAGCCTTTTGCAGTCAAACACTGTGTCATTTACCATATACCGTTTAAACAAACAAACAGTCCTTGCAGCTGAAGCCTTCAGAACACTGTGTGTAACAGAAGAGAGGAAGTGGAACCATCCACAAGGCTCCAGCTGAAAGGGGTGCCTGCTGCAATAGCCAGATGGCCAAAATTGAAAATCCAAAACAAAAGGGTATGCAGTCGCACAAATGTAAACGAGGCACCAAAAAAAAAAAAAAATGGCTGTTTAAAATTAAAACAACTTTATTTGGTTTAAAAATCAAAGTACATAGCCAAAATTGTCCTGACTAGTTTCATTCCACACCAGGCACTTAAAGGGACACTGGACCCACCTTTTTTCTTTTGTGATTCAGATAGAACATGCAATTTTAAGCAACTTTCTAATTTACTCCTATTATCAAATTTTCTTCGTTCTCTTGCTATCTTTATTTGAAAATGAAGGCATCTAAGCTTTTTTTTGGTTCAGAACTCTGGACAGCTTTTTTTTATTGGTGGATGAATTTATCCACCAATCAGCAAGGACAACCCAAGTTGTTCACCAAAAATGGGCCGGCATCTAAACTTACATTCTTGCATTTCAAATAAAGATACCAAGAGAATGAAGAAAATTTGGTAATAGGAGTAAATTAGAAAGTTGCTTACAATTTCATGCTCTATCTGAATCATGAAAGAAAAAATTTGGGTTCAGTGTCCTTTTAATCGTAGGATACTGAGTGCTACACAGGGTCCCTATTTAAAGAGAACACCCAGCCCATAATTAGGCAGTGAATTAAAAACAGATTAAATAAATGAAATGTTTGTGCAAACACTAAAAATATCATATTATTACGGGCAATAAAAACACAAGTATACACCTTTACAAATATATGAATATTAAACAAATTTCACAGTTATAAAGTACTCTGGTAAATAAATATACATACTGTACATGTTCAGCATAGTATATATATATATATATATATTTATGAATTTATGAAGAAAAAAAAAAGAAAAACATTTTGTTTCATATGTGCATATATATATATTTATATATATATATATATATATATATATATATATATATATATATATATTTATATATAGTCTAACAAATATGATGTACTTCAATAACGGACTCCACAAAGTATACCTGGGTAATACCATGTAAAAAACACACATGCACATAAGCCTAAAATGTAAAAGGCAACCTCTGATGATATGGCTCTGAGGATGTGTCTTATCTTGTATACAATTTGCACAAATTATAAACAAGTTCACAGCTACAAGTATCGCAAGCATCATATATATAAATGTTCACAAACATGGATAATACCTATAGTATAATTCCAGATGATGAGCACTAGAATCTTGACAAATAGTATCAGTAAAAAAATATAGACAACATTTGTACATACATATATACTTACATACATACACCCACATATATATATATATATATATATATGAACCTTAGTTACAAAAAGAGAAGGATTGAATCAATTTTATATCAATCAAAGAAGGACCAAGGCTGCACAGGGTTTGTTACTTGAGTTTTTTTATACCATATGTGCCATATAGCTAGTTATTGTGCCTGTTAGGGGCTCTCTATGTCGCACCTCTATAGCACCTGCAGTATCATAGTTTGGGGTTCGTTTGTGTACCTTGTTCTCAGCTCTTTTGTTTTTAGTTGTGGTTTCTTTATTGTTGGGATTTGGGTGGAGAATAGACGTCCCTGTCTAGGGAGTGATTTGGTGTTTTTTATTAATAAAGCATGTTGAACCTTGTGCAGGCTTGGTCCTTCTTTGATTGATATAAAATTTATTCAATCCTTCTCTTTTTGTAACTAAGGTTCATATTAATTTTTGGGACTGCTTGCACTGTTGTTCTTAGCAAGTGATTAGAGGTGTAGCACCACATTTTTATTATTATTATTTTTTATATTATTTTTATTTTTGTTATATATATATATATATATATATATATATATATATATATATATATATATATATATATATATATATACATATGTATACATGCATGTGTAAAGAAATTGTGACTACCTGACTACCTAAAAAATGGCAATGTCAAAAAATATATGCATAAATTTACTAGGTCCAATTTGAAAACAAAACAAAAAAAAGCCGTGAAAACTAGTCTATGAAATAACTCATATCCCATTCCCTATTGAGCCTTGTAGCTGTAGGGGTAATTGTTCGCAACCTGTAAATCCAGTAAAGTTCCTACTTTTGTAGCAGCTTTTGTTTATCACCACCTCTTAATGGTGGCATCACCTTATCAATTACCTTTACTTTCATGTTGAATACATTTGTTATACGAAACAAACTATGATGCCTCGCTACCACGGACTTTTTAACGAAGTCCTTAATGTCTCTGATATGTTCCCTCACACGGGACCTCAATTCTCTGGAGGTTTGACCTACGTATTGAAGGGAACAAACTTTACACTCCAATAGATAAACTACAAAAGAACTCCAACATTTCACATAAAATTTGCTAGCAAATTCCTCATTGGTGACTGTGCTTTTAAAGCCATTACCAACCTGTAAGACTCCACAGGTAATGCATGTGCCATTCCCACACCTGTACGTGCCTTTCCTCCTTAACCGTTCACTATTAGTAGTAGATCCTGTACATACAAGACTCGGGGCCAATTTAGTCGATAGTGTCATTGTTTTTTTAGGGACAGATTTACATTTCTCAGTTATATTAGCCAAAGAGATATCATCATTTAATATGTTTACATGTTTCCTTAATATGGAACATACCTCATAAAATTGACTGGAATTCTCTGTGGAAAAAAACTATCTTATCCTGTGTCACCACATTGGCTCACTTAACCCTTTGAATGCTAAGCACTTTCCCACCTGGGTGCTACAATGATTCAAGTTTTTTTTTTATTTTTTGAAATATATATTTTTTAACTTTTTTTCAGATCCCCAATACTTACATTGTTGGAAAGGTTAGGCGATTACCTTTCCAACAGTGGGTCTTGGGGGTCTGTAACTGCTTAGATGCTTGAGATACAGGCTTCTAAGCAGCATGCCCCCTTTCCCTATACTTATTGTAATTTTTAAATAAAGTTGTGCGGTGACATCATCACGTCATTGCACGTGACTTCACCGCTCAAAATGCAAAGCCCCGGCGATGCCTGACACTATACAGGCCCGATCGCTGGGGTAGGAGTGGGTGGGAGCCCCTAGATCTCCCTCAAGGTGGGAGAGTGCTAGCGACGGCTCTGAGCCGTCGTTAGCACCTGAGTGGGAAACTCTGTGACGGCTCAGAGCTGTCGTTAGCACTCAAGGGGTTAATAGGGGCAATCAAATCACTTTGTTTTAGTTTTTTGATTTCTTCAAAAGTGCTCTCTAACTGTTCTTTCTCATAGCCACTTGCTTGCAGGCATATAATCAAAGCTCTAGCCTGTTTGTCAAATAATTTGTTAGAGTTGGTGTTTCACCGTAATCTCATAAACTGGCCCCTGGGATTTGACCTCACCAAATGTGGTGGATGGCACGACTTAGCGTGCAAGATGGTATTCCCAGCGGTCGTTTTATGAAATGTGTCTCTGATAACAACACCATTAATGGCATCCCCACATAAATTTAAATCTAAAAAATTGACTGAATTACTCGGGGGATCTCCAACAAATCTCAAATTAAGGTCATTAGAGTTTAAGTATTCTTTAAAACTTACAAAATCAAATGATTCCTTAACGATAAAAACCAAATTGTCAATAAACCGCATGTACATTATTATGTTATCCTTGAAAGGATTATTGTCAGTGTATAGGTAAGCAGCTTCCCACCAGCCTACATACAGATTTACGAAAGAGGGAGAGAATTTCGCCCACATAGCAGTTCCGCAAATCTGTATGTAGAACTCTCTGTCAAACATGAAGAAATTATGTTTCAGTAAAAAATCAACAACTTCACACAGGAAAACTTTGTTCTCATTCGAAAATCTGGTACAATTCTCAAATAAATAATAGACAGCTTGTATCCCAAAAGAGTGTGGGATACATGAATATAATGAGACTGCATCCAAGACAACCCATTTATAATTGCTCTCCCACTTAACATTTGAAACAACTTTTGATAAATGACTAGAATCTCTCAGATAGCTCTTGAGATTCTGCACAAGGGGTTGGAGGATCAAATCAATCCACTCAGATGTAGGCAAAAAATAAGTACCCAATTCCTGAAATGATGGGACGTCAAGGGGGATTACTTACACTTTTATGGGTTTTGGGTAGATAATGACATATTGGTATACGAGGGTTATCAGGAATAAGTGACTCAACCAAAACCCTATCCAATAAACCCAATGCAATGGTCTGTTCAAGAATCTTGGTTAACTTATATGAAAATACAAGGGTGGGATTTGTGTATAGTTTCCTGTATGTACTAATGTCTAAAAGCTGTCTCAGACTTTCATTGGCATAATTAGCTTTATTCAGCACAACCACATTCCCACCCTTGTCTGCAGATCTAATAACTATATCTTTGTTGCCTTCAAGTGTAGCTAATGCTACTCTTTCTCTGTATGTCAAATTATGAATATGTTTTTGTTTTTGTTTTTGTAATTTGGTTCTCTCTTCCAACTGCAAAATTTCATTCTCAATACGCTTTTGATAAAGATTTAAAGCAGAACCCCTAAATTGAATGGGGTAAAAATCAGATGAGCGTTTGTTTGGCCCAATTACAAAGCTTAGAGAATGATTTTGGGCCCAAAGACTGCAATATTCCCTTGCCAGAGTCAAATTATCACCAAAATCAAATTGTTCTTCTGAGAATGAATGTGAAATATCAACAATTGAACCAATAAAGGGTTGTAACATATCGGTATTTGAACCACTAGGCTCAACCGGTTGTTCTACAGGACAAATTAATCCTTGATCCTGTACGACAAAATCATCATCTGGAATTATACTATAGGTATTATCCATGTTTGTGAAAGTTTATATATATGATGCTTGTGATACTTGTACCTGTGAACTTGTTTATAACATATGTTTTGTGCAAATTGTGTACAAGATAAGACACATCCTCATAGCCAAATCATCAGAGTTTGCCTTTTTACATTTTAGGCTTAGGTATACTTTGTGGAGTCCGTTATTGAAGTACATCATATTTGTTAGGACATATATATGCACATATGAAACAAAATGTTTTTCTTTTTTTTCTTTTCTTTTTTCTTCATAAATTCATAAATTACAAATTTGTGGATATGAATTGACATATATACTATGCTGAACATGTACAGTATGTATATTTATTTACCAGAGTACTTTATAACTGTGAAATTTGTTTAATATTCATATATTTGTAAAGGTGTATACTTGTGTTTTTATTGCCCATAGTAATATGATATTTTTACTGTTTGCACAAACATTTCATTTATTTCATCTGTTTTTAATTCACTGCCTAATTATGGGCTGGGTGTTCCCTTTAAATAGAGAGCCTGTGTAGCACTCAGTATCCTATGATTAAAAGGACACTGAACCCAAATGTTTTCTTTTTTTACACTTATAATAGACTATTGTATTATTTAGCTGTCTTTGCAGTAAGTCTGTAATTATTTTTCATTTTTTAAGTTACATAATAGTGTGAAATTTACTTATAGTAAAATTCCATATAAATTTTAAATATGTGATTATAATTTAACACACAATGTAACCTTTGTTAATATTATATGAAAGTACAGTCCTCACTAGTATAAGAGTATAGCTTTAACTTAATGCTTAGTTTACCTTTGTGTTTATTTGTATGTGAGGTCACAATTCAAGACTTTAATGGTTAATATGATCAGAGGTGTGTAAGAGGTATCAGGTTACACTAATGATGGTTCACAGGTGTTTTTCATACTAGCTAACATATGAGCCTATAAAAGGCGACAGTATATGGTACTATCTAGGTATCTGATGACGGCTTAGGCCGAAACGCGTCATACCAGACAGCTTATACTTGCAAGTATTTTTTTATCTCTGCTACTCTGCTTGTTTAAATAAATGCTTTGAGAAAAATATATATTTTTCTGTGCTCCGTTTTCATTTGTGACTTTTTGCATCCTATGATTAAGTGCCTGGTGTGGCACGAAACTAGTCAGGACAATTTTGGCAATGTAGTTTGGTTTTTAAACCTTGTAAAAGTTGTTTTAATTTTAAACAGCTTTTTTTCTTTTGGTGCCTCTTTTACGTTTATGCGGCTGCATACCCTTTTGTTTTGCATATACTGTTTAACCCTTATAACTTTTTTTTTTTAAATGTTTTTTTATTGAGGTTATAGGAGATAAGACACAACATTTTCATCAGAAAGCAATGTTAACATGGAACTAAAAAGTACATATCATTCCAGAACATAAACATAGCCATGAATTAATAAGGTACCATCTCTTAGCATAAATTCTGTGTCTCTGGGACACGATGAGTACAATATTCATGCAATATACAGCTGTGATCAATGTTCAAAATTCTTTTATGGAAGTGTAAATCTGTAACAAATAAGAGGCGCATGTAATTGCAATTGTTCGTATGGAGGGTAAGTAAACCTCGGTTTTATATGTTATATGTAGGAAGTATGGTCCACACTTTACCAAAGAGGAAGTTTATGTATCTATTCATTCTGGTAAAATTGGGGCAAGTGTGGGATAGTATTTGATAGGTCGCTGTTGGACCTAATTAGTCAGGAAGGGGGAAAGGGAGTCCAGTGGGCCAGAGCCACTCAAAGTGAAATAAAGGAGGGGGGAATGAGGGGCGGAGCCAACTGAGTTACCAGGGTAGTGATGTGGAGGGAGTGAATAAAGGTCATGTTATAAGGTTACAGGGATGTACTCTATAAGGAGTGACTTACTGTTTAGGTGACTACTAGGGAGGTACACAGAAGTGATTATGTGGCTTAGTGGGGTAGGAGAGCTAAAAAGGCAATGAGAGTTATATAAAATGGCTAGAATAAGTAAGTGAAAAATAAGCAACTTGTTGGTAAAGATATCCTTCCCAACCTTCAAGTGGTGTCGTATATAGTGAGGGGTACTTGGGATCATGTATGTTGCGAGTATCCTATATGGATATGAAATGTAATGTATAAGCTCGGCTGATAGTGGTGACTTGGCATCTTTAAGAGATCAATAATACAAAGAGATAGGATATTCCTCACAAACAATAATAGTGCAATTAATAATATAGTAGACAATTTGAACTGATTATATATACTGTGCTCCTTGGCATTTGGTATTGGGAATTATAATTCTGCCATTTTGGTAAGGGGGAATATATCTATAGGATAACCAAGTCTATGTATCTGTTATAGGATAATCGTTAAAGTGCAATATCACGTCTTTATAACCTAAACTAAAGTGTTAAAGAGAGGCTGCGTGTAGCATATGAGGGAGAAGTGATGTAGGGTATGATCACAATGACCAGCAGAGACCTGTAGGCAATAAACAATAACTACAGATGTCGTAATCGATAAACATTATGAACGTGAAAGCAAAAGTAGCATGGTAAATGTCCCAGGACAATAGCTTATGTAACGCATATCAAGAAGAGCAATTGGGGGTGACATTATCTATCCCACAGCATAAAACAACATTGGTAATAAAATCGTATATATCAGAGGTTTACTGAGAATTATAGGAGCATAGCTAAATACAACAGCACTGTGAATCATATCTACACATTGGGTTAATGAAGTAGTTCATATGAGCCATAAGGAATAATAAAACTCTAAAAAAGGTAGGGTACATTGGTATTCAACATAGAATTATACAGCATGCTATCAGACAAAATGTGTATGCTATAATTTTAAGTAAAAATTGTAACTAGTACATACCAAATTACACGCATACAGAAAAAAAAGTTTTTGCTTACATCAAGTGCGCATGAGGGCTATTTTAAAACCTTATATTTAATGGTGGTAGGTAATTATAAGATATGGTATATTATGCAATGTAAGGCTGCACACAATAATCCTGAATGCATATTTATATAGCTACATTCACATCTATAGAGTCCAAACGGATCTCTCAGACCTTGTCACAGAGGTGTATAAATAAAGTAGATAGGGCTGTATGTATCTGAGAGACTTTGAACAATATGTGTTACTGAACAGTAGGGACATGAACATGTAGTAGGTTATGTGCTTTATGAGTTAGGGTGCTGTGGCTACATATTAACATGTATACAAACTTGCTCCATAGATATAATGGGTTATTATAGGTACACAACCTAACGGTGTAGCATGTAGAGGGGAGTTTATTCGCTATCCAGTAGATCCTTAGTTAGAGAAGATAAAGGTTAGACACATGATACAATGCAGGTAACCCCCTTTAACACTAACATACATTCCATAATAGTGTAGAACCCTGTAATAGATATACTCAGAGCTGTGTGTGCTTTATATACCCCTGTCCTTACATGTGTCTCATGCTAGGAAATGCTCAATATACAAAAAGAGACATATCTAGATGACTGGCATACATATAAAAAGTTAAGGTCTACAAGGGGGGAGGGAAGAAATAGAGAACCTATGGTTTAACATCGTTTGAAACAAATATAATGGAAAGCAAATCTAAGCTCCCAACAAACCCCAAGGTGTATTTTCAAAACAGATAAATAATAGGTCCACAGAGCTATGCAGATTAATGAGTGAATATAGAACATAAGTCTAATCAGTTTAACTGGCTTGGCAAATAAAGCAATGGTGTAATATATCTGAACGACATTATAGTAGAGAAACATGTGGAAAAACTTCCAAAAATCGAATAAAGAAACTCAGGGCTTGCGGTGTGTTTAGTAACTTAGCCCTTCAAAGTTTATAGTCAAGACCCAGTCTTTAACCCACACCTATAGGTAGAAAGAGCCTCAGGGAAAAAAGCTGCAATCCTGCACTGTCTTTGAGCCATATCCTCCGTCTACCCGGCAGTGAAACAAGCGATGCTGTGTCGCATGTACATTCAAGGGAGCCATGGTAGGTTGTGCTGCGCAGACAGCTATAGATATCAAAGATGCTGTGAGATTTCAGACAACCGGCATAATCTGTTGTGTCCCAGCTTGTGACCACTTGAACATATACACTCTGATTGAACAGCATGCGACTGCCGGCATCCATAATGTCGGGGTATGTGTTAGTTGGCGCCACCATCGCGAGCAGTCCCTGTAGCTCCTGGGGAAACGCGGTCTCTGCAGCTGCGGTCTGCCTCCATATAAGATCTCCACACTGTCTAGATATCACATGCCCAGTCGGTTCCAGCGTGTCATCTATCGCTAGTGAGTAGTTTCCCAGTTCCAGGATGGTAGCTTGAAGTTGGGTCAGTGGAACATGGTGAACCGGTAAGGCCAAAGATGGCGTCTCATCATGTGTGCCCACAACACCTGAGCACAGTGACTCTCCGGTTTCTGGCTTAACCTGCATAGACAGTGGTGGAAAGGGATCCGATGATCTGCCCACCTCGTAGAGCCCAGAACGCTGTGTGACTCTGTCAAAGGGAGTCTCTAGTTTTTCCTGAAGTTTGGCAGCAAGTGCCGCATAGTCCCCGACACACTGTATGGGCTCTGCGCTCTCGTGATTCGGCTGCGTTGTGAGGGCTAGTAGAAGTGACGTTAGATCATCCTTCATACTCTGAAAGTGCTGCTCCAGGAGTTGTTGGGTACGTTGCTCCCAAACTGCTAGGGCTTCCATATCAATAGTGCCTTTGAAATGTAGATATTGTCAGGAATCTTAAAAGTGGGTATCAGCGTTGTACTCAATAAGTGGAGTGTCTTCGGTTTCATGAAGCATACTATATATAATATTAGCTTTCTAGGGTAAGATAAGAAAAGTTTGGGCATTTTATATTAATTAAGTCAAGTAATTATATCTAAGAACCCGGAGCTGCACAGACACATGTCTAGCTGTCTCAGTAGTTGGCTCCGCCCCCACCCTTATAACTTTTTAATATTTTATTGACTTTTTTTAACATTATAGAATGAAAAGTCAATACCATTAAGTCATTCCATTATATAATACATTAAGAGAAGGGTGAGAAATATGGAATATGAGGAGCAACACTATAGAATGGCTTCTGGCTTATAAATATGTTCCCTATGGGGCTCAAAAACATTTCAATTTTGACTTGGATATACATTTAGAATACTGCTCTCATACTTTACAATTAGTATCCAGAAGTAAACCAATGAACTAAACATCATAAGTGCAGTCATTAACTAAGAACATAAACTACAATTATGAACTACTACAACAACAAAATCTTAAAAACAAAAAAGAAAGAGTGAGTGGGGAAAGAGTGACCTGGCTTAAATCTTGAGAATTAACTACTTTAATGGGTACCTACTAAAGTATCCCAATAAAATGTGATGTCTTGGTAAACAGGTAACTTCCCTTTTCTATAGTAAGTATACTCCTCCATAGAGAGAAGGTCCTTAGTGTTTGAATACATTTTGCAATAGATAGGCCTCTAGTTATCAAGGTCTGTCGGATCTGATCCGACAGTGCGGATCAGGTCCGACAGACCTCACTGAATACGGCGAGCAATATACTTGCCGTATTCAGCATTGCACCAGAAGCTCACAAGAGCTGCTGGTGCAACGCCGCCCACTGCAGACTCACGACCAAAGGGCCGCCAGCAGGGAGGTGTCAATCAACCCGATCGTACTCGATCGGGTTGATTTCTGGCGATGTCTGTCCGCCTGCTCAGAGTAGGTGGACAGGTTATGGAGCAGCGGTCTTTGTGACCACTGCTTCATAACTGCTGTTTCTGGCGAGCCTGCAGGCTCGCCAGAAACACGGGTCATCAAGCTCCATTCAGAGCTTGATACATATGCCCCATAGAATCTGGGGTGATTTCCATTTTAGTGCAATAAATTATCTTGCTTTATTTAAACCAATTTGTAGAAGACTGATTTTGCTAAATGTTTTTAGGTTTGTAATTTAATAAAGCAATTAATAATGTTAGTACTTATGATTCTCCTAGAATGTTCTTAAAAACAGATTCTAAGTTTTCCCAAAAAGTGGTTTTGATCCTTTCACTGCCATCAAATATGTGACATAGTGCCTCTCAAGCCACATCCCCTGCAACAAGTATGATTAGGATTAGGATAGATCGGTTTAATGCTCGCCGGATTGAGATACCATTGTAATAATAATTTATTGTTTAGTTCCAGAATTTTTGGAATGAAGAGGATTTGCGATTGTTACAAAATATTTTTCGACATTGTGAAAGGGATACTACTAATTCTGAATGCTAGTTTGACATTGGTTGGTAAAGTCGCAATGAGTAGTTTTTCTAGTATTTTCTTTTCTGCAGACAATGTGCCAGATTTTTTATTATAATTTTGTTTTTTGCAGTGTAGGGTCCCCCTTTACCCTCCAACCTCCCTGATCCCTCCAAAACAACTCTCTTTCCCTCCCCACACTAACTAGTGTCCATCATCTTAGGTACCAGCAGCTGTCTGCCAGTACCTATAAAATGTCAATATATATACATATATATATATATATATCTTTTTTTTTTTTTTTTCCTCTGTAGTTTGGTGAAACCCCCAACTCACCACCTCCTGCGATCATTAGTTAGGGACCTCCAACACCCCCACACCACATTTTTTCTGTAGCATAGTTCCCTTTCCCTCCCTCTCCCTTTATTTGTTTTCTGTATTGTAGAACTGTCCCTGCTGGACGGCCCACCCACCTCCCGGATTACCTCCCACACCTCCCGCCAGCACCAACAGATGGCCGTTACAGATGGTGACACAGTGTCACAGTCTTTAACAATCTGTCATTTGTCTTCATATGGAAGTGGAGCACCAATCCCACTCCAGTTCCATATGAAGACAGATGCCTTGAGCTCAGGAACTCCAACTCTTGGTTTAACTTAACAGCCAAAACTGTTGGAACTTCCTGCAGTTCCGATGTATACTGTATATACATTGTGCAGTACAATAAGCAAAGTGCAGCACAACTTATATATAAAATTAAATTTTCATGATTTAGATAGAGCATGAAATTAAAAAAACAACTGTCCAGTTTATTTCTATTATCAAGTTTGCTTTGTTCTCTTGCTATTCTTTGTAGTAAAGTAAACCTAGGTAAGCTTAGGGTTATCAATGACAAGAAGCATATATGCGCTATTACCAATCACCAGCTAGCTCCCTGTAGTGTATTGCTGTCCTGAGCCTAACAAGTAGACATGTGCAGCACTAAATAATTCATTTTGGATGAGTCATTCAGAGCAAATGTTTGGAAAAAATAGTTTTTCAGAATATTTGTTTGCTGCACTATTGGTTTTTCAGTTTGCTTAAAACTTACTGAACACTGAATATCCGTTAACATTTACATTTTTTTTCATTAAAACAAATGTAAATGTTCTCTTCCTGCTGGTGTCAGTTATACTTACCTATGGCATGCTTGGGAGCAGCGCTAACCTGCCCTATTAAGACTAAGCTGATTAGCACGGGTATATGTATTACATCTGATTAAAGAATAAAAAATATACTAATGAATTAAGTAGTGTATTCAATTTTAACAAACCGATATCCAAATAATCATCACAAATTTACATTTGTGACAAACCAAATGCACGTCTACTGCCAAGTAATGCTTTTCAACAAAGGATACCAAGAGAGCAAAGCAAATGTTAGAAGAGAAGAAAGCTGGACGTCATGCACATTTAATTTGTCCCTTTAACTAAAACTACAATTCGTTACTACTAGAAAACGTAAAAATCTTTACCTTCTGGGTTGATAACGCCCTAGATATTATAGTAAGGATTAAGAACAAATAATGTATTTTTAGCATTATAAATTAAGCTATTTATTTTTGAACCTCTAACACAAACTTCAACTTCATTGGAATCAAGAGACCAATTAAAATCACCACACACCAGTCACATCCTTGTTAATTGTAAGAAACCTAACTGATGTTTAAAGGAGGCATTTAAATTGATCAGAGTACATTGTATTTGATTTAAAGAGCATATAGGAACTAATTTGACATTCCTTGAACTGTAGGATTGTAATGAACTCTCATTTTTTTTTAATTGTACCTCTTGATTCTGTAAAACATCCAAGAACCTCTGATCTTATATGAGAAAATAATTACAGAATTCCAGTGCATCGCTTGTAAAGTCATCAATGGCTTACTTGCTAATTAATAAATCGTTATTGCCTGCTTCCAGGGCATGTTCTACACCTTTTCTGAGTTACAATTTGTATCATAATATCTAAAGAAATCTAAGGGCCTGATTATCTAAGGCCTTTGGGCTTAAGAGAATTTTAAAGAAAACTCATCATGAAGCTATGAACCCCTGGTATAGTTCTCTAAAGGCAGTTTTAATCATGAAAACAGTGTGTCTTACAAAAGGGTGCTTTCTGCTTTTAAGTATGTGGAGATACAATCATTACTATAGGGCTCACAAAAATCATTATTTGAAAAACTGTATGTAAAAATAAAAACAAGCAGTAAAAAATGTATTGTTAAATCTCATTTAAATTCATAATGAAATTGTTCTGTAAACATCATGCAGGGAAAACATATTTAAAGACGCACACAGTAGAAAGTTTAATAACATGTCAAAGCTTATTGTTTTCATTCTTTATTGTTTAAAATGATTTACCCCCCTCTGCTAGTGAGCTGAAAAAGGCCTAGCCTAAAGTTCTCTGCCAGGTCTAGCATATTCTCTAAATATTTCCCCCCCATTCATTTCTCTGGGATTATTATTATTATTCTTTATTTATAAAGCACCAACAGATTCCACAGCGCTGCCGATGGGTACAAAGATTAAAAGTACAATGGAGAAACAATACAATACAAGACAACATTTTACAGACAGATACAAGGGGGATTGAGGGCCCTATTCCCATGGGAATTTACAATCTAGATGGGTGGGAGGATGGGAAACAGGAGGTGGGGACTGCAAAGTTGAGAATGATATTAGTGAGGGGATAGATGAGGGCAACTGTTGGGTAAGTGAAGTTAATTTGTTAATGAGTCGGATGCCTGAGGAAACAGCCTGTTTGGCTGAGAAACGCGCTGCAACTGTTTTTAACAATTGTTTTTTTATTTATTGGGGTATAACTGTGTATATCCTTTTAATTTTTAACAATTGGACAATAAATTGTTATTTTTTATGGAAGCCTATGCCTGTTCATTAGTTTGGTGTACTGGATAATATCATCCTGCTGCAGTATCAGTGTAGCTGGGTCACTGTGATTCCCCAGCTTGCCTCAATCAGCACATGGGTGCTGCTCTATTTGTGAGTATATAATTTTCACATTTGATCACTTGTGCCATTTGTCTTGCAATATTGCACTAGGAGGCGCCCTTTCTTTGTGATTTCCTTCCCACAGAACTATTTGGATACATTGGAACTCATCATCCTGCTCAGGATCAGTGTAGCTGGGTCACTGTGATTCCCCAGCCTGTCTCAATCAGCACATGGGTGCTGCTTCTTTTGTGAGTATTTAATCTTCACATCTGTCATCTGTGCCATTTATTTTGCAATATTGCACTAGGAGGCGCCCTCTCTTCTTTGTGATTTTTTTCTCACAGATCATTTTGTTGCTTAATTTGATATGAGAAGAGCTGCCAATCAAGTCTGACCTTCTAACCGTCAATTACATTAGATATCTTTAAAACAGGACTTTATAGAAGATTTCAGGACAATAATCAATATTGACTTAAACTTCATTGCTTAGGTCAAGGATCCGGTTAAGTTTCCATTTATAATAGTCATATGTTTGTACACTACTGTTATTTGTTATATACATAATTGTATTTTGTCTTGTTATAGCGCCCACTATAGTTGGATACCTAGGTATCATCAACTTTTTTTTTTTTTTTTAGTATAGAGTAGTAGCCTTTGTTTTTAGCAGAAAGGAGGTTGTTAGTAACCATGGTGAGGGCAGTCTCAGTTGAGTGTTGGGGATGGAAGCCAGATTGCAGGGGGTCAAGCAATGAGTTGGAGGACAGGAAGTGGGTTAGGCGATCAAAAGTTAGTTTTTCAAGGATTTTTTAAGCTAGCGGGAGCAATGATATGGGGCGGTAGTTTGCAGGAGAGTTAGGGTCAAGGGAGGGTTTTTTGAGGATGGGGTTGACCTTTGCATGTTTGAAGGAGGCAGGGAATGAGCCGGTAGAAAAGGATAGGTTGAATATATGAGTAAGAGCCAGAGTGAGGGTGGGAGACAGAGAAGGAATTAGATGTAAAAGAATAGGGTCAAGTGGGCAGGTAGTGATGTGTGAAGATGTGTGAGGGGTGACTGGGAGCGAAGTTGGGAGATTGCAGGCTTGTGTTGGGATGTTTCTTTGGATGGTAAGTGTTTTATTGAAAAAATAGTCAGCCAGGTCTTGAGCACTGAATGCAGATGAGGGGGGTGGTGCAGGTGGGTAGAGGAGAGATTTGAAAATGGAAAAAAAATGGAATGAAGGAAATAGCAAAAAGCAAAATAAATAAATAGACATAAGGGTGGTCCACAACAATAAAACATTCTGTTAACACTATTCAAATAATCTGTCAATAACACAGATGGAAAGTGTTACCAAATTAGCTCTGTATACATTGTATTGTTAATACTGTACATATTTTTAAAAAAATGAAATAATATAAACTTTATGTGAACTTGAACATGTGAAGATCAGTTTGGCAGCAAGGTGGTTTATACCTTGCTCTGTTCAAACACTTTTTAGAACAATTTCCATTTATGCAGCTACAGAGCATTTACAGTACAAGGTCGCTCATTTGAGCCTGCAATCACAAAATAAGAAGTAGAGGTATTAAGACAGCTGTTTCCTAACCTCTCAGCCTCTTCAGAGGGCTCATTCATATGAGAGCAGGTGGCAAATTAATTCTGCCTCTCTCCCCCCAAACTCACAAGCACAGGTTTCCTGTCTTGATATCATTGTCTGTCTACATTATAAAGGGTTCCTTATTTATATTTAAAAAAAGATAACACCAACATAATGAGAATTCTCTATAAGGTAAAATTCGGTTTACTATGATTCCATAAAATGGATAAAACTTTGAAAAAAGCAGGGTAATTACATTTTTTTCATAGTGACTCATTTATCTTAATTTGCATATCAACAAGCTCTAAATGTTTTTCAAGTACTTGTAAGTATATTATTGTTAGCAAAACTTGCATTGTTCTGTATTCCATGAACATAACAATTTAAAAGCCATTTCTTTATATTTGTCATATTTCATCAGCTATGTGAAATATATACATGAGCTCCAAGTCATCATTCCATAGCATTTTGCATGGTTGGGATCTTTCTGAATGTGTACATTACCGGAACACCTGGAAAAATAAATACATATGAACATTGCAAAGTTGCTTTGCATAATGCATATACATAATTATTCATTTTCATGGAATTAAAAGGACAGTCTAGTCAAAATTAAACTTTCATGATTCAGATAGGGCATGTCAGTAGTAATAGTATGGAGGTTATGTCAAACTCATTTGGACAGGTGGACATGCCCCTTTCTCCTCCCCTAACCCCGTCCCTTTATACTCCCACTTTTACGCCCCTTTTTATATCAATTTGATATAAAATTGATATAAAAAGGGTATTTTGATATGAATTTGATATTAAATTGATATTAAAAAGTGTTTTTTAATACGAATTTGATATCAAATTCATATAAAATTGTTGCAAAGGGTTTTGATATGAATTTGATATTAAATTGATGTTAAAAAAAGTGTTTTTAATACGAATTTGATATCAAATTGATATGCATATTTTTTAATTAGGATTTGGATTTAAAGGTTTTAAGAGGTGTATTAAGCTTAAGATTATTTTGATATTGATGATTAGGAGATTTTAAAAGATTATAAAAGTTTAATGTTATTTAATTAAAAAAAGTGTAAATTATACTTTGAAATTGTATTCTATTAAAAGGGGATATAAAATCTTAATATATAACGGGTTTAGCTAACTTTGTTGTAAAACTAGATATCTGATTTTTAGGAAAAATGATGTACGACGCATTACTAGGTAACGTTAAGTAAAATGGTGATGCTTCCATTATTCTATATATCGGTTAACTGACTTTTGGGTATCCAGCTATTAAATTTATCTGGATAGCCCTTCCATTTAACATACACGTAATGCTTTCTCCTAAAATTTTTCTGTTTTAAGATTTTTTCAATTTTGTAAATGCGGTTTTTATCTTGTGTTATTTTTTGAAGTTCTTCGGGGTAAAAGCTACCTTCGATAGACTCATCAGCTAAATAAGGTTTAAATCCTCTTGTATTCAGACCTTCAATTATAAATATTTTATATGTGAAATTTTGCTCATAACCTTTTGTGAACATGCCCTTATGTTTCGAAATCCTGACATGGTCAACGATTTTTAAAACAGGTTTAACCTTTTTAGTTTTTGGAGAGGAGCCGTAAATATTTCTCTTGTTAAGTGTATCCAGTCCACGGATCATCCATTACTTATGGAATATATTCTCCTTCCCAACAGGAAGCTGCAAGAGTCCACCCACAGCAAAGCTGCTATATAGCTCCTCCCCTAACTGCCATATTCAGTCATTCTCTTGCAAGCCTCAACATAGATAGGAGGTCGTGAGAGTCTGTGGTGCTTTCTACTTAGTTTATTCTTCAATCAAAAGTTTGTTATTTTTAAATGGCACCGGAGTGTGCTGTTTATCTCAGGCAGTATTTGGAAGAAGAATCTGCCTGCGTTTTTCTATGATCTTAGCAGACGTAACTAAGATCCATTTGCTGTTCTCACACATTCTGAGGAGTGAGGTACTTCAGAGGGGGAATGGCGTGCAGGTTTTGCTGCAGATAAGGTATGTGCAGTAAAATATTTTTCTAGGAATGGAATTGACTAAGAAAATACTGCTGATACCGAAGTAATGTAAGTAAAGCCTTAAATGCAGCGATAGCGACTGGTATCAGGCTTATTAATAGAGATACATACTCTTGTAAAAATGTGTTTTAAAACGTTTGCTGGCATGTTTAATCGTTTTTTAACATATGTTTGGTGATAAAACTTATTGGGGCCTAAGTTTTTTCCACATGGCTGGCTTAAATTTTGCATAGAAACAGTTAACTGAAGCTTCCCACTGTTGGCTGTGGCAGTTTGTTGTGTCTGTTTTTAAAAACGTCTATGTCATTTTTTTTTTATCTGTTTTTTGCATTAAGGGGTTAATCATCCATTTGCAAGTGGGTGCAATGCTCTGTTACCTTATTACATGTACTGTAAAAATTTCGTTTGTTTTACTGCCTTTTTTTCACTGTTTTTCAAATTTTGACAAAATTTGTTTCTCTTAAAGGCACAGTAACGTTTTATATATTTGCTTGTTAACTTGATTTAAAGTGTTTTCCAAGCTTACTAGTCTCATTATTAGTCTGTTCTAACATGTCTGACATAGAGGAAGCTCTGTGTTCATTATGTTTTAAAGCCATGGTGGAACCCCATCTTAGAATGTGTACCAGATGTACTGATTTCATGTTAAACAATAAAGATCATTTTTTGTCTTTAAAAACATTATCACCAGAGGATTCTGTCGTGGGGGTAGTTATGCCGACTAACTCTCCCCACGTGTCAGACCCTTTGACTCCCGCTTTAGGGACTCACGCTCAAATGGCGCCAAGTACATCAAGGGCACCCATAGTGTTTCTTTTACCAGGGGATTCTGTCGAGGGGAAAGTTATGCCGACTAACTCTCCCCACGTGTCAGACCCTTCGACTCCCGCTTCAGGGACTCACGCTCAAATGGCGCCAAGTACATCAAGGGCGCCCATAGCGTTTATTTTACAAGACATGGCAAAGGTGGTGAATAATATTCTGGCAGCAGTATTAGTCAGACTACCTGAAATTAAAGGAAAGCAGTTAGCTCTGGGGGTAGATACAGAGCATACAGACGCTTTAAGAACCATGTATGATACTACCTCACAATATGCTTAGTCTGTGGGTGATTTTTTTTTTTTTTTGACTCAGGGAAGATGATTTAACCTGATTCTGATATTTCTACATTTAAAATTTATGCTTGAGAACCTCCACTTGTTGCTCAGGGAGGCTTTGGCTGCTCTGAATGAATGTGTACAATCGCAGGGCCAGAGAAATTGTGTAGACTGGATAAATAATATGCAGTGCCGGTGTGTACTGATGTTTTTTCCAATACCTAAAGAGGTTTACTAAAAATTTTTTAATAAGGAATGGGATAGACCAGGTGTGCCGTTCTCTTCCCCTCCTATTTTGTAGAAGAATGTTTTCTAATAGTTACCACCACACGGGACTTCTGGCAGACAGTTCCTAAGGTGGAGAGAAGAGTTTCTACTCTAGCTAAGCGTACCACTACCTCTGACGAGGACAGTTGTGCTTTTTAGATCCAATGGATAAAAAATGTTTATTCAACAGGGTTTTATCCTGCAGCCCCTTGCATACATTGCTTCTGTCACTGCTGCTGCGGCGTTCTGGGTTGAGTCTCTTGATGAGGCTTTACAGTTAAGCGACTCCATTGGATGAATATATTTGACAAGCTTATGCTAGCCAATTCCTTTGTTTTCTGATGCCTTGTTCATTTGACTAGACTAACGGCTAAGAATTCTGTTTTTTACTATACTGGCGCGCAGAGCGCTATGGCTTATATCATGGTCAGCTGTCGTGACTTTAATAAATAAGCTACTTAACTTCCCTTCAAGGGGCAGACCCTATTCGGGCCTGGTTTGAAGGAGATTATTGCTTATATCACTGGAGGAAAAGGTCATGCCCTTCCTCAGGATAGGTCTAAATCAAGGGCAAAAAAAAAAAAAAAAAAAAAGTCTAATTTTCGTACCTTTTAAAAACTTCAGGGCAGGTGTGGCATCCTCTTCCTCTAAGGCAAAACAAGAGGGAATTTTTGCTCAGTCCAAGGCGGTCTGGAGACAATCGGACCTGGAACAAAGATAAGCAGGCCAAGGAGCCTGCTGCTGCCTCTAAGGCAGCATGAAGGAACGGACCCCTATCCGGTAACGGATCCTATAGGGGGCAGACTTTCATTCTTTGCCCAGGCGTGGGCAAGAGATGCCCAGGATCCATAGGCATTGGAATTTATATCCCAGAGATATCTTCTGGATTTCAAAGATTCCCCCCCAAAAAAAGGGGAGATTTCGCCTTTCACAATTATCTGCAAACCAGATAAAGAAGGAGGCATTCTTACATTGTGTACGAGATCCATCCAGTTCCAAGAGAGGAACAGGGACAGAGTTTTTACTCAAATCTGTTTGTGGTTCCCAAGGAGAGGGAACCTTCAGACCTATTTTGGATCTAAAGATCTTAAACAAATTCCTCAGAATTCCGTCATTTAAGATGGAAACTATTCGTACCATCTTAACTATGATCCAGGAGAGTCAATAGAGGACTACAATGGATTTGAAGGATGCTTATCCTCACATTGTGATGCATAAAGATCACCATCGTTTTTCAGGTTTGCCTTTCTAGACAGGCATTACCAGTTTGTAGCTCTTTCCTTTGGGATATCTACAGCCCCAAGAATCTTTATGGAGGTTCTGGGGTCGCTTTGGCGGTCCTTAGACCGCGGGGCATAGAAGTGGCCCCTTATTTAGACGACATCCTGATACAGGCGTCAAACATCCAAATTGCCCAGTCTCATACGGACGTAGTACTGGCATTTCTGAGATCACATGGGTGGAAAGTGAACAAGGAAAGAGTTCTCTATCCCCAATCTCAAGGGTTTCCCTCCTAGGGACTCTGATAGATTCTGTAGAAATGAAAATTTACCTGACGGAGTCCAGGTTGTCAAAGTTTCTAAATTTCTGCCGTGTTTTTTTTTTTTTTTCATCCCATCCGCGCCCTTCAGTGGCTCAGTACATGAATGAAATCGGCTTAATGGTAGCGGCAAGGGACATAGTACCGTTTGCACGTCTACATTTCAGACCGCTGCAACTATGCATGCTCAGTCAGAGGAACGGGGATTACACAGATTTGTCCCCCTGTTAAACCTGGACCAAGAGACCAGAGATTCTCTTCTCTGGTGACTATGTCGGGTCCATCTGTCCAAGGGTATGACCTTCCGCAGGTCAGATGGGACAATTGTTACAATAGATGCCAGCCTTTTAGGTTGGGATGCAGTCTGGAACTCCCTGAAGGCTCAGGGATAGTGGACTTAGGAGGAGACCCTCCTTCTAATAAATATTCTGGAACTGGGAGTGATATTCCATGCTCTTCAGACTTGGCCTCAGTTAGCAACTCTGAGGTACATCATACTCAGTCGGACAATATACACGACTGTGGCTTACATCAGCCATCAAGGGGGAACAGAAGTTCCCTAGCGATGTTAGAAGTCTTACAATAATTCACTGGACAGAGACTCACTCTTGTCTATCAGCTATCCATATCCCAGGTGTTGAGAACTGGGAGGTGGATTTTCTAAGTCGTCAGACTTTTCTTCCGGGGGAGTGGGATTTCCTCCGGAGGTCAAGACCAAGCAGGAGAGGGCTTTGGTGTTTTTGACAGCGCCTGCGTAGCCACGCAGGACCTGGTATGCAGATCTGGTGGACATGTCATCCTTTCCATCACGGTCTCTGCTTCTGAGACAGGTCCCTCTACCTCAGGGTCCTTTCAACCATCTAAATAGAATCAATCTGAGATGGACTGCCTGGAGACTGAACGCTTGATGTTATCAAAGCATGGCTTCTCCGAGTCAGTCATTGATACCTTAATACAGACATGAAAGCCTGTCTCTAGGAAAATTGAACATAGATATGGTGTAAATATCTGATTGTTATGAATCCAAGGGTTACTCATGGAGTAAAGTCTGGATTCCCAGGATATTATCTTTTCTCCAAGATGTTTTTGAGAAAAGGGTTGTCAGCTAATTCCTTAAAAGGGGACAGATTTTTACTCTGTCTATTTTTTTGCACAAGCGTCTGGCAGGTATTCTAGACGTTCAGGCATTTGGTCAGGCTTTGGTTAGATCCAAACCTGATTCTTAAGGTTCTTCAAGAAGTTCCGTTTGAACCTTTTTTGTTCCATAGATATCAATCTTTATCTTGGAAAGTTCCTTTTGGGTAGCTAATTCCTCGACTCGTAGAGTCTCCAAGTTATCTGTGTTACAATGTGATTCTCCTTATCTGGTCCTTCGTACGGATAAGGTAGTCCTGCGTACCAACCTGTTTTTTTTTTTTCCTAAGGTGGTATCTAACAAGTACATCACTCAAGAGATAGTTGTTCCATGCTTGTATCCTAATCCTTCCTCAAAGAAGGAACGTCTATTACACAATATTGGACGTGGTTTGTGCTTTAAAGTTTTACTTACAAGCTACTACAGTTTTCATCAAACGTTCACCTTGTTTGTTGTCTATTCTGGACAGAGGAGAGGTCAAAAGACTTCAGCAGCCTCTCTGTCTTTTTGGTTAAAAAGCATAATTCATTTAGCTTATGAGACTGCTGGACAGCAGCCTCCTGAAGGGATTACAGCTCATTCTACTAGAGCTGTGGTTTTCACTTGGGCCTTTTTTAAATGTGGCTTCTGTTGAACAGATTTACAAGACGGAGTCTTGGTCTGCGCTTCATACTTTTCAAATTTAACAAATTTGATACCTTGCTTCTTCGGAGGCTATTTTTGGGAGAAAGGGTTTTTTTACAGGCAGTGGTAACTTCCGTTTAAGTACCTGCCTTGTCCCTCCCATCATCCGTGTACTTTAGCTTTGGTATTGGTATTCCATAAGTAATGGATGATCCGTGGACTGGATACACTTAACAAGAGAAAACATAATTTATGCTTACCTGATAAATTTATTTCTCTTGTAGTGTATCCAGTCCACGGCCCGCCCTGTCACTTTAAGGCAGGTAATTTTTTCATTTGAACTACAGTCACCACTGCACCCTATGGTTTTTCCTTTCTCTGCATGTTTTCGGTCGAATGACTGAATATGGCAGTTAGGGGAGGAGCTATATAGCAGCTTTGCTGTGGGTGGACTCTTGCAGCTTCCTGTTGGGAAGGAGAATATATTCCATAAGTAATGGATGATCCGTGGACTGGATACACTACAAGAGAAATAAATTTATCAGGTAAGCATAAATTATGTTTTTTCCAGACGACGAGTGAATTTTCTTGCGTCACTTCTACTGGTTTATAACGTATGGTTCTGTGGTATGTATTATTAGAACTATGAATTAATTTGTTCAATATGTTTATATATCTGTGTGTGTTGTGATGTGTAAAATAGCACCACATTCTAGTCTTTAAAGTACAGTTAAATCGTTCTACGATTGCTGCTTTAACACAGTTGTTTGCGACAAAATGTTGAATTTTACATTTTTTCAATAACTTCTGTTCGGTTCCATTTAAAAATTATTTGCCTTTATCAGTCTGTATTTTCATAGGTACACGGCCATCTTTGAATATTGTTTCAAACCCCTTTGCAATGCTTGGTCCAGTTTTATTATGTAATCCAACGCCCCAAGCGTATTTAGAAAAACAATCTATAACGGTTAGAATATAATTTATGCCGTCATATTTAATATAATCTATCATGAATACCAGGTCAGCATACCATTGTATATCTAAAGAAGGTGAATATATTTTATTTCTTTCAAAAATACGTCTGGCCGGTTTATGTAGCGTTTAAACATCTTGCTGATTAAAAGAATTTACATATTTTTTAGATGCTTTGTACAGATTTTCAACACCGCCTAATGATCCGGGGTTTATAGAATTATTATATAATTCTCTTAATAGAAGTCCACAATGGCCGTTAGCAGACTCCATTCTTTAGGCACTATACAGCGAGTTTTTCATAAAACATTGATTTATATGTTTGTTTGTTTTTTTACTAAATAAGTGTGAGGTATTAGTCTGTTTTGAGTAAAATACATGTCCTAACATACCGCGTAACATTTTTTGACAAAAGATAAGTCCTGACACGCCTCATTGTTTTTGGTTTAAATACATGCCCTAACATAACGTTAGTCCTGACATGCCTTATTAAACCTATTGAACATTATAGAGGATATATATATATTAAGATTTTATATCCCCTTTTAATAGAATACAATATCAAAGTATAATTTACACTTTTTTTAATGAAATAACATTAAACTTTTATAATCTTTTATAAATCTCTTAATCAACAATATCAAAATAATCTTAAGCTTAATACACCTCTTAAAACCTTTTAATCCAAATCCTAATTAAAAAATATGCATATCAATTCGACACTTTTTTTAATATCAATTTAATATCAAATTCATATCAAAACCCCTTTTTAATAATTTTATATCAATTTGATATCAAATTCGTATTAAAAAACACTTTTTAATATCAATTTAATATCAAATTCATATCAAAATCCCCTTTTTATATCAATTTTATATCAAAAAGATATTAAAAAGGGGCGTAAAAGTGGGAGTATAAAGGGGCGGGGTTAGGGGAGGAGGAAGTGGCGTGTCCACCTGTCAAAATGAGTTTGACATAGCCTCCATAATATTACAACTCATGTTATTTTTAACAACTTTCCAGTTTACTTTTATTATAAAATTTGCTTTGTTCTCTTGGTATTCTTAGTTAAAGTTAAACCTAGGTAGGCTAGTTTCTAAAACCTTAAAAGCCACCTCTTATCTGAATGCATTTGACAGTTTTTCACAGCTAGATGCATTAGTTCATGTGTGCCTTATACTGTATATAGCATTGTACTCATGCCCGTGGAGTTACTTATTAGAGGGCACTGATTGGCTAAAATGTAAGTCTGTCAAAAGAACTGAAATAAGGGGGCAGTCTGCAGAGGCTTAGATACAAGGTAATCACATAGGTAAAAAGTATATTAATATAACTGTGTTGGTTATGCAAAACTGTGGAATGGGTAAAAAATGGATTATCTATCTTTTTAAACAATAAAAATTCTGGAGAAGACTGTTACTTTTAATTTGAATTTAGTGTCCCTTTAAATTAATTTAAAGTTTCCCTAAAAAATAAGACATTAACTCAATGCAACAGAAAATCTTTAATTCTAATTTTCTTTTATTTTTGTTACAATATTCCAAATCTCAAATCTTTTCAGTTATTGGGGCATATTTATCAAGCTCTGTACGGAGCTTGATGCCCGGTGTTTCGGCTCGCCGGAAACAGAAGTTATAAAGCAGCGAGTTTAGAAATACCCAATGTTTACATGTTCTTGGCTTTTTATTCAAGTTATAGGGCAATAAATACAAGTAGCACTTTGTTATTTCCAAACCACTTTTTTTCAAAATTAGCGCTAGTTACATTGGAACACTGATATCTTTCAGGAATCCCTGAATATCCCATGACATGTATATATATATTTTTTAGAAGACATCCCAAAGTATTGATCTAGGCCCATTTTGGTATATTTCATGCCACCATTTCACCGCCAAATACGATCAAATACAAAAAATCGTTCACCTTTTCACAAATTTTTTCAAAAACTTTCGATTTCTCACTGAAATTATTTACAAACAGCTTGTGCAATTATCGCATAAATGGTTGTAAATTCTTCTCTGGGATCCCCTTTGTTCAGAAATAGCAGACATATATGGCTTTAGCATTGCTTTTTGGTAATTAGAAGGCCGCCAAATGCCACTGCACACCATACATGTATTATGCCCAGCAGTGAAGGGGTTAATTAGGGAGCATGTAGGGAGCTTTTTTGGGGTAATGTTAGCTTTAGTGTAGAGTAGTAGACAACCCAAAGTATTGATCTAGGCCCATTTTGGTACATTTCATGCCACCATTTCACCGCCAAATGCGATCAAATATAAAAAATTGTTCTCTTTTTCACAAACTTTTTCACAAACTGTAGGTTTCTCACTGAAATTATTTACAAACAGTTTGTGCAATTATGGCACAAATGGTTGTAAATGCTTCTCTGGGATCCCCTTTGTTCAGAAATAGCAGATATATATGGCTTTGGCATTGCTTTTTGGTAATTAGAAGGTCGCTAAATGCTGCTGTGCATCACACGTGTATTATGGCTAGCAGTGAAGGGGTTAATTAGGTAGCTTGTAGGGAGCTTGCAGGGTTAATTTTAGCTTTAGTGTAGAGATCAGCCTCCTACCTGAAACATCAGACCCCCTGATCCCTCCCAAACAGCTCTATTCTCTCCCCCACCCCACAATTGTCCCTGCCATCTTAAGTACTGGCAGAAAGTCTGCCAGTACTAAAATAAAAGGTATATTTGTTTTTTTGTGTGTTTTTTTAGCATATTTACATATGCTGCTGTGTAGGATCCCACCTTAGCCCCCAACCTCACTGATCCTCCACTTCTCTCTGCATCAGATGGCCATGAAAGGTTATTGCAGGATGCCTCGCTATCGAGGCATCACTGCAATAACCGGAAAGCGGCTGGAAGCAAGCAGGATCGCTTCCAGCTGCTTTCCAGATCGAGGACGTGCAGGGTACGTCCTCAGGCGTTAACTGTCTTTTTTTTAGAGGCCATACCCTACACATCCTCAGTCATTAAGGGGTTAAAGGGACATTGAACCCAATTTTTTTTATTTCCTGATTCAGAAAGAGCATGCAGTTTTAAGCAACTTTCTAACTTAATCCTATTATCAAATTTTCTTCATTCTCTTGTTATCTTTATTTTAAAAGCAAGACTGTAAGTTTAGATGCCGGCCCATTTTTAGTGAACAACCTGGGTTGTTCTTGCTGATTGGTGGATAAATTCACCCACCAATAAATAAGTGCTGTCCAGGGTACTGAACCAAAAATTGGCTGGCTCCTTAGCTTAGATGCCTTTTTTTTTCAAATAAAGATAGCAAGATAATGAAAAAATAGATAATAGGAGTAAATTAGAAAGTTGCTTAAAATTGCACGCTCTATCTGAATCACGAAAGAAAAAAATTGGGTTCAGTGTCCCTTTAATTACATATCTGAATAGAAACATATTTGTAATATACATGTATTGACAAAAATGCTTCTAATAAAAGTTATCACTGTTTTAGTGTTAGCATTGTTCTCAAATGAAGGATAATGACAACTGTGCTTTAAAAAGAAAACATTCTGACCTGACTCCAAAAAGGAAATCAGATTTCTCCTTGGATCAATGAGCTACTATACATTCAATACTAACTGTTCTGTCCCTGTATATGCTGCTTTAACAAAACAGCATATAGACCTTTTTTTTTAAAAGCATCTACTGAATTTGCTAAAACAATCTTATTAGGCAGATTATTCCATTTTCTTTGTGTTCTTACAGTACATAATCCCAAACTCTACTCTAGGTGGACTGTCTGTTCCTTAAGTCTCAATGGATAACCTTTTGTCCTTTGTAAATTCCTACTGATAAACAGCTGATAATTGCTTATATGAGCCCTGTATATATGTGTATAAGGTAATTGTATCCCCTCTGAGATGCCTAGAACCTTTCCAGTGTTTTTTCATAATGTAAATCTTCCATTCCCATTATAAGTTTTTGTCACCTTTCTCTTCCCTTTTTTAGTTCTATATTATTCTTCGTAAAAACTAGTGCCAAAAATTTGAAAATATAAAGAATAATAAGGTAGATTATATATATATATATATATATATATATATATATATATATATATATATATATATATATATATATTTATTTATTTATTTATTATTTGATTATTTTGATTTCTCTTATAAGCACTGTTCATATGATAATGTATTTTTGTTAGATGTGTGTACTATATATTTTGTTACAATTAGTGTTACTATGGTGATTACCATAGAGATATCTTATGATGTCACTTCTGGGTAGAGGGGTTATTGGCATATATTGCAAAATTATTGGCACCCTCTATTTAATATATGGTAGTACACCCTTTGGAAAAAATAACTGAAATCAATCGCTTCCTGTAACCATCAATGAGTTTCTTACACCTCTTTACTGACATTTTGGACCAATCTTCTTTCTCCAACTTCTCCAGGTCTCTCATATTGGAAGGGTTCTTTTTCCCAACTGCTGTTTTGAGATCTCTCTACAGGTGCTCTATGGGATTGAGATCTGGACTCATTGCTGGCCAGTTCAGTACTCTCCAGCGCTTCTTAAACCATTTCTGGGTGTTTTTTGACGTGTGCTTTGGGTCACTGTCTTGCTGTTAGACCCATGACCTCTGACAGAGACCCAACTTACTGACACTGGGCCCTACATAGTAATAGAGAACTCTTTGGTAGTCTTCAGATTTAAAAATGCCATGCACATAGTAAAGACATCCAGTGCCTAAAGCAGCAAAGCAACCCCAAAACATCAATGAACCTCCAGCATGTTTGATTGTAGAGACTGTATTCTTTCCTTTAAAAGCCTTGTTTATTTTTCTGGAAACAGTAGAATGATGGGCTTTATCAAAAACTGTAATTTTATTTCGTCTGTCTACAGCACATTCTCCCAAAAGGATTTTGGCTTCCTTAGGTAAGTTTTGGGAAACTCCAATCTGTTTTTTTATGTTTCTGTGTCAGCAGTGGGGTCCTTCTCGGACTCTTACCATAGCGTCCCTTTTCATTCAGATGGTAACATATAGTGCAAGCTGACACATTTGTACCTTGTGCTTAAAGGTCAGCTTGAATTTGTCTGGAAGTTTATTGAGGTTCTTTATCCACCATTTGAAAAATCCTTCATGCAATATTTGATCAATTTTTCTCTTTCGTCCACGTCCAGGGAAATTAGCTACAGTGCCATGGGCTGTAAACTTCTCGACAATGTTGCGCACAGTGGACACAGGAACATTTAGATCTCTGGAGATTAATTGTCCATGCTTTTCCACAAATTGTGTTCTCAAATCCTGACAATTCTTTTCTGCTCCTTCTCTTCTCCATGCTCAGTGTGGCACACAGAGACACACTGAGCCAACAAAGGTTGAGTACATTTTTCACCATTTTAACTGGTTGCCAGTGTGATTTCTATATTGGCAGCACCTGTTAATTGATACAGGTGAGTTTAATTTCAAATTACAGGAGCATCACAAACTTGGAATGCACTTTTTTCTTACAATTTTGAGAAGGTGCCAATACTTTTGTCCAGTTCATTGTTGGAGTTTTGCATGGAATATGTCATATTTGTTTTTTTTCTCCACTTTTGTGTCATACCAATATAAACAAAAGAAATAAACATGAGAATGCCTAAACATTTGTAATTGCAACAATTTTCTGGACAAAGTGGTACATTATCTGACATGAATGCAGGGGTGCCAATATTTTTGGCCATGACTGTATATGTCTATATATGTGTATGGATGTATTTATGTATTTATATGTGTATATATGTATTTACAGCCATATATACACATATAAACACAAAAATACATATGTACAAATATATAGGCATACTGTATATAGAAGTGCATTGGAGCCATTTGCAGTTAAAGAATTACTAAACCCAAATATTTTCTTTCATGATTCAGATAGAGAATGCAATTTTAAGCAGCTTAATCCTATTATTATTTTTTCTTCGTTCTCTTGCTATCTTTATTTGAAAAAGAAGGCATCTAAGCTAAGGAGCCAGCAAAGTTTTGGTTCAGCAATTTTTTGGTTCAGATGTCTGGACAGCACTTGTTTATTGGTGAGTGCATTTATCCACCAATCAGCAAGCACTACCCAGGTTGTGAACCAAAAATGGGCCGGCTTCTAAACTTAAATTCTTGATTTTCAAATAAAGATAGCAAGATAATGAAAGCAAATTGATAATAGGAGTAAATTTGAAAGTTGCTTAAAATTGCATGCTCTCATTGAATCGTGAAACAAAAAAAATTTCGGTTCTGTGTCCCTTTAAGTAGATGAAAACTTAAAAAAACATATTTATGCAATATTCATATTTAACCTTTTCCTGACGGTTCCTTATTTGTCTAAAGGCAAAATATAGTGGTGCTTACCAGCTAGTGGGGCTCTGTGTTGCGGGCAGCATCTCTTCAGCATAGGCACCGGTCACTGTGTCCTTCCTCTTCATCCTGGGAGCCCAGACAGAGCGCCTTTGTCCAAATCGCAAACAATCTTGTGAAACAACAAAGTACTTATAGGCATCACCTGATTTTACAGCAGATAAAAACAAAAGAGCAACAGCTCAAAATGGAAGATCCAGGGTCACAGCATGGCAAACAAATGCAGACATGTTTCGTGTGCGTCTACCACACTTGATCATTGCTGGTTAATGCCGCTGCTGGACCTCTATTTAAAGAGAAGTGTACATGTACTCCCTATCCCCTCCTCTCCTGTGTTGGGGGACATTATCAATAGCTTGAATTGACAAGAGCGATGCATCCTCTGCATGCATGGATTTAAAGTGTTTAGCCACCGGGGTGAATATTTCAGGATTTTCTATATCCTTACATGTTCTAGGGCCCGGTCCTTAGGAAGGCATTTCATTTTGCCCACATACTGAATTTAGCACCCCCTACAGGTGAGGAGATAAATGACATGATTAGAGTTACCGCTCAACTTGAATCTAATTTCATATGTTCAATTTGTAACAGTTGAGGTAAAATGTGTCATCTCCACTACATAATTACATGTTTTACAACGTTGAGCCTTACACTTATAGAAACCCAATCTGTTTGGTAACCATGTTCTGATATTTTTTGTAGGGAGATCAGAGGGAGATAGGATATTACCAATGGTCTTACTTTTCTGCCACAAATTTACAACCCCCCATTGCCAATCTTTCCAAACTGGAGTCTACTGCAAGAATGGGTAAACATTGTTTTACAAAGTTATATATTTTATTGCACTCCAGACTGTAGCGGTTGCCGAATACTACTTTTTCACTAATATTTAGTTGTTGTTGAACCTCTATTTTTTATATTTTAAGAGATCATCTTGTGGTATTTGATCTACTTCTCTCTTAGTGGCTTTTAAAAGTGTATCCAGATACCCTCTATTTAGAAGTCTTTCCTCTAACACCTTACAATGTTCCTCATATACATTTTCCTGTGAAAAAATTCTTCTGGTTCTTATATATTATCCCTTTGGGATAGCTTTTTTTACATACCCTGGAGGACAGGATTTGTAATTGAGGATTGTGTTTCCCCCTGTTGGTTTTCTGTATAGGGTCGTGCTCACAGTTTCTGTGTGTCTGTCAGCAATTAACTCCAAATCTAAAAAAAAATATGTTGGTTTTGTGTTGTTCCCCAGAAAACTTTAAGTTCATTGTATTTGTATTAAGGGATTCCACTAATGTTTTTGCTGTCTCTTCATCTCCAACCCACACTACCAGCAGGTCGTCAATGTACCTTCCATAGTAAACAATGTGTGATTCAAAGGGGTTGTCATTTCCACAGACATAGGCAGCTTCCCACCAACCCATAAAAAGGTTGGCATAGGAGGGGGCAAACTTGGCCCCCATAGCTGTCCCACGTCTCTGGAGATAGCAACATCCCTCAAAAAAAAAAGTTTTGTGTCAAAAGAAATTCAACTGCTGCTAATAAAAAATACTTAATATCCTTTGCATAGTTAGAGAAATTATTCAAAAATAGGTCACAGTTGCCAACCCCTGGTGATGTGGGATGGATGTATACAGGGATGTATTGTCAATTGTTATAAATCTGTAAGAATCTTGCCACTTTAACTTTTTAATTGTTTTTAGCGCTTGAGTGGAATCTCTAATGTAACTCATTAGATCCCCCACCAATGGTTGTAAATATGCATCCACCAGTTAAGAAAGGGGCTCAAACAGGGAACCCACCCCCGAGATAATGGGTCTACCAGGGGGGTGTACACTGTCTTTGTTCAATTTGGGAACAAAATAGAAAATGGGTGTGTAGGGTTCAGAGGGAAGTAATGTGTCAAATATAGACTCTTTAAATGCCCCTGCTTGTTTGCCTAGTTCTAAAATGTCCATTAATTTTGATTTAATTTATGGGTGGGATTGAAGGTCAATTTTTTATATACTTCCACATCATTGAGCTATCTTAGTGCTTCTGAAGTATAATATTCACAATCCATAATGACAACATTCCCTCCAAATAAGTAAAAATTGAAATCACGTGATTGTGTCAGGGAGGGAGTACCTATGATGCTAGGCATGCCCTCCAGCCCTTGATCCCATTTAGGAAGTGTCTATGGCTTTAGGACAGCCAAACAGCTAGGGCATTCCATGCTGTAATAACAGTGCTAAATCCCAGCACAGTTAGGATAGTATGGAACATCCTAATGGTGGGAAGGGGTTAATAAAGTGTTATACAGTGTTTTTCTGTAAATATTTGACATTCCAATATTTTGCACATAGCAGAATATGTTCTATGTATTTTAAAGTAGATATTCCTATATATATCTGTATATATCTATACCTATTTATAATCATGCAGAGATATAGATATATATTGTACCAAAATAGCATCAGATATATGTAGAGATATTTATTTATGAATAAATAGAACATATTCTTCTATGTGAAGAACATTGGAATGTGAAATATTTATATTTTCATCTTTGGTTAGCACACATAGAATATGTGATCGAGATAAGGCAAGATTGGGGTGTTAGGTTTTTTTTAACTTTTTTTTTCTTCATTGACTTTTATGGGGGAATAGGTTACAGCACGAGCGATATTGTAAGTTAGGATTTTTCCATATGTTAGGCTAGCACAAGCGCAATAACTTTTTACTTTTAACTCGTAATGTCAGCGCAACCTGACGCTGACAAAACGTTTACTTCTAGCACAATTAGCGCTCTAGAAAAAGCACTAAATAGCGCTCCACTTGTAATCTAGCCATTAACTTTGTATCATCGGCAAACACTGACATTAATAAACAGATTAAAGAGAAGATTAAAGAAAAATTGATCCAGGACAAAACCTGAGGCACTTTGTAATTAGAAGATTTTTCTGCAGTCTTGCATTAAACAAAGTTACTAAATGATTTTGAAAATGTTTGGATTGCATTATCACCTTGTTTTCTGCAATTACATTTTCAATAGCCAAACTCCACCAGCCCCTTTGCTTATTTGGGGCAGCCAATCAGAACGTGTTACTGGAGTAGACAAAGCTAACCACTATCATAATGTTGGAAAATTCTCCATTCGTTTGCACTTCTTATATCTTCTTATGCTTGTTAAAGTCAGTTAGGGAAAGATATGAAGTAGAGTTATGGCTCAATGATTGAAAGCTCTCTGGGCTGGCGAGATTATTAAAGAATGCCCACCAGTCCTTCTATTTCCCTTGTGGAATGATCTAAAGCCATTTTTTACCCTGAAAACAGGGTGTCTCGCTAAGGGGCGTATACTGCATTTTCATATGAAATGTGCAAAACAAAATTCATATTTTAAACATTATACAAAACAAATATTTGAATCATTCACACAAAAATAAGCAGGGACAAATTGTATTGTTAAGATGCATCAAAAATCGTAACAAAATTCTTCACCAAAAGTCGTATGTTAACAAAAAAGTAAAATTAGTATCTAATTTACACATGAATAAATCATATTAAATATTCACAGCGTAAATCGTAATTGTAGTACACTGAATGTGCAAAAATCACACAGAGATTTGAATTTATAAATACAAAATTCAAAGCGTAATTGTTGTTTTTTCGTAAAATGGGCTGAACATGGGCATTCCATGGGCGTATATGACAATGTCTCACTAATCCCAGCATAATTCTATAAAGATTTTTGCACTGCAGATATCACAGTTTTTTCTCCCCAAATAAAAGGTGGCAATCTTTTCTCAAAACAATATGAACACTTATAACCCCAATAGAAAAACAAATGCATACTAAAATATAGGCGAATGTAAGATGCTATAAGCAGAAAGCAGCGTAATGTGAGTTATATTGGCCGCAGGATTTTAATTTTAAAGTGCTCCCCTGCTCCCTGATAACTCCGCACTAACGAGCGAAGTTTCCCTATCCAGAGAGCTCCATTACTTTTAATAGGAGCCATCTCGCAACTCGCAGGGACTGCGCCATTTTTACAATCATTGCACCGGGGCAGCCCTGCGAGTGTCAGCAAGAAAAAGAAGGTTTGAGTTGACGAACAATATATCATCGAGCCCTTAGACTTGTGATGTTCTCAGACTTGGAATGCTCTTAATATTCAGACTTAAATTACAGGAAAATTGTGCAAGACACATAATAAATGTTGTCTTGCTACACATGATTATGCATTTTGCAAGATCAAATTGTTTACTATCCCTTTAAGGACAGTTTGTTCTTTGCTAGATAAGCGTTATTCCTGCTGGTTTATTAGAGACCTAACTAACAAGCATAAAAATAATATATATATATATATATATATATATATATATATATACACACACATACAGTATATATACAAACATACAGTATATATACACACATACAGTATATATATATACACACACATACAGTATATATACACACATACAGTATATATACACACATACAGTATATATGTACATATATAAATATATATATAAATATATATATATATATATATATATATATAAACTTCTCAAAATAAGAGGCACTCACAGGTCTTAATTAGCAAAAAATAGTTTAATATTTCATAGGTTCAGTCAACATTTCAGTCCTCGCAGGGACCTTTGTCAAGACTGTTCTATATACAAAAAATACAAAAGTAAGAAAATACAGTGAATTCATCAAAGGGGAATAGACACATCACAGGGCTAAAGTCCTATATACAGAATCTCAAATGATAGTCATAAGAGATAAGACAAGAGAACAGGAAAACAAAAAAAGAGGGAAAAAAGACTATACATAGCAAACAAACCTCAAATAATACCAACTATAGTGGCCAATTGATAAACCAAAGCGTGTTAAGTTCATAGACAAAATGTATGTATCGAGCAGTGTCACAAGGGTAGTACACTCAATTATAGCAGCTATGGGGGGAGGCCAGACGATCTAAACACAGAGCAATATGGCATTTGGTGTAGACAAAAGCTCTCATACAGAAGGAGACGGATAATGCCATCAAAAACAAAGAATTTACAGTTTAACAAGTCAATTATCCCACATGAACAGGGGACTCAATAGTAAACATTTAAGAAATGAGCATGAGACGAATCTCCTATGCTACAGCAAACTTAACTGGAGTCATGAAAAATGTGTGTAGTGCTCTATTACTGCTTCTGTATGACTTTCATGTGTATGGTATCAACTGGACCAAAGTAGTCAGGTATATGAGGGAAGGGTTAAAAATTAGTGTTTGTCCACGCATATTAACAAACCACAGACTATGCACAGTGTAAAAAAGCATGTCGTAGGGGACAGAGAAAAAAGCAGGTGTCCGTATCTGAATGCTTTATGCATTGTACTAAGCAATATTTTGTGCCGTTTTTTACAGGAGCAAGTTAGTTTAAACATCTCCAAGTAAAAAGTATACAGCATCAAGTGCCGTAATCTAAGAGCGTGTGTACTCGCAACAGGTCCGTGGATGAGGATGTGTGTCGTACCTTAGTGCTCCTCTGAGTATATCGGTCAGCGGTGAGCAGATTGCATTCTGCGCCGCTTTAAATACCCTGTAGCGGTCGACGTCAGATGACGTCACCCAAGGAGCGTGGTGTATACAAACGGTTGCCATGGTAGCACAAGAGTACCGGGGCAAGTAAAAAACAAACTGATAAGCAATGATGTATGAAAATTAGCCAGAATGTATACAAATACCAAAAATTTAATAAAAAAACAAACAAACAAAACAAAGATTACCTCTTAAGTTGCAATAACTGTCACGAGGGTGGAGAGTGTTGATGCACATGATCATCAGGGATGCAGCAATGTGTGTGGCTAGGAGTAGTGCGTGGACAATATTCTTCACTAATGTGTGTAGGTGTATGTGTGTGCAGTAGGGGAGCAGGCAAGAGACACCACAACACAGGACCCAAACCCAAACTGTAGAGAAACTGGAACGTTGATAGGGCAAGGCCTGGCTATGCAGGGAGCCCAAGGGGCATAATTAGATGCAATAGGGGTACAATACCTAGACTGTAAACGTGTAACAAGATCTACACTAGAAGGATGAAATTCCTAAATATACAGGGGCAAAAGCAGAGTTGGAGTACAGGGGAACCAAGTGATGGGACCCAAAGTTATACTACATGCACAGTGTAATGAGAATAGGGCTGGATAACTTTGTGCGGGTAGCCCAGGGGGCGTTAACAAGAGTTATAGAACAGGGGGACGGATAAGAATGAAACATCCATATTGTACTGGGAAGTAAATGCATAAATAGCACAGAATGGCAACAAGAGCAAGTGGTGGAAGACTGGTACAAATAGTCCTAATAGAAAAGGGCATAGTCAATGCTGGTGTTTAGACCCTTAGGTATCAGTGTTCCTAATTTATGTATCCATCTTGCCTCCTTCTTGAGGAGCTCATTGTTTCTATCTCCACCTCTTTTCAGGGGTGGTATCCAGTCTATTAGGATTGACCTCAGCATCACTACACTGTGGCCTTGTTGCATAAAGTGCTGTGCCACAGGTTGTTCACTCTTCTTTTCCTTGATCACTTTTCTGATAGCACTGCGGTGATTGGCAAGCCTTTCCTTAAAGGCTGTGCTCGTTTTCCCCAACATAGTACAGGCCACAAGGGAAAATGATCACATAAACCACAAACTCAGTTGTGCATGTCAATCTATGTTGTATCTGTATTGTCCTTCCATTATGGGGGTGGTGGAACCTTGAGCCTGTGATGAAGGAGTTGCAGGTAACGCAGTTCCCGCAGCTGAAGCACCCTTTCTTGGGCGTAGGTAGCCATCCTTTGTGTACTTGATCAGGTTCAAAGGTGGTTTTGACTAAAACGTCACAAAGGTTGTTAGTTCTGCTATATACCATTCAAGGTGGTGGTTGGTTAGGGTTATTGGCACAAAGTATCTATGCCTAACCCAAAGGAGAACACACACATTACACATGGAGCACACAACTACCATACACACCCAGGACACTGAACAGGATGACTGCAGTGAAACCTTTGCCTACACTGATGAAGATGTAGATAGGATTCTGCATGAATGTGAACAGGGAGAATTAGGTGAGATACCCATTAACCTATTCTATAAATTACTCAATCTGAAACGAAGAGAGATAGACTACAAGCTGCATGCCAACTACATTGCAGATTACTACAAGAGAAAAATGATACCCAGGGGACTAAGAATGAAGAGCATTCCAACTATTGGAAGAAACAATACTTAATTCTGCAAAAAATGGTGCAGCATCCTTAATAAATGCTCCTTTGACCTAATGCTAGTCATACTGGAGGAAGTCATGAGACTAAAAAAAAACAGCTTGGAGCAGACATTGGAGCCCTTGAACAGAGTAAACTTGACACATTACGCAATGATCCAAAGGAAGACTGGCTAATGAAACTCTAAGAAAAGATTGGTAAATACCAGCAAGACCTAATCAACTTTAAGAATAAGAAACAATTGGCGGTTGAAGGGGACTACAGGGAGAAGAATGTCTATGCATGGCTCACTGGAAAAACACCAAACAGGGGGTTCAATAGAAATAGAGCCACAAGCAAACCCATCAACGCCATAGATAGTAATGGAGTGGATTCCAGTGACCAGGGCACTGAAAATACCAGAACCAACAGAGAAAGCAAGAACAAAGTAACATCCAAACCACCAACCCAGGTTCAAAAAAAGGAGGAAGGAAAGAACAAGAAGCCATACCAGAAGGGGCGGAAAAACAAAGAGTGACTCGGTGAGGCATGGCCCAGAGGACATAGTGGTCAACTTAAGCTCAAGAACCATCACAGACCTGGAGAAGGAGGTCCTCAAAAAGGGCCTCAGCTTTGTTTCTACTCCTAAGACTGACATGTTCAGTAACCATGTTGAACTTAATAGGCTACAGAGACAACTTAAACTGAAGGATTTCTTTAGGACTGAACTACAGACTAGTGACAACCCATTCTACACTAAAAGCAAGTTTGAACCAACTAACACCCATCTGGCCATTAGGACTTACATAAAGACCTGCACACAGGAAATTGAAAAGACAAGCAAAAAATTGAAAAATAGAAGACAAAACCTCACCATAGCGCAGATTGTCATACGCCCTGCTGACAAGGGTGGGGCCATTGTTCTAATGGATTATACCTACTATAGAGATGAACTCCTCACCCAATTACATGATATCACAGTGTACAAAGTACTAACGACCAACCCTACCAACATATACAAAAGGGTGGTTGATGACATTATCAATATGGCTATCCATAATAGGTACATTGATGAAAAACTTGGAGAATTCCTCACCACCACCTATCCAAAGTGTCCAATAATATACACGGTCCCCAAGATACATAAGTCTCTGACCAGCCCTCCAGGGAGACCAATAGTGTTTGCCAGTGGATCCCTATTTCAACCAATAGCCCAGTATATTGATCACTTTTTGCAGCAAACAGTTAAACAAACCACATCCTTCCTCCTAGATTCTAAATCTTTGATCACTACACTGAAATCCATTCCTCGCAAGAAACAGGACAGCTTCTTTGTGACCCTTGACGTCAGCAGCCTGTACACTATCATTCCCCATGATGTAGGCATTGCAGCTACAAAAGAATTTCTTATCAATGACATTATGTACTGTGCCCCCCCCCCATTGAGTTCATCTTAGACCTCATCCACCTGTGTCTAACACACAACTACTTTAAATTTGAGAACAAATTCTACCTGCAACAAATGGGCACCACAATGGGATCCAATATGGCACCAGCGTACACCAATCTCTTCATGGCCTGGTTTGAAGAACAGTACATCTACCCTAGAAATATAGACAAAGTAAGCACATACCGCAGGTATATTGATGATATCGTCCTGATCTGGAATGGCAGTGAAAAGGAACTCCTACAATTGTACAATGAGACTAATAATGCACTTCCATACGTGAAGTTCAAAATGGAATACAACCAACAAACCATCCACTTCCTGGATATTGAGATCTACAAGGATGAAACCAACACTGAAACAAAGATTGGCACTACACTCTACTCTAAGCCCACGGACCCGGAACTCCCTCCTAATGGCGAACTCCTATCATCCACCGGCACTTAAGAAAGGAATAATAAGGTCCCAATTGCTGAGAGTGATACGGAATAACAGTAGCAAAAAGAACAAAGAAACACAACTTGAAGCTATGAGCCAGAAATTCCTACAGAGAGAATACAAACGAACTGATGTTGAAACAGTCATGAAAGACATCTGGGATTTATCACAGAACAATCTACTTAACAAGGCACCTAGAAATAGGACCAAAGAGGACCGTATGAACATGATGGTCACATTCAATCCTACCAGTAGATCCGTTCAGCAAACAATAATCAAGAACTGGTTTATCTTGAACCAGGATCCTACTCTCCCATTCTATAACCAACCACCACCTAGAATGGTATATAGCAGAACTAACAACCTTTGTGACGTTTTAGTCAAAACCACCTTTGAACCTGATCAAGTACACAAAGGATGGCTACCTACGCCCAAGAAAGGGTGCTTCAGCTGCGGGAACTGCGTTACCTGCAACTCCTTCATCACAGCCTCAAGGTTCCACCACCCCCATAATGGAAGGACAATACAGATACAACATAGATTGACATGCACAACTGAGTTTGTGGTTTATGTGATCATTTGCCCTTGTGGCCTGTACTATGTTGGGGAAAACGAGCACAGCCTTTAAGGAAAGGCTTGCCAATCACCGCAGTGCTATCAGAAAAGCGATCAAGGAAAAGAAGAGTGAACAACCTGTGGCACGGCACTTTATGCAACAAGGCCACAGTGTAATGATGCTGAGGTCAATCCTAATAGACTGGATACCACCCCTGAAAAGAGGTGGAGATAGAAACAATGAGCTCCTCAAGAAGGAGGCAAGATGGATACATAAATTAGGAACACTGATACCTAAGGGTCTAAACACCAGCATTGACTATGCCCTTTTCTATTAGGACTATTTGCACCAGTCTTCCACCACTTGCTCTTGTTGCCATTCTGTGCTATTTATGCATTTACTTCCCAGTACAATATGGATGTTTCATTCTTATCCGTCCCCCTGTTCTATAACTCTTGTTAACGCCCCCT